>NC_060068.1:176746187-178054937 GCF_922984935.1 Meles meles | reverse complement strand
TTGTCTCCAGGGGGAGTTCACTGAGACTTTCACGAGTGGGTTTTCTCTCCAACCTTCCGCGCCAGACCGGGAAGCCGAGGAGACCCCATTTATGAACAGCTCTCTGCTGGTTTTCCGCCAGACCTCATTTCTGAGTAAGCCAGAGAAGCCATGTTCGCACTTCAAGGGGAAAGCAAAAAGTTAATCATTCTCTGAGTGTTGTCTTAGGCCCCAAACACCTGGTGGCATTTAAGAAGACCCAGACCCCAAACATTTCCTGGACAGTAGCTTTGGACATATCTCGGCTGACACGGGCATCAATAGCCCGACTTCTAGTGATTTATGGAATAATACCTATTCTTCATTGGACATTTGCCTTTGATTGGACCCTACCCTGGATTTCTGAAGAGAAGCATCCCTTGGACCCCTTTCCAGCCCAAGCCCCAAGCAATGATGAGACTCATTCTCCTTTCCTTTCCGAGTCTCCCAGACACTCCATCCTCTGTCCCCTGTCTGTCACACACTATTCAATACACAGCTTTCACATTCTCTGGCCTGTGTCTGATTTCCATCCTGGGAGGAGCCATGGACCCTCAGCTGATCTCGAGGGACCCCTTCCCGCTGGATCCCCAGATCCAGCCTGCCAGCATCACTGGGTTTTCATCTGTGAGGAGGTACCTGGCCTAGTAGCAGAAACGGTAACATAAGTTAACTCTTTCAACTAAAGTAAATGCAATCAAGATTTTGAAAAATAGGGGCGCCTGGGTGGCTCAGCGGGTTAAAGCCTCTGCCTTCAGCTCAGGTCATGATCCCAGGGTCCTGGGATCGAGCCCTGCGTCAGGCTCTCTGCTTAGCTGGGAGCCTGCTTCCTCCTCTCTCTCTCTCTCTCTGCCTGCCTCTCTGCCTATTTGTAATCTCTACCTGTCAAATAAATAAATCTTAAAAAAAAAATAACAGGAAATAATAAAAACACCAACAGTTTTGTGTATTAATAGATACAAAAATGTTAAATAAAATACAAGCAAGTGAATTTATAAAATACAGTAAACAATAATGTACAACATTTAACTACTATTTATTATAGGTATATTATAGCATTTTATTATCAGGCAAAAGGAGAAAATCTAAGAGCTCATCTACAAAATCCACTTGAAAAGATTTGATATCCATCTCTGGTTTATTATGTTGTTGTTGTTGTTGTTTTCAAGTAAAACAGAAATAGAGTAAGATCTCCTTAGTCTGATTTTAAACTTCTCAAACCAACACCGCCATTATGTTATTCTGGAAATATTAGCCCATATGAGGAGATATGAAATGAGTTATGAGTATTATTTGGAAAGGAGTGAAGTGAAACTGTCCGTGTGTGCACATGATATTTTGATCATCTAGAATAAGCAAGACTTTAACGTAAGCTATCACAGACAGGAACTGAATTAAGATATATGGCTTCAAAACACATGGCAAAATCAATAGTTTTCTTCTAGTTCAAAGCCAGTAGATGGAAAATGTGCATCTTCCTCCTCCCACACAAAATCTCACTGAAATGAGGAGGAGTGTGTGTGTGTGTGTGTGTGTATGTGTGTGTATTTCATAACCACACTGGGGAAAATAAGAAATGAAGCTGTGGGGTGTGGGGAAGTTTCCATCAATTTTTTTTCTGTAACATCTGAAGGCAAAGGGCATCAGGCTGGGGCACCAGGGCCAAGAAGAGCCACCGCCTCACTCCCGCCACCTGCTGCCTGGAGGGGCTCTTTTTGCCCTCCTGCTGCTCAGCCTCCAGATCACAGCACAGGTGTGGGCGGGGTACATCGGGGTAATTCCTGGAATGACTGCAACATCCCTGAGCCAGTGAGTTTGCAACGCTGGGGCTGGGGTCCTTTCACACCCGCTCGGTTGCCCCAACCTGAGCGCAGTCTCCCGGACACAGAACCGCATCCTTCGTGTGCGTGAAGAATGGATCGATGGGACCATCAGGGATGAAAGAATGAGTGACTGAGGAACCTTGTGAAAACTTCCCCGCACCCAGCTCTGCTTGGGGATCACTGACACGCTCTCCTGGCACCCCCACTCCTGTGCTGTTTCCACCTCTCCGTCGGGGCTCCTGGCTATGGGCGCTCCATCACCGGCCCTGTCCTTCCGGCCCGCTCCGTCCTCAGCAGCCAACGAGTTTCTGCCAGCTGCACAGCCCTGGGCTCATGCCCCAGAGCCAAGACGGCAGCGCGTTCCCATAACGATCTGCCTGAATGAGATTTTAAAAATAAAAGTAGCTTCTGTCTCACCTAGAGTCGCTATTGGATGGGATTGAAATGATAAATATACCAGAGTCAAATTTTTGGTTCTTTCGTACGTCAAGCAGACTGCTTGCCCTCAACTGAAGCCGTTTGTGACTTTGCCAGAATTACAGAATGTGGCGTTGTGTGAAAAGAGCAACTTTTTCACACAAGAAAGCCCAAGACAGATGCCTCCAGAATAAGCCTAGGGATACTCTTGCCTACGGGTAATTTTAACAGAATCCCATAGACAGTCAAAGAAAAGATTTAAGGCAAAGACGGGGACACTCTACTTAACATACAAGGAGGTTATTCTCAGGATTGTTTTGCAAATAAACCTTAAGACAAAAAGTTGTTTTTTTTAATATATTTGTCATTTAAAAGAAAAAAAACTATGGCAGACAAAAATAGACTATACACACATTCTTTTTATAACTCATTCCATGGGAGAGAGGCCTAAAAGTGTTAACAGAACTCAGGATTCACAGGGAAAGTGTAGATGAGATAAAAAAGCCTTTTAAAACTTTAAAAATTTAAAAATATTAAAAAAAAATTTTCAGTGATATTTAAAAAGCCAAAACTTCTATTCAATATATATGTTATTTTTTTTTTAAATATTTTATTTATTTGACAGAGAGAAATCACAACTAGGCAGAGAAGCAGGCAGAGAGAGAGGAGGAAGCAGGCTCCCTGCGGAGCAGAGAGCCCGATGTGGGGCTCGATCCCAGGACCCTGAGATCATGACCTGAGCCGAAGGCAGAGGCTTTAACCCACTGAGCCACCCAGGCGAATATATATGTTATTAATCATGAATTATTGAGATCTTCTTTGTTTTTACTCGAGATAGAAGTTAGAATTAGAGTGACTCATGTGCTATTAGTTAAAAATACTTTAGTAATTTTATTCAAATTAGAATTCCTCTGAGTCACCCAAGCCAGGCTAATAAAAATGTATAGATAAGGAAACCAAATGTATTAGTGTATAGGGCCCAACGAATAAAATATCTATTTACTCAAAATATTACATTGTTTTTCAAGTGATAAAACTGGGGGAAAAAAGACCAGTCTGTCTTTGCCAATTATGGAATTCATGGTTCACAGGCTGTAAAGGGCCTTTTCTCAGGCACCAGTGACTTTCCAAGGCTGACCTTGACATGTTTGCCTCGAGTTCCTGCAGCTCACCCAAGACAAGGGGCTTTGCTTGGCATCTGTTTTGATTTTGGCCTGATGATTTGAAGCCAGCTGGCTACAGTGAGCCAAGGGGGAAGGTTGGTTACTGACCACAATACAACAAACTTATTTTTTTTAAGATTTTATTTATTTATTTGACAGACAGAGATCACAAGTAAGCAGAGAGAGAGGAGGAAGCAGGATCCCCATCAAGCAGAGAGCCCAATGCGGGGCTCCATCCTAGGACCCTGGGATCATGACCTGAGCTGAAGGCAGAGGCTTTAACCCACTGAGCCACCCAGGTGCCCTCAAAGGCAGAGGCTTTAACCCACTAAGCCACCCTGGCACCCCAAACCTATTTTAATTCTCATCTAAAGGGAAGAATATATGTATCAACCATTTCTACATCAGCGACTTGATTTGCAATGATTCTTAGCTATTTTGGGGTCTGCACAGAAAGCAGCCTTCTGCCCAGGCCCCGTGAACACTGTATTTAGAGATGCTCCTTCTTCTGGAAACGATCACTTGATTAGTGTTCATCCAGCGTTTGTTAGGTGACCGGTATTATTTTAGACCGTCTCACAAACCAGTTCACTAACAACCGACCGAGTGACGGGTGCTCCTCGTATCATGATACAACTAAATGGGAAAACTGAGGCCGAAGATGGGAGGATGACTCACCGCAGGTCATACCTGATCAGATACAGGCCCAGTGTGTGCCCACGAACCGTTTGCTCTTGGTTCTCTGCTATATTCTCTAAACACCTTGCCTGAAACACTTTCATTATTTCCCATTGTTCTTGGAATAAAGACGAAACTCTCTAAAGGTCCCGGGACATTGCTCTGATATCCTTCTCCAGCTCCCTCTTTCCTGGGCTCTGAGTGTCTCTGTATCCCAGTGGCAGGGCCTTTGCACATACTGTTCCTTCTAAATGAAAATGCCTTTTTTCCCCCATATTGCCTGATTAAACCGTTTGTTACTAATATTTTATCCTAATGGTGGATCTTTGAAAAGGCTTTGCAGACCTCTGACCATATCAACCTTCATACAGTAATTTCTGAAGCCATCACATACCAGCTCTTCACCTCACTCTGCATCGCTGTTATTTAACACGTATCTGTGTACTGCCCCAAGGACACCTCTATGCCTGGCTGCAGAGCCGGCCAGTGAGGGTCAGGACTGTGTTTACCCATGATCACTTTCTTCCTCCCCCAGCACAGATCTCAGAAATGGCATGTGGTAGGATTCAACACACGCACACTTGCACACTTGTTTGTTTGTTTGCTTGTTTAAGACTTATTTATTTATTTGAGGGAGAGAAAGACAGTGAGAGAGGGAACACAATCTGGAGAAGTGGGAGAGGGAGAAGCAGGCTTCCCGCTGAGCAGGGAGCCTGATGCAGGGCTCATTCCCAGGACCCTGGGATCATGATCTGAGCCACTCAGGTGCCCCCAGACCCCACACACACTTGTTAAGTGAATGAATAAAGGAGAACATTTTGTGGAAAACTATTATTTGCTTTTCTTCTTTCCTCACCTGTAGAGGTCAGTGGTAATACCACAAAGAAGATACTGGGGGAGGGGGGGGGAAGAATGAGGAGGACAATTAAGGCAAGAAGAGACAGACCAGGAAAGTTTCATCATAAGTATACAGTGGAAATATTTTGGAAGAGTGAGACCCTTTGGACCAACAGAGAGAATTATCAGCGTGTGTCCTTTAGAAGCCACGACAGCATTCACAGACACTGCTTGGAGAAGGAGCCAAGCTATTCATGCCTGACATCATAACAAGTACAAGAAACGGACAAGACCCTTCTATTATGCCCTAGTAGTTCATTCACGCCATTCTCTAAGCAAATCAGGCAGCTAGTCCTTGGTACTCCGAGAGTATTCTGGGAGTATTAATACTGAAAAGCCCTGGGACATAAGAAGATATTCAGATAGTTGGTGTGACTCCAAATGAAGAATATGATCATGGAAGGGGAGGACAGCAGCAGAAGACATGTGACATGTGGCCTGGGAGGAGGGAGCCGATGGGAAAGGTCTAGGCATCAGGAACAGACCCTTGTCTGTAGGAGGTATCTTCTCCACAGAGCTTCTGACCGGTACAAAGGCGGCACATCATCAGATCTGTGATTGAACTAAGCCCCTAAGTAACAGAGATGTCTGGGCACTGGATGAAGACCGGAGAAGAGGAGGAAAGAGGAATAGGAAGAAGCAGGGGAGGGGGACACAGCGGGGAGAGGAGAGCAGGGAAAAGACTACTAAAATGACAAGCTTAACTGACACGCTGGGTGGGATGTGGCTGGTGGGCTCTGAAGTACCTGGCTTGGTCGTGTCCCAGAAGGCCTCCCACCTAGACAGGAGTCACAGTAGGGCAGGCTGGCAAGGCACCTTCAGCTCGGACCACACTGGGTCAGATAGCTGACACCCAGAAAAGGGAGCTCTGAACAGGCTGCACAAACACAGGTTTTGATACACGTAGAGCATTTAAGAATAAAATATAGATTTAGGAATTCTCAGTATAACTGTCTTTAACAGTAACTCCACAAGTACTCAAATTGGGGACAAATGCCTGATTTAATGGATGAGTAGATTTATGGAGCTGTAAATGTTGATAAGACTGTCCTGGCCAGGGACAACATGGGAAAGAAAGAAAATATAATATTCCCTGAACAAGTTTGAAATGCCCAGGCCAAACTAAAGCCAGCTTTCTGGTGTGGAGTGCCCCTTGTCCTTAGGCAAGAGAGGGCTGTGCCTCAGGAGGATTGTAGGATTCTCACTGATCTATGGACCTTAAATAAGGGATGTCTTTCAAGCAAGCCAGACTCCCAAAGGAACTTGTCAGTTACTGTTTGATATGCAGGAGGTCCTTCTCATAAACGAAGGTTTGTTCCCAGGTCAACAAGCTAAAGCCACTTGAGCCCATGAAGTGGCTGAAATAACACTCAATGTCTACACAAAAATGCTGGGATGCAAATATGTGGGAAGTAGCAGGACAGGACTTCCGGTGCAAGGGCTCTTGTGCATAGGGCGGCCCGAGAATAGCGCCTTATAGATAAAGCCTTGCCAAACCCGTTCTAAATGTTCCTGCATTAAATGTGTAAGAATCATCATCAGAATGTGATGACAATGGAGAAAAACACGCATATAAAGAGGAAAGAAATTGGGTTTGAGAAAGAGGAAAGTGAATTTGGTTTCTTTTGAGTTTTAAAATATTTTAGGCAAATACTCAATTATGTGGCCTACATTTTGCTCCTAGTAGGTGAGTGCCTACAGTCATGTTAGATTTGACTTCAAAGTCCAGGCATCAGGTACAAAGAGGAAGTAGACAGGAGCTCTGAAGAGGAGGCAACAGTGTGTGTGCACCTGTGTGTATGTGTGTGTGTTTGTGTGTGTGTGTGTGTGTGTACGTTGTATTGATATAATTCTTTGGCTGTGGGAGTAGAAGGAAAAGCCAGCGTATGTTTTTATGTTGCACAGTAGACTCTGAATTCAAGGGACCATAAAAGAGTTCAGATAACCCCAATGGGAGCCAGGAAATCTTTGTAACAAAGGTTTGGTAGATTGGTAAATTAAACCAATTTAAGAATCCCCTCAGTATTCGATGTGATACTACACTACTATCTCATGCAAATTCTCCCCTCAAATTATCCACCATGTGTTAGGATGGTGATGTTACCATTTCTGGTTTTCATGCCCATGAAAAACAAATGAATTGTGGAATGCTGATACAATGCTTATAGTAAGATCTGAGCTATCCTGGTTTTCCACAAGCAACTTAGAATCCTTCCTTTTTAATGTCACCTGTGGGATCCCATTAAGGCCCCTCTATTTCTGATTTTCTTTAGTTGCTGTGGTATCATGGGATTTTCATAACTATGTCTACCCAGAAGAGTAACTAAAACTCAAAACTGAACACCAAGGATCAAACTGCGAGGGATTCTCTCCGAGAAGACAAGTGGACATGCACTTGTGGATTCTCTGCGTTTATCATTATGTTGATGTTTCTCTGCACCTTCTAGAACTGGGAAGTACGGAAAACCTGCTTTATGTATTGCAATACTCACTGAAGCAACCATGTATCCTGGGGTAATGTAAATGTTGGATTTTCAGGAAAGAGAAGTAAATCTACCACCGCCACCACCACATCAAAACCAGTGCATGCCCCATCCTCCAAAAGCTCACTACAGTCCAGGACCCCCCCCCCTCGAGTTTTATAACATCTCCCCCTGGTCTCACACTGACTTGTGCTGGGCCGATCCCCATTCCCTCTGCACGGATCTCGAGTTTCATCTGACATGTAGTCAATTTACATACTTGTGTCCAGAGCCACAATTTTAATCAATCTCCTAATGACCAAAGACAATTTTCTTTTGACTGGAGGGGTCACATAAGCAGAAACTAAATTCTGGGAATCTGCATGTGCCTAGGGAGTGCCATTCTGAGGCTTTTGTGATATTCATTGTGATATTTAAAGTATTCTTGCTATATTACAACCATCTTTATGCTTTGCATTTTCAGTATGGAAAACAGTGTCAAATAAATATCTTTCCTGCCAGTACATCTCATGTGAACACTGACTTTAACTTGGTATCCTCAGGTTCTGGGGGAAATCTGTATACAGATTCCTGTGCCTTGAAAGATCAGCCAAACTTCCTAGAAATCCATTTCCATGACTGGGCTTTCCAAGGGAACAAGAAGAGTAACTAACAGCATCCCCACAACTAGGGAAAAGGGGCTACTTTCCCTTGTTCTCATCACACTAACAGCCAAGTTAATCCCATTATTATGCTTAGAGACTTAATGCTTTACAGAAGTGAGCATTCCAAAATCAAAAACAATTGTACCTTCAAACTATTGACTCACAAGCTGAATTTCCTGATTCTCTACTAACTCCCCATTTAATTATTGGTAGGAGTCTAAAAGTAACTAAAATTCAAATAATTTAAATGGCTAGCAACAATAAAACAAATATATGCCATATATGCAGTATTTTGGGGAAGCAGTTACTGGAGAAATAAACAACAGTAACATATTTCTTCTTGTCCAAAATGTGAGACAGGACACACCTGCCTGTCCTTCTTCTTAAGCTTCCATTAAAGTCATAGTAACTGGGTGATGGGCATCAAGGAAGGCACATGATGTGATGAGCACTGAGTCTTATATGCAACTGATGAATTATTGAACTCTACATTTGAAACTAATGATGTACTATATCTTGGCTAATTGAATTTAAATTAAAAAAAAAATAAAGTGGTAGTAAAGGAATGTCTCAAAAATGCCAAATAATAAAGCGTTCTGGAATGGAGACTGGGGCAGACAAAATAACTGGACAAAGGCCAAGATCATTGAAAGATGCAGAAAGACAGAGGAAAAGGCATACTGTACGCCCACGTCAAACAAATGACTTACAACCCTCTAAGACCTAACAATTTCTTATCATGACAAATATTTTGCGACATTCCCTTAATTGTACGAAAAAAAAGTATAAAAATGTAAACTATCAAAAGGCAATTGTTAAAAATTAGTATAATGTCTTAACTATAGCTGGGAGGAGAGATACCAAGTAATTCATGATCACTTGAGGAACTCAATTTGGAAATTCTCAGGTAGAACAACACTTAAATACTGGGAAGCTATCCAAGGCTGGAATCTGTATAAAATAGTGTGAATTCATTACCTACAAGCACAGCATTCCAACAGGTGTATTGTTTTTGCTATGTACATACTGTAATAACTTTGCCTTTGATTTTGAAATTTTCCAAAATGATAAAAATTCAAGCAGAATAAATGCATCTTCCCAGGATTTCAAGATTGATACATTCCTTGAAAATTCAATGCTTATTAAAACTACCTTTAAAATATGTTCACCATATTTCCTCATAGGAACACCAATTGTTAAAAGACAACAAGTGATCATCAACACCCTCAAAGTTCTGAGGAGCAAGGTTTTTCATCTGAAAATGCTAAATTTAGGCAAATTATCATACAAGGCAAGAATGGAAACATTTTAAAATATGTCATAACGCAGGATTTCTTTTCTGACAAATCTGTGTAAGGACAGACTCCAACAAAAGAAGGGAGTAATCCCTGAAAGAAAAAGAAAGGAAAATCAGGAAATGATGTATTAGATAAAAAGGAAAATGCAGGGAATTTGCAATATAAAAGAAGATCAGTCAGCCTAGAAAGTAACCAACCAGATTAGAGCCCATTTCTTACCTCTCCGGAGAATGAAGGCAAGAAGCTGAGGGCAGGAAGGGTGCTCAACAGAAAAGATGGTTCCATTAAAATGTTGAAATGCAAACAATGAACACTGTTAAGCTGAAAATAAACAATAAAAAAAATAAATAACAAAAAAAATGTTGAAATGCTTTTGGTAAAGACAAATATCATTAGAGAAAACAGATAGTTACAAACAATAGGAAAACATAAATGTCTTCAGAAAGCCTGAATTTCCAACATGAATAAACTAGTCCCACTTGCAATACAAATTTACAAAGAAAATTAAAATAATTCCAAAGAAGGGATTAAAAATACAAGAAACTGAAAGATACAGGGGATTTCCTAAGAATGATTTTCTTTTCTATCAAAAGACAGAAAAAAAAAACCCATGATGTTAACTAGTCACTTCAGTAAAAACAAAATATGTCAAACTGAAGGCACACAACTATATGAAATAAATATAGCATCATTTTTAAGCAACTGCTGAAGTGTAAGAAATTCTCGAATTAATTAATTGATTACGTGTTCTTCAAATGGATGATATGAAGGCCTGGTTCTCTGTACAATAAATATTGATGCAAATCCTGTCTTTCTCTGTGTTTACCACAGTGGGGTTCCTCTCTACGGAAGCCACACTGGGGGATATATTTGTATCCTGCAGCCCGGCTTCCAGAAGGATGGGGAAAGTACTGGAAAATTTGACTGTGTGTGACGGTTAACTTCAGGTGTCAGCTTGTCTAGTGGTCCCCACCAACCAGTTGAAGGCCTTAAGAACAAAACTTGAGGTTTCCTATAGAAGGAGGATTATGACTTGAGGCTATAGCAGGCCAGTGTGCTGGTCTGCCCCATAGATTTCAGACGCAAGACTGCAACATCAGTTCTGGCCCTACTTTCCAGCCTGCCACCCAGCCCCACAAATTATGGACCAGTCAGCCTCCCTAATCACGTGAACCAATTCCTTAGAATCAATTACATTATCTCTCTATCTATCTGTCTGTCTGTCTATCATCTATCTGTCAACTCTCTATTTATCCATCTCTTGTCTACTTACTCTGGAGAGCTTACACTGATATACTGTGTTTCCAGGATTCCTCCCAGTCATTCAACCCACCTGAGTTCACAGAAGTGGCATTTTTTTAGGTTCCAAGTTACTTGTGCAGAAGACAACACTCTCAGTAATTTGGTTGCATGAGCCTTTGGGGTGAGGGTGGGGTTGGGAGTCACAGATCTGAGGCCAAAGAAATGCAAGTCTATAATCATAGAACTGCTTTCCAAAAGGATGTGGGTGTGTAGGGAGCAGGGACAAGAGAGAGGTAGCTGGTTTGCTTCCTTGTCCTACAGACTCAACTCTGTGCCTCCAGGCAGTTCTTCTCCCGAGTGCTCTGGCTTCTTGGTGGCCTTCCTACCTGATAGCCAGTGGTTCTTATTTTGACGTTTGCTTTGGTAGTAACTCTGGCCCATTCTCTACCGTCGCCCTTCCTACTGCCAGGGTTAGTAGGTGCTGACATATATTTTGAGTTTTGTTGTTGTTTTTTCCTTTAAGTTCATTCCATAACCTTGGTTAGTTGGGCTCCTAATCCATTAGTTTTCCCTGGGGAATTTAGATATCTAATATTTGAAAGGAAAAGGACAGTTTGGGTGTCTTTGCATTGCTACTGTCTTAGTTCTGTCAAGGATAGCAATGATTTATCCTGTCCTTTTTCCTAAAATTTAGAGAATCTATACTGAGAAAGACAAGTATTTGGGCAGATTTTTGTGCAAGTGGATTGGGATTTGTACCTTCATATTCCCTTAGTAATCAGGAGACAAATTATAACTGATTTTTTTTACTTGAGATTTCCCCTTTTAGGCTGATTCACTCCATCCTGTGAGTGTCTACATGAAGTCCCATTAAGATGAACCAGAATTGCTCAGATCTCCATAGCTCCTTCACAAGAAAGCTAGGGCAAAGCAATGGGCTTCCCAAGAATGAAGGAGAGGAAATTACCAAGGACCTTGGACTCCCAATTGGAGATTAAGTGGAAAATTATTACAAACCCTAAAAAAGAAGTAGGTGACTCAAACTATAGGTTGGCAAGACAGACATTAGTACATAAGCTATTTCCTCTATTCACATAAATTCTAGGCCTTTTACCAATAGTGCTACAATTGTCTCCAAATTGAAGTCACTTTAGCTTATACTGGATTGAAATGATCTCCCTTATGCACCGCTTCCTAATGGAAACGATGACACTCACAGAAAAGCCCTAGAAAACCTTCGTGATCCTTGACAATGGGACCATTTCCAATAGTAGGACACCTCTGGTATCCTACACTCATTTTCTTTATGCACTGAACATTTTCTCAGGGAATCATTGCTGAAATGCCACCATCCTCATGATGAGGGAGGTATCCGCAAGACTTTCTCTTTATGGTTCCACATACATTAGGAAAGCAGAAAACCATTGCTTTGCGGATTCTAAATGCATGAAACCCAGCTACGTGATATGATTTTCATCTTGTACAGCCTTCGGGAAAGCTTAAATGGACATATGGGCATGATTTAGGGTGGTAATTCTCAAACTTTAGAGGGCACTAGTTGCCTAGAGGACTTGTTAAAACTTGGGTTGCTGGGACTTCCCCTGAATTTCTGATTCAGTGAGTGGAAGTGGGGGATGGGAGTGGGGGAATTCTAACTAGTTCCCACGTGATGGTAGTGCTTCTGGTCTGGAGGTCTGCAGTCCACACACTGGAACCACTGATTTAGGGAGTAACAGGTATTAAAGTAAATCTCTTCCTTTTGTGAGACACAAAAGAAGGCTCTATTCTCTTTTGTGCATAAGGAGCTGTATTATGCTTCTGTCTTCTGAACTTTTTTCATGAGTTACAAGATTATTTAAGGGTTTAGAAATTTTGAAACCAACCCTAAGGAGAGGTTGTCATTCTCTTGCTAACCATTTTCTGCCTTATTCTGAATCTCAGCTGGTAAGATGATAATATGTAGGGATCTCCCTCCCATTTCTGTTTTAGAACTGCTCGATTTTTAGCTTGTGCTATCACCATTAAATCACCATGAAGAGTTTATGATACTTTTGACATATATTCCCAGAGAAAGAGAAAACTAAAGGACTGACCTTTCCTTCCTTCCTTCATTCTTTTTCTGTAATCAGCTTCTCTGTTGTGTTGTCTCTTTTTTCTCCAGAGACCAGTCTACCTCCCAGAAAATACTTTTCCATCATCTTCCTGGGTGTGATTTTCAGTTCTCTCTGTGAGTATTCACCTTGTGAATACATTCTGTCCACTGTGTTTGTTTAAGGAAATAAGGAGAAACATGCCTACTGGCTCATTCTTGTAAAGAAGGCAGTGTGAAGTGTGGTGCTCATTCTTGTTAGGTGTGGCTCATTCTTGCAAAGAAGGCAGTGTGAAGTGTGGTGCAGAAAAGCCAATGCCACCTGGGACAGCAGAACAGTTTGGGCATCATGCCAATTTTGCCATGTCTTAGCCCCTCACTGGAACATCTGGACCTCAGATATCTGCTCGAAAAATACATGTGTGATGAGGCAATGGTGTAGGAAGTCACAATGTCTTAAAGGTCTATTATGTAAGATTCAAAATGGTTCCTAACAAATATGATGAGTTATATAAATAGATATAGTATAATTTACAATAGCTCTGGGTTACACAATAATATGTTATAAACTTAAGAGCCACTTAAGTTATATTGAAGTCATCCTCATTCCCAGGAATTATATATTAAAAATTATTAATTTTCAGTTTTAATATGCTTCTTTCTAAGAC
This sequence comes from Meles meles, assembly GCF_922984935.1. NCBI lineage: Eukaryota > Metazoa > Chordata > Mammalia > Carnivora > Mustelidae > Meles > Meles meles. Next base: position 178,041,517 of record NC_060068.1, on the reverse strand, counting down.
TAAAAAAAAACCTACCCAAGGAAAAAGAACATCAACCTAGATTTTAATTGAATTCACATGTACTGTAAATGCTTCAAGCCTACTATTCATGCAACCTAACCAGAGGCTTCCTGGACTCTAACAAATTTAATTTAACAAATTTAATTTAACATTTAGTAGGTATTTTGAGTTTGATTGGATATACTCAAGGCTGACTATATCAGTAAGAGTCATCACGGTTTCTCTGTTACAGTTATAGTTTTTTAAAAGCAAGGAAATTTGATGTTATCCGAAAGTATATGTTACACCATAAAAATGAAACTTCTAAGATAAAATGTAACATAACCTTTAATGCATCTTACACAGGATATTGTAAAAGTAGGATTTTGTTCCTAATTTTCAAATCCATGTTCTTATGAACACATTAGGCATAGAAATCCACTCAGAACAGAAGAAAATTCTATAATCTTGATGTATTTTTAATTGCATGTATTTCAATATATGTTGGTTGTTTAAGTCCATAGACAACAGTCAGGAACAGAGATTCACTTGTTTTTTTCCCCTCAAAACTCTCCAGCAACAGATAACCAACCTGGATTATTTACTAAGCTTTGACTTCATATTATAGAAAGTTATGAAACTGGCATTTTCCATTTGGTTATTAATTTCTCTTTCCCTGAATACATGTGATATCTATCCAATGCCCATTTATTATTTGCATGTCTGAGAAAAAACATACTTACCTCATAAGAACTATTACATTTTGATTGCCAGAAATGATCAAAGTAATTCAGTTTGGATAACAGACCAAATCTTTTCAAGAGACAAATAAAAGAAGATGGACTATATGAATAATTAAAAAAAAATTCTTAGTGGTAAAAAGTTGGAAAACCCTTAATATTGTCCAACTCCATATTAATAAGTGATATAAACTTGGTTTCATACAGATAAAATGGCTTTATAGAATATCCTAGAGTGAGAAAGCTGTGACCAAAATCCAAGATTTCCTGATGTGACAGACCTGAGTTCTTAATCCGGCCTCTCCTAAGAGACATAAAACCATATTGCTCTTTCAATGTGTCCAGGGACGGAGAATCTATCTCAGATTGCAGGAGACTAGGAAGACATGTCACTGAAATGCAGTGTAGAGCCTAGAGAGGCTCCTGGACCAGAAAAGGGACATCAGTAGGACAACGGTCATAATTAGAATAAGGTCTGGAGTGGAGTTCGTGGTATTGTATCATTTGTCTCTATTTTTCTAAGGAAACAGCTCATTTAAAATAATTATATGAAAATATTTAATTCTTCTCTAGCTGACATTTTCTGTAGCTTCACCCATTAAGTCAGAATATTGCAATGAAATGGGTTTAGACCTTTATAATGTAAAATTCATCCACATTGGCCACAAAGGTAGATTGATTTATGGAATACTATTACTTCCTTTACATGAGCAGTGTCATTCCTTCTGCAGTGAAGATTTTCTGTGAATCCATTAACTTAAAAACCGTGGTAGAATTCTTTGAGAAAAGTCATGCTCTGAGATAAGGCACAAATACTTCCCACTGGCCTGAATTCCCTCATCCTTACAATGTCTGAATTTTCTGGAAAATAGTCTAATCCACCTCAGATTCTCTGCTCACTTTGTTCTATACTTTTCTGAAGGTACATCACCATCAATTATTAATTTGGCATTACTTCAGAGATATTATCTTAGTGTTTCTTCTCATTGTTAATGTGCTTTAAAAACAGGAATCAACATTTCCCTTCTAAATATTTAAGTTACTTCTTTAGCCAATTCCCTAGAATAATCAAATAAATCTTGTCTTCTGGCAAAACATAAAGATATTGTACAAAAGAAAATACTATAGAAGTAATCAAACTTGCAAGAGTCTTACGCCCCTTGACTTCATGTTTCTGTAAGGCAGTGGGTTGAATGCCTGAAGGTCATGCTGTGTGTATTACAACTGGGATATAGAAACCACTCCTGTCCACGTTCTGGTGGACACTGGCTGGAGACATAGGCTTAAAGGGACCCTCCTACTTGTATCACTCCTAGAGATATGGTTTTAAATTCTGATTTGTCCAAGAAACTTCTTATACTCTCTCATGAATTCCTGGGTCCATCTGGGGATTTCTACATTCAGAAAACCTGTTGTTAGAACCTTTGTCTAGAAGAAATGTTGGCTTCCATATCAGGATCTGCTGAAGACAGTTTCCTCTATATCCAGAATTCTAATTTATTTCGATGTTTGTTTTTTTCTCTTTGAAACTGATTTCATAAGAATTTTGTTTAAAAGGATCAGTGCTATTATTGTAATGTAGAGTCACTCTACAGCTGCTAAGGTTCTCACTTATGTATATACTGTACTGTTTGTATAGTTCCAGAACCCAGGGCAAGCCCAGGTCATCCAGAAATCCCTCCTCACTCTCTTGTAGAGTCGTTCAGATGCCTGTGTCTTGCTCAGTGACCCTGCGGTTGGAATGCAGTAGGGCACGGGGGGGTGGGGGACTCTGGAGCCAGGCCCACCTACCTTCAACAACCTATTTGCTGCATGGACCTGAGCTGGGAATTGTTCATTTCTTTACACTGAAATTTTAAAACCAAGGACCAGCCCATAGTGCCAAAGGTCTTCTACTGATGTACAAATGATAACTACACACGAGCTGTTTCCTTTGTTTGCCATTTAAGAGAATAATATTTTTGCCTCATGCGGTGTAAACTGGTGACTGGGTTTCTCTTTTTAGTCTAGACGTACCACTTTCCCATAAGAATTTAGAGTCTGTAAATAGAATCTGAGTTACTGAACTTCAAGAATTTCACCATTAAGTAAATTAGTCATCTACACAGTGTTAGGGCTTATGGTAAAACTGTATATATAACCGGAACTCAAAAAAGAAAAAAAAAATGCAAAAAAGACCTCTAACTTGTCAATCAGAAAGCATTAAAATCTGCCATAAAACTCAGGAATGCTGTTCATTAACCTTGGGCTCTCATTCTGCTCTGACCCGAATCCTCCTGATTCTGTGAAACGCAAGGTCACAGTGGCTGGAAGGAAATAGAAAGTAAGTGAGGGAACACATTGCTGCTCAGAGCCCAGCGGAAATGGCAGAGATGGAAACCTACAGAAGGAAAAACCAGACCTCAGGATGCGTAAGCACATGCTGGACCTGCTGATACGGGGACCAAGACTCACACAATTAAGTGAGACTTGATGACTTTGTGGGTGATGAGTTAACATGGAAACATATTCCATACAGACTGCTCTCGAAAACCATGAATGTACAGGATATTTTGAGTTACTGCTATTTAAAATGGCATGTTTAAAAGTGGTTAACTATGAACTTCCAAATTTAACCTGTTCCCTGGGGTACAAAACTAATGCATCCTCCACAGACCAAACAAAAGTTTATATTACCTGGAGTTTTAGATAGTAAGAAGGAATTTCTCTCTCAGCCCAAAGACAGACTGACTGACTGACTGACTTATTTATTTATTTATTTATTTGAGGGAGCATGAGAGCAAGTGTGGGAAGGGGCAGAGGGACAGAATCCTCAAGCAGCTCCCTGCTGAGCATGGAGCCTGACACAGGGCTCCCTCCCATGACCCCGAGATCACAACCTGAGCCAAAACCAAGAGTCCAACTTTCAGCCCACTGAGCCCCTGTAAGAAGGAATTTCTATACCTCACACAAATTCTTATAATTTGTTTGTTTTTTGTTACCTAAAAGCTCTCAACAAAACTGGAGAGGTAATAGGTAAAGGCAGCCTTCCAAGTGGCCTGATGGCATTTGATATCTTGTCTTTACAATGCATTGTGCCAGGGCTACAATATAAACAGCTGATACACTAAGACCTGTGGGCTATAGGGCATCATACAGGACCTGTAACCTCAGCAATGAAAGGCCACAGGTGCTTGTTCTCTCTCTAGCACTTTACACAGACCAACTCTAGCACCTATATGTACCTTGCTGGACCAGGGAACAGAAGACACTGGCTGATCATTCACAATGGATCAGTCTGCAGCTGTGATAAAAGGGCTACAAAGACAGAGGGAGAAAAGCTATGAAGAACACACCAAGAAAATGCCATAGATCCTCGAACGCAGCCGTGTAGTTGCTGTGGACCCGCAGTACTAGCAGATAGGGAGTTACTCAGGAGAAAGTCAGTAAGGAAGGGAAAGTCCCACCAACCGAGAATGAATTTAGAAAGTCTGGATGTGGCCTCACTTACCAGCACATCCTCTTCAAACACAAAACTAAAAGGCAACTGACGGAATGGAGGAAGATATTCGCAAATGACATATCAGATAAAGGGCTAGAATCCAAAATCTATAGAGAACTTACCAAACACAACATCCAAAAGACAAATAATCCAGTTAAGAAATGGGCAGAAGAATGAATAGACATTTTTCCAAAGAAGACCTCCAGCTGGCCAACAAACACATGAAGAGATGCTCAATGTCATTCATCATCAGGGAAGTACAAATCAAAACCACAATGAGGTATCACCTCACCTCTCAGAATGGCTAAAATTAACCACACGGGAAACAACAGATGTTGGTGAGGATGTGGAGAAAGGGGAACCCTCCTGCACGGTTGGTGGGAATGCAAGCTGGTGCAACCACTCTGGAAAACAGTGTGGAGTTTCCTCAAAGAGTTACAAATACAACTACCCTATGACCCAGCAATTGCACTACTAAGTATTTAGCCAAAGGATACAGAAATGCTGATTTGAAGGGGCACATGCCCCCAGTGTTTATAGCAGCACTATCAACAATAGTCAAATTATGGAAAAAGTCCAAAGGTTCATTGACTAATGAATGGATAAAGAAGAGGATAAAGATGAATGGACAAACAAATATATCTATCTATATCTATCCTGTCAAATAGATACATAGATATAGATAGATTTGTTTGTCCATTCATCTTTATCCTCTTCTTTATCCATTCATTAGTCGATGAACCTTTGGACTTTGTCCATAATTTGACTATTGTTGATAGTGCTGCTATCTATATATATATATCTAGATAGATAGATAGATATATGTCTATAGATATAGATAGATAGATATCTATATAGATATATGTCTATATCTATAGATATGTATATGTATATGTATGTGGTGGAATATTACTCATTCTTCAAGAAGAATGAAATTTTGCCCTTTGCAACAAAATGGATGGAAGTAGAGGGTATTATGCTAAGTCAGAGATAGACAAATACCATACGATTTCGCTCATATGTGGAACTTAAGAAGTAAAACAGATGAACATAGGGGAAGGGAAGGAAATAAAATAAGACAAAAACAGAGAAGGAGGCAAACCATGGAGACTCTTAACTACAGACAACACACTGAGTGTTGATGGAGGGACATGGGTTAGATGGGGATGGGCATTCAGGAGGGCAGTCGGTGTGATGAGTGCCGAGTGCTTTGTGTGGGTGAGGAATCACTGGCTTCTGCTCCTGAAACCAGGGCCACACTGTATGTTAACTCCCTGGAATTGAAATTAAAAACAAAACAAAACAAAGTATCTTTTGACTATTACAGGAGCTAAACTATAATTTTATTGTGTTACACTCCTGGAATTTGGGGGTTATCTATTATCGTACTAACAGAATCTTTTTTTTTAAATATTTTTATTTATTTATTTGACAGAGATCACAAGTAGGCAGAGAGGCAGGCAGAGAGAGAGGGGAAGGTAAGCAGGCTCCCTGCTGAGCAGAGAGCCAGATGCGGGGCTTGATCCCAAAACCCTGGGATCATGACCTGAGCTGAAGGCAGAGGTTTTAACCCACTGAGCCACCCAGGCGCCCCCGTACTAACAGAATCTTATGTAACAGAGGTTTGCACTCAGATCCCAATTCTGCTGTGTACACTCTACTGAAGCGACTTGAAGCCCCTTGGAGCAGGTAGGAGAGATTCCCAGGGGAGAGGCTGGGACTCCAGGCAGGAGTTCATCCATGGAATTACAACTAGCCTGCTGGAAAGTTGAAGCTCCTACCATGTTTTTCGATCTCAGCTTTGGTCATCATCAAGAAGCAATAGAATTTCTCTAATCAAAACTCCATTTTCTTCTTTTATCCTGCGGCATTCTGAGTAATACAGGGGGATCTGAAGGTGAGGTTTAGAGGCAGAAAGCTGGGACTCATAAATTCACTACTAACAGGAAACATTGTGGCCAAAATGGTAGGGAGATGCAGAGTTTCTGCTTCATAGGATACATCCGCATCGAGGAAACTATTTGCATTACGGATGCACGTAGATTGTTCCTGTGAATGTAACATAGCACAGTTTCCGAAGACATAAAAATAAAATGAAAAATAATATATCTGAGACATACCTGTTTTTCTGGAGTTCTTCCAGGAATAAATTAAAGCATCAAGCTTTTATGATTTCGGTCTCTTATTATGATTCATTTATGCAGGTAATTCTCCTTAATTAAATGACACCCGCGGGCCAGACCATATTCTTAGAGAAGCATCACTGGCCTCCTTCCTACCCAGCAAGCATGTGCTGTTTCTCAGGAGGAGCCCCCCCACCCCCGCCCAGGTGCAGATGGCAGAGGTGGGGGAGGGAAGGGGCTGGGCAGGTCTGGGGAGGGGGCCAGCTAGGTGCAGGGTTCCCAGCAGCTTCAGGACTTGACGGTGAGGTGGGTTTTCTGCCATCTGTGGGCTGCACAAGTGCCCCAGAGGATTAGGGGGTAGGTGTGGGGGGAACTACTAGCCAATCGCAAAGGGCCCAGAAGCTGCGGTGGGACATCAGCTCATTTAGGTGGAATTCATAGTTAACATGACATGGCCCCGTTTCACACCCCTCACGCCTTGCTTCCTTCTCTGTCGGTTCCATTCCAGCTTCCAGAATAGGGGCGCTGGGACCTCCCCTTACATGTGAGGCCCTTCGTTAGCCAAAGAGCAGCACTTTGCACGTCTCTGGTTATTGTGGGTGCTTCGGTTAGATGCCGGGGTGCCTCCCGGTCTCTGAAAATGACAGCTCCATCTTCCAGTCTGTTCCCCTCAGAGCCCTGCAGTCCTTCTGCACACCATGATTTTCTCAGACTTGTATCTGGTCTGCTAGCCAGTCCTGTCCCCGCCACCTTCCAGATATACCCTGGCTGACCCCCGATCCTCCCCACGACAACTACTCTGGCTCCAGGCGCGGCACCCCTCACTGGGCTTACCTGAAGAGCCTTTTAGGAACTGCCGCTGTCTGTGCTTTAGGCCTTCCTAGATTTGATTCTCAACAAAACCGGAAGCGAGGAAGTGGAAGGAAAGGGTTCTCCTCTGACCAACCTCCTGTACTGGTTTCTGTCCCATTTAGGGCAAAGACAAATGTCCTTCAAATGGTCCCTAAAATCCCATCCTATGGGGGTCCCCGAGTCTTTGGGATCTCCTCGCCCTGCTCTCCCTCCTGTTCACCCACTGACCTCTGCGGGCCATAGAACTCTCTAGACTCCCAGCGGGGGTCCTGGCCTGGTCGCCACCACACTCTTTCCCTACTGAGCCACACAGCCCAGCAGCCCAGGGATCCTCTCCCTCCACATGCTCTGCTCTCTCCTCCCCCTTGGACCTGCCCCACATATCAAGGGCTCCATATTGAAGGTTTTCCTCGTCATCTCTTCGGAGGCACGTAAGGGTACGGAATGTGGTTCCCTGCTCTCTATGCAGGGCCCAGCGCCTGGCCCAGGACAGGTGCTGCGTGGGGTTCTCCATGACCGCCGGCTCCTCCCGCAGGAGGACCGCTCTCCATCCCTGCTCTGCGTGGCCAAGTCAGCAGGAGCAATGTCAAGGTAGGCGTTTGTATTCTGTACAGAAAAAACCGCCCATTTCAGTCAGATTCAGTTCTTGCTGGTGAGGAAAGAGTACAAGAGTGAGCTCAGCCCCTCTCAGGGGCTGTGAAACACCACATGCTTTTGTGTGCTCGGCTCAAGTGAGTCTTCTGGAAAATTTCATGACGTTTGAAACATCAGGTGTGATACCTGGGGGCTGTTGGGTTTTTTCTGTCACCGTGTGGTTTTGTTTCGCTTTACCTTTAATTTGACTTAATCAGCCCATGGATGACATTTATTGGCCGTTCTCTAGGCAGCAGGCCCTGTGGGGCCGCACAAAGCTGAGACAATGGGGGATGCCAGAGCCACCAACATGCTGAGGGTGAGACTGCCGGCCTGCTTCACCCACGAAGGCTGCGTTGTCTGTGATCAATAACCTTCCAACCAGGGAGGACGGTTTGGCAGCCTCCCTAGGAAGGGGGAGGCAGACACAGAGCAAATGATTATTTTTTCCCAGTAGAATTCCCTATGAGGGAATCTTCCTCCCCATTTCTTAGTAAACTCTCCGTGACAGGTGGGTCATGAGGTAGAGGAAGGATATGGGATTAAATGGTTTTTCCTTGAAACATCAGATCGTAACAGTGTTGGGTGATCAGAGCCCAGCTTGGTCCAGGAGCCTCTCCTTTCAAATGTACAAGCCATTCGTACATTACTGTGAATTATTTATCAGGATCTTTATGAAATGCTTTGGGTCCAATGGATTGAAAGAGAAGGTAAGTGAGAGAAACAGAGAGAGAGACAGAAATCCAAGACCAGAAGCCAATGAGTGGAGCCTCCCAACCCAGAAGAGCAGAGCAGAGGGGGGCGCTGTCCCCCCTTGAAACTGAGAGAGGGAAGACCATAGAGGAAGTAAAGGTTGCTTCATCCAAGAGCAAGACCCCAGGAAATTTTTCCTGCTCATTTTCAACGTTGCTTTCAGAAAGTAGAAAGCCTCAGCCCTCGACGGTCCTGATTTATGATTCTCCATGGTCATTCCACTGCTGTTTGCACAAGCCAGAGAGAAAAATCAAAACCACTCGACCCGCTGGTCCTGTATGGAAACCCAGGCGGAGGTCAGAGTTTCCAGCCTCCTGCTCCAGGGACGCACCCATGAGGCTCCTGCCCGTGTGGTGTGTGGGCAACACACCGACACTGAGCAGGCCGCACACGATGTCCCTGGGCACACTTGTCCCCGCACATGGGGGCATTCTGCTCAGCGGCTGAGACGAATGAGAGGGACAGGCATGGAATGGTGTCCATGTTCTATGAACAGGAGTACAGGTCTGCATCTCACGGTCACCATTTCCAAACAGCCCCAAAGGGGAACACTTGAGAAGCAGTTCTAATATGTTCGAGCCCTGTGAATATGCACCTTAAAAAATAGAGGAGTTCCTGTTATGATTACCTTCTAAAAATATATGGATGGCCTCTGAGCTCTGGACGTAGAGACCGAACACTTCTCCCAGTGAAATGAAAATAGAGTTTTTACTTTAAAAAATTTTTAAAAAATGTAATATAAAATACCTGAAGACGTTGGAGTTTTTAACTAAAATGTATAATTTGTTGCTCCTCTCTTATGGCTCAGTAAATGTGCTGATATACTCCCTAACACCTAATTTTTTAATTATTTTTTTCATAAAGAGCAAAAAATGTTTCATTTTTTTTTCAGAAAAGAATGTTGTTATGGTATCATTCGGTTACTCTACTGCAGAGGTACCAATCTCTGTTACAAGTGAAAATGAACAGAAGCATGAACCGTTAGTATTTAGCTCTGTATGTTTTCCCCCCTTGACACTTATTCAGGGGATCCAGACAGTTTGACCTTATTCCCAGGAATTTCCCACTGGGACACAAGCTCCGTGGGAAAGCAGCAGGGCCCGCACAGTGGCACCCTCTTCTCTGGAGGATGCCCACTGCAGTGTCCCGAGCATTCTTATCCCTGGAAGGCAAGTCTTACAGTCGCTGGTACTGGTTTCTCTGTCTATAAATGGCAGCCACTAATTTTAATCAGGGTTTGACAGGTGGTGTTTTGCCGTTCAGATCTGCGCATCTCTGGGTCCCGGGCTTTGAGAACTTCGTCACCGTCAGCATCAGCAGAGGTGGCCTCACGTGCCGTTTCCCCTTTCATCGTAAGAAGCGTTCCTTCATCACAGCCTTATTGGTCTGGCTTATTCTCCAGGCTCCTGCTCAAGAGACTTTTAGCTCTGGCAATTTTCCAGACTCAAAACACACCCTGCTTAGGATCTGAACACATCAGAAGAACTAGTTCTGCCCCAGAAGAGAGCAGTCAGGGCCTCAGAAAGGTACAGGAAATCTCAGCTATCCAGAACACAAGTCAGACTAGCCAGTTCTAAGGTTAGTAATTATGCAAGGACAGAATAAAGAAGGATACCCATGCCCCCCTCCCCCCATCCTTGCAAGTGGTCAGAGATAATAAGCCGCAGACTTCCCTTCTCACCCTAAAACCACACATGACCTCAGGCTGGACAAAACTCCTGGAGATAAGGCAAGCCTTGCCCCTGGTTGATTTGAAGGATCTGGGAAGGTCACTACAGCAGAAACAGTGAGCTGGCTGTTCAATATCTTTCTATATTCCTTTCATGGTCACAAGGCCCTGAATTTGTTTAGGACAGTGGTATACTCAGCTAAAAGACTGGAAAGTATCTACCCTTCCTTGATACTAATTTTCTAGCTGGTGATTTATTTTGGTGAGATATGAATATACTAAAAATGGGCACATAAATCTCTTTAAAGCCTTTTTGTACTTCCTCCCTTCCTCTTTGCTTGGAACACAGTGAGATGGCTAGTGCTCCAGCAGCCACATTGGATCCTAAGGTAAACTTGAAAATGGTAGTCTCTGGTGTAGACTGTGAAACAGAAAGATGGAAGGAGCTTGGGCTTCTTTTGTCTAGAAGATAGCAAAAGAGTTCTGGACTTTCTACTTTTATAATTTTTTTGCATGAGAGCAAATATTTGGTTTTTATTTTTTGTCTATGCAGCCAGCAAACAAAATTCTTATATGATATAGTCTCTGATAAGTGGTACTCAAACCCAAAGTACACACACACACACACACACACACACACACACACATACTCACATGGGCACACACATACATGCCATGCCTGCACACAGATGGGACACACACAGGTTATCTGTCACAATGATTATTCATGACTACATCTGTGGGTATAAGTCTAGGATGGATGACTCGCTAAGTTTCTGTTTTGTTGGTGTACAACTCATTCTATCACAAAGTAGACAATTCCTCAGAGTAGAATATAAAGAGAAGATATTTTAAAAATGGGGAAAGAGAAGACACAGGTGAAGGAAACAAGAGTATCTGTGAAAAATCAGAATCTTAAACTGTATGTGGTCTATGATTAAGCAATAATTAAATCATGAATATTTATTTATGTTAACCAAATTTGGAAGGAGAACAAAATGAATGAAAATGACTGTGGGTTCATGGTTGAGTATTTTAAATGTTCCTTTGGAGTGTTTTTTTAAACACTGAATGAATAGAAACAAATCATTTTTAGCAAAAAAGAATGGGCATGTTAGCCAGTTGCTGTTATCATAAACGCACCGTCCATGTTGTTAACTGATACTTGATCAAAAGACTAACCTCCATTACTGTGACCACAAGCACTTCAGCTACTTGTCTCTCTGGACAATACCAGGTATATTTGTCAGTGCTGAAAAGGTTGAAATGGCTTTTCCTTGGCAGAATTGGTGGAGTTAGAGATGCAGCGATTGGCTTGATATTTCAGAGACACAATCACTACCCTTGCAAGAACAGGATATGAGTCCTGTGAACCCTTTACCCCCTTTCCTTCAGAAAGTCACCCAGAGCTGACTCTGATACCATCCTGTGTTCACCCCCTAATGTAGAGAAAACTAGGTGCTTTAAGCTCATTATACGTATAACTAGATCTGCTTCTAAGATGTCTTGTCTGCCCCAAGAGAGGAATCCATGCAGGGTGTGGAGGCGGACCTAAACCTACAGAGAACTGGGTGTTTCCTGAGCTTATGTAACAGGACACATGACTGTTCCAGACATGCTTACTAAAATAAACATCCTATACATATTCCTACATGTAGCACAACTCAGTTCATCACCTGCCGTCACTCCCCATATCAAGGTCATGTGGAAGAAGATGGATAGACTTTGCCAGTCTCTGACTGTGGGAGGCCACATATGTATTAAGAATATCCAAAATCTCCCAGGAGCAGCTGTCCAATCCTTTTGTGAAGAAACAAAGGAAACCAAGAAGTTATTTTTTTAAAAGGTCTATTAAAGTCATAAACCTCTAGCCAAATAGTAAAGCAAAGAAGGAAGAAATAACCAGTTTCAGAAGTGAGAGGTCATTAACCCTGATCTCATGCATTAAAAGAATAATAAAAGAGTACTATGAATAACTGCATGGCAACAAATTTGACATTTCAGACTAAATGAATTAAATTCTTGAAAGGCATAAATTGCCAAATCACAAACAACAAAAAATAGATAACCTGAGTAGCCCATATTTATAAAAGAAATTGAATCAATAATTAATAACATCCTAAAGGCTCAGATGGTCTCACTGGTGGAGGATACCAAATATGTAAAGAAAAAATAATACCAGTTCTCCACAATTTCTTATATATTACTCCAATACTAAAAATAGATAAAGACATGACGAAAGGAGAGTCCAATATCTTTTATGAACACAGACGCAAAACTCCTCAACACAATATTGCTAATTTGAAACCAACAATTTCTAAAGTAAATTATACACCATGACCCACTGGGATTTATTCCAGGTCTGAAAGACTAGCTCAACATTAAAAAATCAATCAGTGTGATCCAACATACCAACAGGATAAAGAATAAAAATCATCTGATCATATAAATTGATGCAGAAAAATCTTTAACAAAATACAACATCCAATCATAATAAAAACTCTTAGGAAACAAGGAATAGTTGGGAACTTTCTCAACTTGATAAACAACCTATATAAAATATCTAAAACTCATATCTTACTTAATGGTGAGAGACTAGATAATTTCCAACTAGCATAGGGAATCAAGAAATGATGTCCCACCTGACCACTCCTATTCAACATAATACTGGACATCCTGTCTAGATCAATAACACAAGTAAAAGAAATCACATATATAAAAATTGACAGGAAATAAAAGCATCTTTATACACGGATGACATAATAGTTAATGTGTAAAACCCAAATAAACTGCAAAGCACAGAGCACAACAACAAAAAAGGCTTCTGGAACTATATGTAAGATAGCAAGGTTGCAGAATAAAAGATTAATATAAAGAAGTTCTGGTGCATCTGGGTGGCTCAGTAAGTTAAGCATCCAACTCCTGGTTTCGGCTCAGGTCATGATCCCAGGGTTGTGAGATCCAGCCCCATGCCTGATTCTGCCATCAGTGGAGGGTCTGCTTGAAGATTCTCTTCCTTTGCCCCTTCCCCCACTTGCATGTGTGCATGCTCTCTTTCTCTTTCTCTCTCAAATAAATAAATTAATAAATAAAAAGAGTCAGCTGCATTCCTAAATACCAGTAATAAACTATTGTAATTTGAAACTAAAACAATGATTATTAAAAATAGCATGAAAAAGTGAGATACTTGGGCAAATTGTAAGGGATCTGCAGGATTTGTATAGGATCTGCAGGGAGAAACTACAAAATACAAAGAAATCCAAGAAGGTCTAAACAAATGGAGAAATATTCCCTGTTTATGGATTGGAACACTGAATACTGTTAAGATGTCAGTTCTTCCCAACTTGATCTACAGATCCACAGTAACACTAATATCCTATTTTGTAGATATCAACAAACTGATTCTAAAGCTTGTACTAAAAACCCAAAGATCTAGACTAGCCAACACAATACTGAAAAAAGAACCAAGCTGAAAGACTGTCACTACCTGATTTGAAGCCTCACTATGAATTACAGTAATTAAGTCCGTGTGGTATCATTAAAGAATAGGAACAAAAATCAATGGAATGGAATTGTGAGTCTGGATAATGAATACAGTCAACTGATCTTGACATTGACAAAAGTACAGTTCATGGGGAACTTTTCAACAAATCGTGCTGGAACAACTTTGCCGTAGGCAAACGAACAAACGTAACTCAGACCTTTTATAAAAATTACCTCAGGGATGCCTGGGTGGCTCATTTGGTTAAGCATCTGCCTTTGGTGGGGATCCTTCTTCTCCTTCTGCCTCTGCTGCTCCCCCTGCTTGTGCTCCCTCTGGGACAAATAAATAAATAAAACCTTTTAAAAAAAAATTACCTCAAAATGAAACATATGTCTAGAATGTAAAACATAAAACTGAAAAATTTCTAGAAGGAAACATAAGACAAAAATCTCTGTGTCCTTGGGTTTAGTAATAAGGTTTTGAGAAAGGGTACTGACCTAAGTAACTGAAAATAAATGGATTCTGTAAGACAGAAGGCAAAGGGAGAATACATAAGCCCTGTACTGTAGCTGAAAGACTCTGTTTTCCCCCAAGGCATATGGGTTAACACTTCCGAGGCCAGTGTATGTGTCAATGAAATTAACAAATAAATAGATGGTAGATAGTGAGAGCCAGGATTTTCACTACTAGAGGAGGGAGTTTACTATAAGAAAAGGGAGAAGGGTAGAATAATCCATATGGTAAGGATTAGAGATGCAGACGTCAGTATGAACACATGTTTAGCTTCTTTTTGCTATGTGTATATGCCAGTTAGTATACACACATATATTTCTGTGCCCTGCCAACTCAGGGAGCCCGAAAGCAAAAACATTCCAGTAGTGAAGCACACAACCAGATCTTTGTTTCTAACAGCATTCTCTGGTAAAAGGAACCATGACTCCTTGGCAAAATGGATGATTCTAGAACTGGGGCAGGAAATACACAAGATGAGCCTGGAGCATCTTGTAAGACCAGAAAGTATGAAAGAGCTCAAATACACGTAAATAAATGAATACCCACCCACAGGATGAGGGTATGTCAAAGGGACATGGGATGCAACTGAGAGAGCTTCTAATGACCAAAGCCAGAACAATTTGAGCAACAAAAGAAATAAATAAATTAGTATTTGATTAGAACCCTACAAATAAGATGTTGTGTCCTGAGTCACTTTTTGCCGTCAGATCTTCAAGGATTCTGTAAAGATGTATCCTCCACCCAAACGTGACAAGGATTAGTTCAGAAGTGATTTCCAATGAAGATATATGGAGTCTACTATTGGGCTTTCTGATGGTTTAAAGCAGATAGAGATTAAAGATATGTTGAACGACATAAAACCAATGAGAAGAAACTTTCTAACTCTGGAGGTATGTTGCATCCCCTCTAACCTTCCTGTTCTTAGAAAAGATCAGAAGAACATCTACTATGCACCAGATACTAGAGACAATGGTGAACAGCACTGCCGAGAATGTGCCCTCCAGGTTATTACATTTAGTGGGAAATGGGATAGTGAGTGACCTAGGGGCAGGGCAACTGTGGTCAGAAAGACCTCTCTGCAGAGGTAATCTATACATTGTACCATAATATGAGGTCAGACATAGAGAATCTGGAAGAAGTATGTTCCAGGCAGATGGAACAGTAAGTGTGTTTGATGAACAGAAGAAGGGAGTCAGTAGGACGAGTAGAGGATTGAGACATTGAGATTGGCCTGAGGTCACCAATTATGCAGGCCCTTGTTGGCCCCAGTGAGGAACTGAATTTTATTCTAACTAGAATCAGGAGTCTTTAGTAGAGTTAGGAAGGAGTAAGTGGGGTCTGAGATTTGCAACCATTGTTCCCATCACAGCAAGCCCTGGCTCTAGGTCTGTCCTTGTGTTTTAGAAAGTCTGCTTATGTAATTGTGTTTTGGTTTTCATGAATTCAAACCATGAGATCAAGATTCCTCAATTGCCCATGATTTCTTAGGATAAGTACCTCCACTATCATTTGCCCTCTCCAAATTTCATCCTTCTTATTTAAGATGATCTTTATAACCATAAGTGCCCACAACCATAGGAAGGAAATAACTGGATCAAAGTCTCCCATTACTAATACCTCCAATGATCCTGAGGATCTCTTAGCTGGAAACTCAGCATGGGACCACACTGGCCAAGATGCTTCACCTGTTCAGGACTTGCTTTATTTGTTTATTTGCTTCTTTGTCTTATATTTATTTTTCTTATTTGTAAGAAGTAATTTTTTCAGGAATTTTGTCACTGTGTTAATCTTTATAAAAAGCATCAAATTCATATTTAATAAAAATATGAAAGTTGAGCAGATTAGGTAATCATGACAGATCAGGCATTCTAGAATACAGTGGATACTGCTCTTTATTTTAGTCAGACTTTTGTACATTTGCCTCTTTCCTCTCTAACATGTTTCCTGGGTGCTTCATCTCTGATGATGCAATCAAGTCCATTCAAGTGTATGGAGTTCAAGAAGTTTTAAAATTATTTCATTCTTCCTTGTTCCAATTTTTTGCAGTGTTAGAAACAGAGGACGTGATTGAAACCACAGGACTGACTCTCGCAAAGCTGCTGTATCACACCAAGCTCTATCAAGGGTTGTCTGTCTATGCTCTGCAGAAAAGTTAGAGAACCATTTAGGTGTGTGTGGCTGTCAAACCTGGAGTAACTGAATGAGGGAATCTCAAGGTAGGTTATTTCTCCACAAGCACATTCCAGTGTCCTGGTTTTAGTCCTAGCCCCATGGAAGGTGAGAGGACAGGATTTTAAAGCTCCTATGGGGAGTCCTTGAACAGCCTCACCCAAGAGGAATGCCCAGGAAAGGAAAGATCAGAGGTTAGTTAAAGCCAAGTGGGAATGAAGCTGATGGGCGTCTGAATTGGGAGGGCCAGGGGATTTCGGAAACGTGAGTCCCCAGGAAGCACAAATGACTAGAATGTGGCAGCACTGAGGCCAAGCTTGGCTCATAAAATTAGAGGTCTCTTATCTACAGGACAGGGAGATGGTTTTAGTTAGCAGGGTCAAAGCCGAGGAGAGAAATAAACATAATCATAAAAACAAAACAAAGAGCAAGTACCACAAGAGCAATCAGCCTATGGCTACCTGTTCACAGGCAGTTTGTAGGAAGAGAGATGTCATGCTTTCCATCATCTTAGTAGTCAGGATTGTTTGACATCAGATCAAACATGACATCAGACCTGCCTACCCGGAGAACGTCTGTGTACACCATGAACGTTATATTCAATGTCTGCACACTGACTTGAGCAAGGTCTCCTATTACATGCACATGGCTAGGATTAATTATTGATGTTATTCATAATACATAAAGCTAAACTTCATGCAAGGTGTTAGTTCTAGAAGGACCAAGAGTCCCTGCACACAATGAACTGTGGTTCTAGATCAGTTGTCCCCAAACCTGAGTGAGCATCAGCACTACCCGTCGGGCTGGTCAAACCAGGAGTTCTAGTTCCCATGCCAAGATTCCTGAATCACAGATGGCGCTGGAGAATTGGCATTTCCCACAAGTTCCAGGGGAGGCTGAGGGACTGGTCCCAGGGCCACGCCCCAATTGCCACTGTTTTTGCCTGCAGGCAGAGAGGGAGCTTCAACCACAACACCAGAGAGGGTATACCATGTTGAAAGCAGTATCGACCAAAGTGCCTGATATCAAAAATGTTTACTATTTGATATATTTCATGTCAATTTTTGTCTACCTCGTTGAGTTCTAACATACTTGAGGTAGTTGGTATTTGGCTTGTTTGCTTGGTAAGTAAATGATTCAGAATCCCATGGTGTGAGGCCAGTGACATTGAAAAATAAACACAAGAATGAGGGCCTCCAGCCACAGGCAACTCTTATGTGACCTGAAATGTCGGTTAAGTTCAGGATCAATTTACAATGGAATATTACAGTTCTTCCATCACACCATGCTTTCCATTTTCTATTTTCGTTATCCTCCATGCTGGACTTCTGATCTATAGAACCGAGAGCTGGTAAATTGGTGTTATTCTGAGCTATTGAATTTATGTTGATTTTTTACACAATAGAAAAGGAAAGCAGAACAACTTAAGCACTCATTCCCAAAACTGAGGCTAACTCTTTTACTAGACAGAGAACATTTTTAGATGACTTTAAACAGTTTACAAATTTCAAGAAAAGAGCATGAAGTTTCTTATGGAATTACATTTTTTAAAACTTTATTTTGGATTGTGGGAATATAGGGGGGATCATTTTCTACCATGAGCATTTTAATGAGAAACTGCAAAAATCCAGATTATCCGATTCAAAAATCTTTTAATAAACCACATCATAATCTGGATTAGAGGCTATTTTCTCCACTGCCAACACAAATGGGTGGTTAATCCCATGGCTCAGCTAGAACACAAGAAATATCTCAACACTTGTGCTAAAATGGAACCATTTCTTGGCCAAGATATCACAGCCACCTACGTATTTTATGAGGCACATTTGAAATAATGTCCCAAAAGCAGAAGATAAAGTCCCCAAGGCAAGGGAGGGAGACATTTTGCTAGTAGATGAAGATGGAAATGAGGTTTCTTTCTCCTCCCCCGGAATATGAGAGAGAGAGAGCTTCCTGCCCAAGGAGATCCACAGAGAGGCAGCCTGAAAAATGATGATGATAGAGATGGGGAAGGAAAGACAGAAACCAGGGAGAGGTAAGGAAGAGAACAGAACTGCTCTGGAGTGGGAAAGAAAGGATAGAGCAGGTTGTCGAGGGAGAGCTGCTCGGAGCTCGCTGTCCACTCTAAACATGCGAACCCAGGCTCTGTTACTTACTGTTCTTCGCATAACCCAGTGCCTCCTCCCCAAATATGTGCTGGTTTGGGACTGAAGACTGGGAGTGGGGGGTGGGGAGAAGGGTCTGCAGAATGAAAGCGAGAGAGGAGAGAGCCTTGCATGAGTTGCTTTGAATCTGCATGTGGTGCTGCTGGGCTGCTGGCATGAAGGTCGTTAATGTGTTTCTGTGTAAAACAAACAAACAAAAAAACCCTCCCAGTTTACTTGATACCTGAAGTCCCAGAATTTTTCATATTTTATAGTCTAAGATTTGTGGAGTCATTTGGATAACACATTAACCAATGAGCTCATTCCCTGCGATGACTGCTTTAAGCTGTCTTGGCTCGTTGGGTCCACGGTCAAAGGAGCAAGACTGATACAAAGCGAAGGTCAAGCAAAGCTTTATTTTGCACCAAGCATCGAGAATCAAACTGACTAGCCAGGGCCGTCTCTTACAAAGAGGCGACCTCTCTCTGCCTTACAGACTAGCTTTTAAGGGCAAAGGCCATGTGGTTGGGCCTGGCCATGCAGAGGTGGCCAATGAGATTGTAAGACACAGAAAAAGCTACACAGTCATGCTAGGTCACGCATAGGTGACCAATTGAATCAATTGAATTACAATTTACTCTATAGTAGATATTTGAACTAGCCTATCACCTTGGTCAGAATTGGCCCCCAAAAGGCCCCCAAAGGGCGAGTCCTATACTTCTTGGTACCTAGGGAGACAGTATGCGCCCCCACTGATTGGATGTCTCCACCTGGCCTGACCCACCCCTGTATTTGGGCTTTGTTACCTGGGACTGGTTTCCGGGACTTGTTTTTAAGTAAGTCCCCTGGGGGGAAGGGGGGCAGGGACAGTTTAAGTTTTACTGTATAAACAACAAAATCACTGTTTAACCGGATGGAATCTCTCTGGCTGAATAGGCCCTTACAGGCTCAGTGGCATCAAAGGAGTAAGATGTCAATTTCCATGAGGAAGTCCACGGGGACCTCAGGGACTGCTGTGGAAATTAGAGGTGAAGGGATGATCAGGACCAACTCCAAGCCTAATTCCAACCATTGCCTCGGCCGTGATTGTGAGGACTGCGAAGCTTAACCGGAGTACAAGTGGAGGGACCAGCTTTGAGGAAAACACTGAACCAACTGCTCTTGTATGACTGCTTTGCACCCTAGGTGTCCTCTAGCAGAGGACTTCACTGAGCCTCCCCCAGAGAGGGCTCCACCTCCGGGCCTAAGGGGACAGCTGACTGAGGTTAACCCTTCCAAGGTGAGAGAATTGCTTCTTAACAATGAGGGTGAGTTCCAAGGTCAAAGTAGCTCATTAACCTGCTAATTAAGAGGAGTAAACCACAGAGCATTTAAGAAAAGGGGCACATAAGGGCACATAATTAAGAAATTAAATAACAATAACTATTAGCACTTGTAACCTGAAGATGCCACAAGGGATACATCATCTCCTTTACAAGCTCCATTTTAGGGAAGGTGAGGAATTCTAAGGAAACCCAACTTTTGGAGAAAAAATTTAACTGTCTGAGAAACCTACTGAAGAGAAAGAGGTAAAATGGAAGCAAATAAATTATTTTCCTATAAAAACAGACCAATGACTACTGAATTTTTTTTAAATTATGTAATTAAAGCACTGAGGACTTGTCCCAATGTCACTGCATTAGCAACTGTCCAAACCACCCTCTCTTAAATGAGGAGTCGTTCGCAGACAAATTCTTTGAAAAAGGGTACAACGCATTTGCTTATAAATGACAATAAGCCTTAGACAAAAGAATCTACAATTAGCAACTGAATCATCCTTACAGGCTGCTTTGGGGAATACAATAAAATTTTTCATCCCATTTTTGCAAGACTTAATCCCTTCTAGAGGGTTGCTCCATATTTTCTAGTAATATTGACAGAGATTATTGACAGAGACATAATTTTTAAGATAATATGTAGAATTACAGCAAGCAGCTTAAATCTCAATCCTGAATTAACATCACCTCGATTTGACACCCTGATGTTGACGCTGTTTGGTAACAGACAGATGAAGACACTGGTTTTCAGAGGCTGCTGGATGTGGTGCTTTCTTGGGAGATGCAGGGCTGAGACCTGACATTGGAGAAGGTATCAGAGAAGACCTTTTCCTCTTCTCCTGATGAATCCTCACCTTGTCTGCCAGGGTCTCACAGCCCCTCTGGGGAACCCGGGGGGATGCACCTCTCCCCTGTCATGGTTGGCTTTCTCGCTGGACTTCTGAGTCTGCCCATGGCTCCCCTGTACGTCCTACCCAACAATGACCTCTGGACACAGAACAGAGAGGTACGTCTGCCCTTCCGTGGTCTGGGAGACCTCAGCGGAGCCTGGTGGGTGTTCTCTCAGGACTACAGGGTGTTGTAGCTTGTAGGCTATTATTCCAGACAAGTGAGCCCCTCTGATGAGGAGCTGGCATCTAGGGGAGAGTAGGGGGAAGCAGGTGCCTTCTCCTGGAAGTTGTGGGAGTCGCCCCTGAGAAGCTTGAAAAATACCACACCAAATCCTGGAACAGAAAGAGTAGAGGTGCACAGTGAGGGGCCGTACAATTCACAGGAGGGGCCCTCTGTGAGAGGTTATGGGGGAAAAAATCTTTAGCAGATAGACTTTAATTTCTTCCTTCATTTCTGGCACTCTAACCCTCCCTTCCCCATGAGATCAAGCTGACACACCCTGGATAGTGTGGCTGCATTGTTGGGTCCCCAATGTTGGGTCCCCCAATAATGGGTCCGTGATTAAAGGAGCGAGACTGATACAAAGCGAAGGTCAAGCAAAACTTTATTTCGCACCAAGCATCAAGAATCAAACCGAACATTCAGGGTCGTGCCTCTTACAGAGAGGGTGACCCTTCCCTGTTTCACAGACTAGCTTTTAAGGGCAAAGGCCATGCAGTTGGGCCTGGCCATGCACAGGTGGCCAATGAGATTGTAACACACAGAGAAAGCTGCACAGTCATGTTAGGTCACACATAAGTGACCAATTGAATTACAACCTACCCTATAGTAGACGTTTGAACCAGTCTATCACCTTGGTCAGAATTGGCACCCAAAAGGTGCCCAAAGGGCAGGGCCCATACTCCTTGGTAACCAGGGAGACAGTATGCATCCCCCACTGATTGGATATCTCCCCCTAGCCTGACCCACCCTTGTGTTTGGGCTTTGTTACCTGGGACTGGTTTCTGGAACTTGTTTTTAAGCAAGTTCCCCTGGGTGGGTGGGTGGGGCAGGGTCAATTTAAGTTGTACTGCATAAACAACAAAATAGCAATTCAGCCGGGGTGCCGCCGCTCTGGATAAACAGGTACTTACAGGATCCAGGGCCACCTCCTCCCAGGGAGCTATTTCAGAAAGCTTAGGGTTATAATGACGTCGATGTGGTCCGTGGGTTGCGCGGTGGTGTGATGCAGGAGCCCCACTGGGTGTCTGGGAGCTGATCATGTGCCTGCCTTTGTGTGCAGCTCTGGGTTCAGCGACATTACTGCCAGCTCGTGATTGAGTACAGCGGGATATTTACACAAGGAAATAGGCAAACACTGAACATCACCCCTGTTTGCCTCTGCCTCTCTCTCTCTCTCTCTCTCTCTCTCTCTCTCTCATTTTTTTTTTTTCTGGAGCCGGTTTACCTCTGCTGACTGCATCTGTACCTCCTCTTGCCTCGTGGAGAAGCCTGTGGCTCTCAGGAGAGTTTGGGCGGGATTCAGAATAGACAACTAAAGAGGCAAAAGTGAAAAGTTTGAGAGCAGCTGGGAGACAGAGAGCATGGATGGAGGAGGAGGGGGTCCTTCAAGGGGAAAGGAAAATGCCTCACAATGAGATGAACACAATTTAGGCAGAGATGGGAAGGAAGGGTTTTGGAGCAAAGAACCCAGTGGGACTCTCTGTGCATAGTAGATGGTGGGACGTAAGGATAAGCCTGTGCTGGACAGAAAAGCCACCCGAGTAGGTTTTTCTTTGATAGAGATTACATTCAAAACAGTTACTTACATTTATTGAGCAGCTATTATATGCCAAATACTCCGCCATACATAGGGGATATGATGGTAGAAGGCACACACAATCCCTGCTTTCATGAAACCAACCAAGGGGGGGGGTGTTGATAAAATATTTAACTATAAATGATTCAAAATTTACAAGGACACAATATGTCCTCATGAAAACCTGCCAACTTCTGACCCAATACCTCCTTCTTTTCCTCCAGAGCACACAGAGCTTGTGGATGGGGTCACGTAGTGGGGACCCAAGAGAAGGAGCCAAGAGAACCTTCCAGGAAGCCCCGCTCAACCAGTATTGGCTGTGGCTCTTTGGCAAGTTAACTTCTCAACCTCTAGTTCTATTCTTAAACGTGGGTCTCACAATATCTACTTTGCAGAACGGTTGTGAAAATAAGTTGGTGGGACTCAGCCTGCATGTTCCTGAAATAGGTTAGTGACTCAATAAATTGCTAACTTAGAGCAATCCTTCCCTATCACCTCAGTGTCCGGGGAGCCTTTGCTGACAGAGACAGGGCAGGGGAGGACAAAAACGGGGTCAGATCTGGGGACTATCTGCTCACACCCTTTCAGTCAACATTGAAGTCTGCTCCAGGTAAGAGGCTTTGAGCTTCAATTAACATGTTGTTTCAGGAAGGACTTCTTGAGTGTTGGGACACACTGGTTATTTCCTGTTGGTTAACGTTGGTAAGAGAAAAATGGTTTTTATTTTCCTGCATGATTGTAGAACTGAGCCTGACAAGTCTTTAAAGAATTTTCCAGATTCCAACACAAAGTGTAAGACCTTACTTAAGGTCTTTAGCATCAATTCCTGGATGTGCTGACTGCGCCAGGAGCCGCTCACTGACCCGAATGAATGTTTTATTAAAACTGTCCCCAACCACCTTGTTGGAGGAAATTGTGCCTAAGGAAGCATGGTTTTATACGCTTGCTTATGAACTCATGAAAGGAACAAAGGATGATATATGGGACACAAATAAAAAAAAAAACTGATGAGAAAAAGTCCATGAGTCAGGTCTCACTTTAAGGAAGCTGGGAAGAGGTAAGAGTCAGAACAGAAAATTCTAATTTTTTCCCTATTGATGTGGCTTGTCTGTTGCTATGCAATGCTTCCTTCCTAACACCTTCATAGCTACCATGCTAAGCTTTTAAAAAATACGATCTGTTAAAGTCCTTTTGTAACCCTCTGACCCAGTGATTACTGTGGAGGATGGGCGTGGAAAGGCAGTGAGAGTTCCCAGATGACACTCAGCTACACTAGGCAGAGACTTCATGAAGTCCTTCCAAAGAGCTTCGTACATCCACGTGCATGCATTTTTGTCTCAAAATTCATCATGTGCTGTCCATACTGTGGTTTTATATTTGTTGAACATGGTGCCAAGAACATTGGCACATTATTAAATATTCCCTGAATATCCCTCAAAGCAGACAAATCAAGTTCTCCTACGACTTCCTGGTCATCAGGCCCCACCTTTCTTGAGACCCACAAAACTGGAAACTGACTGATGGGCTGGGGTCCGGCCGGTTCCCGGGTCAGCCTGGCCAGGTCTGGCAGGACCCTAGCGGCTCTACTGCGCATATCGGGAGGGCTCTGGAAGTCTCCGTGCTACTCTACGTGTGGGACTCAGGGTGGTCCCGTAGAGAGTGCTGTGTCCCCGCGGGGCCGCTGAGCTGTACCCTCTGTCTTAGCCTGGACACGTCTTCCAGCTCACCAGGTTGGCCAGGAAGCTTGTGCTGTGGTTTCTTGATGAGCCCTTTTGCAGCCAGGAGGTGCAGGAGCCCTTGCTGACTAGCACCCACTCACTGTCCTGCTCAGCTCTTGGTGGTCCTGCCCCCAGGCCTCAGATCCAGATCCCTGAACCCACCCCTCCCTGGAGTACTCTGCACGTCTCCCTGTGGGCGCTCTGCAGCTGGTTGATTTCATCCCTGTCTTTTCTCATCACACGCCTGTTGTTCCAGCAGACTCTCCTTCCAGATCCCCCAGCTCTGACAGCTCCTGCTCTGGGTCCCTGCATCCTCAGAGGAAGCCCACACAGGTAAGGGCCTAGGACTCAGTAAAAGCAAGGAGCTAAAAAGGCCCCTGAGAGAGTCAGGGCAGCTGCGCCATCATGGGGAGCCAAGGTCGAGGCCGGGGGTCATTACTGCTTTTGATGGGCTGCACCTTTGCAGAGGCAGTTGGGGCCATAGGGAGAAACATCAGAGGAAGCTCACCAGGCCTGCCCTCCCTGGGACCTTCCCCTTTTTCCATGGCTGGTAAGTGTCTCGGCAGGGCCTCAAAGGGGAGGTTGCTTTTGTACTTCACTCCTTTTCTCTTCACTTCCAGAAAGCCCTGTGAACACCTCAGGGCCTCATTCCAGGTCTCACCTCTCCTCTGCATGGCCTCTGTAGTCTACTGACACAAGTCTCTCCTCTCCAGGCCTTCTCCCTTCATATGAGAAAGCTGCCTTCCTTCAAAATCACACAGTGCTCCTCTGCTGGAGAACTTCAGTTGCCGGTCCACTGAGACCCAAATGCCTTTATTGGTCCACAAATCCCTTTTTCTCACAGTTTGCTTCCAGCCTGTTTCATGGCCTACTACCTTGTCCCATCACTTCAGTCATTAGATTCTTCTAATCTACAATCCACAATAACAGTGGCTCAAATGAGGAAGCTTATTTTTGTCTTGTAAGAAAATCTACAGGCAATAATCCAGGGCTCTGTTCCACAAAATGCTTAGAGACCCAGGCTCCTTCTAGATCACTGCTCTGTGAGACCTCATGGTCCAAGATGATGGCTACAGCTCCAGCTCCAGCCTTTACATCTGCATTCCAGGCAGAAGGATGGAGGAAGGGACAAAGAAGGGGTAAAGGACCCAGGTCAGCTGTCTTTTAAGAAAGTTTTCAGAAACCAGTTCACAACATTTCCACTTAAACCCCATGTTCAGAACTCAGTAGGAGCCTCATCAGAAAGGGAGGCTGGAAGTTCTAAAGTTTGTTTTGTGCTTTCTGTTACTGTGAATAAGGGGGACAGCAAGCAGCTTCTGTCACACCAGTGACCCTTCAATCACAGCGAACTAATTATCATCCCCCCCAAACACCAGTCCCTTTCTGCACCCCATCTTTGTCATAACCCTTTTTTTTTTCTTTCTAGAATGTTCTTCTTCTTGGCCTGAAAAAAAAAAAAAGTCAATTCCTCCTTCATAATGTCTCCATCCCTATTTCTTCTCTTTAGTTAGCATCTACTGCACGCCAGCCACGGTTCTAAGAAGGGCCAGTGCATTACTTCACTGTCACAGTTTGCTCAGAAAGTAGGTTCGTCATCAGCCTCTTTGACAGATGATGCAATGGAGCCTTGGTGAGGTTACAAACAACGTGCGGTGTCGCTGAGCGGGTAACACAGCACCCACCGCTTACCCCACCCCTTCTTGTCTGCTAGTTGCCGGCCCATCCTCGCTTGTGCTCCAGCACGTGGCCCGTGCTTCTGGAAGTCTGCAATCACATGCGCCCTCCTGCCCTGCACGACACGTGGGGCCACTGACCCCTCGGTCTTGCTGCACACAGGCCCGCTTTCTGTGTGTCCAGTGCCCAGCTTGGGGCTCACACACATCCCAGGGAAATGATTTCCTGAGGGGACATTAAGGGACCTGTCCTACCAGGAGAGCCAGCGAGAGGACAGGACGATGGCTCCGGAGCAGAGTGGAGATCCGGGAGAGGGTGTGATGGTGAGTGCGGGAGGGTGATGGGCATCCCTGGGAGATGTGGGAGGAATTCCCAATGTAGCTGGTCGTCCTGGGTCAGAGCGAGGGGTCCTCCCCTTGGAAGCAGGGTGTGAGAGTCCGGTTACCCACAGCTGGTCTACGGTGCAGGTGCTGGGACCCAGGAGTGAGTAGGGTCACCGCCAAGCCGGGAGAGGCCCATGAAAACAATCAAGAGCAACAGGCCACACCGAGGGGACAGCTGGGAGGGACAGCTGTCCCTAGGGGTTGTTACGGACAGGGGTCAGCCGATGAGGTCTTACTCAGGGCTTCCCATCGCAATCAACAAAACGCCATTCTGGCCACGGAACACACAAGGCGAAAGGAGAGTCTGGGAAGAAACCGATCAGTCCAGACAGGGGTCAGTCCAGACGGTGTGTGTGTTGCGGGTGGGGGGTGGGGGGGAAGGTGGCGCTTTCCTGAAACACCGCAGCCCTGCGCGGGCCCAGCGCTCAGCCGGGAGCCGGCGTCCAGTCAGGACACCACCTGGCACCATGGCTCTACGGGCGACAAGTTTGGTGGCTGAATCTTTCTGTGCGGGGACACTGCCCGGCAGGCCTGCCGCACGGGGCTTGCAGCCCGTCCCGGCCTGGTGCCCGGGAGCTTCGGAGCCACCCGCAGGCGGTTGCGGCCTCGCGGAGCATCGGAGCGCCTGGAGCCGGGGCCGCGTCCTCCACCCGCCGGAGACGGGGACAATGTCCACCGGCGAGCGGACACGATGTTCCTCCTGCAGCGGGCGCGGGTGAGTCCCCACGGCCGGAGGGAAGTCGGAGGTGCCAGGAAAGGAAGGGAGGCCGAGCAGCCTGGCTGGAGCCCGGAGGCTATGGGGCCAGAGTCGTCATTGCGCCCGTGACCGAGAAAAGACCCCCGCGCCCCACAAATAAGCTTCGATGTCGCTGTTTGCGCTGGGAAGTCGCTAACGGCCGCGATGAGCGGCGGCTGTGGCTCTCTTGAAACACCTTTGCAGGGAGGAAGGATGCGTGACAGGAGCATCCGTCAGGAGGCCACGGCGGTGCTCGGGGGAGGGGCAATAAAGACGGAAGACAAGGGAGCGGCCACGGGAGGTGACGCTGAAAATAAATTTCTTTTCGAAAGAGGAACTTAAAATTGTATCTTTCAGTGAAGCCACTCCTCTGCGGCCGGAATCGGTGGCTCCGCGGCCAGTGCGGCGCTGGGCACGGCGCTCGGTGACGAATGGCGCTCCTGAAGTCGTGGGACACGGCGGCCCTGACCAGAGCTTCTGAAATATGCAGGTGCATAAATATCCACTGCTCTCTCACACCGACCTCCAGCGATGGGATAAATCAAAAACTCCCGGCACAGCAAGGAATGGAAACAAAAAATATTGGAGACAGCAAGGAGGGACCAGCAAACAAGGGACAAATAAAATAATAAGGATTTTACACTCTGAGGATGATGGATCTCGAGCTACAGACAGGAGGAGAGATGGATCGTCAGAGGCCAAGCAGCAGCAGACAGAGGAAAGCAGTTATGCATGTTTAATTTAACAGTTCAGGAAACCCGGCCACCATTTGCAACCAGGCATAGTGGCGTGCTTTGCTCCTCTCAAGAAATTATTTCCTCTTAGAAGTCCCTGTGGCATGACCACATCGCTGTGGGAATGGCTGCATGCCAGCCAGAGCTATCCCTTTCCCTGGTACCCGCTTCCAGCCCCAAGGGCTGGAGAGCCGGACACCTGCTGTTCCCTTGCCCTGTGGCTGGGAATGGCCCCAGAGCTCAGGCACTTGGAAGGTGAAGGGCAAGCTGCTGGGGGCTGGTGGGAAAGATGCCTCCTTTTTTATAAAACAGATGTCATTACCTGAGACTGTGACACCTGGAATTGTGGAAGCCACTTTGCAACCCTAAGAGAAACCCAGGAGAAGCCCAGAGACTGACTAAGTTCCCGCCATGGCACGACTGATTCCACTTTGAATCCTTTGCCTTCTTGTTAAATAAGCAAAGTATGTTTCTATGGTTTAAAACACTGCTGGCTGGGCTTTCTATTTCCTGGAGACGAATGTCTCCCGAAAGGATACAGTTCCAACCGAAGGGTGTAAAACACACACCGCTTGTATCAGGGTATGTGGTCCTACCTCTGTCTGAGCACACTAAACCCAGGCAGTGAGAGACAGTATTGACCCGGTCCTTCTGCTCCATTACCTCTTGGAAAAAAGAGGCCCATTTATAGAGTGGATTAATAACTATAATAACAAGTGATTATTTCAATATCTCAATCAAAAGGATTCAGTCTGTCTCCCTAGTTTCCAAATCGTACATACTATCTCTTTTTTAATAAAACAAACACAAACTTCTTGATGATGTACATTTCAATGGCAAGGTACTTATCAGTTGATAAGTTTTCGGTCTCCTAACGTATGACAAGCTATCTGCTTCAGACACTGGTATGCCCTTCTCATTTTTGCTTCTTGTCTTTATTCCTAAAATAAAGTCACTTGGAGCTGGCCTGACAATGACGTTCTGATGTTAAGCAATTAGATATACTAATTACAACTAAGTTTTGAAAAGAGCATTTTTTTCATTTCTACAAATCTCTATATTGCTGTGTTCTTTTGAATTGTTTCAGGCCACACCATGAGCAGGTGGCCTCTAATGGGATTACACCACTACAAAACGTTAAACAAGGCGTTGGGACAGAAGAAACTTGCGACAGAAGATGTGCGTCTGCAGCTGGAATGGGAATTTGAATTCCATCAATCCCAAGTCTTATAGGTCAAGGCGTGAAGGTTTTTGCTACTGGGCTTTTAAAAGTTTCTTTTCAGCCTTAGCATAACCAGAACATAAATTAAAAAAGAAATCTTTGTCAGTTCTTGGGAAATTAAGTTAATTCTAACAGCCAGAACTAGTACATTGAAGAGCTTCAAGTAACATTTACTAAATGATCTCTTGAATTTGCTACTTGTCTGCCCTCACAAAGTTGTGCTCCAAAAAAAAAAAAAAAAGGAAGAAAGAAAGAAAAGAAGAGAAAAAGAAAAGAAAGAAAAAAAAGGCTTCAATGCACAGTTTTACTTCCATTGTCTCTTTCTATGCCTGAATTTTTAAGACCAAGTGTCTTGCTTCTATGTCTCTCACAGGCAGTAAGAGAGAATGCTAATGGAAGTTACTGAAACCAAGCTCATTACTTGGTTCTAATTAATTTGCGTGTGATACAACACTCATGATGATACAATTCAAAATTGATTTAAAATACTGAATGTGGAGGCAGATCAGAAAAAAGAAAGGGCATAGCGATTTGTAAGTGAACAGAGAACGTAGTGGACTCAGAATCCTATCAACCACAGATCTATTATTTATGATTACTCTGCTATCAAAGTGAGATAATTTATTCATAATTTATAGTAAAAAAAATTCCCTATTTTTTGGATGTTGCTTACACGATGCCCAACTTGGACTAGGAGTCATGAGGCATCTCTGACACACACAGCCTGTTGGAAGCACAAAATCCCTCCCGTGGCTCCACTCCGTGGCCACGGCTGAGCATCCTCGCTGGGCTAGCGCTCACCTTTTAATGCAGTGCCCATCACCAGGCAGTGATAGAATGAGCTGAGTTGTCGCCAGAAAAACACAGGACAGGCTCTTGAGAGCTACTCTGTCTCATTTCACTGAAGCCAGATTTGTTTGATGCATTATTAAAGCAGGAACAGTAACTGTGATAAAGTGTCTTTCAGTGCCTATGAAAAGATGGAAATGCTCGGAGAAAATAAAAGCCCACTTAGGACTCGAACTTGAATTGCTGCTTTTAAAAAAGTGGGAAAAAATCTCTTTTGGAATCTGAAGAGCAAGTTCGTCACCTCTGGCTTACATCAACCCGACAACTAATCCTCGTGTCCCTTGGGGATTGGCGATATACCTCTCTACATCCAAGGTCTTCCGCATGTTGACTCTGCCTGAAGGACAGGTGTTACCAGGCTATCTTCTGGGACAGATGAAAGGAGACAGTGCCCCCCTGCCAGGCTCACTGAGCATCACAGGGCAGGAACCTCACAGACCTTACTGGTGTGTCCTTCTTCTCTCCAGTTTTCGAAAGCCTGAAATATGCATACTTCCTGTAGCTACTTCCTGTAGCCTAAGGTTGAGTGTATGTGTGTGTGGGGGGGGGGTTGATTAGTGAGTGGAAAGGCCATGGAGAACAATCCCCCAGTTTCTCTCACCATCTGTGTGCTATGGATGGAATGTTTGTGTCCCCACTCCCAAATGTCGCATGTTGAAACCCTCCGCCTCAGTGTGATGGTATTTGGAGGTGGGGACTTGGGAAGGTGATTACAATTACATGCAGTCAAAAAGATGGAGCCCTGTGATGGGATTCGTGCCCTTCCAACGACCCCAAGAGAGCCTGCTCCCCCTCTCTCTTTTGTACCCTGGGAATACATGCTCTGGAAGAAGGCTCTCACTAACACCCAGCCCTGCTGGCACCCAGATCTCAGGCTTTCAGCCTCCAACTGAGAAGTTTCTGTTCCTTATAAGCCACCCCATCTGTGGTATTTCAGAAGAGCAGCTTGAACAGATTAAGATGTCATGTGATGGTGGGAAGTTCTTGCTTGCTCAGCCTCTGTTTCCTCCTCTGCCAAAATGGGTCTATGGTGTCTGTGAGATCTTGGTCTGCTGGGCCTGCTGGAGCAAAACCATCGTAGACTGGGGGGCTTGAACAGCAGACATCTGTATCTTAAATTTCTGGTGGCTGGGCAGTCCAAGATCAAGGCACCAGCAGATTTGGAGTCTGGTGGCTTGTGGATGGCTGTCTTCTCATGCCCTCCCGTGGTAGAGAAGAGAGAGCTAATCTCATTCAGGAGGACCCTGCGCTTATGGCCTAGTTACCTACTACCAAAGGTCCCACCTCCAAATACTGTTGCCTGAAGGGTTAGGATTTCAATATCTGAATTCAGGGGTGGCGGGGAAGAGGGTCATAAATATTTAGGCCATAATAAAGATTAACTATCAAAATAAACAAAATCCAAATAGAGTAGCTGGCACATGGGGGAGGCACAAAGTATTGTATATTGCTATTTATTAGTATTATATCTGCACTTTATTATCAATTATAAAAGGCATCTTACTTCAGCTAATAGACCTCTGTTCCCTAGGGAACTATAAACTGACTTTCCATCACCTTCAGAATAAAATCCAGTAATATTTAATGGAACACAAGCACAAAGATCTAGCACCCAAAAAAGATAGAATTCACAGTGACAGGTATCCAGCGCAATTTTCCTTATATGCAAAGAAGAAGGAAATGAGATGAATAACCAGGGAAAAAAATCAATTTATAGGAAACCCCACAGAAGTGATTGAGAAGATGGATGTTATTAGAAGAGCCATCATCAATGTCCTCTGTGTCTTTAAGACAATAGAGAGAGACATGAAAACAAGAAGGAACTGGAAAATATACAAAAGATTCAAAAGGAACTTTCAAAGTTTAAAAATACAGTATCTCAGGTAGAAAGCAAACGATAAAATTAATAACAGATTAGATGTTCTAGAAAAAAAAATTAGTGAGTTTAAGGACATTGCTATAGAAATCAACCAAAAGGAAGCATAGAGAGAAAAATAAGATGAAAGAAAAAGGAATAGAGTATCAGAGCATGAGAGGCTATATTAGTATCAATGTATCTTTTAGAGAAAGAATTCCATTAGTGAGGATGAGAAGACACATCTGGGCTAGAGGAGACAATTGAATAAGAGGGTACAATGGGAGTGATAAATGTGTCCTTACTTCATAACAAAGACTGAATTGGAGAAGCAAACATAGATTGAGATGAAAGGAGAAAGACACACCCACAGTTGCAGCTGAAGAGTCCAACACTCCTCAGTAATTGATAGAACAAGAAGAAAATCTCGAAGGACATAAAGGATGTGAACAACTCAATCGCAATGACATTTATAGAAAATTCCAACCAACAGTAGTGGGATACATAATTTTTTCAAATGCAATCGACCATATTCTGGGCTGTAAAGCAGGTCTGAGCAATTTTAAGAGGATAAAAACTGTGCAAGTTCATATATTTGGTCAATTAAAATAATTCATCCTATCAACGAAAATGTTGATTATTTTAAATTAAGCAATAAAAATAGAAATCAATAAGATATCTAGACCAAAAAAAAAAAAACCAAACATCTGGACAAATGTCCACATATTTGGACATTAAAGAGAATGCTTATCAATATTCCTTGAGACAAAGAGGAAATCACAACACTTCAAAATGTGTGTAACATAGCTAAAGCAGAGTGAAGTTCATTGCATAACATTCTTATATTTGGAAAGAAGAAAGTTCCCAAGTGGATAATTTAAGATTTCCTGCTTAAAGGGTGAAGAAGGGAAAATTGAATTAATACAAAAGCAAGGGCAATAACAAAGGCAGAATCAATCAATCAATGTTTTTCAGAACATATGGACTAGCAACACTACTCCAGGAGAATTTTCTGTTCTAATCAGAGTGGCTACAAGTGCCTGATTGAATCAGACGTGAACAAAGCAAGCTTCAGAAATTGTCCAAAAAGAAGTACCCCGTTTGTAGGGGATGTGAAATCAGCAAAGCGGCACAGGGAATGTTCCCGGGAGAATCCATGATTAGCTCAGACTCGCAGAAGTGTTACAGTGAAGTTCTGAAGTGGACCGGGAGGGGGATTTGGGAAAGAGCATTCTCTGATTCATTTAATTTCAATCAAGGCTTTAATTTTAGGAAAGCGAATTTAATTACTCATGTTATAATGGTTACAAACCTGGCATCTTTAAAAACAGGGACTGTTTGGTATGCATGTCGCTTAATCTCACATCAGCCTATAAACTGAACAGAACTGCAAATTTACGGTCCTTTAGCTGAAGCACATGACTGAGGATAAAACTTGTGTATTTCCTTAAGTAAATTTGGGGGAGCTTTGACGGTTGTCAGCGGTGAATGTTTTACTATAGAATTTATTAAATAGGCACGCACGCACTTCACTTTTACGACAGCAAACCTCTGTTATGTTAGAAAGTCTTTGCAATTAACTTTGCAATCGCTGTATTTGAATTATTCTAAGCAGAAATTTAAAAATAACAGAATAGATCCTCCTTCTGTAAAGCAAATGAAACTTACACCTCAAGTGTCTCAATGCTATAAGCATTTGTGTGTGTGTGTGTGTGTGTGTGTGTGTGTGTGTGTGTGAAATCCTCTAGTCCTCAGTTTCCAATTATAATTTCTAGGGATTGCTGATGATTATTTATATGTCCTGGAGGCAGACTTTTGCTAGATTAATTCCTATAATCCATCATTTTTCTTTTCTCCCTGTTTGTGTCCTGCATCTTTTTACACTTGATTGCCAAACTTCTGAGAAGGTAAATTTTAGAAAATGTATAGTTTTATGGCCATCTGCTATACCACATGATCACATGCACTGGTGTTCCTTTTTCTCAAAAAACTCCAATTTGTTTTAACAAAATTTGATATTTTCATGATGACAATCCTTCATATTGACAAGCTCTTCACCAAGATATCTCCAAAAATGGAAAGTAAATTTCTCATTTCCATTCATTTTTTAATTTTTAATTTTTAAATTTTTTAAATTTTTTAATAAACATATAATGTATTTTTAGCCGAAGGGGTACAGGTCTGTGAATCGCCAGGTTTACACACTTCACAGAGCTCACCACAGCACACACACACCCCAATGTCCATAACCCCACCACCCTCTCCTGACTCCCCTACCCCCAGCAACCCTCAGTTTGTTCTGTGAGATTAAGAGTCTCTTATGGTTTGTCTCCCTTCTGATCCCATCTTGTTTCATTTATTCTTTTCCTACCCCCCAAACCCCCCACGTTGCATCTCCACTTCCCCATGTAAGGGAGATCATATGATAGTTGTCTTTCTCTGATTGACTTATTTCGCTAAGCATGATACCCTCTAGTTCCATCCACGTCATCGCAAATGGCAAGATTTCATTTCTTTTGATGGCTGCATAGTATTCCATTGCCTATATATACCAAACGTCTTTATCCATTCATCTGTTGATGGGCATCTAGGTTCTTACCATAGTTTGCCTATTGTAGACATTGCTGCTATAAACATTCAGGTGCACATGCCCCTTCGGATCACTACATTTGTATCTTTAGGGTAAATCCCCAGTAGTGCAATTGCTGGGTCATAGGGTAGCTCTATTTTCAACTTTTTGAGGAACCTCCAAGCTGTTTTCCAGAGTGGCTGCACCAGCTTGCATTCCCACCAACAGTGTATGAGGGTTCCCCTTTCTCTGTATCCTCACCAGCATCTGTAATTTCCTGACTTGTTAATTTTAGCCATTCTGACTGGTGTGAGGTGGTATCTCATTGTGGTTTTGATTTGTATTTCCCTGATGCCGAGTGATGCTAAGCACTTTTTCATGTGTCTGTTGGCCATCTGGATGTCTTCTTTGCAGAAATGTCTGTTCATGTTCTCTGCCCATTTCTTGATTGGATTATTTGTTCTTTGGGTGTTGAGTTTGGTAAGCTCTTTATAGATTTTGGATACTAGCCCTTCGATATGTCGTTTGCAAATATCTTCTCCCATTCTGTCAGTTGTCTTTTGGTTTTGTTGACTGTTTCCTTTGCTGTGCAAAAGCTTTTGATCTTGATGAAATCCCAATAGTTCATTTTTGCCCTTGCTTCCCTTGCCTTTGGCAATATTTCTAGGAAGAAGTTGCTGCAGCTTTTGAAGAGGTTGCTGCCTGTGTTCTCCTCAAGGATTTTGATGGATTACTTTCTCACATTGAGCTCCTTCATCCATTTTGAGTATATTTTCATGTGTGGTATAAGGAAATTGTCCAATTTCATTTTTCTGCATGTGGCTGTCCAATTTTCCCAACACCATTTGTTGAAGAGGCTGTCTTTTTCCCATGGGACATCCTTTCTTGCTTTGTCGAAGATTAGTTGACCATAGAGTTGAGGGTCTATTTCTGGGGTATCTATTCTTTTCCATTGATCTATGAGTCTGTTTTTGTGCCAGTACCATGCTGTCTTGATGATGACAGCTTTGTAATAGAGCTTGAAGTCTGGAATTGTGATGCCATCAACTTTGGCTTTCTTTTTCAATATCCCTTTGGCTATTCGAGGTCTTTTCTGGTTCTATATAAATTTTAGGATTAATTGTTCCATTTCTCTGAAAAAAATCAGTGGGATTTGATAGGGATTTCATTAAAGTGTAGATTGCTTCAGGTAGCATAGACATTTTCACAATATTTATTCTTCCAATCCAGGAGCATGGAACATTTTTCCATTTCTTTGTGTCTTCCTCAATTTCCTTCATGAGTACTTTATAGTTTTCTGAGTATAGATTCTTTGCTTTTTTGGTTAGGTTTATTCCTAGGTATCTTATGGTTTTGGGTGCAATTGTAAATGGGATTGACTCCTTAATTTCGGTCTTCTGTCTTGTTGTGGGTGTAAACAAATGCAACTAATTTATGTGTATTGATTTTATATCCTGACACTACTGAATTCCTGTACATGTTCTAGCAGTTTTGGAATGGAGTCTTTTGGGTTTTCCACATATAGTATCATATCATCTGCAAAGAGTGATAATTTGACTTCTTTTTTGCTGATTTGGATGCCTTTAATTTCTTTTTGTTGTCTGATTGCTGAGGCCAGGACTTCTAGTACTATGTTGAATAGCAGTGGTGATAATGGACATCCCTGCCATGTTCCTGACCGTAACGGAAAAGCTTTCAGTTTTTCTCCATTGAGAATGATATTTGCGATGGGTTTTTCATAGATGGCTTTGATAATATTGAGGTATGTGCTCTCTATCCCTACACTTTGAAGAGTTTTGATCAGGAAGGGATACTGTACTTTGTCAAATGCTTTTTCAGCATCTATGGAGAGTATCATATGGTTCTTGTTCTTTCTTTTATTAATGTGTTGTATCACATTGATTGATTTGCGGATGTTGAAACAAACTTGCAGCCCTGGAATAAATCCCACTTGGTCATGGTGAATAATCTTTTTATTGTACTGTTGGATCCTATTGGCTAGTATTTTGGTGAGAATTTTTGCGTCTGTGTTCATCAAGGATATTGGTTTGTAATTCTCTTTTTTGATGGGATCCTTGTCTGGTTTGGGGATCAAGGTGATGCTTGCCTCATAAAATGAGTTTGGAAGTTTTCCTTCCATTTCTATTTTTTGGAACAGTTTCAGGAGAATAGGAATTAATTCTTTAAATGTTTTGTAGAATTCCCCTGGGAAGCCATCTGGCCCTGCGCTCTTGTTTGGAGATTTTTGATGACTATTTCAATCTCCTTACTGGTTATGGTCTTATGGGTCTGTTCAGGTTTTCTATTTCTTCCTGGTTCAGTTGTTGTAGTTTATATGTCTCTAGGAATGCATCTATTTCTTCCAGATTGTCAAATTTGTTGACGTAGAGTTGCTCATAATATGTTCTTATAATTGTTTGTATTTCTTTGGTGTTAGTTGTGATCTCTCCTCTTTCATTCATGATTTTATTTATTTGGGTCCTTTCTCTTTTCTTTTTGATAAGTCTGGCCAGGGGGTTATCAATCTTATTGATTCTTTCAAAGAACCAGCTCCTAGTTTCATTGATTTGTTCTATTGTGGTTTGTTTTTTGTTTTTGTTTTTTGTTTGTTTGTTTCTATTTTATTGATTTCTGCTCTGATCTTTATGATTTATCTTCTCCTGCTGGGTTTAGGGTTTCTTTCTTGTTCTTTCTCCAGCTCCTTTAGGTGTAGGGTTAGGTTGTGTACTTGAGACCTTTCTTGTTTCTTGAGAAAGGCTTGCATCACTATATATTTTCCTCTCAGGACTGTCTTTGCTGTGTCCCACAGAATTTGAACCATTGTGTTTTCATTATCATTTGTTTCAATGAATTTTTTCAATTCTACTTTAATTTCTTGGTTGACCTATTCATTCTTTAGAAGGATGATATTTAGTCTCCATGTATTTGGGTTCTTTCCAACTTTCCTCTTGTGATTAAGTTCTAGCTTCAGAGCATTGTGGTCTGAAAATATGCAGGGAATGATCCCAATCTTTTGATACCGGTGGAGACCTGACTTATGACACAGGATGTTATCTATTCTGGAGAATGTTCCATGTGCACTAGAGAAGAATGTGTATTCTTTTGCTTTGGAATGGAATGTTCTGAATATATCTGTGATGCCCATCTGGTCCAGTGTGTCATTTAAGGCCTTCATTTCCTTGTTGTTCTTTTACTTGGATGATCTGTCCATTTCAGTGAGAGGGGTGTTAAAGTCCCCTACTATTATTGTATTATTGTTGATGTGTTTCTTTGATTTTGTTATTAATTGGTTTATATAGTTGGCTGCTACCATGTTAGGGGCAGAGATATTTAAAATTGTTAGATCTTCTTGTTGGACAGACCCTTTGAGTAAGATATAGTGTCCTTCCTCATCTCTATATTATTATAGTCTTTGGCTTAAAATCTAATTGATCTGATATAAGGATTGCCACCCCAGCTTTCTTCTGATGTCCGTTAGCATGGTAAATTGTTTTCCACCCCCTCACTTTAAATCTGGAGGTGCTTCGGGTCTAAAATGAGTTTCTTGTAGGCAGCATATTGATGCGTTTTGTTCTTTTTATCCATTCTGATACCCTGTGTCTTTTGATTGGGGCATTTAGCCCATTACATTCGGGGTAACTATTGAGAGAGATGAATTTAGTGCTATTGTATTGCCTGTATGGTGACTCTTACTGTATATTGTCTCTGTTCCTTTCTGATATTCTACTTTTAGGCTCTCTCTTTGCTTAGAGGACCCTTTTCAATATTTCCTGTAGAGCTGGTTTGGTGTGTGCAAATTCTTTCAATTTTTGATTGTCCTGGAAGCTTTTTATCTCTCTTTCTATTTTCAATGATAGTCTAGGTGGATATAGTATTCTTGACTGCATGTTTTTCTCATTTAGTGCTCTGAATATATCTTTCTAGTTCTTTCTGGCCTACCAGGTCTCTGTGGGTAAGTCTGCTGCCAATCTAATATTTTTACCATTGTGTGTTACAGACTTCTTTTCCCGGGATGCTTTCAGAATTTTCTCTTTGTCACTAAGACTTGTAAATTTTACTATTAGGCGATGGGGTGTGGAGCTATTCTTATTGATTTTGAGGGGGGTTCTCTGCACCTCCTGGATTTTGATGTTTGTTCCCTTTGCCATATTAGGGAAATTCTCTATAATTCTCTCCAATAGACCTTCTGCTCCCCTCTCTGTTTCTTCTTCTTCTGGAATCCCAATTATTCTAATGTTGTTTGGTCTTATGGTGTCACTTATCTCTCGAATTCTCCCCTCATAGTCCAGTATTTGTTTGTCTCTCTTTTGCTCATCTTCTTTATTCTCTGTCATTCGGTCTTCTATATCACTAATTCTTTCTTCTGCCTCATTTATCCTAGCAGTAAGAGCCTCCATTTTTTATTGCACTTCATTAATAGCTTTTTTGATTTCAACATGGTTAGATTTTAGTTCTTTTATTTCTCCAGAAAGAGCTTTAATTTCTCCAGAGAGGGTTTCTCTAATATCTTCCATGCCTTTTTCAAGCCTGGCTAGAACCTTGAGAATCATCATTCTGAACCCTATATCTGACATATTACCAATGTCTGTATTTATTAGGTCCTTAGCCTTTGGGACTGCCTCTTGTTCTTTTTTTTTTTTTTTTTTTTTTTTGGTGGCGAGTTTTTCCGCCTTATCATTTTGTCCAGATAAGGATATATGAAGGAGCAAATAAACATTAAAAGGGTGGCAAAGACCCCAGGAAAATGTGCTTTAACCAAATCAGAAGAGACCCCAAATAATTGGGGGGGGGAGAAAAGGGGTAAAAAGGAGTTCAGAAAAAAAAATTAGAAAAAGAAAAAATATAATATATATATATATATATGACTAGTGACTAGAACAGGATCACCCACTTAATTTGGGGAGTATTTTGGTCTCTTAGAAGAAACTACCTCCCAAAATTTTAAAGAATGAAAAACATGTATAAGGGTAAACACAATGAAGGGATGGAATATGCACGTATTGCATGGAGCACTGGGTGTGGTGCAAAAACAATGAATACTGTTACGCTGAAAAGAAATTTAAAAAAAAAAGATGAAAAAAAAATTTTTTTAATTTCTAAAAAAGGAGTTGATAAAATAAGTTGGTTGAGAGAATAAAGAAAAAGAAAGTGGAGAGAATTTGATTGGGCTTGAGACCAGAACAAGCTTGGAGCTAGATTTAGGGTATATTTTGATCTATTAGAAGTTGTACCCCAAATTTTTTAGAAGAAAAATACCCTATGTGTATACAAAAAATAAAGTTAGATACAATGAAGGATAAAATATGACTATAATAATGAAGGTTCAAAAAGATTATTATTATTATTTTTTATGAAAGGTATTGTTAAGATAAACTAGTTAAAAAACGTTAAAAGAGGAAAGGGTAAAAGTTAAAAAAATTAGCAGAAGAGAAAAAAATAAAATAAAAACAATTAATTAACTGTAAGACTAAAGAATCATGGGGAGAAAGCCATGAATTCCATGCTTTGCTTTCTCCTCCTCTGGAATTCCACTGTTCTCCTTGGTAAGTGAACTTGGTCTTGGCTGGATTTCTTGTTGATCTTCTGGGGAAGGGCATGTTGTAGTGATTCTCAAGTGTCTTTGCCCGAGGCAGAATTGCACCGCCCTTACCAGGGGCCAGGCTAAGTAATCCACTCAGGATCATTTTCACGAGCTTTTTTTCCCTGAATGCTTTCCATAAAGTTCTGGAGGACGGGAATGAAAATGGCAGCCTCCCAATCTCCGTCCCAGAGGAGCCAAGAACTCAGGGTCCCACTCCTCAGTGCGCCCTCAGAGAAAAGCGCTCAATCACTCCCGTCTCCCTGGCCTCTGGCCACACTCCGAGTTCACCCAGCCTGTGACCAAGCATCTCTGTATCTGGGACACAGCTCCGCCGGAGTCCCAAACCCCACAGATCCCTGAGCTCTTCCAGGGGGAGTCTCCCCAGATCTTGTAGGGACCCCACTCACAGAGCAGTGGCCTGTGCCACGGATTACAGTTCAAGGTAACCCCGAGCTGAGAGCTCATTCCTCAGCTCTGTCTCTGTAGCTGACTTCCCCACTCTAATACCTGTGAGCTCTGAGACACTCAGACACCTCCCATCCTTCTGTGACCCCATGGGACCTGGGGCCAAGTTGACCCCATGTGGGCTTCACCCCGGTTTAGCCTCTGGAGCGATGTCCCTCAGTGGAGCAGACTTTTAAAAGTCCTGATTTCGTGCTCCATTGTTTTGACGCTTGCCAGGAGCCAGCCCCTGTCCCCCGTGGTCTATCTTCCCATCACTTTGGATTCACTTCTCCACCTGCCTACCTTTCAGAAAGTGGTGGATTTTCTGTTTCTAGAATTGTTGCTCTTCTTCTCTTTGATCTCCTATTGGATTTGTAGGTGTTCACAATAGTTTGATAAGCTATCTAGTTGATCTCCTGCTACCTGATGTCATCTCAGTCTGCTACTTCTCCACCATCTTGACTCCTCTCCTCTCATTTCCATTCTTATGAAGATGGATTATCATGTTTCATCTGGGATAATCAGGGATCGTCCTTTGTAGAGGGATATTTGGAAATTTATGTGAATGCATTTAATAACAACTGAGCAATTAAAGTGTTTGTTTTGTGACCTTTTTGCAGAAGGCCAATATCATTTGTTGCTTTAGGCATAACCTTAATCTCATAAAAATTCTGAGATTATCTCCACCATATATCATTGAAGAGTATAAACAATCATTAAGAACATTCCTGCTACTCAGCTTGTGAGTGTCCCCAAGCTACAAACTTCATAATAGACAGGAAAAGAAAGAGAAATCTGGAAAGCCCTTTCTAGTCTTGATGATCTGGGATTTAAGGGGTTTACTGTGAGGCAAGTGGTACTGGGGAGGGAACAGGCATGGTAGTTAGGATAATTTTGGCTCAAACTGGCTTAAGACACAGTGAATTTTTGATCTCACACATCCAGCCATCTGAGGAAAGGAGTCTTCCAGGCAGAGGGGCTCAGCTCTGTCTCTCAGTCTGTGGTTTGGGTGATTTACTTTATGAAATTTGTGTGGATTGTATTCAGCTGCAGACAAACAGATTTCTGCAAGCAAGTTGTTGTTTATGTTGACATTAGCAAAACTACATTTGATTATTTTTCAAGTATTAGATGTGCTCACAGGATGAACTGGGGGCACCTGTGTGTTACTGAATCCACAACCGAATAATTGAATGAAATTAATTAAATTAATCACAGCATGTCGTGAATCCTGTTCTGCACCAGACGCAAGAGTAGACTGTATGTTGGGAGCAGGGAGGGAGTGTGGAAAACTTCTGAACCAACATCAGCTACTACCTCAGCTAAAAATTTGTTTTTTGTTTTGTGTTGGTTTTTTTTTTAGATTTTATTTATTTGGCACCCAGAGAGAGAAAGCACAAGCAAGGGTAGTAGCACAGGGGCAGGGAGAAGCAGGTCCCCCAGATCAGGGAACCCCATGTGGGACTTGATCCCAGGACCCTGGGATCATGACCCGAACCAGAGACAGACACCTAACTGACTGAGCTACCCAGGCACCCCAGCTATAAGCTCTTTGAATGAGAGAGAGAACTAGAGAAATTATTCAGCTGTCTGGTCATTCCCAAGTATTTAAAATTTCTGATTCTTGATTGAGGTCTTTCTCAGATGGTGGAGCAGTAGGAGGCCTCAGTTTGTCTGGTCCCAGGAATTCAGCGGGAGCTGCCGAATCATCCCGAACACTGTGAACTCCACCGGAGATCTCACAAAATATTTAAAATTTCTGTGCTCCTCCGTGCCCTTAAGTATAGCCCTTAAGACGAGATGTGGTTTTAATCTCGAGCATTTATTTTGCTTTGTAAACCATGATGCTAAGTTCTTCATACATTTTTATAATACTAACAAGAACCCAGAAGGTAAGTGCAGTTTCCAGATGAAAAATTAATATCGCAGAGACGTCAAGCAGCATGCGCAAAGTCACAAAACTGGGAAATTCTCTAAGCCTAAATTTGGTCAATGCCTTCAGAGAAAAACATTCAGTATCACAGGGATTTTGAGTTAATAATCATACCTGAACATAAGGGCATAAAATGTTAAGATCTAAATAACAGATTGATAAGTTGTAACAAGGGAAGTGATAAATGGGGAGTTAAGTAACCGTTAACTAGGTATATGGTGTTTGGAATATACTACGTGACTTGAAATGTATTTCTCACACAGCATTCAATAGAGTATTCCATTTAGTATTGCTTATATAATGTTGGAGGACATTGGAGACCTACAAACATGATGGTAAGTTGCTATCTTGTATAACTGAAACAATCAATTAAAATGGATTACAAAATGACTTGCAAAAAATTCATAAAACCTTGAAGACATTTTAAAATGAACCCAATAGCACCCTTCCTGACCTCATCAGAGGCCTGCGTGTGTCACCATGAATGGTCTCCTCCAGATGCCCTGTGACAGTGCCACGCAGTCAATGCATTTCAAGTTAAATACTCTACGTGCTGGAATGTTCTGGGGAAAGGCTTTGTTGTTGTTGTTTTTGTTTCATTTAAATCTGCTGAAATCACCTTGAAAAAAATCTTAAAATAATGAGCTCTATTCCTCTCTATGCCCTTAACGAACATAGCTATTGAAATACTATCAACAGTAGAAGTTGGGTTTCAATATTTAAATTATCTTCAGCTTAAGGAAGACATCTTTGTACTTTATGTTTCCAGAGAGATAAAGAAAAATAAGTGATTGTTGGGGAGACCTGAAGTTAATTTGGGAATCTGAATTTCCAAAAAGAGCAAGATGCGGTTGTTTGCAGCTTACGACGGAAAAGAAGAAGAAAAAAAGACGTTACTATCAACACGTTTTTATTCTACTACTTATGCTATTTTATTTATTTTTTTTTTTAGAGAGAGAAAGTGCTGCCAAGAGCGGATATGCCGGGGCTGGAGGAGTGGAGGAGGGAGAGTGAGAATCTTAAGCAGGCTCCACGCCCAGTGCAAAGCCCCCACACGGGGCTCCATGTCATGGCCCTGAGATCGTCACCTGAGCCGAAATCACAAGTTCGATGCTTTATTGAGCCACTCAGGCACCCCTGCTTAGGCTTTTTTTTTTTTTTTTTTTTAATTTATCTTGTTCAGGTATTGCTGGCCTTGGCAAATTCATCGGATGCTTTTCAGCAAAAGAGGAGGAGAAAACAGATTGAGGTGGAAGCCTATCCAAGGAGCGTGCACACTGAACATGGGATCTGGGCATGACTGTTAAAGACTAAAGTGGATTTAAAATGGTAAGCCAACGAAGAAAATAAGATCTATCTGCACG
Organism: Meles meles; assembly: GCF_922984935.1. Classification (NCBI taxonomy): domain Eukaryota; kingdom Metazoa; phylum Chordata; class Mammalia; order Carnivora; family Mustelidae; genus Meles; species Meles meles. The sequence continues at coordinate 177,997,910 of NC_060068.1, read as the reverse complement.
GTACACACACACACACACACACACACACTTTATTATCCATATTACGTATTTCTATAATTTAACAGGAAACCATAATTTTTTGGAATAAGTTCCATTCTATATATTATTTAGATTTATTTTTATACTTAGTTTTAAATTTATTTATAAACTTTTTGAAACTCTCTCAAGCAACTTTTGAAAAAAGCCTAACAATGATCCAATAAAGAACTAAATTCCTACCTTTCGAGAATCATCCCACTTTCCAGTTTTGGAATGTACTTCCATGCACTCTCCTCCATTCCCAGGGCACAGTCTTATATCCAGATCCCTGTTTCTCTTTCTAATCAGTTTTATTCTCTGTACTTGCTGGTATCAAAAAATGTCAAATGCATTTCAAACTAAATTTCCATGTGAACGGTTGTAATATGCAAGAAGAAGAGAAGGTGATTCTCCAGTTCACTGCCTCTAGGGTAGCCTACGGCTGCCTGAATATGTAAGAATTATACTGCGTGATCTAAAAGGTCATGTGAGTGTAATAGTGCACTACATCTACTAGGGGGAGACTTCTAGGAAATGGTAGAATTCCTTTGCTCCTTTTCCTTCCCAGATTCTCCTTAGAAATAAGAGGGTAATAAGTGGGTCTCCTTTAAGGCCCTCATTGCCCACAGGACACACTGCAGTGTGAATTGCAAAGGTCTCTTCCAGACCACAGATATTCACAACCCAAAACAAACCACGAGGAAAAGGACAAAAGCCCAGGGTGTGCGGGAAAGAAAATACTATATTAATTCAGTGTTAACACTACATCTTACATACACCTAAGGAAATGCATCTTGAGAGTAGAATAAGGGGAAATGGTAGCTTGTGACCACAAAAAAGTATTTGGGGGAGTTTGGTTTTCTGACATCAACCCAAGGAGGTTACAACAACTTTTCCTTCAAATCAGAAAAACTCCTGATAAAAGGTGGAATGTAATGTCAAGTTGAAGATTATCAACAAAGTGAAGCATCTTGAGCCTCTTGTGGTGTTTTGGAGAAAAACAGTGGGTACAAACAGTAAGAGTCAGGTAAAAAAATGTTAAATGAAGGAAATGAAGAAAATGATAAAGAGCTGAAATAACCTATTTTTATGGTCTGGTGAGGATGAGCTTGAACTTCATTTTTAAGTGATCAAGAGTTCCACAAAGCTCCAGGGACAAAATCCACCATCAGAGTTAAACAATGAAGGCTTGTCTTTGGGGTTGGTGAGTCGTCATCTGGTGGCCAAGTGCTCTGAGATTCCGGGAGCTGATCGTATTTCTGTGTGGTGTCTGAGCCCTTGGGCAGGGAGGTCGCAGGCTGGAAAAGCTTATGGAGGAAAATAAGCCAGTCTTTGATGTGAAACTTTTGGATCTAGTCAGGAAAACAGATGCAAATGCTAAATTCCAAATAACAAGATCACCGTTAAGTGTGTGGCGACATGGCCAAAGTCAGGAATGAGTAGAAGCTGGAACCAGCGTGTCCCAAAGAATGGAGATCAAGAATGTGATGTTCAAGAACCTAGGGGGTTCCTGAGAGGCACTGGCAGGGGGGAGTGTCTGCTGAGACTTATATGTACACTCAGAGAAGACATTACCTCAATCGAAGGCGAGATAATACAGAGCTGGGCAAGTGTGATGGTGGCCATATACAGAGAAGTAGAGCATGTGCATGGGGTCTGGTAAAAACAGAAATAACCTTTGTCAAAAAAAAGAGAAAGATTTGTCACTCGTGAATATACAGAGTAAAACAAATCAACAAAAAACATTAGTGTTGAAAATCAAGGTCTCCTCTTGAAGGAGGGAGTCATTTCTCGTTTCGGAGAAAGATTGTTTAATATTTCATGGTGGAAGATCTGGAGATCCAGGAAATTAATCAAGCAAATAGTCATCAGATAATGAGAGAACTTTGCTCTGAGCACTGAGAGGTATCATTTATGTATGCTGCCTCACTAGCATTTCTTTTCCTGCATCTTTTATTTTTTTAAGATTTTATTTATTTTTCAGAAAGAGAGAGAGAGATCAAGAGAGTGAGCACAAGCAGGGAGAACAGCAGGCAGAGGCAGAAGCACTCACTCTGTTGAGCAGGGAGCCCGCTGTGGGACTCTATTCTAGGACCGTGGGATCACGACCTGAGCCGAAAGCAGATGCTTAACTGACTGAGCCACCCAGACGCCCCTATCTTTTATTTTTAAGATAAAAAAGGAATGTTAGACTTCCCTCCCAGGATCACCACATTTTGCCTATGGCCCCAACTCTCTGAGCTTAAGACCTTAGACATTCTTGTTTTCCCATTTTTCCTCAAGTGCTAGGGAAAGGGAAGTTGTCTTCTAATTAAAAAATAGCAGTTTCCGGATAGACGTTGTGAGGCCAGGCTATAAAAGAGGAAAAATAAAATGGAAGATACAATTGATTGAAAGACTGCGCCCTTAGGAAGCCTATGCAAGTCCGCCTGCCGAGTTATGAAAAGTAAGTCACCAACTAGTCAGTAAACATTAACATTAACATATGTGTTGATGCATGGAGAACTCGGGGAGGAAGTTGGGATTTATTTCGAGAATATGTTTGGAACAAGTCAGAAAAGCTGTTTACCATCAGAACTCTCAGCATTTAATTCCACACAGCCCCATGTAGCTTCTCTCACTGTGCAGCAGGAAGCGGAAAACAGCTAGCTTGCCGCCACTTACAAAATACAGGATGCCCAGACTCCATGACACTAATTTCAGTTCCAATAAAAGAAGGGGTAGGGAAGGCAAAGAGAAACCCAGCTTTAAAATCCTCATCAAAACCCTATTAATAAAAATAGGACAACTGAGCTATCATTCCCCCCGACAGAAACAAGCTCCTTCTCACTGTCCACAGCAGGACAAATCTGAAATACCGATACAGTTTTATTGTCAAAAAAACCAAAAAACAAACAAACAAACAAAAAAAGAAAAGATGAAAAAAAGCAAAAATTGCAGAGTAACTCTAAAAGGTGCAGGTAGCGTGGGGTTTTCAAACAGTTTTATTACATCAATTGGGCTGCATTTCAAAGTTACTAAAAACTTACCTTCCTTTTTTTTTTTTTTTTTTTGGATCTTTCTCCTTTATGTCCCTTTTCCCTTCAAGCCATCGTTTCACTGTAGTCCTAGGACACAAGCCACAGAAAGAGCTGTTAAAATGCCACCCTCTGAAAAACAACCTGAGGGTTTTGAAGGGTCAGGGGTGGGAGGTTGGGGGAACAGGTGGTGGGTGATGGGGAGGGCACGTTTTGCATGGAGCACTGGGTGTTGTGCAAAAAGAATGAATACTGTTACGCTGAAAAAATAAATTAAAAAAAAAATAAAAAAAATAAAAAAAAAAAAAAAAAAAAAAAAAAAAAAAAAAAAAAAAAAAAAATGCCACCCTCTGAAAGTGCCGGATCTCTGACAGGGAGGTCAGAAGGGAAATAGAAGCGGCTAGATTAGCTCTGTCCTTGCCACTGAGGAACTTGACCTACCAGAGACTGCTGGGTGAGAGTCAAAGCCCCTGCCAGTCCTTAACTCTGGTTTCTAGGTAATTGCGGGGAAGCGGTTCCTCTGAAACCTCCCGCCCCCCACCACAAAAGGCTCCTGCTCCTGAGAGAGTGGCCTCATGTTATTCCTAATCACAAACAGCAGTGGGGACGGGAAGGGAGTGACTCGCGGGACTCTGACCCTGCTTGTTTTAGGGGCTTTTTTTGTTTCTTCATTCTGATGGGCAAATATCTACACATTGGATGAGTTCTTGGGATTTCAGTTCCACAGTCTTCTGCACACTATTGACTTTGACCAAATAACTAGCAAGATTTTTTTTTCTTTTTTTTAAATTTACTGAATCTCTTGGGCTGCTATAGCATCTTAAGGCATTGAAAGTCACAGATGCATTTCGGATTGCATTAAAAATTAAAATCTTAATTTTGCTATGCAATGACATATTCTTATTTTACATTTTAAAGCAATTATTGTTCCTCCATAAATTATCCATTTTTTATCAACTTGGTCTCTGCTGAAGAAATTCCTTTCCAAATCCCATGAGAACTAAATTATCAACACTACATCACATTTGGTTTCATATTTCTTTATGTTATAGATTCTTCTTTTTCCTTATCATCCATCTCATGTATTAATTAGATTTCTATTTTTCTTCCATTAATAAAATGAACAATGAATGTTACTTCCATAAACCAAATAACATTTTAAAGTTATATTTAAATAATATTTAATTTATTAATCAATTAAATAACATTTAAATATAAGTTCCCCAACCAACCTCGCTGCCCCAGTTTTCCCTGAAGACTTGGTTTAGACGGAGTTGCACATAGACACCCAACGAACATACGTAACTGGAGGAAAGGTACTTGGCCCTCACAACATGTCCAAATGCTCAGCCTGAGAAAGATCATGGCAGGGGTTAGCTGATGGCGGGGAGATGGCTGTGTTTCCTGAGGGAGCCCAGAAGAATGGAAGAGTGCCTTCCTGCTCGTCTGCTGCTTTAGAAGATTTTAGAACTTTCAGCCAATCTTAATGTGTACAAAGTTCTGAAAGAACAAGGAGACAGTTCAACCTGGGAAGGGCTTTCCCCTTGCCAACGGGAGTGGGGGGATGGGAGTAGGAGTGGGGGATGAGGTCAACATAACGACATGCCTGGCACAGGACCATCCTTGGGTCACTTCACAAATAGGACACCTTGCTTTGTCTACATCATCCTTCCTTTCTACTGTCTACTGAAAAAAGAAAAAGGAAGACACCATCTTCATTGGTGTCTGAGGAACATGGTTAAGAAAGAAAGGGCTGATGGTTCATTGTTGGGTTATTCTGTTCTGGTAAAGGTCTCTTCCAATCTGATGTAGTTGTACTTTGGAATATTAATCAAATATCAAATATCTGCATAGGATATTTTTGGAAGAATCTCCCTCAGTAAAAGTGCACTTTGAGACGGTATCACCTGAAATAGTGTTAATACAACTTAATTAAAAGATCATTGTAAGCCATGTACTTTTTCACTAATGAAAACAAAAAGCATGCCAGTAGAGCAGAATAGGAATCTTCAACATGATGTGAAGTTTTCCTGCATGGATTAATACTAACTGTAAGCCAGAATGTACTTTATACGCGCAAGAGAGCGTTAGAGGTCAAATCCACAATTTGGTGAGGTTAGAGTCGACCCTGAAATCCATGCAAAGGAGCCAACAGTGAAATCCAGGACTGCCATCATGATGAACTGAGAAACACATGGAAAATGATCTCCCAGCTTTGTTTATATGCAACTTCCCTGACCGTGTTTCCAGTGAATCTGGTAGGCAGTTATAAAACATAACCAAAAACCCTGAAAATGATCCCAGATGTGGTGTAACTGTTTATTTCATGTTACTTTATTCAGCTGACAATACCATAACCCTGGGTCCCTTTGGGCCCCACTCAGAATGATAGGTTGAATTCTAAGGAGCATCCTCCTCTCTCCAACAGACTCACTGTTGGAGTGCCCAGGGCCCGAGGCCTTGGAACACAAGGGCCTGATGAGGACAAGCTCAATCCAGGAAGCAGAAGGTACTACTGAGGCCCACAGATGCCCTCCACTCCAGGCCGGAGGAGGACAGGGATGGCAGAAAAGGAAGAGGGCCATTCGGTTCAACAGAAAGGGATGCAGCAGGCAGCCTCAGCTAGATTCAAATCTCAAACTACTGGTCGACCAGTCTACACTGGAGTGCGGCAGTGGCGATGCTGGGAGCAGAGCAGGTAGGGACGTTTCCGGGGGTTCTTCTGCCCACACACCTGGCTCCTCTGGAAGCCTGTCCCACCCCTGGAACAGCAGGGAGATCCCAAGGTCTGGGGTCCAGCCTCCATTCTGCAGGAGGGGGAAGCAATGAGATCACTCACGGTCTCTCCCCTCTCTGCCCCAAGTTCACATGCTCCTGCCTGTCTCATGCTGGGGCTCCGTGAGAAGCCAGCCAACAAACAGACCATGTCAGCTCACGTGTTTATTTGCAATTATTCGAAGTATATGGTTTTAGAGTCAAGAGGGAAAATTGGGAAAGACGTACCAAAATGCAGCATAAGTAATTCAAACGAGTTACCCTAGAAACTATTAAGAAAGTAGAATTGTGAAAAAAAAAGTTCAAGATGCAAATCACATTGTTTTAATTAAAATATATTTAGAGATCATCTCCCCAAACACCAGAAATTATACTAATTCTGCCATAATTACACTATACTTTTTATATAGTGTAACACAAAATCACATTTGAACAAAGAAGTTATCTGAACAACATTAATCATAGTCTAAAAATTTTTAATTTTAGTACAAATCAGCAAGTCTCTTGTCCCATTCATATAGATAGTGTGATACTCAAGACTAAATAAAACTTTATTTAAAAGGTAGGGACTATTTAAATTCAAACAATTTCCTTTCAAACAATGAACACTGACAATTCAAAGGACAGAATTAAGGAATTCAAATTGTATATAGACAGATGGATATCATAATATAAATGATCGTGTAAGATATATATAGTATATATAGATATAAAATAACTCATCAGTGACAGCTAGGGAAATCTGATTTATATTGTATTTCTTTTTTTTAGTGTTTATATCTAGACTATTTCAGGACTTAAAAATCTTCCTTTCAGTTGAACAGTTTTATTGAAATCTGTTTATCCTTATATATATTTTTAAAGATTTATTTATTAATTTGAGAAAGAGAGAGAGAGAGGGCGAGAGTGGTAGGGAGGGGCAGGGGGGCAGAGATAATCTCAAGCAGACTCTGCACTGAGCCTGAGTGAGACTCCACGCTTGAGGCTTGATCTCATGACCCAGAGATCATGACCTGAGCTGAAACCATGACAGCCACTTAACTGACTGTACCACTCAGGAAAACTGAGTGGTTTTCCTTATATTTAAAAACACATGGATGATTTTAAGAATTTTAAGCATTGAAAGGTCTGTTAAATAGAGTCCAAACCTTCCTGCAGTCCATTTAATGCAAGCAGAAATTACTCCTACCTCCGGATCGTATACGCAGTCCTTTTCCTATCACCTGCAGACCTTTACTGGTAAAAGAAACCAACTAACACTAATTTCCACTTCCACTTTTATATATTCCTTCGGAATAGTGCAAGCCGACACCTGTACAGTTAAGGCTCCCAGTGTAAACAGTAAATTAAATATGCAATTACTAAAAGAATTTCATATGAAAATTCTTTCTGAGGTATTTCCAAGTAGACACATCATGTAGTCACTTTCTTTCCGGAAGGTAGCAGTGACAAAATACTGTAATCATGTTGTATAATAATATGATAAAATTCAGCTATCTTATAATTTAAGCTTAAAAAATCACAGAGTGGGGCGCATGGATGGCTCAGTGGGTTAAGCCTCTGCCTTCGGCTTGGGTCATGATCCCAGGATCCTGGGATCGAGCCCCATGTCCGGCTGTCTGCTCAGCGAGGAGCCTGATCCCTCCTCTCTCTCTCTGCCTGGCTCTCTGCCTACTTGTGATCTTTATCTGTCAAATAAATAAATAAAATCTTTAAAAAAAATCACAAAGTGTCTAGATAATTCCAAATTTCCCATGAATTTAATTAACTAGCTTCTTCTACTCCGTTAGTTATTAGCGAAGTTGTGTAATTCATTCATTAAAACATGAAAAAAGTAAGAACCATTTTCAATGTAAATAAGACAGTGCTTTATTTATTTCTTTCAGTATGACCAAGATCCTAATGTAAGAGGATGCTGCAATTCCTCCCAACTAATTCCAAATGAGTGTGGAGTATTTAATAAGCCTAAATTTTTTTTTTAGATTTTATTTATTTATTTATCAGAGAGTGACAGAGAGAGAGTGGGCACAAGCAGGGGGAGCAGCAGGCAGAGGGAGAAGCAGGCTCCCCGCTGAGCAGGGAGCCTGATGCAGGACTCCATCCCAGCACCCTGTGATCTGATATGAGACAAACGCAGATGCTTAACCCATTGAGCCACCCAGGTGTCCTTCACCTAACATTTTAACCACATGCTAATTCACAAAATATTTTGCTTATTATACATGAGGTAATCATAGAGAAAGGCAGGTTTATAGAATATATATGTATCTGTGGGGTGCCTGGGTGGCTCAGTGGGTTAAAGCCTCTGCCTTCGGCTCAGGTCATGATCCCAGGGTCCTGGGATCGAGCCCCGCATCGGGTTCTCTGCTCAGCAGGGAGCCTGCTTCCTCCTCTCTCTCTCTCTGCCTGCCTCTCTGCCTACTTGAAATCTCTGTCTGTCAAATAAATAAATAAAATCTTTAAAAAAAAAAACAATATATATGTATCTGTGATATATTATCATATACTGTTAAATATTATCGTGCATACATACTATCATTTATGTCATGTGGGTTATGTGTTATTACATTATATGTAACAAGTAATTTCTACGTACAGAGTCTTAGATGGGAGTGTTTATTATGTATCCCTGGGTTTACATACTTTTAACTGCTGCTTAGAGGCAGCATAGTTGAAGGCCACTAGAGAAGGAGCACCGTTAAACAGACAGCAGCAAATGGGTAATTTCTATCATAAATCCAGTCCGAAGTACTTCACTGGTGTATCTTAAGGATGAGTACAACTATTGCACAAAGTTAATTTTTCATCTTATAATACCAACTCGTATAACATTCCTTGTTAGAGAAAGGAATTTCAACTAAAACAAGACTCAAAAACATACTAATATATAAGTCCCAGCGCTATCCTCGATGGTCTTTTCCTCCATCAAGTGATGCACTAGGACCCATGATTTCCTGGCGGTGGTCTTTCAATAATAATACTCAGCAGCATGTATTGGCTGCAACAGGTATCAGTAGAAAACATCTAACTTACAGAAATAATACGAGACAGCTTAACAAGTTGGTACGTATCTCTCTCATGGCTGTATCAGGTAGTAACATACGATGATCTCATCTTGCGGGATCTGAATGCCTCTGCAATGAGCCCTTCGACTTGGTGGCGTGACGCATGCCGGCCCACGGAAGTCATGAGCAGAGGGTAGTTGGCTTTTTGCTCCTTCCTTCACTTTGACAAACAAGGGCATGATTAAAAGTAATGGGGCGCCTGGGTGGCTCAGTGGGTTAAGCCTCTGCCTTCGGCTCAGGTCATGCTGTCAGGGTCCTGGGATGGAGACCGCATCTGGTCGGGCTCCCTGCTCAGTGGGGAGTCTCCTTTTCCTTCTCCCCTGCCTCCCGATCCCCCTTGCTCCCATTCCCCCTGCTTGTGCTCTCTCTCTCTCTCAAATAAGCAAAATCTTTAAAAAAAACAAAAAACAAAACAAGAGTAATGGACGCTTTCACTCTGCCTCTGATACCCACTGTACCCCACCTTCTTGGCCTAAGATTCTTGCCCTCAGCTATCGTCACACCTGAAATGACGCACCGTCATGAGAGACAGCTCCGTGGGTGGGCCACATTCTTCTTTCTAGGGTACAGATCATACCCGTACTCCACCATTTCAACATAATGCCGACCCCATTTTGTTTATGAAAATCACACAGACCTTTCTTTGCTCCATTATCTCCAAAGCAACAGGAAATAGAGAAACTTTCAACACGGACATTTTTTCTGACGTGGTTGGTTGGTCCTATCCCTGGTCCAGTCACTGCATTTATGCATCTCTCCTTCCTCCTTTCTCACTGATCTTCTAGTATTTTCTGTCCACAAAGGCTGGGGACGCTGGGAATTCCCTACTATGCCTGGCTCGTTCTGTGAGAAACTGTGGCAGAGGGGAGAGAACGGAACATTATCATCGGCTGCAGCAACGCAAAGTGGTGCGCTACCGGCAGATGAATGTACAAAAGGACTTTTTACCCAAAAACATCAGTTTCCGTAGATTCTGTGACCTCCCTGTCTGGTGAGGTGAAAGTATGCCTCCTCCTCTCTCCCCCGAGACCTCAGTGTTTTCTTAAAGCACTGAGTCCAGAATGATGGAGTAATTCAGACCACAAACCAGTCGCCTGTATAGGTTAAAGCATGAAAGGCCCTGCCGCTGGAGATTGCAACTTTCCCCTCCCTCGGTGTCTCCTGCAGTCGCTGCTGTGTGAGCTGAGGGATCAGGGGATCTTAGTATCTGTCTTTACACCAGCCTCGTGTGACTTAACGCGGGACGCTTGCTCGCCAGTCTTCATACTCTCCTCCCATATTTATCATTTATTTTGTCAATCCTGTTCCACGTTAATAATCAATTACATAGAATATTATTCACGACACAGTAATCATGTACTCTTTATGTACTCAACTATGTATACTGAAATTTTTATTCTAGAATAATTTTAGACTTGCGGAAGAGCTGCAGAGAGAGTACAGGCGTCCTGTCTGTGCTGTGCTGGTCCCCTCTAATGCTGACATCTGATACAACCAGAAGACATCCACTGGAACTGGGAAATTAACACCGGGGAGGTTCAAGAAGAACTTTACTCCACACGGCTTCACTTCTGCCTGTTGTCCTCATGTGATACATTTCATATCACTCAGTATAGAATCTTTTCCACGGCTCTTTAAGGGCTGCAGAATATGCCATTACAAGAATGAGCCTAAGTTCATCTGGACAATTTCCTGTTGGAGGAAGTGTAGGTCATTTTCAAGTATTTGTTGTTAAAACTCAAGCTCCAATGAATGCCCCTTTGTATAAGTTACGGTAGGACAAGTGGGATTCGGAGCTAAGCATTAGGATTTTGTGATGGTTCATTTAGGAGTCAGCTTGGCAGGATCACAGATGCTGAGATGTTTGCCTAAACATTATTTTTGAGTGTGTCTATGAGGGTGTTTCCAGATGAAATTAGCATTTGAGTGGTGGACTCAGTAAATCCAAGTGGCTCCCGCCCACCCCACCCAGTGTGACCGGTGAACATCATTCAGTCTATGGAGGATTAAACAGAGCAAGAAGACTGCTGGATCTGGGACACTGATCTTCTGCCCTCGGCGCCCCAATGCTCAGGCCTTCAGACCCGGACTGGAATCACAGCCATCAACATCCAGGCATCTCGGGCCGTTGGACTCAGACTGAAGTACAACACTGGTTTCCTGAGTCTCCAGCTTGCTGATGGCAGACTGTGGGACTTCTCGGCTTCTGTAACTGCATGATTGGTTTTGTTTCCCTCAAGAATCCTGGCTAATGCAAGGTGTTACTATTAATGCAAGGTGTTACTATTACTGCCATGTTGCACTGCAACATGGCAGTGCCTACTGATAATTTCTCTAATGATAATGTTGGCATATTTTTTAACTTTGCACTCTCTGGTGCAAAGTTACATAATACAGATAATACATAATACAAAGATACATAATACAGAATTCCCTTTACTTATTTATTTATATATTTTTTGCCAGACTTCTCTCTGAAAGCCTATCTGCAGACCCAAAAAACAGGCCAACGTTCCATGGAAAAAGTGTAAGTGGTTTCAGATGAAATCTGCCGAAAGTAATATTTCTTTCTCTTGATAATGTCAACAGTTGTTCATGTTCTTAAAATTTTGCTCAAAGCCTAAAGATCAGTGGATTTTTCTTTATTCAAATACAAAAGTCAATTCTATAAAAAGAATATCATATTACGTTTTCTACTTGTGCAGAATATTTTATGCTGTGGGCAAAATTTTGAACGCCTTAACCTTTATTCTAAATTATACATTAGGAAAAAGTGGTCAATTACTTTCATGTCCAACAAAAATTGTTATTTTGGGAAGATGGTTTTCTTAGAGTAACTTATAGAGAAATTCATGGGCACCCTTTTACAGCAGGGATCATGCAATCAAGGCCACAGCTTTTCTTTATTCCACTATGTGTGTCTCTCTGTGATGAAAATGGTTAATGAATTTCTTGGCTTGTTATTTTAAGTTGGAGAACTCGGGCCGTTATCATTTTATATATTGCCCTGGTTTTGAAACTATCACAATTCAGAGAAGATCTTTGATTGGAATCCTAAGCTTTAAAATTTAAAACAAGTACCGAGATTATGCTTTAGAATTAAATGTGTATTTAAGGGTGGGTCTTGCTACAAGAAGGACATATTTCTACTTTCCTGGTTTTTTTGTTGTTGTTGTTGTTGTGTTTTTTGTTTTTTTTTTTTGCTTTATTTATTTGGCAGAGAGAGAGAGACAACAAGAGAGAGAACACAAGCGGGGCGAGTGGGAGAGGGAGAACCAGACTCCCTACCAAGCAGGGACCTGATTGGGGGATTTGATCCCAGGACCCCAGAATCATGACCCGAGCCGAAGGCAGACGCCTAACCGAATGAGCTACCCAGGTACAGCTCCTGTGTATTTTAAAACTAAACAGTGATATTCATTTTTCTTTGGGCCTTACCTTTACATTTTAAAATATCTAGGACACCTGGTGTCTCAGTTGGTTAAATGTCTGGTTTTGTCTCAGGTTATGATCTGGGGGTCCTAGAATTGAGCCCCATGTCAGGCTCCATGCTCAACAGGGAGACTGCTTCTCCCTCTCCATCTTCCCCTCCCCCTACTTATGTGCTTTTTCTCTCTCAAATAAATAAATAAAATCTTTTTAAAAAATAAAGATGCCCAGTTATGCTTTATCAATGTGAATGCATAAGGAAAATGGTAATATCAGTTTTAAAAAAAGCAAGAAATTTCCTCTGAACCCTTGGGAATTTTATGATCCCCTTAACTATTAGATTATCTAAGTAACAATTGACTTTTCTTTATTTTTTTTCTTTTTTTTGCAAAAATGTTTGTTCTACACTGCTGGTAATTGGTGGGTAGAGCCCAGCACTGTTGTTAAACATTTTACAATGCATAGGATGGCTTCTAGAACCAAGAACTGTCTGACCCAAATGTCAATAATGCCCCAGATGAGGAAACATGGGCTTTATAAAATAATGCTGATAATCCTCATTTTACCATGTATTTACAACGCCACAGAGCTTTTGAAAATATGGCTTTTGGCCATGTGGCAAAACTGGCATGCATCGAACCCACGCTTGGACATTCCAAGAAGAAATGTGATGTAGAAAAGACGCTAGCTAAACCTATGCAGGGAAAACAATAAACTAAGGATAAAAGAACGTAATTCCACACAGATAAGAGTATCGCCCCCTAGAAAACACTGCAGGTGATCTCACAAATGTGCAGACTTCAGGACTTCCTACACCACGGCCATCTCACAGGTAGATGTGGACCGCTATCAGAATTTATGCATTCATGGCGATTAAACCCCAACCCACTTTTCATCAAGCTGTGTGTTTTCTTCGTGGTTAGAGTTCTTGGGCAACAGTCTGTTACCAGACGTGTCTTTGCAAATATTTCCTCTCTGCATTTTGCCAGGCTTCCTGGCAATGCATGTGCCTTGTCTTTTCATTTACAATGTCTTGCACAGAGCAGAAATGTTTAATTTTAATGAAGTCTGGCTCATGAATGCTCTCGTCTGTGGATCACACCACTCCTGCTGTGTGTCAAAATTCATCATCAAACCCCAGGGCATCTGGGATGATCTTCAGATCGCAGCATGTTGCCCTTCCACCAGCGCCCTCTCTGATGGCAGCCTGTCTGCCCAGATCTGTGCTTCTGGCTGTGTGGCTCAGGGTCTGCGGGTCAACCTGCTCCTTGTGCCGTTCCTGTGCCCTTTCCACAGGTCCTAAGTAAACCTCTGGCTCTCTCCTCATCTCTCCAGGGACTAATGACTGGTTTTCTTGGCAGTCTACTTTCAGGGTCGCAAAGGTTTTGAGCAGTCCATTGTTCCGATGAGTCATGCTAATTTTAGTGTGAGGTTTTTCAGAATAAAAATTTTCAAGAATCACATATGGTTTTATAGCAAAAACACCTGTATGTTATTGTGTGTGTGTATGCATGTGTGTGAACACACACATACAAATGCATGGCCATATCTACGTTCTTGCAAACTGAGAAAAGACATCAATTAAAAACACATTTTTAATGTTTATGCATACACTCCATATCTGTCTTCATGTTTCCAGTCCTTACAATTGGTTATGTAATTTTCTAAACATTTCCATCCTTTTGGATACCTTCATTTATTTCCTATCTTAGATAAAGTATATGTACTTTCATGCAAATGGTCATTTGATTCAGTTGAGTCAATTTCTTAGGAAAAATTCCAAAAGTAGGTTTATTTTATTCATTTATTTTTTAGGAGGCTCCAAGCCCAGTGCAGAGCCCAAGATGGGGCTCAAACTCACGACCCTGAGATCAAAACCCAAGATCGGGAGTCAGATGCTTAATGAAATGAGCCACCCAGGTGCCCCTCCAGAAGATGATCTAAATGTTCAAGATGTGAGCTTCTTTCTGGCTCTCATGATCCATGGTCACATACATTCATGGAAGTGAAATGTCCACACCCCTCTTCATGGACCTATACCATTTCCAGTACAGTCTGTGGATGAAAGATCAAATTCTAGACCCAAAGGGGAAAGCAATGTAGCCAGTCCTCACAGGAAGGAACTTGGAAACCAATTAAATCAATCAGTTTTAAACACAATGATCACGATCAGGTCATGATCCCAGCATCCAGGGACTGAGCCCCTCGTTGGGCTCCCTGCTCAGCACGGAGTCTACTTCTCTCTCTCCCTCTGCTCTCCCCCTGCTTGTGTATGTTCTCTCTCTGTGTCAAATAAATAAATAAAAATCTTTTTTTTTTCTAAGAAAATGCTAAATGTGCAAAAAGGTCTGTTATCTAGTAAAGCATGTGAAATGTCACAACGCTTTCCATTAAGTGGTATGAAACAATTCGGCTATGCATCTGAATCAATCAATAAAGGTTTTTCGACCGCTCCTATGTCTGAGACCCACTGGCACACACTGAAGACACGAACAAGAACACAAGGGAACTTGCCGCCTGGTGACAGGAAAGAACACTTTGATGGATGTTGTAGAACAGCACAGCACAGCGGGGCGAATACTGAGCCAGAAAACCAGGCCGAAGCTGCTACGGAAGTTGAGGGAAGTTCAGAGAAGACCGGAGGATAGAAAGAGTGTCCAGGGAAGCGGGAGGTAATAGTTCAGCTGAGTAGGAAGGACATCTAGGACTGGGAGGTAGAAAAGGGCATCATGATGTGGGAAATAATGTGGAGGGAGTGGATCTTAAGAACAACAACATTGGCTCTCGCGTATACGATGCAAAAGGTAGTGAAGCTATTAGATTATTATTATTATTTTTTAAATATTTTATTTATTTGACAGAGAGAAATCACAACTAGGCAGAGAGGCAGGCAGAGAGAGAGGAGGAAGCAGGCTCCCTGCGGAGCAGAGAGCCTGATGTGGGGCTCGATCCCAGGACCCTGGGATCATGACCCGAGCCGAAGGCAGAGGCTTTAACCCACTGAGCCACCCAGGTGCCCCAAGCTATTAGATTATTAATGCACGACTTTAATCAATATGGATGATAAATGGCTTGACTATAATGATAACTAAGTTATGTTAACTCTAAAATACCTGTTTATGTTCATTATGTAGATCTTGCTAATGACACCCAGTAATTCCTATTACATGCTAATATGTGTACAGCATGTTAATCCATAGTGTTTAAATAATGACTTGCTTTTAACATATTAAAAATTATTCATTACTGATACCTTATATATGAGTATATAATATGCACTGAATAGGGGCACCTGGGTGGCTGGATTGGACATCTGACACCCTTGATTTCAGCTCAGGTCATGATCTCAGGATCCAGCCCTGTGTCAGGCTCCCTGCTCAGCGTGGAGTCTGCCTCTCTCTTCCCCTCTCTCCTGGCCCCTCTCCCTGCTCACACACTCTCTCCAAAATAAATAAATCTTTTAAAGAAAATTTTAAATTTTAAATCCAGAAAACACTGGATAATGTATAGGATTGTCTAATTGTTGTCTTGTACGCCTGAAACTAATATAATACTCAATGTCAATTATATTTGAATTTAAAAATAAATTAAAAAATAAAATGTAAATGATAGTCTTTCATGTTCTAGTTCGTTTTTAATAATAAATTTCATTCGTTGGCATATAATACTAGTCATGTCAACCAAATAATTTTTAGTTAAAATATTAATAGGCAGTTATGGAAGTCCCAGTTTTCCTGAAAGATCTGTTTTAAAAATGACTGACTCTGATGTAAATTTTACAATGATGTCTTCGAGGAAAAAAAAGAGTAAGATAAAGGCAGTGGGAGGAATAGAGGGCACTTGAAATAACAGATCCTTTTATCCAGTAATCATAATTAAGTGACAGCGTCTGTTTCTGATATGATGCAGATTGTCCACTGCACTCACTCTTCCCCTACCGCTGCCCAAACCCTGAGCTGATCATCTGGACCTCCCCATGGATTTCAATCATCTCAGTCCTAATCATGGTCCTCGTGTGACATTTCCTGTGGAGTAAACAGAAAATCTTTCTGCAGAGGCCAAGTGTGCCCCCAGGATGAAGGTGTTCAGGGAAGGCAGGCTCAGGTGTGGTCAGGTCTGTGCTCAAGGACCAAAACCAGGACAACGAGGACACAGGGAGTATCGGTGGCCCAATATGAGCCCTTCTCAGCTCAGGGATGTTGAAGTCATTGGGGGGAACAAGGACCAGAAAACCCTGTGTCCAACTCCACAAGAAGGAATGACAAGAATCTGTGGTCACTTTGTTCAGGGAAGAGTCTGCACTGATGGTATTCTGTGTTCGCTCCTCTACAAAACAGAGGTAGTGAAAGGGCCACCATCTCCTCGCCGCCCCCACCGGAGATCAAAATGGAGACATGATTACTCCTGACCCGCCTCGTGTTTCCTTGAGGAAAAACCCTGCTGGGAACAAGGGTTTAATGGACAGAATCAGAAAACACAGGACAGTCTGAAGAGCTGTTAGTTACACTTGAAGAATGCACAAGGGGTCAAAAAATACATCTTAATTTTTGCACAAAGTCTGCTGTGCCTTCAAATATAAATATGTCAACGAGGTGCTATCAAAAGGCCAAAAGAAAGCGACAAACACACAACACTCCGACAACTGGCACGTCTCCATGTATATTCCGGTGTTCAAGTATGAAGGCTCTTATGTCTGTTCTAGAGAAGACGGGAAATGGCTTTCAATCTGGTTTTTTTTTTTTTTTTTTTGGTTTTTATACTTAATGAAAAACTGCATCTCACAGGGCAGGCAGCACACACAAGTCTCACGGACGCTGTTGCCTTCTACACATGCAATTTACTGTCATGTTTTCCATCCCCTTCTAGTTATTCTCTTCTCTGTTGTTCTAGTATGTCACATTCCTTCATGTTTTTAAACGTTTTCTAACTTGTTAAATTAATGATTGATCATAGATCTCAACTCCCTGGTTGATAGTTGCTGATTTAGATATCTCTGAAGTATAGAAATCACAGGATTGAACCCTGTTTTGCAGAGATAAGAACGTATGAATAACCCCCCTTGCTGGCTGCGGCAATTATTCACAGTGTACACCTATATAAAAATGCCAAGTTGTACACATTAAATAGATATTATTTTATTAGTCAATATGCATCAATAAAGATGAGGAAAAGAGAAAAATATTTGCAAAAGACACCTGAAAAAGGACTTTTGTCTAAAATATACAAAGAACTTTTAAATTTCAACAATGAGAAAACAAGCAATGTAATTTGAAAAATGGGGAAACCTCTGAACCAAAGACACCTCACGAAAGAAGATGAGTAGATGGCAGATGAGCCCATTACCAGACGCTCCCTGTTGTATGTCATCAGGAACTTGCAAATTCTAACAAGGAGACACGACTACACACATTCATTAGAATGGCTCAAGTCCAGACGCTAACACTACCACATTCTGGCGAGGTTGTACCGTCATAGGAACTCTCACTCCTTGCTGGTGGGAATGCAAATTGGTATAGGCACTTTGCAATGTGTTTTGCAGTTTGGCACTTTCTAACGAGCCTAATCAACATTTCACATTCCTTAGTATTTCCCCAAATGAGCTGAAAACTTATGTCCACATGAAAACCTGTGCACTGATACTTCAGCGGCTTTGTTCATAATCCCTCAGCTTGGAAACAAACAAGAAGCCTTTGGTAGGTGAATGGATAAGCAAACCGTGGCATAGCCATACGATGGAATACAATTCAGCACAAAAAGAAATGAGCCGTCAAGCTGTGAAAAGACATAAAGGAAACTCAAGTGCGTATTACTTAGTGAAAGAAGCCACTATGAGAAGGCTACTTACTTACGATCCCAACATGTCAGGAATGGCAAAACCATGTTGCCATTTGTAACAACATAGATGGACCAAGAGGGTGTAACGCTAAGTGAAATAAGTCAGAGAAAGACAAATACCGTATGATTTCACTTATATGTGGAACTTAAGAAATAAAACAAATGAACAAAGGAAGGGGAAAAGAGACCAAAAACCAGACTCTTAAAAATGGGGAACAAGCTGGTGGTCGTCAGAGGGAAGGTGGGTCAGGAGAGGGTGGAATAGTAAAGGGGGCCAAAAGTCCCCTTTTCTCCATGAGCCCCGAGAAGTGTGTACAATGGTTGAGTCATGAGTTTGTGCACCTGAAGCTGATACGCTGTATGTTAATTATATGTGAATAAAAAAATTAATTAAAAAAGAAGGAAAGGTAAAACTATGGAGACCGTAAAAAGACTAGCGGTTGCCAGGAGCTGGGGGAGGGCTAGATGAGCAGGCAGAGCACAGAGGCGTTTTGGGACAGGGAAACAATTCTGTATAATACTATAAATGTTAAAGGCCACTATATGTTTGACCAAACCCAAAGAACGTACAGCGTTCCAAGAGTGGCCCCTAATAAGGTCGATGAACTTTGAGTGGCGTGTCAGTGTAGATTCATGGGTTATAAGAAATGTACCCCAAAAGGGTTTGGGAGGGATGTTTTTGGTGAGGGAGGTTGTACTTTTGTGTGGAAAGAAGCCATATGGGGACTCTCAGTCCTCAGCTTTGCTGCTCTAAAACATGAAATCTACTTTTTAGAAAATGTCAGTTGCATAAGCTTATAAATTATGAGTTCAGTCCTCATAAATTCTAGATCTGTCCCTGATTACTATAGGACCAATACTAATAAAATTTATGTTTCATAATTTCCTAGGTGATTTAATCCATTGCAACATTCTATCTCTTATTGAATTTCAAATGGTTTCTGAGCCTCACACCCTAACTCCCAAGACTTTGGGTAGTTCCCTTATTATCCTGTGGACACAGGCCCTTCTCACTCGGTGTCCCTCTAATAACATGCTACTATAATCGTAATTAGTAGTTTAATGTATTTAATCTTGACTTTTACCTGTTCTATTTTTAAATAGTTGTAATGATGGCATACATATAATTCTAGCTTATTTTTCTGAATTAGTGTTATGAGTATTTCTTCATAATCATCACTCAGTGGCATCAAAATAATCCATTGTGTGGATGGGCCATAATTTTATTAATAATCCTCTTATTATTGAAAACTCAAGTTGAGAACACTGGTTATGCCTCAGACACGGATTCAGAAACAAGTTGGACACACATATGAGGCCAGTAGATTGGTTTTGAGTTTACTCCAGAGTCTGACTTTAATGATAAATGTATTTTAAGGTAAAGTGAACTCTCGGTTTGTGCCAAGCCCTTTTAGCTCATATACACAATAAAGATCAAGGAAATTTATTTATGTTGTAATTTCACATGAAACTTTCAGCTCCACAAAAGTGGGGCCAGAGCTATCTCCCCCATCACTGCAAACCCAGGACCGGGCTCAGTACTTGGCACATATTCAGTTTAATAAATATGTCACGAATGAATTAACTAAAGAACGGCCACAGTCTGTAGGGGCTAACCCGAAGCCAATGCAAACAAAAGCTTGGCACTGAGATCTGGAAAACGTGAAATTCATTTTGAAGGGAGAAGGTGTGTTTGGTAACCTGGGCGCATGCCAACACACCCTTCTGGATCTTTCTGTGTTCACACTGAATGACTAATGACGTGTGGCTGGGGTGATGAAGGACTTCGTCGGGATCCTGTAATTTCTCTCCAAACGTGGAAACATCGTTTGTTTCTCCCATCAGGCAGATGTGGTATTTAGAGAATATTTAATTAATAGAAGTGCCAACCTCTTAACTCCACCTTTTGAAACTTCACCCTTTCAAGCAATAATTACTCTGCAGCTACCTAATTTCCATACTAATTTTCTTAATGAGGTGTTAATTTTGTGGTGTAAGTGACACTACCAGAGGCTAACTGGATTAATGGTGTCCAGACACCAGCTTGCATGACTGCAGCAAAAATAATTTGTTTAATGGCACCATTCTTTTCCATACCAGTTTTATAAAGGAAGATTTCAATTTCCTGGCACCTCCATTTTTGTACAGGTCCAGGTTCTTCCCATTCCCTACTTTTCTTGTCTTCCCAGTTTGTTAATAAAATGAAAACAAAACAAAACAAAAGGTACCTAAGGTCTAGGGGTTTTGAATCGGGTGCTGTCTTAAATCACCACACTTTTCAGTAAGCAGAGACTTTCACCATCTCATAAGGATTTGGACACTGTTTCTAGGTATACAGTAAAGTAACAGTGAGGGGAGGGGCCAAGTGTTCATTTGTTTATTCCACAAGTATTAGTGAGCCTCTCTTGCACTGGGCAGCGGGCTAGACGCTGCATGGAACCTGGGAAGAAACAAACTTCAGCCTTGGGGAGCTCAGAATCCCCCTGAGCTGAACAAAGCTCAGGACAGGAGTGATAGGAAGGGACAGGAAAGGACGGGAAGAACTCAGAATTCTAGTTAGTGGCTTTACAACTGACTCAGAGGCCTTAAAGTTCCCCTCAGCTTGGTCATATTTTTTTTAAATTTAATTTTATTTAAATTCAATTAATTAACATATGGTACTTCATTAGTTTCAGAAGTAGAGTTCAATAATTCATCAGTTGTGTATAACACCCACTGCCCATCACATCAAGTGCCTTCATTAATGCCCATCACCCCTTTACCCCATGCCCCCACTCTTGGCCATACTTTAGACTGGCTTCTTTCTGACTATGACCCTAACCTCCATTTTCTTAGAGTATTTACTTCAAAAACTTTCAATTTTTTGAAAAATGGAAATTATTTCTCTGCCCCTTTGAGAAGCAAATCTGTTTAAAGTCTGCCAATTTAACAGAAAAGTTGTCTTTCTCAAGGACCTGGGAGACATTCCTGGGAATGTAATCACCAAGGAAGACAGGGCCCCTGTCTCCCAGTCTCTGTGGGGGGTGGAAGCCTCCCTTCAGTGGGCACCTACCAGCAAATGCAGATGGCCTAATCAATAGAGACCAACATTGCAAACTCAGAAATAACTCAATGTGTTGAGCACATTCCATTGATCAACAAATCCATAAAGTTGTTTTCTGTTAGCTCACCCGAGCAGTTACAAAACTCTACTGTCTTTGTTTAGCGTTATTGAGTCTGCATTCAGTTCTTGCCTCTTTCTCTTACTGCAATAGCCTTAAATAAAATCCACTTGCCTGTTTAACACTAGCTGGTGTGATTTTTACTTTGACTCAACTAATGGTTACTTGGACATGGTTGCTTATGTGCTCTGATTCAGATTCTGTATCTATAAGAGACTGACCCTAAAATCTGACCTGTTAATGTCCTTTTGTACATTATAGTGAGAAAACGGAAGAATAAATATCTGTGTAAATATTTGAAAGCTATAAAATTCCAAGTTGTAGAGGAATTATTAGTGTGTATAATGTAATAGTTAATAGCCAAATTAGCAAATGTAGTAGCTCATTTTATAAATTAGTGTACATAATAATTATCCACTAAAATACAATTACAGGCTTTTAATACAAATCACCCATCTAAAATGATTTATAAACTAGAAAAGGCCTCCTACTACCTTGACCTCAAGCTTTCCCTTTCTTACAGTTGAAGAGAGGCAATGAGCCCTATGCTGGGCTTCAATAATTTTTTTAGGGGAAAATAGCATCCTGTCTTATAGACATGAATATGCAAGTTCTGATGTTCTGCTTTTCTTCCTGATGAAAGGAAATAAGAACACTGAGGGCTCTCTGCCAGGGTCTGTTTTCCATCCATGGAGTACCTCATGATACTCCAAGAGTGTTCATACCATGGCTATTCTTGGCCACTTGATTCTTCTCTTTGAGACTGGCCAGTTTCCCTCCCTTCCTGAAACCATACCCCTGACCCGTGAAGGACGGAGGTGTTTACAAGTTCAGTCGTCCTCTTCTAGGACTGCAAGATCATGTTTAAAATATTTGAAAAATGCAAACCCACCTAAAAATGATCAAACGGCTAAAAAAAAACCTCCTGCCTGGATTGAGATTCAGAACAAAATGAAAATGTTGTATTCCTTCTGGCAAAGCATAATAAAGATGCTAATGGAAGGGAATACCAACTAATTGTCAGTAGACCCGAGTTCTGCTTGTCTTGGAAATAAATAGCTCTCTCTTGGTGACCAGCCACTCCTGGAAAAGGAGAACACAGAGCTCTTCTCCCTTGGAATCAGGCCACCGTGCCCCCTGCGACTAGAACACCTGCATGGCTGGCTTCCCACTGTTGTCATGATAAGACTAAAGCTTCTCTTATATGCTCCTAGCTTTAGGCCCTTGCCTCCCTTTACCCTCATCTCCCATCTTCCCCCCATTCTCTATGCTTCGCCCACACTCACCATTGTCAAAGGCCTCAGAGGACCCATGTTCCTCACTCCTCCCAAGTACTGTACCCTCTCTCTGCAACAATTCCCAACCTTCACTACCCCACCCCGTGTCTTCCTCAGCAAGGGACTTCTCTGTCTCAGTTACTGGGTATTGTCTCTGGTAATTCCTCCATAAAACTGGTTATTTCCATGAACATTTCTTCTGAGGCATTTACAGACACAATTTTATACTTTGATTATTTACCTAACTTTTCCTGAACCAGACCATGTGGTCTCCCAAACCAGAGCGTGAAGTTCCCAAAGAGTACAGGATATGTGCATTATTACCTCCTGCCGTCTTGATGCTCAGCAGAGGGTGAGGCTCAGGGAGCGCGTTCTCCATGGGTGTTGCAGGGAACAGAGGCAGTTGAGGTGTCCCGAAACAATCTGTAGCAATTAAATAGGTGTGTGCACAGCAGTGTCTGCAATTTCATTCTCTCTGTGTGGCAGAGAATGAAGGCAGAGGCTCATTTTCAAAGAAGGAAGTAGTATTTATTAGTGAGAGCCAAGAATCATGGACCGATGCCAGTGGTTAGGTGATGATTTGAATGTTATGCTTACATAAATTATTCATCCTTATGTGGCTCTGTGAGGTAAGTATTCATCCCAGTTTCATACATGACAAAACCAAGGCGTTGAGAAGCTACCATTGGCCACAGGCTTATAGAGCCCCTTAGGCCATTTTATGCAATACTCTCAGCGTGAGGTAGAAAACAAGATAAAATGGAGGCTCAGGGAATGCAGGAGCTTAACCAAACTCACATAAAGTCCATGAAGTCCTGAGTTAGCAAGGCTAGTAAAGGACAGAGTTTGATCTGACCACGTAGCCCACACTTAAGAATATCATGTTAAAAAATACTCTGAAAAAGATAGACCATGAGTAAACAGGGAGCAGTAAACAGATATAATAACAAAGAGAAAACAAAATGTAATGTGGTGGGTTAAAAACAATTAGGCCAGCAATCATGTTAAACCATTAAAATAAATGGTTTAAATATATCCATTAAAAAGGCATAAATTGCTAGGTTAGATTTAAAAAGGAGGACCCAAATATAAGCTGCTTATAAGAAAATCAACAACAACAACAAACTCTCTCACTTTAAATATAAAGGCACAATTACATTAAAATAAAATGATGGAAAAAGATCCACCAAGCTAACACTAATCAAAAGATCACTAAGTGGCTTAATTAATGTCAAAGTACATTTCAAGGCAAGGACATTGCCATGGGTTGAAAGAATCATTTCATTAATGGGACATAATAGAGCTACACAAGAATGCAACTAGTTATAGAACTTTAAAGTTCATGAACAAAAATTTACACAACTATGAAGAGACAGACACATTCACAATTACAGTTGGATGTTTTCACACTGCTCTCTCAACAATGAATAGAACACTTGTAGAAATATGTAACAAAGTATCAATAAGGATATTGATAGGCTCAAAGCATGGGGTCAACCTTATTTATGAAATTGAGTTCTGAAATCCTCAGTCCTACAACTGCAGAATCATATTCTTTTCACATGCATATGAAGTCTTTAACAGTATAGACTGTAACCTAGGCCAAAAAAAAAAAAAAAAGGAAAAATAGCATCAATAAAAAAAAAAATCAAACATGAACAGTGTGTTCTCTGAATACAGAGAATTAAATAAAAAAATCAGTAACGGAATGTGGAAAATCACCAAATATAGGGAAACCAACACACTTCTCAGCAAACCACTGATCATATCATGCTTTGGCAAGGGTGAGGAGCATTTGGAACTCCATGCACTCCTGGTGGGAATTAAAAAAAAAAAAAGGTACAGTCACTTTGGAAAACAGTATGGCAGTTTCTGAACATTTAAAGTTTTTTCTACTATATAATGCAGATTGTACACATCTAGGTACTTACCCAAGATAAATGGAAACATATGTCCGTAGAAAAACTTCTACATCAATGTTTACAACAGGTTTATTTGTTATAGGACAAAAATGGAAATGGCCCAAATGTCTATCAGCAGGTGAACAGACAAATAGATTACAGTACGGGCGTACAATCAAATATTATTCAGCAGTAAAAAGAATGAACCATTAGTAATGTGAAAAATGTAGACGGATATCAAAATAATGTTTGAGTGAAAGAAGCCAAAAAAGAGAGTATGAGATTCCATTTACATTAAATGCAAACTGATCTAAAGCATCAGAAAGCTGATCAGTGATTGTCTCGGCACAGAGATGAGGATGGGTAATGGGAGAAGGGAAGGGAGGAAATAATTGTAATTGAGGATTTCAAACAAGGAAACTCATAGAGCAATAACTATGTTCCCTGTCATGATTGTATTGGTTGTTTCATAGTGCATAACTGTGTCAAAACATACCAGATTGTCCAAGTTAAATATATGCAATTTATTACAATGGCTGTTACAACCCACTAAAACAATTTTAAAAAATACCCTGGAAATATTAAAAAAAAACAAACCTGCACTGTTTAGAGGTACACTGTCACCTAACAAACCTATGATGAAAAGTTAAGAAGTAAGGGTATTTAGTTCATAATAATTCATTAAGTTACATGTCTGTTTAATATGGATTTCTGTATCTCTTCTATTTTATGATAGAAAGTTTATAATTTTAAAAAGAATATAAAACATTACACCCAGTCTTGCAATTCATGGTTTCTGCCCAAGTACATGTGGTTAAGAGGCAAAAACTTGAATTAAAAAATTATGATGATAAAATGTAGAAGGTACTACATTATTGAAACATGTCTTAATAAAATGGGTCGGGCTCCTCACTTATGTATCTAGGAATACTAGCTTACCTCTTTGTTTGTTTCAAATGTTATTTTTTACTTTAAAGACAATTTTTTAAGAGCAGTCTTTAGGTCATAGCAAAATTGAAAAGAAAGTACAGAGATTTCCCATACACATCCTGCCATCCCCCCATGCAGAGTCTCCCCCATCAGCATCCCTACCAGAGAGATGCTTTTGTTGTAACTGTAACACAGCACTCAAATGTAACACATCAAAATCACTCACAGTCCTCCGTGTACCTTAAGATGCACTCATGGTGTTGTACATTCTTTGTGTTTGGACAAATGCATGTGAGAGGTATTCATGGGTATAGTGTATGGACTCGTGACATTTCACTGCCCTGAAAATCCTGTGTCCCCCTATTTATCTCCACTCCCCAAACCCCGACAACCACGGATCTTTTTCCTCTCTTCACCACTTTGCCTTTTCCAAAATGTTATATAGAAGAATCATACAATATGTAGCCTTTTCAGATTGGCTTATTTTGCTGAGTATTATGCATTTAGGTTTCTTTCATGTCTTTTTATGGCTTGATAGCTCATTTCTTTTTAGTACTGAATAATATTCCGTTGTCTGGAGGGACCACAGTTCATTTATCCATTCACCTAGTGAAGGACATTTTAGTCGCTTCCAAGTTTTGGCAACTATGAATAAGCTTTTATAAACATCTGTGAGCAGGTTGTGTGTGTGTGTGTGTGTGTGTGTGTGTGTGTGTGTGTACATAAGTTGTCAACTCTGGATAAATGACAAGAAGCTCAGTTGCTGGACTGTATAGTAAAAGTGTGATTAGTTTTATAAGAAACCACCAAATTATCTTCAAAACATTTTTTTAATGATCTATACTTCTATTTTTATCATCATTCAATAAATTAATAAATCTCTCATTTTTTTAAAAAGCATAATACCTATTTTTTAAATCAATAAATATGGCAAACTACCCAGAAGGAAACAAAAAAAAATCACACATAAAATAATATTTCTAGAAATCAGAGGAAGAGATGACTGTCCAAAGAAATAAGGGCACCATCCCTGGACCCACCAAAGGGCTTCACAGCATGTTTAGCTGTGGTAAAAGAACTCTCCTGGGTAACAATCATCAGATTGCGGGTCTAAACAATTCATAATATTGATTTTTGCTGGTGACTAATGAAGTCCCAGAAGATCAGGAGTAAGTTAGAGAGTGGGTAGGAAACGTGGAGGTAGATTGGGTTACCATAATTACAGAGACAGTCATTTCAACTTCAGTAATCTGAGCCATGAGGAGGATGATCAAAGAAAAAGACAAAGGTCATGAATAAAAATGACTTACAGAGGTACAACTTGCCCATCGTCACATGAAACAGTAATAAATTCAATTTTAAAAGTGACTGCTAGAGAAGAAATATTTCCACAAGACTTATCCAAAAATTCAGTGTAATGTGGAAAGGACATGAAGAGAGTTCTCCCAAAGAATTCCAGCCACAGCAATGATGTGTGACACACTGATGCTTGCTTCCCCAACCTCCACCCCACAGGAAAATGTGTGCATGACTTATGAAGCACACTATGGGAAGAGTGACTGGGGGAGAAAATATGTTCTCAGCAGAAAATAAAAAAGTATTGGGTTTAAATGAAATGATATTCTTGGAGCAGAGTGTGGTAGTAAATAAAGCTGCCAGGACAAATTCCTAAAGCATTTCACAGGAACAAGGTGACTTGCATGTGGGACTTGGGGAAGCAGCAACAGTGATTAAAATCCCCACACAACCTGTGAGCACTGATGGCTGGAGGTGGGGACTGGGTTTCTCTAGACCAGCACTGTCCAGCCAAGGTACATCACAATCTTCATAAGAGGTTTTGAGTTGTCCAGCAGCCACATTTAGAAAAGTAAAAAAAGAAGTAGGTGGAATTAATTTTAATCACAAGTTTTATTTGAACCAATCTGTACAAAACATTAGGACTTAACACATATAACCATTATATGTAAAAGATTGATGAATGACACCATTTGCATTCATTTCTTTGAGACTGTGTTTGAAATATGACATACTTTGTACTGAACAGAGCACCTCAGTTCAGACCAGCCACATTCCCAGTGCCAATGGCCTGTGGCCAGTGGCCATGGCTTCGGTCCACAGAGAGCCAGACCTTGGGGATGTACAGAGGTGTCCCCATGCCATCCTGGGGAACCAGGCACTCACAACCAGAGCTGAGGGATTCACAACCACACAAGGTTCATTTGACTACATTTCACATATTGAAGCTTGTCATAAAATGTCCTTTGAACAGAAGATTCCATCTCTAAAAATGTTTAAAAATCCCCATGCTAGACTTTCCATTGCAGGTAAGGTAATCCAGGTCCCCAAACGTTAGCTAATAGCTCATGGTTATTCTGCCAGTGAGTGCAAGGCTGGGTCTGAAGCTGGCTCCCATCTCCTCACGTGGCCACGGGGCACCAAGTGCTGAGATTGTGCCCACAGGCTAGTGACGAATGTCCTGTGAGAGAGAATGTGATCCTAGTCTGATTGTTTCAGCTTACGGGTTGCCACATGCAACCAGATCATTAGAGAAGTTTTCCTCTGATTTTTGTTTGCTTTGTAGAGTTTTATCTTAACCAGAGGTCAATCTAGGCACTACTTTTCTTTTCTTTTCTGTATTTATTTATTTATTTTCAGTGTAACAGTATTCATTGTTTTGGCATCACACCCAGTGCTCCATGCAGTATGTGCCCTCCCTATTACCCACCACCTGGTTCCTCAACCTCCCACCCCCCGCCCCTTCAAAACCCTCTGGTTGTTTTTCAGAGTCCATAGTCTCTCATGGTTCATCTCCCCTTCCAGTTTGAAATACAGCTTCTGTCTCACTTGTTCTGAAATGCAAAAAGGTCTTGATAATCTTCTTGCAGAAGAGTGAGGCTTACTTGCTTTTGATAATTTTGGAACATTTTACTTTGAAATAATTATAGATTTATAGAAAGTTGCAAAGAGAATGTAGGGAGGTCTCCAGTACCCTTCACCTAGCTTCACCCCAATGGTCACATGTTACCTAATGACAGTACACTACAAAGACCAGGATATTGATGTTGTTACAAGTGTTACAGTTCCAAGTAATTACCATTGCTTGTGTAGTTGTGTGTAATCATGAGCATACAGACGCATTTTATCACCACAAAGATCTCTTTCGTGTTACTTTCCACTCTACCGTCATCCCCAACTAATGACAACCATGAATCCAGTTTCCATCATTATAATGTTGTCACTTTGAAAATGTTGCATAAATGGAATCACATGATATAGAAACTTTTGAGATTGGCTTTTTCACCACTGAGTAATACTGAGTAGTGTTCCCTGGTATGGAGGCACGATGGCTTGCTCATTCACCTATGTAGGGACATTTATTTTCCTTGTTTTTAGCTTCGGCTGTTACAGATGAAGTTGCCATGAACAGTTACATGCATGTTTGATGCGGACAGAAGTCTTCATTTCTTTGGAATATGTGCCGAGGAGTGAAATAGCTGCCTGGTATGGACAATGGATGTTCAGTTTTTGCCAGAAACTGCCAACTTATTTTCCATAGTGTCTGTATCGTTTTAGATTCTCACCACTGATATATGAGAGATCAACATTTTTTTTTTTACTTTTTTTTCTTTTTATTTCTCCTCTGACTTTTGTTGTAGTTTAAGGGAACATTTATGTTTTCTGTGCACTGAATATTGTGCAGAAATTATACCTATCTATGAAGTAAACACCCCACGAGCAGTGGTCATTTTTACCAAGGCACAGGGATTCATTGCAGATGCCAAGACTGCTAACCCAGAATGCCCAATTACTTATTTCAAATTGTGTGAGGTCCAGATAGGCATTATGTGTGTTTACATTTGATTCCTCATTGCTGTATCAGAGAGATATTTTTAGTGTTTTTTTCTCATTGACCCAGAGTTATTGCAGTGTAAAAGGAAACCTTTTGTATTTGCATCTGTTACTGTTCCAAGCATTATCAATGAGGTAATGATGAAATGCCTTCTTCCACTCCCTGGGCAGCATGTTGTCATAGCAACAGAGCATTCTATAAAGTTCATCTATTCTGCTGGTCATTATCCCGAAGTAGCAGACTACAAACATATTATGAAAGTTCTCGCTCTTAAGTTGTAATCAAACCAGTGAATTACATTGGCCTTGCACTGGGAACTCAGCATTATATTTATATAGTAAAGGGGAATTAAAAGAAGAAAACAGGTCTTGGCAAGTGTATACCTGAACAGGAAATTTTAATTAACTCAGTTTATCAGATTCAGCTCATGGCTAATTTCTTCCCAAAAGGAGTATGTTAGTCTGTTTAAGCATCTTAGTCATAAATTACATGCAATGCTCTTTGATCCCGAAGTATTATTTTAAACCGTATTCCCCCATCCTCACCCTTGGTATAGAAGTTCCAAGGAGGTGGGTCTTGGAAGATGTATTCTAATCCGTGATGCCGCTGGCACCTGGAATGGTGTTTGGTACACAGCAGGTGCTCAAGCAGAGCACAGGGTTCAGAGTGTGGACCCTGGGGCCCAATGGCCCAGCTTAGTCTCCTGGTTCCCATGTTTACAGGCCAGACGGCCAAGAGCAGGCTGGTCACATCTCTTTGTCTCTGTCGCCGAGGGGACCAGCTCCCAGGTTGGTGGCCACACAGTGAGCTCCTCTACGCAGAGGGCTTGGCACAGGGGGCAGCTCATAAGGACCCACTGTTATTATTTTCTCACTACTTCCAGCTTATAGATTATAATCCCTATTCCAGTTCTGCCTAAAAAGAGCAGACTGCTGCCTCTATCAACCTTTGCCCACCCGAAGCCGGAGGGGAAACGCTATTTCTGTCCCAACACCAAGCCAAAAACCAAACCAAACACTCCTTTAAGCATGCAAAATCAGAGGCTGACAGCTTGAAAGAAATTTGCCACTACATTTTTCTGTGAATGGAAACCAAATTATATTTAAAATAAGAGCACAGTTAATCGAGTCCTCTGGGTGTCCTTTCTAAGCTCTCATCCAGTTCTGAGCTTAACTGTAACTCCAACTAGACCGAAAATGATCCGCTAAGGAGGCAATTCAAGATTCTGAAAGGAGATTACTTGCCTTGGATTTATTGTATCTAAATTGCACAAGAGCCACCCAGTTGGCAGAGTGTGCACCCCTTCCCTGACAGTCACCGGGCGGGAACACAGAGTCTAAATCAGCCTCACACCCCAGTGGTGAAATTTACACTGCGTCTGGTTCCATTAGTGTGAGTTGGGATGGTTGAGAAAAATCTATGCTAAGCACTTTCACAGTACATTAATTTAAAAGAAAAAGGGGGGGAGCTGTCTACTCGATAGAATAAGAAAATCAAAGTGTCATTTTTCTGAATTGCTACATTATGCTAATTATGAGTGCTCCAAGTTATCTGGTAGAGTTTCCAAATGCTTTCTTCAGGCAGAATCTTACCCATTCCTGTGGCTTCATGGCTGATCTGAGGTCTCTATTACTGGCCCAAATCTTTCTCTTTAGCTTCAAAGAAAAATTTTCACCTCATTGTCAGACTAACCACATGCAACTGGGACTCAGCATGTTCTAAACAGCTGTGTTTCCTCCCCACTGGCCCAAATCTGCCCACGCACCTGAAATCCTGAATTCACTTGTTAGGATAAAAATTTTAATCCGACCTATCCTACCTTTTAGCTTCATCTCCCATCTTTCCACCCACAACTGCAGCTAACATAAATTTCCCACCCTTTCCAGGCCATCCCATGCCTTGCTATGGCTAGGTGTCTTGCAGAGTCTGTGCCTTCCCCCAGGAAGAACCTTCCAGATCTTCTCCACCAGACAACCATCTCTTTATCTTCCAAGAGCCAACTCTCATGCTTCTCCTCTGAGAGACAAAATGTTTCTGGCTCTCCTGTCCCAGGTCCATGTTCCCAAATCTCTGTGCTCATTGGAAGGTATTCTTACTTCAATTAAGATAGTGCATTGAGTCAAACTGTAGGGGAAGTGTCTGTCTTTTCTTGTATGATGTGAGCTGTCCTTGAATCAAGTGCTGATTCTTATTCTCGTCCGTGATACTTTCATTTTCACAGCACATGGTAGGCTGTCTGTAAAGCCTGATTGAATGATTACATGAAGATCTCAACTGAGGATGTGCCTCAGAGGCCCATCATTAAGCTAAGGGTTGAACTTTTATCTTTTAATCTTCCCGATTATTACTAAAGAATAGCAGAAGAATGGTTGCACTAAAATTTCTATCCCTTATTTTGACAACTTAAAATGTCCAAAGTACACAGATTGCCCCTAAAATTTTATGCACCCCTCTTACTGTCAATTCAACTGGAAGTTACTTGAGAGGTGAGAATCAGAAGTGAGGTGGGGACAGGGGCAGAAATTTGAAAAGGCAGACATGAGAGGAGAGCTATAAGCACAGCAGACTTGTTCTCAAATTTCAGTGACTATAAAGGCTACTCAGCAGGATTGCTGAAGTAGAAATTCCAGGTCTAGCCCCTGAGAGGGGGCTCAAGAGGTTTGCCATGGGGCTTGAGGACTAAGATCATTAAAAAGAATTTAGGTGAATCTAACATGAGCGACTTAGGAGGATTGTTTGACCAACAATTAGGAGCTATTGATTCTAGTCCAAATTATCGAAGATGCTAATGGTAATAGTCAGTTATAGACAAGCCTTGAGATATGGGGACTATCAGTTAACTTCCCTAAGCCCTATTGGCTACTACATGGTAAGTGTTTGGCACAGTGTCTGGACCACAGGGAGCACTAACTGCTTGAGTCATTGTCATGATGCTGGTGAGGAGGAAGAGGAGGCCATGGCCAGAGGCCCTCCTTCTACTCCAGAAGCTTTCATTCACCACATTAAAAAGTAGCTCCTAATAGGTCATATGTAGATATCATGGACCTTTGATGAGGCTACACAGTAGACTCACTTACGGAGGTATAAAACATTATACATGCCTGGATTTTGCCTTCATCTGCAGAGACCTGACTTAATTGGTCCAAGTATAGGTGTTTTCTAAAACTTGTCAACGTGAATGTCATGTGGACTTACAGTTGAGAATGACTGATGTCTACAGCACAGGAGAATATGAAGAGAATTATGAATGATATACAATTAATAGTTAAATAGTTAATCCAATTTTCTTCATTATCTAATTTGGTCCCAAGTAGTAAGCCATATACTTTGGAAGATTCAAAGTCCTATACAGTATGTTTGGGATATTCTATAGGTTCTATAATTCTGGGGGCAGACATGGAGTTGTATTAGACAGGACTCCTGCTCATGGCCCAGCCTCAAGGACTCTGGTCGGCTGACAGCCTCCAGCCATTAACTCCTTCAGGGACTGCCTTACCTTTCAAATGTGGTCAAAGTGTTCTCAGGGAAGTCCTTGGACTGAGGAAGATGGCAGTGGCCAAGGGCATGTTCTTTTCAGGGATTCCCACATCCAATGGCTGGGCGAGGCAGTGGGTTAAGGTCCTCGCCATTCTGTTCAATTTCTCTGACAGAAAAATTTGCTTGAAGATCCACTGTGCTGGAGAAGACTTCTGACAGGTCTGTGCAATGGTCTGATGGTTCCCCTTGCCCAATCCTGCTTCCTACCTTTTTCTTTCCATAGGTTTTACTCCCCACAAAACTTCTGATGCCCCAGGTCCATGTTAGTGTCTACATTTGAGAGGACCCAATCTGCAGTCTGAGCAGAGCCAAAACAACATGGTAGCAATGCCCATACACGTATAAATCCAGACGAAGTCAACAGGTAAGTGATGGATGGTGTTTGAACTTAAACTGGTAGGTAACAGGCATTCTATATGTATCTCCAATTTATTCTCAGTTAAAATGTTGCAAAATAATTTTTGTGATTAATATTTGACGGATACTGAAACTGAGACTTACAAAGACCTAGAAACTTACTAATGTCACATAGTGCATAATGGGT
The DNA here is from genome assembly GCF_922984935.1 of Meles meles. Taxonomy (NCBI): domain Eukaryota; kingdom Metazoa; phylum Chordata; class Mammalia; order Carnivora; family Mustelidae; genus Meles; species Meles meles. Next base: position 177,964,571 of record NC_060068.1, on the reverse strand, counting down.
GGAGGCAAGATAAGACCTCAGATTTTTCTAGAACTAAAACTTAGATTTTCCCCAGTACCTGAAATTTTTTTCCAGCTCCTCCATCTCATAAAAATTTCTTTCTGCTCTGAACATCTAGTGCACTAACTATCATCTAAAGACATATATACCAACACCACTTGTTGAAGAGACTGTCTTTTTTTTTCATTGGATATTCTTCCCTGCTTTGTTAGAGATTAGTTAACCATAGAGTTTAGGGTCCATTTCTGGGTTCTCTATTCTGTTCCATTGACCTATGTGTCTGTTTTTGTGACAGCATCACAAATGTCTTGATGATGACAGCTTTGTCATAGAGCTTGAAGTCCTGGACTGTGATGCCACCAGCCTTGGTTTTCTTTTTCAACATTCCTCTGGCTATTCGGGGTCTTTTCTTTTTCCATACAAATTTTAGGATTATTCATTCTTGTTCTGTGGAAAAAGTTGATGGTATTTTGATAGCGATTGCATTGAATGTGTAGACTGCTTTAAGTAGTGTAGACATTTTAACAATATTTGTTCTTCCAATCCATGACCATGGAATGTTTTTCCATTTCTTTTGGTCTTCCTCAGTTTCTTTCATGGGTGTTCTTTAGTTTTCTGAGTACAGATCCTTTGACTCTTTGGTTAGGTTTATTCCTAGGTATGTTATGGTTTTGAGTATAACTTAATCTTTCTTTCTTCTGTTTCATTGTTGGTATATAGAAATTCAACTGATTTCTGTGCATTGACTTCTTATCCTGCCACTTTACTGAATTCCTGTATGAGCTCTAGCAATTTTGGGGTGGGGTCTTTTGGTTTTCCACATAGAGTATCATGTCTTCTGCAAGAAGTGAGAGTTTGACTTATTCTTTGCAAATTCAGATGTCTTTTCTTTGTTTCTTCCTTTTTTTTTTTTTTTTTTGTCTGATTGCTGAGGCTAGGACTTCTAGTACTATGTTGAACAGCAATGTTGATAGTGGACATCCCTGTCATTTTCCTGATCTTAGGGGGAAAGCTTTTTGTATTTCCCCATTAAGAATAATATTTGCTGTGGGTTTTTCATAGATGGCTTTTATGATAATGAGGTATGTGCTCTCTATCCTTACATTGTGAAGAATTTTAATCAAGAAAGGATGCTATAATTTGTCAAATACTTTTTCTGCATCTATTGAGAGGATCATATGGTTCTTGCCCTTTCTTTTATTTATGTAATGTATGACATTGATTGACTTGTGGATCAGGAATCCACAGCACAGGAATAAATTCCATTTGTTTATGGTAAATAATCCTTTTAATATGCTGTTGTTTCCTATTGGCTGGTATGTTGGTGAGAATTTTTGCATCCATGTTCATCATGGATAATGGTCTGTAAATTCTCCTTTTTGGTAGGGTCTTCATCTGGTTTGGGATCAAGGTAATGTTGGCTTCATAAAAAGAGTTTAAAAGTTTTTCTTCTATTTTGATATTTTGAAACTGCTTCAGAAAAATAGGTATTAATTCTTTCTTAAATATTTGGTAGAATTCTGCTGGGAAGCCATCTGGCTCTTGGCTCTTGTTTCTTGGGGATTGTTGATGACTGCTTCAATTTCCTTCCTGGTTATGGGTCTGTTCTGGTTTTCTATTTCTTCCTGGTTCAGTTTTGGTAGTTTATACATCTCTAGGAATGCATACATTTCCTCCAGATTGTCTAATTAGTCAGTATATAGTTTCTCATAATATGTTCTTATAATTGTATGTCTTTGGTGTTGGTTGTGATCTCTGCTCTTTCATTTATGATTTTGTTTATTTATTTGTGTCCTTTCTTTTTTCTATTTAATAAGGCTGTACAAAGGTTTATTAGTATTAGTTATTTGAAAGAACAAACTCCTAGTTTCATTGATCTGTTCTACTGTTCTTTTGGCTTCTATTTCATTGATATCTGCTCCAATCTTTATTATTTCTTTTCTCCTGTTGGAGGTGGGCTTTGTTTGCTATTATTTCTCCAGCTCCATTAGGTTTAGTGTTAGGTTGTGTATTTGAGACTTTTCTTGTTTCATGAGAAAGAGTTGAAGTGTTATATACTTCATGTAGAATAATGAAACTTGACCATTTCTTTAAACCATACACAAAAATAGAGTCCAAATAGTTGAAAGACCTAAATGTGAGACAGGAATCCATCAAAATCCTAGAGGATAACACAGGCAGCAATCTTTTCAACCTCCACCATCAGCAACTTCTTGCTAGACACATCACAAAGGTAAGGGAAGCAAGGGGAAAAATGAACTATTGGGATTTCATCAAGATCAAAAGCATTTGCACAGCAAAGGAAACAGTCAACAATACCAAAAGACAACTGACAGAATGGGAAAAGATATTTACAAATGACAGATCAGATAAAGGGCTAGTATCCAAAATCTAGAAATAAATAATCAAATTCAACACCTGAAGAACAAATAAACCAATCAAGAAATGGGCAGAAGATATGAGCAGACATTTCTCCAAAGAAGACATCCAAATAGCCAACAGACACATGAAAAAGTGCTCAACATCACTTGGCATCAGAGAAATACAAATCAAAGCCACAATGAGATACCAGCTAACACCAGTCATAATGGTTAAAATTAATAAGTCAGGAAGCAACAGATGTTGGTGAGGATGTAGAGAAAGGGAAACCCTCCTACACTGTTGGTGGGAATGGAAACTGGTGCAGCCAGTCTGAAAAACAGTATGGAGTTTCCTCAAAAAGTTGAAAATAAAACTACCCTACAACCCAACAACTGTACTACTAGGTATTTATCCCAAAGATACAAATGTATTGATCCAAAGGGACATCTACACCCCAATGTTCATAGCAGCAATGTCCACAGTAGCCAGACTATGGAAAGAGCCCAGGTATCCACTGACAGATGAATGGAGAAAGAAGATGTGGCATGTATATATATACATATATATATACATACATTATATATATATACACATATATATACATACATACATACATACATATATATAATGGAATATTACACAGTCATCAACAAATGAAATCTTCCATTTGCAACAATGTAGATGGAACTAGAGCATGTTTTGCTAAGTGAAATAAGTGAATCAGAGAAAGACAATTATCATATGATCTCAGTAATATGTGGAATTTAAGAAACAAGGCAGAGGATCATGAGGGAAGAGAGGAAAAAAATGAAACAAGATGAAACCAGTGAGGGAAACAAACCATAAGAGACTCTTAATCTTAGGAAACAAACTGAGGGTTGCTGGTGGGGAAGGATTAGGGGGAAGGGATAACTGGGTGATGGACTTTGGGGTGGGTATGTGTTGTAATGAGCACTGGGTATTATAGAAGACTGACCTGTGCCCCTGAAACAAATGGTACATTATATGTTAGTTAAAAAAATAAAGACATATATTTCACACAAATTTGCACCATTCTGAAATGACTTCCTATGGCCAGATATAATCACTCCCAATACCATAACTTCAAATGTCTTGAAGGTAGGAACCACGTTCTAGGTTTCTAGTATATCCTGGACTTAACGTAGTAAATATGTGTCCTCTCTCCATGCTTGTTTATGAACCATGTGAGTAACACATATGTCATCCAGTTCCCATATTCAGGGAACTGGGTGACATCCAAGACATGTAAACATGTGGAGTATGCTGGGTGGCATCTGACAGCTTAGCATCTGTTAGCAGGACTCTCCCTGCAGAAACCACACTGTGTCACTGTGTGACAGCAACTTCACACAGCACCGGTCAGGCTTGCTCACTGTCATCATTCTCCTGTCATTTCTCATCTGTCACTCCACAAATGAAACCCCTGCATGTCAGATGTTCTCCCAGCCTCCCCCACCCGCCAGCCTGTCAGCTGAAGTCTCTGCAGTGCAGCCAAGGAGCTCTGGCATGGTCTCTGATCAGGACTAGAGACCTTCTACTTTCCTAACATACAAGGAGCCATGGCTGTGTTGTGACAACAGGGAGCCAAAGGCTACTCAGGTATGCAAGTAGACTGCTCAGGAGATACTGTCCTTCCACTACCTCCTATCTCAGAAATGTCAACCATTTGTCCTCAGACACAAATACTAATTAGTTGTCAATTTATTCATTCAGGGAGTATTTGTTGAGATCTTATTTTAGGTCATGTTTTGATTTAGCTGCTTTTGCTACTAATATGTCAAACTTAAACCTTCTCGAATATTTGGATATGGGCACAGTGTCCACCAGTTTCCTCTGGTTGGAAGGAGTGAGTTATTTGGGGGAACTTATTTTCACCTGGACATGTGAGCTGCAGTGAATGACGTGCACCCATTTACAAGTCAGGAAGTTCCATTGCTGTGCTCTTCTAGTCTAAGTATGAACAAAATCTGGCTTTCCAAGGGGTTCTAGCTGGTTCAATGTCCTGCCCTCCTCCTCTCACCCCGACCCTGGCCCCTGGCCTGGGAGGAAGAAGGGAAGGGTCACACAGCATACCAGGCACAATTAGGAAAATGGAGTGCAGATAGTGATTCTGGAGCCTGGAAATGCATAACCAGTCTTCAGGGCGAGAATGGAGAAGGGAACACCTACACTTTTAAACTGGACCATGAAGAATGAAGAGTCATCTGCCAAGAGAGAAAGGAAATAAGGAAATGGGAGGGAGGGAGTCCTGACCAAAGTATAGAAGGCTGGGGTCTTGTCTTGTGGACATGCAGGGTTCCATATCACGTAGAAGGGAGGTGCATGGGGTTGGCACTAGGGAATCATCCTGTCTGTCCCTTCCTGGCTTTTCAACGTCACAGAAACATCCCATCTTACGTGGGTTTTCATGATATAACTAATTGCGTCAAGTGTAATGAAAGTTGTGAGATTTGCCGAAAGACTCTGGGCAATAATTTCAAGTACTGTAGCTCAGTGGTGTCTGATGTACCAGCAGCTCCACACCCAGAGTGTAGGTCCTCAACCCTCGGGCCCGGAGGTGGCATCAAGTACACCAGGATGTTGATATCTTCCACTCTTGGACAAGGTCTCTATACTTGAGACCATCATACGTGGCTGTATTGGTTTCTCCTGGCTCATACAGAGGCCAATTTCTATGGTTGCTATAATTGGGAAGCCCAAACCTGGAAAACTGGGATGCCCTAGGAGATGTGGACAGAGATGGTCATAGCAGCATTGTTTTTAATCACAATCAAGTAATCAATAAAATAAAATAAAATAAAATAAAATAAATGCCAGTCAGTGCAATAGCATGAAATTTAGGAATGCAAAGGAGTATTGTGTTGTGTGAAGGTGAAGATGAAGAGAAATCTTAGTTACCTGCACAAACATGCTAAACCTCTCAGAAATAATGTGAATGAACAAAAGCAGGTCATAGAACAAGTCATGGCCTTCTGCTTATGTCTCAATCAAACCACATGGAACTAAGAGTTGTTGTAGCCAAAGATTTCTGTGGCAAAATGATAAAAGAAAGCTCGGGAATACCAAACATCCCAGGAGACTGGTTCCTAGGGACAGGGACTGGGTGGGTTTGGAAGAGGGTTCAAAGCAGACATGGAGGTCTGGGTTGAGGGCCTAGTGTTGAAGCTAAGTGGCAGGTCAGGTGGTGTTTTCAGTTTATTGTTATCGCTTTCAGCCAACACTTATGTTTACTCAATATTTATTATGTACACAATATTTAATACAGATAACTTTCTTAAAAATGGAAATATATAGGGGTGCCTAGGTTGGTTAAGCGTCCAACTCTTGGTTTTGGCTCAGGTCATCATCTCATGGGTTGTGGGATCAAGCCCCATACTGGGTTCCACACTCAGTGGGGAGTCAGCTTGACTTTTTCTTCCTCTCCCTCTACTCGTCTCTGTACTTTCTCTCTCTCTCTTTCAAATAAATCTTTTTAAAAATAGGAAGTTACATATAAGATGAAAGTCTCGATCCTTGCCAAACTACATTATAATGTAGCTGGGACCTGCATCACTGGGGCCATGTCCTACACACAGGCATGAACTCACATATACACACACAAGGCTACAAAATAAGAAGCTACTTTTAGAGAGAAATGTATTCCAATAAGAGTGTGTGTTGAGGGACAGAGGTATATGATGGAGCAGAAAAACTGATTCACAACAGAGCTCTTTAGAGGTACTCTGGCTTTCTTGCAGGACACCTTGTACTATACTTGACATGAGACCCCTCCAAGCAGAGTCTGAATGTTGATTGGATCAAGGGGCCGAGGAGAGAAGAGACTCTGCATGAGCTGGAGTAGTTCAGTGCTTTCCTGGTAAAAGGAACAAGAGTGAGAAAAAAGTGGGTGGGAGAGAGAAGAAGCCTACAAGATGGCAGAAAGCTGTCACCCCTGGACTGTCCACAACAGCTTCTGAACTCACATGATGCTTCCCAGAATTTACTTTTAAATACAGAAATGAATAAAGGGACTGAGCTTGCACTTGTTTGACCAGAAGAGAACACATTCCGTCTGAGCATAGACAGGAATCTATGAGTGTAAGATCAGAGATTCCTCAATAGAAGTTATGGGGAAAACTGGACGTCCAAAGCACAGCAGTGAGATCTGAAATAAGGAATCAAAGATCTGAGGGGCAGCCCCAGCTGAACCCACTGGGCAATGTCCCTGTGCAGGGAAAGAGGTTCCCACTGGAACACTTCTGAGACAACAGGCCCCACACCAATGGGCAGCAGCTTCCCAAGCCCTGCAGCACACTGGCTTCCGCGGTGACTTTCCAATGTGGCTCCCCAAACCTTCCATAGGTTTAGTTTGTGATCATTGGGGCATCCCAACCACTTCTTCTCATGCAGAAGGCAAATTATGAGTCTTAACAAAATTCACTGTTTTTCCATAACTAGGATCTGAACATCTGAGGGACAGCCCAAACCTGACTCCAGTGATACATCGTCCAGCCACGAAGGCCATGGTGAGGGTCCCAATCACACAGCAGGAGACAGTAAACCAGGAGTGGGAGCAACAGGTAGGTGTCTGGTGACAGAGCAGGACGAACCACAGGGCACACAAGTAGTCCCCTGATTCCTGGGAGGAGAGTGTGTCAGATGAGGCAGGACAAAACTCAGACACTGGAGAAGAGACAGGAATCTCCATGCTCAGGAGAGATGTCAAAGTCTCTGTCACTAAAACTAGGCGAGAGGGCAGAGCCCAGCCAAGGTGTGATGAGCTAGCACGGAGCCTGCGCCCTCCTTCTCCCTGCATGCTCTGTGCCCAAGGCCAGGACAGAATCAGAGGAAGCCACAGGTGTAGTTTAGGGACCCACCTTTGAAAGTTAGAGATTCCTGAAGATAAGCTGCCCAGAGAATGATCACGGGTCAGAAATTCAATAAAGACCAAGACAACTGGCTCTTATCCAGGCCATTCAGAAATAATGCTGCCCACAAGTATTTTTTTAAAAACGCCAACATTGTGTAATCAATACAATTTCTAACTGAAAGAAAAAAATTTTAAATATTTTATTTGTTTATTTGGGAGGTACAGAGAGAAGAGAGAGAGGAAGAAGAAGATTCCCTGCCAACCAGAGATCCCTATGTAGGACCCAGGGCCCCAGGACCATGACCTGAGCTGAAGGCATACCTTTAACTGACCGAGCCAACCAGGTGCCCTGAAGGGAAAAAATTATAGTTTAACTCGAACAGCAGCTCATTGTGAAGATTGCTTTTAAAGACCCAACAAACCAAGGGCAAGAGAAGGCTGCTGTAGTTGACACTATTTCTCACGCTGAGCCAGTGTTCTTTTCCTATAGTCAAGGTCATATTTTAAAAATTAAGTAAGTATTTATATCAATAAGTCTTAAAATAAAGTTCTAAGTCCCAGTAATTAAGCTTAGAGAACACTTAGAATACTTAGGGTCAGAGTTTTTCTCCAAATCCAAAAGCTATTTAGACATTCACATAATTAACTAGTAAAAGTTTATACATTGACAAAATTACATGAAAAAAAATGTCCATAAAAGCCTTTAAACTAATTTGTGACAATTAAGCCAACTTCTACTAGACTTAAGCCGGTATTACTTTAAGTGTGTCTTACTAATCGCAGGCAATGCTCAATATTTTATCCTCATAATGTAGCAACACACATTTACTAGCTCAAGAAAGAAAACTTCTTTCTTATCCAAATTTTCTTTACTTCTCTCTTCACTCGATTTTAATTCTGAAAAGGTTGCATATTTCATTGGTTTTATTATATTCTTCTATGGCTCAGGATTTGTACTAAAATCAGGCAGTTAGTACTATAATCCAAATATCATTTTAGTCTCAAAATTGTCCCCAAATGTTCAACATATTTTAGGTTTTTCAAGTTAAGTGTACACTGAATGCACTTAAATATTTTTTTAATAGTTTGGACTAGTTAAAATAATGCCAGTGAGGATGAGAATAATGGATGGTAGACAGATTAACAGCTAGCTGCTTTCTCTCCATCTCAACCATCAGCCAATTATTCAGCACTAACAAGTGTTGGCCAACATAGGGAATTGAAAAATACTTCTTTCTTCATATTGACTTTTATTTGGTCTCCAAGGATCAGTTCCTTCATAATTATAATTTCAGGTATTCTTGTCTTTAGGTTGTTGTTTAAGTAAAGCCTGCATTGATTGCTCATAAATGTTTCATTAGCAAAGTTCATGCTCTCAGCTTCTCTGAGGAGGTAGTTACTAATTTAAAGGTAAATCTGAAAGAATCATAAAAACAAGGTGTTTCTTTGCTCAGTCTCTCTCAGGAACATAATTTCTATCTATCCTAAGCATTATAATAACCTATTATTAATGTTTATGACCCTTGTGTGGTTATCTAAAATGATCCTCAGCAATGTCCATTAGTAAGGAAAACTCTATTTAAAAATGACAAGATATAAATTGTGTAAAATATATTTTGGTCAATAGTCATGTTTCCAAAACAATGAATGAAAATATTATAAGCCAACATAAAAATGGTTACTGTGGGATAATTCTGCAGCTACATTTTGAACTAATCAAGAAGGAAGAAAGTGAAAGAGAGCAAAGAAAGAAATTTGTTTTAGTTAATTGATTAATTAGAATTGTTCTCTAACACTGGCAATTATATCTTTTATTAGGAAGAGGGAAGGAAGGAAGGAAAGAAGGATGAGGTAAGGAAGGAAGGATGGAAAGAAGGATGGGAGTAGGAAGGAAGGAAAGAAGGGAGGGGTTGGAGACAGGGAGAGAGGGAGGGAAGAAGAAGGGAATGAAGGAGAAAAAGAAAAAAGTGATATGTATTCAGGTGAAAAATACTGTTTTCCACATCCCACGAAAAGTTTATTTTTACAGTTGGCCACTGTTAATCACTGCACTGCTGTAAAGCTGTTTTTCCAAGTCACAGCTCACTTCAGGCACTCTGGGGGAAAGGATGCTGCAAAAGTACTAAGTAACCCATGATGATTTGGAGAAAACCCATTTATGCTAATGGGTTCCAAGTGGGGACAATAATATTAAGAATCACACGTCACTCTTCTATCCCAAGGTCTGTTGAATCTCTTTTATTATCTAAGGAATCTCCAACTGAATATCTCCTTGGTAAAGGTTTATTTAAAAAGAAGAGATGGGTTTGAGGCACCTGGCTGGTTCAGCTGGTCAAGAATCCAACTCTTTATTTTGACTCAGGTCATGATTTCAGATCGTGAGATGAAGCCCTGAATGGGGCTACCTGCTTAGACAGGAGTCTGCTTGAGATTTTCTTCCTCCCTCTCTCTCTGTCCCTCCCTCATCTCATCTCCTGTGCTCACTCGCCCTCTCTCCCTCTCTCTCAAAATAAATAAATAAATCTTAAAAAAAAAAAAGAAAAGAAAAGAAAGAAAAACAGAAGAGCTGGCTCATACCCAAACCCGACAACAACATCTGAAGAAAACTATAGAAAAATAACTCTTATGAATATAGACACAAAAATCCTCAACAAAATGCTAGCAAACCAGATACAACATCATATAAAATGGATTAAACACCATGACCAAATGTAATTTACCTGAGGAATGCAAGGTAGCTATAACATGTAAAGATAAATTAATGCAGTATCTATAGCCAATAGAATTAAGGACAAAGGAAACATGATCATATCAATTCATGCCCAAAATTATGGTTAAAAACACTCAACAAACTAAAAAAGAGGGGAACTTTCTAAATCTGATAAAAAGGATCTATGAAAAAACAGATTGATATAAGACTTACTGGAAAGACTGACGTGTTCCCTCTGTGATCAGGAATCAGACAAGGGCGTTCACACTCATTACTTCTATTCAGCACTCTGTTGGAGGTCTAGCAGGGCAATTGGACATGAAAATTAAATAAAAGTTATCCAAATTAAAAAGGAAAAAGAAAACATATATGTCCATATATAGGATCTTCTTGTATATGGAAAACTCTAAGGAATTTATGCAAAAATTATTAAAACTAACAAAAGAGTTCAGCTTGGTTGGGGGACCCAAGCTGCAAATCGCATATTTATGCACTTGTGACGAATAATCTGAAAATAAAGTTGAGGAAAAAAATTCCATTTATAATAGCATCAAACAGAATAAAGTACTCAGAAACAAAATTAACAGGTGCAAAGCTTTCCAAATAAAAAATATTGTTGAAAAAAAAAACAAAGAAGACTTCAATAAATGAAATGATATCTCATGTTCATGAATCAGAAAACTTAATGTTAAGATGGTAGTAATACCCAAATTGATCTACAGATTCAATGCAATCCTTACCAAAATTTGTATTGGCATTTTTGCAGAAATTGATCTTTAAATTCATACAGAAATCCAAATGACTTTGACTGAATAACCAAACAACTTTGAGAAGGAAAATAAAGTGGGAAAACTCACACTTTTCATTTTTTTTTCATTTTATTTATTTTTTCAGCGTAACAGTATTCATTGTTTTTGCAAAACACCCAGTGCTCCATGCAAAATGTGCCCTCCCTATTACCCACCACCTGTTCCCCCAACCTCCCACCCCTGACCCTTCAAAACCCTCAGGTTGTTTCTCAGAGTCCATAGTCTCTTATGGTTCGCCTCCCCTTCCAAATTTTTTTTTTAATAAACATATAATGTATTTTTATCTCCAGGGGTACAGGTCTGTGAATAGCCAGGTTTACACACTTCACAGCACTCACGATAGCACATACCCTCCCCAATGTCCATAGCCCCCTCCCCCTCTCCCAATCCCACCTTCCCCCAGCAACCCCCAGTTTGTTTTGTGAGATTAAGAGTCATTTATGGTTTGTCTCCCTCCCAATCCCATCTTGTTTCATTTATTCTTCTCCTATCCCCCTAACCCCCCATGTTGCTTCTCCATGTCCTCATATCAGGGAGATCATATGATAGTTGTCTTTCTCCGATTGACTTACACTTTTCATTTTAGAAACTTATTATAAAGCTGTAGTTATTAAAACAATGTGGTATAAGAACAGACACTTGGATCAATGGATAGAATTGAAAGTCTAGAAATAAACTCTCACATTTGTAGTCAATTGATTTTCTTTTTTTCTAAGATTTATTTATTTTAGAGAGAGAGAGAGAGCATAGTGGGGGGGGGGATCAGGGAGGAGGGGTAGAAGGAGAGAGAGAATCTCAAGAAGTCTCCAGCTGAACATGGAGCCTGACATTGGCTTGATCTCATGACCCTGAGTTTACCACCTGAGCCAAAACCAAGAGTCAGATGATCAACGGACTACGCCACCCAGGTGCCTCAGTCAATTGATTTTCAAAAAAGGTGCCAAGAAAAGTCAAGAAGGAAAGCATAACCCTTCCAACAAATGGTACTGGGACTACTGGACATCCACATGCAAAAGAATGCCCTCAGATCACATCTACATCATAGTCAATAATTAGCTCAAAATGGATCATCCACCTAAATGTAAGAGGGAAAACTATGATACCCTGAGAAGAAAACAGGTATCAGTTTTCATGACTTTGGATTAGGCAATGGTTTTTTGCTATCACCCGTATGCACAGGCAACCAAAACAAAAATACATATGAGTTCCCCCATCCAAAAGTTCAATTTGTGCTGTTTGTCTTTTTTAAAAGGTCTACATTAGTACCTGTTTTTGCTAACAAAACAAAAAAGACAAAAGTCTTAAAAAGATTTTTTTTTTACAAAAATGGTGATTACAAAATGGTGATTGCTTCTTAGCTTTGGGTCATTTCAGCTTACAAAAGGTTTCCTAGGAGTGCACTACATTCAGATAGCAGGGGAAGCCTGTATATTGGCTGTCATCAATATTAAAATATTTGCTCTTCAAAGGGCACCATTGAGAAAGTGAAAAGACAACCCACAAGTGGGAGAAAATGTTTGCAAATAATATATCTGAAAAAGGATTTGTTTGATTTCCTTTATGAGAAATGTCTACAATGGGCAAATCCATAAAGACAAAATGTAGATTAACAGTGGCCTAGGGCTAGGGAGGAGGGACAGGCAAAAAAATTCAGGGATTTGCTAAAAGCTATGGGGTTTCTTTCTGAGGCCATTAAATGTTCTAAAATTGATCAACTTATGGTTGCACAACTCTGTAAATATTCTTTAAAAAAATCGAATGGTACACTTTCAATGGAAGAATGCTATTTTATACAAATATATTTTGACAAAGTTACTTTAAAAAATGATAGGATTTTTCTTTCTTCACTGATTTCTGATGTGTACCATCTTCTAGAAGAAAGCCATACTTAATGTATTTGTTTTTCTTTGTTTAAAGTATTTTAGCACACGAGAGTCACCAAAGTGGACAATAATTATTGCTCCAGAAGAAATGAAGATATATTGCCATGCTGGCCTTTAAATCAGCCATTGCTACTGATGATAACTGTCAAATACCTCAAGTATGTTGTTTGGCAAGGGGACAATGGTTCGGTTCAACAATTATGCTTAAATTCAAGCTTTTAAAATCAGCCACTATTAATAATAATCTAGTAGTTTGTGTGTGTGTGTGTGTGTGTGTGTGTAGTGCTCGCTCTGTATCAAACACAGTTATAAACATTTTTTTCCCTCTTTTCTCCACATCCTCAGCAGCCTTTGTCATTCCCTGTTTTTTTGATAATAACCATTTTAACACATGGGAGGTGATATCTCATTGTGGTCTTGAATTGCATTTCTCTGATGATTAATAATATTGAGCATCTTTTCATGCACCTGTTGGCCGTGTGTATGTCTTCTTTGGAAAAACATCTATTCAGACCTTCTGCCCATTTTTATGGTTTTTGTTTCGTTTTCTTTGCTATTGAGTTGTTTGAATTCTTTATATATTTTGGATATTAATCCCTTATCAGATATATGATTGGCAAATATTTTCTCCCAACTAGTAGTGTTCACTTGTCAATTTATGGATGGTTTCCTTTGCCATGCAAAAGATTTTTTAGTTTGATGTAATCCCACTTGTTTGCTAGTGCTTGTATTAATTCAAAATTCTCACACTGCCTCTATGTAGTAGATGTAGATACTATTATTGTTAACCTCCATTTTACAGATGAGAAAACTGAGTCAGGGAGATTTTGTGACTTGTCCAAGATAAAGATATAGTAAGAGGCAGGGCAAAGATTAAGTACAGCCCTTGCAATTTTTAAAAATTATTTATTTATTTTTAAAATTTCTTTTCAGTGTTCCAGAATCATTGTTTATGCACCACACCAATGTTCCATGCAATACGTGCTCTCCATAATACCTACCACCAGGCTCACCCATCCTCCACCCCCTTCCCCTCCAAAACCCTCAGATTGCTTCTCAGAGTCCATAGTCTCTCATGGTTCATCTCCCCTCCAATTTCCCTCAACTCCCTTCTCCTCTCCATCTCCCCATGTCCTCCACGTTATTTGTTATACTCCACAAATATGTGAAACCATATGATAATTGACACTCTCTTTGACTTATTTCACCTCAAGTCCCATCCATGTTGATACAAAAGTTGGGTATTCATCCTTTCTGATGGAGGCATAATACTCCATCATGTATATGGACTACATCTTCCTTATCCATTCTTCCATTGAAGGGCATCTTGGTTCTTTCCATAGTTTGGTGAAACCATATGATAATTGGCTCTCTCTGCTTGACTTATTTCACTCAGCATAATCTCTTCCAGTCCCGTCCATGTTGATGCAAAATTTGGGTGTTCATCCTTTCTGATGGAGGCATAATACTCCATCGTGTATATGGACCACATCTTCCTTATCCATTCATCCATTGAAGGGCATCTTGGTTCTTTCCACAGTTTGGCGACCGTGGCCATTGCTGCTATAAACATTGGGGTACAGATGGCCCTTCTTTTCACTACATCTGTATCTTTGGGGTTAATACCCAGTAGTGCAATTGCAGGGTCATAGGGAAGCTCTATTTTTAATTTCTTAAGGAATCTCCACACTGTTTTCCAAAGTGGCTGTGAAGGCTAAGAACTGAGTATCTCGTGTGTTAAGGTGGTAGACTTTACTGATGTGCTCAATCTAGAGATGTTGTAGTAGTAGTAGTAATAATGTCTTCGCTATATCTCTTTTTGAAGTTGCTGATCCTGCTCTTTCTCCATCCTTTCAACATCTGAGGAACAATCTATAAGAATAGGCTCTCTCTAATTCCAAGCACTGAGCACATTATTTTTTAATGCACTCCCTGACAACACTTTGCTGCTCAGGGACGTGGGACCAGGCTACAGGCAGTAATGACTGTCACAGTGAGGTCCATGCTTACATGGACCATTTCATGGACAAGACTTCACTCCACACTAGCTGAGTTGCTTAGAGAATCAACATTTCTGTGCCTATAAATTCTAAAAATTTAATCTATAAAGCTAAAAAAAAAAAAGAGCAGCAAGTGTTTTTTTTTTTTTTTGGACACCTGAATAATTAATTTTATTTTTCTTTTACTTACTAGTTTTAACTAGGGAGCAGCTGACTTGCCCCGCTAGTGTGTGCATTGATATGTTAGCCACCATTTGGTCAAATGCATAGACACAGAGACCACAGAACAAAGGGGACATGCACTCTACAATGCTGTCCAGACCTTGTGCTGCCCATAGCACTGGCCATGGAAATGCTTTGGGAGAGGTGAGTGATTTCTAGGGAAGAAAGCAGGGATGAGGAGCCGGCATAGATCACTGGCAAAACACAGAGACTCGGACTCCCATGTGTATCATTCCTTGACCTGTTCTTATCCTATTGTCCTTCTGGGAAAATGTGCATCAGAGCCCCAAAGTGTAATACGTACACCTTGCATATGAACGATTATATTAATTATTCAGTAAAGTTGGGGGAAAATTACTTACAACATCTGAAAAGAAATCAAATGTGAAAAGAAATGCTGTCTAATGAAAGTCATACAATGGTCAGGCAAATTTTTTGTATCAAATGTTACACCATTCATGGGCAACGTTTACATCCTCAGAAGCACCTTGAAGGTGTCCTCTAGACCCTAAAAATAATGTTGAGGTCATATTTTCCAAGACCAAACAGAAGATACTTTGGGAAAAAGAAACCTAAGGAGTTTGGAGGGGAAAAAAAAGTTAAACTTCTTTCTTAAATATCACAGATGCTTTGCATGGAAAATAACAGAAAATAATTCAACAGGATTCAGGAGATAAGGATAGGCAGCAGTTCTTTATTCTATTAAGTTACCCCTCATTGGCCACTTCTGAGGTTGGAAGAGAGGAGAGAGAGAACTGTAAAAAAGGTGATAGGAACTTGGAAATTTACACACTCCTGCATTGGAGGTCGTGAAATTAAAGGTGGCGAGAGGACCTCTGCCCATTCCCACATCGCCCCACTCTTCTAAAGTTCAGATAGCCTCCCTCCATTTACTCTCCATGGCAACTGACAGGCATTGTGAACCCACGAGGTAGGAGACACAGTTCTTGGACACTGGACAGTGAAAGGTGGGCGCTTCTAGCTACCGATAACAGGCATCCATCCCACAAGGCTGTCTGCATCACCGGCATCTCTAGCAGCTGCCATGGCCAGCCCAGAAGGTGGGAATGAATCACAGTGGCTAGATGCTGGAGCTGCACCATCCCACCACCCTGGGTGGGAGCTTAGCTCTGCCCCTGACGAGCTGACTGATATTTGCAGGTCATTTAATGTTTTCCTGGCATCCTCACCTATAACCTGGAGGTTATAATAGTGCATAACTGGAAATTGTTGAGAAGAGACAGTGCCTGTGTCGCTCGTAACACATTACAATCGCTCAACATCACAAATCACTCGAAAGGTCAACCAACATTTAATTGTCCTTTTTGTCACACTTATCAACTATATCCTTGAGTTGTTTTAAAATTCACAGTACAGGGTGCTTGGGTGGCCCAGTCTTTGAGCATCTGGCTTCGGCTCAAGTCATGGTCCCGGGGTCCTGGAACCCAGTCCTGCATCAGGCACCCTGCTCAGCGAGGAGCCTGCTTCTCCCTCTCCTATGCTCCCTGCTTGTGTTCCCTCTCTCTCTCTCTCCATCAAATAAATAAATAAAATCTTAAAAATAAAATACAAAGAACAATCATCATTTTTAAAATATTATGCGAAATGCCAATTATACTGCCCACCTCGTGCACGGAATTTTTCTTAGTAACCAAGGACCTCACAGTTAGCCTGTTTCCTACATGTCTCCGACTCTGTCTCAGTGATATGTTAACACTTCCCTTGATGTGGTAGGTGATATATGTGAGCAATCTATAAAAAAAAAATAAGGTGGGAATTCACAAAATTATTGATCAGATATGTGTGAGTTAGTATTTTTACTCTAAGAAAAGAAATTCCATTCTGGTGTCTGTGTCTAGGGTCTCCAAGAACATCTTCAGGTCCAGCGATTTGCCAAAGGAACTCACATGACTCAGCATGCACTTGTACTCATAACTAAGATGTATTACAGCAGAGGACACAAAGGACAATCAGCAAAGGAAGAAGACATGGGAAAAGATCTGGAGGAAACCAGGCACAAAATTCCAAGAGTTCTTAGCATGCTTGAGGGCTATGTAGTGTGCTCATAACTGACGTGGTCGCACTTTCATTCTAAATATAGTTTTTCCTCTATTCATTTATTTTAAGAAGTAATCCTCAATCATGATCCCAGGGTCCTGGGATCGAGCTCCACATCGGGCTCCTTGCTCAGCCGGGAGCCTGGTTCTACCTCTGACTGCAGGTGCCCCTTCTTGTGCTCTTTCTCTGCCTCTCTCTGACACATAAATAAATAATCTTAAAAAAAGTAAGTAATCCTCAAACTATAGTTAATAACACTGCATTGCATGTTTGCTAGGAGAGTAGATTCTTATTTTTTTATTTAATTTTATTTTTTATTAATTTTAAAAATTTATTCATTTGAGACAGAGAGAGAGAAAGAGCATGAGCAAGGGGTGAGGGAGAAGCAGACTCCCAACTGAGCTGGGAGCCCGAGGCGGGTCTCGATTCTAGGACCCAGAAATCAGAGCCTGAGCTGAAGGCTGACGTTCAACCATCTGAGTCACCCAAGTGCCCCGAGAGTTGATCTTTAAAAAAAAAGAAGTAATTCTTTCTAGATTCCAAGTGATATTTAAAACAGTTATTCTATGTAAGTGAAAGCATAGGACTAAAATGCTCTATGGCTCTGAAACATTTATTACTTAAGATCACATGTTTTAATTTAAGGAAATACAGCTGCACTTTACTTATTTATTTGTTATTACAATTATTATTATTTTAATTTGCATTTAGGTTAGTTTTAATATTCATCAGGAGAACTGAGGTATGAGCAAAGAGCGTAACAAAATACAGAGGTAACATCTAGTTAATATGTTACAAGTTCATGGGGAAGTCAGGAGGGTCCACAGGCAGGAAGCTACTCTCACTGCACTATAAGATACTAGTGTTGTGTGTTACATGTATTTTAATATCTGTGCCAGAAAAATTGAGTCCCATGGAACTGAGGGATATCACTAAAATCAGATGAATTCACACTTTGAAAACTGTGAAGGTCAATGTAAGTATATTGTGCTTTTTTATTCCCTTGAGTTTCAAAAGTTTTCATTTTTGTATTTACTGTGATATGACTCCTGTCAATCTGTCTGCATATGCTTTGGGTCACCAATTATACATCTCTTAGGTCATTTCTATTCCAAGTTGTGTCAGCCATTTGCATGTCTTCGGAAAACAGAAGTGGCTCCCTATAATTTTAAATATGTAAAAAATTTGTGTGTATATTTTTATCAATATTATCTGACTTTGTTTGACACCTTCAAACACCAAATTTAGTAACATACCAGCCAAAGACATAGTCATTTCATTACAATGAGAAGAATCCAATTTGATCTTAAGAGTCAGTACATTCATTTCCCCAAGTTCTTTCCATAGATTTCCTCAACTCTGCAGCATCTGGGAAGTACTCAATCCCATTTAATCAAGCACCACAAAGTTCTGACGGCAGAGTGGTGAAATGTGAAATGATAAGAAAAGATTGTTCTTATTTCTAAGACCCTCTCAGAGTCAGGGCTTGGCTGTCATGGATCAGTGCACAGTCCCACCAAGGCATTTTATTGAAACTGAGTGGAGGCTACCCCCGCTCTCTACTTCATGGCCCCTTTTTATTTCTTTTGTTTTGTTTCGCATATGGTATAATTAACCCTGTGCACCATATTATTTTAAAATAACATCAGGCAGCCCATCTCCTGATAGTCAACATAAAACCTTTAAGCTTAAGGGATATCCAGAGCTCCCAAGTACAACACAATTTTGTTTTAAATATTTATTGAATGTATAAAGTACGCTACACAATGCAGAGATATGTATTCAGAGTCAGTGCATAACTGTGACCTTTTTCAGTTTATTAATTAATAAACTCCCTGTCTGGAATTCAAGGCAACTACATCTCAGGCTAAACTCTACTGCAGAGTAAATAATATTAGAGCAAAGTGTCCTCAGCAGCCAAAGCACATGGGGAAACCAAGGGGTTTTATTCATTATATTCAAGATGCAGAACTTCTTGTGTCCAATTTGCATGAGGCATATTCTACCATAATTCATATCCTTTTTGATTGAGTGTAATGAGTTCAAATAAAAATGTCTGTCTCTGTTTTTGAAGCCATCAATCCCAGGGCAATCACATAATCATACTTACATCCTAATAGATGTCAGTGTGGACAAAATGACATCAAATGGTGCGTGGGAACAAAAGGCAACTTGGAGTCTCTCTCAATCACTGTTATCTGGTTGGACCACAAAGTAGAGGTGGTTTTCCTGGATTCCAGACTTGTTCTTCTTCATTGACCTCACACCCTACCTGTGACTCATGAAAACCTGCCTGTGGCCACAGGTGGGGCCCTGAGAAATGGCCACAGGTGAGGGACAGGCAGGCAGATGAGGTGGGACCAGCAAAAGAGTAATCACAGAGCTGGGAGGAGAGCAGAAGGATGGTATCCTACAGATGGACTAAGAAAACAATTCGATGGACACACAAATTGTCACCCACCTGTGATGTTATGTGTGTGGAGAGAAACTGAGCTGCTGTCTGGATAGGACTCAGTCATTTCTAGAACTCCATTTGTCAGCATCTTAACATTACCATTTATTATTTTGCCTCCTGGGCTGAGAACACCTTCAAAGAAGTTGCAAAACTATCTACACAGATAGGGCCTGGATAGTGCACCTAACCCGAGCTGGATTTCCAACAGCAGAGAGACATGAGTGCAGCTGGAAATGGGCCAAACATGTCTGGGGAAGGCTGTTTGACTCAGTTCAGTGGTGGGCAGCAGAGAAATGCCACGCGCCCTGCATGACCCCTGGGAAGGACACTAAGGTGGAGTCAAGTTCATGTCCATTGCTATATAACACTGACAAATAAAACAAACAAGATTTTATTTTATTTTATTTTATTTTATTTGGTCTCAGATGTAGAATTCATCAATTCGTCAGTACTCATCCCATCACATGTCGTCCTTCATGTCCACCACGCAGTTACCCCACCCCCCCACCCATCACCCCTCCAGCAAACCTCAGTTTCTTTCCTAGACTTAAGAGTCTCTCATGGTTTGTCTCCTTCTCTGATTTCTTCCCATTCAGTCTTCCCTTCTTTCCCCCATGACCTCTGTGCTGTTTCCTATATTCCGCCTATGAGTAAAACCATATGATCATTGTCTTTCTCTGTTTGATATTTTTCACTCAGCATAACACCCTCCAGTCCCATCCATGTTGTTGTAAATTGTAAGCATGCATCCTTTCTGATGGCTGAGTAATATTCCATTGTGTATATGAACCACATCTTCTTTATCCATTCATCTGTAGATGAACATCTCAGCTCTTCCACAGTTTGGCTATTGTGGAACATTGTTGCTACAAACCAGCTTTTAAAATGGCCATTGGCAAGTTTTCTCCAATGTGTGTCTGGTCAAGTAAAACCAAAGCGTGAGAAAATAAATTTATCTCCAAACCCAGAGATTCCTTTTCTAGAGTCCAAACCCAAGATTTCAGATTCTTGCAAAACATGATACATGAAATATGCTGCCATTGTTCAAACCAAAAGATCCATAAATTAGCTAAGACATAAAACCTGTGATTTATCGGGTGATGAAGTTAATTTCTAGAGGTGATGAAGAATTGTCAGACTAAACTAAACTGTCCTGTGTCACTGAATGTGCTTTGGAACAGGGCTCTCGCCTTAGGACCCTGTGTATCCACAGTTTTGTCCAGCTGGAAGGTGCCTTGTCTCACTGTAAATGGTTCTTCTCTTTGAACTTAACAACCTCGCTAGTGAGAAATAGAGCAGAAAAGTTCTATATATGTATGAGCATCTTCAGGGAAAATCCTAACCTCTGATTTGAATTAGCAACATCTTAATTATGTAAGCTACATAATTTCAATCCATAAATAGCTGTGAATTAAATACAAACAAGCCTGTGGCCGAGTCCACTGCAGCTGGATCTCACTGTGGCCAAGGCCTGAGATCCCCTCCCGATGGCGTCCGGGAGGAGGACTGGTCTAGGCATGAGAGCGTTCTAAGCAGACTCAGCATTCAGATTTCTAGATGAAAAGCAACCGATGTTCACAGTCATTTCATTTAAGAGTCTGTAATTTAGGTAAGTCTTTCTGTTTGACCAGATTATGATTCTGTTGAAACATATTATATAGAATAAAAATCTTCCTATATGTATTACCTTTCTTGTAGGTGTGTTTTAAATAGTGATTGAACAAGCCAAATCTTAAGCACAAACTCAGTTTCATCAGAAGTGACCAGAAGCTTTCCAAAACCCTGTCCTTATAACCACAATGGAAGTAAACATCACCTTCAAAGGGCCGGTGCTGGGGAAAGAGTTAGTGGTTGGTTATCTGCTTCCCCCAATAGAATGAAAATTGCCAGGGAGAAGGACGCTGCTGAACCACAAAGTAGTAAAAACTCATAAATTTTACTGTGTTGGTAAATAAAATAAACAAAAAAAATGAATGATTACAAAATGAGATATGCAAATTATACTGAACCTGAAGAGTGAAAAAAATCATTCACTGAACAGAGAACTGGTTTAAGTGGGGAGGGAGTGTGTGTAGCTCCAGGTCAAGGGAAATTAATGTGGGAGGACCAAATGCAGGGAAATGCCGGACAAACTTGCTGAACTGAAAGGAGGTCCCTGAAGCTGGCCTCCAGCGCCCCAAGCTGTATGCGCAACTAACACAGAGATGGGGCATTCCTGCGTCTCCTACTGTACCGCTGCGCTACAGTACTTCGGACACTGGACAGTCTACTTCTCATACTCAATGAGGATTTGCCCCAGATCTTTCGTAAGATGCTCTGTCCCTGGCCCCAAGAGAACGGTTCCAAGAAAGCTTCTACATACCATCCTCCAACAAAGTTTTTTGTTATATTATCTTTTAGCCAATAGGAAATGACCATGATAGACACAGGGTTATACTTCACTTAAAAACACCATCTAAGGGGCGCCTGGGTGGCTCAGTGGGTTAAAGCCTCTGCCTTCAGCTCAGGTCATGATCCCAGGGTCCTGGGATCGAGCCCCATGTCCGGCTCTCTGCTCTGCGGGGAGCCTGCTTCCTCCTCTCTCTCTGCCTGCCTCTCTGCCTAGTTGTGATTTCTCTCTGTCAAATAAATAAAATATTTAAAAAAAAAAAAACACGCCATCTAAGGGGCGCCTGGGTAGCTCAGTGGGTTAGGCCTCTGCCTTCGGCTCAGGTAATGATCTCAGGGTCCTGGGATCCAGCCCCGCATCGGGCTCTCTGCTCAGCGGGGAGCCTGCTTCCTTTCCTTTCTCTCTCTGCCTGCCTCTCTGCCTACTTGTGATCCCTGTCAAATGAATAAAATCTTTAAAAACAAACAAACAAACAAACAACAACAAAAAACACGCCATCTAACACAATGCTCAATTATCTTCAATGACCCAAATTGAAACAGTCTGGTCAAGAAATGACTTACCTTATGAAAAGTGAAGAAGCAATAGTGAGAAACTAAGTATTGTCTTTCTAATTACAGTGAACAAAGTGTGAAAGAGACAGAGGGAAATTAGTTTCCCATAGGAAGCGGAGAGGATGACAACGTTAAGGGAGTAGGTAGACTTGCCTATGTGAGGAGAAAAGACCAAAAGCTCGACATTGAAACTGCATGATTCAAAAGCAAAGCACAGAACCAGAAGACGGTAGGAAACTCCTCAGAGAGGAGCGAGCTCCTACCTGTGGCCAGATAGATGATGTGCACTAGCATGTCCCTGCCCTGTACCACGTCCACGGCCATGTGGGAAAAGCGGCTGTTGTCCTCCATGAAGGTGGGCACCGAGGTCACCAGCTGCACCACCTCGTGCATCAGAATGAACTTCTGAGTGTCTTGCAGGTTCCTCTCCGTCAGGTTCACGTACAGGCCTTGGTCCACCGTGCCACACTGCAACGGAAATCAGGTCATTACGGGACACCCATGGCTGATCCTGGCCACTGGGCCAGAGGGGACACAGAGATGGTGTCACTGCCTCGTGCAAACACAGGTGTTTCTCCATTTCCCCCGAACTCCCTGTCCTTGGGTCCCTCCCCTTCTAGATTTGAACTCATCACATTTGGGGAGTCTCTCGACTCCATTATAAAAAGAAATGACCAGAAGTGAAAAAAATGTAGAGTGGAAGTTATTGCTGACTTTAATCTGAGGAGCATATGCATAAAAACTCGTCAGCATATTTTAAGTCGCTTAGGAGCTGTCTGTCTAAATGCATATTATTATATCTGCCTGATAAATCAGGTGCCCAAATTGAAAATGCAGCAATCAAGAACATCATTTAGATTTATTACTTTCTGTATTGGAGCAATGGGCCTATAAGGCCACGAAGAGAGAATTATGCTAGTTTCATCTGGAGGGGATGTAATGTGGCAACATCATTCATATGCACTATAAAAAATCCATGCTTCCCTTATTGTTTTATATTGTTATTCCAAATTATAAGAAATAATAAACTTACTAGAAATCTAAGAAATGTGCCAAATTTTGCAAAGTGGGAAGAAAGGGGGCAGGGGAGAGAAGGAAAGGAAAGGAAGGAGGAAAAAAGGTAAAGGAAGAGACAGAGATTTTTAAGGAGAGGAAAAACATGAGTAGGGAAGTGGAATCTAAAAGGGACAGAAAGATCTCAAAATTGCTGGGAATTTAATTCTGAACTGTGTTGCAGAGAGCCTGGGAGTGTATCGCGTGTGATGAACTCTAGCAAGAAGAAACTAAAAAAGTATAGGAAAGAAGGTGAAACTTTCCCAAAGCAGAGGAGGAGTCAGGAAACCATAAGCCTTTTAAAACTCATTTATAAACTCTCAATCCTGTAAAATAACGTCTGCTACGCATCGGAATTTTACATAGGTTGATTTAATAGGATTTACTTGTCTATAACAATATGAAACTATCGTTTATAACATGCTGTTCTAATCCTTGCTTTTAATTATGGATGAGAGGTCCAAAACCTCCAATGTGTTTCAAAGCAGAAGTGCATGTGAAGTATTTGATACAATGGTCTACATGCTACAGAATAAGAGGAAAAACAAGAACTCTAGAATGTTCGAGCTAAATGAATTTTAACTTCTGGGTCCAATACCCGGTTCAATGACCAAACCTTCCTATGGTAGGCACCAGTCCTATGAAGAGGCTTCATGAGGTCAGTGAAGGGCACTGCCTGGCCCCTGGGTCTGGCTGGTGGTCAAGCTGCAGATCATAATCAATCTGTCTCTACCAGTAACGGACGTGATAATGTGGCCTGGATCTTTTAATCTAAAATTTATTTTGAGATCATTGTAGCATATGCAGTTCTGAGAAATGATACAAGGAGATTCCAAGTACCCTTTACCCAGTGGTAACATCTTGCCCCGTGAGGGTACAATATCACAACCAGAACGTTGACCTCAATCCATGCAGATCCAGAATGGTTGCATCACCCAATGGGCCCCTCCAGTTGACTTTGATACTGTCGCTCTTTCTCATTTTAGCCATTCTGGTAGGTGCGCAGTGTCATCTCATGGTGACGCTTCCCGAGTAGGGACAGGTGTTGGATGGACATCTCTTCGTGTGCTTCTTCGCCATTGGAATATCCTCTGTGGCAAGATATCCCTTCGTGTCTTTTGGACATTTGTGAATTGAACTGTTTTTTTGTTTTCGTGTCCTTTCTCTTTACTGTTGCATATTTAAATGTCCTTATATAGTCTAATACTAGTCCTTAGATGCATGATTTATAACTATTTTCTACCAGGATGTAGGTCGGTCTTTTTTTCCATTCTCTTAACATTCTCTCTTTACTATGTTGAGAGTAGATGTTTTTAATTTTGATGATGTACAAATTTGTTGATTTTTCCTTTTAGGAATTGTTTTTAATGTCAAGTCTAAGAACTTTTGCCTAGCCTTAGATCATGAAATTTTCTCTTACATTATTTTTTTTAAACGAAAGTCTTATAGTTTAAGATGTGAAGGGTTTTTTTTGTTTGTTTGTTTTGTTGTTTTTGTCTATGCACAGAAAGTCACTTGAGCAGCATTTGTTGAAAAATGTATCTTTTGTCTATTGAATTGTTATGACATCTTTGTCAAAACTCAGTTGGGCAAATTGGGGCTTTTCACTTGGACAAGCTGGGATAGACCCATTTCTCCCTGTTCCCACTGAAAACAACTACAGACCCTGGGAGAATGCAAGAGGCATCTAGAGGAGAACTCTGCAAGGGGGCACAAAGATGAACTGACTTGGGGTGCCAGGATGTCTAACAACCCTGCACCCAACAGAAGAAGGCAACTCAGACCTGACATTTGCTGACCTTGTCCTAAGCAACAGAAGGTTGGCTCCTTCCCCAGTTGAATAGGAGTTGTCCTGACAATGTCAGGTAAGCTGAGCACCACTGCGAAGGGATGATAAGGACCCTCACCAACAGTAAGCAACCAGGGGAAGCTCTCTTTTTCTGCAAGTGAGATGTCTCTCCTCTGCTGAGAAATACTGAGGTGGGCGAGCAGAAATAGGGAGAAGGACCTGGCCACAGTAAGCTGCCTGGTGGGGAAGGACTGACTCTACTGAGCTGAGACCCTACTCCCCCACCCAGAGACACTAGGACAGCCACAGTGCAGCCATAACGGCATCTTAAAACAGTAACGACCCAACTTGAGAAACCCCTCCATCTCCCAGAGGTGGTGGTGGTGGGGAATCTTTCTATAGCAGGTATCCACCCAGGGAGATCTTTTGGTCCTGCAGGTATGAGACCCCTCTCCCCAGCAGAGAGATCTGGTCTGGGGACACACTTTTTGCTCGATCAAGGGTTTGGGTTGGGGGTAAGGGGCTCAGGTGGCATCACATGCACCAAACAGATCAAAGGAACACCATTATTGCAATAAAAACCCAACTATGATTGGAACCACGGCCCTCAAAGTAGTGCAGGACCTGCATGCTAAACCTGAATGAAGTGACTAGATATTGAAATTAAAAATCTAGATAGGGGCACCTGGGGGACCCAGTCGGTGAAGCGTCTGACTCTTGATCTCAGCTCAGGTCTTGAGATCAGGATCATGAGTTCAAGCACTGGGTTGGGCTCCATGCTACTTAAAAAACAATTTAAAAAAAAAATCTATATAGTACAAGAATCTCCTAACATAATAGACAAAATGTCTAAGATACAATCGAAATTCACATATCCTACCAGAATGAAGAAAATCACAACTAGAAGTGAGAAAAAATCAATCAGCTGACAATAACACTAAGATAAGTCACATGTTGGATTTATCCAACAAGCATCTTAAAGCAGCCGTCACACCAATTTTTCCACAGTCCGTTACATGCTCTCTGGGAACAAATAAAAAGATAGAAAATCTCATCAATAAAATAAAAGTCATAAAAATGGACCAATTAG
Source organism: Meles meles (assembly GCF_922984935.1). Classification (NCBI taxonomy): domain Eukaryota; kingdom Metazoa; phylum Chordata; class Mammalia; order Carnivora; family Mustelidae; genus Meles; species Meles meles. The sequence goes on along the minus strand of NC_060068.1, from coordinate 177,938,328 downwards.
AAATTATAGAACTGGTAAATGCAATAATGGGAAATTTTTTTTTAAAAAAATCACTGGAGGGGTCAATATAAAATGGAGATAACAGAGGATGAACTTGAGGCCAGATTGATAGAATTCATCTAATCTTAACAACGGAGAGATAACAGACTGAAAAAATAAGCCAACGGAAGCAGAACCTCAGGAACTTGTGGGAAAATAACCAAAGACCTGCCATATTTATTCGCAGAACCTGGAAGGAGAGGGAAAGAGGGTGAGACTAAAAGAGTATTCAAAGCACTAACGACTGAAAACTTTCCAAATACGGCAAAAGACATACAATCACAGATCCAAGAAGTTGAGATATTCTAAGCAGGAAAAAATCAAAGAAATCTACACCAAAACATTTCATAGTTATCTGAAAACCAAAGACGAAGGAAAGCTCTTGAAAGCAGCTGGAAGCTTCTCCCCAAGTAGGGAGAAAGAGCTGACAAAATTGTGCAAAGCTTTGAGCAAACTCAAGGGAAATTTGGGAATTACATACACTTCCAGTTAAATTTTATTTTTAACATTGAAATAGAGCCAAAGAGCGCCAGAAGCATGCCGATGTAGTTGGGTAAGCTGGGTTTGTTACTGGTTACAGCAAGGATGAGTGCTTACCAAGGAGAGTGCTGAGTTTCTCAGGGAGAATGATTGAAATTATAGGGGCCCGGGTACCTCACTTGATTATGCAACTGCCTTCAGCTCAGGTCGTCGTCCCAGGGTCCTGAGATCGAGCCCCACATAGGGCTCCCAGCTCAGCAGGGAGTCTGCTTCTCCCGCTGCCTGCCTGCCTGCCACTCCCCCTGCTTGTGCTCTGTCTGTCTCTGTCTTTCTCTCTTTCACTCTGGTAAATAAATTTTAAACATCTTAAAAAAAAAACAAAACGGACGCTATTATAGTATTTGGATTTTAGTTAGGTAATTCGGGGTGAGATCTGAGGCTGCTATAGGTCGGCTGCCATCAGGAAGCTGGAGTGGTTCTATCATTAGATAAAGAAGTTAGAGTCGCTCATTTCGCAATGATATTCGCAAGTGATATTCTGTGGGTGGCCTGATGACTGCCTCAGCCACTTCAGCCTGCTCTAACAGAACAAACCACAGACGGGATGGCTTATAAACAATAGAAATTTATTTCTCTCAGTTCTGGAGCTGGGAAGGCCAAGATCTTGGTGCCGGAATGATCAGGACCTGGTAAGGCTGCTGACGTCTCTGTGTGTCCTCACCTGGTGGAAAGAGATTGAGCTAAGTTCTAGGGGTCTTTTCCAGGGCATGAATCCCATTCACGAGGATCCCTGTCTCATAACCTCATTGCCTCCCAAAGACCCACCTCCTTGTGCCATCACCCTGGGGGCTAGGATTTCAGCACATGAACTTGGGGGAGACACAAACATTCAGTCCATACAGTGACTTTGTTTTTGTCTGTGCTTAGACAAAATTATGAAATGGCTTTGTTTTGTCTCATTTTCCCATAGACTCAGATATGAGATTGTTTATGTACAATGTTGTACAATAGAAGAATAACATGATCTAGCTGTGAACACCTGGTCGTCTCCCAGATGTTAGGAGTGCTCACTCTCTCTCTCTCCTCTCTTTCCTTTCCTCAAATGTTATTTGCATAACATTCTGTTAGATGGTATGTGCACTACCCCATCCATGCCTTTACAAACACAGTTGTCCCTTAGATTTATTTATTTTAAATTCTAACAACTAGATTTGATTCTTACAATTGTTTTTCTATTTCTAAGACATTCTGACTAATAAGCAAGTGACTGAATTTTACAGTGCAGTTAGGATAATTATAGCAAAACAACCTCTAGTATTCAGGATGACTGGAAAGGTACAGATAACAACTATATCTACTAGAACACATTTCAGGGATAATTAAGTGTCTGCTGGAGCAATTGAACTGGTCATATGCTCTGGTAGGTTAAAGTGAATTGTACCAATTGACGTATAATTAATAGAGCGATTAAAACACATCGGACAGCACAAAGAGCTGGTAATGTTAGAGTTATTAGTTACGAGTGCTCTCCTGAAGCCTGAACACAGAATGGAATTTACCATTGTGAGAAACCACACCCTCTAACCTGCAGCTCCCATATCTAAAATAAGAAAGAAGGAAAGAAAAACAGAGATGAAGAAAGAAAGAAAGAGAGGAGGGAGGGAGGAAGGAAGGAAGGAAGGAAGGGAGGAAGAAAGAAAGGAAAGAAAAAAAGCGTGATAAGCACAGAGGACGCAATTTGCTAACAATACTCTAGCAGAGGCTGGATTTCTCTACAGTGGCAATTTCTCAGCTAATCATTCCTGCGTGACAGTGGTGCGGTGACCAGCTGCTTCCAGGGACTCGTTGAGGAATGGAAGAATGAATGGCTGGGGGAGAAAAATGTCCACGTGGAACTGAATCTCGCTGCTCCAAGGGCTCTCAGGAAAGCACAGAAAAAGCAAAGGGCAGGAAGAGGCAAGAAACGAGACCTGGTTAAATAGGAATGCTGTTGACGAGCATGGTACCTGGGTCTGGCTGCGCCATTTCGAGTCGTGCCCACATGCCCTCAGGGCGGTGCGCACTCTGTGTGCCTGTCACGTGTTTTTTGTCCACCATATGAAACCACCTCCCGCTCAGAGATCTCACAGAGGTTTGTCCCACATCATAAAGGCCTCCGTCGATGGCTCCAGAGCTCCCTCAACTTGCCTACTTCCAGAAAGTCCTTTGATGAGGTTGTAAAAGAAAATCGTGTTTTTGATAGAAATACTCCTGTGTCCTACTAACCTACTTTTCGTACATAAGGGCCACTTTCATCATGGGGCCAAATGGTGTTTGGGAACAGCTGTGCTGTCCCGTAGTGTGGCCTTGTAGGACATGGACTGCCCTCGGGTGTCCTCCTGCTGCAATGGAAAAGCTCCATTTCTTAGAAAGCAGAGCTTCCTGAAACGAAGCCAGGGACCCCTTATCCTTTTTCAAAGACACCAAAGAAAGGGAATCGTGTTGAAGCCCACCACGGCATCGTGGAGGCTTCCAATGAAAACTGTCTGCGCTGGTCTGCCCTTAGAGAGGCAGTCTGGTTGGAGACAGATACGAGGGGCCTTATATCTCACCACAAAGGATGAGGATGCAAATTGTTTTCCCTCCTTTCCTTAAATATTTAAAGTCTGTTTCTGGCTCACACACAATTTGCCACAAATCTAATTTGTGTCCCTTCTGACTTAATCAGAGAAATCATAAAGCAAGCATCCTCTAATTGATGATGAATGGAAGGGAGTGAGAGCTGAAAGGACTTGGTAGGGGATTCTCCTGCCACACGTGAATAGACGTGCTAACGGAGCAAGGCTGGGCAGAGGCACGCGACTGTCAGTTTCCACGACGACTTCCCGTGCTGTGTGCGCCTGCATGAACATGCGGGGACGCAGCTTTTGTCCCAGGAGCCTGGGTAGTATAGATGCTTAGGAAGTCCACTGTTTCCTATAAACCTTTCTGTACAGAAAACAAATGACACCTAATTTTTTTAAAAAATATTTAATTTATTTATTTATTTGACAGAGAGAGATCACAAGCAGGCAGAGAGGCAGGCAGAGAGAGAGGGGGAAGCAGGTTCCCGCTGAGCAGAGACCCCAATGTAGGGCTCGATTCCAGGACCCTGAGATCATGACCTGAGCGGAAGGCAGAGGTTTAATCCACTGAGCCACCCAGGTGCCCCAGGAATTACACCTAATTTAAGGATTTTGTTTTTACAACTTTGCTTCCAAAATGGTCCTGTAAGACTAGGTCCCTGAGATTACTCTGAAAAGACCCCAAATTGACAGAAACAATTAGCACTGAGAAAAATTAATAACCACAAAAAGAGTGGGAGAGAGTCCAGCGTGACTGGCTGCTGTTACGTATGGAAGTTTCTTCACAACATGCTTCTGTGAATATTTTACAAAAACATTCTAGTTAGTATGACCTGTGTTTCCTGATTTTATTTTCAAAATTACAAGCGAGTGCTGTTGTCCCTGCTTGTAATTTAACCTGCAGGATCAGGAACAGCTGCTCTCAGAAGTGTAGGAATCATTTAAAAGTGAAAGATTAAGAAAAAATAATTTTTAAAACATTAACCTGAATTCAAAGATTCCGTAAGTATTTTTATACACATCGATAAGGTTAAAAGGTCTAAAGTTTTCGGAAAACTGAAGTTGACCTGAAAAAATAAATCAGACAGCGACATTTTTTGATTTCTATCAAATGCCATCTCCAACATTCGACTAGAGAATAATCCATTTCATTGCTTGGGCTTTGACAGCCAGGAACTGGTTTTGAGAAACTAAGGGGTTGATGTTGACCGAGATAAAGAGAAAGGCAGGAGCCCCAGAGATAATTTCCCAAAATGCAGTGTTTACCGATTGTTTCATAGTGTTTGCTAGAAAAAAAAAAAAACCATTGTAACAATTTAGAGAAAATCCACTAAAACACCCAGGCCTGAACATTTTATAAATAGAGTGAAAATATAATTGATGACCCAAACTAGAGCAACTCCGAGCGGGAAACAGGATGCCATTATTATACCAGTAGAATGAGATGTGTAAATAAGGACTTACTCTTCTCAGAATTACTCTTCAGACAAACAACATTCAACCATCTCGCTGAGCTGATATGATAACACATTTCCATGAAAGATGCTGAAGTTTTGTATAAAGAGGCCTATCTTATTTTGTGATGATTTGTGTGGGTTTCATGTTTCATGCTAGAGTTTCCTGTGACTGAAGGTGCCCGAGGCTGCCCTAGGCCCTCACCATATTTTGCTGACCAAAGTAAGGCAGCTGGTAAACAGGAAGGGTTCATTAAACCATTCTAACTCGATTGTGCAAGTTTAAATTCAAGTGTTTTGAGTGACCCCCCTCCCAAGCACAGAGCTTTCATCTACAGTCTGGGAGGGATTTCATGGTTCCTCAACATTCAGGCACTTGGTGCTTGATGAATGAGCAAAAGAGACAGACTATGACAGGATTTTTAAAGCACCGAAGAATGGATCTCGGTGTGTCCTTTATCACACGTAGGTCCACATAAAGAACTTATTAAACTGCCCCAAGGTCTTCTGTTTTGAGTTTAACCATCCTGGTTCATTCATCTTTTGTGCAAGCCTTTAGCAATCAAAGATTAAGACTGAACTTTTCCAGTTTCCACACGTCAGTGGCAAAATCTAGCGTGGGTCAGCCTTGTGACCCTTACCGGGCGCATGGGGAGAGAGACTAGGGAGGCTGCGATGTCAGTATCCGTTAAACATTTTGACCAAACAAGAGGAGGTCAGGAGCAAGTGGAGAGGGAAGGACTGGAGAAGCGCCACAGGTCCGTCTGCGTGGAAAGCCTAGCGCGCCGTGAGGCACAGACAGGTTCCTTTGTCCTGTCCCCGGACCGAGCTTGCTTATCTGTCAATGGAGGACAAGCCTACCAGCCCAGAGAATCGGGCACAGGACGGCCAGTGAGGTGACAGAATAATGCTCAGCCTTCTCACACCCCGTCCTTCCTCCTCTCTGTGCTGAATTCTGAGACTTTCCTTCACTAATATCCTTCATTCCCAAACCCCATGTATCTTTGCTTTGCTTGCTCCTCATCTTCCCTTTCCACCTATAAATTTCCAGGGTTAGTAAATGTCACTGGCCCAGGAGGAGCCTAGGACAGACGGTTAATACCTTCAGGTCCTGAGTTGTGTGGATTCTGCCAAAGGGACTCTCCCTGGCCCCAGGGACAGAGCCCCTCAGAGCCACCCCAGCTTGCCCACAACGGCTCACTGGATGGCTGAGTGGTGTGTCAGCAACCGGGGAGGGGCTCCAGGCTCCAGCAAGCACTCTCTCCACAATAATCAGAACCAATTTCTTGAGTTAAGCACAGATGGGATTTTCTTCTTCCAACTAAATTACCTTTAATTACTAGAAACTTAATGATTGTTATTTTTAAACCAGAGAGAGTCTGTTTTATGCTTAGCTCACATCTTCAAAACATTTCAAACCAGGACAATTAAGTATACTTAAGAGTCTTCTTTATTACAAATAATAGCTCGTAAAAGGACTTTGTTAAACTAAGAAGGGCTGTAGATAAGTAATAAGTAAGTGAATTTCGTATAAGATTATTTAATATGAGGTCCTGGCCCTAAGAAAGAAGGAAACAGTGGAGTTCACTCTGACTACTGTGGACAGAATAATCATGGTTTTTCCACAAATGGAAGGAAAATGAGGAATCATTTAGCATAGGCCAAAATGAGATCCGTGTTGAGACAGTGAAGAGTGTGAGACAGATTTTCTAAGTTCCCCCTGACTTTTCAACCCACTGACAGGCCAGGAGCTCAATTCTCACTTCTTCTTCTTCTTCTTTTTTTTTTTTTTTGTTTTTAAGATTTTATTTATTTATTTGACGGACAGAGATCACATGCAGGCAGAGAGAGAAGGAGAAGCAGGCCCCCTGCTGAGCAGAGCAGATCCGCCTGATCCCAGGACCCCGGAATCATGACCTGAGTCGAAGGCAGAGGCTTTAACCCACTGAGCCACCCAGGCACCCCCAATTCTCACTTCTTATTTGGAAGAGCCATTCTTGCTTCTGTTTACTTGGAGGCATCTCTGCTTTGGGCATGATTCATTAAGCATTTACTTCTGTTTAGTAATCCTGCCTTACAGAATCATGTAAAGAGGGTTATTAGCTGATTCAGACTGTAAGACATTGGATTAGTTTAGGTATGTTCTTTAGAATACACATTTGATTTTTTCTTTTTTTTTTTATCTTATTTTATTTAGATTCAATTAACCAACTTATAATTCATCATTAGTTTCAGAGGCGGAGTTCAGTGATTCATCAGTTGTATATAACACCCGGTGCTCATCATCTCACATGCCCTCCTTAATACCCATCATACATTGGATTTTAAGAGCAATTTTGGCAAAAAGAACAGATCTGATTTGGAGACTCAGATTTATCACCAAACGCATCACTTGTGTTCACGTTTCCCTTAGTGATATATCTAGATGATTCCACTGCCCAAATAGATGATCTGAATGCAGCCGAAAATATGGGTACGAGAGATGGAAAAAATAATATCTGTCCATTTTTGCCTTCTTGCCCCCTGATTTGCTTAAAATAGATCAACCTATTGTTTTCTTCTTGGTCATAAGTGATGGAGAATTTTTCCCCTTCTTGTCTAACATTCTTAATATTTCTGCTAAATCTCAAGATGATTTGTTTTTCTCTTATTCATCCAAGTTATTGATTAAGTCTGGACTATGTTTTAGGCTATGAGTAAGATGTTGGGCACTCAAATGAATAAGATGTCACCATGAACCTCGAGCTTGTAAAACTGTTGTTCATTCATTCATTAAAGAAAAAATAGTATTTCTAGGGGTGCCTGGGTGGCTTAGTGAGTTATATCTGCCTTTGGCTCAGGTCATGATCCCAAGGTGTTGGGATTGATCCCATGTTGGGCTCCCTGCTCTGTGGGGAGCCTGTTCCTCCCTCTCCCTTTGCCTCCTTCCCCCTGCTCATGCTCTGTCTCTCTCTCCCTCAAATAAATAAATAAAATCTCAAAAAAAAAAAAAAGGAAAGAAAGAAAAAAAGAAACTAACTTCAAGGCAAAAAAAGCAGTCAATGATGTCAAAGCCTTCCCAGAAGCCAATTACAATAAGGGCTGAAAAGTCCTTCCCTGAGTTTAGCTATTTGACATCACTGGTATAGGGAGGATTGCTTCAATCAAGGGATGGGGGTCGGAACCCAAAAAAGAGGATGGGTAGCAGCTGAGATATTTGGAAGTTGTTAAAAATAATAAATTAAGATTAATTGCACTCAAGAAACTTGGCTGTGAACGCAGATGAGTGATAGAGGAAAGGACTCATTCCCCTCTCCCGAGGTTTTTACAGAAAAGAAAATATTTAGTCTCTCACCAGGAGGGAACACAGGGAAAAATCTGAAGGTCCCACCATTTCTCACACCACTGCACGAACCATCTGTCCCCAAGCAGCAGCACAACGAGCAAAACGTATTTGATCCTCCTCTGTCAGACTCTCGTGTCTTGGCTGAAATTAGTCTGCATCTTGGTCAGAACTGGGTGAAAATTCATGAAGAGAATGAGTTTTTCTTTACTGGCTTCACCAAAGCAAGGACACAGGTAAGTTGCTGTGAGGTGGTTTCTCTTTGCTGCATCGGTTAAGGAAAAATGGATCTGAGCACACTTTTAAACGAATTGGTAGGAAGCAGCTGTTAGAGAGGAAGTCATTCCAGCTGCACGAGCCAGAGCTGACCAGAGCAACGCGGTGCCTGAGGAGGAGAGGACACAGAGAAAAGATCCACCAGGGGCCAAGGGCATTTCTTCATCTTCCCTGGGAGGAAAAAACACCAGCCCAAAGAGGAAGGCAGGTGTTTCTGTTGGCTAGCGGGAACCTGGAGGGTCTAAAGGTCTCTAAGGCAAGGAATACCAAGAATTGTGGGACAGATTGTAGAATTATAGGAGATGCACATAATTATGGGAAGAAGAGGCTTGTGGGAGCAGTGGAGGCCTGTGGGCCAGCTAGAGCAGCTGGAAATCAAAGAGGATGAGGATAGAAGAGGAGGATTTAATTCCTACCTCCCCAACTTTCTTAAGTTCTTTACGCTTCCCCATGTAGGTAGCAAGTCTTATACAGCAGAGCCTGGAAGCCACGATCCTCCATGGCCTATCCAAAATGCCTATCCCGTTTTTCCTGTGGGGCTGATCAAGCCCTGATTTTTCAGGTATCTCCCCGTTCATCACATGGCTCTGGCAGAAATTCAGGTTTAAGTGAATGATGAAGATCCCCTTCGTTTTTTTAAGGATCGGCTTATGGTGCTTGTGGTGCTTCTGGCCAAGGAGATGTACAGTATGGTCTGCCGGGCAGGGGTGCTGGGGAAGTTTTCTTCATGAAAAAAGACACCCACAGAGGTAAGGGTTCCTCTGGATTTTGCCGATATGATACCCGATTTTGCATAACCATGTCGTGTCCATTTGGGTATCTAGTCCAAGGATCAAGCAGAAGATGGCAGGATGGACACTGGGAAGCACATGGCGTTGTTTCCTCTTGAGGTAGTAAATGAAGGGCCATTGTAAACTTCCAGGCATGTGAAATAATAATTATGCTCTTATTGTTTAAGCCATTTTCCACCAAAAGCATTTTAACTGATATGACAGTAGCTGCAAATTTCGTTCAAAGTGTAGCTTATTTTACTTCCCTGCGATCTAATAAAGAACAAAAGAGGGACATAAACAGATGCTAGAAATCCTTGACACAGCATTAAATATCATACTTCAAAATATTATAGGTAGCACACGTGGGTACACAAGACTATATGTGGTTTGCATGTAGTATATAAAAGGTTAAAGCATGAAACCTGTGTAGAAAAACCAGTACTTAAATCGATGATTGATTAACATTTAAGGTTTAACCCCCTATAGTTCCCCATGTCTTCTGTGATGTTGGAAATATAGTTTGTATTCCTTAAGCAAAAGAGCCACGTGCTGCCTTTACATATGTAACGTCTCCGTATTAAATATGGAACATTTTAATTTCTTTAGTTTTTCTTTCTTTAGAAATTTGCAAATCTGCCTCTAAGCACTAAGGGAAGGCCATCAGAGAAAACTAAGATGGGTAACTGGAAATGCCTTACCATCGAGCCACTGGGAGCAGCACTGAAAAGCGCAGAAGGGAGAGAAGATATCCAGACTTCGGGAAAGAGTGGGAGCCTGTCCCCAGGAATGCCAGGTCTGCAAAGCACCTAGCTCCCTGCTCAGCAGGAGGAGAGCCATGGCCCATAGGGGGCATCTCAGTCAGGTTACTCAACTGCAGAATAGAAGGAGAGACCCAAAGTTAGTTCTCCCTGGAAACCCCTTTAATGAATACGATGGTTTAGGGGCACAAGCATCTTAGTTTAAGTATTTGCAACAAGCTCTCCACAGATCATGAAATAAACGAAAGACATTTTGTACTCTGACTTTGAAAGCAGTAACGGTGTATAGTCCTGGATAAACAATGAGCCCCAACGAGCGTACGCGCGTGTGTGTCTTTTTGCCGTATGTGTGTGTGTGTGTGTGTGTGTGTGTGTCTTTTTGCCATCACTGGAATCCACATCATTAAGCCACACAGCATTTAAGAACTATGAAGTCAATACCATCTATGTGAATAATATTATTACATATTTTTGTTACAAATGCATAAATGATCATTATAGGTTTTTCTTCTTAAATAAGCTGAATTAAATATTAACAGAAACTGGGACAGCTGGTGGCTCAGTCAGTTAAGCATCTGCCTTTGGCTCAAGTCATGATCCAAGGGTCCTGGGATCGAGTCCTGCATCAGCCTCCCTGCTCAGCAGGGAGCCTGTTTCTCCCTCTGCTGGCTGCTCCCCCTGCTTGTGCCCACCTCACCCCTTGACAAATAAACAATAATAAAAATAAACTCTTTAAATATTAAAAAAAATAAAGACCAAAATAAAGGATTGGTATAGATTATCTTCTCATAGATCTCAAATACAGCAAATAGCCCCAAATGACGTGTTATGTGGAAATATATGGGATATTTAGCACCGGGGGCATAAATGGTTCAGGCAGACATGCAGGTATCGTGCAGATATTTGTTGTGAATTCAGCATCCCAAATGCAACCCGTCATTGAGCTTGGAAAACTCTTTTTCGGGGCGGGGGAGGGGGAATATTTACTACTTCCATCACCAATAGGTAATATGGCATTGTGGTTAGAATTGAAAACTTCAGAAAAAGCTCTTTGAGTCCATGCCTTGGATCTACCACTATGGCCTGTGTTACTGAAACAACTTACTTCCTTGTGCTTCTGTGTTTCTTTTGTAAAGTGGGCTAATGGAATTATCTGTGAGGCAATACACTTAATGCATTTACAACTGTGCTTGGAAAATAATGAATGTCCCATAAGAGTTAGCTATTAGCATAATTACTTATTTCTAATAATGAAATATTAACTTGAAAATAATGAACAGAAAACAGTAGTTAATAACTAATAGTTGAGATTAGTTGAATAACCAGGAATTTTACAATATTTCTTTATTATGTTCATTTTTAAAATTAATTATTACTATTAAGTTACTTTTCTAAAGCTGCTATAACAAAGTACCACAAACTGAGTGGTTTAAACAAATGAAATTTATTGTCTCGTAGTTCTGGAAGCTGGGATTCCAAGATCAAGTTGTGGCCAGGGTTTGTTTCTTCTGAGAACTGTGAGGAAGAGTCTGTTCCCCTATTTTCTCTGGCTTCTGGTGGTTTGTCGACAGTCTGTGGTATTCCTTGGCTTATGGAAGCATCATTCTGATTTCTGCCTTCAGCCTTTTTTTTCCCCCCCCAGAGAGAGCATGAGCAGGCAGAGGGAGAGAGAGAATCTCAAGCAGGGTCCACGCTCAGTGTGGAGCTGGACTCGGGACTCAATGTCAGGACCTGGAGGTCACAACCCAAGTTGAAATCAAGAGTTGGTTGCTTTGATAACTGAGCCACCCAGGCACCCCTGATCTCTGCCATTCGTCCTGCTGAATGCATGTCTGTCTCCAAGTTCCCACCTTTATGAGGGACTAATCTCCAAGTAAGGTCATATTCTGAGGTGCTCTGGGTTAGGACTTCAACATACAGATTTTGACAGGACACAATTTCAACTGTAACAACTAGGATTTTGTACAATTCCATTTTTGCTATGATAACTATTGTAACTTATTTTTCCAATATGTGTACCCTCATATTAATTTATTTATTATTCATAGGCAGCTTATCCAATTTGAAAACTTTTTTTTTCTTTTGAACTTGGCTGTTCGCTACATTAATACTTATTCCTACCTTACTTACCAAGTAAGTAAAATAGGAGAAAATCAGCCCACTTTAGGGCCAATTGATTCTTTAGTAAACAGATTGAAAATTGCTAGTAAAAACTGAATTTGAAAATCAGGTCTAAACATAATTATTCATGCCAATGTTGTTCAGAAGATTATTAATATCCAGGCTTAATTATAAATTAGGAAATATTTATTCAAGTTGACAAGCATTTCTTAAATTAAGCAGCAACACTTTTGTGCACAGATACATTGTAAATGTGATTTTTTTAAACTGCTGTTTGGTTTATCCTTGAATGTCAATGTTCTGCAAAGACATAGAACCAATAGAATGTGTACATATTGGGATTTATTTTTAAAGAATTCATTTCCACAACTGTAGAGGCTGGCAAACACGAAATCCGCCCAGCAGACTAGCATTCTGCAGACTCACAGAAGTGTTGATGTTGCCATCTTAAGTTCAAAGGCAGAATTCCCTTTTCCTTGGGGACTTCAATCTTTCTCTCTTAAGACCTTCAACTGATTGAATAAGGACCACCCCTTGTGATTGTTAATGTTTTATTTTTAAACTCTATTGATTTAAATCTTATTGTCATCTAAAAAAATACTTTCACAATGATATCTAGACTGGTGTTTGACCAAAAACTTGTTACGATGACCTAACCATGTTAACACAATAAATCGTCATAGTCCTGTGTTAAGTTCTGTTATGACCCAAGATAAAGACATACTGTGTGGTTCATATGGACAGGAGTAAAAGGTTGGTTTCACAGGCTAATAAGTGATCACCATCCACCAAAAACGTCCATATCTAGTTTTGATATTCTTCCCCCAAGACAGAAACAGGATATAACAGTGTGTATTCAGAAGAAACAAAGGAAACTAGTTAATAAATGTATTCATTTATTAACGTACTTACTTTCTTTGTGCCAAATGTATTCATTTATTAACTAATAAATTAAAATTTATTAATATGATAGTATTTGACCATTAAATAATGTCGTATTGTAGCTTGGGGGGAAAAAGTAACTGTTCACTGATCTGTCACTGAATCTCCAGTAAAGCACTTCCATTAAATTTGACCAATGGACAACATGGAGACAATACTTAAGTTTCCATTTAATTCTCAGTGTCTGTCTCCACTTTTGATGAATTCAGGTTAATAGTTATCAGCCTACTTTATTTACAAACCTAAATTATCTTTATAAAACAGGTGCACAACTCCTAGACTAAATACTGCTTTAATACCAGGAAGGAAGAAATCACATCTAGCCTCATCTCCTGGAACGAGTCTGCACGCATTGAATCACGTGCTCTAGCCATGGCAAACCACTCTTGGTTGCCAAATGAGTCCCGCTGAATGCGGCCTGACGTATTCTCCTCTCACACCCATCATTTCTCCTCCTTCCAAAATTCAGATCACAAATCACTCATTAGCTGTTTTCTGAATCCCCCAGTGTCCTAAATTCTTCTTACTACCATAATGTTTTGCATAAACCTCAGGATGAGTGTGCACATCGCATTAAACTGTAACCAAATGTTCAGTTATCTACCTTTTGTTGGGTTGTGCTGTTTCAACTTAGTTAAGCTTGTGCATTTCCCAGAGTCTGGTATGTGAGTAGCTCTGATGATATATCTTGGAATAAAGGGTATTAAAAGCAGTTTGTTTTCAGCTGGCAAGATCAACAAAACTGTATTAACTCTCCAGCCCTATGTAACAATCTATTTCACGGGGATCTCGATAGCCTCTATATCCCACAACACATTTATGGGGACCCTCTACATTGATGATATCATGCTGATCTGATCCAGTGAGTAAAAAGTAGCAAGTGTTCTAGATTCTTTGTCTAAACACACACATGCCAGAAATGAGAAATGGACACCTCAAAACACAAGGCCCTACTTTAGTAGAACATCTGGAGGTCCGATGCTCTGTGGGTATGTTGAAATTCTCTCTTCCAAAGTGAAGGCCTTTTGGATTTGTAATGTGTAACTCTGATTTTTTTTTTTTAAAGAAACATAAAGGTTATCGGTTTTGAATAAGGGCCAGATCAGAATATTATTCTGCAATAGGTCTGGGCTGCCGTACAACTTGATCTGCTACTGGGGCTTTATGTCCCAGCAGATCCAAAAGTGCCTGAAGTGTTTGCGACAGATAGAAACGCTATTCAGAGCCTCTGGCGAGTCTCTGCAGAATCACATTGCGGAAGTTTAGGGTTTTGCAGCAAAGCTTTCTCATCCTCTGCAGATGTGTCCTCTTCTGAGCTCTGGCTGGCCTCCAGCAGGGACACAGTCTGACCACGCACCTCACTATAACTGTCCCACCCGCTCTGCCCTTCAAGACCTGCAGATGCCGGAGGCACCGTGGAAGAAAGCTGGGTGTGTGAGGCAGCACGCTACCACCAAGCTGAAGTTTTAGGTATGAGATTTGGCTCAACAGGACCTGAAGGTAAAAGTAAGACAAGGGACTCACTTGGCTCCTCCTACTACACTATCTCCTCTTTCAACAAACAGCATGTGGCCACACGGGGACTTCCTTGTGACTTGCTGATGAAGGAAGAAAAAACTCAAGGCTAGTTTATAGATAGCTCTGCACAGTATGCTGGCATCCCCTGAATGTGGACAGCTACAGCGTGACATCCCCACTCTGGGGGACCCTTTCACAACCCCACTTTCAGAGCCAGTAAGTAGTGTGACCAAGGGAAACCCTTTCAGTGGGCAGAACGTCCAACAATGCCCCAGGCATTTATTTTCTCTGGAGGGGGAGAGGTTATCAGAGGTATATATCCACACTGACTCATAAGCTATAGCTAACAGGTTGGCTGGGTGATCATGAACTTCAAAGGAATGGAATTGGAAAATGGGTGACAAAGAAACCTCAGGAAGTGATGTGTGGCTAGATTTCTCTGAATGCTCACAGTACAGAGATAATTTCTTCCAACTGTAAATACTAGAAAGAAGTGTAGGAGGATAGGATAGAGTAGAGGAAAAAGTTCATATCTTTTTAGGCTTCGGGAAAGAGTCACAGATGCTTTTAAAAACTTAGTTACATAGAATTTCTATCCAGAAACACACACACACACACAGTCAATACTGTATGATTTCTAGAGGCTCATGAACCTTCTAATTTAACTGTTTTCTACAAACCTCTTTGACTCAAGGTCAAGAAAATCTTTTAAATAATACAGATCTGTAAACAATTAGAAACCAACTATACAAGACTTCAAAAGGAATTTAAAATCCTTTGGGGCATAGCCCAAGTAAGGAGGACAATTAACTGGGTACCTAAACATATCAGAATCTCTTCTGTCTGTTTCCCACCCAGTGTCTTTTATTCTCTCTGCCTTGCTATTTAAATAAAGAACTACAAAAATTTTGTAAATGATCTTAGAGATCATTTAACATAACTTCCCTTGCCCCAGGTTTTAGTGATGAAAAATCAAACCCAAAAGACAAGGTGAAGAACAATTATGACATAATAGAAAATCAGACATAAAAATAAAAATTATAACTAATATTTACATAGTACTTACTTTCTTTGTGCCAGACACTTTTTTTCTAAGTATCTTATCTATATTAAATCATTTAATTCTGGCACAACCATACCACCATCTCCAAGGAAACTGAGGCTTGAGAGGGAAATTAACTTGTCCTCAGTGACATGGTTGGCATGTAATCAAAGTTCTTGATAGAGTCTGACATAAATAGGAGGTAAGTGTATAATCAATAACAGGGTCCCCCACCCTCTTTCTTGTTCTTTCTCAATAGAAACATTTGATGGCAGAGGGCCTAGACCTCCATTTTCCTAACTCCAGAGGCTTTCGTGCCCACAAACTCTTACTCTTGCCTTCCTTGCCATCTCCTCCCATCCTTCAACCTGACCAGCATTAGACAATAAAGCATCTATATTTGACTAAATGCAAATAACTCCCCTTTTTTTGACTTAAAAATCAGAAGCCTCCCTTGAGTCCAACCCACTAAGAACAGCTCACTTGAACTAAGTTTCTTTTTACATCTTTGTAATTTTTATCCCAACTTCAAATTATTAGAAAAAATATTTTGATACTAGTTAATTTTCTGCACATTTCAACGGTTATGTTAATTTATATATTTTAATGAATTTATATTTATTTATTTTGAAGGTTTTTTTAAATTTATTTGAGAGCAAGAGAGAGAGCGAGCATTAGTTGGAGGAGAGGGAGAGAAGCAGGCTCCCTGCAGAGCAGGGAGCCTGACACAGGGATCAATCTTAGGACCCTAGGATCATGACCTGAGCCGAAGGCAGATGCTTAACCCACTGAGCCACTAAGGTGCCCCAATAAATTTATATTTATATAAAATCTCAAATTATTATAGTCTAGTTTTATTTCTCACCTTACACTCCCTTTAACTGAGATCCAGCCACAGACATATGTAGGTGTTCTTGAATTGATATGAAAAAATAAAGGAATCCTCTCAAAGCCAACAAAGCAACACTGTGGCTATCATCAGAGATCCTAACACCTGTTATTATCGTTACTATCGAACCGTCATCCCTAAAAGAACACTGCAACTCTTCAGCCAGGTCAGGAAAGAGTCTGGGCTTCCAGAAACCATCAGCTTCCTTTTTCCATGAAAGGGTTTAGCTTTCTAAACCACTGTCTTACCATCCAAGGACTCTGCCTCGTTGTGACCTCTTCTTCAGATCATTAGGGAAAAGCAAAACACTGCTCTTGGAAAGGCTTCCTAGGCTCTAAAGGATCAAAATTCCTAATGTTTCTCTGTCTTTGAAGTTAACACCAGCTGACCTTGAAACTAATGAAGAAAACAATATGTTTACCATAAAGTCAAATAGACGACATTTGATCAGCAAACATGAGTTGAGGAATTCCAATAGTATTCTGGGCAGAAAACAATCAAAATGAGGGAATAGGGTATTTTCTAGTTTTCTAAAAAAGTATGGGTCTCAGTAGCAAATAATTTAAGCAAGTAGCAAGTTAAATTATTTCTAACTGTACTGATTCACTCAGAAACCTGGCTGGATGAAAGTTTTTGTGTGGCAAGTAGAAGTAACCTTTTGCTATCACAATCCCAATGGGCTTTGAGGGACTCCATTTTCTACTGATAGACACAAAGTATAGCAACAGGTTGCCCTAAGACTTCTTTAAGCAAATGTGATTGTGCCCAAGTATCTGAACATCTCAGAAACTTTATCTAGCTCTTCATTAGAAAATACAAGGGATGCATTTTATAGCACCTTTACACACGTTTATAATCAGAGGTAGTGTCTGATCAAGAAGCACCAGACACTCACTGTGGCCTGGTAAACGTTGGACTCAGAAACTATCAACCAGGAGATGTTGCTCATCTTATTTTGAAAAGTGGACTGTGTATCTATTTTTTCATCCCAGAAAGGTCTATAAAATGACATAATACCCTTTGTGATAAATTCTTCAGTTGTTTTCATTCTCAGTTTCTCATTCTTGCATTCCCAGTGCTGCACCATTAGACTTTGGGAGTTGAATCATACTTTCTCCATGAATTCTTTTAAGTCAGTTTCAGCATTCTTGCATCAGGCTTACTGACAACTGACAACTCACTTTAGGGATCCACAAGCCACAGAGTCAGGGCTTACAAAGCAGTCACCAGAGCAGTCTTCAAGTTCTTAGGATTCAAAATGAGATTATAAACATGAAAGATGTTTCTAAACATTCTAGAGAATAACAGAATTATTATTCTGTTAATAATAATTAACAGAATGCCATTTCTCTAGAATGCCATTTTCTGCCATTTCCAAAATTTACAGCAAAACTTCAGCTGCAGAGTATCTGGCAGTTCCTCTGACAAAATGATTTTTTTAAAGTCTACCGTAAAACGCGGAATCATCTACGTGTTCATTCTCTGGTTCGCTCTATCCCAGCAGTGTACTTGCAAAAACGGTAGCACACCACCTAGATGAGCTCAATTCCATTTTCCGTCCTCGAACTGTAAACAGCAGGTATGAAAAACTCGAGCCTGAAAGCTGTCCGGTGTAGAGAAAAGAACCCGGGCAGAGCTGTTTTCTGCGAACATGATTCATCAGTTGATTTTTCAGAGCAGAAAGAGGTCGGCATGTGGCAGCACCAGAAACACTGAAAAGATTCCTCTGCAGCGTTACAAAACCACGCTGTTCTCATTTTCCCTTGAACAGTACCTGGGGAAGAAAAGAATACAATACGGTTCAAGACTGGGAAAGGCTCTAATTTGAGAACAGGCGTCACTCAACAAAAATTACCCATTTATGAAATAAGGGTCTGTATCTAAAAAATTAGCAGAGTCCGCACTAAATTCTAAGCAGCGGGACAGGACACCAGGGACCTCGAGACCGACATCCCGGAACCTAGAAAGATGACGGGTACCCAAAAATGATGCTAACTTTGGACACTCCCCAGGCGCCATGCACAGGTCAGCGCGGCCCACGGACCGCCAACCCTGCACCCTCAAGGATGTCACGTTCCAGGGGACAACCGGAGCACGAGGGGACGAGGTCTGGCCACCCCATGGGTACCACGGTCAAATTTCGGGTAGGTCAAGGCAGGGGTGGCGCTCTGTGGCGCTCCAGGAATCTGCTGCTCCCAAGAAGAAGAAGGTCGGCCTCAGCGACCGGGAAGAGAGAAGGGAAAAGGGGACCGCGCGGGGGGGGGGGGGGGGGGGAGGCGGCAGCCCTTCCCGCCCGAAGCTCCCGGCCCCGGGCCGAGGAGGGAAAGGCGAGAGTTCCACGGGAAGGGGGCACCTCCCACCCTACAGCCCGGCACCCAAGGGCCTCTGAGCTCGCGCCCCGGGGCTCGCGGGGGCGTCGCCGCACCGGAGGCCGCAGCCAGTCCTCGAGCCCGAAGTCCGACAGCGGCCTTCCCGGGACTCTGCGGGCCCCGCGGCCGCCCAGGCGCCGCCCAGGCGCCGCCCACACGCGGAGTGCGCTGTGATTGGCTCCAGCTCCCCGCTGGATAACGGGCCCGAGTTCTTATTGGTCCCAGGCTCCCAGCGGGCGTCCCGCGAGAGTGTGCGCAGGCGCGAGAGCAGGGTCCTTCGGTCTCCACGCGTGCCGGGGGCGGGTCTCGGGCAGAGCACCCCTAAGTGGGGACCGGTCGTCGTAGTTGTCCGGCGGGCGGTCCGTTTGGCTGCGGCCCAGAGTGGGCGAGGGCACCAGCCCCCGCGCCGCCCCGCGTCCCTCCCCCAGCGGCGCGGGTGGGGTGCGGGTTGGGCCGGAGGCTGGACCCTGGGTCTCACGTCGCCGCCCGGGAGCGAGTCGAGCCCTGCGGCGGCGCTGGCCCCGCAGGTCCCTGTGGACGCCTCCGTGGGCGTCTGTGTCCCGAACACTTCCCTAGACTGGGGGGCGAGGGGACCCAAGGGGGCGTCGGAAAGGGGTCCGGCCCCGGGGGTCCCGCGGGGTGCTGCTCCCCCGCTTCTCCGCCTGCGGGTGCTGGCCCGGTGCCGGGGATCCGCCTCTGAGAAACGGGGTCACAGACCTTTGTAAGGTGGTGGTGGGCCCGAGGGGTTCCTCCTCCTCAGGAGCGCCGGGAAGTGATACAAGTCCTCAGCTGAAGTTTCCATACTGGGGTTTCACAGTAGCGGGGAGTCACGTGTCCTGCCCTTTCTGTGCTACGTTTGAGCCTTTGAGCCGCAAAGTGTCAAACACCGCCTGGGGCTGTTCTCCAGGTGCCGCTCTGAGGCCTAGAAAAAACTGAATTACGTGTATTTAGTGATTTTTTATTCTTAATGTGTTAACATGATTATTTCACAAATTACTTTCTTTAAGGCTTAATTTGCTTTCAGTCAGTTGTGATTGTCCGGAGGAGCATAAACTTAGTTCTAATTCAGCCCAAAAGCCTAAATTACGTTTTGAGTTTCAGTTTAAGTCCTCCTTAAAGCTCTTTCCTGACAGTTCCCCTAGAAATAGACACTGTGATGAGTATGAGATTTTATGAGTTTTATTTTGCTCTTGATAACCTGCGGAAAAGCAGAATCATCAGAGCGTGTTTGAAACGGTTTTCAGCAGTAATGGGCTTGCTCTTGAAGAGTATAGGCGAGTTCACCTGTGTGCTGTGATTACGTTGCTCCGCATTAGAATGGAAGATCCCTCAAGAAACCTACACATTTTAATTGATTTTTTTTCTTTCTCAAAAAGAGCAACAACGAAAAGTCCATTTTGTGAGTACTGTGTTTCAGTTACTGTCCAAATGCATTTATCAGATGGATCCCAGTACACCCACTTCAAAGATGAGGCATCGGAAACCAGGCCAGTTTGGTAGCGTGCTCAGTTAAACGTCTCATAAATGGCACTTTCTGGGATTCAAACCCAGAGTCTGACCCTAGATTCTGATTTTGAATAGCACTATTTCTGGATTAGGATTAATTTCTCTATTAACCCTGTTTAATGGTTAACATTCTCTCTATATTTTAAGTACATTCAGAGTTAACTGCCATAACTCCAGTCGGAAGGCTCACTCAGTGTACCTCCAGCAGAGCAGGGACAGATACACCCTTTCTAGAATTTTTGTGCTGGACTATGTCTTACCTATCTGCTTTTGTAAGCTAAGGGACATTTTCCTATTTAACACATGGATGCACTGTATAATCTTTGAGGGGCCAGAAGCATCTCAGAGAAAGGAGCTAGTGTTTTTTTTATTGAAACAATTTTTATTTGCATTTTTGTGTGGATCTTGCTGCAGTCTTAAAGATTTGAGGGACTTGATGTCTTGCGTGTCTGTTTTTGTGTAGTCCTCTTTTTTAAAAGCTTTAAAATTTTTTTCATTGCTGTGTAGCTTTTAGCACGCAAAGTCTCCTGACATGCTATGACAATTTTCAAAAAATTTTCTTTAAGGAATGGCCCCTTGTGGCCTTGTGTTTATGTCTTTTTGTTTCTCCGGTCTTTGGAACACCTCACCTAGCCCAGGGTAAAATCTGGATATGTGCTCACACAAACGCCTTCATCTGAGGACTTGCTCTTGATCAGGGCAACTCACCAAAATCTTCATGGGACCCTTTTAGGTTATACATGTCTAAACCCTACCTTCCTAGAGAGTCTGATTCAGTAAGTACCTTTACTGAAGGACCCAAGCCCTGTGCATGCTTTGGTAAGGATTTGGGTTTGAGGACCAGTGGTGTAATTTGTGCAAGGAATTTGCCTCATGCTCTTTTTCTTTTTTTGTGTGTGACTTTGAATCCATGCTTAATTTTGCAAGTCATGTAAAGTAATTATTAACAAGCCATTTGGCCCAGGAGAGATCACTGGAGTGGGAACTAAGATTGCTTATGAATGGATAAGTTTATTACCAAAGGAGCTAGTGGGAAAATACCCTGAAGGGCAGAGAGGGCAGTAGTAAACCTGCACGTGGGGAACCGTGGTGTTCCGGTGGCCCTCTACGCTGTCAGCCAGTCAAGCCTCTGCAGAAGTTACTGCCCACAGGCTCCAGCAGTTTCCTGGTCTTCGTTGAGCAGTTTGTCTTCCGACTTGCTCGTTGTACTGTATCAGACATTTCCAGCTACAACAGCTCGCAGGAGCTTGTATACCACAAAATGATCTGCGAGCCACTAACTCACCCGCAGTACTTCAAAACGCAGCCCATCAAAACTCCTACAGCATGGAGGCCAGGAGAAAAATGACTCAGTGGGGGACAGTGGCCAGCTGGGTTGAATGCGGCCAAGATTTTGGATTTGGCAACTTGAAGCCACTGGTGACTTTGGGAAGGCCAGTTTTAGTGGAGGAGGGATAAACGTCAGGGGGCTGGGGAGAAGGTGAATCATGCAAAAAGCTTTTCAGAGCACTTTGCTAAGAGGTGCCAGGTTAAAATCAAATCCATTTCTTCACTGCATACAAAATGCCCGACACTATTAGGATTTTGTGGGATACAAGGGTACACGTGATATGTGCCCTACACCCAGGGAGGAAGGTCACAAAAACACAGGGTTTTTAAGGGGCTGCTGGAGCACACAGTAGGGGCCCCATCACCCTGTCTTGTCAGTTAAATAGGGTGAAGACATGTAAAACCACTAAGAAAATCGCCACGCATGGGGGCACTTGTTTGGCTCAATGAAGCATCTGACTCTTGATTTCTGCTCAGATTATGATCTCAGGGTCATGAGATCAAGCTCCATGTTGGGTTCCACACTCAGCATGGAGTCTGCTTGAGATTCTCTCCCTTTCCCGCCAGTCCACCTCCCAACACTCACACTCTCTCCATCTCTTAAAAAAAAATAAAAGGCAGAGTGGAGGGAAGAGGCACATAGCAAGTCCCCAGGGTGTGCATTAAGAGTAGTGACAGCATTTACATAACACACGTACTGTATTGAACATGACGCAACTCATTCAGTCTTAGCACTGGCGACTAGGATTGCTACTCCCATTTACAGATGAAACAGGCATAAAGACTATTGTGCCCAAGGTCTCAGGCTCTTAAGTGGCCAAGCCAGTACTTACATTTGTGCAGTCTGCTTTTGGTTTGTGCAACAATGCTGAGCAGCATGGCCTCCCGTTCTCCTGTGCCAGAGCCCGTTCTGTGGGCGAATGTAATGAGGGATGGCTTTTCTGCACCCTGTAGCAAGCAGAGAGCTAAAGCCGGGAAATATTCCAAGCCGAGGGGGGAGAGTGAAAAACCATTAAAGGTGTAAAAAACTTGATGCCTTGAAGATGAATAAGTCCCCAGTGTGCCTTGAGGTTGAGAGAAGGGAAGGGGAGCCAGAGAGGACCTGACAGGTTAATACTCTCCAGGCCTCAAGTCCTTGGGCTCCTATTACAGAAATGAGGCTTCATCCCAGGGCCAGTAAGTAAGAAGTTTGTGAAAGACTTTAAGTATGGGCAGGACTTGGTCAGATTTGCGTTTGAGAACCTTCTCTGTGGGCTTAAGGGTATGGGGGAGGAGAAATGCAGAGAGCAGATAGGAAATTCTGCATTTCCCAAAGAAGGTCTGGACAGAGCTCAAGTGGTGAGCTTAGAGTCAACCAGAGAGAGAGTTTCGTGAATTAAGGAGGATTTGGTAAGAGATTTGTTGTAAAAATCCTTGCATCCCCAAATATTCCTTTCTTTTCTTCTCTAGAGATGATAAATAGTCAAGGATTTAAATGACCGGAGTCAAAGCTGGGAAGCTGGGGGCACGGAAAATGCTGACTTCTTAAAGCAAAGGGAATCGGGCCTAAACTTCAGGACCTGAGGTCAGAAAACCAAAAATTAAAGGAAGAGAAGAAGGCTTTTTGGCTCAAAACTCTGAAACCCTATTTTTCTGAAGCTAAGACTTTGTCTTACATGTATTTGTCTGGAGACAGGGTTGGTCAACACTGAATGACAAAAAAGAAACCCTGATCTGACCTAATGTGGTCTCTGTCTGCATGTCCTTGCTTGTGCCTCTAAACCAGCCCCACCCCCCACCATCCCATCCCCAACTGCCCTATTATTTATAAGGCCCGGGAGCTAAGAGACAGCTCTCAGTGCTCTTAGCACCTGCCTGGGGCTGTGTGTACATCCTGGAGGACTTGACCAATTCACAGGGGATCCATACCCATATCTAGACGTGTAAGGGCTTCCTGATATAACATAGTTACCAGCATTGCCTGGGTAGTGAAAGGCCCCCCAGTGATAGGTCAGTGATCAAAGGAGCGAGACTGATACAAAACGCAGGTCAAGCAAAGCTTTATTTCGCGCCAAGCATCGAGAATCAAACTGACTCGTCCGGGCCATCTCTTACAACGAGGTGATCCCTCCCTGCCTTACGGACTAACTTTTATAGAGCAAAGGCCATGTGGTTGAGCCTGGCCACACACAGGTGGCCAATGAGATTGTAACACAGAGAAAGCTGCACAGTCATGCTAGGTCACACACGGATGGCCAATTGAATTACAATTCACCCCATAGTAGCTATTTGAACTAGCCTATCACCTTGGTCAGAATTGGCGCCCAAAAGGCACCCAAAAGGCAGGACCCACAGTCCTTGGTAGCTAGGGACACAGTATGCATGCCCCACTGATTGGATGTCTCCACCTGGCCCGATTCATCCCTGCATTCCGGCTGTTATCTCCACCTGACCTGCCCTGCCCTTGTATTTGGGCTCTGTTATCAGGGACTGGTCAACCATATTTTACTGGTTTCCCGGACTTGCTTTTAAGTAAGTTCCCCTGGGGTGGGGGTGGGGGGCAGGGTCAGTTTAAGTTTTACAGCATAAACAGCAAAATCACTGTTTAACCAGATGGAATCACTCTGGCTAAATAGGCCCTTACAGGTAGTACTTAACTCTTGTGAACTTACATTACCAAAATTATTTTAGTAATTTAAAAATAATTTAGCATTCTTTTTTTTTTCCCTTTTTATTAATTTTTTCAGCGTAACAGTATTCATTCTTTTTGCACAACACCCAGTGCTCCATGCAAAACGTGCCCTCCCCATCACCCACCACCTGTTCCCCCAACCTCCCACCCCTGACCCTTCAAAACCCTCAGGTTGTTTTTCAGAGTCCATAGTCTCTTATGGTTCGCCTCCCCTCCCCAATGTCCATAGCCCGCTCCCCCTCTCCCAATCCCACCTCCCCCCAGCAACCCCCAGTTTGTTTTGTGAGATTAAGAGTCATTTATGGTTTGTCTCCCTCCCAATCCCATCTTGTTTCATTTATTCTTCTCCTATCCCCCTACCCCCCCATGTTGCTTCTCCATGTCCTCATATCAGGGAGATCATATGATAGTTGTCTTTCTCCGATTGACTTATTTCACTAAGCATGATACGCTCTAGTTCCATCCACGTCGTCGCAAATGGCAAGATTTCATTTCTTTTGATGGCTGCATAGTATTCCATTGTGTATATATACCACATCTTCTTGATCCATTCATCTGTTGATGGACATCTAGGTTCTTTCCATAGTCTGGCTATTGTAGACATTGCTGCTATAAACATTCGGGTACACGTGCCCCTTCGGATCACTATGTTTGTATCTTTAGGGTAAATACCCAGTAGTGCAATTGCTGGGTCATAGGGTAGTTCTATTTTCAACATTTTGAGGAACCTCCATGCTGTTTTCCAGAGTGGTTGGACCAGCTTGCATTCCCACCAACAGTGGAGGAGGGTTCCCCTTTCTCCACATCCTCTCCAGCATCTGTCATTTCCTGACTTGTTAATTTTAGCCATTCTGACTGGTGTGAGGTGATATCTCATTGTGGTTTTGATTTGTATTTCCCTGATGCCGAGTGACGTGGAGCACTTTTTCATGTGTCTGTTGGCCATCTGGATGTCTTCTTTGCAGAAATGTCTGTTCATGTCCTCTGCCCATTTCTTGATTGGATTGTTTGTTCTTTGGGTGTTGAGTTTGCTAAGTTCCTTATAGATTTTGGATACTAGCCCTTTATCTGATATGTCGTTTGCAAATATCTTCTCCCATTCTGTCAGCTGTCTTTTGGTTTTGTTAACTGTTTCCTTTGCTGTACAAAAGTTTTGATCTTGATGAAATCCCAATAGTTCATTTTCGCCCTTGCTTCCCTTGCCTTTGCCATTGTTCCTAGGAAGATGTTGCTGCGGCTGAGGTCGAAGAGGTTGCTGCCTGCGTTCTCCTCAAGGATTTTGACGGATTCTTTCTAACATTGAGGTCCTTCATCCATTTGGAGTCTATTTTCGTGTGTGGTGTAAGGAAGTGGTCCAATTTCATTTTTCTGCATGTGGCTGTCCAATTTTCCCAGCACCATTTATTGAAGAGGCTGTCTTTTTTCCATTGGACATTCTTTCCTGCTTTGTCGAAGATTAGTTGACCATAGAGTTGAGGGTCGATTTCTGGGCTCTCTATTCTGTTCCACTGGTCTATGTGTCTGTTTTTGTGCCAGTACCATGCTGTCTTGATGATGACAGCTTTGTAATAGAGCTTGAAGTCCGGAATTGTGATGCCACCAACTTTGGCTTTGTTCTTCAATATTCCTTTGGCTATTCGAGGTCTTTTCTGGTTCCATATAAATTTGAGGATTATTTGTTCCATTTCTTTGAAAAAAATGGATGGTATTTTGATAGGGATTGCATTAAATGTGTAGATTGCTTTAGGTAGCATAGACATTTTCACAATATTTATTCTTCCAATCCAGGAGCATGGAACATTTTTCCATTTTTTTGTGTCTTCCTCAATTTCTTTCATGAGTACTTTATAATTTTCTGTGTATAGATTCTTAGTCTCTTTGGTTAGGTTTATTCCTAGGTATCTTATAGTTTTGGGTACAATTGTGAATGGGATTGACTCCTTAATTTCTCTTTCTTCAGTCTTGTTGTTGGTGTACAGAAATGCAACTGATTTCTGTGCATTGATTTTATATCCTGACACTTTACTGAATTCCTGTACAAGTTCTAGCAGTTTTGGAGTGGAGTCTTTTGGGTTTTCCACATATAGTATCATATCATCTGCGAAGAGTGATAGTTTGACTTCTTCTTTACCAATTTGGATGCCTTTAATTTCTTTTTGTTGTCTGATTGCTGAGGCTAGGACTTCTAATACTATGTTGAATAGCAGTGGTGATAATGGACATCCCTGCCGTGTTCCTGACCTTAATGGAAAAGCTTTCAGTTTTTCTCCATTGAGAATGATATTTGCAGTGGGTTTTTCATAGATGGCTTTGATAATATTGAGGTATGTGCCCTCTATCCCTACACTTTGAAGAGTTTTGATCAGGAAGGGATGCTGTACTTTGTCAAATGCTTTTTCAGCATCTATTGAGAGTATCATATGGTTCTTGTTCTTTCTTTTATTAATGTGTTCTATCACATTGATTGATTTGCGGATGTTGAACCAACCCTGCAGCCCTGGAATAAATCCCACTTGATCGTGGTGAATAATCCTTTTAATGTACTGTTGAATCCTATTGGCTAGTATTTTGGCGAGAATTTTTGCGTCTGTGTTCATCAAGGATATTGGTCTGTAGTTCTCTTTTTTGGTGGGATCCTTGTCTGGTTTTGGGATCAAGGTGATGCTGGCCTCATAGAATGAGTTTGGAAGTTTTCCTTCCATTTCTCTTTTTTGGAACAGTTTCAGGAGAATAGGAATGAGTTCTTCTTTAAATGTTCGGTAGAATTCCCCTGGGAAGCCGTCTGGCCCTGGGCTTTTGTTTGTTTGGAGATTTTTGATGACTGTTTCAATCTCCTTACTGGTTATGGGCCTGTTCAGGTTTTCTATTTCTTCCTGGTTCAGTTGTGGTAGTTTATATGTCTCTAGGAATGCATCCATTTCTTCCAGATTGGCCAATTTGTTGGCGTAGAGTTGCTCATAGTATGTTCTTATAATTGTCTGTATTTCTTTGGTGTTAGTTGTGATCTCTCCTCTTTCATTCATGATTTTATTGATTTGGGTCCTTTCTCTTTTCTTTTTGATGAGTCTGGCCAGGGGTTTATCAATCTTATTGATTCTTTCAAAGAACCAGCTCCTAGTTTCATTGATTTTTTCTATTGTTTTTTTGGTTTCTATTTCATTGATTTCTGCTCTGATCTTTATGATTTCTCTTCTCCTGCTGGGTTTAGGGTTTCTTTCTTGTTCTTTCTCCAGCTCCTTTACGCGTAGGGTTAGGTTGTGTACTTGAGACCTTTCTTGTTTCTTGAGAAAGGCTTGTACCGCTATATATTTTCCTCTCAGGACTGCCTTTGCTGTGTCCCACAGATTTTGAACTGTTGTGTTTTCATTATCATTTGTTTCCATGAATTTTTTCAATTCTTCTTTAATTTCCTGGTTGACCCATTCATTCTTTAGAAGGATGCTGTTTAGTCTCCATGTATTTGGGTTCTTTCCAGCTTTCGTCTTGTGATTGAGTTCTAGCTTCAGAGCATTGTGGTCTGAAAATATGCAGGGAATAATCCTAATCTTTTGATACCGGTTGAGACCTGATTTGTGACCCAGGATGTGATCTATTCTGGAGAAGGTTCCATGTGCACTAGAGAAGAATGTGTATTCTGTTGCTTTGGGATGAAATGTTCTGAATATATCTGTGATGTCCATCTGGTCCAGTGTGTCATTTAAGGCCTTTATTTCCTTGTTGATCTTTTGCTTGGATGATCTGTCCATTTCAGTGAGGGGAGTGTTAAAGTCCCCTACTATTATTGTATTATTATTGATGTGTTTCTTTGATTTTGTTATTAATTGGTTGATATAGTTGGCTGCTCCCACGTTAGGGGCATATATATTTAAAATTGTTAGATCTTCTTGTTGGACAGACCCTTTGAGTAGGATATAGTGTCCTTCCTCATCTCTTATTATAGTCTTTGGCTTAAAATTTAATTGATCTGATATAAGGATTGCCACCCCAGCTTTCTTCTGATGCCCATTAGCATGGTAAATTGTTTTCCACCCCCTCACTTTCAATCTGGAGGTGTCTTCGCGTCTAAAATGAGTTTCTTGTAGGCAACATACTGATGGGTTTTGTTTTTTTATCCATTCTGATACCCTGTGTCTTTTGATTGGGGCATTTAGCCCATTAACATTCAGGGTAACTATTGAGAGATATGAATTTAGTGCCATTAGTAGCCTGTAAGGTGACTGTTACTGTATATTGTCTCTGTACCTTTCTGATCTATTACTTTTAGGCTCTCTCTTTGCTTAGAGGACCCCTTTCAATATTTCCTGGAGACCTGGTTTGGTGTTTGCAAATTCTTTCAGTTTTTGTTTGTCCTGGAAGATTTTGATCTCTCCTTCTATTTTCAATGATAGCCTAGCTGGATAGAGTATTCTTGGCTGCATGTTTTTCTCGTTGAGTGCTCTGAATATATCATGCCAGCTCTTCCTGGCCTGCCAGGTCTCTGTGGATAAGTCTGCCGCCAATCTAATATTTTTACCATTGTATGTTATTGATTTCTTTTCTCGGGCTGCTTTCAGGATTTTCTCTTTGTCACTAAGACTTGTAAATTTTACTATTAGGTGACGGGGTGTGGACCTATTCTTGTTGACTTTGAGGGGGGTTCTCTGCATCTCCTGGATTTTAATGCTTGTTCCCTTTGCCATATTAGGGAAATTCTCTCCAATGATTCTCTCCAATAGACCCTCTGCTCCCCTCTCTGTTTCTTCTTCTTCTGGAATCCCAATTATTCTAATGTTGTTTCGTCTTATGGTGTCACTTATCTCTCGAATTCTCTCCTCATGGTCCAGTAGCTGTTTGTCCCTCTTTTGCTCGGCTTCCTTATTCTCTGTCATTTGGTCTTCTATATCACTAATTCTTTCTTCTGCCTCATTGATCCTAGCAGTGAGAGCCTCCATTTTTGATTGCACCTCATTAATAGCTTTTTTGATTTCAACTTGGTTAGACTTTAGTTCTTTAATTTCTCCAGAAAGGGCTTTAATATCTCCAGAGAGGGTTTCTCTAATATCTTCCATGCCTTTTTCGAGCCCGGCTAGAATGTTCAGAATCGTCATTCTGAACTCTTGATCTGACATAGTACCAATGTCTGTGTTGATTAGGTCCCTAGCCTTCGGTACTGTCTCTTGTTCTTTTGTTTGTGGTGATTTTTTCCGCCTTGTCATTTTGTCCAGATAAGAGGATATGAAGGAGCAAATAAACTACTAATAGGGTGGCAAAGACCCCAGAAAAATGCGCTGTAACCAAATCAGAAGAGACCCCAAATTGGGGGGGGGGGGGAAGGGGATAAAAAACAGGTTCTGAAAAAAAAAAAAGAAAAAAATTTAAAAAATAAAACAAATAAAAAAATATAAAAAAGAAAGAAAAAATATATATATTTAGATGAACTAGTCAAAAAACGTTAAAAAAGAAAAGGGTAAAAGTTTTTAAAAAAATTTAGCAGAAGAAGAAAAAAGAAAAAAGAAAAAAAAATTGAAAAAAGAAAAAAAAAATAAAAAATTGAAAAAAGAAAAAAAAATTGAAGTAGCCGCAAGACTAAAGAATCATGGGGAGAAAGCCATGAGTTCCGTGCTTTGCTTTCTCCTCCTCTGGAATTGCTCTGCTGTCTTAGGAATTGAATCTGCTTTCTCCTTGATAGTTGAACTTCGTCCTGGCTGGATATTTTGTTGATCTTCTGGGGGGGGGGCCTGTTGTAGTGACTCTCAAGTGTCTTTGCCCGAGGCGGGATTGCACCGCCCTTACCGGCGGCCGGACTAAGTAATCGGCTCGGGTTCGCTTTTGGGAGCTTCTGTTCCCTGAACGCTTTCCGTAGAGTTCCGGAGGACAGGAATGAAAATGGCGGCCTCCCAGTCTCCGGCCCGGAGGAGCCGAGAGCCTGGGGCCCCACTCCTCAGTGCGCCCCCAGAGGACAGCACCCAATCACTCCCGTATCCCCAGCCTCTAGCCGCGCTCCGAGCTCACCCAGCCCGCGACCAGTTCAAGGTAACCCCGAGCTGAGAGTTCAGTCCTCGGCTCTGTCTCTGCAGCCGGCTTCTCCGTTCTAATACCTGCGAGCTCTCCGACACTCTGACACCCCCGATCCTTCTGTGACCTTGCGGGGCCTGGGGCCACGCTGGCCCCGCGTGGGCTTCACCCCAGTTTAGCCCCTGGAGCAATGTCCCTCAGTGGAACAGACTTTTAAAAGTCCTGATTTTGTGCTCCGTTCCTCCGCCGCTTGCCGGGAGCCGGCCCCTCCCCCCGCGGTCTATCTTCCCGTCGTTTTAGATTCACTTCTCCGCCAGTCCTACCTTTCAGAAAGTGGTTGATTTTCTGTTTCTAGAGTTGCTGTTCTTCTTCTCTTCGCTCTCCCGTTGGATTTGTAGGTGTTTGCTATGTTTAGATAAGCTATCGAGCTGATCTCCTGTTACCTGATGTAGTCTCAGGCTGCTACTTCTCCGCCATCTTGACTCTAATTTAGCATTCTTAGGAGGAGTCTCCTTCATAATACATTGAATTTTTGGATTACTGCATTTAAATGCACATGTGTGGCATAGCAGACTATATTTTAATACAACGTTTTTGAGCAATTATTATCAAAGCTATGTTTCTGGTAATATTTTTATTTATTTATTTATAAGATTTTATGTATTTATTTGGCAGAGAGAGACAGAGTACAAGCAAGGGGAGCAGCAGGCAGAGGGAGAAACGGGCTCTCAGCACAGCTGGGAGCTCAATGCTGGGCTCCATCCCGGGACCTGAGATCATGACCTAAGTGAAGTCAGATGCTTAGCCAACTGAGCCACACAGCTACCCTCCGATATTTTAAAGTGCTAATTAAGTTCATGTTCTATGAAGCTGGACACGTAAAGTATATTTTGAAATTTCGTTGTGATTTTTTTTTTAATAGTCACTTTTTAAAAAAAATTTTAATATTGATTTTGGTTGATGAAACTGACATTGTCAAATTTCACTCTTCCTACTATTTTAGGGCAGGTATGAAACAATGCACATATGCTTGGTAATAAATAGATTTTCTCATAATGATTACTTAAAACACCCTTTACTGGGATAAGTCTTGTGTGTGTTACCCAGCAAAGAAAAATGCATCGAAAAATGAAGTAACTTGTCTGAGTGCTGCTTATGGAAGAAGGGGAAACACAAATTTGGGGTTTAGTCCCATTCTATTGGCCTTGCTGCCTGTGGAACCAGGTTACTGGGAGTTTCTGCTACTTAAGGAGTAAGGGTTATGAATGGTCTCCAAGCCAACCAGTATTCAAAATACCCTCACTTCATTTCTCCTTGAAATGGAAACAATTATTCATAGTATCTAATATACCAATAAGTGTAAGAAATAATGTTTGTAAAATGTTTATAGGCTTTATTTCAGAACTATTTTGTAAATATTAATTTTTTAAATTAACTCTTTTTCATTGTTTCATTCTACTTGTTAACTTTTTCCCAGGAATCCTTGAAGTCGTGTTCAGAGCCCTGGGCATTATCTTTTGATGCTAAAATTTTAAATAGGAAATAAGAGAGGGGTAGAGTCCATGTGGGGAAAAAAAAGCGGTGAATGAGGAGGCTGGGGATGTGGGTTAGTGTCAATCAGCAATGTGCTCTTGTCAGCCTTTTGAATTATTTTATTCTAATTCTAAGGGGTGAATTCTAAATTCTCATTCTGATGCCAACATGTTACTGAAGGGTGTCAAGTAGGAACAATGAGGTTACATGATCTGTAGGGCTGTTAACCAAGAAAAGATGTTAGTTAC
Organism: Meles meles; assembly: GCF_922984935.1. Classification (NCBI taxonomy): domain Eukaryota; kingdom Metazoa; phylum Chordata; class Mammalia; order Carnivora; family Mustelidae; genus Meles; species Meles meles. The sequence continues at coordinate 177,906,461 of NC_060068.1, read as the reverse complement.
TCCTTGAACCAGGAGGTTGGAAGACAGAAGGAGGAGGGGACAGATTTTGGAGATAATTAGTTATTGCTATCAGAATATCTAATTAAAAATGTGAAGTTCAAGCGCCACATTGGATTCCATGCTGGGCATGGAGCCTACTTAACGAATAAAAAAAAGAACCCCACACAAAACAAAACAAACAAAAAAGCCCAATTTTTAGTGGGAGGGATGGTAAGAAAGAAAAAATGATGTAACTGCTTGCTAGACACAAACAGCAGGCAGGATCATACTTTGTTAGAATCATACATACCATCTCCAAGTATCCATGTGGCTTCTTTTCTTATTAAATTTCCAGTCAGTGTCACTGTGTCAGAGAAGATTCCCATGAACACCAGCGATGGAGATGTTGATGGCTCATGGAACACCCGCGCCCCTCAGAGTCTCAGGTCTCTTGTGGTAGGAGGGACCTTGACACTAGCCTGGCCAGTTGGACATGAACCCTTAAGGGCCACACGTGACCCTCTGGTTGGTGTCCCCCACCATAGCATCTGTGTAGAGACCATGGAGATATCCCACCCCAGGGGGTATGGCCTCCATTATCTGTGTCCCTGAACACCTCCATGGAGTGGAGGTCCCACTGTCCCACCATGGCTGACCTGTGGTCACAGATAGTGTCAATAAGAAAGAAACTTCTGTCCCGCTAAGCCACTGAGCTTGGGAGGTCATTGTCCACACCACATGCCCAACCCCAGCCAGCACACAGCACACAGTGAGCACCCTGCCCCACCCCACACCTGCCTGTCCCTTTCCCTGCTGCAGTTTCCCCCACTGTGCTCATCACCACCTGACACCTGTTCCCCAGTCTTCCTGCATCACCTCCCCCCACCCCCACAACCACACAGGACACCTGCAGCTCAGAGCTCCTGGCTGGGCCAAAATCAGTGTTGCAGGAATACAGCAACCACTCCTCTTTGCAATTTAACAGAAACAAGGAAATATCACATCGAGTTTTATCTGTGTGTTGACAAATCTTATTTGGGGTGATTTATACTTCTGAAAACTGCCTCTGTATGTTTTAAGATGATGGACATAAGGTATTACATCACTGAGTTTGTGGCATGTCTGTAGCAACATGTGTGAAAATTGGCACAGGACTGTCCTCTGGCCAGACACTGACCTCTGAGGACTCTAAGGGAGCTTCCTGCAGAGATGTGAAAATGGGATTTCTTTTTCTGCTTAAGAGCTCTTCCAGGTGTTACATCCCCCACCCCCTCTCATTGGCCCTAACCGGAAGTTACTTCTGGTCCCTTCCACCAGGACTTTCAGGGTAAGAGATTTATGCATAGCAGAATGGAGGGGAAGGAACTGAAGGCAAAGTCAGCCTCATTTGAAGTTGACAATGCCCAAGGAAACAATATTAAATGATAACCAAGCACTTACATTTTTATACCTTCCCGTGGCCATCTCAACAGCATCCTACTGGAAGATTTTGCAGGTGGCCATGGTCTAAGGTTCACTGGTCTTGAGAGGGATGAAGCTCCCTGACTGAACGGTGCACGTGCTGGGAGCCCAGCAACCATGGACAAAGAAAGCCGGCAGCAAGGGCTTTTTTCTGTCTTTCTATGTGACAACATTTTTTGTTTAATTTTGAAGACAGTATAAACTACAAGTTGTAAATTTTTGATTGGAAAGTACAAATTTTCATTCACCCCTTGAAATGTTTGTCTAAAAAAAAGAAATATTTTTCTGAATTTGAATAAAGACTTGAAATGGAAACTTTTTCCTTTTTGTTGTTTTAAACACTGATGAATGAATCAAAATAATGATTATTACCAATTATTACATAATTTTATACTCTTGTTGTATATGGAAAGAGGTGTGAAATGACATGCTCTGGGGACCAAAGCTGAGAGATTTTTGGTTCAGAGGTTTGGGAAGGAGGGAGTTGCAAGAGCCTCAGATGGGCAGGTGGATTGAAGAACTTGGCACACTGGAGAACAACGTAGTGTTTCAAGGTGAATGTAGGTGGCAATGGGCCCATCACTGTCGATCGGTAAAGTAGGAGGCACCCAGGGGGTATCTGTGGGACTTAACGATCTGTGGGCCACAGGGGCTGAGGAGAAGTTTCTGTGGAGGGGCGGGCACAGAGCCGGACTGGAGAGGTTTTAAAAGGGATGCGCTGGGAGAATGGGGGTCCCTCGGTGCTCTATGTCATTCCTGTAGGCTTGAGTGCAGGAAGTCAAGTTCAAGACCCTGAGAATCAAGAAACAGAGCTTGACAAAAGAATAATGAAATACAGCAAGTAGAAGGAAGGAAATAATGAGGAAAAACAGGCAATGAAAGTAGAAAAAAAATTTGTGGTTAATCGATAATTCAAAGAATCTGTGTTCTTTGAAATGATTGATGAAGACCATGAAGAAAAAGAGGAGCAATAAGCATAATCAAAACGTAATCAAAAAGGGGGATGTCACTACAGATACAAGAATTTTTTTTTTTTTTTTTTTTTAGGATCTAGAAGAATATACGTTGCTTGCTATGGCTTATTGGCTCCATCTCTACATCTTCATGACACACAGGAAAGGTCCTGTGGTCTGGAGTCAGAAGACTTAGGAACTACAGCTCCTGGGAGGGGCAGCAATGCCTGATGGTTAAAACCGTAGGCTCCGGGGCATGTGAACATACACACCAAAGTAGCTTATTACCTCAGAACCCTAAAAGCAAATGATGTAAATGAACTTAAAATACTTCGACTCATATGGTAAAGTGCCCACTCAAATAGGAACATTCACGCAAATGCTTATAAAAGTCCAATTGCAAATATATGCGGGTGTTAAATCAATCCCAGGTTTGTAGCCATATTTATTTTTTTTTAATTTTTTTTAATTTTTTAATTTTTATTTTTTTAAAGATTTATTTATTTGACAGATAGAGATTACAAGTAGGCAGAGAGGCAGGCAGAGACAGAGAGATGTAGCCATATTTATTTAATGTTAGCATTATCCAAATACTGTCTTGGACATCCCGTAGACTTTCACGGCTAGAGGATTTGATGGGTTTTCTCAGATTGGAAATATTTTAAAAGAATTTGTCAGAGCAAGACAATGTTGAAGTAGGTGAATTTTGTCTGAACAATCTATCTTCAGCCTTGCAACACTGTGATCTCATTAGTATGATCAGTGGCAAAGCCAGAGCAGAAAAGACCCGGGTCAGATTCCGGAAGGGGGTGCAGCTGCAGAAGTGTGCCTGGGCTATGCAGTTCATCAGTGCCCCCGATCAAGGCAGCTAAAACACTATGCCAAATGTTTATGTTGAAAACTAACCAAAACAGCCCCTGATGTCAGGAACCGATCTGATGTTCATAATTAGGCGTCAGTGTTGTTACAAGCTAGTCTGATGCCCAAGTCTTGACTATGGTGTTCTTGCCTTGGACATGGACAACCACAGAGAGTATCAACGAGGTCACTGTGTGAAATGAGCCACCAAACACTGCTTTCACTTACTGAAAGGGTGCCAAGGACTCTGCCACTTACAGCTTTTCTTCCCACGAATGTATCCTCCCTATAGGTAAGATTTGTTGATACACCCAGTTATAGCTTTGTGACACCATCCAATCTAGGGCAAACCCTACTTCCCTAGATGTTCCACCAAATGTCCCAACCAAAGCGCCAATCCTCTAGTAAGTTCCTTCTTACACCTTCCCATAACTCTCTGTGATGTGCTTTCTGCTTCATTACCTGGAGTAACAAATTCAAACTGTTAACTTACAAGTGTATTTCTGGTGGGCTTTGGGTAAATGACATTGACAGTGTATATTATCTACTGAATCTTTTTTATTTTTATTATATTCCATTAGCCAACATAGAGTAGTACACCATTAGTTTTGGTGTAATGTTCAATAATTCATTAGTTGCATAGAACACACAGTGCTCATCACAGCACATCATCCACTGAATCTTTACAGCAGTTCTGTGATTAGTTATTATTTTTGTTCTCCAGATAAGGAATCTTCAGCTCAGAAAGCTTAAGTATCTTGTTCAAAATCGTGTGGATAGTAAATGACATAACCAGGCTTCAAAATTAGATCCACTGTGCTCCTAATCCTACAGTCTTTAAAACATAAGATTTTAAAATTATTATAATGTATATTTTATAAATGCAAAATATTAAATGCTACCTATATGTGCCTTATGGCACATAATAAAATGAACACCCAAGAGGTCACAACCCAACTTCAGATCAGGGAGGACCATTAGATCTATCACTGTGGCTATTTTGGGGCTTTTTCTTACCCCATCTCCTTCCTTCACCCCACAGGAAACCAGTACCTGAGTATTATGTTTATTATTATCTTCCCTCTTTTCTTTTTTTCTTAATTTTGAAGGCTTTCAAGATTTATGGAAAAGTCACAGGCATGACACAAAGAACTTCTTTCTGAATCATTTGAGAAGTCACCAACAATGTCAATTTCCTTTGGACAAGAACGCTCTCCTGCCTAATTGCCATGCAACCACCAAAGTCATGAAATTAACGTTGGCACCGTACTAACTTCTCATCTTCATTCTCCGTTCAATCTTTATAAATTGTTCCAATAATGCCCTTTATAGCGAAAGGATCAGTTCGGAATCTTACTTTGCACTTGGTTGTCATGGCTCTTTGGTCTCTTTTGGTCTAGAATATTTCCATGATCTTTCCTTGACTTTCATGAGGATGATTTTGAAGATGGCAGACCAGTTATTTTGTGGACCTTTGTTCAAGTTCACTTGGAGGTTCCCTGGAGATTATGTTCAAGTTCTTTAGAGCAAGTGATCTCAAGAGATCTCAAGAGATCACTTGAGAGCAAGTGATCAGGCTTCTCCACTGTAAAGTTATTTGTTTTCCTTGGTAACAAGGAAATGTTTTGTAGTGAAGTTCTCTGAAACTATACATGTATCACCACTATTCTTTTGGCCCTTCTTTGCTTTGGGACTCAAGATGTTCCAAACTCATATTGTACTGGTTTTCTACCCTAGTCTAGGTAGCCATTTCTCTAAGGAACCCCAGTTTCTTTTAGCAGAGAATGATACTCTAAATCAGGATCTACTCTTGGGCTGTCACTATTCCAAGATGATTACAATGAACAAAGCTAGGCATATAGACTATCCCTCATTATGTTCAGGTTTTGACATCCCAAACCTATCTATGCCCACTTCCCCCTTGGGTCCTGGCATCCTACACCGTGTCATCATGTCCTTGAACATAATCCTGTCTGTTCAACCCCTGACACTTCTCATCAGGTTGACCCTTCCCTGAATGGGCATCTCTCTACCCACCTAGAGCTTTGATACACTGAACCAAGCTTCTTGTCAAGGACACTCTTCTCACCCTCCTTGGGCTCCATCTTCCTGCAGCAGGCATGGATGCTTTCTGAGCAAGGACTCCTCACACAGGCTTCCCTGCAAGTTCATCTTCCTCTCCTCAATATTCTTCTATCCTGTTGGCTGTAATAGTTATTTAGTTAATTTGTACTGCTATGTATTCCGAGGTGGCAATATGTCCATATGTAAGGATCTTTTCAATATTATGATGGGAAAATCTTATTTTTGTTTTTTAAAGAGTATCTCGGCTATTCTTGGGTCTTTGAATTCAGTATAATTATATCTTGAATTCTCTTGTCAAGTGTCTCAAGAAACACTTTTGGGGTTTGGGTTGTTATTATATTGAATCAATGAATCAGTTTTTGGGAAATGGAATCTTTATCATCTTGTAGATTTCTGTCCTTCAACAGGTTATAACACTCTGTTTATATAGGGTTTTAGTGTCTTCCAATTAAAATTTTCTATTTTTTATATGGGTTTTTCCCATGTTTCATTCTTATTTTTAGATTTAAAATCCCCCCCTTTTTAAAGTTTTGTCTTTTAAGGGGTACCTGGGCGGGTCAGTCAGTTAAGTCTCCAGCTCTTGATTTCAGCTCAGGTCCTGCCTCAGGGTGTGAGATCAAGCCCTCATGCAGGCTCCACACTTAGCAGGGAACATGCTTCTTTCTCTCTTTCTCCCTCTCCCTCTGCCCCTCCTCCTGCTCATGGGCTCGCTCTATCTCACTCTTAAATAAGTAAATAAATCTTTTAAAATTGTGTCTTTTGGAAAATCACGTTTTCTAAAACATAATTATGGATATATATAAATATGATTGACTTTTCTGAATTAATGTTGTATATGTAGCAAATGTGCTCGTCATTTCTAAAACTTCAACTATAGATTATTTAGGCTTAACCCATAGAAAAATATTGTATGTAAATATGAGATATATTTCTCTCTTACCAATATTCATATGCATATACATATACATTTCTCTAATTTGTTTTTAGTGTACAGCATTGTGTATAGCTCTAGTAACAATGGATGTGAATGGTAGTGGTAGGTATGCATATCTTATTTCTGATTTGAAATGTTTCTAATGTTATACCATCAAGAATGATGTTTTCAATAAATCCTTGATGGATTTTATGAGGTAAGTAGGTTCTAATCGATTCCTGGACTTCTAGAATTATCTATCTTAGCAAGTCATGAACAGGTATAAATTGCTGTTTTTCAATCTGTTGAAATAATCTTGTTTTTTTTCCCCTTTAAATCAGTTCATGTGGAAATGACATTTATAGATATTTCTAGTTATAAATTTGCATTCCAAGTTAAAAAAAACAATTTAGTTCTTATTTTATTTGGTAATAGATTCTAGGACTTATTCTGATAAGTTTTGTATTGAATGTTTGTATCTTTATTAAAAAATGAGATTGACCTGTATTTTTTTTTCTCATACTGTTCTTTTCTAGTATCAAGTTTATTGTCTAGTATATGAGCTGATTCAGGGAGTGCAATCTGTTATTTAAATTTTTGGAAGAGTTTGCATGCTATTTGAACAATCTATTCTTTGAAATTTTGCTAGGACTCACCATGAAAGTATCTCTGCCTGGAATTATTTTACTTATGGAAATACTTGGAACCACGGATCTAGTTGTGTTTTGCTTTTTTTGTTGTTTTGAATGGTTACATAGCCATTCGGGCTTTCTGTTTCTTTTTGAGTTAGTTTTGGCATGTAATTATGTGGAAGATTTACCACAGCAGGCCTGAGATTGTTATCCTAACAAAGAAAGGCTTGCCTGCAAGACTGATCCTTGGCTAGCATCTGAAGCATGGATTTGGGGAGGGTTTCCACGATTCCACAAACTGTTCGGAGTGGCTCATTGTGGCTAAGCTGTTTGTAGAAACTGTGGTTTCCGTCGCGCCCCTGCCCTCCTTCGGGGAGTCTGGAATTTCAGTACGTGCTAGGCAGAGTGCTAATGTGACAAGCACCATTGCAAACCTTGGGTGCAGGGTCCCTCCTGAGCTGGTTTGGTGGGCAACACGCCAGCCATGTTGTCACAGCTCGTTCCTAGAACCCTGGCCTCTGTGGCTCTTCTGGGAAAGGACTCGGGAGCCTGCGTCTGCCTGCCTCCTCACTTCACTGCACAGTCCTCTTCCTTCTGCTGATTTTGCTGAAATAAATCCTAGCCAGGAGTCGAGCTGCATGCTGAAGCCTGTGAGTCCTTCTAGCAAACCGTCCACCCTAAGGGGGGTCTTGGAGTCCCCAGAACAGTAATATCTTCCTAGAAACCTTTCCATTTAATCTACAGTTTCTCATTTACTGCTGTGTGAGTGTCCCTAGCTCTCTGTGATCTTTTTAATTCCTCCTTATATAAAAATCTTGTTCTTTTGTATTACATTTTTTGGAATGTTTTATTAAAAACATTTATTAAAAACATTAAATGTTTTTATTTGAAGTTATTGATTTGGACTTGTTTTGTTTTGTTCCTTAATTAGTCTACAGGAGCTTGATCATTTCTTCAGTTTCTTTAAAGAAACTTCTTTGGGTTTCCTTTGTCCTTGTTATGGTGTCTTTGTCTCCTGTTACATTGTTCTTTGCTCATATTTTCCATTTTCTTCCCTTTTATTTGGCCTAATTCTTCTGTTTTTGTTGTTGTTGTTTATTTGTTTATTTAGCTTAAAGACTTAAGCTCAACTCATTACTTGGCAGACTTTCCTTTTCTAACATGAGGATTTTAAACTATACATTTGCCTCTCGGTGTTTCTTTTAATGTTTTCCACTAGTTTGGTTTGTGGTCTTATTATTGTTGAGTTATTAAAGTCTGCATTACTTGTTTTTTTCCAGGACCCAGGAAATATTTAGAAGTGTATGTTCTAGTGTCTATATATATGAGATATTTTTTGTATATTTTATGTTATAACCTCTGATTTGATTTACAAAAATTTTAGAGAATATAATGTATATAATACCAGTTCTCTGAAATTTTCTGTAATCTAGTTTATTGTCAACCTTTCTTCAAGTTTCAAGTGATTTTATGAATATTCTTCATTAGTCAGGGGACAGTTCTGTATATACCCATTAAGTCAAATATTAATTACATTTATGAAATCTGTAATTTGTCTAATTTTTTGACTACTTAGTCTATAAGTGATTAAAATACATGTTTATTTCCCATTGTAATAGTGTATTTTTTTTTTTAATCTCTGTAGTTTGTCTGCGCCCAGAACTTTATCTCCCAAGGGATCACTGACACTACATTGGCCCTCAGGGAAACACTGAATTACCTCCCTCCTGTCACACCCTCATACACTTACTCTTCTGAAGTTTAGGCTCACTTTTCCTTTTTCCTTTCCCGAATTAGTGTGGGAGATGGAATTTTGGGTCCCGATTCTTTGCTCTGGAGAACATCCTCACAATGTGCAGGGTACATTTCCACTGTCCTTGACTTTGGGCTTGTCCATGTGACTTGCTTTGGTCAATGGGATAGTAGTAGCTCTGATACGGTAGAGGTTAGTTGATGCTTGTGTGGTCACACTGGCCCTCTTGAGCTCTGGTGATCCTCCATGAGAAGAGTACACACCCTTGGCAGCCATTGTCCCTTCAGTGAGAGTCATGTCTTAGGTCAGATGCTGTGAGCAGAAGGTCCAAGGAAGGTAAGTAATAAGTGTAGTAAAGTTGGCCCGTACCTCTGCTTGGATCTTAGGACCCAGAACCTGGAGTCCAGTCTTCCCTGACCAAGGGGTAACCAATTTATGGGGCCATGAACATGAGAAAAGAGAATTCTTTCCAGTTATTGAAATTGGGGTGGTTTGTTAAATACTGCAGTTGTGCACATACCTGGCTGATAAACCCAGCAGATCATTAAAAATATATTTTATCTAGGGTGTAGATAATTCTAGCAAGGAAGGAGACTTCAGAGTATCTGCTAGAAACAGGAAAAAAAAAAAAACTCACTTTCTATTACCTGATCCTGCTTCCTGCCATGATGTGTGCCCCTTCATTAATACAACAAAAAGCTAGCTGGAAAGGCCTTAACCTACCATCAAATGATGTAATAAACTGCTTATTAATAATTTACATAATTATACACGCAGAAAACTGCAAGTAATACAGAACAAGGGTGCAGTATGTCCATCCAGTGCAGCTGACCAGGTGTTGGATGTCATCTTTGGTCTTAACGACAATCACCCTACATGCCTCAAAAGACCAGATTCTCATGACAGAGTGAATTGTGATTAGTACGGGTCAGTTGTAGCAATTCAACTACCCCGATGAGAGACTGATTTAGAAATGGATGTTTGACCCAGTTCTTGCCTATGACATAGTAACTCTCATTTGCTGAACATTTATCATGTACTGCACTGTGTTAAAGACATTTCATGGATTAACCTCCTCTCCAAATCATCTCTTTGAGATGGGCATTAATCTTATCCCAGTGCCCTGGGTTATATAGCACTAAGTGGCAGAGATAGGATATAAACCTAGGTTAATTTCAGGGACTTGCCCCAGTAACTCTGACTTTCTTTTTTCTTTGCTATACCATTCATTCATTTACTCAAGCAAAAGGCAAGCCCATGAAGATACTGTCTGCCACATATTATGCAACTGAAGGAGGAGGGAATAAAAACTCAAAGTCCCCATATTCCGCAAATCAATATTTTAGTCAGAAAACCGTGTTAGCAAGTAAACAACTTGTGTGTATAATATAAAAACAGATGAGAGAAAGAGAGTCTGGGGATGATGAGTTTGGAGTTTATTTTATTTTTTTATTTTATTTTTTATTTTTTAACTGGTTTACATTTTATTTTTTTTTTAATTAACATGTAAGGTATTATTAGTTTCATGCATACAGGTCTGTGATTCATCAGTCTTATATAATACCCAGTGCTCATTACATCTCACGCCCTCCTTAATGTCCAACATCCAGTTACCACATGGAGTTTATTTTAAATAGCATTGTCAGGAAAGACTTCTCTGAGCAGATGCCACTTGAGCAAAGGTTAGAGTCAGAGTGAACCTTGTCAAGACCTTAAGGCAGGGCAGGCCATCAGAGTGGGGCTCTGTGCTGTACTGGGAGCTTCACAGCATTGATGATATTCACAATTACAGAGACTTTTGAAGGCATATACTCTGATATATACTATATACACTGATACATGTTATATACTCTTATATATACTATATACTCTGATATATACTATATACGCTGATACATACTATATACTCTCAAACTTGCTATATGCCTTGAGATGCTCACATTCTCTGCACGCACACCTAGCGAAGATGTTCCACAAAATCTTCATTCGCTTCGTCGGGTGTTACGGTCCGTTAACAGAGGGGTTACTATGTGCCAGGCACTGTTCTACCCTCTGGTGGGAAAAACACTTTAAAACATTGGTTTATTTTTACAAAGATACAAGGAAGAAAATGAGAGAACTTGTCTTCAGTTCTTGGGAAACAAAATCCAATTCAACACTAACTTTTGTTATTGCTTTGAGTGAACAGACACAATTTTAAGCATTTTGTATATTTTCGACAAAAAAATCATGAAACTTTTCAAAGCATTTTGGAGGAGAGTGGTTTTTGCACACCATTCAGTGGGATTAACAGATGGTAGTATACAGTGCTTAGTTTCTGCTCTGCTTATTACTTATTCTGGCTCATAAGAGTGGAAACATTTTGTTTTGTTAAGGCTAATTAACCTGTGCTGATATGCACAGAAGTGAACACATAAGAATCGCATTTTAAAGTGCAACTTTAATTCTGGAAAAAATCTTTTGTTACTTATTGCTAAACAATGTTAATGTAAATATAACTAGTACAAAAGGTATAATACATGAATTCTGTTTCATGAAATGTTCTTAATTATGTACACTGAAACTTGAAATTCAGAAAACAAAACCAAACAACAACAACAACAACAACAAAAACCTTTGTTATGACCTATCAGTTAAACTCCATAGGTCTCCACCCAGACCCTCCACAATCTCGGAAGACCTCCTACGGATTTCCAAAAGCCCTCACCCACTCCACTTTGGAAGAGAAAAACTGTTTTGCCATTCTCGTCACACCCAGACAAGGTGAAGCTGACCTTTGGCTTTTCAAGAGTAGATAATCATAGTTCTCCAATTTAGATAAGATTTTTAAGAGAATGATTTGAAAGTGGGTATTTAGTGAGAAAATCTTAAGGAACACTCACTCTTCTTTTTGACCTTGGCTACCGCCCCTGCCCAGCTGGAGATTCTCATTTTAATGAGGCAATATTGTATTTCGGAGCAGCAGGCCCGCTTTGAAACAGTTCTGTTCTCTTTGGAAAGCTCAAATCTGCTTTCATGCAAGTACTATTGATTAAGAAATTATTCCTTTAAATGAAGGGGAAAAAAAAGTTCCATCAGGAGCTTAGCAGTGAGAAAGTTTAATTTAAAAAAAAAAAGTCCTCCCCATCCCTATTCTTCCTGGATGTCCTGACTTTTAACACATTTTCATTAACAGTAACTGTTGTTCTATACTTTATTTTGAGTCCCCATTTACTTTTTCAGAATCTGTAATTTGCATTTCATAAAGATAACAGGCAAAGGGCATTTCTGGCTTTCTGAATAATTAATCAGACTTTCCAGTGGTTCATTTCAAAAGGCCGGGAGGGAATAAGTATTCACAATAGAAACTCAAGAGTAGGCATGGAACTTACTGAGTTCTCTGTTATTTAAACACTTTAATGGATCACCTAAACTTGGAAGTTTATCTAACCCTGACCCTAACCCTAACCCTAACTGAATTCCGCTTCATGGTTTTGAGCTTGAATTACAGCAAGCTTTATCTGCTGAAAAGAAGAATGGTTTAAGTGTTCTTTTAAATGCTTTTTGTAGTATAATATTTTATCGGTGATGCAGAAATGGCTGGTTCCAAGAATGGCCCCAACACAAATGGCACGAGATTTAAGTGCTACGTTACTCTGGTACTATCCATTCTCATTACTTTTAGATCCTGGAAACAAGTAAATTATAGCCTATTTATTTTTGAAACTTCTGTAAGAGCAAACCTTGTATGTTAAATAGGTTACATGTATAAAAAATTTTAATTCTAATTTAACTTTCAAACATCCTTGAAATATGTCTGTTGAAGTGTTGTTCCTACCCCATCCTCAATGTAAGGATGATAGAAATGAAAATTAAGAAGTGTAATTCTCCTTGTTGGAAATAAGGAAAGAGACATATCCCCTCTTTTCTTAGATCATCTACTTAAGAAAACATGGAACTGCCCTTTCTCTGTCTCTTTGAAATGTACGTAAATCTTTTTAAAAGCTGAGTAAGTTATTTAAGCAGTTTTCTGACCCTGGAGCCATCTCTTGGATGCATTCATCTAAAAGGTAGGTGCCTACCTCCCAGTTTTCTGCACTAGGGTAGGACCCTAACTGGTGGGCACCTGACCACAAGTTACAAAATTGCCTCCTGTCCTAAAGAAATAAGAAATTTATTTTACCTCTAGATAAAGCCAATAAACTAAAATAGATGGTCACCCCCATTACCAAGTGTATTTAGGATGAATTTTATATGACAAATAGTACTGTCCATCTGGGACTAGTTACTCTTTATGTTGAGAACAAGTGTGTAATGGGTTGTATCTGTTTAGCGACATAAATGGGTGAGATTCTTTATTTACAGTCTCTTAATGGATTGCCTGTGACGTACACCACATTCTGGTTTAATGCTAATTCAATAATAAAACTTTTTATTCTACAACCTTTCTGGAGGGATTGGGAGGAGATCTTGTGTTTCCTTATGTTCTCCTGACATTAACAATAATACTGACCCCATAACTCTCCCTCCTACCCCTCACATACAATTACACAGTCTCTGCAGAAATAGCCTGCCACAGGACGCCTGGGTGCTGTAGCTGGTTAAGCATCTGACTCTTGGTTTCAGCTCCGGTCCTGATCTCAGGGTTCTAAGGTCAAGCTCTGTATAGGGATCTATGCTCCATAGGGAGTCTGCTTACCCTCTGTCATTCCCCTGCTCTCTCTCTCTTTCTAAAATAAATATTTTTTAAGAAAGAAAGAAAGAAGGAAGAAAGGGAGGCAGAGAAGGAGGGAAGAAAGAAGGTAGGAAGGAAGGAAGGAAAGAAAGGAGGGAAGGAAGGAGGGAGGGAGAGGAAGGAAGGAAAGAAGGAAAGGAGGAACAAAAGAAATAGCCTGCAACAACCCTGGGGAATAAGGCAGGCAGGCACTCCAGTACTGGGTCCCTAGAACCCCGGAGTGGTGACCTTTATTTTCCCTCATGTCCATATGACAGGGATAAAGACAGTGACAATTAGGAAAAGTGTGTGTCCCACCTGGGAAATACACACACGTGGCCTTGACTTCTCCTGATCTCTACCGGACACTGGTGGCAAAATTCGCTCCTTCTCTCCATTTCTGGAACACTAGAATGGAGCACAGTCACCAGGACCGCAAAGAATGAGTTAAATTCATGTGATTTTATCTCCCTGGGTATTTTTTATTTGTTAACCTTTTTCTTCCATGCAACACAATATTCCCATTTGTCCTCAATGACAGTAATAATACTAAAAAAGGCAAAACAGAGAAGCCCAAATTTTTTTGTTTTTTTTTTCTCTTTTCTTCAACAGTTATTTTGGCAAATGTGTCCCCTTTTCTGTTCTGTGGGAAATCCCAACAGAAGTGTTCAGTGTGCACCTTAAGGATAAGGGCAATCCCTGACCTTGGAGGGGAAATGACAATATCCCCCACCAGATAACCTGGGTGTATTAAGTTGTGTCAGCCAGGGGGTTGTCTCACCAAGAAGGGAAGGGAGAAAAATCTTACACGTCATTATTTTAGGAAGTTTTGGAAAAGCAAGCACAGGCATTAATCCCAGTGAGAGACTATTGTCCTTTTTTCTGTACCAAATAGATTTGTTTTCTTTCTGTTTCTTCTCACAGAAGTCAATAATGTGATAGCTTCTCTTTTGGATCCAATTTTAAAGAACTCATGTCTGCTTTGAAACATTTTAAGTCAGACTCAATTATTAAAGCAGATGCTGACCACTCTGAGACTGTCAGATGGAAACTACTTAAAGAAAAACTACTCACCCCATGGTGAGCCCCATTCTTCCAGAGATGGAAATTTCTGGAACAATGTCTGGCACTAGTCACTAATGTGCTCTATTAAAGTACTAAATAAAAATCATCTGTTTCTCCTTGGTTTAAGTTTCACATATCATCAATTCACAAATGAGGGTTGTTCTGAAATGTGTAGTCAGTGAGGAAGAAATACTTTAGCCAGAGAATCCAATTATCTATCATTTGGCTTTCAAAACACCAGGGTCATAATAAATCCTAGTGTACATACTGTTAGAAGAAGAAGGCTGTTTGGAACTCTCCTACCTTTACAGAATCATCTGGTTCTGATTTTCCCATAGAACCTCAACTGAAAAAGTCTGAATCCTTTATGAAATCTGAGTGACTCTGCACTCAGACTTCTGAGAGATGTTATTAAGGGCTTCAGTGCTTTATAAATAATAGGAAAATGGTCACATGCCTGTCCCAGCTCAAAGTTAACTTCTCGGCAATGTTGTATACAAATCTGTCCTTACCGAAGCCCCGTTTTAGTGCTGTGATTTCACTTTGGGACAAATTTATTGGGGATTATTTCTGATAAAATGATGAGGTTTCATTTAGGCCCTATGATAACAAGTTCAAAATTAGTTTTGTTGCCAGGGTCTTGATTGTGTTCTGTTCTAATGACAAGATGGGAGAACACCATTCTGATCTGATAGTCATGTCTCTTTTTCTTCCAAGGACCAGGGCTGGTGTGACGGAAACCCCACTATATTTGGAGAATAACATGCCCGTTCATCAATAGTGGTGAATTCATTTGTCCACTCCACAAGTCAGCTAGGAACGTGGGTCCCATGTCCTGTACTCGTCCAGGGGTGAGGACAAAGACATGGTATACGGATTGATGACCTTGATCACCAGAAGCACAGAGAAGCTTAGTAGTGTGAGGCCCCGAAGGAAAGGTATGTGGGAGAAGCTGCCCAGGGTTAGGGAGAAAAAACAGGTAATGAGGACAAAGAGCACTTGTCAAGCAGAGGGGAGCAGAAGTGGAAAGGAAGGAGCAAAGCATTCCACAGAGAAGGAACTTGCCACCTTCGGCAAACAGCAAGGAGGACTCCTTTGAGGGAATGGGGACCACATGAGGCTGGTGGTCAGTCAGAAGTGGGCAAAGCCAGACCAGGAGGGCAGAATAGTAAGAAACCACATCCCGGTCACTTGTGACCCACTGCACCTGGTCACCACCATCAGTGGCAGAAGGATGAATGACAGCTGCTGCCAAGACTCTTGTGTTTTGATACATTTCCTCACAAGCGTATTATCTCCGGAATGCTCCATGCCTTGACGAAGTGTGTGCATCAGTATGTCCATGGCTGTTGGAATCAGAACTTAGTGGCTTGAAACAACACACACTGGGGCACCTGGGTGGCTCAGTGGGTTAAAACCTCTGCCTTCAGCTCAGGTCATGATCCCAGGGTCCTGGGATCGAGCCCCACATCAGGCTCTCTGCTCAGCAGGGAGCCTGCTTCCCCCTCTCACTCTCTCTCTCTGCCTGCCTCTCTGCCTGCTTGTGATCTCTGTCTATCACATGAATAAATTTTGAAAAAAATAACAACAACACACACTGCTGTGCAGAGGCCAGAAGTCAGAGGCTCACTGCAGCGGGCTGAAGTCAGCGTGTCTGGAGGGCTGGTTTCTTCTGCAGGCTCCAGGGGAAATCCATTTCCCAGACTCCTCAGCTCAAGTGGCCGTATTGTCTTATGAGCTCTTCTTCACCTCACTCCAACCTCTTGTTCAGTCACCAAGTCTCTTTCTTTCTTTTCTGACCTACTTGTCTCCCCTTGAAAAGGAGCCTTACGATTATGTCACCGAAAAGACACAACTTCTGATTGACTGGTGAGTAGGACCCAGGCACTTGGAGGCTCTGCTGCCCCCTTCCCCATCCTTGGAATGTGGGTTCTGCTTGCTTTTCCTGTTCCCGGAGATGACCCCAAGGACGTACATAGCCTGAAGACACTGATGTGGTGTTGAAAACACCTACACTGTGTACATGACTAAATCCAGTTAAGACTTCCTCATAAACTTTTAGGGTTTGGTCGATGGGTGTAGGGGGTCCACATTCTTCCTGCTGCCCAAGACAAGCCTTGTAGATCAGTTCCCGTTGCTTATTAAAACTGCCACCTTCCAACCTGGACTGACCTGGCTCTGTCTGAAGTCTCTAACCCAATTTCAGATTTCATTCAGGAAACTCCCAAGGACCTTGCAAACTGATCAATGGAGAAGGAAAGCCCAGTTCTGTGGCCAATGGGACGCAAGGATCTTTCCAGCATCATGTCAAGTGCCCTTGGTTAAGGAACCCAAGGATTTCCAGAACCTTGGTCAGGGTTGATGCACATTTGGTTTGGGCTCAGCCTACAGGTAAAATTCCCACAGCCCATGGGTCTGTATGAGCTTGATGTCCAGTAAGGATAAAATGCTTTCCTGTGTTTCTTTGTGTATCTAGAAAATAATAAAAATTGACAATGCTCATGATGGAACAAGAGTAAAAGAGGCATTGCTCAAAATCATATCGTTCATATGAAATGAATTTTTAAGATCCATTTTTAAATGAATATTTAAAAATATATGCATAACCATATAAGACTGTATTTTAAGTTTTCTGCAATTTCTCTCATAATTGTTTCCTGGAGGTTTCAGTGGGTGATGCTTTTGCTAACACTTCTAGAAGAATCTACAGTTTACAAAAGCACACAAAATTCAAAACACTCTTTAAACATAAGCTGATATATTTTAAAAAATTTCAGTACATACTGAAGTATGTGAGTGTTAAGAGGGAGATTGGGAAGAAAAAGAGACCACCTTCATGGGAAAGAAAATACCATCTGTTCCCTGTGGCGTGTCTCCTCTTTAAATTATCAGGCCAAACCCCTGGATTTTTACTCAGTTCTTGATTTGTGGCCCATGTGTCATCCTTTGCTCGCTTCATGAGTTCGTGAGGAAGGAGGTCAAGCCATGCTTCCTTAGGCACGATTTCTCCAAACAAGGAGGTTGGGGACAGTTTCACTAAACAGGCATTCAGGTCCACGAGCAACTCCTGATGCAGGCAGCATGGCCAGGAATACACGTTTCTCTCCTGCAGCACAGACAGTAGGATAGGAGGCACCAGGAGCCAGATCGGAATGAGTGTCCTGATTCTGGAAGCATCTTTGAGTACTTACTAGGCCTGAATCACTCAGGTTTCTATTTACAGTCATGCAGTATAATTAATACCCATCCCCCTGATGATAGAGACACACACAAAATAGGCGAGCTCTCAAGTTCTTCCCAAAGCACAGACAGTGCACCTCTCCAGACTTGGCTGGTCGGGAATCTTACTGGTAAATGACTTAAGCAAATATGTCTGATATCTGATCCCTTTCTTATTATCTCTTCATGTCCGTCAGGGAAAGCAGGTCCAGTCAGCTTGGCAGACATGGTGGGTAAAATAACAGAATGAAACCAAAGTGCTGTGGATACTACCAGTGGAAGCTTTTTCAATGCGGACCCTGTGTCAGACAGAGTTCTGGGCACGTTCTGTATGTTTTATGTTCACCAGAGTTCAGTGAAGTAAGTATGCGCGGATCCATTTTACAGAAAGAGACAAGTGAAATAATTGGCAAAGGCTCACTCTGAGTCACTGTGCTTCCCCACACAAGGGTCTAACTGAGGCCGGGGAGCTGAGGAGCTGAGGAGCTGAGGAGCCAGTGGACATTGTGCCTCCATGACTGAATCACACGTAGTTACGTGTTTAATGAACCTTCATTCCACTAGACTTGGGCCCCATCATCAGTGACCTTTTCACCACTGTGTCCCCACATATGGTAGGAGCTCTGGGACCTAGAGAAGCTCAAGCCACATTGAAGAATGAGTGAGTGTATGAGTATTCAATTCCCTTAACACCTCTACTGAGAAGATTGCCTTCAACAGCCGCCTGCCTCATGGACTGAGCCAGAATCCACTTACTCCTCTGTCCTGCACTGCTTTACTCTTATTTTCTCAACTCCATGCCACACAGTTGGCTGCTCTGTCTCCTTATTCCAAGGGACCTGCTTTCCCATCTTGACTTACAACTTGCTGTGACATTTGGGAGAGGAGGCTATCTCCCATCTGCTTTCAAGCCACCCAGTAGTCTGCTGTACTTCAAGTATCTGTTCCATGGCTGGCCCCAACCCTCTTTGAAAGGCTGTGGGCCACCATCTTCATGACAGGTCATGCAATCTTCAAATCTCAACCTCCCTTGTGTGATATGGTCTCTTCAAAGTGGACACTGACACTCCTGGACATTCTGGGCTGGCACATACCAGACCCCACGGAGCTCTTCTTGCCCACAAGAGTAGCAGGCATGGCCCATTTGGAGCCCAGTGTCCAGAGGGTCATTGGTGGTAAAACAGCCATATTTTCTATGGACAAACTCAGATGCAGCATGAGAACTGACCATGGCAAAGAAAAGGGTCCTCTTCCTAAGAGTCCCATGACGCTGAAGGGTGGCCCATCTTGTAAGCTGAGGATTCATCAGGAGACAAAGCAGTGTCTTCTTATTCTTTCTCCGCTTCCAGATCTTACTCCATGGACCTCCTGGGGAAATACCACCACCAATAGCCTCTGAAAGCCAGTGTCATGTGTCTCTGTAACAAAGAGCTATGCTAACTTTATAATGTAAAATTGAGTACCATTAGTTCAAGATTCACATTTAAGCTTTCTTGCTGCCATTTTGCTGATCTTCTAATGGAGAAGGTATGTTTCTATCAACCATCTTGGCCAATGTAATTGGAGAATACAGAAGATTTGTAAGGCTAAAGAGAATAATACCAAGAGATGATAATAACCTTCCTTTTAGATGCAAAAGACTATAAAATCAACCCAATTGTTAATCAGGGATTTATTTTTCTGAGTTCTGTTGTATACAAGCAGATGAATTAGATACAAGGTATCTCTGCATAAGCCACTTGCTGCAAGAACCCGGAGGAACCCACAGGATGGAGGGTTGTTTATACAGTTATACCGGAGAAGCTTAAATGACTAAAATGACATAATTATACCATTTGCAGTGATAAAATCAGACTCTTCCCATTCAGAAATTATGTCTTTGTTACAGTTTTGTACCTTTTGCTTTAAGTGTTCTGTAGGGGATCACATCTGCTCTTTAGGATGTTGAGACCTTGTTTAGAACTCCTTCCCTCCTGAGTATGTAGCCTATAAAAGGGCCATGTCCCTGTGGCTTACTAAGGTCCAAATGCTATTAGGTGTAGTTATTTAATTACTTAATTTCTTTGCCCCTTTTCTTAAGGGCTCCTCTAGTTTAGCATCCTTAAGCAACCAGGTTAATGAGCTACTCTGCCCTTGGAGATTACTGGTATTGTAAGAAGCAATTCACTCTCCTCCTTGGCATTAATGTCCTCCATCAGCTTTCACTTTAGGGTAGGAAATGCAGGGCTGCTGGCGCAGATCAGTCTCTGCTCAATCTAGGCAAAACATTAAAGCTACTCATGAGGCCTTCTCTTGTTTGTTTCTACGTTTCTTCAAACTCGGAAGGACCCCAAGCTGGTTTAATGTTCTGCCTAAGCTGGCTTGAGTCTTAACAATTTTTAAAGAAGGGATTCTGCATTTTCATTTTGCCCTGGACCCCACAGATTCTGTAAGAGGTTCTGCCTGGAGTCCGGGTCCAAGCAACCTCCTGAATCTTAGAGTTAGTCCTAATCATTTCTTTCCCCCCTCTGACTTTGCTGGAAACTTTGAGTTTCTCAGTAGCTTTCCCTCTGGAACTTATGTCTTGCTTTCTCTGGATTTCCACCTCCCTTGGATGGCATGATCTGGAAGGGTGGCACTCTGAGAGAAGAGTCTCCGGAATGGGCTTGCTAGCTGAGATGGTGACATCTCCCCTGGAAAGGCCTGTGACTGATAGGGACGACTTCTGGAACTTCAGATGTCCCATGGTATTTTGTTAGGTGGAAAACATGTGACCCACAGTGGTAACTGACAAGACATTTAGCACATACCCACTGGATCAGTACTGCTCCCTCACTCGTCTCTTTGTCCCTTGGTCTCTGTTTCTCCTGCCCACAGGCTCAGCTCACCTGGCATGTTAGTGAGCTCCTGGACTACTTCAAATAAATAAATAAAATGCTCCATGATCAGGCTGTTCTGCAGACACAGAAGGGAGTTGATGGATACAGACTTTAGGGAGAAATAAGGAGAGGAGCTCTGGCTTCTGAAAAGTGCTGGTGTCTCTTCCTCTGCATATTTAAGACTCCTCCCCATGCTGCTTCGGCTCTGACTCAGTTTCTTGTCTCCTCTAGGCATCCCCTCTGTCTCTCCTTTCTCTTGGCTTCTGGGTAAAAAGTTGTCCCTTTCATATTCGAGGGGAGAGGAAGCACCGGCTCTCCATCCTCATTCATCTGTCTGTGAATGTGTCTTTGGGCATCTCTCTGGGATGCATGGTAGAGTCTCTCACATTCTTCAGATGCATCCTCTGAAAATGCTCATGCATCCCTAAGGCTCATGTATCACTCGGGACAGATGTGCTTGCCTTGGAACTTGTACCTGGGATTAGAAGGTATTTTCGGTTTGCTTCTTATAGCATACCCACATGGCTGTTGCATCTTGGTCAAGACATATTTCTGTTTCAGCACTGACTTGAGGAAGAGCTCCCGTCTACCCTGGTTTCTAGTTATGACCTATTTATATTAACTTGGGAGGAAGCATATTCTGTCTAGATAATGCCAGTGGTTTAGGAAAGGAAATCTGAACCAAAGAATATTTTCTGCAGGTTCAGATCATAATATACAAAGCAGTATCATGTCATCTCCATGCCCCTACATTTAAATACAGTGCAGAGAATGGGCATCTCCCAAAGAAACCCCATGTTCTTGCCTTGACACTTAGAATTCTGTACAATCATCTCAGATGGTCTGATTCCTGACAAAATAGTCTACTTCAGTTCTAGTAATGAGTCCTTCAATTATAGTGATTAATTTTTAATGCTAAAAATTAATACAAGAACCTGTTTAAACATTTGCCAGGAGCTAAGAAAAATAATTTAAAATAATTGATTCAAAAGCCTGTAGAGACACTCATGTCAGGGCCAGATCCCCTGGCCGGTATCTGGCTGCTGCTCTGAGGTGTGGATTGGACCACACAGAAAAAAAATGCAGAAGTTTGAAAAGTTTGATTCTACCTTTGTAACCATTTTGAAAAGAAATAAAGAAATACATAGATTTGATTTTCCGTGAACTATTTTTCTGGGGGGAGACATTAGAAACCTGGCCGTGGTTAATTGTATGAAGAGATTTAACATGGGGTTTTATTTTATAAACTACAGTCTTTTGAACTATTTGGAATTGTGATTATTAGCATGGGTAACTTTTTTATTAACAACAGTATGGTTACTTAATATATCCATCCAGGTGTTCATTATGCTGATACAGCCCTTACTTCTCAAGGGTGTCATGGTGCAAAAATGTATTTCACATTTTTCACAGACAATATTCCTTGTGGATTGTCAAGAGGTCTTGACCCTCACCATGGAGGGGCTGCCCTCCAACCACGTGGCCCTCTCATCCTTATGGCAGAAGGAGAGAGAGGAGACCAGACTCAGCACAGGCTCCTCGATATGTAACCAGGAAGCAGTCAGAAACATGACACACCAGCTTAAATTGCAATGGCCATTGCTAGTTCCAAGACTGATTGCAAGGAGGGCTGAAAATTAGAAATGTCCTTTAAATAACCCCTTACCTTAGAGACAGCACTATGTTAGATACATAGATACTGTTTCTGAGACTACAACAACTGGCATAACAATGTTTCTCAGGAGTGCCTGGGATAACTGGCATTTGCTGTTCTTGGCTAGGTAACTCTTTCATGGGCTACACCCTCTTTACCTTTTTTTAGTGAGGATACTGCCTTTTCAGGTGTGACTCCTCATGGCTACAAAGTGACTGCCACCTCTCTTGGGATCAGGTTCTCATGCTGCTACACTATAAAGGTAGGAAAAGAAGATGTTTTACTTCCTGGTCTCTATCTGCAAATTAATAGAGGTTAGGTTTGACTGCATGCACCTAAATTTCCCAGTGGCTTAAATACACAGGGAAAAAGTTTATTGGGTTGTTGGAAGCAGGGATGTTCTTACACTTTGATGACTCCATCAGAGTCCCAGATTTCTTCTGTTGTTATTCTCTGGTATCCCTAAGGAATTTGCCCTGGATTGCATGGTTCATGGTGGTCATTGAAGGCTCAGTAGTTATACATCAGCTTTCATAGAAGCAGGGAGGTGGAAAGAGATTATAGGAGGGAAATAGGTCTGCACATGCTGTCTTTTGAGGAAGATACTCCAGAAACTTCCACTGAGTCTTTGCTTCCTTCCCATTTTCCAGAACTCAGTGATATCCTACCTAGCTGGGAACACATTTATAAAATACATAATACTATAATGTTTTTGTAGGCTGTTCTAAAATATTACTTCTGTTTCCTACTTTCAAACATTAAGCTGGGCTTTAACTAGAGGATTGCCATAATATTTGGTGAAGCTGATTCCAGAGTTTTGCCTCTGTTTCTGCGGGACTTCTAATAGTAATACTTCTTAACAAAAACAGGTTTTGAAATAGAAATTCTAAAGATTTTCAATAATGAAGAATATACAAATTAACTCAAAAAACCTTTTTGGCAAAGAAAGGATTACCCATATTTCAAGCTTCGTCAAAGGTTGCAAACAGAAGAAAATCTCAAATGTCATGTGGTTTGTGAGTGCTTTCACTTTAAGGTCATATCATGTCCTTTGTGTGTCTAGTCGTCTATGCTGCTTTCAATAGTATCATATTAAAATGTAACAATGAGCTTCTTGTTCATGGTACACTCAGTAGTGTAATATTCTTCACTGAAGATAGAGTGGTTTAAATAAATGGCTTTGGTAACTTCAAAGGAAATACCATGTAGATCCAAAGCAGTTAACTCTAGAAACTTCTGATAATCCAATTGTATCATATCAGCTAAACGTTTACTGGATACTGTGAAGAAAGCATCAACATACAAGTAATAAATGCCAACAGTACAAAAGCTCTAGTTCATTGACTTCACGTCTCCTGGAACCTCTAGTTTTTCTTTTTCTTTTTTTTTTTTTTTTTTTGTTTTTAGCTTATAATGTCAAGATAGCTGCAATCAGCCTTCCAAGATATGTCTAAGGTGTTTGTTTTTCCTGGACTTTTCACCTTACTCCCCTGAAGAGGAAAGGAAGCAAAGAAAGTAAAACCTGACAGATGCCTGACATTGTGTGCACACTAGTTTTTAAAATGGTGAGCGCAATTAAATGTAGTTATTGACTAGCTCCAGGTCCTGGATCATAATAATTTTCCAGCCATGCATTTCTAACAGGATCAGGACAACTATTTTTTCATGTTAGTTTTCAAAACAAAATTACGCACAACAGCGAACGATTTATCCTATAAGGTGATTGAAACTTAATGTAGGTCCCCCTTCCCAGAAGTTTCTTTTCCTGAATTTTTCACTGAATAGAATTTGGACTTTTTAGAGTAGGCAGTTGAATGCAATCACAGTCACACATTGAACCTTCAGAAACTAAAAATTAGTATCAGTTGGAATAAGAGATGCTTATCAGCAGACTTTCCTGGCTGATATCCAAGAGACTGGGCTGCGTGAGTGCAGGAGGTACGGTAGAGGCCGCTGGCCATCATTTCGAAACTCCTGCTAAAACAACAGTAGGCGCCTGATCAGCATCAGTAGCGGCTTACAGTGTTTGACGAGCTGCTGATGATTATCTATGTAGTGGACTTACCAGACAGCGCCGAAGTATACTCATGAATTGTCATATCACTAAAGTGGGACTAAGAAAATCCTTTTGTCTCCTGATAATGATGCAGCTGAGAAGCCCTAATGGGACAGAAATTTGGGGTCATTACTGCCTGAACAACAGAGATTGAAAATAGAGAAGAGGGTCAGGCAGAGTATGCGTGCCAGACATAGCCCAGGACTGATGTCTCTCTGAAAGCATATTTTGTTGGGAGTGGGGGCACTGCGTGTTGTGCTGAAATCACACAACCATGTTGTAAATTATGAAAATAAGACGAGCCCAGGAAGGTATAGTCACAGACCAGTTAGTAGAGATTATGAGAAAGTGCAAATGCTAAACTCTTGCAATTAAACTCCAGAGATAACAAAACTTTATTCATTAAAAGACGGCAATTTTTTTTCCAAAAATATGTCTATTTTGCATTTAAACCATGTAAGGGATAGAAGAAGAGAATGCAACAAGTTCGTAGGGTTGCAACCGACTGGGTCTTCCTTGGAGTTCTTAAATCAAAGGAGAGGGTTAGGATGTGTAGCAGAGGGAACAGGGAGGAGGGGCCTGCACTTGGCCTTTTTCTGTCTGGAAGCTGCTTCCCAAGTTGGAGGGAGCCCCACACTCTCCATCCTGTTTCCTAGACCTCCTCCTCAGAGATCCTGGTGACTCCTGCTAAAAACTCTCTTTTCCTCGAGCTCTCACTATTCCCCATTTTACGTCTAGCACATCTCTCCTCTAGAGTTACCGATGAGATTTTCTCTTCCATGAACCTGAACCAGTGTAATCTGACAGTACAGACACAACCACAGTGGCAAAGAAAACAAAACTAAGGTGAGAACCACTGATGAAGGAGTGGGCTGCAGCCTACCCTCACGCTGCTGGTTCTAGAGCAGGTCCCTGGAGGGGATTGCGCATTCGACTAACGGGAGGAAATGAAACTTGTCATGTGCCTCACAGCTGCTGCCTGTGACTGCCATCTGGGTAGATCTCTGAAGCGTAAACCATGACGAGAAGGATATGATCAGAAATAACAGTTGTGCGGTAATCAGGAGGGAAAAGCCATAACAGCCATCGTGTCCCAGGAAGGCTAGATTTAATAAAAACCTACGTGTGCACAGTCATAGTTAGCTTTTATGGTCACACCTTTATAGCTACAAAAAGCATTATCAAGCAATTTCCCACAGAAAACAATGTTATTTCAAGGAATCTGAAAAGCTCTTCAAACCCATTTCAAGCCACTGATTTTATCATTTTATTTGCGTAACTTTTTATTCTGCTATGATTTCAAATTTATGGAAGATTTTCAAGATTCACGCAAGGAACTTCAGTTCAAATTCAGGAATTGTCTGCTTTTCCCCATTTGTTTTCCCTCCTTCTCAATCTCTCTCTCATATGTATTACACACGTATATAGTTCTATATCTTTTGGAACCAGTTGGGAGTGATTTGGGTACACTCTACATTCCCTTCCTGAGCTTGTCGTGATTGCCTGCCTGGCGGAGTCACCCAAGCCTGATTCCAGAAGGGTTCGGGCCATCCAACAGCCCCATTTGAACAGGTGGTCATGGTTTTCTGTGGATTTTGTTCACAGTGCACGAGACCACTGGAAGATGCCCTGGGCGATCAGCATCCCAGACCTTCTCCTCCCTCCCTGCCTCACATGTTAATAACCCACCTACCTTCTGCTTCCCAGTCAGGACATCACCCCGGCCAGCGAAGCATGACTCCCTTCTTTTCCACTTGATTCCAAGGCAAGAGGAGAGCTCAAAATACCCAGGAGACAGTCTCAACTTCCAGTCCAATGGGCTTGCTTTTTGTGTCCCCTGATGGAATCGTTTTCCCCTTTGGACGTAAGACCTCTAGACCAGCGGAACTTAAAATCATAGCAAATCAGGCAAATAAGCCAGGATCAAAGTCAAATTAAGGAGCACTGCTTTCCATACAAAGGAAAGTAATGTATGTCAGGGTGTGCCGATGCCTAATGGTAATGACATTCTCAGGGCAGTGGACCCAGAGAAAGGCAGCTGTGAGTTGCAAAAAGCTACATGTCAAGCAGTGATTAAAATTAGTCGCTGCCCTTTCTAGACAGAGAAATCAATACCAATGAATGTAAGATTTGCCTTCCAGGGAGGAAACAAATGGTTCAGACCACTGCAGTAGATGTCCTCCAGATGACTACACTGATTGCAAAGGGCCCACATGTGGGGCCTACTGTATTCTTTGTGATGCTCATGCCCCAGAGGCAATCTTTAGAGCTCCACATAAACAAAGTCAATCTGGAAACCCAGTGAACAAGCTACAGGGGATTTAAAAAAGATTAGAGCTCTGTTGTTGCTAATTTTTAATCTGTCCATTCAATTTCATTTTCAGCAGAAACCTGTGTGTTTCTATTTACCATACAGAGTAGCCAAAATGATCGAAACTTCAGTAACAACAATACTTTCTGAATTAAAAATAAGTAGGGCTTGGAGTGTCTGGGTGGCTCAGTCCATTAAGCATCAGCCTCTTTTTTTTTTTTTCAAGATTTTATTTATTTATTTGACAGACAGAGATCAAACGTAGGCAGAGAGGCAGACAGAGAGAGAGGAAGGGAAGCAGGCTCCCCGCTGAGCAGAGAGCCCGATGTGGGACTCGATCCCAGGACCCTGAGATCATGACCTGAGCCAAAGGCAGAGGCTTTAACCCACTGAGTCACCCAGGTGCCCCAAGCATCAGACTCTTGATCACAGTTCAGGCCTTGATCTCAAGGTCGGTAGTTCAAGCCCTGCATGGGCTCCATGCTGGGTGTGGAACATACTTTAGAAAACTTAGGGGCGCCTGGGTGGCTCAGTTGGTTAAGTGCTTGACTCTTGGTATCAGCTCTGGCCACGATCTCGGGGTCGAGGGATTGAGCTCTGTGTCAGGCTCCACGATCAGCTCGGAATCTGCTTGAGAGTCTCTCCCTCTCTCTTTGTCACTCCCCCTTGCTCATTCTCTCTCTCTAATCAATCAATAAATCTTTAAATATGAGTAAAGCTTTATTGTTCTACAAAGACAAAGCATGTACCAGGAACCCTGAGAAAGGGATTCCAAGAGATGTATGTGATTCACAAAATACGTCCAGGCGTATCACATATTAACACTGATATGAGTCACTGATCTTATTCTGAATTTCTCAATTTTATATGTACTCATGTGTGTGTGTGTACAAGTGTGCATGTGCATTTGTTTAATCTCTATACAATTTAGTCATGTGCATAGTTAGTACTGCAGTCAAGATTCTAAACAGTTCCCCCATCCTGAGGAGCTCTAGGGCTGCCTCTAATAATCCCCACACTGCTGTCCCTAATCTGTGACAATCACTGATCTCTCTCTACCTAGAATTTTGCCACTTCAAAAATGGAACCCGAGAGCAGCATGTTAAGCGGAAGAAGCCTGTCAGAGAAAGACAAAGACTGTAGGGCTCCACCGAGACGAGGAATCTACTCCGTGATCAACTCCATAGAAACAGGACATAACACAGTGGTTGTGGGAAGCTGAGGATGGGGAAATAGGCAGTTCTTGTTTAAGGGGTGTGGGGTTTCAGTCTGCAAGATGAAAAAGTTCTGGAGGTTGGTTGCACCAGAACGTGAGCATTCTTAACACTATCCACCTACGCACTTGCAAATGCTCAAGAAAGTAGCACCTGGGTGGCTCAGCGAGTTGAGCATCTGACTTTTGACTTCAGCGTGGGTCATGATATCAGGGTCATGAGATCCAGCCCTGCATCAGGCTCCATGCACGGTGGGGAGTCTGCTTGAGTTTCTCCCTCTCCTTCTGCCCCTCCCCCTGCTCTCTCTCTCTCTCTCTCAAATAAATAAATCTTGTAAAAGAAGAAATGATTAAGATGATAAATTTATGCTATGTGTTTTTTTTTAACCATGATTTAAAAAAATTTGATGATCAGTTAGCACACCTGTGAGGGTCTGTTCTTGTGTTCTCTATTCTGTTCCACTGATCTATGTGTCTTCCTTCCACCGATACTATGAGGTTGACTGCTATAGCTCTAGAAGATTAGTATTGAAATCAGGCGGGGTGATTCTTCCCACTTCACTCCTCTTTGTTAAGATGGTTTTAAGTGTTCCATTACTCAAAATTGGAAAGAAATAGAAACAGAGGTCTTTACTTTTTATAGTTACACGAAGTCAGTACTGTTTTACTTTGATTGCTCTATGTGCATTAACAGACTCTCACATGCATGAGACACTTAGTAAATATCAAATATATGTTCTTGTCCCACTTCATATCCTCAGTGAGGGCACGTTGTATTCATGCCCTTGGTGGCAGCAACCTCAGCTGAGCTGCCTCAGGGAGGAAGGCCCTCCGTGTTCTCTTTCTGCAGAGGACCAGAGTTGGAGGAGAGGTGGAAGCTGTGTCTTTGACTTCACTACCACATAATGACCAGTCAATAGATTTGGTTTGACTCTTCACAAATAACCCCTCCTGCCTCAGGGCAAACATAGCAGCCCCACTCAGGATGGCCAAGACATGAAAACGACTGAGGTGTCCATCAAAGATGATGTGGGATAGATGTAATGAAATATTGGTGAGCCCTAAAAATGAAGAAAATGCTGCTGTTTGTGGCAATGTGGCTAGAGCTGGAGGGTGTTATGTGAAATGAAGTAAGCCAGACAGAAAAAGACAAATTCTGCTGGGTACCACTCCTATGTCCAAGACAAAGTCAGACTCATGGAAACGGAGAGCACAAAGTGGTTGCCGGTCGAGGGTGGTGGAGTTAGAGAGAGGCTGATGAAATAAAATGAATTCAAGAATCTGATGTAAAACTTGGTGACGATAGTTGATACCAGTATATTATACAACTGAAATTTTCTAAACGTTCTCACATCTGAAATGCTAAGTAGGCAAGGTGATGAGTGTGTTCAGTAACTTGGGTGGGATTCCTTCACAGTGAATACATACATCACATCGTCATGTCAGACACTTTACCTATCTTGCAAATTTATCTGTCAATTGTACACCAATGAAGCTGAAAACCCCAAGATGTTAGAATTGCACCTGAGGACAATTGTAAATTAGTCTCTATGCTGGTGGAGAGATGAGCTTTCTACTTTCTAAAAGTTACGTTCAGAGGTGGTCCTCCTCCCTGAGGCATCTCAGAAAATTCCCCGGGTGGGGGCACATGGATAAGTTACTGCTACAGTTACCTTATTCTCGGAACAAAGTGTTCCCTCTCTGCTTCCCCAGACTTAGAGAGCGGATCTAGGAATCCTTTGCCCTCCAGGATTTTCACCCTGTTTTGTTTTTGTTTTTAAAAAATAAATAAATAAAGCCTAACATGTATCTTGGATTTTCATCCCATGAGATGACAGTTACTTCCTGAAAAATCCGGTAAATAATTAATCTATTCACTAAATAAATACTAATTATTACACATTCAGGTGGGGGCTCCTGGAATGGATTTTCCCTTTATCGTCTACCTAGTTCTTGACTTGAGAGTCACTGACTTGTTGACAGAAACGAAATTTCATCCCACGCCTGCCACCACCTCATGACCCAGTTTCAGAAGATTGCTGACTAATGTATGGGGAACTGTGTGTTGATCAGCATTCTCAGAGAAGGATCTATTTGCTTTCTGTCTCTGCCCTTCCTGGGACAAATTTCACTGAGTCCAGGGATCATGTCAGCCCTGGTGTCTACTCTTAATTCCATCTGGGTCCTGCACAGTGGCTGATGTGGACAGATGACCAACAAATCCAATGACTGAGAGGACAGGACCAAACAAATCCAAGATGAGAAAAAGGAGAAAAGATAGGACTTCAAAATATGTGTTTTCCAAGCTTTCAAACTTCTTCAGAAAAGAGAGCATCACAGTAATCCACGTTGATTGGTGACAGCAGCCCTCAGTTTTCAACGAAACCTTGGAGCAAACCCAACCTTACCCAGACTCAGTGTCTTCATCAAAGAAAAAACATAAGCAGCTTATCCTTTGGTCTAAGAGAACTAGAGAGCAATATTTTATATATAAAGTATACAAAGCTGACTCTTCTATCACTACTATTTTTTTAATTTAAATTTGTTTATTTATTTTCAGCGTAACCGTACTCATTGTTTTTGCACTACACCCAGTGCTCCATGCAATACATGCAATACGTGCCCTCTCTATTACCCACCACCTGGTTCCCCAACCTCCCACACCCACCCCTTCAAAACCCTCTGGTTGTTTTTCAGAGTCCATAGTCTCTCATGGTTCATCTCCCCTTCCAATTTCCCTCAACTCACTTCTCCTCTCCATCTCCCCATGTCCTCCATGTTCTTTGTTATGCTCCACAAATAAGTTCTATCACTACTATTAATTTGAAATGTTCCTAAGCGAGACTGATACTGCTAACATCTCTTTTGTGAGTAAAGTCATGATTATTCAGTTAGTTACTGAGCATATACTTTGTTCCAGGCATCGTTTCCAGCCCTAGAAATACATCAGTAACCACACAGATAAAAATTCCTGCCACCACACAACTTGCATTGCCAGATAGTGTGCAAAGGGTAAAAAAAAAGAAAGACAGAAACATGAAATATGCTGTACGTAGGATGGTAGCTATAAGGACAAAGATGAAATGGGGCAGGGGCTAGGACTGTGTGTGTTTGGGTAGGAAGATGAGACACAGAAGGCGGTCAGAAAGTATGACCTGTGAAGTCAGCATTGGAGCAAAGACTTGAAGGAGGAAGAGGAGACGTGTGGATGTCCGGAGGAAGAATATTCCAGATGGGGGGAGCAGCCAGGACCAGGGCCATGAATCAGGAGTGCATCTAGCTCGGTAGAGAAAGATGGAGAGTAGTATAACTCCAGGGTGAAGGGGCCCTCTGAGGCCATTATCAGGCCTTGTTTTATTCAGATTGAGGTGGAAACAGTGGGTGAGTCTTAGTTTCCTCAGGGATGGACTGGGGGGGAGGGGTGGAAGCATGGAAGCAGAGATGCCAATCATCCTGAAAAGGTGTGGCTATAACCCCGTGAGAGATGCTGGTGGCTTGGACCAGTGTGGCAGTAGTAGAGGCAGTGAGAAAGGGTGAGGTTCGGGATGTGTTTGGAGGACAGTGCTGGCAGGATTGGGTAACAGTTGGGATGTCCAATCTGAGAGAAATCTGAGTTTTAGGATGACACCAAGTATTTGTGATGGCTGAAGAGCTGGAAGAGTGGAACGGTCCTTCATAGACACAGGAGGGCTCGAGCGGGGGAGTTTGCTGAGGAAGATTGAGAGCCACATTTAGAACTTTTTCTGTCTCAGCCGTCCAGGAGGAGATTCAAGCAGGTGATCTTATTTGCAAATCTGGGGCTAAGGGGAGAGATTGCTGGGGATATATGACCTCGAGAGTCCTCAGAACATGGTGCAGGTGATACAGACTGTATTTTCCATGAGTTTATGAAAAGTCTGGCATGAATGATGATATAGACATCAGTAAAGAGGGTGTAGAAAGTTAGAAAGAAATATGCCATGTGTGAGAGACAGATTACATCTTCCTGGATAGCCTTGGAGGGAATCAGATTTTGCTTCTGTACCATGATACATTCACACAATCTACTTTATGTGCCTTCAGGATGGAAATACATTTCTTTGAGGCAGATGTAGTGTGGGAAAGGCAAAGTATGCCTCCGTTGGCACAAGTCATTCCTCAGGAAGACTGACAAATCCCAGACTTCTACTTCCAAACTTCTCCATCAAACGGCCCCCCTCCTTCCATCCTCCAAGATGCATCTGGATAGGGGGAAAAGGAAAGAAAGAGTAAATTGGATAACATGCCCACCACTTCCAGATAAAGATAAAAAATGGAAGCCCAAAACCATCTATTAAGCACCACGTTTCCTGTGGGGAGGGGCAGGGTAAGTCCAGAAGCACTGAATGGACCGTCTCTCTCCTTTATTGTTCTCTCTCCTGTAACTCCTGTTTTGTCTACTCAGTGAGTCCTAAAGTCGCTGAGTAGAGCATTCAAGGATGCATGTCTCAATTAATCAGGACTTGAACTGAAATCCGTGTTAGGTAAGGTAGTGCTGGCTGTGGTAACAGATAGTCCCCACATGTCAGCCACAGAATGATAAATGGTCTTTGGGGAAAGAGGTGGGGTTTAGGCATGCAGGCTTTTGAAGACTCTGCCTTTTTAATATGTGGTTTCTTGGCCCCACTGGGCACTGTCATCCTAGCTGGGGAAAGAGAGGATGGAGAGAATAGCCGGCTTTTTTTTTTAATTAAAAAAAAATTTGTTTAGCTTAAATTCAATTAGCCAACTTACAGTACATCATTTGTTTCAGATATAGTATTCAATAATTTATCAGTTACATAGAACACCCAGTACCTATCACATAACGTGCCCTCCTTAACGTCCATCACTCGGTTATCCTCCTCTGCCAACCATCTCCCCTCCAGTAACCCTCAGTTTGTTTCTAGAGTTAAGAGTCTCTCTCATGGTTTTTCTCCCTCTCTGATGATTTCCCATTCAGTTTTCCCTCCCTTTCCCTATGACCTTCTGTTTGTTTCTTATATTCTACATATGAGTGAAACCATATGAGAATAGGCTGCTTTTAAACATCTCAGCCTGGACAGGGTATATTCCTTTTTTTTTTTTTAAGATTTATTTATTTGACAGATAGAGATTACAAGTAGGCAGAGAGGCAAGTAGGCAGAGAGGCAGGCAGAGAGAGAGAGAGGAGGAAGCAGGCTCCCAGCCAAGCAGAGAGCCCGATGCGGGGCTCGATCCCAGGACCCTGGGATCATGACCTGAGCTGAAGGCAGAGGCTTTAACCCGCTGAGCCACCCAGGCACCCCTGGACAGGGTATATTCCATCGATGAGAACTATTTACAGAGTTCTTCCAACAGCAAAGGGAGCATCAAAATGTGGGGAATAAGGAACATTGAGGACATGGGGGTAAAATGATGTACCACGCCAGTGCCCTAAGATAAAGAAGGTAGATAGGAGGTGAGCCACACCGGCCACCGTGTTGTCCGGACATCTTCTTATTCCCAAGCAGAGGATTTGTAAGCTGACATTCCTTCTTTCATTGTGATCCCATTGATAGGTGAGTAGAATATATTTCCTGGGTTTGAGGGTTTGGAGAAAGTAAAGGGCAAGAGTCACAAGTCGATGAAGTAACTGTGCGGTGTCAGGGTAGCTGGAAGGTGAGGTTAGAGCTTACCTGATTTTCCACAGAAACACTGAGCCTGTTTTCCGAGTACAAAGGCACAGTCGGGGCGTGGGGGGAGGGAGAGAAATACAAAAAAGAATGTGTTCTTTGGTCCATCTGTAGGACTAGAAAATTATACTTATATTGTCAAATTAGATTCCACTCCCCAACCAAGTAAGGGCTGATCACAGGAGGACATTGAGAGCAACCCTGAGCCTGGAAATGATTTTGAAAAGACAACCAGAGGGTGCATCGGAATGGGATTCTGGTGAGGAAAAGTAGTTGTTTCTTTTAGATTTTTATAGCTGCTTTCCTGGGATTTTCCATCTGAACGTTGTCATTTTCCCTTTTTTTTTTTTTTTTTTTTTTGGTATTCTCAGAAAATATTTGGCTGTAATGAGTTCAAGAGAATATGCGCTGGTAGCAGTGGAGAGAAGGAAATTAAAGGAACATGGAAGCAGAGAGAGCAAAGACAAAATCAAGAGGAAACAAAGGAGAGGAGTTGTGAGTTAAAAGACCAGGGAGGAAGACAGGTGTCCAATGTCCAGCCTCCTTAGGGCCTACGAGAGCGCTCTTCATGGGTGCTCTTCCGTGGCCGCCCAGCAGGGGGCAGACGTCCGCCTCGTTTCCGTCTCCGTCTTCAGGGTCGCAGAGACTTCTCAGACCCTAAATGATCACAATTGTCCATTATGTTTCTCAAAGATTCTTCATTGGCATCCACCTATTATTGGCCTGACATAAATGGGGGTGACTGTGTATTCGCAGGCAGTCATCTGTGGTTTCTGCCTACATGCATTTATAAGGTGCTATTATCTTCCCGAGCGCCAGGAGCAGCCTCCTCGGAAGACCCAGATAAACCCGCGAGCATTCATTTTCGTAGCTGACTTTGAACGTGTTCCAGCCTATGCTCTGGGACTCCATAAAGACTCCTTTCTGCCTGCGGAGACGGCCTGGTGGGTTGGATAAAGCGGCTCAGAGCAAATAGCATTGGAGGCGGGAGGAGGGCTGCTCTGCAGGGACAGCGCATCCGAAATGGAGCATTTAAACAGGAAACTAGATGCTGCTCCGCTGGACATGACAGAGGGAGGATTTTAGGGAGGCTGCAGCGTTCTCTTAATAGGAACACTTGGATGGTGTAGTTTCAGTCCTGACAGGTTTTTTTGTTGTGTTTTGTGCTGCGTTGTGTTGTATTTGCTTTTTGTAATGCCAGTGACTGACTTAAGCTTTGAGGCTGAAGGCAAGGATTCCAAACAAGGCTGTCCCCAACTGTCCCCAACAAGCATAGCCTCCCGCTACTGAGGCCCCTTTGTTTGAGGGATCTTGGTTGATTTTAATAACTGACCATTTGGACTACTTGCTTTTTTCTCTTCCAGCGCATTCCTTCCCTGCTCTTCTGTTTTAAATTCACCAGGAAAGAGTGAGACCATCAGCCTCCCACTCTAGACCCCAATAAATGCAGAACCCCAGGCCCATGCCCCCTGTCTTCCCCCTGTGACCTCACTGTGTGGTCCCAAGCATGCCAGATAATTTCCAGGTCTTGTAAGTAATATATATCTATTTTGTCAAAGTGTCTTGGTGCTTGTTCCTGGGGGCATCTTGCAGACATAATAGGAACCACAGGGGCTGGTCCAACCAGAACACTGGTAATTGATAGGCTGAGGCCAGCACACAGCAGATGGCCACAGGAAAAAATAAGTAAATAAAAAGGAAAGAAAGAAACAAGACATTGATTTTCCCCTCTTCTGTAATAGTAATAGAATAAGAATAATGCAACCTCCAAATGGCGATTTAGTGGTTTTACTGAAAGATAAAGATGAAGCAATTCCAAAAGAGGAGTGAGACAGCATTCCCTAAGTGCTATTTCTTCCTAGCTGTTGTCCAGATTAGCAAGCAAATGGTACCCTTATCATGAGGGATGATTTCATCATCTCTGTAAACCATGAACTAATGAAACAAATCTATAGAGCAAAGCATGATACTGTCCTTTAATAAATAGCAATTCTCTTCCTCCATGTCTCTCTCTCTTTTTTTAGTGATTTTATTTATTTATTTGAGAGAGAGAGAGCATGAGAAGAGGGATGGTCAAAGGGAGAAGCAGAGTCCCCGCTGAGCAGGAAGCCCAATGAGGGACTCGATCCCAGGACCCTGGGATCATGACCTGAGCTGAAGGCAGTTGCTTAACCAATTGACCCACCCAGGCACCCTCTTGAAATGAATAATATATCTCTTTTAAGCATGTCTCTTGAAAGGAACGGCATATCATTTCATGCCTTCATTCGCTAAATTAGGGTTTCTGGTGTGCGGTCCCCAGAACAGCATCACTTGGGAATGTATTCGAAATGGGAACTCTGTGCCTCTGCCCCAGGCCATTTGGATGAGATGCTCAGGAGAGTCTCTCAGGGATCTGTGTTAACAAGCCCCCAGGTGTTGCTGACACCTGCTCTCTCTGGAGCAGCATGGCCCTGCCTCCTGTCCATATTCCATTTTCAAGCCTTTCCATTTTCAAGCCACTTATGTGAGAAGGAATATGTCATAGAACCAGACCTGATGCATTTATAATTCACACTTCTAAGGGCTTCTTGCTTTTCTAATTTGTCTGTTACTGTAAAGCCCAAGGCCATACTGACACCTTCTTCATGACAAGAATATTAGTATCTGCACAGTGATGCCCTGGGAGACATTTCAAGGCATAAAGAAAACAGGTATGAAGAACGAGAGGGAGTAATTCATTGAAAATCATCACATTGTTCAAAAAGCACCATGATTTTGCAGACTTTACTCTGGGGATCACCTCTCCACTGAGAAGTGGGGCACAAGAGAGATCATTTTAATCCAACACAGACTAAGGGGACATGAATTCAACAATTTTAGCTCTCTGGTTGACAAGACTGGAATTGGAAAAGAGCTTGTGGGCTAATGTTTGTCATGGTGACATTATATATAATCACTAGGCTCCCTTATTTATGATTTTTAATGATTCCCTCCCTCATTTCCTATCTGTTAAGGGTTTATATTTCTGGAACTTTTCGTCTTTTCTCCCTCACCCCCATCATGTTCTAATATATTTCAGTTTATTTAAAAAATTTAAAAAGGGTCTTTTTTGTGAGGCCAATTTAATATCCTTTTAGATCTGAGGTCTTGTTCATATATCACAAAATTGCCCTCCTGTAGTGTACAGTTGGGTGGATTTTATTCCCCTCACAAACCTGGTCAGGCTCACCACCCTCAATGCAGTTATAGAACTGGGGAACACAGTTGTTTTACCGTCATTCATTTCTACAAAACGTGGACTGGTGTGACTGAACCTGGGTCCATCCCAACAGCACCTAGGGTGTAGACTCCTGGGAAAGAGTGAGTAAATCCGAAATACACAACAGCATCACCTAGTGAATCATCAAGACATACTTTGCTTCATAATCCCTGCAGTACACGAGTGCAGAAAGTTCAGTACGGTGACGTAACCTGTTCCACATCATTTTTGAGTCTTCTTTTGGTATAGTTTCAAAGATTTAAAGAAACGCTAATCTTCTCAGCTTCATGGAAACAAGAGTAAAATTAGAGAGATCCCAAACTCCCCACCTTCTTTCAGACATTGATTATTACGCAGTTCTTGTTTATGGGACAGAGAAGCCACCAGAAACAAGGACATTTTGGGAAGGAAGCTGCACTCCCCCACCCTACTCCTCCCCCACAGGCCTGGAGTGCTGGGTCTGCAGCAAGAGGGAGGGGACCATTGGCATCTCTGGGCTTCCTGCCCCCGTGCACAGCCCACGCCCTTCTGGAAAGCAGAGCCATGCATCCAGGCTTCCCCAGCTTGGAGTTAAGATCTGTGGTTCTGCCAAGTCCCGTCTGACCAAATGGCTTTGATCCGGCGTCACTGATCTGGGACGTCTTTTCTGAATCCAGAGGAAGCACCCACTCCTAAGCCCTGCCAACAATGTCAAGACTCCTGGGCATTTCCCCAGCCCTCCTGGGCGCTGTGCAGCCAGATTCTGTCCCATGCATCCCCCCTGGGAAGCTGAAACAGAGGGGAGATCCGTTTTGGTGAAGCACAGAAGAATGAACATAGAGACATGCAACCCCTGGCGACCTGCGGTCTGGCCTCTGAGAGGTAAGTAAGAGCAATTGCTCAAGTTGTTGGATCAACACGCCCAGCTGCCAGGTCACCGCAGACATTGGAGAACACCAGGGTTTCTGAGCCAGAGCAGGACGCTGGGCGTCTAAACCCTGATTCCAAAACCACGTGCAGTGCCTGAGGACTGCTGTGTTAGAAACACCAGAGCCCCGTGTCACGGTCCATGCTTCTCTCCCAAGGGAGCAGCAAACTGGTCTGCTGCTCTGCCCACCTCACACACCCTGAGTGCCCCCCGCCCCGTCCTCCTGCAGCCAATCAGAAGAGAGTTTCAAAGGGGCTCCTACTGTGACTGCCATTATCTGGGCGATGGCGAGAGTTTATACACATATGTATGCAAAATGGCCTTTTACCTGCATTCCAATGTGATAAGAGAAGGAAAACAGCATATGTGACATGCTTAATGAAATTAAAAATTAAATATGATTATTGAGAGCCTATCATACGTGCCACCTGCCATAAATTAACCCAAGTTCACATTTTTAAAACGATTGACCAAAATACTGTTTGAAGATGCATTTTCGTTCGAATTTTTGGTTTAGGAGAGGAGTCTTTTTCTAAGAACTGATTGAAAGTTATTCATTTGATATACAAGAATGATCATTAATGTTCATGTCTCTGTCCATGAATTTATTTATTCAACATTGTGGTGCTTCTGTCATATTCTGTGTCCTGTGCTGGTTGGTGGGCAGCAACCAGGCATGACTTTCTTTGTGGGGCACCAGGGCCTGGCTAGTGGGGACTTTAACATGACTTTCAGGAAATACCAGCAGATCCTAAGGTTCCCTTAGATTCTCCCGTGTGTGGGGTATTTTTTTGTTTGTTTTTTCCCTGCTGATTGACTTCTTCTCTACTCAAAAGATTGAGGTCTTAATTAATGGTACTATGACGAAAGAACAAGGATAAATTCACATTGCCTCTCTTAATCCAAGGAACCAATATTCCATATAAAAGTTCAATTTTGTTTAGAAGGAAAAAAGATTGACTCAAGAAAAATATTTTCTCATGGGGCACCTGGGTGGCTCAGTCAGTTAAGTGTCTGCCTTTGGCTCAGGTAATGATCTCAGTGTCCCGGAATCAAGTCCTGCATCAGGCTCCTTGCTCAGCGGGGAGCCTGCTTCTCCCTCTGTGTGCCTCTCTCTCTCTCTCGCCCTCGCTCTCTCTCTGTCTCTGACAAATAAATAAATAAAATAATATTTTTTAAAAAGAAATGTATTTTCCCGTAGTTGTAAATTTCCATTTTTTTTAAAAAATAATCACAAGGAAGGAAACATAATTTAGATACAATTTTGAAAATAAATGTCTTTATTAACACCATTCATAAAATATCAAATTTCAGATGGAAAAAAAACTCTATTTTGAAGACTTTAGGATTGAAGCCCAGGCAATAATAGATTTGAATATAAAATTGTAGAGGTGTCATTATTGCACAACTTTTTTCACAAACAGATACGATGATTTTGTATGTAATTTAGCCACTGAAAGCCCACGTGAAAGGTATTTTAACCTTTAGCTTTATGACAGAAGGGAACATTAACTTGAATCCTATTCTCTCCAGTTTCTGGAGTCCACCATAAAATACAGAATCTTCAGTCAGCACTAAAGCCCACATGCCATATTTAGGTTTAGTCTTGTGCTCTAGCCATCTCTGAGCTGTGACTCTGGTAGGTGCAAACAGTGACAGGTTTTTATATGTTCTACCACTAGATTTGCTTTTAGAAGAACTTTTTCTACAGCTAAGCTACTAGAAGAGAACTTTGGAGTTTGAATACAGTGTCTTATTTAGTCTGGGTATGTGAGGACCCCCATGGTATAATAAGGTACAATTTACTTGTTTTCCATTCAAATGACAAACCCAGTCCTATGACACAGAATGAACGTAATTATGAAGCAGGGAGTTGGATGGTCAGATGTAGGCAATTCAAAAGGGTGAACATTCTTCCCTGATCTGTGAAAAATGGCTTATATCTGTAGGATGATTGCAGGAACCATCGCTAATGGATGTAGTCAATAAAGGTTGCTAAATGACATTAGGAAAAACTAAGATTTTGGAAGGACAGGCTAACGTGCGAGAGAAAAACCCAAGAGCACCATACACTGTGATGTTCCATCATGTAGGAGTGCTATACATCCTCAAAAGGACCCTGGTCTGAATCCACTGTTAAGAGTAGACTTTGAGGATGCCTGGGTGGCTCAGTCGGTTAAGCATCTGCCTTCACTTCAGGTCATGATTCCAGGGTCTTGGGATCAAGCCCCACATCAGGTTCCTTGCTCAGTGGAAAACCTGCTTCTCCCTCTTCCTCTGCCTACCAGTTCCCCTGTTTGTGCTCTCTCTCTCTCTCTGTCAAATAAATAAATAAAATCTCAAAAAAAAAAAAAAAAGAGTGGACATTGGTTGGGTACGCTCTCACCACACACACACACACACACACACGGCAACTCTGCTGGTAGGTGGATATGTTAATGAGCTTCACTGTAGTCACTATTTCACTTGTTACATTGTAATATCATTGTGTATATCAAACTATCATGCTGTACACCTTAAATATGTATAATTTTTAAGATTTTATTACGAATTTATACAAACAATTTTATATGTTAGAATAGATATAATCTTTTTTTTTTTTAAAGATTTTATTTATTTATTTGATAGACAGAGATGACAAGCAGGCAGAGAGGCAGGCAGAGAGAGAGGGGGTAAGCAGGCTCCCTGCTGAGCAGAGAGCCCGATATGGGACTCGATCCCAGGACCCTGGGATCATGACC
Source organism: Meles meles (assembly GCF_922984935.1). Classification (NCBI taxonomy): domain Eukaryota; kingdom Metazoa; phylum Chordata; class Mammalia; order Carnivora; family Mustelidae; genus Meles; species Meles meles. The sequence continues at coordinate 177,866,218 of NC_060068.1, read as the reverse complement.
TGAGCCGAAGGCAGAGGCTTTAACCCACTGAGCCACCCAGGCGCCCCTAGAATAGATATAATCTTAATAGATTTAAAAGTTGTCCAAAATCATGATGTCTTGGGTCTCCCGTTTTGTATGGAAACCAAGTGTCTTTTCCGCAAGGCCAGTCTCAGAGTGAAGGTGTGTTCTATTACCATTGTAAAGTAAGTTATTCTGTAATATTTTGTGCCATTTGGGGCCATTTTGAATTTATTATATCAGGGGCTTTCACTCTGATTTATTTCTTAAGTTTTAAAATCCATGAAATTTGAGAAAAGAACAAAACCTTTTTGCAGTTTACCGCTACTGACAAATTAATCTCAGCTACTCCACTGAAAGCCTGTATAAAAGCTCTCGTGCACTTGAGAAATTCAGGAATATATTGACCATCAGATATACTCCCACATGTCAGACTCAGCGTCCAACCAGGCAGAGGAGTGCCCGTGTTGGGCACCAAAATAGATAGGTTGAGTCCCTGTGTGACATACTGTGGGGGAGTCATGCCACTTTAACATTAATCCTGAAAAAGTTATTTTGGATGTTCTGCTGAGGTGTAATTAATTGAACTGACGATAACTGTATTACAAAAGAAAGGAGTTCTTTGGAAAACTGAAAATTTAATGGGGAATTTTATTAAATACATCATTTTGATTTGCAACCTTATTATGAAATTTTAAAAATTCATATTCTACATTTGGATTGTCCATATGTTTCTTTAATAAGCTGCAATAAAAATAGAATTTAGAAGGCATGCAGCATCCCGTCACTTTTATCTTTTATTTAATTAAACTTCCCTGGCTTGGTAAATCATATAATTCCATTCATATCAATTGCGGCATGGGTGGGGTTTTTTTAATTTTTTTTTTCATTTGTTGAGCTCCATTGTCTTTTAATATGCTCTTTTGGTTAATTGTCAAAAACTATTTGTGTTGTTTTTCATTCTTGTTATATTTTAAATGCTCTCATATTGTTTTATGATCAGTGGAAAGATTAATTTATTGATATCAGTAGGGAAATTTTGTATTAGCAAAATAAGAGAGTATAATTTCAATTGAAGGCAAAATGTATCACCATTCTAGACATCTCTGTGAGGAGGGACTGTAATCACACGGTCTTTGGTTGATCCCGACCTCCAGTGGGTAAAGCCAAGACTATGAAGCCATTTTTACAATTTAGAAAACCTTGTGATTGAGTTCAAATTGTAAAGCACTGTGGTCTGAAAATATGCATGGTGTAATCTCAGTCTTTTTGTACCAGTTGAGACTGATTTGTGACCCAGTATGTGATCTATTCTGGAGAATGTTCCATGTGCACTTGAGAAGAATGTGTATTCTGCTGCTCTGGGATGAAATGCTTCTGACTACATCAGTGAAGCCCATCTGGTCCAGTGTGTCATTCAAAGCCCTTGTTCCGTTGTTGAACTTCTGCTGAAATGATCTGACCAGTGCTGTTAGTGGGGTGTTAAAGTCCCCTACTATTAGTGTACTATTATCATTGTGTTTCTTTAATTTTGTTATTAGTTGGTTTACATACTTCGCTGTTCCCAAGTTAGGGGCATAAGTATTTACAACTGTTAGATCTTCTAGTTGGATAGACTCTTGTATTATGATAACAGTGTTCTTCTTCATTTCTTATTACAGTCTTTGTTTAAAATCTAGCTCGTCTGGGGCACCTGGGTGGCTCAGTGGGTTAAGCCTCTGCCTTTGGCTCAGGTCAGGATCTCAGGGTCCTGGGCTCTCTGCTCAGCAGGGAGCCTGCTTCTCCCTCTCTCTCTGCCTACTTGTGATTTCTGTCTGTCAAATAAATAAATAAAATCTTTAAAAAAATAAATAGGGTGCCTGGGTGACTCAGTGGGTTAAGCCGTTGCCTTCGGCTCAGGTCATGATCTCAAGGTCCTGGGATTGAGTCCCGCATCGGGCTCTCTGCTCAGCAGCGAGCCTGCTTCCCACCCCCCCTCTCTCTGCCTGCCTCTCTGTCTACTTGTGATCTCTCTCTGTCAAATAAATAAATAAATAAATAAAATCTTTTTTAAAAAATAAATAAATAAATAAAATCTAGTTTGTCTGAAAAAACGATTGTTAGTGCAGTTTTCTTTTGAAGTCCATTAGCATGATAAATTGTTCTCCACCCTCTCACTTTCAATCTGGAAATGTCTTTGGGTCTAAAATGAGTCTCTCATAGACAGTATATCGATAGGTCTTATTTCTTCTATCCGGTCTGATACCCTGTGTCTTTTGATTGGAGCATTTAGTCCATTTACACTCAAAGTAATTATTGAAAGGTATGAATTTAGGGGGATAAGTGGGGGATGGTCATTAAGGAGGGCACTTGTAGTAATGAGCATTGGGTGTTGTATGTAACTAATGAATCGCTAAATTCTACCTCCAAAAGTTAAAAAAAAAAAAGATGCTTTCTAAAAAAAAAAAAAATGCATATCAGAAAAGCTGACTTCTATCCTTGGACATAACCTCCACCCAGAACAGAAGCAGGTAAGTCTTTCCTGAGTTTTACACCTGTCAGTATATTCTCCAAATAAGCAATGGAATCAGTCTAGGTGTTTCTACTTTTCAGAATTTTTTCAGAACTTTTTATTTGTTTGTTTGTTATGATGGTGTGTGTGTGTGTGTGTGTGTGTACATGTGTGCACATAAAGATAAAATTCTTTGAATTTAGGGAATACACTTTCTCATGTTGGTTTATTTATAGATTTGCCTTTCTTTATATTTAGTAGTTGAGGTAAGGTGCTTGTTGTGCATATTGTTCTGGTCTTTTTAACCTGAACTGGAAATTCAAAAGCCTTATAAAAATACCAAGGTAACTAGTGTCCCCAAAGTGAATGTCCATTGCTTAGATTTCAGCAAAACTGCAATATGCTCCATTTGAATGTGATCTGTGCTTTAAGACAAAGCAACGGAGTGGTGCCAAGCAATCCTACTTGGCCGGAAGGACTGTGCATTCCACCTCCGCAAGCCTGCGTTTGATTCTGTCTGGGGTGGGAATTTCTCAGAGCACCTGCTGCCTGACGGCTCTTTGTGGTCAGAAAATGAGGGACTCCAGATGCGCTCAGCGGAGTAGAGATCCCTCCTCTAAATGTTGCCAGTGCTTGTATGTCCCCTTATTCCCAAAGGTCAGGCTCAAACAGACTACAGATTCCTGAGAATCCGTCTCCCCAGGTCTGGCTTTTAGGTCGGGGATGTGCCTGCCCAAGGCCTCCTCACCTGGCCAGGTGGAGACGTGCCTCACCCTTCCTTGGCCCATGTCCTGGCTCTGCGGAGGTGAAGAACATCATTCCTGCCCTGCTGGAGTGCGGGTCCAGTGAAGCAGATGGCTTTGTGTTCACCTGCGTAGGGGCTAACCAACACCTCCCCCAAGAAAATTTGGTTAAGACGTCAAGATGGATGATTCTATACATGCACCAAGAGGAGATGCAAGGACTTACTACCCACAGTAATGGTATTTTCTGGGGAGAGCAGGACAGGCTCTCAAGCAGGTCTAAAATAGGTTGACAAAGCAGGAGAGATAGTAGCCTTGGGATGAACGGTGGTTATGGGTTGAGGACAGGGCAGCTAAGTCTCCAGCAGCGTGAGGGTCATGTGCTTCTCATTGGCTTACCCAGGTTTGGAGCAAGAGGGAAACAAGAAGGGGGCGCTTGAGAACCATCAGAAAACATCCGAAATTGAGTCAGAGATTTAGGGTGAATTTTTCTTATAACATCCCATTTGTTGGTGGATATTACAAAGCATCTAGCCTAAACCTGTCCTATTTGTTTTGTTTTCTCTTTTTTCCTAAAAGGATAATTTTATCACCATGATCTTGGAGATGAATGATTCAGCCATAGCCACCGATGCTGACATCTCCAGTAAATAGTCCAGAACCTGTGGGTATGAGGAAAGCTAGTGACCGGGGCTGGCTGGCAGACAGAACTATTCTGATGGGAGCACAAATGTGAACAATTCCAAGAATTTCAGTCTGTCAAAGCTGGCATTCTGATCCCTGCAGCGTCTGTGCAAGGGACTAGGGAACGTTCTAGAAAGCTTCTCAAGAAAGGATGGACCTTCCAGAAGCCTGTGGCTCCACTAAGCATAGAAGGGGATGCTTGATACTTCAGCTACACAACCTACATTTTTATTTATAAGATAATAGAGGCTTATTCACAGGCATTCAGTTTGTGGACATTTTTCAGCCATTTTCATGTTAAAGTTTGGATGAAGACCCTGGTTTGAAAAAGGGGTGTTTGCCTATTTCAGAGAGGCAGTGGTAGATAGAAAATAAACATCCTCTGAGCTATGTCTGCACCCTGGCAGTCCTGAGGTTAGAGGGAGGGCCGAATGTCTAGCACAGGTCACTTCTGCTAAAGATGGAGACTCTTAACTTTGCCCAGTGACTACGGATTTCTCCTAGAGAGGACTCAAAGGACTCTATGGAAATGATGTAACTCCAATGGAAGGTTGTCTGTGAACACGCTAGCTTGGGTATAAGGAGATTTCTGTTCTAGAGATAGTAATAGCTCCTTCATGGTATACCAGGTGTGAGTGCTCACTTGCACGCTGAGTTATATTAGTAATTTATAATTAATAATTAAAATTATTATATAATTTTGATAAAATAATAATTTTAATAATAATAAATAAAAACTATTAAAATAATTAAAAATTACACATAAAACCTTTACTTCTATTTTTACTTATATTTATCTTAAATAGATTTTTTAAAATACTAAAATATTTAATATTGAAATATTACAATGTACTTGAATAATTAAAATTTAGTATTTGAAATATTTTATCTTTAAAATTTATTTTATTTATATTTATTGATGTTTAACATTTAAATTATTTGCGATATTTAAAATATCGCAAATGTTTTAAATATTTTATGGATATTTAAATATTTACTTATATTTAAGCATTTGTTTATAATTAAATAAATATTTAAATATTTCAAATCCAAAATTAAATTATTGGACTTAAGGAGTCCAGTAATTCTTATAAAGTTGGTTGTAAACACTGGGAGCTCCCCACCACAATGGACACCCCAGACCCACTCCCCCAGAGGCAGGTACATTCAGCATTTGAATTGTTTCTTCTGGCATTGGTTTTCATGTCACAAGAATTATGCTGCTATCGCTGCTCTTTAGTCTTTGGTTTTTGTCACAATCTGTTGATGCCCACCATGACGGATGAGCTGGGCTGTCCTGCACATGTCCTCACAGTGACCTCTCTGCTCCTGCGTACATGTATTCTCCTTGCTTTAACCCTCCAAATGTGCTTCTGTCAAGATTTTGCCTAGGTCAAAATTTAATATTTCCATCACTTTATGTGCCTGCTATTCACAGGTGTTTGTACAGTACATTACAATTAGTTTTCTTTCTTGCATATGATTTACTTTTCCTTTCTTCCTTCCACATGAATCACTATTTCAACCCCAGACTCATCGCCCACTGCAGAAATGTGCTGTCAGTATGTTCTGAGCCACTATCAGAGCCATTCTTCCAGGCTTCTGATGGGTTGCAGCCCATCTAGCCTGCTTGCTCTCCAGGTGTGCTAGCCAGGCCCCCATCCTGGGACCCCCTTCACCTCCCCTTAATAGTGGACAGCTCATTTTCTGAATTTCCTTGTCCAGTCTTCTATTTTCTTGGGTTACTGCCTCAATTTTGTAGACCATGTTTACTAGTATCTTCCTGGGACAAGGTTCAAGGGACATAATATCTTTGAGAACTTGCCTGTCTAAAGTGTCTTTATTCTACATTTGCACTTTATTGCACAACTTGACTTGCTGCAGAATTCTAAGATGTGGGGTATCTGGGTGGCTCAGTTGATTAAGCAACCCACTCTTGATCTCAGCTCTGGTATTGATCTCTAGGTTGTGAGCTCAAGCCCTGTGTTGGGCTCCATGTTGGGTGCAGAGCCAACTTCACAAAAAATTCTAAGATGCAAATAACTTTTCTTCACAACCTAGAAAGCATTCTTTTCATATCTTTTAGTTTTTTGTTTAATTCTTTATTTAAAAAATGCTGTTTTCCTCCATGGAAGCTTGTTGAAATTCTCTTTGTTACACTCAGTGTTCTGAAAATTCACAATATTATCCCTGATATGGTTTTATTTTCAGCCATTGTGCTCAGCAAGTAGTGGTGCGTTTAAATTTGGAGACTCTTATCTTTCAAGTCTGAGCAATTTTTTTAAAGCATCTTTCTACTGATTTTCTCCTGGTTTTTTTTTTTTTCTGTTCATTCAGCCACGTTTAATTGAAAATCTACAATTCTCTTTCATTCCTAATAATATTTTGAGATCTACTTTGGAGCTACCTTTAGAACTGGTCAATGTATCATAACTACAGTATATCATAGAACTGTATACATATGTCTTAATTTAATGTTAATAAACATTCAGACTGTTTCTCTTTTGAGTTTTTGCAAGCAATACTAGAAAGAATATCTTTATGCATGGGCTCTTGGGCCCATGTGCAGAGCTTCTGTACTGTAGACCATGGCTGGGGCACAGAAAACACACATGTAAATTAGACATCATGACTGTTTGCCTCTTTGGCAACACTGATTTACACCCCTACTTGCACTTCCTAACACCTTGTCAATGTCTGATATTGTCAGACATCTAAAATGCTGCTAAAATGTTGGGTGAGAAATTGTTTCTCAACTGAATTTGAAAGTCTCCAATGCCCATTAAAGTTTGAGATCTTTACATCTATTAACTAGACATGAAAGTTTTCACATCTATAAATTATCTATCCATTTTCCCGGAATTCTCAGTGAAATTGAATTTCTGGATATGACAAAATGCCTACCTCAAATTATGAAAATAAAACCAAAAACAAAAATCTGAACTGTACAGGAAACATGTGATTTGTGCATAATGGCATTTTGAATTTAATAAGAAATATCTGGATTCAAGTGATATATTTAAGTAAGATATATTTGTAATAATTTCTATGTCATTTCATTATTTCAAAGAGAGAATTCTTTTCTTTTTTAAAATGAAAACAGCAAGTGAGTCATAACATTGACTTACTTTTTACATCTTAATCTCATTGGCTATGTCTTCATCATTCAGGGGATATTGCTATTCAGTCTTATTAGTAAGCTACTTCATCTTTTGAAGTTATAAACATGAAATGTAATTAAAATTTTTCTATATTCAAAGTAAAAAAGAAAAATTAATAATAATGTCCCAAACTAGGAAATCAGTATTAATTTTTTATAGATATTTTCATTCCTCTTTATGTACATATAAACATCTTCTATTTTAAATGTGAATATTTATGCAGACTATTTTGCCAAATTTTTCCACTCAATATAACATGATGAACATTTTTTTCTACACCATCAAACATTATTTTGCAACAGTAATTTAAATGACTGCATAGTGTTCTATTATGCGGCTATAGGACAATTTAGTTAAACAGTTCCTCACTCTTCTATACACATTTCTCATATTTGGATCACCACTTTCAGAAATGTGAAAAAAGGACAAAAATCATATTCTAATTTTTTGCTGAAAAAATACCAGTAATACTAGAAGTCCCTTGTGAGTGCCTCATTTGGAATATGTTCTCATTCCTACTTTTTTCTATGATATTCTCTGGATACCATCTTTATTTCCCATTCTCAAATTATCACAGTGATTTTATGTTTCATTTCCCAAAGATGACACATACATGCACACATGCACACACACACACACACACAGACACACACACACATGGACACACATTTTCCATGTCCTTTGGCTGAAGGATTAATATCCTAGTTGAAGGGATCAAGTTGGGTGTCACAGGAAGTTCAAAACACTTTGAATGCTTTATTTGGCCAATTTTATGATCAATCAGGAAAATGTTAATCTAAATTCGTTTCCTTGCACAGTGATTTTTTAAAAAGAATTAATAGGGGCACCTGGGTGGCTCAGTGGGTTGAGGCCTCTGCCTTCGGCTCGGGTCATGATCCCAGGGTCATGGGAGCATCCCTGCTGAGCAGGGAGCCTGCTTTCCTTCCTCTCTCTCTGCCTGCCTCTCTGCCTACTTGTGATCTCTGTCAAATAAATAAATAAAATCTTAAAAAAATAAGTTAATTAAAAGCTTTAATATTACCACTGATGTGCAGTTGTATGAGGTGGAGCCTTAATAAGAAATTCTTTGAACTTGTACCACTTCATAGGGATTTCATACTGATCCTCCAAACTCATGTGATTAAGGTGCCACACTGAAGATGTAAGGAAATTAAACCTTTTTTTCATACTGAGCTGGCAAGGTTATCCCTGAAAATCCCCAGTGTTATAGTTTACTGACTCTAAAGTGTCTATTTCACATGTTAAATTTCAAAATTAAGGTGATCCTCCAACCAATTGTATCTTAGAATACGGTTGTTGGCAGTTTTGCTTTCTTAGTGGTACATAAAATAACAGCACATCTCAACTTAGTGGTTTCTTAAATTCTTTGACTTATAGTCTGTAGATAACGTGGTAAGCTCCTTTTGGTGTGGTTCCCAAGGATCCCCACCTTCTGGTAGCCATGCACCAGGCAATCCAGTCCTCTCGAATCTGGGCTGGACTGAGTACCTAGGGCACTGCAAAAGCCAGAGGATGTCACTTCCAAACTTAGGTTATAAAAGACTGTGACCTCTGTCTTGCTGGCGCTTTCCATCTAGCTGCTCCATCATGCTCATGCTGATGGAGAGGACAGCCTGAGGAGGAACAGAGTAACCTCTGGCCTGAAGACATCAGCAGCCTGAAAAGAATAATAACTCTGAAGGATAGCCACATCTCTCAAATAAGAAATATTTAAATGTCCACCAACAGCTGAACGGATATAAAAATGTTGATGTGGCACACCCCACATAATGGAAATGAGCAAGTGACTGTCATGTACAGCAACAGGGGTGCATTTCACGAATGTGATGCTGAGTGCAAAAAGCCAGATAAGGAAGGGCACACATGGGCTGCTGAGGCAAGTTGGCAAAGTGATCCGCAGTGCTAGAAGCTGGGATATTAATTAACTCAGAGTGGGGAAAAGGGCTAAGATTGCAGAATTACGTGAGGAATTTTTTCAGATGCTCGTGATATTCTATTTCTTGATCTGCTTCATGGTTATACAGTTGTGTTCATTTTGTGATAAATCAGAAACCTGATCATTTATGATTTGTGTAAATTTCTCTATTTTTTTCTTCATGTCTTTCTTATCACTGTGGGAAAAAAAGAGAGCTAAATGTCATGCACCAATTCTTAAATGTTTTGGACAAAAACAGACAAAAATCTATATGCAGTCCATTGAATAGAACTTATCTCAAGTCCCCATCTAGTTGCATGAGGTAAGGATTGTGGTTTTTGGTGTGCTCAAATAGAGAATACTGGAAATCATCAAACTGTAATAATGTTTACTACATTAAATTACTTTCTAAGATCACATGTTTGTTAAGACACGGATTTAAACCCAGACATTTGGATTCTGGAATCTAGGCACCTAACATGCATTAGACTACCTAAAAGGAAAAGTATCTTGTTAAAAATTTATGTCACAGTTATGGTCCTTGAATCCAGGTGTCTCCTTTAATTTTAGTGCTCCTTCTACTGACTTAGATACTTTTTTGGTGTTTATTAAACAATTTATGTATTAAGTTACATTAAACTTTTCTTTAGGAAACTGTTGTCTATCAGGCAGTGCCTTCCAGTCTTGGAGATACACAGGATTTAGGAAAAGTTCCTGCCTCAAGGATTCTATGGCCAAGAAGGACATATGGATACTAAAACAAATTAAATCACATTTAACACATTTAACACATTTACTAAGGCCAACAGTTACTGGAAATTGGACAAAGTAGGGATTCGGAGATGGACCAGCCATGAAGTATGCCCTCAAGGACCTCACCATTTAGTGGAAGAGATGGAAAATTAGAAGAAGAAGAAGAAGAAGAGGAAGAGGAGAGGATGTAGAAGAAGGGGAAGGAGGAGAGGGAAGGGGAAGAGGGAGGAAAAGAGGAGGAGGAGGGAGAAAAAAGAATAGAAAAAAGGAAATAAAAGACGAAAGAAAAGAAAATGAAGCTGGGTTCATTGCAGTATAACATTAAACATGTTAAGTGGCAAAAAGCTGGGTGAGCCAAGCAGGCCAGCTAAAGCTTCAGAGAGGTGAATAAAGTTTGTAAGGAAGATAGGAACTCATGTGCAAGAAGAAAATTCTGCTTGTAGAAAATCCATGGTGTGATCAAGGGATTGTGTGGTGTAGCTTGAGGTGCAGAAGTGGTAGTGTGAGTGGATCTCAGCATGAAGGACTAAGGTTTTGCAAACTAGAGAGTGGCCAGTAGTTAGGGGTAAATGGAGTTATCATGAACTTGGATTATGGCCAAGAGATGATTCAAAAATACAGTCCACCTGTTGGGGTGAAAGAAGGAGGATTCAGGCATGATGCAAGCTTTAGGCTTGAGAAAGTGGGTGCCACTATCAGGTGAAGGGAGGAGTAGTTGTAGAAGTGGCCATTGCCCTGGAGTATATTTTGGACGTTCTCGGTCTAAGTGTCCTGCAGAACATTTCAGTGGAGAATCCAATATGATTCGGCTCCGGAGTAGTTTCCATATTTCCTATATCTGAATCTCTCTGTATCATCAAATTCTCTTTGTTCTCTCACTTTTATCTACACAGAGGAGAAATTCAAGTGGGGGTGTTTTCAAAATACCCCAAAACTAAAGATCCAGTAAGTAAGTAAGTAAGTAAGTAAGTAAGTAAGTAAGACTTTATTGAGGCTGAATGCCACCTGGAGCTATTTTTGTGAAATTAATTTGTGGAAGCTGAAAGGGAACTTGCCATTTTATTAAAGTCCTTTCATATCTGTTTTCAAATATAGGGTGAGACTTTGTGTGTGTGTCGGGGGGGTGGGTCAATTTTCAGTAATAAAACTAGTAAAACAGGACCACCAAAATGATCTACCAAAGCTTTTCTGTTTGTTTTTACCTGTGGATTTTAATGGTATAATTAGGATATAATTTATATATATTATACAATTCACTCATTTAAAATACACAATTAAATGGTTTTTAATACATTCACAGTTGTGCAGCCATCACTAATATCAAACTTTGGAATATTTCTTTTTTTTTTTTTAAAGATTTTACTTGTTTATTTGTCAGAAAGAGAGAGCACACAAGCAAGGGGAGCAGCAAGCAGAGGGAGAAGCAGGCTCCTGCTGAGCAAGGACCCTGATGTGGGACTTCATCCCTGGACCCTGGGATCATGACTTGAGCTGAAGGCAGACACTTAATCGACTGAGCCCCCCACCCAGGCATCCCAAAACTTTAGAATATTTTCATCAACCCAAAGAAGCTCTGTATTCATCAGTAGTCTACCAGGTTCTCTTACTATTTTATTCCAAATGTACTCATTACTGTAAGCACTTGTCCTGTTACTAAAATATGTATTTTAAGATCCATGGAAGAAGATATTATCCGTTAATTCTATTAGTATAATATAGGTTCTGGATATACAGGCAAAAACTAACCACACACCAATGGTCCAAACAAATAATAAAATGACAGACCTAAATGCTAGCATACTGATAAGTATATTAAAAGTAAGTTGTTTAGGCACATAGAAATTGTCAGAATTATTTAAACAAATGACCCAACTGTATGCCGTCTATAAGAAACTCATTTCAAATATAAAGATGTATGTAAGAGAAAGGAAAATAATTTTTTAGATGCCATACAAAAAGAAATCAAATAAAAGCTGAGGTTCAGACCAATTAGGCTTTCGAGAAAAAAATGTTCTAAGAAAGAAAGGACATTAAATGACAATGAAAGTGCTTTTCACTAAGAAGATGTAACCATCCTTAAAGGTCATACATCAAACAATGGAGATTTAAAATACATTAAGGAAAAACCAACAGAACTGAAAGGAGACATAGATGAATTCACAGTTTTATTTGGGCACATTAATAAGCCCCCCATAGCTGATGTATGTAACTATTAGACTGAGTATCAGAAAGTATACGGAAGAACAACACCAGCACTGACAAAAGGGATCAAACGGACATTTATAGAACTCTCCAATTTGTTAAATAAATAAAAGTATAAAATAAATTAAATAAATTAAATAAAAATATGCATTTCTTCCAAGTGCCCAAGTAATAGTCACCAAGATACACATTATTCTGGATCATAAGATAAACCTAAACAGGTTATAAATTACTAGATATCATAAAAATACATTTTCTAATCATAATGTGATTTGGTCAGATATCAGTACCAGAAAGATGAAAGCAAATGCTCAAAAAATGAACAACATACAACTAATAATGTGTGTGCCAAAGGGGAAGTCTCAAAGGAAATTTGAAAAGCATACTGAATGGAAGGAAGAGGAAAATACAGCACATCAAAATATGTGGAAAGTAAATTAAGTTGTGTTGGAAGGGAAAGTTAAATCTCATAGAAATGGAGAGGAATCTGAAGTCAGTGACTGACCTACCCTACTAGGAAAAAAAGATCGAAAACAAAACAACCCAAAACAAAGATGAAAGTAAATAAAAAGTAAGAGCAGAAATCAATGAAAATGAAAACAGAGAAGTGGAGAGAAATCAGTGAAATGGAACCAGACCTTTGAAAGGATCAGTAACACTGAACCACATCTAGCAAAACTGGCAAGGAAGAGAGAGAGAGCACCCAAGTTACAAATACTTGGAATGAAGAGGGACTATTACTCTTAATCTCATGGACCTTAAAAAGATACCAAGGTAATACTACAAACAGTTCTATTCACATAAACTAGACAATGTACATAAAATGGACCAATTCTGTGAATAGCACAAACTAGCAAAGTTTGCCCAAGACAGAGCAAATTATCTGAATAGTCCTCTATTAATATAACAAAAATTTAATTAGTGGTTGAAAACCTTCTTAAAAAAAGCAAATTATCAGCTTTAGATGGTTTCACTGGTAGAGCCTACCAAACTTTAGGGAAGAAATAATAACTGTATGTAATTTCTTCCTAAAAAAAGAGAGAAAAAAAAAAAAAACTTCTAAAATTATTTTTTTTCCCTTTTTATTAATTTTTTCAGCGTAACAGTATTCATTCTTTTTGCACAACACCCAGTGCTCCATGCAAAACGTGCCCTCCCCATCACCCACCACCTGTTCCCCCAACCTCCCACCCCTGACCCTTCAAAACCCTCAGGTTGTTTTTCAGAGTCCATAGTCTCTTATGGTTCGCCTCCCCTCCCCAATGTCCATAGCCCGCTCCCCCTCTCCCAATCCCACCTCCCCCCAGCAACCCCCAGTTTGTTTTGTGAGATTAAGAGTCATTTATGGTTTGTCTCCCTCCCAATCCCATCTTGTTTCATTTATTCTTCTCCTATCCCCCTACCCCACCATGTTGCTTCTCCATGTCCTCATATCAGGGAGATCATATGATAGTTGTCTTTCTCCGATTGACTTATTTCACTAAGCATGATACGCTCTAGTTCCATCCACGTCGTCGCAAATGGCAAGATTTCATTTCTTTTGATGGCTGCATAGTATTCCATTGTGTATATATACCACATCTTCTTGATCCATTCATCTGTTGATGGACATCTAAAATTATTTTTGAACACAATAAACCTTGATACTAAAGACATTACTTTACAAAAGACATTATTTTATTAAAAAGAAGTGAAATTATAGATCAGTATTCCTCAAGAACATAAACACAAAAATCTTCAACAAAATATTAGGAAATTAAATCTAAATCAATCTATCTATTCATGTGTCTATCATCTAAAACTCACTAGCATCAAGTGGGGGTTTATTGCTGAGACAAAGGTCTAGTCCAAAATTTTTTAAAAAAATCAATCAGTATAATTTACCAAATAATAGTCTCAAAAAGAAATACCACATGACCCTGTCAATTGATGGAGAAAAAGTATTTGGAAAATACAGTATATATTCATGACTTTAAAAAAAAAAACTCAGCAACAGCCTAGAAGTGAAAGAATTTGCTTCACCCTGATAAAGAGCATCCACAAAAAATCTGCAGCTTATATCACATAGCTGTTGAAGGGGGCGTGTGCCAAGTAAAAGAGCACTGGATGGCCAACACTGGACCGATCTGGCTAACAGCAAAAGTAAATAAATAAAATAACATTAAACTGTAACCTCACGATTGAAATAAACATTTATGAGTCCATAGTAACATAAATAAATAACTGAATAAATAAATGAGAGAAAAGGGACAATTTTACATGCAGAAGAATGCTGAATAATTTATATAGACTCTCCATGGGGAACATGCCCTTCCTTCCTTATACATGGGCCGTGCACAGTGACTTCCTGCCGAAGAGTAGTACATTATGGAAAGTGGAGAGTAGAGCTACCCTACTGCGGAGAAACCTGAAAACACGACCTCCACCAGTGATCACAGTCGACGTCAACAGTGATAAGTCATGTTGGTGACATGTGCCCGTGTTGATATGATGTTGTAAAAATGACCCTTAGCCTCTGTAGTTTTCTTCCCCCACATCCATAACCCCAGTTTAATCATTAGAAGAATATCAGAAAGTTCAAATACAAGGACATTCCATAAAATACCCCACCAGTACTCCTTGAAATGGTCGAATTCATCAAAATCAAGGAAAATCTGAGAAATTCTTATAGCCAAGAGGAGCCCAAGGAGAAACGGCAGTTGAATGCATTGTGCTGTTCTGGATGAAATTCTAGAACAGAAAGAAAAAAAAAAAAGAAAAGAAAAGAAAGAAAGGCACCACTTTAAAAATTAAAAAAAAAAAACAAAACACTAAATAAAATATAGGTTTTAACTAAAAATAAAATATTAATATTGATTCATTAATTTTAACAAACCATACTTACATAAGGTATTAATAATATGAAAAACTGGCTACAGGGGATATGACCTCTAACACCTTCTCAAACTTTCTGTAAATCTAAAAGTATTCTAAAAACTAAATTTGGGGCACCTGGGTGGCTCAGTGGGTTAAAGCCTCTGCCTTCGTCGGCTCAGGTCATGATCCCAGGATTCTGGGATTGAGCCCTGAATCGGGCTCTCTGCTCAGCGGGGAGCCTCCTTTTCTCTCTCTCTCTCTCTCTCTCTCTCTACCTGCCACTCTGCCTACTTGTGATCTCTGTCTGTCAAATAAATAAAATCTTAAAAAAAAAATAAAGCTGACTTAAAAATCAATTAATGCATTTTATGAGAATAAAAAATCTCATACTGTATGCTTAAAATAATTAGACAAAATCCACCACCATTTACCATAAAATCTCAGCAAAATTGGAATAGAAGAGAACTTTCTCAACTTGATAAAAGGCGTTTATAAAAAAACCTTTCAATTAACATTACATTTAATAATCAAATATTAAATGCTTTCTCACTATGGTCAGGCACAAGACAAGATACAGCTCTTACTTTTATTACACAATAAATAAAAATGGATCAAAGATTAGAATAGACATTTCACAAAATAATCCATATGAATGGTCAATAAACACATTAAAAATTATCAGCCTCTTTTGTCATCAGGGAAATCTAAAATAAATCCATAATTTGGTTTCATCACCCAAAAATCTCACACCCAAAAATCACCACCAAGATGGCTACATTTTAAAAGACTTCCAGTACCAAATGTTGGTGAGGAATGGGACAGCTGGAATTCTCATGCAATGTCCATTGGAATGCAACGTGATATGATCACTTTGAAATGTTTGGGCATGGAAGACATTCTAACAATTTCTTAGAATGTCAAACACATGTCTTTTCTATGACACAGAATTCTGATCCTATTTATTCAAGATAAATAAAAACATGTTCACAAAAAGATTGGCCCAAGAATGTCCATAGCAGTTTTATTTCTAATGGTTATAAACTAGAAAACTTCCCTGGTATCATTGAATAGATGAGTGGGTAAACAAACTTGGGTGTGTTCCTACAGTGGAACACTATAATAAACAGGAACAAATGTGGGAAACGTACAAGAACAGGGATGAATCACAAAACATGCTGGGCAAAAAGGCGTGCACACAACAGAATATACGGTCTCGTTCCATTTATATGAAATTCTACGCAAGCAGAGCTGATCTTGGAAAACAAGTCCACAGAACAGTTGCCAGTTTGGGTGGAGAAGTGGCGAGTTGGGGAACGTCCCGTGGTAAGGTTAACACTTCCTATTTTGATAGCGGTTGGGGTTACAGTGTATACATTTGGAAAAACATCAGTGACACTTACTATTTGTGCCTTTCACTGTGTGTGCATTTTCCATGGCACCTGTAAACAAATATGTAAATCTAATGAATGGATGCATACCTAACCACTGAAAAGGTTGCATGCCGATGTTTACAATTTACTTTGAGGTGCTTCAGATAAACAGATTAAGGAATGGATGTGCAGATAGATGGGTGTACGGATGCGTGATAAAGCAGAGGTAATAATATGATGATAAAATCCAGGTGGTGTGATATTTGGGCATTCATCATAAATGTCTTTCAGTTTTCTGTGTTTTTGAAAAATTTCATAACAAGATCTTGAAAAAATTACAATTCTTGACACGATGCCGTTTTCCCACCAAAACAGAAAATCAGCTGAGGCAGAAGTTGCTTTAAATCAACTCACTCTGTCTTAATAAGGTCACCGAAACCATTGTTTCTCATTTTGTATTTCTATATTTTAGATTCATAACTTTTCCTTTGTCCTTACTGCCACAAGCCAACAATGAAATATGTGCCCTTGAAGACTCTGATATCCCAACCAACGTCAGACTAGCGGACTTAATTGTTTGGAAGGCTCTTCTCATCGACTGACCTATATTTACATGTGATGTACATATGGAGGCAGGGCATACAAGCGTCAGCAATCTACCCCAGGGAGGCCCATTTTAGGAACAGCAGTTAGGGGAACCAAGGTCTCCTGGCACGTTCCTCATTCACTGTAGGATCTTGGCTGAGATCCTTCAACCCTGCACATAGCAAAGAGGCTACTGTCCTCCCTGGGCGCTGTGAAATTACTCCTGGGGTCGAGTTACACTATCTTTCTCCTCCATCCGTTGTCTTCCCAGCATGGACATATATCCATGCCCTGGGAATCAACATGAAAAAGTTGTACACGCTGGACAGAAAAGGCAGTTTTTAAGGAATATCCTTTGAAGTTGAGTGGAGATAGAGAGTTTAAAAAGGAGAGTTGGGGAGAACCTGTGGCAGCAAAGAAATGAGGCATGAGAAACAATAGGAAGGAAGCTCCGCCCGGGAATTGACATGGCTCAAATGTCCTCAAGGAGGAATCTAGTCATGGGGCCTCCTTCTCGGGATCACCTTACCCTGGCCCCCCAGAGACACTCTAGCCTGACAGGATTAACCGACTTAATCTGCATTTTGGATGTTTGGGGCACTTCCTGATGACCCTCATTTGCGTGGGCACCGAGAGCCGCAGCTTTGGTTTAGCTCCGGGAAGGGTAACGCTGCACACAGTGTGACATTGGGCCCATGGGTGTGTCTGTCCATATAACAGTAGTTGCAGAGATGTCTCAGTCCACCAGACAACAGTGTGGGGCTAAGGAAAACAAAATCAATTTAAAACAATTAAAAAAAAAGTCTCTTATTTTGCCCCTATTGCTGGAACAAAGTATTAATAACTGGGTAATTTAAGCCACAGAAATTTATTTGTCTACACTTCTGAGGCTAGACAGCCAAGATCAAGGTGTCAGCAGGGCTGGTTTCTTCTGAAACCTCTCTCCTTGGGTTGTTGATAGCTGTCTTCTCCTGGCGTGTTCACAATCTCCCCTGGGTGCATGCCTGTGTCCACATCCTCTCTCCTTATGAAATCACCAATGCATAAATGGCTTAGGTCCCATGCTAATCACCTCAGTGTAACATAATCACTTCTTTAAAGATACCATCTCCAAATGCAGTTGCATTCTGAAGTCCTGGGGGTCAAGACTTCAATATCTGAACTTTGGAAGGACACTGATCAGCATAACAATAACAATAACAAAATCTTATTCCTCAAAATATTGTGAAGCTTTTGAGACAAGAATGTATCTCTCTGATGAATGGTACAGTGATGGGGAAGCAAGCTTGCCTGTGTCATGAGGATGTTATGCTTCCCCGAGAATGCAGACAAATGCCTGAGGGGCTGTACTGGTTGCAGAGATGTTTGCTTTCAGATCTCCTCTCCCCTTGATCCTTCTCTTGCTTCTCTGTAACAGCATTTCTGTTTACAGGGTTCCCTTGTCATCTGGCTTCTGTTTCAGTTTTTCCAACTGAAGGAACTGTCAGGAGATGGAAAAGGAGAAGGAATGGAGACACCAGAATATTTCTGTCCTCCCCCAACCCCCTTTCTGCCTTAGACAATGTTTTCAACCCTGGCTGCATCTCCTTTACTGCCCTAGCTCCTGCTGAAAGCCCTTAGCATCATGACTTCACATTCTGCTGGGCTGTCCCACTACAGTTCTAACTCATCAAGTTGCCCCTTGCTTTTGGTTACTACAAACGCTACCCCTCCCCATGGTTGCGATGGTAGTGCCTTCATGCAGTTAAATGACCACACTGAACTCTATGCCTATGGACCCGTCCATCACTTAAGCAACAAATCTTTCCATTAAACTGGGTAAATTTGGAATAACCAGAGTGGTTTATATTCAGCTGCTGGGGTTCCGATTGGTACAGTAATCAAGGGGAGGTCAGAGCTGGTGGAATTTTGGCACTTACTAGCAATGTGCCTTCATCTGTACAGACAGTATGACGAATGTAGGGAACCTCAAGGTATAAGAGATCAGGGTTTGATTATCTATTGCTCTTAGAAAATTAAACTTGATCACTTAAGGAACACCTGTGTTGCACAGTAGGTTAAGGGTCCAACTCTTGATTTCAGCTCAGGTCATGATCCAGTGTTGTGAGATCAAGCCCCCTGTGGGGCTCTGCCCTGGGCGTGGAGCTTCCTTACGATTCTTTCTCCCTCTAACTCTGCTCCTCCTCTGTCCCTCAAAAAATAAGAAAAAAACAAACTAAACAAAACAATACCTTAATGGTTTAAAATACTATTTACTTACAGATGATTTTGCAGCATGGAGTGGGCTCAGAGGGGAAAACCGTTCTCTGCTCTCTATGGTGTCACCTGACTGGCTGGACTGCTCTTTAGTATTTACTTCCAAGATGGCCTTATTCACACGGCTAGCAAGTTGGTTCTGATATTGGTGGAACCTTGGTTTTCCTCTGTGTGCCTCTCCCTGTTGAACATAGCATGGCTGTCTTGAGGAAACTGGACATCTTGCCTGGTAGCTGACTTACCCCAGAGCACAAGTGAAAGTTGCCCAATATTCTTTTTTTTAAAATATTTTATTTATTTATTTGACAGAGAGAGAGGTCACAAGTAGGCAGAGAGGCAGGCAGAGAGAGAGGAGGAAGCAGGCTCCCCGCGGAGCAGAGAGCCCGATGCGGGGCTCGATCCCAGGACCCTGAGATCATGACCTGAGCCAAAGGCAGAGACTTAAACCACTGAGCCGCCCAGGCGCCCCAGTTGCCCAATATTCTTAATGCCTACACTCGAAAGTCCCAGAATATCACTGTTGCCCCGCTCTGTTGTTGAGAGCACTCAAGGGCAGGTCCAATTCTCCAGAAAATGGAATTAAATCCCACCTTTTTATGGGAATTGGGAGAGACAAGAAACTGTTGCAGAAAGACATATGAGGGATGTCTTTGTGGCGCCTCTGTGAACACCAACAGCCACATGGGGGAAGTCAGGCTTTAACATATGCATCACCCTGCCCTGTTCTTCATGGGTTTCTGGACTAACAGGAGACAGAGCTGCAGAAAAGCCAGCGAAGTCAGGACACCAACAATTATTCTACAGCCATAATTCTCTAAATGGACACAAGCCTTCTTCCCATCTCTCTTCTCCTCAAACACACCACCTGCTGGCCTCAGCAACATTGTGTCTCCACTTTTAAAAGGAGACATAGGGGCATCTTTGTTTTACCTTAATTTGTAACTCATAGTAACTTAGATGTTTCAGTAGTGGGGTTTATGCCTTCTCTCATCCTTTTTAAAAAATGATTTATTTATTTTAGGGAAAAGGGGGGAGAGGGGCCAAGGGGCAGAGGAAGAAGGAGAGAGAAACCCAAGCAGATTCCCTGCTGAGCATGGAGCTAAGGGCTTGATCTCATGACCTGGAGCTCATGACCTGAGCTGAAACCTAGAGTCAGACACTTAACAGACTGCACCACCCAGGTGTTCCTCCCCTCATCCTTTTACCACACTTTCTTTTTATTACCTTTTGCTGAAAGCCAACAATATTGTCCTTTGTTGATTCATGCCTCAGCTACTTTTCTAATCAGGAAAGGTTACATCTTTATATTATGTAACTGCTCTATTTAATTCTAAGTCAGAAAAGGGGGTGGGGGAGAAGGGGCGTCAGAGTTCCCGGAGAGGACAAGAGTTACTTAGCATCATGCGCATTAATCAAGGAAGTTAAGCCTATGATGATGAGGAGTGAGCATACTGCCCCCACCAAGAATTCCTGAGCACCTGTCCCCCACCTCCCAAGCAGTAAAGATGTCAACCAACAAAAAGTATGTGTGAGAGAGAGGGAGAGAGAGAAAGAGACAGAGAGATTGTTAGTCAATTTAAAAAGCCTTGCAAATTGGTCCCAATTTTCCCCAGGTTTCTAAACTTCCAAGAAGCTCAACTATATTCCTAAGATAATTACCAGCATCATCAATTTCTCCTCATTTTACTTGGTAAAGAGAATTAGTGTCTGCCAATGGCTGAACTCCCTTAAATATTCTCCACAAATCACCTTCAGCTTGTGGCAACATGAAATAATGTAAAAATGAAAAGACTCAAGATTTCTTGTATATCTTAGGAAAGACCACCTATAATGGGTTGAGGGTTTGGAAATGGTAAACATGCAGGATACAGACAACAATGTTTTCTTGCTCTGCAGTTTTTACTTCTTCTTTGTAACCAATCTCTGCCCCTTCACAAAACTGGTGATCTGGTGTTTTCACTTCGCCACCCCTCCCGTTGTTAAAATAGAAAGAAGTAAGAAGAAAGAGGACCTAGAAAACAATTTTTATTACTTTTATGAGCCAATCTGTTTAATTTACATGTGCACACAAACATAAGTATGTCTCTCTCTTCCTTTGCTCTCCTCTTTCAAAGTTTACGTACCTCTGATTAGCCGATTTGTGTGCTGGAAGCATTGGGTGCATACACTGGGCGGGAGCAGGGGTGGAGAATGGGGTTCACACAGCTGACAGTCTTCACTGGGCAGAGCTGGTGCACAGATCTCTAGGATTTCAGAGGGGCACACAAGGAAATCGGCTGATGGACTGAGCTTCCTATGCAGACAAAGGCAGCAAAGAGAGTGACGTCTGATTTCCCCTCTGAGAGTCGAGAATCCACTTTTCACTTTGGGGCCCCTTGGACAGAGACATACAGAGACAGTTCCCCTAAATCCACACTGCCTGGAAAAAGAAGAGAGGGGAGAGAGTGACACTTGGCTGAGCAAAGAGACGAGAGCAGACAAGGTACTGCAGGTGCCTACGAGGGGGCAGCAGAAGCAGTAGCTTTGGGGGCAGAGGTTCAGGAGATCCCAGGTCCTCATGGGGGGAGGGGGTGGGCAGGGCTGGGATTTCAGGGCAGCTGCTGCCTCAAGCATCTGCCTACAAGCATCTACAGTCTCCAGCTTGAGACAGAAACTGGCGGAGCTCAGGCAGGAGGGATTGCCAGTAAATTATAACAAAATACAGGCATTTGTATGGATATCGTGTTAAGCATATCAGGGATTTCTTACAAATCTTCAAAGAGAATACCCACAAGCTTACAAATAGAAATTAAATTTGAAGATCATCCCATTTGATGGTAAAGAACATTATATTCCCATGAAGCTTTGGATGAATCTATTATTCCTGAGGAAGAATTTTTAAAATTAATGGCCAACTTACCAAAGATAAAGTAATGGACTACCAAAGCAGTAGTTTTAAATTGTGTGCAAATCATGAATCCACTCTTGAGTTCTTGTATTATATCCACAAGTTGTAGGAAATGCCAGGGGACATAGTAAAACATGATCACGAACATTTACCTTTAAAACTCAATCAGTCCGGGCACCTGAGTGGCTCAGTGGGTTAAGCCTCTGCCTTCGGCTCAGGTCAATATCTCAGGATCCTGGGATCGAGCCCCACATCAGGCTCTCTGCTTAGCAGGGAGCCTGCTTCCCCTTCTCTCTGCCTGCTTCTCTGCCTACTTGTTAACTCTCTCTCTGTCAAATAAATAAATAAAATATTAAAAAAAAAACTCGATCAGTCCACACAAGAACTTGTACATGGATGTTTATAGCAGTTCTATTCATAACTGCCAAGACTTAGAAGCAACCAAGATGTCCTTCAGTAGGAGAATGAATAAATGAACTGTGGTCCATCTAGACAGTAGAATGTAGACCCAAAAAAGAAATGAGCTATCAATCATCGAAAGACATGGAGGAACATTAAATTCATTTAACTAAGTGGAAGAAGCCAATATGAAAATCTACACACCATACGATTTCAACCTTATGACATTCTGCAAAAAGCAAAACCATAGGTGTATTAAAAAGCTCAGTGGTGGGGCGCCTGGGTGGCTCAGTGGGTTAGGCCTCTGCCTTCGGGTCAGGTCGTGATCTCAGGGTCCTGGGATCGAGCCCCGCATCAGGCTCTCTGCTCAGCAGGGAGCCTGCTTCCTCCCCTCTCTCTCTGCCTACCTCTCTGCCTACTTGTGATCTCTGTCTGTCAAATAAATAAATAAAATCTTTAAAAAAAAAAAAAAAGCTCAGTGGTTTCCAAGGGTCAGGGGAGAAACAGATACAGAGGTGGAGCATAGAAAATGTTGGGGGCAACAAAGCAATTCTGTGTGATACTATAATGGTGGAACATGTCATTATACATTTGCCCAAATCCATAGAAAATACAATAGTGAGCCCTATGGTTAAGTGTGGACTTTGGGTGACTATGAGGTGCTAATGAAGGTTCACTGATGATAATAAACACACCACTCTGGGGGTAATGTTAGTGGGAAACTGCATGTTCAGGGGCCCAGGTATATGGGAACATTCTGTTCAATTCTGCTATGAATCTATAATTGCTATAGTATATAATGTCTATTTAAAAATGTACCAAAACCAATTCAGACACAACTCTTCATTTGTATGAGGAGTTAAATATTTTTAGAAAAATTGTTCTACAAGAATCATTACCTTTAGATGTAGTAAAACTTATACTTCAACATTATTGAGTAGAAATGTATCCCAGAGTTGTCATAGTGTATATAATACTGTTCATTAGAAAGTAGAAAGATTCTACTCAGAATTAAAATTTATCAAATATTACTTGTGATCTTACATTTGCCAAGAGCAAGTGATGTTGGTTTTGATCATATCAAGAGAAGATGTGGTTGCTGTGGGTTCACATTTCAATGACTTAGGATATGAATTTTCAGAAAAGTGAGCCATAGAAATCCTACGCTCAATCAAGACATCACATTCATGAAATACTATTATTATTCATTTATTTATTATATAAAATTGTTGCACTGGATAATTTTTGCAGTTTATAAGTGTGCATAGTTACTCATGCATAAAATTACTCTTATAATAGTTCGTTAATAATAAAATATTTCTAAATAAGAAGGGTCTGTTTCTCAGTACTTTGAACTTCACTTTTTTCCCTGTCTTTGAGACGTGGCTCACATTTTCATTTTCGCATCAGCTCCACAAGTTATGTAGCTGCTTGTGTTTATAAGTGTATCAAGTCCATAGAATATATGTATTTGTTTATCTCAAATCTATGTTCTTTTCCTTTAGGAGGTTATTTTAAGCTGCTTGGCTTTCTTCACATAACTAATATATTCTAACTAATATTCTCTTTCAGATTAATTACTCTGAATTGATTGCATAAGCTTGTAGAGTAAACAAGTTTAATGATTTGTAAACTTCCTCCAGCCTTCTATGTGCTTTATTGTCTCTAATGGAAACTGTCGTCTTTTCATTTATTTGTTCATGTTTGTGAGTATCTCTCCCTTGCAGTGCATAGAGGGTATCACCCTGAGGTGAGTGTGGCCTAATTCCCAGTTTATATATGAATTTGCAGAGAGGGGTAGCTCTGGTCCATCCCCAGGATTGGTTCTTGGGCACCCTAAATGAGTTCTCCTCAGAAGTCTGTGGTCCAAGGAGACGCTCTCTGAGGACCACTTTGATTTTAGCTGTCCCCTGGCCAGCAGAAGATGCTGGTTACAGACCTTCTAATTCACAACAGGCCTCCACCATCCTTAGAAAACACCATTGTCCCTTTGAATTGTGAGAGAACATGCCACAGGCTGATCGAGCGACAGGGCAGTTCTGGGGAAGCATGGAGAAACTGTATGGGTAGGATTCCACAGCCCACCTTTCAGAGTGTGAGTTAATATAAATTCTGATGAATTACTATTGTTATTATTTTAAGAGAAGAGGAGAGATGCATTGCTATGTGGTATAGAACCTTCTTGAATGGGTAGCAATCTCTGAATCTAACTGC
Source organism: Meles meles (assembly GCF_922984935.1). Classification (NCBI taxonomy): domain Eukaryota; kingdom Metazoa; phylum Chordata; class Mammalia; order Carnivora; family Mustelidae; genus Meles; species Meles meles. Next base: position 177,841,681 of record NC_060068.1, on the reverse strand, counting down.
ACTGCTGAGCGAGGAAGACAGATGGTTCTAAGTGTGGCTTGAGGCAACTGAGTCCTTCCATGACTCATGCTCATTCCCAACCCCAGTCCTGCCAAAGAGACCTGTGATATAAGAAAATAAAAAACAGAGAATGCCCCCCCCCATCCGACTACTGTCCTAGGCCCCTCCTATACAGAAATTCTAGAACCTATCTTGGGGAAGAGGACTGGTGGGAGGGATGGAGACAGATGGGGCTATTCTTCAGAAGTGTAGGTCCTTGGCATTCTGTGATGTGGAAGGTCCCGGGCCAGGCCCCACGGAAGAACCTGGTACCTCTTTGGCAGCCCAACCGAGACAGAGGTCTCAACACGATCAGACAGTGTTTACTCAGCACGAGGCTGGTCTTCCTCCCAGACATGATTTGGCAGTCTGCTCACAAATTTCTGTATTTTCCAAAGACATAACTGCCACTCTTCTCTGCACTGGATGATTAACTTCAGATTTTTAGCTAAGAAGTGCCAATGCCTTTCCTTGACTACACACCATGCATAATTTATTTGTAACAAATCTCTCCTATCGTCCCTTATTATCTTGCTTAGCTTTGATTTATGACATAAGATGTAAGACAATATCTTTTACTCAGCTCTCTAAGCTGATAACAGAGTCTCCCCATCTACTAATAACTTTAAGTCTGGGCTTCTTAAGAGGAAGTTTATTAAATGTGATTTAAACAAATGGGGATTTCTGGGGGACCCATTTTCTTCCCGTCAAGAATGTGTGCCATGAGCCTAAAACCACCTCTTCAGCATCCTGCCACCGGGTGAAGGAGGAACGCCTCTTATCGGTCAGTTTGGGAGAGTAACTGCACATGGTCAGCTGATCTCTGTCCTTCTTTGCCTTGGGAACAGATCAGCAGGGCCCACCCTAGCCCGCTGCAGGGATGGGATGGCAATGCGTGTGGAATTCTGGAATTCTGCAGGTTCCTGCACAAGCTACGTCCTCCAGTGTAGCCCCCACTGATAGATAATACAAGTTATAATTTAACACGATGTTGGATTTTTTTTTTTTAATTCTCAACCTGTTCACATGGAGGAAGCATGTAGAGGAATGCTATCTGGGTGTGTGCAGATAGCACAATGAAGGTTTTTTGGTTAATACAGTCAATCAGACCTCACAACCCATCTGCCACGGATGCTACGACGGTCTCTACTGCGTAAAAAGTAATTTGACCTCCATCTGCTTGGTGTTGCTTGGAATTGTTTACATGGGGAATATAATTCACATACATCTCAAGAAACCCCTACGGATGCTTCTAAGGTTAGATAATACTTGAAGATGAAACACCCAATAATGATTCTTTCTAGACAATTCAATTATGAAGAATATGTGCCTGTCGGCTGTGTAGCCTCTGGATTTTTCTTGCTTTCAGGGTTTCTGGCAGAAATTTACAATGAAGACCGCTATTTGTGGACTGGTAATTGCTGGGTTCAAGTGCGTGTGGTGACCCATACATCATCTCTATGGGGAGGTGCTCTGCTACTCTGAGATTGTCATTATTACATTTCGTTCATCCCAGTATTTCAGAATTAATCCGTTCCTCATCTAAATGCAGAGCCGGTTGTAGTTCTGCAAATGAACAGGAAGCTAAGGAGAAAAAACCCAGCAGTGACCCTAAGAAAGGATGGGTTATGGAGACGGGCTTTTGATGAATTGGCAGCCTTAGCAGTAATGTCATGATTAACGAATCACTTGTTGCTGCCCATATTCTGTTACACTGTTGACACTCTGAAAATGTAGTTGATTTTCAGTGAAATGTATCTTCAACTTAGCATAGAATGAGCATTCAAAAGGTGCTCTTAGATTCTGGGGGCTCATGGGCATAGAAAAACTCCCCTCTGGAATGGAAACAAGAATTCTACGCTTTGAAGGAGCTCAGCCAGCAGTAAAAGAAATTTCCCAGAGGTGATTTTCACTTCTGCTAATGGAACTAGAGTGTCTTGTAATTCAATCAGGAGCATGAGATGGTTATTAAAATGTACAGCATTCTTGTATTCATTCTCTAATGATATGTCACTCATTGCCACAAAGTTATCATGTCTTACCTGGATCCTCCGTTCAGCGTTTCTCCAGACTACAATGACGACATGTGCTTGCCTGTGTTCTCATCTGGAGGCTTGACTAGGGAAGAATTCTTGTCAGTCTCATTAGATTGGAAGGATGCATCTCTTTGACTGTCTTACTAAGGAATCTGGCTTCCTACTGGGTACCAAAGGGAGGCTGCCCCCAGTTTCTTTGCCACATGGTCCTTTGCACAGGAAGCTATTGACATGGCAGCTTAGTTCTTCCACGTACAAAGAAAGTTTCTGCTTCCTCATGAGATCTCCAGTTCTCTTTTAAGGACTTTCTTCACCAGATTAAATCAAAACCACTCCAGATAACGTCTTTTTTTCTTAACTCAAAAAAATCAGCTAATCTGTGATCTTAATTATCTGCAAAATCCCGTCACTTTCGCCATAAAATGTAACTTAATGAAGGGGGTTAGATCTGTTTACTTTGCCAGATAACATAAACTAATCAAAGCAGTGACATTCATCATACTTGTCATACTGTATTGGTCAAAACCAAGTCACAGTTTCCACCACATTCAGGGGAAGAGAATTATCCAAGGGCATGCATCCTCGAGAGCCACCGTAGAATACGTCAGCCACAATTCTTTTTTTTTTTTTTTTTTTTGCCCTCTTTTATTTTTTTTCCCTTTTTATTAATTTTTTCAGCGTAACAGTATTCATTCTTTTTGCACAACACCCAGTGCTCCATGCAAAACGTGCCCTCCCCATCACCCACCACCTGTTCCCCCAACCTCCCACCCCTGACCCTTCAAAACCCTCAGGTTGTTTTTCAGAGTCCATAGTCTCTTATGGTTCGCCTCCCCTCCCCAATGTCCATAGCCCGCTCCCCCTCTCCCAATCCCACCTCCCCCCAGCAACCCCCAGTTTGTTTTGTGAGATTAAGAGTCATTTATGGTTTGTCTCCCTCCCAATCCCATCTTGTTTCATTTATTCTTCTCCTATCCCCCTACCCCCCCATGTTGCTTCTCCATGTCCTCATATCAGGGAGATCATATGATAGTTGTCTTTTTTTTAAATATTTTATTTATTTATTTGACGGAGAGCGATATCGCAAGTAGGCAGAGAGGCCAGCAGAGAGAGAGGGGAGAAAGCAGGCTCTCTGCTGAGCAGGGAGCCTGATGCGGGGCCGATCCTAGGACCCTGAGACCATGACCTGAGCTGAAGGCAGAGTCTAAACCCACTGAGCCACCCAGGTGCACCTGTCAGCCACAATTCTTAATACTTTATCATATTTGCTGTGAATTGGATATATTTTAGAAAAAATGTCATGATCTTCTCAGATTTATCCAGTCCATCCCAGAGAAATTGAGATTTGATTCCAAGAAATTCTTACTGATTATCTGGACAAATAAATACTGCTTAAGTTTTCCTGGGTTAGTGCACATATCCCTTAAGAAAGTCATTTCCTTAGGACCTCTTTCTGCTCACCAAATAACCTTGAAATGTATATTTTGGTTTCCTGAATATATGTACCGATCACAAGAAGGTTTTCTGAGAAACCTAGCAATACCACCAATGCTAATCCTGTTGTAAATGACAAAACTGGCACTGGTTTCTCTCCATCTTGCAATTTTGTTGAGTTGAGATACTCCCTGCTTGCTTGGTCAGCTGGGATGAGTCAACGTTTTTTCCATGGGAACCGTATAAAGTATGGGTGTTGTGTGGCTCTGCCTGAGGTGGCCAACGAGGTGACCTTTTCAGCATCACTCCATCCCCACCCAGAAACTCCTCAGGCTGTAACATGACCTTCGTGTTTTTCTGTCCACACAGATTCTGAACCCATATTCTTCTGTTAGGGTCATCATCTGTCAACATAGCCTCTTAGCAATGGAAACATCTCCCAACATAGAATTGCTTCCAGGCTTTGAGAACTAAGATCAATTGACATCAAGGCAGACACACTCAAAGGAGGAGAAAGTGAATGAAACTGGCTTTAGAACAACATATTGTTGAAGACGCAAGCGGAGTGTCTTCCTCCGTCCTGCTCTCCCTTCCCCCTGCAGCTGTTACCGTCCTGCTCTTGTAGCTTCTCTAAGAACAAGGGTGCTCTCCCTTCCCCTGCAGCTGTTACCTCAGGAGTCATGGTAGTCTTCATCTGTCAGATTTGGAAATGCTCCAAATGTCTTTCCTCTTGTCCCATGCTGCTGCTACACGAGGAGATCCTCCCATGAAATTCACGACAATTCCAGTTTTTCTGTCACCTTTCTTCCCTCCAATCTTCCCCTTTTAATCGTGCTAATTAAATTTCACTTGTGTTGATGATGACTCTCTCCTCCCCTAGTCTCTATTTAGGATTTCCTCATCAAAAGAAATACTTTCGAGTGTACCCATTGCAGGAGGAACAGACGCTAAACAGGATTCTTCTAAACAGAAGCTTTTTGGGGGGGCACCTGGGTGGCTCAGTGGGTTAAGCCTCTGCCTTCCGCTCAGGTCATGATCTCAGGGTCCCGGGATCAAGTCCCACATTGGGCTCTCTGCTTGGCAGGGAGCCTGCTTCCTCCTCTCTCTCTGCCTGCTTCTCTACCTACTTGTGATCTCTGTCTGTCAAATAAATAAAATCTTAAAAGAAAGAAAGAAAGAAGTTTCTTTTTTTTAAGACTTGAAGAGCATTATGAATGTGTTCACTGACTTCGTACTTCACCTATGTTGGTAAGACTTCATAGTAAAGATCAAACCTTCTCTAGTATGGCAATGGACAAGGGATGTCTATTCCAATGGATATGATTCTTAACATCTGTGTTCATTTATGATGACAAAATAAGTTTTGTTATTCTAAGACTAGATGAGGTAAATAGTTAAAATCAAAGAATTTCTACCAAACAAGGATTCTAAGTTTTGAGGTAAAACTAAAATCTCAGTATGACAAAACAGCTACCCTAATAACGCACTGATTCCAGTCAAGATAACTGTTTGAAGGTCAAAGGGGAAAGTAGGCACAGGTGACAACCGGAAAATCTTATTTTCTTATTTTATTAAATTACATGAGAACGTGTCTTAGTCCATCCCTCACAAAGAACTTGGACATCCTTCCTCTACAGTCCATTGCAGTTAAATGAAAATTCCATGAAATAAATGGAAGAGCCAGTTTCAGGGCCTGCCTGCATTAAAATATTCACTTCTGGAATAATCACTTCCAGAATACTTACTTCAGATGCTTTACCAAAAAAAAAAAAAAAAAAAATGATTGACCCAAGGGCAGGAGACTTCCTGGGAAACACCATTCTGCACTCTCACTGTGCACAAACTCTTCCAACACTCCCTCTTGGAACACTGATCCTAGGTCACTAGTCCCCAAAATAGGTTGTGTTTGGATATAATTTTAATCTACTCTCAGCTCACTAAGCATGAGAACTGAAATGCCGCATATCTCTTAAGTAATCATCTGAATTCAGGTTCTATTTTATGTTTTGGAGTCTGGTAGTTCAAGCTTTCTCTGGTGCAAATGATTCTGTGATTGCAGAGAAGTCCCCGCCATCAACCAAGTAATGTGCCCTGTTCAAGGAAGGGTGAATGTCAGCCCGGAACAGAAGAATGTATTAGGTGGAACAAAGAATACAGCCTCTGCCAGAAGCTCCTGGTGATTTTTATTCTTCAGCCTCTATTCCTGGCAAGTAGTTAATCCAGTAACAAATATGTATTGGGCTCCCATTATTAAATGTCAATTACATTTCTACTATGTTAATGGCTCCAAAGGAAATGTAAGGTGGATTGATAAGACATACATAATGATGATTGCAAAAATAATCCCAGAGATTGTATAATAACAGCCACCTCTCTTTATTACTTTCCTTCTACGTGTAGATACTTCACACAAATTATTGGAAATTCTCCTCGAGGGCACTGCAAGGTAATACTTAGCCTTCCCCTAAAAATAAGAAAAGCAAGGCTCAGAGTGAAATCACCTAAATCTTCACATACATAATGTATAAACAAGAATTCTTTGCTATTTTATTAATTAATACTATGATATTATCGACAAATGTTGGTTTGACTTATTAAGCAAGTGGGATTTCTGATAACAAGAAGAAAATTTGGTGAGTCAGAATCAGAATGGAAGGATAAATTTGAATTGACTGGTTCATTTATTTTTTCAGGCTCAGGTGAAATAGCTTTATCCTTGGGACCTGGAAATTAGAGAACCTTTATCTAGACATGGTCTTGGTAGTGAACATAGGTTACTTAGTATCTACTAGATAAACTGCTTTCCACTGAACTGGATAAGAATGGCAAATTTTAATCTCTGTGATTATGCTTTTTTCCTCATCTTAACACTTTCACTTTTTGGAGTTAATGACTAAACAAAAAAATAAGCAAAAAATGAAGACACAAGTTCCCTTAGTCCCTGTTTAGGATTTCTTCACTCCCTCGTCAAGAGAAAGAATTTCTGAGGGCACCCTTTCTGGGAGGAACAGACATTAAGCAGGATTACTTTCAGCAGTTTTTTTAGAAAATTGGAAAAATTCATTTTGGCTAATTGCTTTCAAATTCAATCTTCAAAATAAAAGTCCTTGGGTGGTTTCTTAATTCATTTTCCTGGAAATAATTATGTCTAAAATAATTCCACCAGTTCCGGTAAGATCAGTCACACTAGGCAGTCAGCCTTGCATTCTGCTCCAATTTCACTATATTCAGAGGAATTTCTAGTGTTGAAGAGTTTTGCTTTTGGTGATGTTGTTTATAGTCAACAAATTTAATATTATTCACCCTTAGGAGTTCTTGATGAATAACATGTCCTGCACACACAGTTAAAACATGAAAAAGAATTAAGACTTTTAAAGAGTTCTACGGACCCAAGCGAACTGTATATTTTGATTCCCACAGGGGTCTTTTCAGATTGGAAATAATTAGCATTGCCTTCTAAGAAATAGTCAAATAAGATTTTGGTATCCTGGTATCCCTTTCTACTTGTATCTTCAGGGTGAAAGTTACAGGCATTGTAAGCAAAACTTTGGATCTTCGTTAAAGGTTCTGGGTTGGAAAGCTTTGGTGCTTGCTGACCCACACTGTTATCAATCAAATTTCTTTCTCATTTAGTCAGGCGCAAGGTCCCACTTGAATAGAGTTAAATTCAGGGAGTAAATAGGGCTTTCAGTTCCCGGGAGGAACAAACTCCAGCTTGATGTCATAATGGTGAAAATTTACAAGATTGCGTTTTTGCAAAATCTTTTACTACCAACTTTTTAATGACAGCTTTTCTAAATAATCATTAAATCCTGCAGAACTCTTTAACTGATAGTTTAGAATATTTTGTCACTTTGAAAAAACTTTAAAAGCCATTGGAATACTCTGTACCAATTCCGCTGAAAATAGGAAGTCCCTTGGGGCACCGGGTTGGCTCAGTTGCTTCAGCGTATGCCTTCAGCTCAGGTCAGGATCTTGGGGTCCTGGGATGGACCCTTGCATCTGGCTCCCTGGTCAGCAGGGAGTCTGCTTCTCCCTCTCCCTCTGCCCCTACCCCTGCTTGTGCTCCCTCACTCTCCTGTGCATGCGCTCTCGCTCTCTCTCTCTCTCTCTTGCTCCCTCAAATAAATAAATAAAATCTTTAAAAGAAAGAAAGAAAGAGAAAGAGAAGAGAAAATAGAGAAAGAGAAAAAGAAAATAGAAATAGAAAATAGAAAAAGAAACACTCAGTTACCACCCCTGTCTCACGGAGGAAACAAACTTCTTAATGAGGTCAGTAATGACAATACCATGTCTTTCTCAACTGTGAACTTGTATATACCATAAGAATGGAGAATTTTTGTGGCTATTTGTGTTCTTCCATGAAGAACCTAAAATTTTCAGAATCAAGTAAAGAAAATGCGTAAAGAAAGGAAGTATTACAATCGATAGGATTGAAAAAATGTATACCGGTTCTACTTTCATAGATGATTTTGGATTTTTCTGAGCTCTGACAGATTTTCCCACCAGCAGTCACTAGCCCAGAATCTTATTACACATAGAAATTAGGATTATGCTTTGAAGCCTATCAGCACAAAGTCACAGAGTGGTCAAAAGGATGTCTAGAAGAATATTGCTGACTCTAGGTTTAGATCAACAGTCAAGCTATTAAAAAATTGGCCTCTCACTGTGTCCTGGAAACCAGCAGGTCTGAATACCTCTGTTGCAGATCACCCATTTTTTGGGACCTCATTTCTATTTTATAAAATGAGAACAGCCTCAAAGATGCTTGTACCTTTATAGCATCAAAGTGGAAAATCGTGCATGACCCTAGTGAACTACTCAATTCAACACATGACTGTTAAACATGTACTACATGGAGGCCAGACAACATAAACATAAAACATATCTCCTGCCTCCCAAGGCTTGCAGTCTACTGTCACTGAAAATCTTAGTTTCTCAGCTACGACTCTTAGAATACATTACTGTTTCAGCTTATTGCAATTTAGTTGGAATAAATTTCCGTCTCAGCTTTCTTTCCGTATATTTTACATTAATAAGCAAAATTTAAGAGTTATTAATGTAAATTAACCAGGTGACATAACCAGGTAAGACATTATATCTACATGATGGAAAATTTAAGATTTCTCACTTCCCACCACTACTGGGGGACTGCTACATAACCAACAGAAATTTCTATCTAGGAGACTACTTGCTGGAGGAGACAAATGAAGAAGATAATAAGACTATAAACTGATAAATAAAGATCCCCACACAATATGACTTCACAAGACTAATCTGTTCTCTCATGGGAGGTGAGATCCCCAATTATACAAGTTAAAACTACACCTCAAGAAGAACCTGGAATCTGAGAAGCAGACCCAGAGCTTGCTGGAAATTCTTGCAAGAATGAATGAATCTCCTTTCCCTTCCTCTATGGGCTGTTCCAGAAATGCCACAGAGCTCTAGCCTGGTCCAATCAGTTGAGCTGTATTCCTTGTGCTTCCATAAATGTGTGCTGCCTTCCTGTCCACATGGGGTTTAAGAGCAACTGGAGAAAGGAAAAAGCATGTGAAATCTTTAAGATGTAAATTACTATGGATGATAATTCTATTTCTTAGAAAAGGAAACAGGTAATACATAATTATATTTGTTCTTGTAAGAAATACATCAAGATATTGCATGGTTGTCAGTGTTTATAAAATGGGAATGTGATTAAATCCCTTACGATACAGAGATTCTGCAATTTTAAGCTGAACTATATGTAATCAACAGCTTGTGACCACAAATGTTTATAAGGTGACATGTGAAAGGTGGGTGGTTCCAGGAACCAAGAGCAGGTGGTCCAGGAATTCCTATGAAAGTGAATGTCATCTTCACAATGTTAGCGAAAGGAAAACAAGCTTCAGTTCTTATCTCATTAAGCAATGTGATTTGGAAATGAACAAGATCCAAAGGAAGGTTAAAATAAGAGTAGACCAAAGATGAAAAGGTATAATTATGTGCAATCTGGAAACTGTCCAAAATTTTTGCCCAATGGGTTTCTTTTGTATGTTTCTTTGTTTTATTAAAGTCATCAATTTGAATTGCTTGGTAGAAATAATCAAATTCTAAGCCTATCTTTTAAAATAAACTTTTATATTAAAATAGATACGGATCTACAGGGAATTAGTGGAGATAGTGGAGTTCCCATGTACCCCATACCCAGTTTCTCCTATTAATACCTTATTGTTTTTGCATCCTATTAATCTTACATTAATAATGTTCAATTTTCACAATCAATCCATATTGATCATTTTATATTGGCTGAAGTCCATGTGTTCCTAATGTCCTTTTTCTAGTCCAGGATGCCATACAGCACTGAGTTGACCTTTCTCTCTGGACTCTTCCTGACTGTGGCAATACCTCAGTCATCTTCATCATGTCATACCGAGAGTACATTCTGTCACCATCACCTCTTACCCCCGCTGTGGCTGGTACCTCTGATCACCTGCCCGAGGTTGCATTTGTTGGGTTCTTTACGGTGAAGTTAACCCCCTCCCACTCCACACTGGACGCTTTGAAAGGAGGTCACTATACACAATCGGCACTTAGGGAGTGGTGAGTTAGGCTCCACCTCTTGAAGTTAAGTGTCTACATATATTGTTTGAAATTCTTCTGAAAGAAAATTTATCTATTATCCAAATATATTTTTTTTCTTTTTCTTTTTTTTTTTAAGATTTTATTCATTTATTTGGCAGAGAGAGACAGCCAGAGAGGAACACAAGCAGGGGCAGAGGGAGAGGGAAAAGTAGATTCCTCGCTGAGCAGGGAGCCTGATGCTGGGCTCCGTCCCAGGACCCTGGGACCATGACCTGAGCCTAAGGCAGATGCTTAATGACTGATCCACCGAGGCACCTCTAAATATTATTTTTTCTTATGCAACCATTAATTTGTATCAGTATGGACTCATGGAAATTAGTTTATACTTTGGGTTAGAATAGAACACTTCTTTATTAATTGTGCTGCTTAAATTATTCCATTTGTATCAGTTGGGAATTCTGTCAGCTGCCTCCTGGGTCTTTTTGATACGTCTCATCACTGTGGGCTTTTTCAAGGGCTCCTTTCTGGCATTATAACATGTTCCAGGATTATCTCAAATCAAAATTTTCAAGTATCCCTGGACTTTTCATTGGAGAATGGTCATGGAAATCAAGATCTGGTTGATGGGTATGCTTGTTACTACTGGGGTGTATGGCTTCAAGGCCCTCTCAGGTAGGAACAGGGAAATACATGTGTGCAGATTGACATGTGTATATTCACATGTCCATAAGCATCTCTGTATGTGTCCATCTGTACACACACACACACACACACATGCACACACAATAGGACATGAGTTCATACCGAGGTCTCCAACTCACATCCAGGACCATATGAATCAACGATGCCCGTCTCTATGATTGTCTGTGATCTTTCACTCTAACAGTTAGAAACCTGGATGTCACTATTTGTCATCTATTTATTTAAGTGTTTTTTACTCATTGTTTAATTCCAGTAAATATGATGATGGTTTCACCTGTAGGGAGCAACATTATCAACTAGAGTACGGCACTTATATGTAGTTTGCTAAGCCCTTATTTAGTCTTATGGCCTCCACTAATTCCCAGTGTTATGAAGGTCAGCACTGTTTGCTCCCACCTGTCAGTGAATTTGTGTCACATTGCTTTTGTCACTCCACATTCCATCCTGGGCTCCTGACCTACTAAAAGAACTTTTAAAAATGACTATATATTAAGGTTTACTCTGTGCTATAATGTTCTATAGGTTTTTTTTTCCTTTTTGCTATTGTATGATTTTATTCTCACAAACTTCTTCTATGACATAGGATGAACATTGTTATGCTTCCACCAATAATGAGTTAATGAAGACACAGATAATTTATTACTGTTTTAACCAACTTTAAATAGTATGTTAGTGACAGATTCATCAAATGAGCTTTTTATTTTGATTTATTTTTATTTTTTTATTTTATTATTTTTTAAAAGATTTTATTTATTTATTTGACAGACAGAGATCGCAAGTAGGCAGAGAGGCAGGCAGAGAGAGGAGAAAGCAGGCAGAGAGCCTGAAGTGGGCTCGAAGGTAGAGGCTTTAACCCACTGAGTCACCCAGGTGCCCCCAGGTGAGCTTTTTTTTTAATTTTATTTTTATTTTTTTATTTATAGGTTTTAACAGCTGCATAGTGTCATGTATCCATCATTAAAACATACCACGAAAAATTTTCACAGGACTAAGTCCCTTGAGCTTCACCTAATCAACACTTCCCCAGCCCCAAACTCCTGGCAACCATTGATCCATTTACCATATCTATAGTGTTAGCTTTTCTGGAATGTCATATAAAGAAGTGATATGTATGTGGCTATTTCAAATTGTCTATTTTTTTGTACGCAATATGCATTAAGATACACCCATATCATTGCACGGATTGGAAGCTCAGTCCTGTCAATCGCTGGTAGTATTCCATTGTTTTATCGTACCACATTCTGTTAATCCATTTCACCGTTGAAGGACATCTTGGTGTCTTCCATTTGAGGTAATTATGAATAAGGTTACTATAAATATTGATGTGCTTGTTTTGGGAGGATATAAATTCGCAAAAATGTTGGGTGATTACCTGCCATAATAATTGCTGGATCATGTGGCATGACTTTTCTTAGTTTTGTAAGAAACTAGCAAAACGTCTTCCAAAGCAGCGGTACCATGTTCCATTCTAACTAACAATCAAAGAGATTTCCCATTTCTCTTTATTCTTGTCAACAATAGGTATTGTATTTTTTTTAACTTCAGCCATTATAATAGATACGTAGCACTATCTTACTACTGTTTTAACTTTCATTTCTGTAATGACAATTGATGAGCATTTTTTCATAGCATTAATCAGCATCAGTACACTTTTTTAGTAAAGAGTCTTTTCTTATTTCTGCTGTGTTTAGTTGGGTTAGCTGATTCCTTGTTGAATTTTAAGAGTTCCTTATATATTTGAGGTGCAGATCTTTTTCTCAAGTATGAATTTTGTAAATATTTTTTCACAGTCTCTGGATTGCTATTTTATTCCTAACAGTGATTTTCCTTGAGAGAAGTTTCTAACTCTAGTACTTTCAACAATTTATCTTTCATTATTGGTGTTTTAGTGCCATATCTAAAACCTCACCACCAAAACCAAGGTGACCTAGATTTTATCCCGTATTTTCTTCTAGAAATATAATAACTTTTTATTTTACTTTTTGTTCTTTGATGCATCATAGGTTAATTTTTGTGTAAGGTGTAATATCTATGTCTAGGTCTGTTTTCTTGTGTGTGTGTTTTTGTTTGTTTTTGCATGTGTTAGTTGAAAAAATGATCTTTTCTCCATTAAATTGCTTTTAAAGTCTTTGTGGAAAAGCAGTTGACTATATTTATGGGATGTATTTCTAGGGCCTTAATTTATTCTTTTAATCTATGTCTATTCTTTATACTACTTTGCTATCCTGACTATTGTTGGTTTATAGTAAGTCTTAAAATTGGATAATATGTGGCCTCCAATATTTCTTCTTCCATTTCCTTTTGGCTCTTCTAGGTCTTTTACCCTTCCATATAAAATTTTAAAATTAGTTGGTCAGTATGTACAAAATAGCTTTCTGATAGTTTGTTTGGAATTACATTGAATCTATAGTTCCAGTTGGAAAAAATTGCCATTTTCACAATATCAAATATTTTCACCTATGAGCATACACCATATCTCCATTTTTTAAATCTTTCATTTCTTTTATCACTTTTTTTCTAGATTGTAATGTATAGATTCTGTACATATTTTGTTAGAATTATGTCTAAGTATTTCTTTTCTTGCAAGCTTATAAATAGTATAGCTTTTTTCAAAATTTTCAAATTCTAATTATTAACTGCTAGAATTTAATTGACTTTTGTGTATTAGATTTGTGTCCTGTGACTTCACTACATTCACTTTTTAGTTTCAGGTTTTTTGGTTGTTTTTTTTTGTTTGTTTTCAGATTTAATACATACATAGTCACGCCATCTGTGAATCAAGACAGTCAGTTCTTCCTTTCTAGTCTTTATACCCTTACTTCTTTTACTAGTCTAATTTCTTTAATGAGACTCCCAGTACAATAGTGAATAGGAGTAGTGATGGAGGACATTGTTTAATTCCCAATCTTAAGGGTGCATATTCAGTTTCTTTCATTAAGTATGATGATATCTTTTGTTGTTGTTGTTGTTGTTGTTGTTCTTACTGAGTTGAAGAAATTCCTCTTTAGACCACGTTTGCTGACAGTTGTTACAGTGAGTGGGTACTGGACTTCGTTATATGCTTTTTCTGCATCAGTTGGCAAGGTCATATGATTTTTGTATTTATATGTGGTGGATTATAACGACTGATTTTGTATGTTGAAGAGGGCTTGCACACTTGGAAAAAAAATCTCATTGCTCATAACATATATATTATTTTTACATGTCATTGGATGACATTTGCTAATATTTTTGAGAAACATTTTGTCCCTATTCCATGAGAGATATTATTTTGTAGTTTTCTTTTTTTATAATGTCTTTATCCAGTTTTTTTTTTTTTTTCATTAGAATAATGCTATACTTAGTGAGTTAGAAAGTATCTGTCTGCTTCTATTTTTTGGAAGAAATTGTGCAAAATTGGTATGACTTTGCCAATTCCAAAGCCAGAAACACTTGTCTGAGGTACTTTACTAGAAATCTTTGATGGGATATATTAGACTTGTTTTCAGTGATAGCAGATTCATAATGTATAAGGGTCACTCTTGAGTCTCATTATCTGAAGGATTTGAGATCATTGAAAGGAGTAAAGCAACTTTATGTTACCCCATGGATTTTAGGAATATGTTAGTCTCAGGGAAAACTTAATGGAAATTAGTCTAATCCACGTTCTGTAGTTTGGCATGAGAAGAAGGAAGCAGGGATAACTGCTTAGCCAATCAGTTAGACTACTTCATACCTGAGGGGCAACAGTGAACACGTATGTCACATCTTTTTATCAAGTCAAAACAGAGTGACCTTTCATCCTGATTTACCCAGTATAGGCTCATTTCGCCTAATGTCCAAACAACTTGTCCAATTTTGGATTTGTCTTGAGCTTTTCATTTTTCAGAAAAGTGTTATTAATCATTGTGTGAAAATAATTTGGGATGTTTGAACCAGATTTTCACATTGTTCATCAGCTCCTCCTTTGGCCATCATCTTACCATGTGAATAAACCTAAATGTCCTATAGTAACACTAGACATTTTTTTAGGCACAAATCCTATAAGTTTTGCTTGTTTTTGTTAACACCTAATTAGAGGGGCCCCTGGGTGGCTCAGTGGGTTAAGCCTCTGCCTTCGAATCAGGTCATGGTCTCAGGGTCCTGGGGTGGAGCCCTGCATCGGGCTCTCTGCTCAGCAGGGAACCTGCTTCCCCCTCTCTCTCTGCCTGCCTCTCTGCCAACTTGTGATCTCTTTCTGTCAAATAAATAAATAAAATCTTAAAAAGATCTAATTAGAAATATTTGATCAACTATTAAATTAACTGGTGTATTAAAAAACATAAACTTTTGGGGCACCTGGGTGGCTCAGTGGGTTAAAGCCTCTGCCTTCGGCTCAGGTCATGATCCCAGGGTCCTGGGATCAAGCCCCGCATAGAGCTCTCTGCTTAGCAGGGAGCATGCTTCCCCCCCTCTCTCTGCCTGCCTCTCTGCCTACTTGTGATCTCTCTCTGTCAAAATAAAATCTTAAAAAAAAAAAAATTCTTAAATTTTTCTTTTAAGTTTTTATTTAATTACAGTTAGTTAACAGACAGTGTGATATTAGTTTCAGGTGAACAATTTAGTGATTCAATGCTTCTGTACAACACATGGTACTCATCGCAACAAGTACAGTCCTTATTTAGCCCTTCCCCCTATTTAGCCCTTCCCCCCCACCTCCCCTCTGGTAACCATCAGTTTGTTCGCTATAGTTAAGAGTCTGTTTCTTGGTGTACCTCTGTTATTTTTTCCCCTGTGATCTTTTGAAAAAAGTGAGTGAGGTCCAGCTAGTGATAAAAAACAAAACAACACACACACACACACACACACAACCAAAAAAAAAAACTTGCATGCAGAAAACATTTATCCCTACAAAAATAAGAGAGAAACTAAAACACACCATAAGAATTCAAATGTACATAACTTACTGTTTAAGTTCTTGATTGTACTTTGGAATACATCCCCTGATGGCAAGAAACTTTTGGTGACCCTCCCATATTTAATTTGATATATTTATACTTTGTGTCACAATAGCACCTGTGAATTTTCAGCATCAAGATTTGACAAAATTTTCAGAAGAATCACAAAGACTAAAACTAGGACTCTGGAGATCTGAAGATGCTATCAGTACATGGAAAATATTTACACGTTTCACTTTAAAATATTTTCATGTTGAAAATATTTTCCATTTAATGGACTTTGCTTTCAGGTAAGCAGGTACGAAAACACTTAGAGAAATCATATTTTCTCTATCTAAGCATTATGATCTACAGAAAGAGCCCATTAAAGTTGTCAACAATTTCCAATTTATTAACCACAATTTGGAATTGCAATTTCCAATTTTCAATTTGGAAAATTAAAACTAATATGATTATGTTGATAAAACTCTGTCTTTCTCTTCAAATATCATTAAGTGTTCTTGATGTTGACAAAGCAAACAAATAATCAAATGGATCAGTTCCTCTTATCTCTATGAAGTAGCTTCTTCAGGAATTAAAACCCCAAATCACTTACTTTATCTAATTGGCCTCGTTAATGACATTTATCTACTGCTTCACCTCCCACCACTCAGTTATTTGCTCACTACACTCCACATGGATCTTCTATTTCCTGAAAATCCAACATGGCCTCTCCTGTCCCAGTACCTTCATACCTGCCCCCAACCAGATTGCTCTCTGACATGCTCCACCCAGTTACCTCCTACTCATCCCCCCTTTGTCAACTAAAGTTCACTTTCCTCATTTTCCCACATACAAATTCCCTGAGGCCATCACTGATTCTGATAAAATTTTCTAGTTTTACTTCACAAAATTTATTATGATATTAATTAAAATCTTGTGTGACTTAGTGTTTCATATGTTTTGCTTTTAGACCATAAGTTCTACTGCAGCACAATAGGGAGTGAGAGCCTTGTTGACTGATACTTGAAAAGCCCTGGACTCGATTGCATTCTCAAGAGTGTTATCTGGGAAAGGAAACTCTGTTAGAAGCACAGGCTAGTCAAAATAATGAGGAGTCTCCTTCTTTCCCAGTGATTTCATCGCTTCCTGATAGGCATTTTGTCAGCCACCACCCTCTCCCAGAAGCTGATAGACCCTGGAATTTAAACCAGAAAATTGTGAATCTGTTGACTGAAAACCTAACTACATTCCAGAAAATAAGGATTGTAGTCCCAGTTTTGCTACTAATTTTCTGGATGGTACTGAGTGAAGCAGTAAGCATTTCCAAATATGACTTCATCTCTTCGATGAAATGCTGACTTAGCTCCTTAGGAAAATAAAATATTGTAATCCATTTCAGATTTTTTTCAAAATGATATTGAGATGTTGAGCAATTACTTTCTTATGATGTAATATTGATCATAATCCAGCTACCTTACTGACTCAATGACATATTAATTATTTATGGAAAGTGTCTGCAAAATTCTAATTCAATTAAACATAGTTTTCATCATGCTCATGAAAAAGTTGCATTCATTATCAGGACCATTCATTGCTGGAGAGTTTGAGTGTCCTGGCCAGGGTTGTTCTATGAGTGGATTGCTTTTTAATGGAAAACCAGCCAAAGAAAAATATAAACCACACACTCAGAAGCCTCACTAGAGCTTAGGATGTGATATGTACAGTAAAACATCAAACTACTAAGATGACTTCTTTCAAATACATTGAAAACACACACACACACACACAAAAAAACTTGACTGAAGATAGATCTTCTGCTTCCCCACGTTTCTGTAGGCACACAATTCTTCTAGAATTGATAGAATACCATGGCTTAACTGTATGCTAAGTAGATTCAAATTGGATAAACTAGAGTGCCTGATTTTATTCATGTTGTCTCATGGATTTAAGTTTGTTAACAGAAAATACAGTGCTAGAAAATCATTGCTATAATTCAAGAAAGCAGGAAAACCTAATGATATTATGGATGTATAACCAAATCCATGCTAAAAAATAATACACTCTTACTATGGACTCTGAAAAACAACCTGAGGGTATTGAAGGGGCGGGGGTGGGAGGTTGAGGAACCAGGTGGTGGGTAATAGGGAGGGCACGTATTGCATGGAGCACTGGGTGTTGTGCAAAAACAATGAACACTGTTACGCTGAAAAAATAAATAAATTAATTTAAAAAAATACACTCGACATGAACTCTCTCGTGCACCATGCAATTGACTTATTTTCATGTACAGAAAAATTACATATTTTCCTCAAATTATGTGAAACGCCTGCTGGAAGACTTCTTGAGGGCAATCAGGCTCTGCTAACAGGCTCTTCAAAGCGGTTTTGGATTTAACACTCTTCCCAATGTACTTCCAGTTCCACTCTCTACTGGTCCCACTGCCAATCCCACTTGTTCTGGAATTTTTCTCATCACATCACTTCATTTGTTTGTACCAAAATCTGTATCAGTTACCTATTTTTGTGTAACCAACCACCACAAATTCGTATCATTTGTTACCTCGTGGTCTCTGTTGGTCAAGAATTCAGGAACAGTGTGGTAGCAAACTTGTGACTTGGAAGCTTCTGTGAGGCTCCAACCAGATGCTGGCTGAGGGTGAAGTTCTCTGAAGGTGTGGCTGGACCTGGAGAATCCTCTTTGGAGATGTCTCCATGACCCTGCTGTACAATGGCTGCTGGCTACTGGCCAGGGACCTCCATTGCTCTCCACAGAAGCCACTCAGGGGACTGCTTGAGTGTCCTTACAGAACAGGGTCTGATTTACCCCAGGGCAATTGCTTTAAGACAGCAAACAATGTAATAGGCTTCCCTGCCTCTTGTGGCCTTGCCACTACTTCCAGACAGCTTACTAATCATGCGGGGCTGGCTCTGATTCAGGGTGAGCTTGGACTACACAAAGGCGTGAAGACTGCTTGGTAAGAGTGAAGAACACAGGAGATTTTCTACCATTGCCCATTGTGCTTCTAGAAGTTCAGAAGAGTTCTTCATGGCCCAGGAAAGAGCAAATGGTGGGAACAAACCTGCACATCAGGGCTGTGGTTCTGGGGAGTGTGATCAGATCTGAAGTTTGTGGGTGATTCCAACATGGAGACATGGGGTGATTCACAGTCACGTTGATGTGGAATTGTTGGGGTTTGGGAGCAAATGGTCAAGAAAGAATTCTTGAGATGCCTTCAGTGCAAAAAGGGTGGTTTTTTTGTTTGTTTGTTTGTTTTCTTGTTTTTTTTTTTTTTTATAGCACAGTGGTAGGACCCCGGGCAGAAAGGGCTGCACTGGGATTGTGAGGAGCAACTGATGATGACTTCGGTGATGGAAGAGGTAAAGACAAAGGGAAGTTTCCAGGTTTTCCCTATGTTAAAGAATGACACAAACACAGTTTTTTAAAGGTGGGTTGAGAAGAGTATTCTGAGCTTCTTAGAAAGAGCATAACTAGAAAGGGAAATGAGACCCATTTTATAATGGCCCGGAGAAAGAAAGATAATTTAAGTGATAGAAAATGTCTATTTCTGGTACTTAATCCTGAGACTCTTTTCTCTCAAGGGTTCAAGGTCGTGAATAAAGTGTTCAATGATATCTCCACAGTAATCCTGTTGAGTGTCAGTCTCAACCCATCCATAACCACTGTAGCACTGGACTGGCCCTTATGCTTCTTAGGATTGCAAGATGACAAAGGTTTATTACTTTCAAGTCCTAGAAGTTGCATGGCACACCTGGGGCCACACAGAGAGATCGTGGGGGTTAGAAGGAAAGGGCCTGAGGTTGAGGATGGGGGCCTAAGGTTTCACGGACTTGCTCTTTATTGGTGAGTTTAAAACATAACAGGAGCGATGTAGGGTGCCTGGGTGGCTCAACGGTTAAACATCTGACTCTTGATCTCAGGTCAGGTCTTAATCTCAGGGTCATGAGTTCAAGCCCAGAGATGGGCTCCATGCTGGGCATGGAGCCTACTTAAAAAACAAAACAAAACAAAATAAAGGGGGCTGGTTAAAGTGGGACAAAGAGAAAGATACGTAGCCCAAATGGTCATTTATATACATCAACCAAGATCTCTAAAACAAAGGAGCCTAATGGCGGGGAAGAGGATGGCCTGACTCTAGAGCTAGTCCTGTGGCTGGCAGTATTTACTGGAGATCTCCCTCTTTGAAGGGGATGCCTTGACAATCAAAGTGTATTAAGTCAACCCCTCGACTTGCCTTATTAAAAAGAAAACCTAACTATCAGTGTTTACACTACAAGTACCTGACACAATTCCTTTCTTCCAGGGTAAAGGCAAAGGGCATTTCCATATCAACAGTACTAAAAAGGGGCCTAGACAGTGCATCAGAGACTCACAGCTCTGGTGGCCTCCTAGAACCAACATTTGCTCTCAGATCCCAGATGTCAGCTATGCCATCCCCTTGGGTAAACTGTCCAGGCCCCTGCATATTTCTGAGTCTCGGTTTACTCATCTGTTGAGAACAATGGGTACCTTGCATGGTGTTTAACAATTTTGAATCACACATGTATTTTGTTTTGTATTAATCTATAGCAGCTCTTGTTAGGGAGCTACTGGCAGGGAGGGTCTTGAAAGTAATGATGATGAGAGATATCTCGATTTTGTAGACTATCAAATGGGAATGAGTTCAAGGTTTTGCTCTCTGGCACCTAATGAAGGGCAGATATCTTCTGTTGTTTAACTGTCTTTACGGTTACCTGAGCGTGAAATAGCTTGGGCATCTTCTTTAGAAATTGAGGAACCCCAGGCAGGATGGGTGCCCATTTTCCATGGTGGACAGACATGGATATGTTCATGCATTCCGAATCTCAGAGACCCATCTTCCTGTTGGAAATCAACAGTCGTTCCTACTCACCTTGCTCCTTGTGGTGTTATTAAATTTCAGGTTTTTCTTAAGCTTCAAAAATAAGTTAATCATTGTAGTAGTCTTTTTTTTTTTCCACGTAAGAAACATCCTCAAAGCGTCAATAGTTTATAAGGTTCATGGGTCTGCAGGTAAGCTGTGGTTAAACTGATCTGAGCTGAGTTTGGCTGTGTCATGTGCTCTAAACTTCCAGAAACGTTCAGGTATGCTTTCCCTGTCTTTGTTCTGGAGCACTGGTTCTGGGGCAGGGGACGCTAGAGTGGAAATAGGTGCACAAGAGCCAAGCCAAACTTCGCAGGTATGTTTAAAGCCTCATTCCGTCAGATCCACTTACTGTCCTTGGCTAATGTAAGCCGCATGGCCAACTCCGCTACCCACTGGGTAGAGAAGTACACTCTACCACAGGGAAAGACATGCACTGTTACTTCTACAAATAATCCTACTATGATGGGACTGTAGTGAATAGAGACAAGTAATCTGATCAGCCACACCAGAGTATGACTATAAGTTGGATTCTGATCAGTGGGTAATGAGCAGGAATCTGGACTTCTGTAACTATAAGCACCAAACTCATGTCAACCATGTTCTCTCTTCATCAGCTAGGCAGGGGTCCTTCAGAATGCATACTGTGCCTGGCTTCTTCAAGACATCAAAAATTCCACAGTAATTTTACCCTCACAGTGTATTTGATTTTATCTTTCCAGTTTAATTCTCTATGGTTTATTTTTGATGTGGCCTCTATGTGTCTGGATACACTAGTATAAACATGTTTGGGGGGTGGGGTGAGATGGTAACGGGTCGCTACCTGACCTTCTGTCAAAGTAGCTACTAATAACTCGATTCTCATGTTGTAAGGACTCACCCAATTTAAACTATCAACAAACCATGGGTGGTGAAAAATCACCAATAGATTTGAATAACTGCCAAAACACACATCAATTATCCAAACCTGTTCTCATAACCTTGAGCAAAGATGTATTCTAGAATGGTTACATCAGGGGGAAATGTAGAAGAAATGACTACTTCACTGAGTTCTAAAACACATCAGATGCTAATAAATGTAGAGTTGCTCCCTATAATGTAACCTGTGATATTCTCCAGGTTAAAAGAACATGTAAAATTTCCTCCATATCTAGAACCTCAGATTATATTGAAATCGTTGTACCCAATATACTGGTTTTATAAATCTCTTCGGTCAGGAATTTCCATTTACAAGCTATTTCCCCGCATTAATTCTATAAAATCCTACTTTACCAGGGCATTCATAGGCATTGCCTGCCCCCAAAATATTAAACGTATTTGGGAAATTATTAAAATATTTGTTATGATTTTAGTCTGAAAATAGAATCAACTTCCGAGGGGCAGGACACAGTATTCATAGTTACCCAGATTCTCTGGACCCAAGATTCTTTTCTTTAGGGTGCTTCTTGGACAATGGTTTCCTGTAGAACAGTATGGGAAAGGCCTCTCTGAGGGTATATAAACCCCCCATGTTACCGTAGGGTTCAGTGGGACTTCCTTGGGAAAGCATGGATGCTCAGGCCTCAAGTGACTGGCGGGGCCTGCCCCAACCAGATGAATGCCTTATGGCCAGAAGTTCTTTAGCGAGCAACAGTGTAGGGGAGAGGGCTAGGGTCTGGAACAGCATTCTCAACTAGCCCACATAGCCAGCAGATGTGGTTCAGGGTCAGGTGCACTGGGGGAAGATTTGTCCCTTTACCCGCCTTGCACTGGCGTCTGCCCCCCAACAGACTTTAAAAGCCTTATCTTCTTCTAGATTCAGCCCCTTCCTCTTATAAACATAGCCAGCGTGCAGGCGGAATAGTAGCCCGAGGCTTCTTCTGTGCTTAAATTCTCCTTTCTGCTATGTGCTTGAGTCCAAACAGTGAAAGATAATACGGTGCCTCTGTCTCAAAGGCAGAAAACCAGGTAGAGTGAAGAGGATTCCCTTTACATCTATAGAATGAGCTATCACCCTAGATGAAAGCAGCAGGAAATACTTAACTGAACAAGGTAAATGTAGGTTAGGTAGGACATTTTATGCAAAAAAAAAAACAGGGCTTGCACAGATAGCCGGGGAATAGCAAAAACCGTGCTACCTAGCAAGTGGTACCATGCTTGGTGCAGGCCCGAGGGTCTGTTTTCGAAGAAATAATAAACACAAAGCACTGAGATTTTTCCAGAAGAAGTCTCAGGGTTAAGGTCTGATGCATTTCATAAGAGATGAAAGAATTCTGTTTTTTGAATAAAATTTCTAGACCAAGTGTCAGGTGGTTTGCTAAAGAGAGCAATTTATCTTGATAAGTGGTAATATCCTTTTTAAAATTTATTTCTAAATAGATTTAATAATTTAATTTTTTATTTGTTTGAGAGAGAGAGAGGGAGCATGAAAGCAGGGGGAGAGGCAGAAGGAGAGAGAGGGAGAAACTTAAGCAGACTCGGAGTGAGAGTGGAGCCCTAGGCAGGGCTTAAACTCAAGAGCCTGAGATCATTACCCGAGCTGAATCGAGAGTCAGACTTTCCAGTGACAGAGCCTCCCAGGTGTCCTGGCAAACTATAATATTCTAAAAGGACAGGAAATTATGGCCAGTAAGATCATTTTCCAGATAATCAATGCATGCAGAGAGACTCATGAAACTGGGAAATCCTGATGTTTGGATACTGATCTGAAAACACAGTCTTCCGACGTTAGTAATCATAAGATGAGCAGTAATTAAAGTAAGAGAAACCTTGACTCAATTCAGACTTTGACATGACTCAGAGACACTTAAAACCAGCAGTTGCAAAAACAGGGCCACAAGAAATTATAGCTTTCTAAAAAGCAAGCCAATGTTTAAAACATACACTTAATACATTGAAATTCAAACCATAACTCAGAATCTTAATTAAAAAGTAATTTTTGGGATGCCTGGGTGGCTCAGTCAGTTAAGCCACTGCCTTCGGCCCAAGTCATGATCCCCGGGTCCTGGGATGAGTACCGGCATCAGGTTCCTTGCTCAGCGGGGAGCTTGCTTCTTTCTCTGCCTCTGCTTGCCTCTCTGCCTACTTGTGCTCTCTCTCTCTGACAAATAAGTAAAATCTTTAAAAATAAAAAAGTAATTTTGTGTGTTTAACTGTCTGGAGATTCATCTTGATCCCATCGGCCCCCATCATGCTTTGGGCTGGTGACCACTTTAAACAGCATCTGCTGTACTGACTGCTGAAATGACTGTCTTTATGACTTTAATCATCATAAAGCAACGGACGCGCTATGCTCATGTATTTATATATTCTTACATATAAATGTATGTGTCACATTGTGTACTTCTAACGTAAACAATTTCTCATGTAGGATGAGGAAGAGAGAGAGAGATACAAAGCATGTGTATAATTTAGAACATCTCAAACATCCCCCCAGTATACTTGAATGCATACACCAAATAAATTGTGAACTACAGTTAAGATGGACTCTAATTTCTCTCAAATTGGGAATTTCACATGGAACTAAACATGCATCATCACTGTCCCGAGACAGTGAGGGCTAAGTTCCACATATCCTAAAGCCAAGAATTAGACCCCTACCAGCCAACACCATCGTGAAGTAAAGAAAATGTCAGGCAGAAAGCTCTAACACATTCTGCTTCAGAGCACATGGAATTCGTTTCCTGCTTGGCCCCATAGCTGTTTCAGATGTGGAGGTGATGGTCTTGGGGTCTGTGCTTCTGTGAATGTCACACTTCTGTGTCAGGGCTGGCCTTGTGCCCAATAGCCATCTCATGAGTATGATCCCAGCCCTGGCAGGCTGTGCCACCCTCTTCCCAATCTCTCCTTTCTCCATTCCCTGAGTCCTTACTGTCTCAGCAATGTAATCTTCTAATTTACAAAAGGCCATCTTGGTGTGGATTATTTACAAAGTTTAGGGTAGGACCCAGGACATTTTAGCAAATTTTACTCTGGTTGGATAATTCCTATCCCTCTGAGATGGCATTTTTAATAAATAAGATCTGTGCCGGAGAACGGCCAGACCCTCCACTGAGGATATGTCCGAGGTGGAGGTCAGGGAAGAAAGAATGGACACAGGAAGTATGAAGACAGGATTTTTCCTGTTTGAACGTCTGTCTAGAAGCTAGCTATAGATCCTTTCTAGAACTTTATGAGGAAAAACAGAGGAAACCAGCTCATAAATGAAAATCCAAAAGGCCATATTCAAATTGGATTCAGAAAGGAGCTGGGCCTCCTTCTCAGTCTTACACTTGTGGAAATGGGACCATGCATGTGGCCCCAGTGTCCGCCTGGCAGATCCTTCTGGCCACACATGCCTTTGATGAGGCCATCGGCCATTTGGGACTGACTGATGTGTTGTTCAGGTGGTCCTGGGTGTTGTCTGAAGAGAGCCCCACAGCTGCCAACAGCGCTGTGAGTCAGAAGGGAGAGGAGTTTTTGGCTACTTTGGATTTTGAAGCAATTGGGAAAATGGCCTCATTTGAACGTAGTGTCCTCTGATGCGGCTAACACTAATACTTGATACAATTCTTAATGATCACATTTGGTAGAGTGATTACTAACCATCTTTGGTCAGAGTTGACATTAAGATGGAACAAATGGAAAATTAAGATGGAACAAACAGAGAACTGATAGTAGGAACTGATAGTAGTTATGGTCTGTGCCAAACGCCACTAATCCAAAAGGGAACAAACACTGAATTAAGTAAGAGATTTTAATAGGTACAAAAGACCTGTCTGAAACTGTAGAATTTTTAAAAAGGGAAGGAAGGAAGGAAGGAAGGAAGGAAAAAAAAAAGACCCTTGGTAAATCTTGGACACCATCAGATCACAAGGTTTATTATCTAGCCCTGATCTCCTGATTTTTCCATTATTTGGCAGTTTTTAAAAACTTAATTTTATTTTGAACTTTCCTATGCAGACATTTCCTAGCTGTTTTGATTGCCCTTCCATTTCAGTGTGAAGCAATATTGGCTCTGTTGCCGTAGTATTTAATTTAGAGTAGGTGGTTTCATAAATCCACTGAGAGAATGGGGGCAGGGAATCAGTTTGGTTATTTTCTCCTTTGGGAGAGTATACCACACTGCAGCCATATTGGAGATGCTCCGCCTTGAGTGGTCCTTATTCTCCATGCTGAAGCACTAATATTTCTTGATAGTTGTTTCATGTCACATTCTAGGAAAGGCTACCCTTATATGATACTCAGAGGGAGAAGGTATTAGTTCTAACTGTAACTTGTTCAGGAGAGGGGGCATTTCAATGTGCAGGCCTGTTAGGATATCGTGGGAGTTAGGGAGAATGCTATTGGCACTTTGGGAGGTCCATTCTTCATTGTAGATACTGTCCCTCATGTTGTTAAGTCTTTTGGTAAGCCTACCCTCCTTTCTATAACAGTACACTGTGCCCCACTCAGGCATTATGGCAACCAAAATATCTGCACATTTTCAGGTGTGCAGAGAGGACCAATATTAACCATGCTTGGGATTAAGGCTCTTGGTGGGGCCAGCCCATGTAGATCTTTTGACCATGTTGGCTTCGAACCTCTGAGAAAGACAACAAAGCCATAGGCCACATATTTTACTTCAAAGGGTCCCTACAGGCTGTGGATCAATGTATTTGGATCAGAACCAGGGTTCACAGGTTGCAGCAAAAGTGTGGGAGCAAGCATTGACCACTTATTCTCAGTGAAACCAAAATGTTCCCTGGGTATATCTTGGTGGAGGCCATAAATAACGTGGAAATGCACGTTTTTGCCTAACTGTGAACTACAAGGGCAAAAGCGTTGGCCCACGGGGAACCTGAATAGACCCTGGTGGGCCCCAGAGGGCTTGGTCAGCAGGTTCACCTAAAACAAGGCGGCTCTGTTGAAATGCTTAAGGGACAGGCCCTTCTACCCTTCTCTTGCTACCCACAACCATAAGGAGGCTCGGTTCTGCTCATGACTGGGTGGGAAATTCTACCTCATTCAGATCAGTATTAGGAAGCTCATTTTGCTATCCCATCAAAGATATACTCTGCAATAGCTCCCCACCCCACCTTGTCCAGGAACAAGCCGCAATTACTGTTAGTTCATAAAGTAATAGGGCACAGTTCCCATCCCTGCAAGAGTTCTCTCTGGTGGGACAGGCTGCAAAGCTGGGATGTGATCTCAAATCCCCATCAGTTTCTTTGCTTGTTTCAGATTCACACTCTCTAATCCATGCAAACAATTGTGTATACTGTGTCATTCAGTTAAGCTGAAAGGTACCTCAGAACACTTGTGTTTCGAGGGCTGGTGAAACTGCTAGAAATGTTCTGGGGAACGTTACAGCTTCATGGAGGAGGGAATTCAACTAATGTTGTTATGTAGGAAAGTGTGAGAGGTTGGACAGAGAATGCCGATGGTTTCGTATTAAATTGTTTCCTTATAAAAGTGATTTCAAAGACTACAGCGTGAGACATAAAAGAGAGTCACAACCTCAGTTAAAATAAGACTTTGTGAGTTTATGCTGTTTTATTTGCTTCTTTACACAGAGGGCACACAGAAGAAAAAAATCACATTCGAAGAGAACAACAATGGAATTTGTTAATACCTGAATTGTTTGAAGCTAGCATGAGACAACTCTTGCTATAGCACTATCAAATTTTACCTGTGATCCAGTTAAGAAGAATGAAGACCTCTGGAGTCCCATTGGGTGGCAGGTCACAGCACTTTCTGGAAGGCAGTCAAGCTGCCAGACAACCGGTTTGGTCAGGGGTGCTACAGGGATATGGATTCGTGTGTGACTAAGCTGACTTTGCAACCAAGATGTGGGATCCTTTCAATAAATTGTCACCAAGGTCCCACTCACCCATATCCTCTTGGCCACATTAGCAAAGCAATGTAAATATTCGTAGGGGCACCTGGCTGTTCAGACGGAGATCATGCGATCATGTTCTCAGGGCTGTGGGTCCAAGGCCCATGTTGGGTGTACAGGTGACTAAAAGTCAATCAATCAATCAATCAATATTCATACTCTATTAACCTCAACAATCAGTTAACATGCAGTGATACCTCAGCCTGTCGATACTGACAGTTATTACAGTGTAGTCATCGTGAAACACGACCCATAGTGGTCTGCTTTTTAATCTTCAGAATCTTCAGAAGAATCATTTTTGAACAGTCACTGTCACATTTCCCAGTTTTTCTTCTAGGCTAATCCTCAGGAATCCCACCAAGGATGGGAACCCAGTCTAGTAATCACCATGTGGGGCCATTCTGAACCTCAAACCTCCTGTTGCCTATAGCCAGCCCAGATCTGAAAGGCATCATCCCCCCCGGACACAGAGAGATAGACCCCAAGTGGTCCGTGGAGACTTCTGGTTCTGTGCCTGGACCATGACCTTGAGGGTGTAGTGCCATTGGTGTTTTGAGATCATTAAGAGTGTTTTACTGAAATAAAGACTGCTTCTTCTCACCATCCTCCAGACGATGCACTTTTACCACTGCCTTTAAAAAAAAAGGGGGGGGGGATGCAGGGAACTTTCAATCTTCACAAAGAACAAGCTTCCCATGACTCAGGGTTATGTGTAGGCATCCTCTTATCCAAATCCCTTTAAGAAAAGAAAATGCTAGGCCAGGATAGCTCATTTCAGATGTGCACAAATCCTTTATAAACTGAAAAAAATCAGAGTTATTACTCATTTATGTGAATTAACAAAGGGAGAAAATCATGTTTGATGTATGCCCCATACGGTCATGGCACCGGGTCTTACTCTGTTCGGGATAACCATAACAGAATCCTACACACAGGTGGCTTAACCAACAGACATTTATTTTCTTATAGGTTTGGAGGCTGGAAATCCAGTTTCAAGGTTTCTGACTCCTCTCCTCTTGGCTTGTCAATGACCACTTTGCTTGCTGTGCCCTCATGTGGCCCTTACTTACTCCTGGTATCTGTTCCTCTTCTCGTAATGACACAAGTCCTACTGGCTTCCCCCTCATGTCCTTATTTAGTCTTAATTACATCTCTAATGGCTCTATTCCCAAATAGGAGAGCTTAGGCTTCCACCTCTGCATTTGGCGGGGGGAGAGTGGGAGGCACATTTTGGTCCATAATACCCCTCATGCCAAGGCCTTTCTGTCCATGCAATAGGACGGGGTCACACTGGAAATCAGGCTGTAGGGTTCACTCTCATTTGTGCTCATGTAGGAACATTATGTCCAGCAGCAGATGAACATGCTTGTATTTTTTACTGGTCTCAGATCCCCTAAATTGCGCAGGGGCTGACAGGAAATAAAATCAAACGAGATAGAGAAATATACTCCAAGCACAGTTCTGAGCACATTAGTCATGTCGTAGCATTGTGGGTCAGAGCCTGGCACTGACAAGGCTCTGAAATCGGAACCTCGTATGGATCGATGAACTTCTCAGAGACGCACATTCTGGTGCCCGTCTCCAGAAGGCAGTGCGGGTGCAAACTGTCCTTCCCAGAAATGCCTCCTCAGAGCCGCTGAGTGAGAGAAGGCTGGTCCATCACACTACCTTAATAAGAGCCAGAGGTATAGTTTCTTGAAATGATATACTAGTAACATGATATTTTTCTTCTGTTGAAAATTCCCCTGGATTGTTCATAGCGGAACATGTCTGTGAGGCGGACAAACATGGTGCCCAGCTGTCTCTTTACTGTTAGTTCTGATTTCCAGTAGGACTGTGGCGTCCACCTGGGACTCTCAGGGCTTTGTTCTAAGCTAGATACAGGACAGGCTGCATGTAAGACGGCAGATGGCTCGCATGCTCCGTTCTTCCCCATGGTCTAGTCCTTTACCACCTTAGAGGGCTCAGGCCTTGGGGCCCCTCTACCTTTCTCTACAAACCCGTGCTGGGTTTTTCCATTCCTTTCCCAGTGGCCCTTGGGAGGAGCCCAACCCTGGAGAAGCCCCATTCTCTGTGAGCGCTTGGACTACTGAGCATTCTGAGAAATTATCTGATCCATATGGGATCCAGATTTCAGAGCCTCATTAGTCCCAGTTCTGACCCTTGGAACTGAACATGCCCATGACTTACGCTTGCTTAGACATACACTTGCAATTTTCTTCTTCATCTCCTGTTATTGTCTTTCCAGCCAATCTCTGGACCGCTCAGGTGATCTGAGACCAACGGGAAAATATAAGCTTGTTAACCTGCTGCTCCTCATCATGTTCTTACATGAGCACGAATGAGAGGGAATCCTCCGGCCCGCTCCAGGCTCCACCTCCTTCACTGCACAGGCACAAAGCCTTGGCATGATGGGCCTCCATTCAATGGAAATACATTACAAATAGCGCCTCTCGTTTTGTCAATTTGCAGAAACTAATAAAAATCCTCTGAATTGTTTCATTTTCACAAAGGACTTGTACCCATGGGAACAAGCTCTTCTGCTTCGAGTTGTCCTTCTTTAAAGAGGGGTTCCGGGGGCGCCTGGGTGGCTCAGTGGGTTAAAGCCTCTGCCTTCTGCTTGGGTCATGATCCCAGGGTCCTGGGATCGAGCCCCACATCGGGCTCTCTGGTCCGCAGGAGCCTGCTTCTTCCTCTCTCTCTCTCTCTGCCTGCCTCTCTGACTAGTTGTGATTTCTGTCAAATAAATATTAAAAAAAAAAGAGGGGTTCTGTAAGGAAACCACGACCCCTGGGATGCCCCCACCTTGCTTGCTCACCGAAGCCATCAGCACGGCTGCAAAACTTACTCTACATCACTATTCAGCTCCTCTCTTCTCCTTCCCTGGGAATCTATGCCCAGATGGTTCCAATCTCCTCTGCTCCCCTCACTCTCAACCCAGAGAGAAACCAGAAACTACCTGAAGTGAACACCCTCAGTGGCCCTGTTCCGCCTCCCCCTACCCCACTGCCGCTGACCCCTTACCTGCACCTCTCCCTCCAGGTACAGAAAACATGGGTGTTTCTTGCCATCTAAACACAACCCCTGGGGTGTCTGGGTCGCTCCGTCAGTTAAGTGTCTGCCTTCTGCTCAAGTCATGATACTGGTGTCCTGGGATCAAGCCCCACGCAGGGCTCGCTAGTCAGTGGGGTGCCTGCTTCTCCCTCTCCCTCTGGCACTCCTCCCTGCTCTCTCTCTCTTTCTCGCTAAGATCTTAAAAAATATAAAAATAAATGAACATAATCGCTCCTTCAGTACTCTAGATCCCATAACTGTCTTCTATTGAAGACTGTAGGTGGACATAATATATTTAAAACTTCCTAATAATTTTATTAAAATAAATTATTACTGGGGTACCTGGGTGGCTCAGTGGGTTAAAGCCTCTGCCTTTGGCTCAGGTCATGATCCCAGAGTCCTTGGATCGAGCCCCACATCGGGCTCTCTGCTCAGCAGGGAGCCTGCTTCCTCCTCTCTCT
Source organism: Meles meles (assembly GCF_922984935.1). Lineage (NCBI taxonomy): Eukaryota > Metazoa > Chordata > Mammalia > Carnivora > Mustelidae > Meles > Meles meles. The sequence continues at coordinate 177,810,761 of NC_060068.1, read as the reverse complement.
CTCTGCCTGCCTCTCTGCCTACTTGTGATCTCTGTCTGTCAAATAAATAAATAAAATCTTGAAAAAAAAATAAATTATTACTGCTTGAATGGTAGTATGCTTGAAAGATACATATTGTTTGAGAATTTGAGTGTATGATGGTAAATGGCCCACAGGTAATGTAGACGGTTAGCCTCACACTGGCTGTGTGTGAGTGTACCCATGTCCTTGTATGTTTCCTAATTCATTATGCGTGCTGCAATTAAAAAAATCAAATTGCCTACTGAATAAGAAGGAACTGATACTTTATTGTTTAAAATTTGTAACATTTTACTAAGGGGTTAACTTTTTTTCCCAAGGGCATATTGACCTTTACTGAATTTTCTGTTTTTTTTCATTTTCTCTTATAATCTATCCCCTCTCCTGGAACATTTTCCTAAATTTCTACATTGGCAGTGATAGGAGGTTGAAGCAGATTACAGACAAAACATTAACAATTATTCTGTGCTAATTATATTTCAGGAATTGTGCTTAGTGTTTTAATTCTATTATCTTATCAATATGTTAATATAGAGCAGGGCTGAAATTTCACTCTTTTTTTTCACTCTCATCAGGTTTCCCTCATATGCGTATAATTGCCTGCATCCTGACCAATACCTGCTCTTGCAAGTTAATGTATACCGAACCTCTATTTGTTTCATGAATGAACAAGTCAATAGTAATAACAGTATGGACTTCATACATGTGGGTCAGTCCACATGTGATTATTTTCTTGTCAGCCCTCATATGACTTATCTCATTGGCTGAATTATAAATCTCTATTTGATTTCTGTGAATGTAGTAGTCACTCAACAAAACTTTTTCTTTCTTTCTATCCCCCCCCTTTTTTTAATAGAACCAAAGAAGTGAACTGGTGATTAAGGTTTACCAAAGTGTATGGAGAAAACTCATCAGGATGTCCTGCACAGTACCATAGCGCGGCTCCAGAGGACTGTGCCCCCTTTGGGGAACACTGGGTATCGCACTTTGCTGAAACCAGCAGAGGCTCAGCTCTGGACCCCCTACTGGCAGGTGTAGACACAGACCTCCAGCTCTGACTACAAACCTGAAGATTCTTTTTTAAAGATTTTATTTATTTATTTGACAGAGAGAGATCACAAGTAGGCAGAGAGGCAGGCAGAGAGAGAGAGGAAGAGAAGCAGGCCTCCTGCTGAGCAGAGAGCCCGACGCGGGGCTCGATCCCAGGTCTCTGGGATCATGACCTGAGCCGAAAGCAGAGGCCTTAACCACTGAGCCACCCAGGCGTCCCAAACCTGAAGATTCTTTAGTAGTTTGAAATATACTGGGCCTTGGCTGGCCAAATAGGAAAGCAGACATATAGAAGGGGGACTTAAACCTTCACGGATAGCATGATTTTTAGCACACCTCTAGCATTGACATTCAGATCCCATCAACTCAACAGCTGCTTCTCTCCCTAGGCCAGGTACGGCCTTGGCAGAAGGCCAGTCTCTTTCTAACTCAGCTGTAGCTGCAGCACGTCACCAGGAGACCGGAGACTGGGTCCCCAAAACTGGACAAAGAGGGGATTTGTAGGGCTCTCAGCGGTGGGAATGGCTGCCAGGTCCCTTTTATGCATTTTAGTTGCACAGGGACTGATGTGTGTCTTGATTCCAGTGTTTCAGTCCCCACATCCCTCTGAACCCTCTCTTCTGAACCCTGAGATGCCCACAGCCCACGGGGTCCTTGGCCACCTGTGCCCTCAGTCTACTGCGTCCCCAGATCTCCTCTCAGCCCACAGGGCCCTGCTTCTCCAGCCTGCAGAGGGTTCCCTCCGTGGAGGGGCGGCCTGTCTGCAGACGATCTGGGAAAGGGCAAGATCTGGGCCAGGCCCAGCCACACCTGGGGCTCCCAGGCTTTGTCTCTGCTGTGTCCTTTCAAAGAGCACACACTTCACCTAATTTATTTTCAATATTGCAACCTTACCAACTGCCATTTTGATAAAGGACTGTGGCCGAATCAACCTTTACAGGTAATAACTTTACCAGATAAAGTTGACTCATTGTTTTTCTAAAAAGTTCAATTGTTAAATTCCACAGCAGCTGGAGTTTTTAAAATAGACCCTTTTTTTTATTGTTTTGTTTTGTTTTGTTTTGTTTTTGTTTTTCTCCCCCTGGCCTCTCATTGTTTTTCCCTCCTACCTTTTGGAAAGCTGCCTTGCATGGCATGGAAAGTTCCAGAGGAATGACCATGGTGGAAACTAGAAATTACAAGTGATATGACTGGTCCTTATGGTGTTTATGACCATAAATGTATAAAAGGGGGAAACCCACTAGTCTCAATTTATTCTGTTTATTCAAACCTAATACATTGAAAGACTTTAAATTTAGATATAATTGCATTTACGTAATCATCTATAAATATTTTTTGAAATCCTGCCTTACATAGTTGCACATCTTTGTGGTAGAGACAAGACGCCCTCCTATTTCTGTTTCTCCCTCTGGGGCAGTTCATGCATGTACAGAGCATCATGGGTTCCGGCACATTACTGACTCCAGCAGGGTCCAGCTCAGTCCTGCAGGGTGAATGGCCAGACCCTCACCCCCTCCTCACATCATGTGTGGGAGACCAAACCCAGCAGCTCCTACCAGCCCGCATCTGCCACTGCGTAGTCATTTCCTCTCTGGGTGTCAGGATTTGGCATATGACTAGGGTTTGCCTTCATGGGAGTTAAATTTTGATTCAGCACTTCCCTGCACATCTGGTCTCCACATCCAGAGAATTCTTCATGTCCTCTTTCCCTTCTGTAACTTTGGTCCCTGCCCCCCACCCTCCAGCTCTCCCATCCCCCTCCCACCCATCTCCCTCCTCTTCTTAATTCAGTCTGTCCAACCTGCTACCGTCCACTTGATCCACTCTGATCAGCAGGTTCAATGTCAAGGGATTTAGGGCCCTTCACAATATGTCGCCAGCTCTCATGTTTATCTTTCTTTCCTGACTCTTCCTTCCACCAAATCTCTGCTCCAGGCTCACTGATTAATTTGTGGCCCTTTAAATATGCCACATGCTTTTTCATTCATTCTGTTCTCTGGTCTTTGGTATCTTTCTCCTCTTCATATTTTTAAACTTAATCTCGTTCACACTTCAAAGGTTTCTTCATCTCGAGTAGCCCTTATGCTCCATCTCTCCACTGTTTTCCTCTTCTAAGCTCTAATTATTGTCTGCCCCATTAATGGGCCTTTTCAGTCATGCCCCTGTGTTTTTGTAGCTTCTGTAGAACTACACATGAGCTTTTCTGCATCACGGGGTGGCCTCAGACTGTCCTATTTCCATCCAGGGCTGGGCAGTATGGACGGCACCCTTCCCCATCACCGATTAATGCTGCTTCATTAGCTCAGCATACATTTATTAGGCATTTGTTGTGGGATAGTCACTCTTCTGGGTGGTGGAGTGATGGACTAAATATAGCAGACCCCCGGGCTCAGAGCACTCACAGTATAGTAATGGCAGACTGCATACAAATAGGCAAGCACCACTCACAGGGGAAACAAGTTAGCTGGGTACTATGATAATAGGTTTGGGTCTAATGGACCTAGGTTTAAATCTCTGCTCTATCATTCATTATTTCTACCTCACTTAGTATCTGTGCTCAGCCCCTTCCTCTGTAAGGTGAAATTAACAATACCTCTATTCCAGGAAGGTTGTGAGGATGATTATCTCACCCTGGCACCTGGCATGTGTACAGACAGAATAGCAGGTCCAGACTGTTACTCTATCTCAGCTCAGGGAAACTGGGAGGGAGGCAGGGGATGCTTCCCACGTGGAGACAGAGGCATTAGAGTAACAAGGTAAGATTCGAAAACTTAGTAAACTGCTTTTCTCCGTTGCAAGTCTGAGTACTGATTCTCCTGGGGGGGTGGTGGGGGGGGGATCTGCTCTGTGGAAGGATCTGATGCAAAATACAAGAAAGAAAAAATGATGAATTAAAATTCAGTTTTTGAATGTTCAATGTGCTTGGACAGCAGTATTCTAGTTTGGCAATGTTTTAGAACAGAATTTTCCATATTTCTGTGAAACTCCCCTTTTGAAATTTTAAGGCATGAACTTGGATAATCCAATCTATAGAACTTCCTCTAGTTCGAAAATATAACCCTCCTCCCATTTATGAGAGTGGAAATAAAAAATAAGTCTATCTTTCTCTGGCCAAGGAGTTGTGGAAAGGTGAGGGAGGACGGGGCATCAGTTCTCCCACACCTTGAAAGGCCAAGCAAAGGAGTTCCTCCTTCAACACTACACAATGTGGGAGTCAAATATCCTGTCCTAGATCCTGGGCTTCTGAAATACAGACAAATAGAGAGGGGCAGCCCTCGGAGAGACTGAACACTTTTTGTCTGAAGTCATCAATGAACTAAGTAAGTGGTTGATAAGATGAAGATTTAAGCCATTTGGGCACAGATTAAGGTATCTGGGCATGGAGCTTACCAGGACCAAAGGGAAGGAGGATGTGGAAACCCTGGGCCCCCCCATAGGGATGGTGGAAATGCAAAATGTTGAAGCTATTTGGGAATGAGTCTGGAAGGCCCTCAAACATGTAAACAGTTACCACATGACCTGGAGCTTTCACTTCTAAGTACACACCCAAGAGAAATAAAATACATGTCAATGCAAAAAAATTGTACAGATAAGTTAACAGCAGGATTATTCATAAAGGCCAAAAAGTAGAAGAAACCAAATGTCCATCGGGGGATAAGTGGTAAAATTCAATGTGGTATATTCCTAGAAAGATTATCTTTCTGGTAAAAAGAAATGAGGTCCTATATACCTTATGGCTTGGATGAACTTTGAAAATATTATGCAAGTGAAAAATCACTAAGCAAAAGACACACTGGTCACCTTATCATTCTCATGCCTATGGCCTGATGCCCATTTCAACCATAATCAAGCAGCATTGTTATTCTTTACTTAACTGAAAACACAGTACCACAGTTTGCAAGATACAGAGTGCATTAGAGTGTGTGATTCTAACAGAAATAAAGAGGCAGGGGCGCCTGGGTGGCTCAGTTGTTAAGCATCTGCCTTTGGGTCAGGTCATGATCCTGGAAGCCTACTTTCTCCCTCTCCCACTCCCCCTGCTTGTGTTCCCTCTTTCACTATGTCTCTCTCTGTCAAACAAACAAAATCTTGAAAGAAGGAAGGAAGGAAGGAAGGAAGGAAGGAAGGAAGGAAGGAAAAAAAAGAAGAAAGACAGAAAGACAGACAGACAAAGAAAGAGAGAAAGAAAGAAAGAAAGAAAGAAAGAAGGAAAGAAAGAAAGAGAAAGAAAGAAAAGAGAAGCGAGAGGAAGGAGGGAAAGAAGGGGCGGGCAATGAAGAGTAGGTCAAAATTTTTCTCAGGACAATTTTTTTCTCAGAGCAAATTTTCTCGGTCAAATTTTTTCTCACGTTGACCTTTTCTTAATTTAATTAAAAAAATTCCTACAGCTATTTTTATTTCTTATTATTATGGACTTGAAATCTTATCTTCCTCCAAATTTATCATTGTGGGTAAAATCTATAATTACCGGTTTTAATCCAAAAGCAATTGGGTCATACATTTTCATGAAAATCAAAGAAGAGTAAAATAATCAAATTGCAAAGATTTCTATCAGACAGGCCCTAGCTATCATTTCTAAACTTAGATACTAAGAAAAGGAACTTTGTGCAGGTATAAATGGCCATATTCCCATAGATACGGGTCCACAAAATATATTTACTTAAATCAAATTGAATGATGGTCATGAAAGGTGTTCTTAATAAACGGGCACAAAATGAATCAAATTATCTATTCTGGATTTCCCATGAATATTTCTTACAGTATGTGGTCAAGTCATCTTTACAGTAGCTAGTAAAGAATTAACGGGATGGCCTCTGAACTGTGACTCAGAGTAAAACACAAGGGTGCCAAGAAATGAATTCTGGCATTCTGGGACACAGCAACTCCAAAGCAAGCTCCTGGATTCTCCAAAGTGCATTTGCGTGATCCATATTCCACATTCAGCTTTCTCTAGCATGAGCTCTTGGAAAGAAGCCAGCCAATGGATCAACCTGGTGTCTCAACAGTGGACACAACTTTCCCAAGAGAATGTTCTACAGCTCCTGGGATAGTATGCATGCATGATGAGGTCTTCAGCTGGTGCCAAGCTCAGAAGGGGAGGAAAGGTGCCTTTCCTTGGCTTCCTTAACATACGTTAAAAATTAACCATGTTTTCAACTCATTTTGTAGTTAAAGTTCTCCCAAGTCTACCAAATCTTTTGAAACTGACAAACCCATAAATTCAATTCTTTCCACTTCTTCATTATAAATATTATTTTAAAAAGTCTTTCTTTCAGGGATGCTCAGTCGGTTGACCAGCTGGCTCTTGATTTTGGCTCATTTCACCAGCTCAGGGTTGTGGGACTGAGGAGACTGTGCTCAGCAGAGTCTGCTTCAGATTCTCTCTCTCCCTCTCCCTCTGCCCCTCCCCCTGCTGGTCTTCTCACTGTCTCTCTTTCTTAGGTAAATAATTAAATCTTTAAAAAATATTTTAAAATCTTTCTTTCAAAACCTCAAGTCTTTTCTCTAGTTTTCTGCAATCTTGCATTCATAGTAAGTAATAACTCTATGTTTCACTCTTACACATTTTCCGGGATCTGATTTATACAGCCCTATTACCTTCAAATGACTTCCTTTCCTTTTATTTTATCTCTCACATTTCCCAGGTCTCAAGTTGCCTTTACCTTCTGCTTCTTCATTATGAAAGGCCTGAATGGGGACCATATTGTGATAGTTAATGTGTCTACATGGCTGGGCCACAGTGCCAGATTTTTGGTCCAATAATATTCTGGATGTTTCTGTGAAGGTCTTTCTTTCTTTCTTTCTTTCTTTCTTTCTTTCTTTCTTTCTGATGAGATTAACATTTGAATTAGTGGACTTTGATTAAAGTAAATTACTCTCCATGTTGTGGTGGGCTTTGTCTAATAAGGTGAAGACCTTAATAGAATGAAGAATGACTTTCCCATGCAAGAAGAAATTCTGTCAGGTGAAGGTCCTTGGACTTCACTTGAAACTTTTTCTGAGTCCCAAACCTGCAGGCTCCCCCAGTCATATGTTAGACTTTCCACAATAGAGTGAGTCAATTCTTAAATCTATCTTCCTATCTGTCTATGTATCTATGTACCTACCCACCTACCTACCTACCTGTTTAACCTATTTCTCTGGGAAATCCTTACTAATACACATATATGCTGTGTTTTCTTCCTTCTTTGTCCTGTCTCTACCTCCTTCAATATCTCTGGGTCCCTTACTGCCTCTCTCTCTCTCTCTCTCTCTCTGTCTCTGTCTCTCTGAGACCAGGAAATGTCCTTTCCCTGGGGAGCTGTGGAGACCAGGCCGCACATTCCTTGTTCCTGCCCAGGAACCTGTTTCTCATCATGCCTGCTCATCTCTAGCTTGTCTCGTTCTCCTCTGCTTCCCTCTCCACTTCAGCCACCTGGAAACGAGGTTCTCTATCTACCGCACTCCCCAGGGAGTGTCCCTGATTTGGGGGCACATACAGCTCAGTTGGTTCCAGTTGGCTATTAACTTAGGTCCGTTTTAAACCAGCTATGTATTCACTGTGAATCATTTGAAGTTGGCCATGTCCTGCTTGCTTGGGGGTTAACTATCCACTACCAACTACATCCCTCTTCATAATCCCTTATTGGGTCCTCAAGCTCCTCTCCCCCATGACGTTGTTCCCAGATAGTCATGGTGCGTGAATGGTGTCCTCACCTGTTTCTGCAGCGCGTCCTTGGCCATGGCTATAAGGGCTCTAACACTCCCCTCTTTACATGGAAGACATGTACAATGTCACTTCCATGCTCTGTGTTCGAGCAAGTTCTTTTTCCCACTCTTCTCAGCCAAACCCCATTGATAAGCCAGAACTTTTTCATTCTTCCTGTCTGAACCTTCCCTACAGTCAGTGTTTCAGCACTTGAGGGAGTGAGGATTTCAGGCATAGACACAGAACCCCCACTCAATTTTCCCGAAAGTTTTAGATCCTAATTATCTCAGAAACCTTCCACTTAATACTGTTTTCTTTGCAGACACAAATCTCAGTCCAGATACCTTGTTCCCAGGGATAAGATTTACAGTAATTATGTTCTTAGGGACTAATTAATCAAACTGATAATCTGACCTTCCCCGGGTATAGTTTCTTGGAAGCTAGCTTTGTGTTTATTTGCAAACTCTCCAGCACACATCTTCTCTGGGAAGGGTTTCTCCTGCTGTTTCCCAGGCCCACCCCCCCTAGTTCCTGCACACTTGGGAGAGAACACATGCCCAGAGGGCAGGGTCCACTTCCTTCTCTGTTTGCTCTCTCTTCCTCCATGCCTTACTGTCCTGTGTCTACACTTCTGGCATCCTCCCCATTCCCTCAGTTAGCATATCCATCTCTCTGGTCAAGCAGGGGAGAGGGTTTCTCAGTGTGTGTGTGTTCCAATGTCATAGCTGTGCGCCCTCTTTCTTTGCCAGCTCTGCAGAGCCTCCCGGGTGCCTCCGTGGCACACAGTCAGCCGCCAGCTGGGAACTCAAAGACTGACAGGACAGCATCCAGAGTCCACTGAGGGATCCACAACATGCTACAGAGGAGGGGCTTCTCTCCCCAAGTGAGAGGCTATTGGCTTGGGGACAGCGGTGAGCTGTGCTGACCAATAACAGCTCTCAACAGACTGAAGTTGGCAAACCAGCTGTGACGTCATCGGTAGCTTGAAATCAGCCATGGGGGAAGTGTTTACACCACAGAGACTGTGTGGTTGTTATTGTCGCTGTTGTTTTCCTTGAAGGGCAGTTTGCCAGCCACTGAGTGTGAGGGTTATGCTGGTTCTTTCCACAAAAGTGATAGAATTTCCTGTGTGTGTGTGTGTGTGTGTGTGTGTGTGTGTGTGTGTCAGAGGGAGAGAGACAGAGAGAAAGAGAGAGAGAGCACAGAACCTCCACTTTCTAGGACACAAAGCACTTTCTTTCTTTGCTCTGAACAAGGGCTGCTGCTTCTTCCTGATCATCCTCTTCCCTTCACCCAGACAACATCTTCTCATCTTCAGGCAGGCAGCTCAACGGTCACAGACCTCCTGGCCTGTCCACCCAAGCCCTAGACGGCGTCATCTTCCAGTTCACTGCAGCTCCCTTCATCCATCTGTTGTCACGTGGTCTGAAAACCTGTTTTCCGGTCTGTCTGCCAGAGCTGATTGACTGTGAGTACCTTGAGGCAGAAACCCCATTTTAGGGGCACCGGGGTGGCTCAGTGGGTTAAGCTGCTGCCTTCGGCTCAGGTCATGATCCCAGGGTCCTGGAATCGAGCCCCACATGGGGCTCTCTGCTCAGCAGGGAGCCTGCTTCCCTCTCTCTCTGCCTGCCTCTCTGCCTACTTGTGATCTCTCTCTCTGTCAAATAAATAAATAAAATCTTTAAAAAAAAAAGAAACCCCATTTTACTTGCCTTTAAATATGCACAGCCTTACTCTATGTCTGCAGATCGCAGACCCTCGTTAAATATTTCATCAATGAAGAACCATCTAAAAAAAACAAGAGGATAAAAACATGGTAACAAAGGAGCTGCTCCCACTGGGAAACAAGCAACCACTGAGGGAGTCCCAGGGCACCCATGAGCCCCAACCTGGCTAAAGAAGTGAGAGCAATGGCAACTGCATCAGGAAAGAGCAGGAGAACCACAGTGCAGGTTAGAAGAGCCCCGCCTGGCTCTGCAGCTGAGGAGGAACAAATAACAAACAGTTCCAAGTTTCTCGTGAGAGAAGAAATTGTGGTCTAAGTGAGATTCATCTTAATTTGTCTTAACAATTATGTCAGTTATATACGCTTAATTCGAGTGAGTCACTTTTTAAAAAAGATTTTACTTATTTATTTTAGAGAGAGAAAGAGACAGAGAGCATGTGCATGAGTAGGGGAGGGACAGAGGGAGAGGGAGAGAGAATCTCAAGCAGACTCCCTGCTGAGCCCAGAGCCCAATGTGGGGCTCCAACTCACAACCTGAGCCCAAGCCAACTAAGCCACCCAGGCACCCCAGTCTGCCACTGGAAAATTTCTTAATAACTATAAGTAAAATTTACCATTAAGTCATCCCATTTTGTTACAGTGTGATTGGTTTCAAATTGATGGAAATTTTCAACTGCTTGACCACTATGTTCCGGTCCTGACAGGTGTGAGTGACAACCTGCACCATTACTTATAGCAAGAGTGTGTGGTGGCGGGGGTGGGGTGGGGTGGGTGGAGCCTTACCCGTATAACTCTTTCTCCCCCAGAGGTTTCCTCATTCAGCCCATCACTGTCCATCTTCCTTGGCTTAACCCTTGTTGCCATGTCTATACACTTGCTGCTCTGGGGTTCAGTCCCACTATGGCTCTGAACTTTCACAGTCCGCCCCCTCAACCATGCACACACTCATGCAGGCCTACAAATAAATACTTGACATTCATCTGATTCATGCAAATTCTAGAGAAATTGGCATAACTATCTCCATTTAATAGATGATAAAACTGAGGGAAAGACTTAGCTCAACACCTAGAACTAGTCAGTGACCAAACTGGAAACGTTGCTTTTATCCTTCTGCTCTGACACGCATTTGTCACCAGGGGTACTGAGGGTCTTTCCATCTGGCTTATTGAACTCTAGCTTTGCAAGAAAAGGTCCCTCTCTTGACACCGAGTAGACTGGAAGAGAATTACTAATTCTTCAAAGTCAATGAGGCAAAACACACATGCCTGCATCACTCAAAACTAGCCTTGGAGATTAATTATAATTGTCTGGTTTTGCTGGTACAGAATGATCAATGATGATAAAAAAAAAACATTTTGTGGGAATATTTTCAAAACTCAGATATATCAGTATTGGTTTTCCATCTAACGAAGGATTCCCTGTGGCTTCTCTCCAGCTCCTATGGCTATGTCTTTAACTGGGTTGCTTATGTGGGACTAGATTATTGTTACACAATGAACTAGACTGATTATGGTTTTTAATAAAGGCATTTGAACAAAACTCAGTTTGTAATCAGCTAACTATGAATATTTACAGATGAATGGTATCCAAGCAGGACCAGCCTAAGGGGCGCCAAGGGTTGAGTCTCATCTGCTTTTTGAAGTTGTATATTTTCTGCAAAGACCAAGAGATTTGAAGGTCCACTTTATGGTTAAAATAAAAATTTACACAATTGCATGGATTTTATGATGGAAGATCTAAATATTCTAAATAAATGGTAAACACGCTTAGCCACACACATATGGTCTTGTGTACATAATTCCAGGCACACCCCCCGATCCCCAACACACCGTCTCTCAGCTGAGTACTTACACATGCTTTCACATGCATAAACCCCATGCTCTTACACTGTGAAGGATCACCAAATTAAAGTTATTATGAGAAACAAGAAAGAATAGTAACAGTAATCCACAAATATGACAATAACAACAACAACAAAACAGTCTAAAATGAAGACTGGTGTGACCTCTCTACCCTGGCTTTAACACCAGTGGACATGAACTTGGCGAGCCCACGTTCATCTGGGAAGCTCTCCCTCTGTCTATGGGCCCCTTTGAGGACAAAACATAAACATGTCTTTTCCCTTCTTGTCCCCTTCACTGCAAATCTACATTTCACATTAGAAAATAATCCAACTTAATGACTTCTCATGGGAAATACATCTAGATTTATGCATTTATTGATAGAGTGGGTCAAATGGAAATTTAATCTAATATACATTTGAGTAGAGAAATTAAGAACAGGCACATTCATTATTTCTGTTTATCCCCAAGCCGGCTAAGCTGATGTTATTTTAAGATCTTTAAAACTGAAGGTTCTTAAAAATACGAGTATGAATTAAAATGGAGCTTTGCATCATAATTTAATGTTCCTGCTAATGTGCTCCTTGATTCAAATTCTACTATAAATTCATTGCAATTAAGTGGTGGCATCATTTAATATGATTTTTCCTGTCTGAATCCATTATCGTTTGTCCACAAGAATCTGTCAGGCAAACACCAAGAATGTATATCACTGACAGGCAAATAGATTTCCTTTCTCAGCAAAGTGTAGTATGTAATTTAAATTCATTATCTGAAAATGTAAGATCACATCAAATATACAGAAAATAATCTTCCTGGTCAGGAGCAGCTGACTTTCTACTATCAAAATGTGTCAAATCTCTACCACATAAAGCTTTCTTTATCTCGAGGAACAGAAGAAAAGAAAAGTACTTTTTTTTTTTAATCAGATTCACCCCCTTGTATTGGTTAGATTCTGGTATGTGTCCTCCATTTGTCCACAAATCTTTAGCATGAAAACCAATAAAACAGATCATGAAGCTCCCTTTCTCTATCATACGGGACCATCTTTTGTGTTCCCCCTTCTCTTACCTCTCCATTTTGTATGAGCACCAACATTCTAGAGGCCATTTAAACCCAAATGTCTTACCAGTAACTAAAAGCAGGAACGTCAGTTTTTCAGCATACCAAAGTTCCATTCAGACCACCTCCCTTCAATTCTAGAAGGCTCAAGTGGAAAGAGACTTTCACTAAATCTGTCCACTGTCCTATATCCCAGAAAATATTAAGACCAAGAATTGGCCAACAAGTCCCTCATGTGTAGAAACACAGTAGCATTGAATAGTTAGTATAAATTCCTTTCTTGAGGCCTCTTCATTACAGCCTCCTTGATTAGCACATTTTACCCGTCCTTTACCATTGTCCCTGACAAATAGATAACCAGTGAAGACTTTCCCCCTCAGGGCTGCCTATCTTGGGGAGGACCTCTCTCAGCAGAGAGTACAGTGACCAGAGGTTCCAGGGGTGCTTCTCAGCAACAAGGGCTTGGGGCTGACCTTCTGCAGGATGCCCCAGGCAAAGCTCCTTTTGTGGTCTTCCCACCTGGAGCTCATCCCAGGCCTCCTGTTCTTGCCAGATTGCCACCCTTCCCAGTGACACTCTCTATGGGAAACTCACAGGAGCGTGTTGCTGATCTCCCTGCTGACACCTGCAGAACCACATCCGTCTTTGGAAACCCAAGTCTCCTTGAGGGAATTCACCCAAAACTCTTCACAACTGAACAAATGAGGGAGACAGGCACCACAGGCTCCCATTGTATTTCTCCTTTCAAGGAATAATTATTGAGCAACTGCTGTGTGCCGGGACTGACATTGGCTCAACAGAGAGACACTGTGATCAAGGCGACAGACACAGTCCCTGACATCACAGTGGAGTGAAGGCAGCAGATCGTAGATGAGTCAGTAAATGACAAATGTATAATTGCTGGAGTTGGAAGTTTCTGAAGGATATAGTCAAAGTGAAGAAAGAAAGACTAACCGAGAAAGACGTGCGTTAGGTGTAAGTTTCTCAAACTCCAGCCACTTTTAAAATTTTTGCTCATGAAACCCTACTCCAGTGGCCTCCATGGAAAACCTCCAATCCCCAAGCTTATTGCTGCCTTGGGGTTTTGCTCTGAGTGTTTCTCACGGATGCCCCTCAGAAATCTCAAGGTCAGCTCTTCCTAATGTGGTTCTCAAGTGAAAGGTGACCTCCTCAGAGAGGTGAGCCCCCACTTCCCCATATAATGTATGTGCAGTTCTTTCCCACAGCACCCCATTTGCTTCATTGTTCTGAGTGGTCCAGAAACAAATGATAAGACCTCAATATTTTTTAACCCAAGTTTGGTTAAGATTCTTGTTGAAACTGGAAAGAGATAGCAGTTAATTTTTTAAAAATCTTGAGAGAAACTAGGCGTAGAAGCTATCGAGATTCAGTTTTAAGAAATAGAATGAACTAAATATATTTGACTAAACACTAACCCTTTAAATATTCATTAAAACTACTTTATAACAAAATGCCACCTCATTGTCAATAAACAGAAACAAACAAAGTAACTCCACGTGATGGAAGGGAGGTGGAGAGCCCCAGTGTGGGTTGTGTACAAATGCAGGTGTTAGTGATACAACCACTTGTCAAAGGGTTTGGTGTTATCCCATCAGGTTGAAGGTGAGCAAAGCCTACAACCCAGCCACCCTCCTGGGTAGATACCCTGGCCAACTTTGCACCCCTGCACGGGGACCCCTGCACAAGTTCACATCGAGGAGGCAAAAACAAATAAAATTGGTAAATGATCTAAATTACCGGTAAAATAGAAAAAAAAATGTTTATTTCTTCATGAATGAAATTCTACACCAGAATATTATAGCTATACACATCAACACGTACAAATGTAATATAGAATGAATAAAGCAAATCCCAAAGGATTATTGTGTAAAATTCTAAAACCTTTAAATATTATTTAACTACATAAACCTACACAGGTACATATATTATAAGACCTACCAGGTCCTGATAGTTAAATAACAGACACAAAAAAACCATAAAGTTCAAGATGGTGGCTCCCTCCAGAGGCAGAAAGTGGGATAAGATTGGGGAGGTTCGCATAGGGCTTCTGGGGTGGGAGGATTTCCATTGATTGGGTTGGGTGGATGGTATGTGAGTCTGTGTTCTGTTACTGTATTATTTGCATATGTAATTTATATAATTTTTTTTAATTCAGGAAACATTTCACAAAAAGAGAAACCAATAAAAGAGCTTTTAGAATACAAAATGCTGAGTTAACCATTAAATTTATACAGCTAGATAAGGACATACAGAGACTAACAGTTCTCATAACAAAATACATTCAATTCCTAGTTTCTCCATATCTTGTTTTTTTGTTGCTGTTATTAATTTTGTAAAACTTATTTTATTTAGAAACAAAAAAAGCAAAAACCAAACCCAAGTCCTGTTTTTATACTATACACTTTGTATACCTTCACCTTTATTATTTTTATATTATACACTTTATTTACCTTTATTATAGACATTTTGGGTTAAAATTATATTTTCTTTTAAACTGAGGTATCATTGACATATAACATTATACTAGTTTCAGACACAGGACATGATTCATTGTGCATACTGCAAAGTGATCACTGCAGTAAGTCTAGTTCACGTGGTAAACAATTATTTTTTCTTGTGATGAGAACTTGTAAGATCTACAAGTTACTTAGCTACTTTCAAATAGACAATACAGTATTATTAACTATAGTCACCATACTGTAATTTATATTGCCATGACTTAATTATTTTATGACAGGAAGTTTGTACCTTTCAGCTACCTTAACCCATTTCACCCACCTCTTTACCCCCGTGTTTCTTGAAACCACCAGTCTGTTCTCTGTATCTATGATTTTTGGTTGTTTTTTTTTTTAGATTTGTTTTTAGGTTTAGATCATATGATAGTTATCTTTCTCTGTTATATCTCACACAGCATAATTTTCTTAAGATTCATCCATGTTGTCATAAATGGAAAATTTCGTTATTTTTATAGCTGAATGATAGATAGTCCAGGAGAGAGAGAATCTTCAGCAGGCTCCACACCCAGCACAGATCCTGACACAGGCTGGTTCTCATGGCTCTGAGATCATGACCCGAACCAAAATCAAGAGTTGGATACTTAACCAACTGAGTGACCAAGGTGCCCCCCTGTAAGTTTAATTTTAGTATATCTAGAAACTGCTCTGACAACTAGAAATGCTGACTTATAACATCAATATTTTGAAGTAATTTTGCAAAAATTATCATGGAGAAGTCTGTTTATTGTCTTAAACTTATAAACTGCTTGTCTTGGAGTACATTTTGATCACCAGCTTTCTAATTAGGAAGAGAGAATGATTTCTCCACTCTCTATCAGCTTATAAATAGGCATTTATATTTTTCAAAATTTTCATTTTCAAAAATAAATAACCAGGTTTTTAGATTACCTGCAAAGTACACTGTGGACTCTAGGTCCTCTAGAGCTCTGATCTAATATCTTCATGTTTATGTACTTGTTTATTTTCTTCTTCCCTCCCTTCATAGGTTGTAAGCATCAGGAGAGGAAGCTTCTCCTATAGCAGAGCTCTTTGGACAACATCTAGCTCCTAGTGCATGTTAATAAGCACCTGCTAAATACCAGAATAAAAGCCTCTTCAGATATATTATAGGCACTGGGTGTATCTCAAGGGAGTAAAGTAAAATCCAAGTCTGTGCTTACTACACACAGTAAAAAAAAAATTTTTTTTAATTGTTAAAAAAAATGTTTTTTAAAAATCATTATCAGTGCTAAAATTTCAATGAACTCCCTGGTTCTTCTTGACCTTTCCTCATGAATAAAAGATGATGTTTCTGATATTCTTAATTTGAAGGACCATAATTTTTTCATTATCTTTCTAAGTAGTCAGTGACAATTATCCTTGGTGCCAAATATCAAACAGTGTATTTTTATGGGTATTGCAGCAGTGAGCTAGTCTTAAAATATAATTTTATCAATATTTTCCCAGGCATTTCTACTAATTTTCTTGTGGGAATGGCTTCTGATTCTTTGTTACCAGCTTCAGAGAAGACGACATTAGCTCTTGAGTCACACCTGAACTTGGAAGGTCTACCTTTCTCACCCCACCAGTTCAGATGCTAACCAATGAATGTCCCCTGAGAGCATTGACAGAAAGAAGCAGAAACTACCAGAGGTAAGCGAAATCACAAAGGAGTCCCACAAAGGGCATTAAAATAAATCAAAATAAACCTTTTAAAATGCTTTTGGCAGACAAAATGGCAGGAGTTTCCATGGCTGAGCACAGCAGCTGCCCTGGGGCTTTGGAGCCACTGAACAGGTAAATGAGCAGAATGAGGATGGAAACTGTCAATACAGCAAGAGCCGTGCCTTTAGAATGGCAAATTTAGAAGAGTTCAGATGAGAAAGTAGATGCTGGATAGACAACCAGTCACAAAACTAGCTAATGTCTACCATGTGATAAGTTTGGACACACACATGCACCATCACCACCATCAAGGTAGTAAATGTATCATGGGTATATGCATGTGTCCAAACTCCTCAAAACATATACATTAACTATGTGCAGGGTTACTTGTATATCAAATACATACCTCAAAACACCTGAAAAAAAAAGAGATTTGGGGGGAAAGAACCCAAAAAACCCACCACTTAATTTATTTTTAATTTTTTCAGTGTTCCAAGATTCATTGTTTATGCACCACACCCGGTACTCCATGCAATACGTGCCCTCCTTAATACCCCCCAGCAGGCTCACCCAACCCCCCACCAAAACCCTCAGTTTGTTTCTCAGAGTTCACAGTCTGTCATGCTTCGTCTCCCGCTCTGATTTCCCCCAACTCCCTTCTCTCCATCTCCCAATGTCCTCCGTGTTATTCCTTATGCTCCACAAGTAAGTGAGGGAAATTCAAATAATCAAAACTTCATTGAGAAAAACCCACTTTACAATGAAAAAATAGTACATGAATTATCATCCTCTCTCTCTATAGCAGGTTCACTGAGAGTGATGGAGTAGAGGGAAGGGAAGGCTCTGATAGCTTTGAGTGTCTTTCTGGATGGAGGCTGAGGTCCCCACCAAGCAGAGTGAACTGTGTGGAAATAGTCTCAGGAATATCGACCTTATATTCAGAACAATTTTCTTAGCACTGATAACGAACATGATTCTCTACAATAATTTTTTAATTAAAAAATTGTGTATTTTAGTTGTAGAATTTTCATAGGATTTGATTCATTTAATAACAAACAACTGTTTTCTTAACAACTGAATTAAATGTGCTAGTTGTTATAGGTTGAATTGTTTCCCCCTAAGTTCATATTTTGAAGTCCTAAACTCTAGTACCTCAGAATCTGATCTTATTTGGTAGAGAGTTTTTACAGAAATGAGTTAGGATGATGTCATTAGGACAGGTCATAATCTAGGACTCTTCTTTCTGAGAAGGGCAGATTTGATACAGGGACAACCCCATGTGAACATTAGGATGAACATCTGCAAGAGAGGGCTCGAATAAATCCTTCCCTCACAGTCCTCAGCAGGAATCAGTTCTGCCCACATCTTAGGTTTCGACCTCTAGTCTCCAGAACGATAAGAAATTTGTGTTAAGCCACGCAATTTGTAGTATCTATGCAGCAGCCCTCAAAAACCAATACATCAACAGTATTTTCTGCAGAAAGAACTTCATTTCATAAAATTACATTTGTATAGGTTGTGATTTAAAAGGGCATTTTGTAATATTTACCAAGTTTATAAAAAGAATGTGGAGTCTGTTGTGATCTTTCTATAAATGATCACATCTAGCAAATTAGGAAGCTTTTAACTTTGAATTGGCACTTCCAATTTTTTTTTTCTGGATTACGTTGTTATACTCCCTCCAAATGAAATACCTCGGTATAAATCTAACAGAATACGTTTAAGATCTATATGCAAAAAATTACAAAACTCTGGTCCAAGAAATCAAAAGAGAATTAAATAAAGGCATGTTCATGGATAGAACTCATACTCACACTCAATATTGTCAGGATATCAGTTCTTCCCAATTCGATCTATAGATTCAATGCAATCACAATCAAAATATCAGCAACAGAGAGATATCGGCAAACGGATTCTAAAATTTATGTGGAGAGGCAAAAGATTCAGAATGGATAATATAATATTGAAGGAGAAGAACAAAACTGGAGAATTGACACTAACCAACTGAGCTACAATAAGCAAGACACATGATATTCGTGGAAGAGTAGACAAACAGATCGCTGGGGCAGAACAGAGAACTCAGAACTAGATCCATACAAATTTAATCAACTTATCTTTGACAAAAAAGCAAAGCGAAACAATGAGCAAAGATGGTCTTTTCAACAAATGGTGCTGGAAGAAATGACATCCATGTACATAAACGTCAACCCAGGCACAGACCTCACACCTGTCACAAAAATTAACTCGAAATAGATCACATCTTGACTGTAAAATGCAAAACAATAAAACTCCTGGGAGAGAACATAGAGGACAACATAAGTGACCGTGAGTACTGTGAGTTTACAGACACAACACCAAAGGCAAGAGTCGTGAAAGACATAACTGATAATCTGGGCTTCATTAAAATTAAAAACAATGCCAAGAGAATGAGAAGACAAGCCACAGGCTGGGAAATATATTTGCAAAAGACAAAGGACCATTATCCAAAATATACAAAGAACCCCTAAAACTCAACAATAAAAACGACTCAGTTAAAAAAGTGGACCAAAGACCTCAACAGACACCTCACCAGAGAAGATGCAGATGGCAAATAAGCATTTGAAAAAAATGTTCCACATTATATGTCATCAGTGAAATGAAAAGTAGAACGATAAGATGCAACCACACACCTATCAGGATGGCCAAAATCTAGGACACTGATGTCACCAAACGCTGGTGAGGATATGGAACAACCAGAACTCTCATTCATTACTGGTAGGAAAGCAAAATGGTACCATAACTCTGGGAAACATTTTGACAGTTTCTTACAAAACTCAACATAGTCTTATCGTATGATTCAGAAATCACACTTCTTAGTATTTACCCAAAGGAGTTGAAAACTTGTTTCCATATAATACCTATACTTTGATGTTTATAGTAGCTTTATTCCTAATTGCCAGAACATGGCAGCAACCACGATGTCCTCCAGTAGGTAAGTGGATAAATATACCGTGGTGTAACCAGACAGTGGAATACTATTCAGCATTAAAAAGGAATGAGGCATCAAGCCATGAAAAGACATAAAGGGACCTAAAATGCATATCTTTATGTGAGAGATGTCAATCTGAAAAGGCTACTTACTATATGATTCCAACTAGGTAACTCCAGAAAAGTTAAAACTATGCAGAAAGGAAAAGTATCGGTGGTCACCAGGGGTTGGAGACAGGGGAAAGGATGAATGAGAAGCACACAGAGGATTTTTAGGGCAGCGAAAATACTCTGTCTGATACAATTATGACAGATACATGCCATTATAATTTGTCGAGACTCCTGGAATATACAACACCAAGAGTGAACCCTAATGTAAACTATGGACTTGGATTAATTATAATGTCTCCGTATAGGTTCATCAATTACAACAAATGCACCATTCTGGCAGGGTGGTTTTTTTTGTTGTTGTTTCGTTTTGTTTTGTTTTTTTGAAAGACAGAGCATATTCTTAGGAGCAGGGAGTGGGGAGGTGGGAGGGAAAGGAGGAGGGGCAGAGGGAGAGACAGAGAGAGAGAATCCCAAGCAGGCTCCACACCCAGCATGGACCCTGAGACAGGGCTCGATCCCATGACACAGAGATCACCACCCAAGCGAAATTCAAAAGTCCCACAGTCAACCAACTGAGTCACCCGGGCACCTCTCTGGTGGGGAATGTTTTTAACGAGGAAGTTAAATGTGTGCGTGTGTGAGAAGAAGCATGTGTAGGAAATCTGTACATCTTCTCCCCAGTTTTTCTGCGAAACTTAAACTGATCTAAAAAAGTAAATTGTTAGGGGCACCTGGGTGGCTCAGTGGATTAAAGCCTCTGCCTTTGGCTCAGGGCATGATCCCAGGGTCCCGGGATCAGCATTGGGCTCTCTGCTCAGTGGGGAGCCTGCTTCCTCCTCTCTCTCTGCCTGCCTCTCTGCCTACTTGTGATCTCTGTCTGTTAAATAAATAAATAAAATCTTTTTTAAAAAAAAGTAAACTGTTAATAAACAAAATGCACTGAGAGCCTTGATAAAATTCTTTGTCAAAAAGAGTAAAGCTAAATGGAATCACAGAAATTGTTTCCAAGTAGTCTCTTCCATTCTTACTATGTTTGAAAATACCATATTTCATATTCTCTCTTTCCACTTAAAATATTAGGGTCTGTACTGAGGCTACTCATGGCCATGGCCATCAAATAGAATTTCTATCAAAGATCCCTCATTTTATGATTGGCATGTTTCTCCCATCTCTGCAGTGTTGTTTGACAGAAATCTCTAGCTGTAGCATTGCTTTCATCTTCCATCTATTGAGTGTCTTGTTTGTGCAAAATGTTTTGTATATTTTGCTTCCATTGTTAATTTATGTTTCACTCTCATTCTCTGTCAATGTCTAGGGAAAGTGGTTTGAACTCCTGCTTTTCCAAGATGAAATGTAAAATCTGAACCTGCCAGGATCTCAAACAGGGCCTCTGACATCAGCCACTGGGCTTCTACTGTGTACAACTTGTATGTCTGACGCGCGTTGCCCACTCACTGAAATACACCACGTAGGTACAGTCACAGTCCTGGGCCCAGTATATGGATCCTCATTCTGTGTTACTGTTTTCCCTTACATGATTCAAAATATATCACACACAAGGAGGGCCTGAGTGGCTCAGCTGGTTGAGCATCTGGCTCTTGATTTCGGCCCAGGTCACGATCTCAGGGTTGTGGGGTCAAGTCCCATGTCAGCTCCAGGCTCAGTGGGGAGTCTGCTTGTGATTCTCTCTCTCTCCCTTTCCCTCTGTCCCTCCCCCATGCTCTCTCCTTCTCTAAAATAAATAAATAAATAAATAAATAAATAAATAAATCTTTAAATATATCTTAAATATATACATTATGTATATATAACATATGTATAGTTTATATCACACCCAAACCTGATTTCATTTGTCAGTAGCTACTAATTCTTTGCATTCTACTGTCTGTGCCTATAATTAATTATTTATTTCAATGCTAAGGGTCTTCATTTATATACAGAGACATTCTACATATTATTCAATCAGTTTAGCACTAGGAATGGCTATGAATGCATTGAAGTAATGAAACAGAAATCTACTTTTATATTCATTGGGGTCAGATACAAGATGGATGGAAAGAACAAGCATGTTTAATATCGTCCTACTTAAACAGGTATGTGTGAATGTACCTAGGAAAATATTAGTAGAGTGGATCTACTGGAAATGGAGTTAGGGTGGTTCTTCCTTCCTTTTTATGTTGTTCTGAATTAAAAAAGACATACCAAATCTACCATACACTTATTTGGGGAACTCAACACCTAGGAGGTTTGCACAGAAGTCAACCCAAGAGAACAATTTCTGCTCTGCTGGATTTTGAGAATTTTGATCTTTAGGATTCTTGCAGTGGCTTTCTGGGGTTATACAGTGTTCCTAAGTTTCTTTTTCTAGACATAAATGGTCTTCTTCAAAGAGATTTTTAGCTCAAACATTTCAATAAATTTACTGTATCCATTTGAAAGCAAGTAAAACCCTTGAACATAGATCAAACCTGCAGGAGTAAAGAGAAGCCAGCCAAAGAAGTCTGAATGGGGTTAAAACTTGCTCTTAACTACAAATACTTGTGAATTTTATTCCCTCACCTAGCTCAGAGCAGCTCTCAGTGTAGATCTACAAATTTTATGTTGTATTTGAGTCACACGAGTGTTCTATAAATGTTGTATCCTGCTTAACAACGTGCTGTCCCATTGACTGAACCACCCAATGACACCGGGGGCCTGTGGTCACCCATCTGCAGGGATGGAACAGCCTGCCTCTGGCCCCAGGCCTGCTCCTAAGTTTCCAAGACCTTCTGCTAATCCTTTCATTCTTCTGAGCCCCCGTTTCTACATCAGCATGATAACACAAGGATTTGAAGATCATCCAACTATGTGTTAGTAAGACAACCATATTCAATAGGTATTGCAAGTCCCTTTTATAGGGGACCAGCTGAGGCCCAGAGAGTCTGTCTGCCTAATAAAGTTGTAGAGCTGGGATTGGATCCTCTTTCTCCCAGCTGGGGAATCTGGTAGGTGCTATCATGGTCCCTGTCTTAGACTAACCCAGTGGGTATCAGCCTAGACTTCTTATGGAAAATTCAGTACACAGTGTACGTGGTGGGCCTTAGTGTTTTATTCATGTTTTCTGAACTGATGGTGATAGATGTGGTTGAGTCTCTTTAAGAGCAGGCACAAGGAACGGGAGGATGAACCCTGCTCAGACAGCCTGCCCCCCTTCCCCATGGCACAATGGGCCCAACACTTGGACAGACTATTGTACCATTCTGTCTATATGTAAGAGGAGCAACTCTTTTACTGAAAGAAAACAGTGGCCATGTAGACACAAGACCCAAGAGCTGAGGCTGCCCAACAATGTAAATCAATAAATGCTTCCTAACTTCATGGCAGGGCTGATGCTACTGACCATCCTAGTAATTCATGCATTTACACTTCCTAACTTCTTCATACTAATGAAATCCATGACTTTGCTTGATTTGTGGGGCCTTGCAATGTTCTCATGTACCTTGACTCTTGATTATTCTAAAATCCCTTGGCCTTTGCTAATATCCACAAAATTATCAGTGGCTTATCTTGTATTATTTTAAAATTGATCTGCATTATTTGCTAATTGATTTCTGTCTGAGCCTTATCACTGAAACCATGCCAAAAGTCTTTCCAGAAGCTTAAAGGACTGGAAGAATATTACCATATTTGACAGAGACAAGCTTATAAACAAACCATCACCAACCTCACCATCTTGCCTTGGTCACCCTAGAGTGGGATCAGGAAAAGAGCCTGGAATTTCCTTATTGAAATTCCTGTTCAGAATTTTCTTGTTGTTCAGAAATTTCCTGGGTTAATGGTGATATGGGGCAAGGAAGAAGCTCTTAGCAAAAGAAAAGAAAGGATTGTTTCCGGTCCAGTCACATTTCTAAGACTAACATGAAGTCTTAGTCTGTTGTGAGGGGTAAATAGCTCTAGCTTGGAGATGTGTGTGTGTGTGTGTAATTTTTTTTTTTCTTTATCAACACTGGTGACCAAGATGGCCTTAACTTTTCTTTCAGCTTGGCTCAAGTTAGGTAAGCTTTTTCCTGATTCCTGTTCTGACCTCCCCTTTCCTAAATCATTTATATTCAAAGACTTGCAAATCACTTCTCTGACTCTGTGAGAAAAGTAAACATTTTAAAAAGTCTCCTGCCAGTTTTGCATTGGTGGAATGCTTTTATCTGGGACCTGGGAAACTCCTCCTTGAAATGTACTCTGCCTCTGGCTCCCAGGCTCTGTGGGAGGGGAGGAGCCTGATTGAGGTATGCTCCTGGTTCCACCTTGTCAGTTCACCTCCCCTTGAAGACAGAAGCAAGTCCACATTTAGTCTAGTTCTTTGGACCCTCTCCCAGTTTCCTCCCTCTCCTACCCTTTCCAGGGGCAGCAGCCCTCATGAACCCAGATCCTGTTTCTGGTGTCACTGAGAAAGGGATGCAGCCTGCAGAGCCAGGTGCCAGTGATGGGTCCTGAGCATTGTTCACATCCTGCTGCGTCAGAAGACCAGGACTCACCGTGCTGGCAGAGGAGGGGTGGGAGGTGGGACCTCTGTCCCCTGGCATTCCATCCTTTGTCTCCTAGGACCCTTTGGAGAGGTGCAGTGGGAGGCTGTCCCCTTTGGAGCAGCACCACCTAGAAAGCTGCTTCCCCTAAGTGTGGGACCTCGGGGTCACCACTGGGACTAAGCAACCCCAGGTCCTTGTTTGCAGGGGAGCCCCTGTGTCTCTGGGAACACAGCTCCTGGGAAGGGGCAGTGGGCTTCCTATCTGATTTGCATTTGGACAAGTCGATTAAATAGGGACCGATGTCGAGATATTGTTCCTGGACTGAGGTCCAGTCTGGATACCCTGCCTCTTAGAACAGACCCGAGTGCAGGCGTGGCTCCACAGGGCTCCGTGTAGTAGGTGTCCTGCTCTCCACCTTCAGGCAAGTCAAAACAAAGCCTGCACTTCTGCGGGAGGAGGAATCCCAGGGGAGGCCACGTGCAATCCCACGTTCGTCCGACAGGGGCGGGTTCTGGGAGAATCAGGCCTGGCCCAGGTCCCCTTCTGCTCCAAGGCTCTACTTCTGGTCCCTTGGCCTCTGTCAGTAGCCATTGCCAACTTGGGGGTGGGGAGCTGGGCTTTTCCAACATTAAATACTGTGGTCCCGAGGGTCACCCAGGAGGACTGGCCTGAGGGAGAACGCTCCTTCCTCCTTCGCTGATTTCTTTCCAAGGCCTTAACATTCTTCTGTCAAGTCCTTTGAGGTTCATCCACCACTGGCGTGGGTGTGAGTCACAGGACCCCACAGAAACCCTTTAACAAAATGCTCTTTGCAGCAGGATTTTCTGTTCCATCCTTGGGACAAGCAGGGAAAGAGAAGAACTCTTGCCTCCTCCACCGATGTTGTCTCCGCCGACCCCACGGAAAGCATCTCTCACTTGTCCCACCTCGACTCCAGGGACCACTGTCCTCACCTGTGAGAGATTTCTGGTGGGACTGACCAACCCTGCTCTGGCTAACTCAAGCACAGGGGAAATTGCTGACATGACTCGGGGTGGCTGAACAATCAATTTTCAGAAGGTCCAGAGCAGCAATCACAGGGGGCCTGAGAAATGAGAACGGTGGACAATAGCTTGAGGGAGCAGAGAGTCAGATGTTTTCATCCTTGATTCTCTCTCCCAGTCAAGACTCAAGTTCCAGAAAAGAGAGATTTTGATTGGCTTGGTTTGGGTCACATCTAACTCCCTTGATGGGGTCAGAGGTTAGGGTGAAGGCAATTTCATAGATAATCTCACTGTATATGGTCCGGGAAAATGGGGTTATCAATTCTTCCTGGTTTATCTAGAAATTATCTCATTTTATTACTAAAAGTCCTATATCCTTAGAACCCCTCCAGTTTCATGAAAAGTGGAGATGGTTGTTCACCCTAAGGAGGGCTTAGGAAAACTGAGGCGTAATTACTGAAGGCAGGGTGAAGGTAGCCCTGCCCTAAAATAGTAAATACCCATGAAAGAAAAAGTTTAAGTATCAATTTTTACCAAAAATGATAAGTACTGACATCAGCCCTTTTTGAAGGAAAGTATGAGTGTGAGCATGGACGGTGGGGGGAGAAGAGGAGACAGAGAGAATCTTAGCCAGGCTCCACGCTCCGTGTGTAACCCAATGTGGGGCTCGATCTCACATGAGATCATGACCTGAGCCAAAAATCAAGAGTCAGATGCTTAACCAACTGAGTAATGCAGGTGCTCTACCAGTCCTTTTTTGATTTTAGTAGATTCTAGTTGTGGTAAATGATTTTCTACATCCCAATGGGCCACCAGAGTGGGAAATATGGCAAAGAATGAGAGCTCTGATATGTGGATTTAGTTTTCTGTCCTTGTCTAAGACCCCTGGAGTCCTTTTAAAGGATGAGGAATCCTTAATTAGGCAGGAATGTCACATACTGTCATTGCGTCTTGCCTCATTATGATATTTTTTTTTATTTCAAAGCCAATGTCCTCCGAAATCATGAGTATTAGAAGATAGTACATACAAGTCCTATGTTGACTACATTAATTATGCAGGAATGTCACACACTGTCATTGTCCCTCACCTTGGATCTCTCATTATGATATAAATATATATATATAAATATATATATGTAAAATATATATATATATATATATATATATTTTTTTTTTTTTAAATTTCAAAGCCAATGTCCACCCAAATCATGAGTTCTGGAAGACAGTACACAAAAGTCCCATGTTGACCAATGAATTCAGGCTACACAAGTTCTAATTGAGTTTTTACTTAACAACGGGCCCAGAAAATCCTCTACGGTTGTACACGTGACCAAGACCACACCTTTGAGGGACATGTAGTTGAGGGGCCCCATTATGGGAGCAATTTCTCTTGGGATCAGCTAACCTGAGTTCCAGGGCCACAGTAACTGCCTCCTACCGCTGCAAACCTCCCTGCATGAGTCTCCAGGAGTCCAGAGGAAGGCGCTTCCAAGGGTCCTTGAAAATCTGCCACCTTTCCTGAGAGTTTTATAAAACTCTTTCCCTCAGTGCAGTCTGTGAATGTGGACTGTTCCATACATGTGTTGCAGAATTAAGTGTAATTTCTACACTATGATTAAATTTGAGGACAAACAGATGATCAATGTTGAATGGTATATCACCTCCTAGATTCATCATGTCTATCTCCTATTGCATTCAAAACTTATATTGTAAGATGTACAACTGCAGTATTCACACTGGGGAGGCCTTATTACCTGAACATTGTTGTAATGAGTCCATTTTTAAAAGCCTCATTTTTTTTTTCCTTTTTCAAGTTTGTATTTAAATTCCAGTTAGTTAACATACAGTGTAATATTGGTTTCAGGAGTAGAATTTAGTGATTCATCACTTCCATTCAATACCCCATACAACACCCAAGTGCCCTCTACAATCTCCATCACCCATCTACCCATCCCCCACCAGCTTCCCTCCAGCAACCCTCAGTGTGTTCCCCTGTAGTTAAGAGTCTCTCATGGTCTATCTCCCTCTTTTTCCCCCTTTCCACTATGTTCATCTGTTTTGTTTCTTAAATTCCACATATAAGTGAAATCATATGGTATTTGTCTTTCTCTGACTTGTTTCACTTAGCATATTACTCTCTAGTTCCAACTACGTCCGTTAAGTTATGCTTTACTCAGGGAAGATTTTGGAATATAAAAACTGAAACATCCTTTGTTATTCCTTTTAAGCTTGAGAGAATTTATTCATTTTTCCTTCAAGTTTTGATTTTTTGTGTATGTGTGTGAAATAGCCTAGTCCAAATGTTTCCTAGTTGTTGTAAAAGAGATCACTTTATGATAATATTTACGTATTTCATTCTTAAAGACAAGCACATTCCAAATTTGTAGAGGGTGTCCCAAATTGTATTATTTCCTGCATCAGCAGAATTAACCAGACACTCCAAATATTTAGCATTCGAAGCGCATGCCATGAATGATCTCTTACAGTGGAAATGGCACTACATTTTTTTTTTCTGTACATTGTCCCAATTTTTGTTTTGGGGAAGATGACGATCTTCTCTACATATCATCCTAAGAAACTGAGGCAGGAGCTACAGCCATCCCTCTGCCTGAACATGCAAATGGTAAGCCCAGGCTTGGTGATGAGCCAGAGCATGAAGGATATGTTCTGTTTTCTTTGCATTTTAGTGAACAAATATTTGTAGCGTAATAAGAGTGTATGGGACCAGCAATCACCCAGCATATGTCTGTAAGGCAGGTAGGTGTTCGGTATATTACTTAGTACAAAGGAGATTCAACAAACATGTAGGACACAGTGCTTTGTGTTACTGGAGGAGCTGTGTCCCCTCATAGGATATTGAAGCACTGAGCCCCAGAACTTTCCATTGTGTCCTTATTTGGAAATAGGATCTTTTCAGATGTAATCAAGCTAAGATGAGGTCAGTAGGGTAGCCCTAATTCAGTCCGACCGCTGTGCTTATAAGAGGGAAATTCACACACAGGCACACAGAGACCTCTGATGACAGAGGAGGAGACTCTTCAGAGAGTCAGAAGCTAAGGAAATTCAAGGACTGACAGTTGCCACCAGCAGATGCAAAAGAGTCAAGGAAGTTATTCTTCCCTACAGGTTTCAGAAGAAGTTTAGCCCTGCTGACACCTTGATTTGGGATGTCTAGTAAGACAGTAACCTTCTGTCACTTAGGGCATCCAGCATCTGGTACTTTGTTCCAGCAGTCCAAGGAAATGAATACAGCTCCTCTTCAAAACCTGCCATTATGCAGAGATCACTAGCTTCATAGTAGACACTGGGTTTATTCCTGGGGCTGCAAATGGAAACACAATGTGGCAGGTTTCTTGAAGAAGAGCATGTACAATACTAAGTGGGTGTCTTGGCATGGCAAAATGATATGATAGCAGATGGAATCCTTCAAAGGCAGCCTTGATTTCCTGCGGTGGTAGACACTGGAAAATAATGACTGTATTGTAAACCTCTTCCCAGACTGTAGGATATTTCAAAAAGATGTAGATTTATAATGATAAAGCCTAACAACAGACCATTATGCAAACGGTAGTTTTAGCTCCTGTATTTATTAAGGAAAGATTTCTGGAGGCGGGAAGATGAAGGGTGGGACTCCTAAATCATAGCTTCTGGCTCTGCTACTCTGAAATCTCCTACAGGTCTGGAAAAGAGAGAAATCTTCCGTGTACTTTATGGCTGTCTGCCTCAAGTCTATATTTCTTGGTGGTAATTGTTCTTGAGTTTTTCACAGCAGCTTCGTGAAATTATTTCTCTTTCAATCAAAAGTGCGATGCGTTTCGTCTTGGGAGAGCATTAGTGGTAACTGGTAAATCAGGGATGTCTGCATTTAAAATTATGTTAAAGACAAGAGCATCTCCTATTCTCTGAGGCTTTTAAAATTCCAACTATCAGTATGTTTAATTGGAAAGAGAATTTGAGGATAAATCAAAGAGCGTAAAGCTTAAGAGAATCTGGCACTATTAGAAGTATTGCTTTAAATTATTGCATGGATTTTTTTTTTAAACTTCACAGTGATGTTATGACAAGTAGATCACAATGAATCAGTCTTTCCACCATTTGCTCTTGTTATTTAATATTAACATCTGCCCTGGGGTCCTGTAAACCATAAAGTTTCCTTCAGGAATAAGAGACTTTAGCTAGCATTTCTCCCCTCATTTTATGCAAATGCATTAAGTTAAGAACTCTGAAAAAAATTGGGAAGCACATGGAATCAACTTCTATGTCTTTTATTGAGCATATCAAAATTTAATAACTAGAAATATTCTGTAAGTACTGGGTACTGAACTAACTTCCTTCATTTCCTTCCATCCTTCCTTCCTTCCTTCCTTCTTTCCTCCCTCTGTCCTCTCTCCACCCCCTTTTCCTTCTTTCACAGAGCCTCATCTGGAAAACCTCAAGGAAGGACTTAGATATTATCTTCTTATCCTCCTTCCATTACAAAAGAGAAATAACAAGCCCAGAGCGCAGTGACTTTTTATGATTATAGAAATAGTATATATATTTAAACTGAGAGTGTCATTTTTAAATACAATGTGGTATTTATTTGGGATAACCCAGAATACGAAGTATGCTGAAATTTGAGAATATGACATGTCATTTCCTAGAGACCAATAATAGAAGAAAATTTATTCTGAGAACTCTGTGAGGAAACTGAATTGTGGTTAAGTGAATATTTGTATGTCTATAGTGAAAATTATAGTTTTAAAAAAGCAAACTGTATTTAATGTTGACCAGACAGTGTCAGATCGGTGGGATCATTAACCTTCTAAGCACTAAGCCAACTTTTCCCTCAAATCCTAGAGAATTTATGATGGCTGCAGGATGCTGACCCTCCCACCCCCCTCCCCACGGGTGGGCATGGGGAATCTGTCAAGCTGCATATGCTTCCCAAACATAGTGACAATTGTCACTATAATTCCATTGCCAAACACCCTCCACCAAGCACATGGGCTGGTCCAGTTAAATTCTGGCGGGTCACCTGTGGCATTAGATGATGGCGGCCTTTCCAACGATGATGTCAGGGGTCATTTGGATTCTCATTTTGCAACCTCTGCGTAGAGCACAATATCTATTTTTACCAGTTGCCATCAGAGACTATTCACAACTCCCCAGTTTAGTTTATTTGTCCCCAACCATGAACATAACTTTCCGAGCTTAGAACAAGTTTTACACTTTGCAGACACACAGAGGAGGGGCCACCACCCTTAGACTTTGGGTCACCATTCGGCATGACCCCTGGATCGGTATTTGATATTTCATGCTCCTTTGGAGTAATAACAAAATCAATTTAAAAGGTCACAACAACATTTAACTTGTGTAAAGTATTTTTTGCTAATGAATATTTTTTGCTAAAAATATTTTTGCTAATAAAATATTCTATTGCTAATAAATAGCACTGACATGCGTATAACATGTAAATATTTTGAAGTCATGCTTTGCTTTGCTTCGAGTTACTTTATCCATTTGATAAACCGCTGAATTAATTTAGATACATGTGAGATGTGAAAAGGAGACAAGAAAGAAGAATTGGGATCTTAGTCAAAACAAAAGGATTTAACGTCATAAAAAATATATAGTGCACTTACCTGGTCTTTGGAAATAAACATCAGAGCAGCCAAGTAATATGTAAGTAATTATGTAAGTAAGTAAGTATGTAAGCAGCCAAGTAAGTAATATGTTTGCTAGTTTACGAAAATAATATAAAGGTCAATAATAACTTTGGAAGATTTCTTTTATAAATACAGTTTATTTTATTTTATTTTATTTTATTTTTTCCGTGTTCCAAGATTCATTGTTTATGCACCACACCCAGTGCTCCATGCAATACAATTTCTTAAAATCTTTTGCTAGGAAAAAAGGTAGTATTCATTATGAAATTAAATAGCTACATAGTTGTTGCTGGCTAAAATCAGCCTGAAGTCATTACAGCTATAGCTGAGGGAAATATTTTTAAGGAGATTCTGATTTATTAATGGGAACTTTGATTCAAGCTGTAGTCTTAAACAGATCGGCAAGAATGAATGCAGACAGTATTAAGGAACACATGCTAAAGCATACTCTCCAAGAAGTTTCCTAACTTCTATCAGTATGTAAAATGGGGACGACATCATACCTCCCTCACTGGGTAACTGGGAGGGGTGAAGGAGTCCGTGTGCCCCAGCAGTGCTGTTGATGGAAGAGTGTGTGCGTGTCTGTGTGTGGGTGTGATTGTTACATAAATTGCTCTGCACGCTAATTTTCACTTACCAACAACATACCATATGCATGTCCCCATCACTGTGACATATTACCTTCTGTTAATTTCTTTGTGTATAAATATTTTAAATTTTTCAAAAATAGATTTGTATAGTTAGCTTCACGAATGAAACTCCTGGACCAAAAAGGGTGAAAAAATATTAGGCAATTAAACATGTTGCCCAATTACATTAAAAATTTTTATAACTATATATATATATGCATTTCTTTTTACTTCACTGTTACTAATAATAATTTAATATTTTCTGTTTATAAGGTAAACTATTATTTTAATTTTCAGAAGTTGCTTATTTTCTTAGACATTTCATAATAACTGTATTACTTAGAGGAATTTAATTCGATCCTGAAAACACTATGTTTTCTCAGGGGTGAGACAAAATTAAGAAAAAAAAAATGAGTCATTAGTGGAGGCACAGTTAGTACACCTTCCTTGCTCTGGAGCTTAGCCCGAGGATGTGGAGACTGAGCGATGCTGGAGAAGGGGCTGATCTGGGGCACCTGTTCTCATGCCCTCTCCATTACCCCATCCATACTGGGCAACACCACCATCAGCTATCTGAATGCTAGTGTGTGGTACTGGGCCTTTACAATTTCTCTAGAGATCCTAGAACTTCTTTCCCTCTAGTCTGAAAACATTGTCCTGCGGAGGTAGGTGTTTCTCTGAGGAGAGATCATTTCTTCAAATGCTGAACCTACTGACAGATGGGCAGACAAAAATTCTCTTTCCTTCAATGATTTTACTGGCAATGTTTTAGTTCACAATGACAACAAAATCTCAGCTTTTGTCAGTGAAGAGCAGACTTAATTCATTTCTAGCAAAATGAAATAAAGTTGGTTTGTGAGTTCCAATTTAATCCACATCACCTGAATTTTTAATCCCATTACTTACATAATTAAATGGTTTTTCCTCTTGCCTATGCAAATAGCAGGTCATTGCTCTTTGTCGTTGTGTTTTGCTGGCTGTCATACCAACCAGTGTGCTTTGTCTATGTCACCAATATGCTGAAGTTCACACGTTTGACATTTTGACCAAATGTTTGACCCTAGTCTTGATGGTGCTCATTACTGGCTTGTTTTGTCTGGGTTCCTGGGAGCCCCACCTGGGCGGAAGGCACTGAGGCAGGCTGACGGTTTGTGAGCCTGTGCAGGGAGAGCTGGCAGAGACCTGACATTGACCTCCCTGGGATGGGATCCTGCCTTTGGAGTATGATCAAAAAGAATGTGCTGGCAGCATGCATTCCAGATGCCTATTAGACACCACATGCAAGTTCATGAATAATCTTTACAATCTTGACTCAACTATGTGACGATGTGGAGTCTATGCTGCTGTCCTTTCTAGGACAGAGTGTTTGTAAGTTTTAATATCTGCAAGTCAAGATGCACAATTTGTTAGGGGCTCCCGGGTGGCTCAGTGGGCTAAGCCTCTGCCTTCAGCTCAGGTCATGATCTCAGGGTCCTGGGATCAAGCCCCGCATCATGCTCTCTGCTTGGCGGGGAGCCTGCTTCCCCCACTCTCTCTCTGCCTGCCTCTCTGCCTACTTGTGATCTCTGCCAAATAAATAAATAAAATCTTAAAAAAAAAAAGATATGCGATTTGTATTTTCTGAGACTTATGGGAAGTGTCTCGGTATTTTGTGAGGTGGCTAAATGAGATGTATTGGTATCTTCTTCTGGGCGACAATCTAAAGTCAAATTGCCCTTGGATATAAAGTTGGAAGTTCATATGTTGTGATTTGTACACCAATTGTCAGTCTCTTTCCAAAGACTTTTCCTTGATCAGAACATTAATCCATTCAATAGCTTGGCAAGGAAGCAGGTCTGAGAAGTGACAGGGAAAGGTGAAGCAACAAGAGAAAACTCATGGAGGAGAATCACATGGAGCAGGACTCATGGACACCGAGGGACCAGACAGCTAGCAAAATGAGCAATGGCCAGTATTAAGTTTTGATGAGCACCAATTTGTCTTTTTAAAAAAAGCTCACAACTAGTGCTTTTGGCAGACTTTCCAAGAAACTTTTGTTTAGTCCTCTGTTGCAAAAACATTCTTTTATGTTCTCTTCAGAAAGCTTTTAACTTTTAGTTCTTCCCATTAGGTATCTGATCCAACTTGAGTTAATTCTCATATATATCATGTGAGGTCCAGTTTGTCCATATGGGTATAGTAATGTCCCCTTTATTTTGGAGGGATATGTTTCAGGACCCCCAATAAGTGCCTGAAACCATGGACAGTACTGAACCTTATATATGCCACATTTTTTCTTATATATAAATACCTATGATAAAAGTTAATTTATCAATTAGGCA
The DNA here is from genome assembly GCF_922984935.1 of Meles meles. NCBI lineage: Eukaryota > Metazoa > Chordata > Mammalia > Carnivora > Mustelidae > Meles > Meles meles. The sequence continues at coordinate 177,777,034 of NC_060068.1, read as the reverse complement.
CAGTAAGAGATTCAACAATATCTAATAACAAAATAGAACATGATAACAATATACTGCCATAAAAGTTTTGTGAATGTGGTCCCTCTCTGAAAATATCTTGCCGTACTGTACATTCTTCTTCTGGTGATGACATGAGATGATAAGATGTCTCTGTGATGAGGTGATGTGAGGTGAATAATGTAGGCGCTGTGATGTGGTGTGAGGCTACTGTTGACCCTCTGACGCTATATCAGCAGAAGTATCATCAATCAGCTCCCTACCCCCCCGCCAGGTGTGGGGAGAACGGTTGACTGTAGGTAATGGAAACAGCAGAAAGCATAGCCCTGAACAAGCCAGAAATACTGAGACCACTTTTTTTTTCTTTTGCTACTAATTAAAAAAACTTACCTTTCCTCATTGAATATCTTAAAACCTTTGTTAACAAACTATCATCAAACCAAGTGTGGATCCATGTGAGGACACTATTTTTTGACCTACTTTTCTATCCTTTCACCTCACTATTATTTCCACTGTTTCCTACATCAGAGTTACTCAAGAATAGGTCTCCTTCAATGACCTATGGGTCATTGCTTTAAAACATTTGCTCAGGATCTCTCTATATTTATGATGGGCTTCTCACATTCATGACTTCCCCATACAGACACATTCAGATGACAAACAGACCTAAGTCATCTCAATGTAAAACTGAAGCCGACTATTATATGTAACAGAATGCGTTAATTCTTTATTTATCTGCCACTTGGAATGGAGCAAGATCAAGTTATGCTTTTCATCTCCCTTTTCTAAAATTAAGGAGTTCTTTGGCTCGTCATTTCTTACTGTTTTCTCAGGCCATTTATTGGCTGTAGTGTATGCACTCCAGGGAAAGTGCCTGGTGGCCCCAACGGCTGATCTGCTGGAGTCAGGGACAAAATGATGCTTGGGTCTGCAAGGAGAAGGGCAGTGTCTTTACAGATAACATAAAAAACCCACCTCAGATCTGGGTTGGCCTCTGGTCAGAAAAATTATAGAATGACATGTGCATGCTCAAGAAGAAAGTTTGGGGAGAATGTCATCAACAGAGAGATGGATCTTTTTGATAATTTTATGTGTCCATTTGGAGTGTTTTTGGAGGAGATAGACATAGAAATAGGTGAACTTTGGGGAAAACAAATTGTTCTCCATAATGTAATAATCTCAGGTCTCTCTCACTCAGTTGAAGGCCTGAATAGAACAAAAAAGACAAGCATCTCCAGACTTTATCTGCACCAGGGGTTCTCCTGGGTCTCCAGTCTGCCAACCCACACTTAAGATTGTGTGTGAGTGTGTGTGTGTGTGTCCTAGCGTAAATATGTATCCTATTGCTTTTGTTTCTCTGGAGAACACTGACTACTGTAACTTCCTAGACCTCCTTCAAGGAAGGGCTCACTGCTTCACTGCAAAAACTATGCATAGAGTGACCTGGAGTCAGCTCCTTCAGGATATGCCTCAGCTATAGAGAGCAACTTCAGTCCGTGTCTGCCTTTGTGTGCAGCTCTGGAAACTGAACAAGGCAGGTGTGTGATGGCCTGCCATTTTGTCCTGATAAGAAACAGTTACACCAGAGTTCCTCACCAGACTGACTGAGGCTTCGTTGATCTGCTGTGACATTCCACCTCTCCTTCCAGCCAACCCTGCTACTTCTCCATTCTCTTCATAGTTGTTGACTCATAATTCCAATGTAGACCTCAAACCTCAACCAAGCTTCTCATTGTGAAGAGACCACACTAAGACAGAAACATGAATTTGTCAAATGGAGTTCAGTTTTAAACTGAAAACCCCTTATTTCATCCATCTATAACAACTTTACCATCAACTCTTTACACTAATGTTTTGGGCAAATGACTTACTCTCTTGAGGGAGGAGGAGCTGCATTCTCTCTGACTTAGAAAGATGAATTGTACCTGTGAGATCCAAGCCACCATCTCTGCTACTGGCTTTGACTCATGGATCAGCACGGCGGCTAGCTAGCCTCTGTGGGTTCGTGTCATGAACTGTGTTGTAGTCGTGTATTACATTTGGAGTCATTACAGCCTTTTCACAATTTCGACCTAAAATGCATGTTTGCTAAGATTGTGAAGAATGTTTAAGAACAAACAAACCAATGACAGACAAGGCACCAGCGTTCTTGTCAATGATTCACTGAATTATGGCAAAATGACTCTCAGATCATAGATCAGCTGGACAGTTCCCTTAATTGTAATACACCCGTGTGCCAGCATAGATATGGACCATAGTGGGAGGGGAAACAAAAACACAAACAAGGCCAGCTTTACTTGTGAAGATGGACCCAAAGTTTCATTCTCTTGGGAGGCATATATCCCTCTCCATGTTCTGATGACTTCATTGTCCTCTGCCCATCTGATCCCCTGCACTCCCAACACTTGAATTCAACAGGCACTTGATGAGTCCCACTCTGGGAAACACCACTTCAAGTGCCCCCCCACACCCCTCAACCTCTACTCCCCACCAAGGAGGAGTAGACACCAGTGATAAGTCATGGTTGAAAAGGAATCAGAAATTTAATAAGGCTCATATCAGAACACAATGAGATTCAAAAACATTCTATGACAACCTGAACAAAGGAAATTTAATACCAAATACAGAATTAGTCCAAGACTTGAAGAATTTCCTCCTAGATATGTTTTATATTGTTTTGTTTTATTTTAATTCCAAAACCATTGACTGGGGAGCCTAAAAGGATATTGTTTTTTTTTGCATTTTGGTGAAGGACTGTGAAGGAGAGTTTGGATTAATTTATGAAGGCATTTCTTGTGAGTGAAATGGGAGGAAGATCAAAAAGAAATCACTTGTCTTTGAGCACAGTGAGAATTCAAAGGACACTAGGCATCACTGGAGAGTATTAGTCTAGGCCCAGACTATAAACTCAAACCTGTGATTTTGGGGACCCAATAATTAATTTTCATGGGTTATTGAAAGGGGCAAGTGTCCGTGGCAACCGAGATGTAAATGAAATATGAAGAGGAGTCATGAGGGATTAGTTTACCTGAACCAAGTTCACCGCCCAAGATATCTATCTTCTGGAAAACAAGTTAGATTTTTAAAGGTTTTAGGCAGCAAGGAAAATGAATAATTAATCACATTTTTATGGTTTGGGAAGTTTGAGGGCATAAGGCATACCTGGATTTATAATTATGACTACTTGGATTTATACTGGATTTATATATGACTATATTTATTTCCTTAAGCTAGTGCTAGGTACTGGAAATCATGATTTTATGTGCGTACACACTCTGTTTTTAGTATTTTATGGTGTGTGCTGACATTTTTCACATTTTCATAGCTACTAATTACCTGCAAAATATTTAATGTTTAGAGAAAATACATGTAATAATGCTGTAATGGATACTGAACCCCTGGTCTTCTTGCTGATAAAAATTCATCTCCCCTTATTGTTCTTCGGGTCTGCTACCACAGGCCAGGACATGGAAAGTTGGTTCTTTGGTAATTAGGGAACAGTGCATGTCACTAGCATGTACATGTGGGAGACTGAAATTGAAGGGTGGGAGATGTCCTTCCTCGCACAGAAAATCTCTCTCATCTGATGTCCTGATGCATTAAGAAATGTGTCTGGTGTTCCACACAAACAGGATGCTAACGATGAGTTGGAAGTTCACCTTGACTTCCTGCAGAATCGTCTTCCCCAGCGGAAGGTGTGCATCATTTCCAAATCAACAGCAACATCTGTATGCACACTTTGCATCTGTGGTAGTTAATTATGTGTCAGTTCGACTGGGCGTAGGGATGCTCCAGAGCGCTGGTGAAACATGGTTTCTGGGTGCGTCTGTGAGGGGGCTTCTGGAGGAGGTGAGCATTTGAACCAGGAGACTGAGTAAAGAAGATCACCCTTACCAGCGGGGGTGGGTGTCTTCCAATTCGTTGAGAGCCTGACAGAAAACATGGTGGGAGGAACGGTGAATTCACTCTCTCTGTTGAGCGAGAATGTTCATCTTCTCCTGCCCCCTGACATCAGTGCTCTTGGGTCTTCAGCCTTCAGACTCTGACCAGGACTTATACCATCCAGCCTCTGATTCTCAGGCCAATGGGCTCCACGGGGACTGTACTACTATTGCTTCCCCTTGTGCTTAGGCTCTTGGACTTGAACTGAATGACACTACCTTTTCTGGTTCTCCAGCTTCCAGGCAGTAGATCGTGGGACATCACAGCTTCCATAACCATGTTAATAGTTCCTGTAATCAATCTCTTCCTCTGTCTGTCTGTCTATCTATCTATCTAATGAGTCTTGTTTCTGTAGAAACCCTAACACACTGTCTCTCACTTTTTCTGACTTACCTGTTCTCATTTGAGTCCAGGGGCAGGGAGACGCAGAACAGATTTTATTATTATCCCAATATTTAGGGGAGGAAAGAGATCTGAGAACTTGGGAGGCTGTCTGTGGAAACTCAGGACCTCTGACTTCACTTGTCAAAACCGCCTTCGCAGGCTTGGGAAGAGTTCCTTCTCCCACTCCTGTGACCAGCACAGGCTGCAACAAGCTACTTTTTTCCTTCCTCTGGAGAACCTGGAGCAGGGGCTGATGTCACGGTTTGTCCATGCCGGGAGCCTCAGCATCAACCCTCGGAGTCCTGGGCAGAAGGGCCAGTGACTCGGAAGATTTGGTTTCAAGGAAAGCCCTGTATTTACTCACAACGAATTCACGCCCTTGTGTTTCATTGAGAAACTTCCTCTTGCTTTTCACTGTAGCATTTTCATAAGAACATCACTGGAGGTTTGGCATGTCAGGAAAGTCAGAGGAAGCCAAACCACCACTTCCAACTTTCTTGTGTTTTCTTTTTCTAGGGAAGTAAGTAACACTGCTTCTGCATTTATTTTGTAATCAATCACAACACATAAACTTTGTTTTTTTTTTTCCATTTTATTTATTTTTTCAGCGTAACAGTATTCATTCTTTTTGCACAACACCCAGTGCTCCATGCAAAACGTGCCCTCCCCATTACCCACCACCTGTTCCCCCAACCTCCCACCCCTGACCCTTCAAAACCCTCAGGTTGTTTTTCAGAGTCCATAGTCTCTTATGGTTCGCCTCCCCTCCCCAATGTCCATAGCCCGCTCCCGCTCTCCCAATCCCACCTCCCCCCAGCAACCCCCAGTTTGTTTTGTGAGATTAAGAGTCATTTATGGTTTGTCTCCCTCCCAATCCCATCTTGTTTCATTTATTCTTCTCCTATCCCCCTACCCCCCCATGTTGCTTCTCCATGTCCTCATATCAGGGAGATCATATGATAGTTGTCTTTCTCCGATTGACTTATTTCACTAAGCATGATACGCTCTAGTTCCATCCACGTCATCGCAAATGGCAAGATTTCATTTCTTTTGATGGCTGCATAGTATTCCATTGTGTATATATACCACATCTTCTTTATCCATTCATCTGTTGATGGACATCTAGGTTCTTTCCATAGCCTGGCTATTGTAGACATTGCTGCTATAAACATTCGGGTACACGTGCCCCTTCGGATCACTATGTTTGTATCTTTAGGGTAAATACCCAGTAGTGCAATTGCTGGGTCATAGGGTAGTTCTATTTTCAACATTTTGAGGAACCTCCATGCTGTTTTCCAGAGTGGTTGCACCAGCTTGCATTCCCACCAACAGTGGAGGAGGGTTCCCCTTTCTCCACATCCTCTCCAGCATCTGTCATTTCCTGACTTGTTAATTTTAGCCATTCTGACTGGTGTGAGGTGATACCTCTTGTGGTTTTGATTTGTATTTCCCTGATGCCGAGTGACGTGGAGCACTTTTTCATGTGTCTGTTGGCCATCTGGATGTCTTCTTTGCAGAAATGTCTGTTCATGTCCTCTGCCCATTTCTTGATTGGATTGTTTGTTCTTTGGGTGTTGAGTTTGCTAAGTTCCTTATAGATTTTGGATACTAGCCCTTTATCTGATATGTCGTTTGCAAATATCTTCTCCCATTCTGTCAGCTGTCTTTTGGTTTTGTTAACTGTTTCCTTTGCTGTGCAAAAGCTTTTGATCTTGATGAAATCCCAATAGTTCATTTTTGCCCTTGCTTCCCTTGCCTTTGCCGTTGTTCCTAGGAAGATGTTGCTGCGGCTGAGGTCGAAGAGGTTGCTGCCTGCATTCTCCTCAAGGATTTTGATGGATTCCTTTCTCACATTGAGGTCCTTCATCCATTTGGAGTCTATTTTCGTGTGTGGTGTAAGGAAGTGGTCCAATTTCATTTTTCTGCATGTGGCTGTCCAATTTTCCCAGCACCATTTATTGAAGAGGCTGTCTTTTTTCCATTGGACATTCTTTCCTGCTTTGTCGAAGATGAGTTGGCCATAGAGTTGAGGGTCGATTTCTGGGCTCTCTATTCTGTTCCACTGATCTATGTGTCTGTTTTTGTGCCAGTCCCATGCTGTCTTGATGATGACAGCTTTGTAATAGAGCTTGAAGTCCGGAATTGTGATGCCACCAACTTTGGCTTTGTTCTTCAATATTCCTTTGGCTATTCGAGGTCTTTTCTGGTTCCATATAAATTTTAGGATTATTTGTTTCATTTCTTTGAAAAAAATGGATGGTATTTTGATAGGGATTGCATTAAATGTGTAGATTGCTTTAGGTAGCATAGACATTTTCACAATATTTATTCTTCCAATCCAGGAGCATGGAACATTTTTCCATTTTTTTGTGTCTTCCTCAATTTCTTTCATGAGTACTTTATAATTTTCTGTGTATAGATTCTTAGTCTCTTTGGTTAGGTTTATTCCTAGGTATCTTATAGTTTTGGGTACAATTGTGAATGGGATTGACTCCTTAATTTCTCTTTCTTCAGTCTTGTTGTTGGTGTACAGAAATGCAACTGATTTCTGTGCATTGATTTTATATCCTGACACTTTACTGAATTCCTGTACAAGTTCTAGCAGTTTTGGAGTGGAGTCTTTTGGGTTTTCCACATATAGTATCATGTCATCTGCAAAGAGTGATAGTTTGACTTCTTCTTTGCCGATTTGAATGCCTTTAATTTCTTTTTGTTGTCTGATTGCTGAGGCTAGGACTTCTAGTACTATGTTGAATAGCAGTGGTGATAATGGACATCCCTGCCGTGTTCCTCACCTTAACGGAAAAGCTTTCAGTTTTTCTCCATTGAGAATGATATTTGCGGTGGGTTTTTCATAGATGGCTTTGATAATATTGAGGTATGTGCCCTCTATCCCTACACTTTGAAGAGTTTTGATCAGGAAGGGATGCTGTACTTTGTCAAATGCTTTTTCAGCATCTATTGAGAGTATCATATGGTTCTTGTTCTTTCTTTTATTAATGTGTTCTATCACATTGATTGATTTGCGGATGTTGAACCAACCCTGCAGCCCTGGAATAAATCCCACTTGATCGTGGTGAATAATCCTTTTAATGGACTGTTGAATCCTATTGGCTAGTATTTTGGCGAGAATTTTTGCGTCTGTGTTCATCAAGGATATTGGTCTGTAGTTCTCTTTTTTGGTGGGATCCTTGTCTGGTTTTGGGATCAAGGTGATGCTGGCCTCATAGAATGAGTTTGGAAGTTTTCCTTCCATTTCTATTTTTTGGAACAGTTTCAGGAGAATAGGAATTAGTTCTTCTTTAAATGTTTGGTAGAATTCCCCTGGGAAGCCGTCTGGCCCTGGGCTTTTGTTTCTTTGGAGATTTTTGATGACTGTTTCAATCTCCTTACTGGTTATGGGCCTGTTCAGGTTTTCTATTTCTTCCTGGTTCAGTTGTGGTAGTTTATATGTCTCTAGGAATGCATCCATTTCTTCCAGATTGTCCAATTTGTTGGCGTAGAGTTGCTCATAGTATGTTCTTATAATTGTCTGTATTTCTTTGGTGTTAGTTGTGATCTCTCCTCTTTCATTCATGATTTTATTGATTTGGGTCCTTTCTCTTTTCTTTTTGATGAGTCTGGCCAGGGGTTTATCAATCCTATTGATTCTTTCAAAGAACCAGCTCCTAGTTTCATTGATTTTTTCTATTGTTTTTTTGGTTTCTATTTCATTGATTTCTGCTCTGATCTTTATGATTTCTCTTCTCCTGCTGGGTTTAGGGTTTCTTTCTTGTTCTTTCTCCAGCTCCTTTACGCGTAGGATTAGGTTGTGTACTTGAGACCTTTCTTGTTTCTTGAGAAAGGCTTGTACCGCTATATATTTTCCTCTCAGGACTGCCTTTGCTGTGTCCCACAGATTTTGAACTGTTGTGTTTTCATTATCATTTGTTTCCATGAATTTTTTCAATTCTTCTTTAATTTCCTGGTTAACCCATTCATTCTTTAGAAGGATGCTGTTTAGTCTCCATGTATTTGGGTTCTTTCCAGCTTTCCTCTTGTGATGGAGTTCTAGCTTCAGAGCATTGTGGTCTGAAAATATGCAGGGAATGATCCTAATCTTTTGATACCGGTTGAGACCTGATTTGTGACCCAGGATGTGATCTATTCTGGAGAAGGTTCCATGTGCACTAGAGAAGAATGTGTATTCTGTTGCTTTGGGATGAAATGTTCTGAATATATCTGTGATGTCCATCTGGTCCAGTGTGTCATTTAAGGCCTTTATTTCCTTGTTGATCTTTTGCTTGGATGATCTGTCCATTTCAGTGAGGGGAGTGTTCAAGTCCCCTACTATTATTGTATTATTATTGATGTGTTTCTTTGATTTTGTTATTAATTGGTTTATGTAGTTGGCTGCTCCCACGTTAGGGGCATAGATATTTAAAATTGTTAGATCTTCTTGTTGGACAGACCCTTGGAGTAGGATATAGTGTCCTTCCTCATCTCTTATTATAGTCTTTGGCTTAAAATCTAATTGATCTGATATAAGGATTGCCACCCCAGCTTTCTTCTGATGCCCATTAGCATGGTAAATTGTTTTCCACCCCCTCACTTTCAATCTGGAGGTGTCTTCGTGTCTAAAATGAGTTTCTTGTAGGCAACATACTGATGGGTTTTGTTTTTTAATCCATTCTGATACCCTGTGTCTTTTGATTGGGGCATTTAGCCCATTAACATTCAGGGTAACTATTGAGAGATATGAATTTAGTGCCATTAGTAGCCTGTAAGGTGACTGTTACTGTATATTGTCTCTGTACCTTTCTGATCTACTACTTTTAGGCTCTCTCTTTGCTTAGAGGACCCCTTTCAATATTTCCTGGAGACCTGGTTTGGTGTTTGCAAATTCTTTCAGTTTTTGTTTGTCCTGGAAGATTTTGATCTCTCCTTCTATTTTCAATGATAGCCTAGCTGGATAGAGTATTCTTGGCTGCATGTTTTTCTCGTTGAGTGCTCTGAATATATCATGCCAGCTCTTCCTGGCCTGCCAGGTCTCTGTGGATAAGTCTGCTGCCAATCTAATATTTTTACCATTGTATGTTACAGACTTCTTTTCTCGGGCTGCTTTCAGGATTTTCTCTTTGTCACTAAGACTTGTAAATTTTACTATTAGGTGACGGGGTGTGGACCTATTCTTGTTGACTTTGAGGGGGGTTCTCTGCATCTCCTGGATTTTGATGCTTGTTCCCTTTGCCATATTAGGGAAATTCTCTCCAATGATTCTCTCCAATAGACCTTCTGCTCCCCTCTCTGTTTCTTCTTCTTCTGGAATCCCAATTATTCTAATGTTGTTTCGTCTTATGGTGTCACTTATCTCTCGAATTCTCCCCTCATGGTCCAGTAGCTGTTTGTCCCTCTTTTGCTCGGCTTCCTTATTCTCTGTCATTTGGTCTTCTATATCACTAATTCTTTCTTCTGCCTCATTGATCCCAGCAGTGAGAGCCTCCATTTTTGATTGCACCTCATTAATAGCTTTTTTGATTTCAACTTGGTTAGATTTTAGTTCTTTAATTTCTCCAGAAAGGGCTTTAATATCTCCAGAGAGGGTTTCTCTAATATCTTCCATGCCTTTTTCGAGCCCGGCTAGAATGTTCAGAATCGTCATTCTGAACTCTTGATCTGACATAGTACCAATGTCTGTGTTGATTAGGTCCCTAGCCTTCGGTACTGTCTCTTGTTCTTTTGTTTGTGGTGATTTTTTCCGCCTTGTCATTTTGTCCAGATAAGAGGATATGAAGGAGCAAATAAACTACTAATAGGGTGGCAAAGACCCCAGAAAAATGCGCTGTAACCAAATCAGAAGAGACCCCAAATTGTGGGGGGGAGAAAGGGGATAAAAAACAGGTTCTGAAAAAAAAAAAAAGAAAAAAAAAAGAAAAGAAAAAAATTTAAAAAATAAAACAAATAAAAAAATATAAAAAAGAAAGAAAAAATATATATATTTAGATGAACTAGTCAAAAAACGTTAAAAAAGAAAAGGGTAAAAGTTTTAAAAAAATTTAGCAGAAGAAGAAAAAAGAAAAAAGAAAAAAAATTGAAAAAAGAAAAAAAAATTGAAAAAAGAAAAAAAATTGAAGTAGCCGCAAGACTAAAGAATCATGGGGAGAAAGCCATGAGTTCCGTGCTTTGCTTTCTCCTCCTCTGGAATTGCTCTGCTGTCTTAGGAATTGAATCTGCTTTCTCCTTGATAGATGAACTTCGTCCTGGCTGGATATTTTGTTGATCTTCTGGAGGAGGGGCCTGTTGTAGTGATTCTCAAGTGTCTTTGCCCGAGGCGGGATTGCACCGCCCTTACCGGCGGCCAGACTAAGTAATGGGCTCGGGTTCGCTTTTGGGAGCTTCTGTTCCCTGAACGCTTTCCGTAGAGTTCCGGAGGACGGGAATGAAAATGGCGGCCTCCTAGTCTCCGGCCCGGAGGAGCCGAGAGCCTGGGGCCCCACTCCTCAGTGCGCCCCCAGAGGACAGCACCCAATCACTCCCGTATCCCCAGCCTCCAGCCGCGCTCCGAGCTCACCCAGCCCGCGACCAGTTCAAGGTAACCCCGAGCTGAGAGTTCAGTCCTCAGCTCTGTCTTTGCAGCCGGTTTCTCCGTTCTAATACCTGCGAGCTCTCCGACACTCCGACACCCCCGATCCTTCTGTGACCTTGCGGGGCCTGGGGCCACGCTGGCCCCGCGTAGGCTTCACCCCAGTTTAGCCCCTGGAGCAATGTCCCTCAGTGGAACAGACTTTTAAAAGTCCTGATTTTGTGCTCCGTTCCTCCGCCGCTTGCCGGGAGCCGGCCCCTCCCCCCGCGGTCTATCTTCCCGTCGTTTTAGATTCACTTCTCCGCCAGTCCTACCTTTCAGAAAGTGGTTGATTTTCTGTTTCTAGAGTTGCTGTTCTTCTTCTCTTCGCTCTCCCGTTGGATTTGTAGGTGTTTGCAATGTTTAGATAAGCTATCGAGCTGATCTCCTGCTACCTGATGTAGTCTCAGGCTGCTACTTCTCCGCCATCTTGACTCCCACCCCCTAAACTTTGGTTTTTGCTGTTACATCTTGGAGTCCTAATTTTCTTGTTATATCAAAGAAGGTTTGAAGAATTCAGTAGAACTCGTGTTGACCCTATTTGTGGGAAATTTTCCTGCTTCATCTGTCCCTGCTCTGCTTAGTCATCATCTCTACGCATTTTGTTTTTCCTGTAAAACACTATTTGCCACTGAAAGTGGATACTTCTTCCTGTACCTGAAGGGCAGTCCCCAATCTCACAGAGAGAGAGAGAGACAGACAGAGAGAGAGAGAGAATGGGAATAGCTCTGTACCTCACAGGTCCACTTTTCCTCTTCTCTAGGTATCAGTGTTTTTTCCCTCTCCCTGGATTGGGAACCACCCCACTCAGTGTACCAAAGTTCAGTTACTTCACAGAATCTATTTTTTCCAGACCTTATTTGTTTATTGAATATATTAATTAGCATTTATTATAGCCATTGGCAAATAGATATATTTTCAATGAAAAAAAATTTAGTGACGTAGGTAGAACAATGCCCCCCACCTTAAAGATCTCCATGTCATCGGGGCGCCTGGGTGGCTCAGTTGTTAAATGTCTGCCTTCAGTTCAGGTCATGATCTTAGGGTCCTGGGATCAAGTACTGTACCTGGCTCTCTGTTCAGCAGGAAGTCTGCTTCTCCTTTTGGGTCTCCCCTTCTCCTGTGCTCTTGCTCTCTCTCCCCCAAGTAAATAACAAAATCTTAAAAAACAAAACAAAACAGAACTCCATATCAAAATGCCCAGAATTGGTGAACATGATACGTTATGTAGCAAAAGAAAATTACAGTTGCATTCAAAATAAGGTTGCTAATAAGCTTAAATCTTAAAATAGATTAAAATAAAATTGTCCTGGATTATTTTAGTAAACTCAGGCCTTTGAAAGCTGAAGAGGAAGGCAGAATGGGAGTTAGAGGGACAGAGATGGGACAGTGAAGGGGACATGACACACTAGCTCAGGCTTTGGAAGTGGAGGAAGGGGCTACAGGACATGGAATGTGGGCAGCCTCGACTGCCCAGAAGAGAGAGGAAGTGGGTCCTTCCTTAGAACCCCAGGGAGAATCCAGCCCAGCAGACACCTTGTTGTTCAGTGAGACCCACTGCAGACCTTTGGCCTCCAGAATCATGAGAAAATGCACATCTTTTTTTTCAATCCCAAGTTTGTGTTCATTCACTAAAGCAGCCATAAGGAAAGTAATCCAAAGAAAAAGGTAAAGACACACGGAGACGGTGCCCATCATGATTAAACCAGAGCTCCCTAGTAATGGGCTGGTGATGTTGTGGTGAGTGAGTCTGTCCCCGCAGGCAGCAAGAGTGAGGAGTCCATGGGGATACGGGGCTGGGCACAGTCCAGAGGCTGCTTGTCATGGGAATACGGGTGCAAAAACCTGAAAATAAACCTGATCTTTCCTTCAAAGGATACATAATAATTCTATCTGTGTGTGCATGCATGTGTGTGCATGTGTGGGTTCTAAAATGTTGTGTTGGCTTTCATGTATGTTTGTAATAATCCAGGAGCCTAAAAACTCAGTGTAGAGAGGCTCCAGGGTCCCCTGTTTGGGCATTTCTGAGCTGTGCCCTCTTCAGAGAACCAGACCGTCAATCTCGGAATGGATTATTGCACGGACTTGCAGTTGATTTCCAGGGCAAATAAGGACAATGGAATCTATAGGGTATTTTCTTCTTAGCTTTGAGGAAATGATTTTTTTTTCCTTTCTGACCACACACAGAACTATAGACACAATGACAAACTCCTATTCTGTGTTTCCTTCTTTATGAAAAAAAAATGTATATTTAAATATGAAGCCTGAAGAAATTTATCAAATAAACATAATCATCTGTGTAACATAAAATATGGGATAAATCAGCTGCTTCTTCAGGCATGCATATGATTATAGGGAGTGTGTGGTAGTTCCCTGACTTTTCAATTATTATGCTGAATTAAACCAGTGGGAAATATTTCCTTCCATAATGTACTCTGTTTATGTTTTCACAGAAATTTAGCCTTTCTTTATGTTTGGTTAAAATAACGATCCTTGAAGCGCTCCATATACGTGCCATGTTCGGGAAACACTGGCCTCGTGTTTGTGGTGTTTCTAGTGAACCCAGTGAGAGCAACATGCTGCTGTTTCCTACCCTGTCTCCTTCACTGAATTAAGAAGGTATCAGTAAGTCATATGATCCTGCTCTTAAAAATAGTAATCAAGAGACAGCATGATTGGTGTCACCAATTTTCTGACCTTTCCAGAAACAAATTCCATCCTTGAACACCTGCCAATATTCTTATGAAAATTCGTGGGAAACGTGACATAGCTCCTTCACAGAGATTGTAGTTCTGTGTGGATATATTCTTTTAGTAGTAATTCACTGAGAGGTTGAGTTTTATTTGTATCATACAAATGAGTGGATTAACTTTTCAGATATCCATACCACCAGTGACATAAATAAAGGAAATAAGTGTACCGAGAATTTTAGACTTTCCTATGCTACTAGATGTTATGGGCTGAATTGTGTCCCCGCCCCCACCCCACATGGTGAAATCCTAAGTCCTTAGCATCTCCGACTGGATTTGGAATTAGGGGCTTTAAAGAAGTGATTAGGTTAGTTGAGGCCATGAGGGTGGGTCCTAATCCGGTATGACAGGAGCTCTTACAAGAAGATATGAGGACCCAGACAGGCACAGAGGGACGGTGACATGAAGCTGAGGGAGAAGATGGCCGTCTCCATGCCACCCAGAGAGGTCTCAGAAGAAACACACCAGTGGACAGCTCCATTTCAGAGTTCCAGCCTCTGTGTTGTGAGAAAACACAGTTCCGTTGTCCAAGGCTCCCAGTCTTTGGTCCTTTGTGGAGCCAGGAGACCAGTTCACTAGATCTGCTCTCAAAACCAGCCACTCAGCTTCTCAACAGAAGCAGAGAAGGGAATTTGTCATCTCGATAACCACCATTTCTTCTAAGCCGTTTGCTAAGAAAATCGGCAGCACGGACAATGATTTTACAACCTGCATATTAAATCGTAGGACACAAAACATTTTTAGAATGTTCAACTAATCTGTTCATATTTGATCAACATAACCTTGAAATACATTCAGAACTAATTAGAACGTAAAGATGGACACATTTGATATGAATGTCACTTACCATCATATTCGTCTAATATTTCTTTACATTTTCCTAATGGGGTTGATCTCTTTTTTATCTTCTGGATTTCAAGTTTACACCTTCGTCCAACTTTCGGAGTTCAGAAGTGCTTGAGCAAGAATAAGCTGGAGAAACGAGAATCACAATCAGATCTACCTTTGCAATCGCTGGGTGCTTGTTTATGGACTTTTCATTTCAAGTAACAGAGATGATGGAGAGCCTGGGGGCTAAGTCGTTGAGCTCTGACTCTCCGTTTTGACTCAGGTCATGATCCCAGGGCTGTGAGATCGAGCCCCGGGTCAGGTTCCGTGCTCAGCAGGGAGTCTGCTTGAGATTCTCTCTCTCCCCCCTCTCCGTCCCTCCCCGGCTCACACACACATGCTTTCTCTCTCTAAATAAATAAATAGAATCTTTTTAAAAATTAAAAAATAACAGAGATGAGATGAATCCCCATACTTATTTTTCCATCAACTATGTTTTCTATGTTTCCTAAATATAGAAAATTAAGATAAGCCACAGAAAGCAAGAAATCACTGGAAAGTTAATGAGGGAAAGGAATAAATTGGAAAATAGCCAAAGTAGCATGCAGGAAAGCGACTTGGGCAGGTGCACTTCAAAACAAGGCAGTAATGGGCAATAATGCTCAAGGCTGCTTCCTTACGGCAGGTGGGAGGAGTGGCTGCCCAGCATCTTTTATTTTTTCATTTTTTTTTCAAATTCCCACCACATTTTGGTCTTATGGCTGTTTTTATACATTAAGAATGATTCTCTAAAGAGTTGTTCATTGTCTCAAAAACAACCAATTTTTAAATCATGCAGATGTCTTGGATAAAATAAGATAAATTAAGTAGAAGTCAAACTGAATTTTAAACAACACACACTACAAACATTGAAAACAGCCTCACTGACTGTTGGGCCATAACCAGTTGGTGGTTTGCTTGCTTTGGGCCACGGAAGGAAAAGTAGGAAGTAATTCTCGTGCTGTAGATTCCTTTCTTCAGGTTTTTACATTTAATCACGTCTGAGTTATACTGTATTTCTGGCCTTCGGAGTAATTTATAATCAATAACTACTTAGAATTTTTAAAAATCCTGGGTATTTTGTGTCTAATAACTTAATTGTTCAGAGCCAATGAACCATTTTAACCTGACCTTCGGATAAATGAACTGTTAAAAGAGAATGTGACTCTAGTTTGTTCGTCAAGCTTGTGAGCGTGAGCTGTTTTCCCTTTAACATGGTTCCAGGAGCTTCTAAAATGAGAAGGCTGCTACATGTCCTTTCTTTCCCAATAGCTGTTTTCTTGACAAACAATAATTAATTCTGTACTTTCTTTGATGTTATGAAGAGCATCTGTTACCACAGGCTCTGGTATTGGGACAGCGGGCAATTCTGATGAAATTCATCAATTTAGGGGCACCTGAGTGGCTCAGTAGGTTAAAGCCTCTGCCTTCGGCTCAGGTCATGATCTCAGGGTCCTGGGATCGAGCCCGGCATCAGACTCTCTGCTCAGTGGGGAGCCTGCTTCCCCCTCTCTCTCTGCCTGCCTCTCTGCCTACTTGTAATCTCTGTCAAATAAATAAATAAAATCTTTAAAAAAAAAGAAATTTATCAATTTATATGTGAATATCTGAAGTAAAATAAAGGATTTTATTTATTTTCAGTTTTCCAACAAACCAAAAGAAGTTCTATGAATATAATTCCAAAGGGTGATGTAGGATGTTTGGAAAGTTCTGTATTTGTCCTTAAAAGTTGTCTTTTAAAATTTTGAGTTGCAGTTTTTCTCTTGACTTGTATTCATTCATTCAAGAATTTGTTTTGAGTGCCTGCTATAAAGCAGGATGTCTACTAAGTTCTAATAGTTTACTTAAACTGTTCCCAATGGAAACTATTTGAAATAAAAAGAATATAGGATAATCAGTCTAAACTTATTAGATTCCTAAATGGTCCTAATGGATTCACCAATGTCCTAGCCAATTTGTCTCTGTTTTACTTCTGATATAATCGTGGAATAGCTCTGGGGTTGATTATAGATTAATATCTCAGATTACAGGAAGGGACTCTAATTCCATTAGGACATGGCAAAGTGTCTCAATCAGTGCACTAAAGGGAAGATTTTTTTTTTCAGGATCCCATAAAGACTTAGGGCATGAAACAGACTTTTTTAGACCCAAATGTATGTGAACTCTTCCGCACTGAACAATAACAACCAGACAAGAGCATTTGAGAAACAGATTTTATTTCCAAACAGGAAGGTAAGTAATTAGATTAGGAAGAGCTGGACAGAGAAAGTGGGGATGGAAATAGAGATGTGTTCTGTGTTTAGAGTAAAGATATTATTTAATTGATGAAGTTTATTTTTTCTCCTCCATTGCCATTTCTAGACCTATCCTGGCATACCAGTGGAATGACCAAGATGGAGTCCTCAGTGCCTGCCCTCAAATACAGGGTCCTGTTAAAGAACCCATTCAAGAAATCTCGTCAAGCATTTGATTACAACTTTGTTTGTTTGTTTTTTCTTAAATCTTCATTTTATTAAAAGAACACATTAGGCTTACTCTGTTGAGAGACTGACTCTTGATTTTGGTTCAGGTCATGATCTCAGGGTCATGAGATTGAGCCCCAGCTCAGGAGGGAGTCGCTGGACATTCTCTCTCGCTCTGCCCCTCCCCCTCTAAAATAAACAAATATTTTAAAAAATAAAATAGAATATATAAAAGAACACATTTGATTTATTTATTTATTATTGTCATACATTATTCTTACCAGTTAATTAAAAAGGAAAATATCAGTGAAATAAAGTAAATTGATGAAGACATTCTTAAAACATCTTCACATTCAGGGTGGACTTCCAAAACACTTTTTGAAAATCACATTTTATTTTGTTTTTTATTTTGTTTTATTATGTTGAGAACCCATAACTTACAGTGCATGCTCTTAACAAATTTCCAAGTGTATAATATAGTATGGTTGACTATAGACACGATGCTGTAAGATAGAGCTCTACAGTGTATTCATCTCGCTTAACTGAAATTTTATGCCTGTGAATTACTAATTCCCCTTTCCCTCTCCTCCCGTCTCTGCCAACTGTCATTCCCTTCCTTGATTCTATGAATTTGATTATGTAAGTGGAATCGTGCAGTAATTCCTTTCTATAACTGGCTTATTCCACTTAGTGTAATGTCCTCAATGTTCATCTGTGTTAGCACATCATGCAGAATTTCCCTTTATAAGGCTGAATAATACTCCATTGTATGTTGTATTATTTAAAAAAAAACTACCTTCTTTTCATCTGAGTTGGAAAAACCCAGTTCTTTCTTCCTGTCTTTCCCTTCTGTGTGTCCTTTACTGTTCACCCAAGATACATCACTTCTGGTCACCAAAGGTATAGAGGTTTCCCCCAAAACAGGCATTCTCTGGGATACCAGCTAAGTATCTTACAATTTAACTCATTCCTGTCACTGTCTCTGTCAGGAAAGTGTCAGATCCACAGGTGAAGGGCTCGATCCCTAGAGATGGCCCTCACCCTCCTTCGGATGTGCAAGCGGCACGTCCCCAGGTTGCACGCAGCTTCTGTAGGATTTGGCTACAGTTAGGAGGTTCCCATGACCTCTTCTTCAGGTTTAATTCATTTGTTAGAGCCACTCACAGAATTCAGGGAATTCACTTACTTACACTTGCCAGTATATTAAAGGATATGAGAAAGGTTACGGATGAACAGCCAGAGGAAGAAATACACAGGGGGAGTCTGGGAGGGTACCAGTTGTGGGAACTTCTGTCCCCATGGAACTGGGGTGTATTACTGTCCCAGTGTGGATGTGTTCACCAGTCTGGAAGCTCTCCAAATCCCCTACTATTGGGATTTTATGGAGGATTCCATATGTAAGCATGATCAGTTGTGACCTCCATCTCTAGCCCTTCTGTCCTCCTTAGAGAAGTAGGGGTGGGACTGAAAATGCTAAGCTTCTGATCATGGCATGATCTTTCTTGTGACCTACCCCAATCTGGGAGGCATCCAGAAGCCTACCCAGAGTCACCTCATTAAACCAAAAGATGCTTTTACTATTATGATCACTTAAAAATTCACAAGCGTTTGGGACACCTGGGTGGGTCAGTCAGTTGAGCATTTGACTCTTGATTTCAGCTCAGGTCATGATCTCAGGGTTAGGGGTCGGAACCCCACATTGTGCTCTGCACTCTGTGAGGAATCTATCTGGGATTCTTTCTCTTTCCCTCTGTCTCTCCTCTGCTCCCTCTCTCTCTTTCTCTCTCTCTTTCTCTCTTTGTCTCCCTCAAATAAATAAATAACTCTTAAAAAAAAAAGAATTCAGAGGGGTTTTAGGAGTTCTGTGCCAAGAACTGGAGGCAGAGACCAATATATGTATTTTCTATTATCTCACATATGCACGAACTGCGTCTTCTTTATCCATTCATCTGTTTAAGGACACTTAGGTGTTTCCCTTTCTTGGCTATTATGAGTACTGCTGTAATGAACACAGGAGGGTTAACATCTTTTTGAAATCCTGATTTTAATTTTTTTTTTGGTTAAGTACTTTGACATAAGGCTGCAGGGTCATGTTGTAGTTCTCTTTCTAATTTTTTGAGGAATATCCACACTATTTACCAAAGTGGTTGGGCCGTTTGCCTTCCCACCAACAGTGTATAAGGGTTCCAAATTCTCCACATCCTTGTCAACATCAGTGTTTTCTGTGTTTTTGATAATAGCTGTCCTAAATTTATGAGGTGATATCTTACTGTGATTTTGATTGTTCAAGACCTTGATTGTAGAAGACTATAAAGATCGTAAAGAAAACCTAAGGGAAAGCATTCACGACATTGGTCTCAGTAAGATCTCATGGATATCACACCAAAACACAGGCAACAAAAGCAAAAATAGACAACTGGGACTAGGTCAAATTAAAAACCTTCTGCACAGCAAAGAAAACAATCAACATCTTAAAAATTGCGTCTAGACCTTTCTTTAATCTTAAAAATATAGTTAATCACTTCTAAGGGAAATGTCCAGGTGTATTTTACTAAATCTAAGTGACTGCTTTAGATGAAGCTGTGTGATCATGGACAAGAAAGAATAATCAAAAACAGAAGTACTCAAGGCACGTTTGGGTAGCCCAGAGCAGTTCAGTTGGGCTCAAGACTAAGTACTACTAGGTATTGCTAGAGGAAGTTGGCCTTTGAGGGAACTGCAAGACAGATTGGGGAAGATTTTATGTGCTAAGTCCCTGAGTTTGTTGTCAGTTATGGAAGATGGAGAGTTTTTATTGGGAGACACTTTTCTATCTATCCATTCATTCCTGATTTGATGACCATTTGCTGAACATGTCTCCAGCCACGTACACTGGAACAAAAGGGGAGAAAGTCATAGTTCCTGCTCTCTTGAAACTGAGTCACAAAAAGGAGACAGGAAGGTGAATAAATCATCACAGTTTTGTGAGTTAGAGGTCAATCAGGAGACACGAATAGGAGCCCAGAGTTCTGGGATGGGTTTATCTTGACAAGACTAAAGAAGTCGTGTGGGTTGCCTTGTCTCCCCAGCTCCCTCCATGTCGAATGATAGATTCAATCTGCATCTGGGCCCTAGGACAAATACTCTTGCTGCCTTCAGCCTACAGATGAGGAAACAGCACAGAGAGGCTAGGCATCCTGCCCAGGTTTACACAGACAGAGCCTACTGTGTTCATTCTTTCATTAGATAGTAAATTTCAAGAAAACTACAGAAATTTAAAATTTATATGAAAGTTTTTGATTCTACTATGAAGTCTGAGAAAGTTATTGGACTATTTTATGGCGTTATATCCAAGAGCAGGGGTCAGCCCCAGTTCTTTGAGGAAGGTGTTAGGAAAAAAAAAGTTATCAGAATAGGTGTTGAATTTTCCACCCAATATTCCCTCCTTTTTTTCCCTAGTGTGTTGTTTTAGAACAATTGAAAATCAAAACTATTAAAAAGCTGAAAATTGTTTTTAACCAAGAATCTTGATATTTCTGTCTGAAATACCTACAATTCCTGAAGGGCTACATACATTTCTGGTGGAGGAAGGAGAGCCCTGGGTCAGGAAGAGGTCAGAGGGCTGTTAAAAAGGCAGACATTTCCACTGTGAGAGCTGAAATTGGTCCGGAGAGTGGGTGCTGAGTCATAGGGGCAAACATGAGACTTGACAGTCCAGGGGAGAATCTGGGGGCTCACAAAGAGAAGCCCCTGAGTTATCCTGTTTGTTCCTCATGATAAAACACGTAGGAGAATTTGTCATCTCTTTGTGGCTGATGCGGACTGAGGACTTCTGAAGACAGGGCTCCTTGCCCAGGGAAGCATGGCAATCAGACTCAGGGCTGTAGGGAAGGATCATTGGAAGACACCACCAAAGAGAAAACCGTGTTGGCCAGGGTTACCCCACAGATTCAGGCTGCCCTGAAGCTGCCACTGTCTGCCCAAGAACTTCTGGTTGGAAAAGCACTTGCATCTTTAGATACTAGTTACATTCTCTAATCACAAGAGTTGAATATTCTTTTATAGGAAGAACCTATAGATTACCATCAGCCACATCTCAGAGTCTATTGCATCCCAAATCCTGTTGGTAGCCTATAACCCTAACCCTGAACTACAGGGTTAAAGAGCTTCCAGGGTCAACCACAGCATAGAATATGTTATCTTGTTTGGACCATAAATTGGACCTAAGCTCAATGTTTAATGGCCAGTATATGTCTTAACAACTCCATAAATATAAACTCCATGCAATACAGTATCATATTGGCTTCCAGGGAAACAATAGCGTTCAATCACTTTGGGACATGTTCGTTTTAAAAATTGCTCTCCATGGTGGCTATTTCTATTATCCTGGCCACAATTTCATTTGAGCCAGGATATTTCTCTCAGGAACCAGACAGCTGTATAACTCTTGGTTCGGCAAAATCAAGATCAAAATTGCCTAAACAATATTGTAGGTACTTATGAGAAGGCATTTTTGTATGTGGTTACTCAAGTCTCAGTCATGTCTCTTAGGGATTTTAGTAATAAAAGTGGGAGTTGAAATGGAACATCTGTTCTGTGGAGCTCGGCTAGGAGTCATTTATACTTGCGAGCACCCCTTTGACTGGATTTCAAGTCCTTTTATGTTATGGGTGTCTGAGGTGGGGAAACACTTGAGCACATAGTTTGTCTACATAGCAAGAATCTTTTGAAAGTGGAGTTTTTCTGTATTAAGATAAAGAACCAGCAAAGCTTTTGTTTCATTAAATAGGATATTAATCATGAATGAAAGGTTTGCTAAGTTGGGGTTTGAATTCCTGCTGAAAACTGGGGACACGTGAAGGTCATCCCTGGTTTTCTCTACTTTCGGGACATCAGCAAGCAGGGACGTGGGAACATCCTGAGATTTGTTTTTTGTTGTTTTTTTTTAAAGATTTTATTTTATTTATTTGACAGAGAGATCACAAGTAGGCAGAGAGGCAGGCAGAGAGAGAGGAGGAAGCAGGCTCCCTGCGGAGCAGAGAGCCCGATGTGGGGCTCGATCCCAGGACCCTGAGATCATGACCTGAGCCAAAGGCAGCAGCTTAATCCACTGAGCCACCCAGGTGCCCCGCATCCTGAGATTTGTAAATACTGCAGACATCTTGTCACCAGGAGGGGACAGGAGCTCCTCAAGTGTTCCCCTGGAGGGTGGCCTGTTCCCTGGAGAGATTCATGGGGCAGAATGGCACCTCTGTGGTGTTTTTGCCTTCATTGGGGGCCTCTCAGTTGTGACAGGTCTCTGGACACACAGCCTGTCTTTTGTTCATCTTTCCTAACTGTATACATATCAGGGCCCCCAGTACCTTTTAAAAAGGTAAATACAAATTACATTTTTGTTAGTTTGAGCCAGGACTGAGAACAACAGGATACCTGGGGAAGACAGAGAAGATGCTTCTGTCTGTTGGTATAGGATCTTGGGAGGACCCCAACTGTCATTGCATCTTCTTTCCTTCTAGAGAGTACTTTCTTCTATTTCATCCCAAGACTTTGAAAGAGCATCTGTTAAGTACCAATGATTCCCTTTGTGTTTAAAACAGTCTTTCTGAAGTCTCTCTCTCTCTCTCTTTTTTCTTATAGGGCTGAATTACTGTTCTTCCAAAGACCAGAAAACATGTGTACTGGAGAATGTTCTGTCTTTGTCACCAATACATCCCCCTTCTTTATAACCTTCACTTTCCCTGGGAGACCTGATCACAGACCTGTCCTTCTGTCTTAGCAAAGTTTGTTCTTCCTGAAGACATGGATTTGTCACCCCTGTCATGGTGTGACAGGCCAGATCAGAGACAGCCGTGACTTAGAACAAAGACGCAGGCTGGTTGGGGCCAGATGGGCAGTCAGGGCTGCATCAGGGGCAGGCAGCAGGGAGGACACAACTCAGGAGCCACAGAGAGATGCCTCAGGCAAAGGAGAGAATGTGTCTTTGTGTGCACTTTCATTCTGCGTACAGGATTGTTTTATGAGACCTTGGCTCAAGAAGAAGGTAGGAGACTCCTTAATTTGGGCAAAAGGTAAGGAAAATGACATTGAGCACAATGTCCTTTCTCTTCATCAAGACATCTATATTGTCAGATCTCCCCTTCCCTCTCCTGCCAATATAAGCATTCCTTCTGGACTATTCTTTCCTATTTTACCAACCACCAGCCTCTCTGAGATCTATCCCAGTCATCTAAGAGGCAACTATCATATTGATACTCAGAGCTGAGTGAGCACCTCTCATAAATCATGCAGAGTACGTGGTTCCAAGTTGAGATGACTACAGCAAAAACAATACTAAGCTCTGTGTGCATTAGAACTTCTTCCAGCGGGACTAACAAAGACACAACACTGGCATTTTGTTACACATTAAGTGTCAAAATATAACAATGTAGGACATGGGATATGACAAGCAGCAGGGCAAACAACAGTTGATACGATATGACCTGACAAGTTTTCAGCACGAGAGATGTTGTAAGGGTCACTTCTCTGCTGGGAAATGTGTCCGTCCTGCCCTTTGCCGACCAAATCAAGGTATGGCATTAGGAGCTGGGGAACTTCTACCCTCAAAGCTCTCCTGCCATCGCAGGCACATTTTTTTGGGTTAATCAGTAAACAGAGTGAGGTAAAACCAAGTTTTAATTTTAGATTCAATTCTGAAATTAGCCAATTTTTCCTAAGTTGGCTTTAAGTGTTGATCTTTCTGACAAGCCTATAATAATTTATTTCAGAAAGAGCTTTATGCACAAAGGATTGTCATGCATTACATGTAAGGAAAAAAATAAATACCTATCATTTTGATCAAAAACAAATATATAAAGCTTTCTAAACAAAACCTATATTTTGTAGCACAAAAAGCATATCGCTTCAGTATCTAACTGCTGAACTTAAGAGGAATAATGGCTTGTGTAATTTTAAAATTTCCCCTATGAGAATGCAGCTGTGTCTCCTTCTACTTTCTGTAAATTTTATAAAAATATTAGAAGTCAGCTTCCTTTCTCCAGAATTCAGACATTTCACAATGTTTTTGACAAAATTCTTTTCACAGACAAGGAAAAAAGAAAACAGGCATTGGAGAAATGATTACAGAAACTTTTATTCTGACAGTGAGAACTGAAGAAAAATATTGAGCTGTATGTTTTTGCAAATTTTCAAGGTTTTTCAAAGGCGATAGCTCCTCTGCTAATACAAGCCATAGACCTTTCACCTGCTGCCAGTCAGAAAGTAAACATTACCTACAAATGTACAGCTATGATTCTTCTTCTTTACTCTTCGTCCGTGGCTGGAGATCCATTAGGAAGGTGGCATTCTAACAATTTAATGCATCCTGTACTTTAAAAAACCAGTTGTAAGATACACTTCTGCAATGGCAGTCAATGCTTCTCCAAAATCGGCTCCTCCCTATAAGCAACAAACACTGGCAATAATGGCCAAAACCAACACTTTCAAAACACTGGACATTAAGCAAACTCTAGAAAAAAAAATTCAAGGAGCAGTTCCTCAGGAAAAGAGCAGAGTATCGGTAACAGGAGCGATATTTATAACGATTTAGCTTGCTGCGTCCCTACCACCCTCTTGTCGGCTTCATGAAACTTCATGACAGCCTTGAAAACCAACAGCCTGGCAGGCATGGTAGCAAAGAAAACAGTCTTCTGGAAGCCAGTGAAAAGGACAGATCAGGCTGGGAGTCCCCGCCCCTCCCAAACCCAATCCCATAGAATTGTTTTTATCCGGTCTGTCACTTCCCTGGACCCTCCCATCTCATAGACCTACTCCTGACCAAGAGTTCTGTCAGTATGAACAGCTTTTCCCCTGGGATTCTTTGGTTTGTTTGTTTTGTTTTGTTTTGTTTTGACAACAATCAGCAACAGCTGTTAAACACTGCAGCTACCTGAGATGATCCAGTTGGAACAAACAAGACACTGACCCAAATTTTAAAAGGAAAAATTGTGGAATGAGATGCCCATGGGGACTTTGAAAAGCTCTCACCTATTCCTGGGGAACCAGAAGTCCACACATATGGGAGGAGCTGTCTGCATGCACATGAAGGAACCGAGAAAGCCGTGATCTCCTACCTGTGGCTGCTTTGGGGCTCTGCACAAGCAGAAATTAAAGGCAAGACAGAGCTGTAAACTGTCTGCTGGAGGAGATAAAGCCGCGTGCCCCCACGTGTGCACAGAGCTTTTCGGCAAAGGTTGGGAGACTCACTGGTTCAGGCATGGAAGGAAATTTCTGTTGGGTAATTAGGTAGCCACCGAGCTTACTAGGTAGAGACTTTAGTTGTTAGTTGTTACAACAAAGGATACAGACTTTCCTATTAGTTTGGGAAAGTCAGTAAACAGACAAAAAGCAATACCCAAAATACCAACAAACCCCTGGGAAGGGGAGGTATCGGATCCTCACAGTTGCCACATTGTATTATTTAAAATGTCTGGTTTTCAGGGGCTGGTGTGTGGCTCCGTAGGTTCAGCATCCGACTCTTCATTTCAGCTTGGGTCATGACCTCCCGGTGGTAAGATCGAGCCCTGGATCGGGCTTAAGATTCTTTTTCTCCCTCTCTCTTGGCCCCTTTCCCTCCACTCATATTCTCACACTCACACTCTCTCGGATAAGTAAATGAATGAATGAGTGAATGAATGAAATGTCCAGTTTTCATCAATAAATTATGAAATATAAAAAGAAACTAGAAATTGTTCCTGAGGAAGCCCAGATGTTGCACTTACTAGACAAAGACTTTTAATCAGCTATTTTTGCCTTCAGAGAACTAGACGAAGCTACATCTAAGGAACGGAAAGGAAGGAGAAACAAAGTCTTCCCAAACAGAGCATCAGCTAAATATTAGAAGTTGGGGGGAGCGGCAGCAGTTGAAGAACCAAATGGAATTCCAGAGTTGAAAGTACAGAAACTAAAACTCAACAAAGTAAATTGAAGCAAACGTGAATAATGCAATAATAAGGATAAAAATAGAAGGGAATGAACAAGAGTATGGGAAATAGAAAAAAAATCAATAAAAACAAAAGCTCATTTTTGGAAGGATCAACAAAATGGACAAAGCTTTCACCGATTGGTGAAGAAAAAGAAAAAGACCCAAATTTCTAAATTCAGGAGAAAAGACATTGCTACTGACCGTTTGATAATTTTAAAAAGATTATAAGGAAGTTCTTTGAATAAGTGCATTCCAACAAATTTCATAACCTGGAAGAATGGACACATTCCTTGACAGACACTATGGTGTCCTGAGGAGAGAGCCCAAAGATGTTTCTAAAGTTTCGTCCCCACCACCTGTGAAGTATTAACTTACTCAGCAAAGTTTATGCAGATGTGATTACGGTAACAGTTTTAAGACAATAAGATTATCCTTAGTCATCCGTATGAATCTCAAGTTCTACTACCAATATCTTAATAAGGGAGAGACACAAAGATAAAGAGAAGAAGGTCATATGAAGACAGAGGCAGGAGTGATGTGGACATAAACCATGAAGGTCAACAGCCACCAGAGCCCTGAGCAAATCGTCTACATACATGGGAGCTGTATGCATGTTCTAACAGACCAATGCCACTCTTGGTTACACACACAGGATAGTTGAAAGCCCAGGTCCCCACAGATGCACAGATGTTCATAGCAGCTGTATGCATCATAGCCTAAAACAGGAACAACTCAAATGCCCATTGATTGACAAATGGGTAAACAAAAGGTTTTTATACACACGATGAAATATTCAGCCACAAAAAGCAATGGGATACACATGCTATGACATGAGTGAACCTTAAAAACAGCATGCTATTGGAAAGAAGCTAGATCCAGCAAGTTATATACTCTGTGGTTCCGGTTATATGGAATGTCCAGAAAACACAAAGCTGCAAAGACAGAAGCAGGTTACTCTTTGAAGCTGCTGGTGGAGGGGCAAATGGGGACTAACTACAAGTGGGTACGGGATTTCTTTAAGGGAATATAAAAAGTTTATGAAATATTGCATCATCAGACTTTATTGAAATGGTATGAAATGGGATTTTCCTGTCCCAAAACTTAGTGTTGCCATGTGTACAACAGATGCTGGGCTGGGCTGGGCGGGCTTGGATGCTGTGACATGTTACCTGCCACCAACAGGTGTTGGAATCCTACTTAAACAAACAAACAAACAAAAAGAATAAAACTCATACTTATAAATTGTATTTTTAAAACTCCCAGGGGCACCTGGGTGGCTCAGTGGGTTAAAGCCTCTGCCTTCTGCTCAGGTCATGATCTCAGGGTCCTGGGATCAAGCCCTGCATCGGGCTCTCTGCTCAGCGGGAAGTCTGCTTCCCTCTCTCTCTCTCTCTGCCTGCCTCTCTGACTGCTTGGGATCTCTGTCTGTCAAATAAATAAATAAAATTTTTAAAAACAAAAACAAAAATACCTCCCAAATGCACATAATTAAAACTGTATTGTAGTCTCTAAATAATGTCATAGAGTACTGAGATGTGTAGGGGTGTGTGTGTGTGTGTGTGTGTGTGTGTGTGTGTGTGTGTGTGTGAGGGGGGTATTGATGGGAAGGGGAATCTTTCCCTCTCTCGAGGTTTGAGACAGGGAACCCCGAAGCTGCCTGTGACATTGGGACACTTTCTCTAGTTTTCCTTCATGACTTCTTCTCATTCGGAGAAGACAGAGTGGAGGGTGAGGACACCCTTAGAAGGGGAGGGGACGGCGGGCCCCTGGCCTTGGGGCCTTTAGAGAAGGATGCGCCCCGCACCCCTCCTGCGCATGGTCCCATGCGCCAGAGCCCACTTTCCATTACTGAATCAATGGTGTTGGCCTCTTCCAAGACGGGGACCTGGCCTCAGGAGTCCTTCTCGGGACAGCCGGGAGCCTCCTGGGATGGTCCCTCCGGGTGTGCAGGTGCAGGCCTGGCTGACATTACCTGAGCGGCTGCTTCCCCTGCGCCGCACATGCCCCGCCTGCGAGCCGCTGGGGCAGAGCCTGGGCCTGCAGCCCTGGACCAGGCCCCGGAGGGCCCGGCCGGGAGGGAGCCTCCCAGCTCGTGGACGCCCCCCAGAGCTGCCCCCTTCTCAGGGAGAAGGGGCGCATCAGAGACCTGAGTCCCAGGACACCTGCAGTTCATCTGAGGCCAGGGAGAGGGGGGGCTGCACGCCAGGAACTGCTGATTCTACTGGGCCTGGGTCCCTCCGAAGCGACCTGGCGCTGCCCCCTTCCTTGGCTGCCGCATGTCACCCAGGAAGGCCCCTGTCGCAGTGCTCCGCACACCGACAGAGCCTCCGAGCCCTCCCCTCATCCGCTCTGTCCGGAAGTCCCCGACACGACCCCCATTCCTCCCCGAAGCCCCTCCACGGAGGGTTTGCTCCCGGACTCCCTCCTCTCAGGGGCTGCCTGGGGACTTTGGG
The DNA here is from genome assembly GCF_922984935.1 of Meles meles. Classification (NCBI taxonomy): domain Eukaryota; kingdom Metazoa; phylum Chordata; class Mammalia; order Carnivora; family Mustelidae; genus Meles; species Meles meles. The sequence goes on along the minus strand of NC_060068.1, from coordinate 177,748,640 downwards.
GCAGGCGCGCCGAGAAGGAGGGGGCGCTTTGACCCACAGACCACAAGTCCTGGGCTCTCGAGTAGCAGACAACTTCCCGGGAGGGCAGAGGCCTCGTGCACACCTCCGGAGGCCTTTTCTGGGTCCTGGGGTTCCTGACAAATTCTGCGCACATGGAGCCTATGAAGCTCTTAGAACAACCCGCCATGCAACTCCAGATAAACAAACAACACAAACAGAAAAAATCTTTTTTTCTTTCTCTCACCTTGTGATCTCCCTTTTCCCTGATTTCAAACGCTGTCGGTGTGTCGCTGTCCACCATGAAATGACAAAGTCCCTCAGTGAGAGGAAGACACAATTTAGATCCAAGATGATTAGTTCTGAATCTGCTTTGTGTGTGTGTGTGTGTGTGTGTGTGTGTGTTGCTCAGCATAGCCGAGAACATTTCTTTACGCTTTTTTTCCTGATTGCACCAGCACTTCCGTTTTCTATGATATTAATGAACCAACAGACACTCCCGAGGCTTCTGCTTGTCAGTTATCAGGTGGAATTTTCGTTACTAAGAGACCTACTACCTCCTGCCTCTCCAGGCCTCATTTTGTGGGTTCGCGGCTCTCTGGGAAGATTTAGAACATAGTCACACCACCTTTATTTAAAACACACGATGCCGCTAAAAGATACCTAAATGTTTACCTTACATAAGCTACGAGGTGACTCAAGTGTTCTCTAGATTTATTTTCATGATAAATACAGATATGTTCTTAGCAGATTTTCTAGCCAGAGAATCGTTGGAGATTTGAGAATGGTTGCTGAAAGTCAATGTCTCATTCATGAAATGTAGAAAGGAGGAGAAAAGACCCCAGTAATTAAATCCCTTATGAATCCTATGAAGGGAGGCAGTAAAGGTTACCCACAGCCTTCCCGGCATCCGAGCTGCCCATCTGTCACTCCTCGGTGACACTGTGTGGCTTCTGCCACTGTGTCGCTGCCTAAGTGAAAGAAATTGACACTCTGGATACCTGCTGCTCATTAGTGGTTCCCAAGCTGTCAGTCACCGCTTTCCAGTTGTTTGCACATCTTCTAACCTCGTGTGTGTTGTATGTCCGTGATTAGCTCACTTTTCATGTCTGGGAGTGTCTTTTTAGATTTTCCCTCTGGTATTTGAAATATTATTTCCCTAAGACAGAAAACAGGGCAACCTGCTCATCCATAACCCAGCAGTGGACTGGCTCAAAGCAGCTGCGCTGACTGGCTTCAAGATATGTCTCTGGACTTCCCCACTGGGCAACCTGGAGAAAGTTATTTCATGTCTCTGTAACTGACGGTTAATTTTATGCCTCACCTTGGCGAGGCTATGATGCCGAGTTTTTGGTTAGACATCAGTCTAGATATTGTTGTGAAGGTGATTTTTTGGATGTAATCGACATTTGAATCACTAGACTGAATAATGCGGATGACCCCTACTGTGGATGGGCCTCATCCAATCAGTTGAAGTCCTGGATAGCAAAGGCTGAGGTTTTCTGAGGAAGAGGGGATTCTACCTCAAGATAGCAACATAGAAACCCTACCTGAGTTTTCCCCCTGCTCCCTGCAGCCTGCCAGCCTGTCCTACAGAAATCAGACTTGTTAGTTCCCACAGTCATGGGAACAATTCCTTAAAATCTCTCTTCTTCCCTTCCTCTTCTCCTCCCCCTCCTCTCCCTCCTCCTCTTTCTTCTTCCTCTTTTTCTCCTTCTTTGCTTCCTCCTTCTTCTCCATCTTTTTCCCTCTCCACTTGCCTCCTCTTCCTCCTCCTCCTTCTTTTTCTTCTTCTTCCTCTTCCTCCTCCTCCTCCTTCTCTCTCTTTTTCTCTCTCTCTCTCTCCAGTTTCTCTGGAGAACCTGTACTTCACTTTTCTCCACTGTTATACAGAGGCAATCACAGCTACCTATCTCTAAGTGTTATGAAAAGAAAAAATCACTTGGCATAATGCTTAGGATATAGTTAAGCTAAAAAAAAAAAAAAACCAACTACTTATTAACCTCTGTGTTAGCTTCCTGTGATTGCTCTGCAATAAATAACTGTAAATGAAGTGGCTCAAGACCACAGATATTTATTCTCTCCCTGTTCTGGAGACCAGAAGTCCAAAGTCAAGTTGTTGGCATGGATCCACTCCCTGCAGAGGCTCTGGGGGAGATGCTTTCCTCATGTCTTCCAGCATCTGGGAGCTCCAGGTGCTCCTATGGCTCCTGGAAGCCTCATTCCAACTCTGTCCCCGTCTCTACAGGGCTTTGTCCTCTGTCTTCTACAGGTTACAAGGACTCTTGGGATTGGATTTAGGGCCTGCCTGGATGATCCAGGATGATCTCATCTCAAAACCCTTAACTTAATTATATTCTCAAAGGCCCTTTTAACCAATAAGTTTGTATTTATAGGGTCCAGGTTGGGTATTAGGGCACAGACCTATCTTTTGAGCGGCCACAATCATTCAACCGACTCACTTTACAACTCAGTTCCTTTCTTACTTATTTTTATTTTTTAGAGAATGAATTCACTTCTCAGTGTTTTTTTTTTCATCACAACAGTAGCTCTAGTTTCAGCTTTTATCCACATACATTTTTCTATTGTCCACATTTCTATAATTTTCTCAGCTGTGGAAATAATCTGTTTTTTTTTTTGGGTAAACATCGGCGGATTTGTCACTCATGTGTTTGTTAAGGCAAGGACACATTTTCCTTATTTAGAAATTCATCCTCTTGACTCCCATTCTGTCCTTAGAATGGATGTTTTTGAGACTGATGATAATCTTTCAACTCTCAAAACTAGTTAAATTTTTGGCTGGCAAAGGCATACAAAAGAGTTGAAAGACAAATACCACATGATTTAACTCATACGTGGAATTTAAGAAACAAAACAGAGGATCATAGGGAAGAGAAGAAAAAATTAAATGAGACAAAAGCAGAGAGGGCGGCAAACCATAAGAGAAGCTGAACTATAGGAAACAAACAGGGTTGCTGGAGGGGAGCTTGGAGGGTGATGGGGCAGCCGGCTGATGGGCATTAAGGGGGGCATGTGATGTGATGAGCACTGGGTGTGATACAAGACTGATAAATCACTAAGTTCTGCCTCTGAAACTAATAATATGCTATATGCTAAGAAAGTTGAGTTTAAATTAAAAAAAATTTAGGAAGAGTTAAAATAATTTGCTTCTATTTTAAATTAAGGAGTAAACTAGGAAGACAATACCAAGATTTTCCACGACTGTGCTTAAGGACACCTGGTAGCTGACTCTGCTTTTGCCACCAAATGAAGATACTATTTTGTAGTTCCAGGAGACCCCAATGTTTGCAAACCTCGTAAAGGACATGCATGGGTGTTTTGTGTGAGTTCTCCAGTGGGGATGGAAGCCCTCAATAAAGGCATCTATGCTTTGGCAACAACGGGACATCCCAGAGGTCCTCAAACCCTGCCAGCTCCCACCATGTCACTGCTGAGTCCACCCCCATCGGGACCTCCATGGCCAAGGAAATCTGCCCTGAAATGTGGGGTCTGCTCGTCCTGCACAGGTCACCTCACTTCTGACAACAGTCCATATTCTTTGCTAAGTAAGTTGCAAACAGTACATTCACTGTGAGTATGGGTGGGAACCTGCCCCACCCGCTGCAACCCCGTGACCTTCAAACCCACCGTTACCTCCCAGAAACAGCGTAATGATATGCTGCCCTCATTTTAAAAATTGTCTTTGTTCAAGTATGAATACAAACATTTATGGGAACTAAGGATGCTAATATTCAAGAGCTAATGAAACAAGAATGACCATAATCCTGTGTGTGAAACCATGACGTGACAGGGGTTAAGGATTTAATACAGACCACGGTGGTAGAAGGACTGTTATCCCCATTCCTCTCCCCCTGCCTTCGGTTAAGTTGGGTTTTCTTGATCACAGGACTCATGAGCACAAAAAATAGAAATATGGGGTCTTCAGCCTGTGGGTAAGACCAGAAAACAGAGTGAGAGGAGATGAGAAATGGGGTTGAGAAGCTGAAGGGCTCCCAAATGAAAAGAACCAGCCAAGGAAGTGGAAACCAAGTAGATAGGGCTGAGATACCGGTAAGATCAAGGAAATAGCACGTGTCGCCAGAAATTAAAAGCCAAAATGCACTTTTGGTTCTCACAATAAACTGACCCAACACGAATGAAGGAGCATATACAAGGGAAAAAATCATTTTAAATGGTTTGTTTAAATGTTTTGTGATAACAATGATATTAGGAGAGCAGGCCGATTCATTGTCACGACCCTTCAGAGAAGAATACAAAGCTGTCCGTGCACGACCAGGATCAAAGGATGACGAGCTGTAGAAATCTCACGATTCAACTGTACGTCCTTTTTGCTTGTTTTGGTGTCATTGTCTCGTGCAGGCAGATGTAAGCAAGCAGGTATTGTCTTTATAAAAACACTTCACACAATTCCAAAGCCAGAACAAACTCTTGGGAATTTCGTTATTTTAATATATATGTTTGGACAAAAATAAAGAATGTTTTCTGCAGGACGTGGTCAGAGTGGTAGTTCACATTAAAGTTGTGAAAATGAAAATGGGTTCAAGCTGCCTCTTAGATGGTAATAGACATTGCCATGGAAGCCACATCTGTATTAAAGCATGACATTTCTTTCAAGATACATCAGTGATATTAGTAATAATATGGTCGTGTGTTCCAAGATTTGTTGTTTTATATCAAATTCCACTAGCACTTCTTGGTGCCAGACCCCTCAAAGGTAACCCTGCTAAAGTGTGACTTCTGTAATTGAACTTTTCCAGTTTTTTGTTTGGAAATTATTTTTTTAAGATTTTATTTATTTATTTGACAGACAGAGATCCTAAGTAGGCAGAGAGGCAGGTAGAGAGAGAGGGGGAAGCAGGCTTGCTGCTGAGCAGAGAGCCCGATGTGGGGCTCGATCCCAGGACCCTGGGATCACGACCTGAGCCAAAGGCAGAGGCTTTAACCCACTGAGGGGCCCAGTTTGGAAATTATACCCGTTTGTTTGGAAATTATACATCCACATGCATACATACAAACATATACGTGTACACATAAGTATATACATGTAAACATTTATATATACAAATGTTTATATATATAATAATTTTGCTTTGTACATATTTCTCTAAACACAAGATATTTTGCTGTTTTATTTATTTATTTATTTATTTATTTATTTATTTGAGAGAGAGAGAGAGAGAGAACTTGGGGTTGTGGAGGAAGAGAGGGAGAGGGAGAAGCAGACTTCCCATTGAGCCAGGAGCCTGATGCAGGGCTCGATCCCAAGACCCTGGGATCATGACCTGAGCCACAGGCAGATGCTTAACTCACTGACCCACCCAAGGGCCCCTGCTAACTGTATTGTTTTATAATTTGTATTTTTTAGTTATCAATAGGTTGTGGAGATAGTCCCATAATAACATATACCATTTTATCTTACTTGTATTAATCTTGGTTTAAAAACAACTCATGGACAATCAGGAGATGAGCTGACTGCAGGAGAATGATGCTGGGTATATAGGGGACCGAGTGTGCCTGTCTCTGTACACATGGGGGCACGCCCACATGGGTGCTCGTGTCTGCGTGGACTACTTCGTAATTGATAAACCAAACTTGAATTCCCAAGATAAACCATAATTGGTCATGTGCTTTTTACTTTTTTGTTCGTTTCCACTTGCTGACTTCGTTTGTTAATATTTTCCTTAAATTTTTTTTAACCACATTCAAGAAATAGAGTGATCTGTGGCTTTCTTTCCTAATACTGTTTGTCCTCCTGTTAGCGGCAATATTTTAACAGTTGCCTTTTTGTATTCTCTCTGTGATACAATGGAGGCTTATGTTCATTTACCCTTCGATATGTTTGTTTGCTCATGCGCTTATTTGTGGTACAGTACTGGTATTATAACTCATCATTAGACTTTACCAATATTAATATTTACACTGGCATTGACTCTGGAATTCTTATTTTGTGGAGATAAGGTTATGTATGCAACTTTAACCCTGAGCACAAAGTCTTTGCTCTTGTGAGTTCGTTCATTCTGTGTGACTCTAATGAGCTCAGTGTTCATGTCACAGTCAAAACATCCTGTACTGCTTTGAACAGTGGGGGTAGAGGTGGAAAATAATTAGTAGCTATTTTCGGTCCCAGGGTCTTTCTGCGACAATAGGAAGAGGAGAGAGCAAAAACAGAGTAATGAGGGAAGGACTTTGCCCAGCAGGACTCTGGCGTAATTAATTTACCCCAGGTTAACCCAAAAAGAGGGAAATGGACTTGATGCTTACCTTTACATGCATGTATGTTTAATTGCAAAGTTTCCGTTGGACAGCACAGAACCCGACACAGGGTTCGATCCCACAAACCTGAGATCATGCCCTGAGCTCAGACCAAGAGTTGGATGCTTACCTGACCGAGCCACCCAGACACCCCTCAATTATGCTTATTTTTTAATTAGTATATTTGGGATTCTTTCAGTTAGGACCACAGAAAAGCAGTCAGACTTAATGTCCTGCTATGTTTCCAATATTCCTGAGTGACCAGAAGGAATAGAACAGTGCTTTACAAATTCCAAGGAGGAGAGAAAATAATTTAAACAATCTCTGAGCAGTGCAGAGAGATTTGTCATTGGGTTTGTAGATTTTCCTAAGAAACGACCTTCTGAACATGGAGGACATTGGAAGAAGAAGAGAAGCGAGTTGGGGGAACTCACAGGGGGAGACGAATCACGAGACACTGTGCTCTCTGAGAAACAACCTGAGGGTTTTGGAGGGGAGGTCGTGGGGGGTTGGGTGTGCCTGGTGGTAGGTATTAAGGAGGCACGGATTGCATGGAGCACTGGGTGTGGTGCATAAACAATGAATCTTGGAACACTGAAAAAATAAAATAAAGTTGTTTTGTTTTTAAAGAAAGAAACAACCTTCTGAATAGAGGACAAAGCAAGACAATATCAAAGTGAAGAGATAAAATAATTAATCCTGATGTCTCAAAGGCAGAAGCTTCCACGAAATCAAAGGATTCCAGGCCTTTTTCCGTGCCAGTTCCTGACCTGGACAACTTCACCGCAGCACCTTCTTGCTTGCAGAGCTCTTGGTTGAGAATATGCACACAGCACAACACTTAGAGTAACATATGGCTGTGCAATGGGCCTCTCTGCGGATGGACGGAGCAGGGAAGCAAGAGACGGGAGGCCCAGGGAGTCCCAGATCCCCTTCTCCCACAGAGCCCCTCTGGGCAGCGCTGTGACTCTTCTAGTATCGTTCTCTCAACTGTAAAGGAGGAATTAATAGTCTCACTTTATAGGATTTTTAGTCAAAATGACCTTATCGTGAAGAAGTTTGCACACTATGATGATACTAATATCAATCAGATCCTATAAAATATTCCTAAATTGACATCTCTCGGTGCTGACATCGATGTTCTGGTGTGGTGTTTGCAATCATGGGTCGTGAAGAATGGGGATTGGATCTTAACCTGTGCATGAATCTTGGGATCCACAAATGTGTCTGGTGATGGAATTAGAAAGTTTGGGATTTGAGAGCAAACAATTAAGAAAGAATTCTTGAGACACTTTTGGTGCAAAAAGGTGCCTTTATTATTATAGCACGGGGACAGGACCCGTGGGCTGGAAAAGCTGCACTGGGATTGTGAGGAGTTACTGATTCTAGACTTATTTAGTTAGTGGGCCTTAGGGATAGCATAAGTGTGTAAGGAATTTGGAAGCAAGGCTTCTAGGACCAGGAGGCTGCTGCTAAGATAAGGTTAATTTTAGTGTTTACTAAAATGTAACAATTAAGGCATTCAGACAGCCATGAGTACCTTAAGGAAGGTCACGCTCTGCATGTCTCAGGGATCCACAGTGGACTGCAAGCTGTAAGGAGATTGAATTTAAGCTACATTTCTTTTGCCTCTGTTTCCTCCATCACCTGGGGACTCCCGTAGGTGGGGGTGTGTTGGGGGAAGGGGAGCGTATTGAACCTAAAACCAGAGAAAAGACACCTCTCCTTTCCTTCAACTATTGAGGTGATTGTAGATTCGCATGCTTAGTTCGAGCTGCTGTAACAAAATATCAGGGACTGGGAGACTTAGACAATAAACAGTGTTTTCTCACAGTGTGGACTCTGAGGGGCAAGGCCAAGGTGCTGGCAGGTCTGGTATCTGGTGAAGGCTCTTTTCCTGGTTCTCAGATGGCCATCTTCTCACAGTGACCTCACATGGCAGACAGAGAGAGTGTGTGCACGATTGATCTTGGTTTAGGTTGTATAAATTTGACCTATCTCCTTTATTTTCTTCTCAACTCCGGAACTACTGTCTAACTCTCTTGACAGCTGAGTCCCAGCTTTTGTAAAGACTATTGTCTGCATAGCATCACTTTTGGGCCAAGATGTGGCTATCTGCCTTCCTAGATGCTCTTGAGTGACATGTGAGCTTCTGATAACCTTCCCTGCTCAGGATCCCTACCCCTGCGGAGAAGCACCTGCTTCCACCCCACACTCAATGCCCAATGCTCAATGCCCACTATGCTGACCCAGGAGTGATTTTTGCATCAGCTCCTCCAGCCCTCCCGGAACCATGCGGGGAGCTGACTTGGGATGGCAATTATTCTCGGCTGCAGCCATGGCCCCATTAAAGACAGAGCTCTAGAGATGAAAAGTCCCAGATCCCATTATCAGTCCCTACTTCAAACATGAACTCCGGGTCATGAAGGTTCTTCATGTGGCTTCCACAGCTTAATGACGCCATTAGCATCTCCTACCTGAAGGCAGCGCTAATTAAGGCACTAAGACGAATGGCCGTATTTCACTTAATTGAGTTCATTTGCTAGTTTGCAAAGAAACACAATTAATAAAATAAGTTGTGCATGTCTCATTTTTTGGCAGGTCAACTTTGAAGTGATAACTGTTTGATTTACTCTGAATAAAATGAGGAAAATAGTTCATGCTGAACTATTCATAGGCAGAGGTGATGAACATATGTTTCTAATTTTGAGCTAGGAGAAAAGCAAAAATACACAAATTTAGCAAATCTTACGTCTTGACAACCACTCACAGGATATTTCAGCTAAGAAGTGAGCATATGGTTCAGGGAATAAAGGAACTAGCTAGCGTGGTGTGGAAGTGAAGCTTCTAGGCTCAGAGTTTCATGACGACCATGAGCTCATTCTTTCTGAGATGGGGGTCAGGTCTTGAACATTTTCTGTGGATTTTACCATCAGTAAAAGATGCTGCTTATGTATGCAGGTGAGTTGTGGAACTCATTATGTTCCATCACACTTCGGGTGGGATGAGTTTCACAAGGAGAGGATTCGTCTCTTCAGAACTGCCACATCTGGCAGTGATCTGGTGGTTAGATTTCCTTCCGGTAAGTGTAAAGTGTGGTGGCAGAAGGGTGTGGATGACTACCTGCCTTATATGGAAGTGTGGGCTCAAAATAGAGAAGGAGTTTGGCCACCATGATGCTTGACTTCTTTTTCAGCCAAAATCGTTTGGCTATAGTGAGACTATGGGCAATCCATTTCATTTTGGGCGCATATGTTAATGTTTTTTATTCCTAGCCTAGGGGTACCCTGGTGGCTTTGGATTGTAATTTATAGAAACAACATTATTTTTAGGGGTTCTCTGACGACAGGGTCAGACTCTGAGTTGCATGAGGTCCTTGGGTGACCCCAGTTCACATTAAGGTTTGGACACTGCTGGGGTTGCAGTGGACTCATAGTAACAGCCCTGGTGTTCTCAGTGTCATCTCTTAAGGGAAGTTGAGCTGGGGGGGGGAGTGCTTGGAGCTGAGATTGTGCAGAGGGGAGTGTTGGGAGCCCATGCTGGTCATGACTGCTTTGGCTTCAGCTATCCTCTTGCTTGGTGACTCATTCCATTGTTGCTCCCGCAGGTACTGTCATAGCGCCTGCCAGGCTCCACAGATCACAGTTCATTAAGCTACAAGCGCCTTCCTTCCAAACAGCATCCTTCAAATGTCACTTCTCATCCCAGTGGTGAGAGGCAGGTACATTCTGTTTCTTTTTCTTCTAATGTGCTAGCCCTTCTCAGACCCCTGGGAATTTTAGGAGCAGTTTTTTGCTCCTCTGTAGCTCCAAGAGAACTCATGTGAGCCTTGTCTTCTTCCATGAATCCCTCATTGAAATGTATATCATGGGTTCTCTACCACTCTAAAACAGGTTCTATAGTGTCTTTCTGGTGGCCGGAACAGTCCAGTTCCACAGTTCATTTAGAACTGACCTATCTTCTTCAGATTTCTCTGTTTCTCTGTAAATCCACAGTTCCTTTCAGGCAGGAGAAGTTGCATTCTGTCTGCCTGGATGCCCTCTCAGATCCTTCTGTCCCCACCTGTGTGTGCAGATACTAACTTTCACTGATTTCACTCCTTAACTGGGGGTCAGCAGCTGTCTCTGTCTCTCCTGCATTAAGATGGTCATAGGGAAAAAGAAATAAATATGTGGATTCTTTTCTTTTCGTTTTCTTAAATTTGGTTTCACCCACGAAGATTAAACTAGCTCATATGAAGGATTCTACCATCTACAAGGCTAACTTTGTCAAACATATTGTGTAGACTCACACCTGAAACAGCTCGCACATTTTGGGTTTAAAGAAGTGGTCATAGACCAAAGACTGATGAATGGATGAAGAATATGTGGGCTGTATATACACAATGGAATATTACTCAGCCATAAAAAAGAATGAAATCTTGACATTAGCAATGATGTGGATGGAGATAGGGTGTATTGCTAAGCCAAATAAATTAGTCAGAGAAAGACAAATACCATATAATTTCACACATATGTGGAATTTAAGAAACAAAACAGATGAACATAAAGGAAGGAAACAAAAAGAGAAGGAAGCAAACCATAAGAGACTCTTAACTATAGAGAACAAACTGAGGACTGCTAGGGGGAGGCAGGCAGGGTATGGGCTAAGTGGCTGATGAGTATTTAGAAGGACACTTGCTGTGATGAGCAGTGGGTGTTATATGTAAGTGATGAATCACTAAATTCTATTCCTGAAGCCAATATTACACTACATGTTAACTAACTAGAATTTGCATAAAAACTTGGAACAAACAAACAAAAATAAGAAAGTGGTCCTAAACATTGAATGAGTAGCAGGTGAAAGGAAAGACAGACAAGACCAGAGGGCACATGGCTTTCTCCAAGGACTGGGTCTTGATCTGCCCCAGGTGCAACTTAAATGCACTGCCTACGTGGGAGGCAGTGGAATAGTATGGGTGAGACTAATCTCATTCTAATTGTCCAGTGGCATACTTATTTTAGAATGACCTTTTGAGTAGGGGGGTTACTTGGTAGAGAGATAGCAACCTGAAAGATACTTGATTTTCCATTGTTCATAGTCCTCAAAGTGAGTGATTATCTCCTCTCAAGCTCATAGACAGGTTTCACTCCTGACACTATACAGTACATGCAATGACTAGGATTTCAGGCTGATTGTACATGTGCAAATGCCTAGATCCCTAGGGGAAGCTGGCTTGCTCTGGCTCTGCTGTTGGACATGCAGTCCCCCTTTATGGTTTACACAAGACTTGAGACTTTACTAGTAGACAACACTAGCCTTCTACTTCCCCGGTGCTGCAAGATGAACGCTCTTGTTCTGTTTTCCAGTTCTCCACAATTCAGTGCAAAGGATTCACTTCCACTCACATCTCCAATAGAAAAAAATTCACTGTAAGATGTGTCCATCATTATCTTAACTAATACTATGACTAAACTTTCCAGATAAATAGGGTGTGGAAACACACATTTTCCTCCATAAAACAGCCTAAAATCTGATTCCTGGTGTTCAGTGACATGCAGAGCTTTGTCTCACACACAAGTAGAACCAGATAGTTTGTGCTCTCTGATGGACCCCAGGCTGTGTGCTTGCAGACATTGTCTCTGAAGAACCCTCGACTCCATCCCCACCCTATGTGCTCTATAAGTCTTTTCTTGTCTGCCCAAAGATCCTCTTCACCCCTTCCCACCTGCACTATAAATCTTCTTCCTGTGAGACAGCTGAACTACTAGCACAGTTTACTGAGTAGAGTCCCCAGAAGCTAAATTTGCTAGAATGACCTTCTCATCCATCAACCCGGCCCTACAGATCTTCCATGTTAAATGGCCTGAACAAACTTTCTTGAAATCTCTAACACCACCCTTGAAAAATGAGGAAGAAAGAGAACTTCTAGAGGCAATTGGTATTTCAAGGGAATTAGATGCACAGTTGTGTTTCTCATCCCCATCCCCACCAATAAAACTAACTCGTGATCTATCACCTTTGTTTCATAGACAGGAGACTGGTGTCTGTTTTAGTGGAGAAATTAAGTGCTCAGAGGTTCATGAGAGTATAAAAGGCTGGTTGGTCTTTAAATAAGCTAGAGCTGAAAAGAGTCTATGCACTTGAAAATGATAAGAGTTGATGACTAACCAGCAGTCTTGAAGTCCTCATCCTTATCCCAGTGAAACCGATCACTATGTAACTGAACCTCAAAGGCTGATTTCAGGTCATTGAAAAAAGTTGTTCCCTTTTACTGTACGGTAAGACCAAAGCTTGTAGGAAAACACTTCTATTTACAAACATTACTGGAGATTCTCGATGTAAAAATGCACTTCAACTTCACATTTTCTATTTCAAAGGTACATATCTTAAAACAAATCATCTTTATACAAGGATAGATACTTTGCTCTATAATCTATCTAAAGTAGAAAAGTAACTTTTAATATTACTTCTGTATCTCTTCTATTGAAGGTGGGTAAGTTCTGAAGAATCACTTTTGATAAGGGAATTATTAGAGAGACTTTGTGCATCAGTAAATCTGAGGGAGAGCCAAAAGCTCTTCCCTTAAGGACGTCTTGATTTCAGCTATTGTACAAGGTGTTTTTAACGTTGTTAAAGTGTTGTTTGATTGTGGGATTATTGTCTCAAGGTTGCATCCTTCAATTACCTTGATTTTAGATTACCTCCCTTGTCATTTGTTAGAATGATCGTATTAATAGCTTCATAGTGTGATAGTTTCAATACGACTTGACAATTGAGAGGTAGAAATAAACTTCAGTGCAATCCATCTGCTGAAGTTTACATAAATGATCATAATAGCAGGTCTGTGAAGGAAGTAAAAGGATCGGGGAAAATACTAGGTTCATTGTCAGTAGTCAACCAAGTAATTTAGTACTTTCAGCCGGGTTTCAAGTGTGCTGTGTTCACTGCTGGGTATAAAAAATATGGAGGCCACCATCCGTGCTCAGAAGGAGTTCTTAGTTTGGTCAGTACAGCATTATTCAAACTCACTACTGGCCATATTTGGGACCACGTAATTCTCTGAGGTGGTGCAGTGTGTCCCATGTACTGTAGGAAGTTCAACATCATCTCTGGCCAACACACACAAGATGCCAGTAATATCCTCTCTCTCACAGTTGTGACATGTCTGTAGAGTCTGGCACATGTCCACTGGGAAGTCAAATGGTGGTTGAGAAGCACCATCTGGTAGGAGAGAGACCTCTCTAAGGTCTATGAAATGTGGTAAGCGTTGGGGGAGCACAGGTGTCTGGTGGTCGCTGTGGACTGACCCCAGCCAGGTCAAGGGGGACAGAGTAGACTTGATGGTTTGTTTTGATGTTAGTATGCTAGTCCATTTGGTAGAAATAGGCTAATTTTTTTTTTTTACTTAATCTGGTAGGAAATATGATAACTTCAAAGCCATATTCTCAGTGAAGTGACAAGATAAATAACATTTTTACTATCAGCCAATTTCCCTATGTTCTGAGATTTGCAACTTGTTTATGATTTTCAGATGGGGAAGGTTTCCTAAAAATATCATCCTGTATTTTTTCACAAGTATTCCACAGCTTTGCCTTTTATGTTCATACTACATATTCTATCTGATTTTTTTTAACAGTTTTAAATTGAAGAATTGAAAATTAGATTGAAGATCTAATTTTATTTTCTTCATATGATGAGCAAGTTTTCCCAGGCTGGTGATCTTGATTTGTGGTGTCTAGGCTCTAGAAGGCTGTGGTTCATAATCTAGGCTTCTCCCCTTGGCCTGTTTACCTACAACTTTGGGAGTGCCAGGTGCTGGCTTCATAATAATTTCATATAGAAGGATACATCTTCTTTTTCTTTTTTCAGAATTGTTTATGAATATTGAGAGAAATGTACTGTCATAAATTTTGAAAACTGCTCAATCCCCCATCCCCTCACCCAGAGCCACATTAAATTTCCTTGTTTGGCTCGGGAAGGATGGGTGTCTTGATGTTCGCCCTGTTCCTTTTGTTCTCTTCTGTTTCACTTGTTGACTCAAAACTTAACTCTCTGAAGAGCCAATATACCAAGGGTAATTCCTGACTCTGTGACAATGTAATGTTTGTGCAAACAGTGGGTTTTTTTTTTATATTTCCTAATTACATTTTTTCATCTCCTTAGATTTTTGATCTTTATAGTCACTTTGTACTCAGTTTTTCATTAACCTTGCCATTGAGTCCTCTGAGTTTATATGTATATTTAAGTATTCTCTGCAGATAATAACGTTTGCCTTTTTTCATCTCATCTTTGTGTCATATGTTACTCAATAATGGTATTCAGTAGAAGTATCTAAAATGGAAATCTTTATAGATTCAGCTACATTATAATTGAAAAATGACACTATAATTGAAGAAAAAAAGAAGCAAGTGATCAACCAGGGATTTATATTTGTTATGTAATTGACCAAGAACTATTATATAAAATGTCCTAGTAACTCTTTTTTTTTAAAGATATTTATTTATTTATTTGACAGAGATCACAAGTAGGGAGAGAGGCAGGCAGAGAGAGAAAGGGGGAAGCAGGCTCACAACCGAGGAGAGAGCCAAACGTGGGGCTCAATCCCAGGACCCTGGGATCATGACCTGAGCTGAAGGCAGAGGCTTTAACCACTGAGCCACCCAGGCACCCCAAAATGTCCTAGTAACTCTTAAAATCAACATGGATAAAGCCATATGATCCAGTAGATAAATCGTCAATGAATCTGAAAAGACAAAGCATGGTTTTTAAAACTCTGGTTTACTTGATAAGTGTAAGCACCTTTTATGTGCTTCTTAGTAAAAAAATAGTATATTGAAAATTAAAATACCCCTTTATGTCTCCCAATGGCTGAAGTTTTAAAAAGTTAGATATGAAATTTGGGGGAATATGAAGAAAAAAAAACTTTTGGTGGGAATCTGAAACAATGCAGCACTCTTGAAAAATTCAAGCATGTAATAAACTGGGGTATATGCTTAACTCAGAACCCGATGTTTCCATCACCAAAGTACATATTCAGAAAGAGCTCTCAGTAAATAATTCATGTGCATAATGGAATGAAAGGGAGTGATAAGTAATATCTGGTCTACAACAGCATGACTCCTTCACAGAAAGCTGGATGCCTTTCTGGTCCCCTTCCCCATGAAAATCTCATGGAGGTTCAGAAGGACTTCTAAAGAATGTTAATTTCATCACTGTCTATAAAAAGTGAAAAGTGCAAAAGTCTAGGTCTACCAAAATAATGAACAAAAAGATTCTGGTATATAAATATCTTGAGATACCATGGAACGGTCCAAAGTAGCATGTTATCTACATATCAATATAGGTCTATCTCAGAAGAGACTTTAGAATGAAAAAAATGTATGCAATTATACATTTATATAATACACAGCTAAAACAACACAGTTTGCTCACTGGTTACATGGGCACCATATCTTAGTCTGTTTGGGTTGACCGAACAAAATACCATTGACTGGGTGGTTCTAAAAGACAGACATTTTTTTTCTCACTGTTCAGGTTAGAAGTCTGAGATCAAGGTTGCCATGGGGTCAGGTTCTGATGGGAGCTCTCTTCCTGGCTTTGGCATGGTGGCCACCTTGCTGTGTGCTCACATGGTCCTTCTTCCATGGACGAGGACAAGGAAGGAAGGATCTCTGTTCCTCTTCCTATAAGGCCACCTACCCTGTTGGGTTAGGATCTCACCATTATGACCTCAGGTAATGTTAATTACTTAATGAAAACCAATGATCAGATTGAAAGTTAGGGTCAGAAAGGGATTTGGGCCAGGGAACAAAAATTCAGTGCATAGAGGTAATAAATTAGATTTATATTCATTTTTTTTTCTTTTATGAAGTTATTATATTAGCTTTTTATAGGAACACTGGTTGTTTATGTATACGTATATAGATATGTGAAGTATGTTAGGATTAAATATATTGAAGCTGCTGTCCCTATAGAAAGAAAAATAAAAGATGCAGAAGAAAGGACAAAAAATAAGGCTGTGTGCGGGTGGACTGAGAGATGGCAGAAGACCCTATACAGAGTCTCATAGTTGATGGTATAAATTCAATTCCATGCCAGTGAGGACAAGCAGGGTACAATCTATGAATTTAAACAATCTAACATTGTGAGGTAGATCAAGTGCAGGAATGTGCATGGAGGGAAAGGGTAATCTAGCAAGCGGAATTTAGGAGAACATAAACGAAACTGCGCTCTAAGTAGAAACAAGGTCACTTTAGATGTTAAATGGTGGTAATGATCCCACTTGAAGGCTAACACACATGCAAGATTTGGGCCCATTTTTTTCTCATTCTTTTTTGGGGGGCATTTCGATGAGGACAAACTCGGTAATACTTGTGGCATCTGTAGCAAGGCATAACTTGATGAAGATTACAAGCAGTTAAAACAAGAACTGCAATTTAAGCCTGCGATGTGTCACATGACTCCTCGATGCTAAAATAACATCTTCACTCCCGCCATCAGCAGAGGCACCTGCTGTCTTGAGTCCCGACAACTCTTACCAGCATTTCAAATGATTCCCATATATTCCCATTCAATGGTTACTTCCCTGTCTTCGTCGACGCAGCGGATCACCTTCCCAAAATGCTTAATTCTGTTGCATTCTGCCGGGTAACACCCTCCTGGAGTGTGTGTGCTCCCGCCTCTCTATGTGTGTCTTTCCCGTTTCACTTGCTGGCTTTTTTTCTTCTTCCAGACCTGCCTGGGGCCTCTGTTCTCGATTCCATCTTCTTTTCTCCATCTGTTTGCTTTCTCTGTGCCGTGGTTTAAATCCCTCCAATGCAGGTGACTCACGACATCCGTATCTACAGCCCTCACTTGCTCGAGAGCCCTGGTCTTGCACAGACAGCAAACCTGCTGTCTCTCCTTGCACATCAGAGAAGGAGGTCACAGTTAACATTTCGCATATATAGCTCGTGCTTTGCCCATCTTGTGTACTCAAATCAGTGGAGTTGCTCAGATTCCAAACTAGATTCATCTTTCCTGACTTACCTACTTCTAACTAACCCCTAGGCAGCCTGTCCCATCCATTAGGTCATGAATTACCCATCGTTCTCACTTGTGGCTCTGGTCGGTTCTCTAGAACCCCTGACTGGGAATGGTCCTGCCTTCCCCAGCAGTCTCCCTTTCACGCAGAATGACCCTTAAAAATGAGCATCAGATTAGATCATTCTCCAGTTTTCAAGCCTCCTGGGGTTTCCAAACATACTCAGAATGGACTACAAACTCCCACCGAGGAAACTCACGGGTCCGTATCATTGGGCCACTGTACAGCGTGCTCACCTTTGTTCACTTTGTCTCTGCTGATGTTCTGCTCCAGGCGCACAAAGCATGTTAGTGCCCTATTGTGGGGTTCTGCTGCTCTAGTTCCCCCTTGCGTTTCTACCCAGGGGACCCTGTCCTGCCATTCAGTTCTCAGGCCGAATGCTGCCTTCAAATAGAGGTTTCTAAAGAATCCACTGGGAGGCAGGACCCTCATAACCCCTTCTCCACATTCAAGTGGCTGTCACATTGCCTGGATTTTTTTTGTTTCCTTTTCTTTTTTTTTTTTTTTTTTTTCCAGTCAATGAAAGGGAAACTTTATTGAGGCCCCAGGACCTTGGGGCTTGGGCAGGAGGCTGCCTTGCGGGCAACCGGTGGAGGGGCCTTATTTGACCTTCTTTTTGGGGCGCAGGTTGTTGGTGTGGCCGCACTTCTTCTTGCGGCAGTTGACGGCGCGGGGGTGCAGGCGAGCATAACACTTGCGGCAGATCATCTTGTCGCAGTTGTATTTCTGGGCCAGCTGGCGGAGCGAAGGCTCGATGATGCCGCCCCGGAGGCGAAGCACCAAGTGCAGGGTGGACTCTTTCTGGATATTGTAATCTGACAGAGTGCGGCCGTCTTCCAGCTGTTTGCCCGCAAAAATCAGACGCTGCTGGTCAGGGGGGATGCCCTCCTTGTCTTGGATTTTGGCTTTGACATTCTCAATGGTGTCACTGGGCTCAACCTCAAGGGTGATGGTCTTGCCCGTCAGGGTCTTCACGAAGATCTGCATCTCTGCGTCTGCTGGCATAAATCCTTTTCTTTTTTTGCAAACATAATTATTATGTTTACTTTTTAAGTTATTTGTGGTCTCTCTAATCCACTAGAATTACATTTCATGAGGACAAGAACTATCTTTTCGTTAATATAACTCTGTTGGCCTAGAATGGATTCTGTCACATTGGACACCAAAAAGTGGATATAACTGAGTGTTTAGTATGAACCTGAGTTGCTCTTGGTGTTACATTAAATCATCTAAGAGTAGGGAGCTCAGTACAGACATATCCACGGGCATGATGAGGATAGAGCATTGCTAATAACAAACAGAGCTAGAATTTGAACCGAGTACATTAGCCTCCAGATCCCACAGTCTTTGTGATACGTTGTTACTGTTCAGTTTTTGTTGGTGGTGTTTTGTTCTGCTTGTTTTTATTATGTTCAATTAGCCAACATATAGTACGTCATTCTTTTTGATGTATTGCTCAATGGTTCATGAGTTGTATATAACACCCAGTGCTCACCACAACACGTGCCCTCCTTAATACCTATCACCTAATGACCCCACCCTCACCCTCCCTCTGCTCTGAAACCTTCAGTTTGTCTCCCAGAGTCGAGAGTCTCTCATGGTTTTTCTCCCTCTCTGATTTCTTCCCATTAGGTCCTCCGTGCTATTCCTTATGTTCCACTTATGAGTGAAACCATATGATAATTGTCTTTCTCCACTTGACTTATTTAACTCAGCATAATCCCTCCAGTCCCATCCATGTCGATGCAAATGGTGGGTATTCATCTCTTCTGATGCCTGAGTAATATTCCCTTGTATATATGGGTCATATCCTTTTTTTTTTTTTTTTTTTTGTATCCATTCATCTGTTGAAGGACTTTTGGCTCCTTCCACAATCTGGTATTGTGGACATTGCTGTTATAAACATTGCCCCTTCTTTTCACTGCATCTGTACCTGGGGTAAAAACCCAGGAGTGCAATTGCTGGGTTGTAGGGTAGCTCTATTTTCAACTCTTTGAGGACCCTCCATACTGTTCTCCAGAGTGGCTGCCCAAGTTTGCATTCCCACCAACGGTGTAAGAGGGTTCCCTGTTCTCCGCATCCTCACCAACATGTGTTGTTTCCCATCTTATTACTGTTTTTAAGTGCCATGACCTATGTTGAATGAAAGAACAAGTAGGAAACTTACTCACATTGTTGTATTATGTTCTTACTTGAAGACTCAGCTCAGATTACTGAGTATCCTTATGTGAAATATTGGAGATTCCTCAACCACTGGAGTTGGGAATGGTAAATATTCCACGAACAGCTCAAACTACAAAATCCTTTGATGAAGTACTGTGTACCCTACTCTTCCCATGAAAAACTGGAAGCATTGAGCACAGTGGGTTTCTACCCACTGCCTCTGAACTTATCAGCCAAGATCCCAGAGCCTTGAGTTCCCTCTGCCTAAACACTAGGTGTTTGGGGAATATTGTCAGGAGCATTGTCCTTATATGTAATTATGTTGTCTCTTGAGGAATAGTCTTTAGTGTTCCCTTCAAAGCTGCAGTGCCTTGGTTGGGTGGTGAGCCAGGGTGGAACCTATTCCTCTTCCCTTTGGGAGATCCGTTCAGTACCCAAAATGGGAGTGAATTTATTCTTACCATTATCCCAAGTAACACACCTTCTATTGTTATTAGTCATGATGAGCAGTTCCAGTAGGTGGGTCCATGGATAAAAACTTGTGCCTTGTAGTTCATGATTTATGCTGTGCATATTAAAGCACACACTGTGTGGCTCACCTGTGCAGATTCTGCTCTGCCTCATGACTTGGCTTTCCTGTGTGCATAGTGATGAGGAAGTCAGGCAGAACGGCATTCCTGCTAACAACTGAACTGTAATGAAACCCCTGTAGGGCTGCTTATTTTGGCCGAAGTTTCCATTCTTTGCAGCCACCAGTTAATAACATCTATCATCATGGTCAGACACTCTGGGTTTACAGAACCTATCTGAGACCGAAGCATAAGACTTCACCTTTACTGAAATAGCAATTTTCATCTTAAAGAATATTGGGAATATTGAAGTTTGAAAGCTTTCTTCAATGAGCTTTCATGATTGTACAAAAAAGGGATTCTATTAGGCATAAATCTATCTCTGCAGACTTGTTTGCTTTTACTGAGCCTTGCCTTATTTCAGAGTATGTATTATTAATCCTTAAGATGGGGTTTATGGCTCCTTCTCTGTATTGGGCTATTTATGAAGGATGTCTCTGAAGTGAGATAAGGTTAATGAGAAAAAAAAAATCACCTCCAGCAGCTGAACCAGAGAAGGGACATAACCTCATGTTGATGATAATAACTTTTTCAAGTATGGCTAAGGAAAGAAAAACATTCTGGAGAAGAGCAGATAACACAACATGGGTGTGTCCCATTTGTGCCATGGAACTGTACTGAGAGTTTGTTAATCCTTGCAGTGCTCACTAATACTCAGACTAGAAATAATCAAATTGAAGTTTCAAAATTAACCTTTTCCTCTTCTAGGGAGAAAAGGAGTAAAAATAAGGAGAGTGGGCAAGACTGTTCTTCTCTGTCTGATTTGAGACTCCATCACTCCATTGTGATTAGAGAAATGATCTGAAAAATTAGGGTATTACCCAAAGGCACACACACACACACATTCACTCACAAACACAGCACCATCTGTGGTGCTCACGTGAATCTAGGACATTTAGCAAACTCAAGACTGAGGCCAAGAGACCTACTTGAAGATGAGACCACCACAGTGGGACTCCCTCCTTTCCAGCATCCCAGTCACTTCCCCAGAGTGCACACAGTGCGCTGCAATTCTGGAGAGAAAACAAACCACTACCCAACAGGATGGGAAGAGTCAAGAAGTCAGCATACTACCTTGAGAGAGCCAATGGGATCTAGTCTGCCCAGTTTTGATCATCATGAACAAAATAGAATGTTGAATTTGCAAACATAGGATACCAAAAATGGGAATCATAGAGGACTGGAGGCAACCATTTAGAAGAAAACTTAACTCAGAAAAAAAAGAAGAAGAGGGGGGAGGAGTCAAGATGGCGGAGAAGTAGCAGCCTGAGACTACATCAGGTAGCAGGAGATCAGCTTGATAGCTTATCTAAACATTGCAAACACCTACAAATCCAACGGGAGAGCGAAGAGAAGAAGAACAGCAACTCTAGAAACAGAAAATCAACCACTTTCTGAAAGGTAGGACTGGCGGAGAAGTGAATCTAAAACGACGGGAAGATAGACCGAGGGGGAGGGGCCGGCTCCCGGCAAGCGGCGGAGGAATGGAGCACAAAATCAGGACTTTTAAAAGTCTGTTCCACTGAGGGACATTGCTCCAGAGGCTAAACCGGGGTGAAGCCCATGCGGGGCCAGCGTGGCCCCAGGCCCCGCAGGGTCACAGGAGGATCGGGGGTGTCGGAGTGTCGGAGAGCTCGCAGGTATTAGAATGGAGAAGCCGGCTGCAGAGACAGAGCCGAGGACTGAACTCTCAGCTCGGGGTTACCTTGAACTGGTCGCGGGCTGGGTGAGCTCAGAGCACGGCTGGAGGCTGGGGATGCAGGAGTGATTGGGTGCTGTCCTCTGGGGGCGCACTGAGGAGTGGGGCCCCAGGCTCTCGGCTCCTCCGGGCCGGAGACTAGGAGATCGCCATTTTCATTCCCGTCCTCCGGAACTCTACGGAAAGCGTTCAGGGAACAGAAGCTCCCAAAAGCGAACCCGAGCCGATTACTTAGTCCGGCCGCCGGTAAGGGTGGTGCAATCCCGCCTCGGGCAAAGACACTTGAGAGAGCCCTCCCCCTCCCCTCCCCCAGAAGATCAACAGGCCCCTCCCCCAGAAGATCAACAAAATATCCAGCCAGGACGAAGTTCATCTATCAAGGAGAAAGCAGATTCAATTCCTAAGACAGCAGAGCAATTCCAGAGGAGGAGAAAGCAAAGCACGGAACTCATGGCTTTCTCCCCATGATTCTTTAGTCTTGCGGCTACTTCAATTTTTTTTTCTTTTTTCAATTTTTTTTTCTTTTTTCTTTTTTCTTCTTCTGCTAAATTTTTTAAAACTTTTACCCTTTTCTTTTTTAACATTTTTTGACTAGTTCATCTAAATATATATATTTTTTCTTTCTTTTTTATATTTTTTTATTTGTTTTATTTTTTAAATTTTTTTCTTTTCTTTTTTTTTTTTCAGAACCTGTTTTTTATCCCCTTTCTCCCCCCCACAATTTGGGGTCTCTTCTGATTTGGTTACAGTGCATTTTTCCGGGGTCTTTGCCACCCTATTAGTAGTTTATTTGCTCCTTCATATCCTCTTATCTGGACAAAATGACAAGGCGGAAAAAATCACCACAAACAAAAGAACAAGAGACAGTACCGAAGGCTAGGGACCTAATCAACACAGACACGGGTACTATGTCAGATCAAGAGTTCAGAATGACGATTCTGAACATTCTAGCCGGGCTCGAAAAAGGCATGGAAGATATTAGAGAAACCCTCTCTGGAGATATTAAAGCCCTTTCTGGAGAAATTAAAGAACTAAAATCTAACCAAGTTGAAATCAAAAAAGCTATTAATGAGGTGCAATCAAAAATGGAGGCTCTCACTGCTAGGATCAATGAGGCAGAAGAAAGAATTAGTGATATAGAAGACCAAATGACAGAGAATAAGGAAGCCGAGCAAAAGAGGACAAACAGCTACTGGACCATGAGGGGAGAATTCGAGAGATAAGTGACACCATAAGACGAAACAACATTAGAATAATTGGGATTCCAGAAGAAGAAGAAACAGAGAGGGGAGCAGAAGGTCTATTGGAGAGAATCATTGGAGAGAATTTCCCTAATATGGCAAAGGGAACAAACATCAAAATCCAGGAGATGCAGAGAACCCCCCTCAAAGTCAACAAGAATAGGTCCACACCCTGTCACCTAATAGTAAAATTTACAAGTCTTAGTGACAAAGAGAAAATCCTGAAAGCAGCCCGAGAAAAGAAGTCTGTAACATACAATGGTAAAAATATTAGATTGGCGGCAGACTTATCCACAGAGACCTGGCAGGCCAGAAAGAGCTGGCATGATATATTCAGAGCACTCAACGAGAAAAACATGCAGCCAAGAATACTCTATCCAGCTAGGCTATCATTGAAAATAGAAGGAGAGATCAAAAGCTTCCAGGACAAACAAAAACTGAAAGAATTTGCAAACACCAAACCAGGTCTCCAGGAAATATTGAAAGGGGTCCTCTAAGCAAAGAGAGAGCCTAAAAGTAGTAGATCAGAAAGGTACAGAGACAATATACAGTAACAGTCACCTTACAGGCTAATAATGGCACTAAATCCATATCTCTCAATAGTTACCCTGAATGTTAATGGGCTAAATGCCCCAATCAAAAGACACAGGGTATCAGAATGGATTAAAAAACAAAACCCATCAGTATGTTGCCTACAAGAAACTCATTTTAGACGCGAAGACACCTCCAGATTGAAAGTGAGGGGGTGGAAAACAATTTACCATGCTAATGGGCATCAGAAGAAAGCTGGGGTGGCAATCCTTATATCAGATCAATTAGATTTTAAGCCAAAGACTATAATAAGAGATGAGGAAGGACACTATATCCTACTCAAAGGGTCTGTCCAACAAGAAGATCTAACAATTTTAAATATCTATGCCCCTAACGTGGGAGCAGCGAACTATATCAACCAATTAATAACAAAATCAAAGAAACACATCAATAATAATACAATAATAGTAGGGGACTTGAACACTCCCCTCACTGAAATGGACAGATCATCCAAGCAAAAGATCAACAAGGAAATAAAGGCCTTAAATGACACACTGGACCAGATGGACATCACAGATATATTCAGAACATTTCATCCCAAAGCAACAGAATACACATTCTTCTCTAGTGCACATGGAACCTTCTCCAGAATAGATCACATCCTGGGTCACAAATCAGGTCTCAACCGGTATCAAAAGATTAGGATCATTCCCTGCATATTTTCAGACCACAATGCTCTGAAGCTAGAACTCAATCACAAGACGAAAGCTGGAAAGAACCCAAATACATGGAGACTAAACAGCATCCTTCTAAAGAATGAATGGGTTAACCAGGAAATTAAAGAAGAATTGAAAAAATTCATGGAAACAAATGATAATGAAAACACAACAGTTCAAAATCTGTGGGACACAGCAAAGGCAGTCCTGAGAGGAAAATATATAGCGGTACAAGCCTTTCTCAAGAAACAAGAAAGGTCCCAAGTACACAACCTAACCCTACGCGTAAAGGAGCTGGAGAAAGAACAAGAAAGAAACCCTAAACCCAGCAGGAGAAGAGAAATCATAAAGATCAGAGCAGAAATCAATGAAATAGAAACCAAAAAAAACAATAGAAAAAATCAATGAAACTAGGAGCTGGTTCTTTGAAAGAATCAATAAGATTGATAAACCCCTGGCCAGACTCATCAAAAAGAAAAGGGAAAGGACCGAAATCAATAAAATCATGAATGAAAGAGGAGAGATCACAACGAACACCAAAGAAATACAGACAATTATAAGAACATACTATGAGCAACTCTATGCCAACAAATTGGACAATCTGGAAGAAATGGATGCATTCCTAGAGACATATAAACTACCACAACTGAACCAGGAAGAAATAGAAAACCTGAACAGGCCCATAACCAGTAAGGAGATTGAAACAGTCATCAAAAATCTCCAAACAAACAAAAGCCCAGGGCCAGACGGCTTCCCAGGGGAATTCTACCAAACATTTAAAGAAGAACTCATTCCTATTCTCCTGAAACTGTTCCAAAAAATAGAAATGGAAGGAAAACTTCCAAACTCATTTTATGAGGCCAGCATCACCTTGATCCCAAAACCAGACAAGGATCCCACCAAAAAAGAGAACTACAGACCAATATCCTTGATGAACACAGACGCAAAAATTCTCACCAAAATACTAGCCAATAGGATTCAACAGTACATTAAAAGGATTATTCACCACGATCAAGTGGGATTTATTCCAGGGCTGCAGGGTTGGTTCAACATCCGCAAATCAATCAATGTGATAGAACACATTAATAAAAGAAAGAACAAGAACCATATGATACTCTCCATAGATGCTGAAAAAGCATTTGACAAAGTACAGCATCCCTTCCTGATCAAAACTCTTCAAAGTGTAGGGATAGAGGGCACATACCTCAATATTATCAAAGCCATCTATGAAAAACCCACCGCAAATATCATTCTCAATGGAGAAAAACTGAAAGCTTTTCCGTTAAGGTCAGGAACACGGCAGGGATGTCCATTATCACCATTGCTATTCAACATAGTACTAGAAGTCCTAGCCTCAGCAATCAGACAACAAAAAGAAATTAAAGGCATCCAAATTGGTAAAGAAGAAGTCAAACTATCACTCTTCGCAGATGATATGATACTATATGTGGAAAACCCAAAAGACTCCACTCCAAAACTGCTAGAACTTGTACAGGAATTCAGTAAAGTGTCAGGATATAAAATCAATGCACAGAAATCAGTTGCATTTCTGTACACCAACAACAAGACTGAAGAAAGAGAAATTAAGGAGTCAATCCCATTTACAATTGCACCCAAAACTATAAGATACCTAGGAATAAACCTAACCAAAGAGACTAAGAATCTATACACAGAAAATTATAAAGTACTCATGAAAGAAATTGAGGAAGACACAAAAAAATGGAAAAATGTTCCATGCTCCTGGATTGGAAGAATAAATATTGTGAAAATGTCTATGCTACCTAAAGCAATCTACACATTTAATGCAATCCCTATCAAAATACCATCCATTTTTTTCAAAGAAATGGAACAAATAATCCTCAAATTTATATGGAACCAGAAAAGACCTCGAATAGCCAAAGGAATATTGAAGAACAAAGCCAAAGTTGGTGGCATCACAATTCCGGACTTCAAGCTCTATTACAAAGCTGTCATCATCAAGACAGCATGGTACTGGCACAAAAACAGACACATAGATCAATGGAACAGAATAGAGAGCCCAGAAATCGACCCTCAACTCTACGGTCAACTAATCTTCGACAAAGCAGGAAAGAATATCCAATGGAAAAAAGACAGCCTCTTCAATAAATGGTGCTGGGAAAATTGGACAGCCACATGCAGAAAAATGAAATTGGACCACTTCCTTACACCACACACGAAAATAGACTCCAAATGGATGAAGGACCTCAATGTGAGAAAGGAATCCATCAAAATCCTTGAGGAGAATGCAGGCAGCAACCTCTTCGACCTCAGCCGTAGCAACATCTTCCTAGGAACAACGGCAAAGGCAAGGGAAGCAAGGGCAAAAATGAACTATTGGGATTTCATCAAGATCAAAAGCTTTTGCACAGCAAAGGAAACAGTTAACAAAACCAAAAGACAACTGACAGAATGGGAGAAGATATTTGCAAACGACATATCAGATAAAGGGCTAGTATCCAAAATCTATAAGGAACTCAGCAAACTCAACACCCAAAGAACAAACAATCCAATCAAGAAATGGGCAGAGGACATGAACAGACATTTCTGCAAAGAAGACATCCAGATGGCCAACAGACACATGAAAAAGTGCTCCACGTCACTCGGCATCAGGGAAATACAAATCAAAACCACAATGAGATATCACCTCACACCAGTCAGAATGGCTAAAATTAACAAGTCAGGAAATGACAGATGCTGGAGAGGATGTGGAGAAAGGGGAACCCTCCTCCACTGTTGGTGGGAATGCAAGCTGGTGCAACCACTCTGGAAAACAACATGGAGGTTCCTCAAAATGTTGAAAATAGAACTACCCTATGACCCAGCAATTGCACTACTGGGTATTTACCCTAAAGATACAAACATAGTGATCCGAAGGGGCACGTGTACCCGAATGTTTATAGCAGCAATGTCTACAATAGCCAGACTATGGAAAGAACCTAGATGTCCATCAACAGATGAATGGATAAAGAAGAGGTGGTATATATACACAATGGAATACTATGCAGCCATCAAAAGAAATGAAATCTTGCCATTTGCAATGACATGGATGGAACTAGAGCGTATCATGCTTAGTGAAATAAGTCAATCGGAGAAAGACAACTATCATATGATCTCCCTGATATGAGGACATGGAGAAGCAACATGGGGGGGTAGGGGGATAGGAGAAGAATAAATGAAACAAGATGGGATTGGGAGGGAGACAAACCATAAATGACTCTTAATCTCACAAAACAAACTGGGGGTTGCTGGGGGGAGGTGGGATTGGGAGAGGGGGAGCGGGCTATGGACATTGGGGAGGGGAGGCAAACCATAAGAGACTATGGACTCTGGAAAACAACCTGAGGGTTTTGAAGGGTCAGGGGTGGGAGGTTGGGGCCACCTGAGGGTTTTGAAGGGTCAGGGGTGGGAGGTTGGGGGAACAGGTGGTGGGTAATGGGGAGGGCACGTTTTGCATGGAGCACTGGGTGTTGTGCAAAAAGAATGAATACTGTTACACTGAAAAAATAAATAAAATGGAAAAAAAAAGGAACAAAAAAAAAAAAGAAGAAGAAGAAGAAGAAAACTTAACTCAGAATGGAAGAAAAATGTATGTAATTGTTTCCAAATATGAAACGCAAAAATATTTATATTAAAATAAGCTTAGATAGGATAATAGGAAAATGAAATATAAAGGGAGATTCCAATGAGAAAAATAAAATTAGATTTCAAACATGATGATAGGCCAAATAACGAATGAGATCAAGGAACAGAACACTCTTATAAAATATAAAATTAATAACCTAGAGGAAAGATTTGAGATGATAAAATATATGAAAACAAACTCAGAATGTGAATAAATATGGAAGACCTCAGGTAATTGTTATTCCTAAATTATGAATGTCAGCAAATGAAACAGAGCTGTACTTGAAGATATGTTAATTTTCTCTAGAAATTCTGAAGTAGTGAATCAATAAGTGAGTTAATAATATAATATTCCATGGTATTTTGATATAAAATGCTAAAAGCAGGGCACCTGGATGGCTCAGTCTGTTAAGCATCTGCCTTCAGCTCAGGACATGATCCTAGGGTTCTGGGATGGAGCCCTTGGCAGGCTCCTTGCTCAGTGGGGAGCATACTTCTCTCTTTCTCTCTGTTGCATCACTCTCATGCTCTCTCTCTCATGCTTTCTCTATCTCAAAAAATAAATAAAATCCTTAAAAAAAATAAAACATAGCGATGCCTCAGGTGCTCGGTCAGTTAGGTGTCTGCCTTCAGCTCAGGTCATGATCCCAAGGTCCTAGGATTGAGCCCTGTCGGGCTCCCTGCTCAGGGGGGACCCTGCTTCTCCCTCTCCCTCTGTTACCCCCTCATGCTCTTTCTCTCTCTTTCTCTCAAATAAATAAATAAAATCTTTAAAAATAAAAATAAAATAAAAGGCTAAACGCTAGTACATATTCGAGTTAAGTGATTAAAGTTCAAGGAAAAAGTTCTGGATGCATCAAGGAAGACCATTAGGCTGGACTTATGGTCTTGATTTAAATATCGGTCTAGGGGCAATATTTGTAAGTTCTGAATATGTGTGACTTGAGGGTACTCTGTGTAGCAAGTGAAAAGGCTCAGGAAACGCTACTCTGGAAACCCTTGGAAAAACAAAACTGATTTAACAATGAAATTCTTTCACTAAGGGATACTTCGCAATAAATGTTTTAGAGATGGAGAAATCATAAAAAGTTGAATAATAAATTCATTTCAAAATGACATTTAGAATATATTCACATGATATCTTAAAACCCATAGAAAATAAAGTTAACATTAACACTAAATTACAGAACATTTACAAAGCTAGAGAAATTACAGCCTTGGAATGTAAATGTTCTATAATGATCACAGAACACTTCAATAATTGATTATGCTAAACAAAGAAAAATGGAAACCAGTATGACCAAACTATTCTAGGTGTTGGGAATGTAAATCTTTATGCTCATATATTTAATTTCTAAAATAGAAATATGGAATTAATTAGTTTCAGGAGTTAGATTTAGAAAACTGATGTTAGTGTGTGTGTATATATATATATATATATATATAATATATATAGTTACACATAACTATATATATAATATAATAACTACACATAATTATATATATAGTTATATATGTAACTATATAATGACAATTACATATATATATAATGACAATTTCACAGAAATTGGAAAACACAAATAGCCATGTTAAAGAAAAAAATGACCTCAAACATAGGCTTTCTCATGCAAATGTTGATGGTATGTATCCATACAGAGTACAGAGGTGAAAGCTACTTTTTATGAACTTTGCAACCGGCCAGTTACATTTGCCTGATTGGTTGGAGAGCGAGCCTTGTATCCTAAGTCATCACATGGTTTCTATTGGGTTCTCTTGCACTCCTTGCCAGGGTTGTTCCAAAGTTGCGGGAGATATGAGAATAACTAGACGGCCCTGAATCTTCTAAAATGACTGTACCTTGTAGGCAAGTATTGCTACTATTAGGATCCCGCTTGGCCGGTGAGTAAGAGAAAGAACAATGTTTCTAAAAGTCTATAGTAAACTAATACTTCCTGTGCATCACCCACATACTGACGTAAGTTCACTATTTTATTGAGAGCAACCTGCTTGTAAACCTGTTGAAATACTGAACTTGTTTTAAGATTTGGGTATCTCAATAGGGTTGACTCAAAACAATTTTTAATTAACATCTGCTGTATTATTTGTTTCAGGAGTACAGGTGTGTGGATCATCCGTCTTACACAATTCACAGCACTCACCATAGCTCATACCCTCCCCAGTGTCCATCACTCAACAACCCCACCTCTCCCTCCCCCCTCTCTTCCAGCAACTCTCAGTTTATTTCCTGAGATTAAGAGTCTCTTATGGTTTTTCTCCCTCCCCAGTCCCAATTTATTTCGTTTTTCCCTAATTTGATTATTATTTTTTTAATTTTGAAAGACCATTAGTTAAACTGTCCTCCTTCAAGCGCTACCATCTTTCTCTGAAAACATCATCTTCCAGTCCTGTGCATGGAAGGCTGATGTTCTTCCCAGTACTACCTTCAATGCTACTGTTCTTTAAGTTTTAAATGAATTCATTTAAATTGCACTGGATTGGGGCACCTGGGTGGTGAAGTAGGTTAAGCCTCCGACTCCTGATTTTAGCTCAGGTTGTGATCCTGTGGGTCCTGAGATGGAGCCTTGTAGTGGGCTCCATCGCTCAACCTGGACTCTGCTAGAGATTTTCTCTCCCTTTCCCTGTGACCCTCCCACTCATGCTGTCTCCCTCCCTCTCTCTCTCTCTCTCTGTCTCCAAATAAATAAATATTTAAATTATGTTGGATCCATTTATGTCCAAATATTTTACAAAAGTGCATCCGTGTTCTGTTATAAAAAAGCAGTGTTTTGTTTTCCCTTGTGAAATCCACTCTGGAAAATGAATTTATACACAGAGTTAAGGAATTTTGCTTCCTACCAATGCAAAAGAACTTTTACAGAAAGTTGCCTACCTTCAGATATTACCGGGAGCACTCCGTAGTCTACACCCAGGTTGTTTTGGGTGAATGTAATAGGCAACGATATTATGCAGCTTTATTCTCTTGTCCTCCTGCCTTATTCCTGGTTCTCTCCGGGGACCCTGTGTCCACTTTCTGAGCTGAGTTCTTCTTGGCCTTCGCTGCCGCCACCATCGTGCACAAAACTAGTCACCCAAAAATGGGCTTCCCATGTTCTTGGCAAGTTAAAGCCAACTTTAAACACTGTATATTCTCCTCCTTTCAAAGCCTTTTTTTCCCTCCCATGGCAGTTCCCTCCCTTTTATGAATTTCTAGAGCACTTAATCACCCAGCACAACCTAGTTCCATGGTACATGATACTTTCCATTTTCCACTATTTCCAGTGGGTCATCTGTCTTAGTGGCTAGAGCACATCTAGAAGACGGGGGTGAGGGTCCCTGTGCCTCCTGGGTCCCTGCAGCCGTGAACACAGCCAGAGCCCTCTGTGTCCTAGCTGGTCGTCAGTACACACTATCAAAGACAGTAGGAGTTCAAGCTAAAAGCTCCCACCTGGCTGAGAATCTAAAAGTTTTCTCATCAAAATTTAGGAAATAAAATGTAAGAACCAAAACAAGGCATCCAAATATATATACACGTTTCTTAGGGTAACATGGGATTGGATAGTCCTTGTTCACAAACTGGTGGTTCAAAATACTTACCCAGAAGTTTTGAAGAAAGAACGCATTCTCATTTGAGAAAGGTCTTATTACATTTTTGAAGCAAGTGCATTATGTCCCTTTTAAAATCCAGTATTCAGCAAGCATGCAATTTTATATTTGTTCATTTATAGATTCTGAGCATGGTTTATGAAGGAAGAAAGAGAAAGTGTCAGAAAATATGAACAATTCCCCCCTGGACTGGAAAACCAAACAAAACAACCCTGAGGTAATATGCCATATGCGTCATCATAATGTCAGGTGTCTACAGCCTACTGTAAAAATAGCAGAATTCACAACGTTTGTAAATGATGAGACTTTTCACTTATTAATCTAGATTTTCCTCCCTTGGGGAAATTTAATCTCACAGATTTCAATAGGGAACACATTTTGAAGTAAAAAAGACACCACTTTATCTTTCTCAGAAAAGCTGTCACTGGATTCTCTACATGACAAACACTTAACATTAGTGCAGACTTGAGTTTGCAGGTAGGAAATATTGACTTTTTAAAAATGAACTCTTTTCAGTTTTTAAGTGTTATTCTAGAATTTTCTTGGGAAAAACCACCCTAAGATTTCTAAAATATTTTAGAAATGACAATATCCTAAAATCTTTCTAGTTTTTATTTCTGCATTTTCCACCTGCATTTGAGATTCTAAGGAAATGATAGAACATATTCACTATGTGCCAAGTGCTAGGTTAGATGCCAGTGAACAGTCCTTCCCATGTTCCTGGGTGACGGGCATTGAAATCTGTAGTCACTGTAAGTAACACTCAATCCTGTCATAATGGGAGAAGCAGGGAGAACTGAGGGACATAAGGAGAGCTGACTCAGCCCGTCTGGGGTCAGAGGAAAGGACCATAATAAAGGGATATTTAGGCTGAGACCTGAAACAAGGGTGAAGGATGCAAGTGGGAAAGACTGTTCCAGTTGGAGGACCAGGGCAAAGGTAAAAGAGAACATGGAGCCTGTGGGATAACTGAAGGAGGCCAGCAAGTTCAACCCTCGGAGGGCAGAGTGGTGACTAGGAAGGAGGAGGGGCCAGATCTGGAAAACTTGAGAGCCAGGTGGTTTGTACATAAGCTTCAGTGATGAGAGGCCATTAAAGAGCTTAAGTACTATAATTACATCCATAAATTCCCTGTGACTGCAGATTTTAGAGAGGCAGAACTGGAGGCACAAGGTAAGTCAGAGCTAGATTCATGGTCCAGGTAAAAGAGAATTATAGGTCCTACTAGGAACTGGGTGGGGAAAATGGGTGGATGCAAGAGATGTTCCAGCAGTAGAGCTAACCATTTTTGGTGATTATTTGAGCTCTGATAACGAGAGAGAAGAATACCTGCATAGCTCATACAGCTGTGCAGGTTGTGCACTGAAAAACTTGGAGGCGTCATTGTCATCACTTCTATAAGAAAGGCTCTTATGAAGTTGTGCAGTATGTAGAACCTAAGGGCCCAATGATGAAAGAGTGTCTTGGTCTCTATCCTGTGCAAATAAATACAGGTGCCATTTATTGTCAGGTAGGAGGAAAATCAGGGTTTACGATCGGTAGGTGGGAAGTGGTAGCAGTCATGAGGGAAATGATGAGTCAAATGCTAAGCAGTTTATGTCTGAATGGATTTTAGTCACGTGTGTGTAGTCTGGTATGTTTGAGAAATCTCTGCATTCAGGTGATGATAAGAGGGTTTCCTGAGATTCTAGAGTGTGTAGGGACTGAAGAACCTGTGGGACTGTAACATTTACTGCTAAGGATTTAAGCCCAAGATGAAGAAGTAGAGACTGTAACCTGAAAGACCACGGAAGGCTGGTGACACAGCGTCCATGGAAGAGAGGCAAGAAGGGGTCAGTAACTGAGAAAGTGTCCAGGAGGTACAATGACACGAGAGGCTTAATTAGAATGGCTTCCCTGGGAAAGGGGGCAGAATCTAAGCTGTAATGACTTGAAGGTAGTGCACAGAATACTTCCATGTGGTTTTGTTCAGGACATGGGGGAGGAGTAGGACAGTAGCAGAGGGAAAGTTAAGAGTAAAGGCGGTTCTAAAAATGCAACACAAGAGTAATATTTTTTTAGGAGCTTAAGCAAACAAAATTGAAGCAATTAGCTTCCTGTCGAAGCAGATACATCCTGTTCTGGGCAATAATAGCATGTTATCCCACACGCTACTCATTTCTGTTTCACTTGAGCTAGCTCAAATCAAAAGAGTAAGAAAGTAAGAAAGAGATTCGGAGAAGAAATTTTTCATGAAACATCTTGAAAATTTTTATCTTCCCCTAATGCAATTACTATTTCATCACTTTCTAGAGAAAGTTCTCTCTCCCTTTTCAATTTACCTGTTCGGTGGCTTATAAAATTTTAATGTTAGTGGTACAGGAAAATCAAGGAGGGATACATACACATGGTAGGAAAGGAATATCAATCCTATACCAAATTAGTTATAGAAATCTTGAGGTTGAATCCAGCAGTGGCTGGATTCACAAAAGAAAGTTTCTCTGCTATACATCCATAGCCTGGCAGCCAGAGTCCCTACAGGAAATATTTATAAATGTCTTTAAGAAATTTCAAGTTTATGGCTCACTTTAAAATCTCGTAGATTATATAGAAAGTCGGGGATTGATAAACTGTATTTTTCAGGATCTTTGTTTTAACAAACATGTAAGACATTCTTCACAGATAAATTCACCTTTCTGCTGTCTTAACTAGTCAAGGTCTGGAAATCGAATGTAGACTTACCAACGGTTATTTATCATATTTATGCTTGTATTAAGGTACACATACTAGGTATTCACTATTAATTTATTATTTTCAAGGTATTCTAGATTTGCTTGATTTTATTATTATTATTGATTTAAAGTTTTGTTTTGTTTTTGAGAAAGACAGAGAGTGAGCAAGAGTACAAGGACAAAGAAGAGCAGAGGGAGAGGGAGAAGCTGGCTCCCCACAGAGCAGGGTGCCTGGTGTGGGCTTGATCCCAGGATTTCCGGATCATGACCTGAACTGAAGGCAGACACTTTAACTGACTGAGCCGTCCAGGTGCCTCTATTACTGATTTAAATATATATTTTTTAATAACTGCTGTGGACTGAACAGTCTACCCCCATTACTCCCAATCCTTATATTTAATTTTGTAATGGTATCTGGAGATGAGGCTTTTAAGAAGTAGTTACATTTAGATGAGGTCAATAAGTTAGGGCCTCGCGGTAAGCTTAGTGCTCCTATGTAGCAAGAGACACAAGAAGCTTGCTCTCCCTCTCTACCATGTGAAGACCCACTTGTAAGGCACCATCTGGAAGAGAGTTCTCACCAGAAACCAACCGTGCTGGCACACTGATATGGGGTTTCTGGCTCCCAGAACCGAGAGCATAAGTACCTGTTGTTGCAGCTACCTGGTCCCTGGTATTTTGTTACAAGAGCTTGAATAGAGTGGTGTAAGTGTTGATAGTTTAGATCATCTAAATACTAAATGAGGCTAGAGGGATATGTTATGTCATCCTAGGTTGGGGTTTTGGCACTATTGACATTTGGGGTCAAATTTATTTTTGTAAGGGGACCACATTGCCTATGGTTCACCATTCCTGGCTTCTGCCCAGTAGATGGTAGTAGTATCCCTTTGTCCCCAGTGTGACCACCTGAAGTGTCTCCTGACATTGTTAAAGATTTCCTGGAAGGCAATATCTTCCTGTCTCTTGCACCCTGTGAAAATGACTGCACTGTGTAATGTTTAAAACAAAGAGATTCACTTAGCTTAGGCTTAAGTAATTTTCTCTTCATACTTCTCTCTTCCTGTGCATAAGCCCTAGTTAGTTCTAAGCAATGAACACATTATTTTAGCTCAAACACATTATTTAGCTATTTGAGCTTACATAACAAAAAGCTGTTATAAAATGCAAACACTGAAATTTAAACATACTTATAAGATCTAAAGCACTTTTTATTAACAACTTTATTTAAAAATCTCTACAAAGTAGACTTAGAAATATATTTGTATATGTTAAGCATCCTCCCAAATGATGATATCTCCCTTTGTGGGACTTCTATTATGAAATGGGCCCCTCTATGGAGAATCAACTTTCTCGTCTTCATGGTGATTTTTGCTACTTGGATTTTATGATTATAATCTTCCCCATTCTCTCTGTATTATACACTGAGAAAATCTAGATGGGCTCATCAACCTCTGTTCCATTTCTCTCAATGTACAAACCTATTCTGTAAAGATTCTGAGAATTAAAAGTATCTTGTGAGGAAAGAAGAAAAAAACGCAAGGTGTGCATAATGAGCAAGTCAGTCTAAAAAACTCCTTAGAAAAGTTCCAACTACA
Source organism: Meles meles (assembly GCF_922984935.1). Classification (NCBI taxonomy): domain Eukaryota; kingdom Metazoa; phylum Chordata; class Mammalia; order Carnivora; family Mustelidae; genus Meles; species Meles meles. The sequence continues at coordinate 177,712,775 of NC_060068.1, read as the reverse complement.
TAATATGGAGATTCTCAATTTTGAGTCCATGGAAAACAGCAGAGAGTTCATGAATGGACACCAAGGGTCTAAGCTCAGTTCCACACAAATCCATGGGTGTGTAAGCATTTTCCCCTGAAGACAGCCATTGGTTCTGATCAAATTCTCAAAAGGGTCTAACATGAAAATTAACAGCAAAACACAGGTGGCAACTGAGTTTAATAGTAAGAGCTTAGACAATAAACTTATTCTAAAGTGCTCTCCTACTCATATAAGATTTTCCTGCTATTTAATAGAAATTTTTCTGAGCAGCTGGGTGGCTCAGTTGAGTCTCTGCCTTTGGCTGGGGTCATGATCCCAGGATCCTAGGATTGAGTCCAACATCTGGCTCCCTGCTCAGTGGGGAGTCTGCTTCTCCCCCTGCTGCTGCTCCCAGCTCTTGCGTTCTTGTTCTCTCTCTTTCTCTTTCTTTCAACAATAAACAAATAAAATATTTTTTAAAAAAGAAATTGTTCCTAATTGCCATACAGCATAACTAAAGAATTTCATATTCTTCATGTCCTCAAGAACACAAGGACAGGAGATCTTCACATATTTATTCCTTCATCTATCAACATTGATTGGCCAGAACTCTGTTGAAACCATGGCAATCAGAGAGGACAGGTTTTCTTCTTCAGGAATGACAAGCAGGTGGTAAATGTGTGAACACATGGCAAACATTACTAACCACACAGTCTTCCAAGACCAGAAGGGTGCTCAGTGAGCTCTGTCAGGGAGGAGGCAAGCTACCTACCTGTCAGCAGTAGCTTATCTCTCATTCCTGATTTCCCCCCAAACCATTCTCCCCAGGGTCAGAGATTCTAACCTGCAAACACAATGATAATGTTCGCCTGCTTAGACTGTTTCCACATACCTGAGGGTAAAGACCCAGACCTTTGACCTGACTGGAGAGTGCTGTGTGATTCTCAACCATTCTCTCTCTCTCTCTCTCTCTCTCTGCTTGCTCTCCAAGAAAGCACTGACTTCCTTAAATCCATGTCACCTTGTGAGTATAATTCCCTTCTAGGGAATCAAGACCTGGTTCTTTCTAGTTGTCATTTTATGATGGCTTGAAAACAGATGTCAACTTTCTGGGAAAATAGGAGTGCTGAACCACATAAATAAGTGATACCGTTACTTCGATGGATATCAAGGGAGTTGCGCCAAGATTGGGGAAAAGCCACTATTAGGGGTTCATACGCTGTGTGATTCCCTTTATGTATCACTTTTAAAAAGTGACAAAATTACAGAGATGGATGACAGGGCAGTGGCTGCCAGGGGTAAGAGCTGTAGGAAGCTTGTGGTTGTTAAGGGATAAGACGGGGAAGTTTCTTTGAGGTGATGCACTAGGTCTCTCTCTCTTTCTTGATTTTGGTGACCGTTACTCAAATACATGCATGTGCTACGATCTTAGAGCTCTATATCCTTCCTATTCCTTCCCTACCCCACCCCCCAAAAACCCCAAGAGCATGTTTAAAAAAAACTGGTAAAATCTCAGGAAGTTCTCTACACATTTTAGTTGTGAAATACCCAGCTCATTGTTGTGGTTTTAACAATGCACCGTGGTTATGTAAGAGATGCTGCGGCAGAGTACCGGTGTGCAGGAGCTCTCCGAACTCTTTCTGCAAACTTGTGTGAGTCTATTGCAAATAAAATGATTTTTTGAAAGATTTATTTATTTTAGAGAGAGAATGGGAGGGAGGGGCAGAGGCAGAGAGAATATCAAGCAGACTCTCCACTGAGCGCAGAGCCCAGTGCGGGCTTGATCACGGGACCCTGAGATCGTGACCTGAGCCCAAACCAAGAGTCAGACGCTCAACTGACTGAGCCGCCCAGGTGCCCCTTGCAAATAAAGTTATTTAAAAGATTGTTCCAGGGAGGGGGTTATGGACATTGGGGAGGGTATGTGCTATTGTGAGTGCTGTGAAGTGTGTAAACCTGGTGATTCACAGACCTGTACCCCTGGGGATAAAAATACATTATATGTTTATAAAAAAAAAGAAAAAGAAAGGATGAGTACCCAACTTTCGTAGCAACATGGATGGGACTGGAAGAGATTATGCTGAGTGAAATAAATCAATCAGAGAGAGTCAAGTATCATATGGTCTCACTTATTTGTGGAGCATAACAAATGACACGGAGGACATTGGGAGATGGAGAGGAGAGGGAGTTGAGGGAAATTGGAAGGGGAGATGAACCATGAGAGACTATGGACTCTGAAAAACAACCTGAGGGTTTTGAAGGGACGGGGGTGGGACGTTGGGGGAACCAGGTGGTGGGTAATGGGGAGGGCACGTATTGCATGGAGCACTAGGTGTTGTGCAAAAACAATGAATACTGTTACGCTGAAAAAATAAATAAATAGAAGATTGTTCCAGAGCTAGGTAATGTCTTTGGGACCTTCTGGTATTTAGTTATTGATTTCAGTATTACACTAGCAAAAAACAAAACAAAACAAAACAAAAACAAAAAAAAACTTACATTTGAGGAAACAGTAAAAACGAGCTATAAATAGAAATCAAACAATTTTATAATTTGAAACTACTATTTGAGTATTTTCAGTACTTACTTACAAGACAGAAGGTTATAAATATTGTATTTATTCTATCAAGGAATTATCCAGGGAATGAGTGTTTCCAAGGAAAAGTAGCTGAAGAGTTTTACAGATTATTTTATGACCACAATTTATACAATACTTTTGAAAAAAAAAAATTCCGAATGATCTGTGATTTCCTCTGTGAGGATAACTTACAGAGAATTTTCATCTTAGAATTGACAAACCTGTATCTAATTCTTTATTTACCACAGGTCCTAAAGCAGTCCCTTGATGTAATTAAGTGCCGTTAGATTACATATTTTGTTTTTCAAGCCATTTTCTTTTTCAGGAAGATTTTGCTCTTTCTTTCTCAAATGTATGCCTTCATCATTTGTCACAAAGCTGTGGTATTAAACGAGCCCAGGGAATCTGAGGGTCTTCTTGTGGCTCAATTGCTGTGTGTGTTGGTGCATCCACATGAGGGTCCATAAGCCGGGAGGCGTAGGCGTGTCTGCTTTGACATTTCAGTCACCTGGAGCACCACTGTCGCCTCACGTGCGAGCGCCCTCTCATGGCAGTCAGGTCGCAAAGTCTTCTTCTTCATCCATGTGAGTTCACGGCTTTCTCTTGGGATAAGAACATATCTTCAACTGATGTTAAAGACCCTTCCGTAAAGCACCATAGCCTGGAGGCCACACATTCTTTCTGAGCCTTCAGAGACGCCATGTTGTCCAGTAACTTATTTTTATTTTCCAGAAACTGGCCCCTTCTCTTCTTTATTTTTCTCCTGCAGTGTCTGTGAACTTTTGTTTTGATACATTGGTTGGCCAAGTGTGAGAGAAGTGAGAGTATTTAATGATAACATGTGGGAAAACTAATTGTGAATAATTAATAGGTAAGGTGATGCATTCGTTGTTGTCTAATCATTAGGAAAATTCCTCAGTCCAATTCTTTTTGCGTTTCTGTTTTTTTAATGCACTTTTTGTACGAGATGTCAGCATCAGTATTGTGAAAGTTTGCATGTGAATAAGGAGACTTTTCTGTCAGCCCTTGTCACTGGACAGAGTCAGTTCATGACTCTACACCCCATAATAATTGCTTCTAATTGACAGGCAACAATAGGATCTCATTTCCCCATAAAACTGAATATAAGGTAGTTTTTTATTCCTTGTGTTAGAAGTTCTTGATATTCAAAACAAAAATCTACTCATATTTAAGTAGTTGAATCAAGGAGGCAACATAACATATGTTATCCTATGTATAACATATATGACATAATACATATATTACATGTATATATATATGATCCCTGATTTTTTTTCTTAAATTAAGCAAAGTGATACAATGTATGCAAGCCTCCTAAAGCATATTAATTAATGTCAGTCAAAGGCACATTTTTCCTCCAGAGTCTCTCTTAGTCAAATGGGACATATTCATTCTTATATTTTTCCTACCATCTAGATGATTTAACCAACCCAGATCTCTGTGTTTGTTCCCAAAATACAAGTATTCCTGCAGTCAGCTGAATGGCAAGGCTGGTTTGGGGGCCGGGGGTACGATGAAAGTCACTGACCCCATTCTCCTCTTTTACTAAAAGGAAGCTCTTATTAACCCTTCCTTTGCATTCTCTTGCATTAATAGGCACAATTTTGGGTGAAGGGTTTATGCTTAGAAAGAATGCACATATTGATCAAATGGGAAATAACATTCACATTTCTGTAGCAATACCATCTGAGACTTGTGGAAAGGAACTAAGGAACCAGAGGGACACAGTCTTCTCAAACACCCAAACAGGGTCTCACGTGACTCGCCAGAAATCAGTGTGAGGGGCCAGGGTAGCAGAGGGGATGGTTGGAAGCGACAAGCAGGCACTCTCTGAGGCGGGGAGGTGCCAAGGACAAATTTGAACAGACCTTTCTGTGATAATGAATCCAGAATCTCAGGGCTTAGCATAATAAAGTCTCAACACTGGTCAGAACAACACCGAAGGGCATTTGTTGACCCAATGATCCAGGCTTTCTCCATCTTGTGCTATTCCTTACCTCAACCCTTGGCTTTGAAGGAAGACCGAGCGTCACTCAGCAGGTCTTACATGCTTAGACTCAGAAGAAACATGGATCATCGCTGTTTGTATCACATTAACCAGAATTAATTCTTTGCGTGTTCTTTTCATATAAAATTTTTTTTAATAATTATTACTGTTTCTGACATAGAAACTAACAAGTTACCAGACTTCAAAATCATGCGTTGGTGTTAGAGGATTTTCTGTCTGGTTGCTGTTGTATGGTTTCTTCTGGATCATTTTCAGATATTTAACTATATTCTCTGCTCATTCTGCAAGCCTGTTTTTACCTTTAAACAAAGTAATCCCTCTTTAACAACAAGTATTCATGACTGGGCACAGAGATGGGCATAAAGCCAAATAATTTCGTGACTTGTGTGTTTTTCCTAGCAATGAAGGTGTAACCAATAACAGATAGGATGTTAAATGATTCCTGAAGCAAGATTTGGCCACCTTATATCCCAATTTTGAGTTGCTTATGTTGGTCATTAGGGAAAAGTGTTTTGAAGTTTTAGGATCTGCCATTAATTTAATCAACCCTCTGTTGGGAAAAATATGCTACAAATAATACATCAATTATAAGGTACTAGTCTGATATTTAAAAAATATTGAGTGCTTTTAGAAATTATGTATTGGAATAAAGAATGTGCAATAATGAAATTAGGTCTCATTTTGATTTAAGATATGTATTATATGCAATACCTACTATCTGAGTTCTGGCAAATTGGAAAAAGGGTATAAAATACATAACTAGCTGGCTATGTCATCGGTAGGACCAAGTACAAGAAAAAATGCAGGCTTCTGCTTCAAAAATCACAGAAAAAATATATCAAGCATTAAAACGTTGGCTTTTTTCTTTGTCTTTGTTATGGTGCTTTTTAATTAATTTATTTATTTTTAAAACATTTTTAAAAGATTTTATTTATTCATTTGAGAGAGAGAGCATCTGCACAAGGGAGGAGGAGGGACAAAGGGAGAGGGAGAAGCAGACTCCCTGCTGAGCACAGAGCCTGATGCTGAGCTAGATCCAAAACCTCACACTTGAGCCAAAAGGCAGACACTTAACAGATTGTCACCCAGGCGCCCATGGTTTTGTATTTAATGTCATTCAAAGTAATGAAAATAAAAGTTATAAGTTTTAGTAGGAATCTTAACATTCATTTTTATATTATATATATATTACATTATATATATTATATAATATATATTATATATTATATTATATATATATTAGGTAATACCAGTGCCAAATGCAAAGAAAAACATTTAATTTGTTTGTAAAATCACCAACTTTATACAATTCACATTATATAGCTCATATACACATGCATGTTTTGTTCTTATCAGGAGAGTAGAAACACTGCACAACACGACATCACTTGCTCTGCATTTTTGTTCTCACTTATCACATGTACATTTTAGCACCATTCTCTGTTCTGGGTTTATCGATAAATAAGGAAGGACTGAAAGGAGAACCAACTACATATTATTCTATTTTTCTCTTTCTTTGTCATCATGTTTAGCTTAAATGGCTACCATAGGAAAGTAACATGAGTTTAAAAAAAGTATTTTACCCCCTGTGTTTCTATTTTTGGAGACCATCGTTGCTTGCCTCCCTGACTCTTATCTTTCTGTCTTTGGAATAACTCTATAGATGACTCTAATTCTTAAATGAAGCTCATTTCTCTCTTTACTACTGCCTTCCTATTATCTCAGCTTGGTCTTAATGTTCTCCCTGGTGTGGCTGTAGGAACCTCCATCTGCCACCATCTGGCTCTAGTCTTGCACATAATCAGTTTTTCACATTTTTTCTAAAATGCTCTTTGGATGGCACCAATATAATCATGGCATGCCCCCCTTAGGGCCCTCCCAAGACTCCCTGAATGACAGTCTTCTGACAGGTGTCAGGAGGCCCATGTCTCTAACTTTATTGCTCATGGAATCTGAGCTTATCCCCACGACCCACCTGTACGTGTTAGTCATGTCAAACTGCTCCTTGTTCCCTGGACATGCCAGAGAGTGGAATTGCTTCAGGTCTCTGTGAAAAGCCCTCCCTCTCACGGGAATATCTTTTCTGCGCAGCAGCCACTGAATTCCCAAAACTCGAAGAGCTTCCTCCTCTATGGAGACTTCCTGGTGTTTCTCTAGACTCAGGAAAAATTGACCATTTTCTGTGTCATGTATCCACTGCTAACATGGCATCATTCTTTTAAGACCCACGTGTGTGTTGCATCCACAAGCACACGCACATATAGCCTTTCTCTTAGGTGGACCAGGTGACCCACATCTGTGCCTCCTGAGCCACTCACGCAGCCTAGTTACTGTCCTGGATTAGGCACATAGTCATTACTTAAGGCTGAATAATTATGCTCACCCTCTTTATCATAAATATTTGTTAATACCCAGGAAAGAGATATATGTCATTGATTTTTAGCATAAATTAAAAACAAACATAAATCTGTGAAACAAAATGCATGTAATGTAGACAAGATGCTGTTTTCATTCTTTTTTGATACAGACATATCCAGGCAAATATTGTGAGGTTATTGTCAATAGTCAGATAAATAAGGTAAATGGTCTGTATTTGCTTCTGATGAAGCCATCTACAGTGTTTCTATATTTTTCATTGTTCAGAGCTGGATGCCAAAATTTATAGAATAATTTATTTCTGTGGTTGAATTGGAATAAATCTACAATATATCATAAGCAATAAAAAAATAAGGGCACATATGAGCTGATGTTTTCCCTTGTGTGATCTCATACACATTTCATAAGGTAAAGTAATATATTTTTAATTTAAAAAGAACAAGAAGGTACAATTTTGGACCAATAAATAAAAATGTACCAGAAAAGACAAAGAAAATGGCATTTTCAGCTACATAGATATGAAAAATGAAAGTAAGAAAAGAATTTTAAAATTTGCAATTTTGTTAAGTAAACTTAAAACTTTTATTCAGTTTTGTGGCAAAAGAAAACTGTGTGGGTTAGTAAAATTGAATTTAATGTATGTGATTAGGCAGCATGTGAGTTCTCCTCACTGAGTTAAATACAGGTGAATGCAGGTAAACACGAAGAGCTTAAAAAAATCGAGTTCATACAGTAAACATTTGAAAGAAGGTTTCACATTTTGAAAATAGAGTAAAATCTGACAGTTGTTATGTTCAGAAATGTTACAATATTCAAAAAATAGTACGACTCATAGGACCCACCCAATCTTCTTTAATATATACAGAGTAATTGTGTTATGATTATTGAATGAATTGCAGTCTGTGACTAGTATGTTATGGACCTTTCAGCTAAAGCACTGGACTGAGGCTTACCATCTACATTCTCCAGAGCATCCTTGATCCAACGGGTTGGCTGTGGGTGTCTTGAATGTGTTTGAGTAGGGTTCTGCTGTTCCATTCTGGATCAGAGTGGGATTTGCTTAACATTAGAAGTGAGGATGTTCGAGGGGCTGAAAACTGCTAAGAACTCAGTATTTGCTATCTATGCTCCAGGTTGTTTCTGCTATATTTTAATTTATTTGTCCAAAGTTGTACCTTTTTTAAAAAAATTGTCATATGAAACATGTACGAGATCACACAACATCAAATATAGTGCAGGAAACAAGGATTTGAATGGCAAACATCTGTAGAATGATAACTAAAATATTTTTTAAAAATCAAAACTTATAGGGGCACCTGACTGGCTCAGTTGATGGGGCATGCAACTCTTGATCTCGGAGTTGTGAATTTGAGCCCCACGTTGGATGTAGAGATTACTTAAAAATAAAATCTTAAAAAAATCTTATAGTGAGAGGGATTTTTCTAAGACCTCTGATAACCACTAGAGAAACTGGAGCTTACTGAACAAAGGAGTATAGCCTGCCAACTTATAATTCTACCATACACTTTTGACCAGGACAAACTGATCATTTTGATCTCAGTATCTTAGATTGCCATGTGTTTCAAAGACTACCTAAAAAACAAAACAAAACAACTCACTCTATAAAAATCCAGAAAAAAATTGTAAATTGGGGTTTTCTTCCCTTGATATTCTGACCTATAAGGTAATCTATTTAACAGAAATTTAAAATGAAACCATCACATGACAATTCTTTGGCAATATTCAGAATCACTATCATTTTTTAAAAGGAGTATATACATATAGATTTCAAAGATTAGAAAAAAATTAGGTGAGAGAGTACTGATGACAAGCCGACTAAACAGTATCTTATAGCCAGGAATTTTGCTTTTCATTTAAGCAAAACTCAAAGGCATTTGGAGGACTTTGATCAGAAGACTTGCATGATGTCATTTAAGTCCTTGGAGGATCACTCTGGCTGTTCAGTGGACAGTAGATTCTAGCAGTTGGAAACAAACATTGGTTATTGTCCTATGAACTATTTCAGTAACTCATGTTTGAAGTAATAGTGGCTTGACCTTGAATGATAGGGAAGGTTCTAAAAAGTGGTTGTATCGTAGATGTATTTTGAAGACAGATCTGCCAAAGAATATATCCTCACAGATCAGATAGAGTGCTAGAGAAAGAGAGGGTTCAAAGATGAATACCAGACTTTTTTTTTTTCTTCAGCAAGTGGAGAGATGGAATTACCACCAACAGAAGTTGGGAAGGCAGAGAAGATAGAGGTTGTAATTGAATTCCGTTTTGTACACATTAAGGTTAAAATGTATATAAGATGTTCCAGTGGAGATGTTGAGCAGGGACCCGATAATATGACCCTTGGGAGTTTGAGGGGTGTGTGATCTAGTAAAAGATGGTATTTTAAGTCAGGACAGTAGAGGAAATCCAGGGAGGTTCTACTGATAGCAAAGCAAAAAGAACTAAAGGCTTGGAGCCTGGAGTTGTTCCAAATTAAACATCAAAGAGAAAAGGAGAAAGCATCAAGAGATACTGAACAAGGAAACTAAGGGCATGATGTCCTCAAAGCAAAGCGCATTAAGGATGAAGAGATGATCAACTATATTCAAAGTTGCCATATAGTGTGAGGACTGAGATTTGGTCCTTGGCTTTCAGAAGATAGAGCTTATTGCAGATTCTGGAGAACAGTGCTGGTGGAGTGATCAGACAAAGCTTGCTTGGAGGGTGTTTCAAAGACAGTAAGAGCAGAAGAATCCAAGATAGCATGTATGGGAAATTCTTTGGAGAAATTTTGCTATAATGGGGAGCAAGGAAGGGGCAATTGTTGGTGGCAAAGCAGAGCAAAGAGAACATTTTTTGAGTTGGGAGACAGAACACCATGTTTGTGTAATAATCTGAATGGTCCTGTAGAAAGAAAAATCTTGATATCGGAAAGGGGAAAGGGGAGGCTGATCAACTTCTTCTTAGGCGTGGGTGGGAGAGGATAAGGACAAGGTGCCAGTGGAGATCTCTCCTATAGAGGGGCTGCAGGGTTTATATTTGCAAAGGGAGTTTGGAGCATGTGAGTAGAGATGATGGTTGATGGGTGCAAATGCTGGTGGGTGTCGATGAAAGTTCTTTTTTTAACCATCAAGAGTCACAGTCATCTGCTGAGTCAGTGTGGGAAAGGAGAAGTGAGATGTTCGAGAAGAAGACATAAGGTATGAAATGGTCACATGGGCGTGTGGGAAAGTAAGTGGAAAAGGATGTGTAGTGTGATCAGCAGGTAGTATTGAGCGCCCAGCTGATGCTAATGACCATGACGTAGAGGGAACACCAGCCAGGAGGTTCTTGCATGTTTATCCAGCCCTGATCAATTGTATGGGCACCTTGCAGAGCAGAGAAGGCAAAAGATTGCCAACAAAGCATAGAGCTAAGTAAGAGAGTGGCAAGAAGTTAGAAGATGTTATGATGTGTGGAAAGAATATAATTATACTGTCTTAGTTTATTATTATATTTTTAATTTCATCTCTTGTTTTACTTATTTCCCTTCAGTCTTCTGGCCTTTGCAGAGGAGCATATGTTTGTGTAGGGATGCCAAGCAGCTCTAGGAAAGAGTCTGTCCTCTCTGAGAGTTTATTTTCAGAGATTTTATCTTTTTGTTGGTCTTTCTTTTCTGAGAAAATTGTTTTTTCTCCTTTTCCTCAGTTATCTTAAAACAAGGTATGGTGTCCATGACCAACCTTGGTAGATACTATCAGAATGCACCTGGGAGGGGCGCCTGGGTGGCTCAGTGGGTTAAGCCTCTGTCTTTGGCTCAGGTCATGATCTCAGGGTCCTGGGATCGAGCCCCACATCGGGCTCTCTGCTTGACAGGGAGCCTGCTTCCTCCTCTCTCTCTGCTGCCTCTCTGCCTACTTGTGATCTCTGTCAAATAAATAATAAAATCTTTTAAACAAACAAAAAAAAATGCACCTTGGATTTGTCACTGATGCATGGTTGATAGCTAGATTCCCTTTAATCCACAACTAGAGACAACGGGATGCCCATAGCTCCCATTCTTATTGCCAGTTTTTTTTCCACAAACATTAGTGGTAGTAGTTGTTACATCTAATGCTCACTGGATTCTTTTGATATTGCTTTCAAATTACTGTTTCTAGGGGTAAGAAGCATATCTAGGAGGGGTTAAGCCACATTGTTATCTGGACATAAAGCTTCTTTGTTCCAGAATTGAGATTGCCTTTTTGTTCTGTTGATAATCAGGTATCTCCACAACTATTCTATAATGATCTTTTGCCTATAAGTTGTCTTTCAATACCAAATTTTCAGGTCGTGTTCTGAACTGTGGTCTATGCTGACCACAGATTGCTGCTTTAGGGCCAACCTCTTAGCTCTTGGCCAGAGATAATGCACTTGGGAAAATGTCCTACTTGCTTTCTTGGTCAGAAATACTCTTGAATACTCTTTTATTCTAACTTTCATTGAATAAGCATATGCTCATTTATCATTTTTTCCCAAGTACTGAAGAATGTTTTTCTATTATGTGTAATGCCACTTTTATTTTTCAACTTATGAATCATTCTTTTAAACCTTACTGTCTAGAGTGAGAATATTCATTCTATTTTTTTTTTATTGTTGCTGTTGCCAAATCAACAAGTTTTAGAATATAACGATAGCAATTATTTCTACCCAAGTGTCCTGGACATCTGATCATTTGGCTGTAGTGTGTACAGTTTTTCACTGTGCAACATAATTTTGTAGTAAAATGAGGATGCTTTGGGCAAGATCATTATGGATAAGCCAATAGGAGTTTGAAACTGTTTAGGTGCCACTTGGTTCAAATTTCTGTCTAGTAATTTTAAATCTGAGACTGAATGTTTAATTGGTACATTATATCCAGACACAATGAACATAATGAAGCTATAATTAAAACTTAATTATCATTAAAACTCATTACAATTAAAACAGGAAAACAGTCTTCACATTTATATCAATGTCCTATTGTATGAAATTTTGAATTATTTTTAGTTTTCACTTGAAAAATATACTTTCTAAATCATGAGTAAACTTGAGGATCATAATGGACTTTGACTTTTTTAAGAAGAGTTTCAGATTTGTTTTGTGGTTGCTGTTGTTGCTGCCTGTTTCTCTCTTAGCTTTTGCTTCAAAAAAAAGGTTCCCTTGTTTCCTGGTTACTCTCAGTTCCCCGGTTTGTAACTTTTTTTTTCAGTATTTAAATTTATTTATTTTTTCAGCGTAACAGTATTCATTGTTTTTGCATGACACCCAGTGCTCCATGCAATACGTGCCCTCCCTATTACTCACCACCTGGTTCCCCAACCTCCCACCCCCGACCCTTCAAAACCCTCAGGTTGTTTTTCAGAGTCCCTAGTCTCTTATGGTTCGCCTCCCCTTCCAATTTTTTTTTTATAAACATATAATGTATTTTTATCCCCAGGGGTACAGGTCTGTGAATCGCCAGGTTTACACACTTCACAGCACTCACGATAGCACATACCCTCCCCAATGTCCATAACCCCCTCCCCCTCTCCCAACCCCACCTCCCCCCAGCAACCCCCAGTTTGTTTTGTGAGATTAAGAGTCATTTATGGTTTGTCTCCCTCCCAATCCCATCTTGTTTCATTTATTCTTCTCCTATCCCCCTAACCCCCCATGTTTCATCTCCATGTCCTCATATCAGGGAGATCATATGATAGTTGTCTTTCTCCGATTGACTTATTTCACTAAGCATGATACCCTCTAGTTCCATCCACGTCATTGCAAATGGCAAGATTTCATTTCTTTTGATGGCTGCATAGTATTCCATTGTGTATATATACCACATCTTCTTTATCTATTCATCTGTTGATGGACATCTAGGTTCTTTCCATAGTTTGGCTATTGTAGACATTGCTGCTATAAACATTCGGGTACATGTGCCCCTTCGGATCACTGCGTTTGTATCTTTAGGGTAAATACCCAGTAGTGCGATTGCTGGGTCATAGGGTAGTTTTGAGGAACCTCCATGCTGTTTTCCAGAGTGGTTGCACCAGCTTGCATTCCCACCAACAGTGGAGGAGGGTTCCCCTTTCTCCGCATCCTCGCCAGCATCTGTCATTTCCTGACTTGTTAATTTTAGCCATTCTGACTGGTGTGAGGTGGTATCTCATTGTGGTTTTGATTTGTATTTCCCTGATGCCAAGTGACATGGAGCACTTTTTCATGTGTCTGTTGGCCATCTGGATGTCTTTGCAGAAGTGTCTGTTCATGTCCTCTGTCCATTTCTTGACTGGATTGTTTGCTCTTTGGGTGTTGAGTTTGCTAAGTTCCTTATAGATTTTGAACACTAGCTCTTTATCTGATATGTCGTTTGCAAATATCTTCTCCCATTCTGTCAGTTGTCTTTTGGTTTTGTTAACTGTTTCCTTTGCTGTGCAAAAGCTTTTGATCTTGATGAAATCCCAATAGTTCATTTTTGCCCTTGCTTCCCTTGCCTTTGCCGATGTTCCTAGGAAGATGTTGCTGTGGCTGAGGTCGAAGAGGTTGCTGCCTGCATTCTCCTCAAGGATTTTGATGGATTCCTTTCTCACATTGAGGTCCTTCATCCATTTTGAGTCTATTTTCGTGTGTGGTGTAAGGAAGTGGTCCAATTTCATTTTTCTGCATGTGGCTGTCCAATTTTCCATTTATTGAAGAGGCTGTCTTTTTTCCATTGGACATTCTTTCCTGCTTTGTTGAAGATTAGTTGACCATAGAGTTGAGGGTCTATTTCTGGGCTCTCTATTCTGTTCCATTGATCTATGTGTCTGTTTTTGTGCCAGTACCATGCTGTCTTGATGATGACAGCTTTGTAATAGAGCTTGAAGTCCGGAATTGTGATGCCACCAACTTTGGCTTTCTTTTTCAATATTCCTTTGGCTATTTGAGGTCTTTTTTGGTTCCATATAAATTTTAGGATTGTTTGTTCCATTTCTTTGAAAAAAAATGGATGGCATTTTGATAGGGATTGCATTAAATGTGTAGATTGCTTTAGGTAGCATAGACATTTTCACTATATTTATTCTTCCAATCCAAGAGCATGGAACATTTTTCCATTTCTTTTTGTCTTCCTCAGTTTCTTTCATGAGTACTTTATAGTTTTCTGCATATAGATTCTTAGCCTCTTTGGTTAGGTTTATTCCTAGGTATCTTATAGTTTTGGGTGCAATTGTAAATGGGATTGACTCCTTAATTTCTCTTTCTTCTGTCTTGTTGTTGGTGTACAGAAATGTAACTGATTTCTGTGCATTGATTTTATATCCTGGCACTTTACTGAATTCCTGTACAAGTTCTAGCAGTTTTGGAGTGGAGTCTTTTGGGTTTTCCACATATAGTATCATGTCATCTGCGAAGAGTGATAGTTTGACTTCTTCTTTGCCGATTTGGATGCCTTTAATTTCTTTTTGTTGTCTGATTGCTGAGGCTAGGACTTCTAGTACTATGTTGAATAGCAATGGTGATAATGGACATCCCTGCCGTGTTCCTGACCTTAGCAGAAAAGCTTTCAGTTTTTCTCCATTGAGAATGATATTTGGAGTGGGTTTTTCATAGATGGCTTTGATAATATTGAGGTATATGCCCTCTATCCCTACACTTTGAAGAGTTTTGATCAGGAAGGGATGTTGTACTTTGTCAAATGCTTTTTCATCATCTACTGAGAGTATCATATGGTTCTTGTTCTTTCTTTTATTAATGTGTTGTATCACATTGATTGATTTGCAGATGTTGAACCAACCCTGCAGCCCTGGAATAAATCCCACTTGATCGTGGTGAATAATCCTTTTAATGTACTGTTGAATCCTATTGGCTAGTATTTTGGTGAGAATTTTTGCATCTGTGTTCATCAAGGATATTGGTCTATAGTTCTCTTTTTTGGTGGGATCCTTGTCTGGTTTGGGGATCAAGGTGATGCTGGCCTCATAAAATGAGTTTGGAAGTTTTCCTTCCATTTCTCTTTTTTGGAACAATTTCAGGAGAATAGGAATTAGTTCTTCTTTAAATGTTTGGTAGAATTCCCCTGGGAAGCCGTCTGGCCCTGGGCTTTTGTTTGTTTGGAGAGTTTTGATGACTGTTTCAATCTCCTTACTGGTTATGGGCCTGTTCAGATTTTCTATTTCTTCCTGGTTCAGTTGTGGTAGTTTATATGTCTCTAGGAATGCATCCATTTCTTCCAGATTGTCAAATTTGTTGGCGTAGAGTTGCTCATAGTATGTTCTTATAATTGTCTGTATTTCTTTGATGTTCGTTGTGATCTCTCCTCTTTCATTCATGATTTTATTAATTTGGGTCCTTTCTCTTTTCTTTTTGATGAGTCTGGCCAGGGGTTTATCAATCTTATTGATTCTTTCAAAGAACCAGCTCCTAGTTTCATTGATTTTTTCTATTGTTTTTTGGGTTTCTATTTCATTGATTTCTGCTCTGATCTTTATGATTTCTCTTCTCCTGCTGGGTTTAGGATTTCTTTCTTGTTCTTTCTCCAGCTCCTTTACGTGTAAGGTTAGGTTGTGACTTGAGACCTTTCTTGTTTCTTGAGAAAGGCTTGTACCGCTATATATTTTCCTCTCAGGACTGCCTTTGCTGTGTCCCACAGATTTTGAACCATTGTGTTTTCATTATCCCGGTTTGTAACTTTTAACTCAGGTGTTCTGATTCCCTTGAGTATGAGTATCTGAAGTGAAGACTAAACATGACCAGTACTCTATGCATGATGCTCAAGAAGCTAAAGTCGAAGACTTAATCTTCATAAATTCAAGTTAAGACCACACAAATGAAAATAAAACAAAATGATATGTACTGTTTGAAATCACATAATTTAAGGTGAGCCCTCATGTCTACCAAAACTAAATAATCAACAAACATGTCTGCATTACACTGGTGTGATAACATATTTCTAGCTGATTTCTCCACAGTAATTTATGATAATAAAAATTAGGTCAAATTAGGTTTACTTTTTCTCCTCATTATCTTTCCTGTATGACAAACTTCTCTAAACTTTGTTGCACAGAAGGACCATTTTGCTATTCTTGGGATTCCATGGCCCAGAGATTCAGTAAGACCACAGTAGGGAAGACAATCTCTGTCTTAGATGTCTATGGGCTCGGGGCCCAGCTGAGAAGGCTCTCATGGCTGGGACATGGAAAACCTGGGGAGAAATTCACTTCCAAGATGGCCTCTCTACCCACAATTCTGACATCTTGGAGTAGCATGACCTGAAGGCTGACACAACTGAGGATGTTTCTCTGAGGGGACCAATGCCTCTTCAGAACATCTGACTGTCTCAGTCAGTAGAGCATGTGACTCTTGACCTCAGGTTGTGAGCTCAAGGCCCACATTAGGGATAGGGTTTATTTAAAAACAAACACACACAAATGCAGCCTCTTTCCGTGGCTTGGGCTTCTCCCAACATAATAACTGGACTCTGAGAAAGAACATGGTTTTTTTTGTTTTTTTGTTTGTTTGTTTGTTTGTTTTTTGTTTTTTTTTTCTTTTTTTCCCCATTTTATTTATTTTTTCAGCGTAACAGTATTCATTCTTTTTGCACAACACCAGTGCCCCATGCAATACGTGCCCTCCCTATTACCCACCACCTGGTTCCACCAACCTCCCACCCCCGTCCCTTCAAAACCCTCAGATTGTTTTTCAGAGTCCATAGTCTCTTATGGTTTGCCTTCCCTTCCAATTTCCCTCAACTTCCTTCTCCTCTCCATCTCCTAATGTCCTCCTTGTTCTTTGTTATGCTCCACAAATAAGTGAAACCATATGATACTTGACTCTCTCTGCTTGACTTATTTCACTCAGCATAATCACTTCCAGTCCTGTCCATGTTGCTACAAAAGTTGGGTATTCATCCTTTCTTTTTTTTTTTTAATAAACATATAATGTATTTTTATCCTCAGAGGTACAGGTCTGTGAATCACCAGGTTTACACACTTCACAGCACTCACGATAGCACATACCCTCCCCAATGTCCATAACCCCCTCCCCCTCTCCGAACCCCACCTCCCCCCAGCAACCCCCCAGTTTGTTTTGTGAGATTAAGAGTCATTTGTGGTTTGTCTCCTTCCAATCCCATCTTGTTTCATTTATTCTTCTCCTATCCCCCTAACTCCCCATGTTGCATCTCCATGTCCTCATATCAGGGAGATCATATGATAGTTGTCGAGAAAGAGCATGTTGAGGTGGGGACTCAGGAACGAGCTTCCCAATGACACCAAGTAGAGTTCCCATGACTTTTTCTGACCTAGCCACAGAATTCACAGTGTTGATTCCATCCATTGTACTCTGACGGTTCCAGGAGAGAGAAGCCCACTCAGATGCAAGGGAAGGAGACATAACCGGACCTCTTGCTATGAGGAGTGACAGGTCACCTGGGACAAGAGGATGTGGGAAGAGCAATAATGCTGAAGCCACTTAGAAAATGCAATCAAAGACATCTGAACATTATTACTATTGACTTCCATCTCCCAGCGTGTGTGGTCCCACGTATATACAACACACCCAAACACTACATATCACACCATGCCTATGAATACAGCGCGAATATGCTAGACTCTGCTGTGAGCCCTCTGAGGCAGCTACCTGGAACTTGGCTTACATTTGGAATAGCTTCTGAGTTATTTATAAGACAATCCATATTTAGTTATACTACGACAACCCTACTCTTGAGCAGGTTAACAGCATAAATTCAATTATGGCAAAATTATAACACTGGAGATACAATTCAGGGTCAATGATCTTAGTTCCAGGCAAAAAGTGGTGACATAGCTTTTAAGTGAAATGAATACAAGTTCTAGCATATATATGTAATAATCTTATTTTAGTACATATATAATACATATAATAAGTATTATAGTACTCATATATATTTATGTACATTGATGACATATGTATGTAACTACATTATTAAGATGGAACATGGCAAATATGTGATGTATGTATATATATACACACATATATATGTACATTGTGACATATAGATATAATTATATTATTAAGATGAAACAGAGCAGGCATGGTATTTTGTAATTTTGTAATTTTTCTTTATGCTCTGAATCAGAGTTTATCAAAAAGATCTATTATAAGAAAAATGTTCAACAGCCTGCTACAACACACATTTACCAGCTCCCACGTCCACATGCATGAAGAATTTGAGTACAGGGAATGTCTGCTGAGAGCAATTGCTTTGCTTAGCTTGACTTTTTAGTGTACTACTCAGAATTTTAAAAATATGTAATATATATTGGATACACGGGAACCTACATAATTCCACCATACTGTATACTTATTACCAAATGAAACTCCCTTCCCCTTTTGGGAAATTTCTGTAGATCAAATGAATATATATACATAATTCACTGGATTACCAAAATATGATTTAGATGATAAAATAGATAACTAAAATATACTTGTTGAAACTAAATTGTCCTTTAGTTTACTGAATAAAGCAGTGAGATTGTACCTGCAACTGACTCATTAAAATGTAAGTGCTAATAAGTAAAAGGAAAAAAAAACTAAACTGTTACATGGGTAACATCTAAGCCTAACTGAAAGTAATAAAATCTTTTTTAAGCAGGAAAATTTATTACTTTTGGTCATGACATCTTTATTAGAGATTAAAATTCATGTGGGTATCTACGTTGTCTAAAGAACTTCCATCTTTTCAGAACAAATTTGCAAATTAGCCAAATAAAACTCTGGCACAATACTGTTTCTTTCAGACTGAGTGGAGTCAAAACTCACTTGCTCTTATCTCTCTTTCTCTATATTTTATTACTGTGTGTACCGTACGCAATCTTATATTCTTACAGTTCATAAGTGCGCTAATGCTCTTGATCATTCACTGAGGATAGGGTTCATTCTGTGAACATCTTTCCATTCCCAGTATTTATCCTTATGGTTAACACTTTTCTATCAACAGGAACATTCACTCAAATATATTATTTGGTTGAATCAATGACAGAACACGTTACTTGGTTTCTGAATCTGCTACAAAAATTGCATCCAAAATCAGTTTGGATATTGTGCCCATTGCTGCTATGAACATTGGGGTGCAGATGCCCTTTCTTTTCACTAAATCTGTATCTTTGGGATAAATACCCAGTAGTGCAATTACTGGGTCATAGGGTAGCTCTATTTTTAGTGTCTTGAGGAACCTCCATATTGTTTTCCAGAGTGGCTGCACCAGCTTGCATTCCCACCAACAGTGTAAGAGGTTTTCCCTTTCTCCACACCTCGCCAACATCAGTTATTCTTGTCTTTTAATTTTTGCCATTCTACCTGGTATAAGGCGGTATCCCATTGTGGTTTTGGTTTGTATTTCCCTGATGGCTAGTGATGTGGCATTTTTTTTCATGTGTCTGTTAGCATTGAGCACTGGGTTTTCTACGCAACTAATGAATCATTGAACACTACATCAAAAAGTAATGATGTCCTACATGTTGGCTAACTGAACACAATAAAAAATGTTTTAAAAATTGCTGTCAGTTGGGGCGCCTGGGTGGCTCAGTGGTTTAAGCCGCTGCCTTCGGCTCAGGTCATGATCTCAGGGTCCTGGGATCGAGTCCCGCATTGGGCTCTCTGCCCAGCAGGGAGCCTGCTTCCCTCTCACTCTCTCTGCCTGCCTCTCTGCCTACTTGTGATCTCTCTCTGTCAAATAAATAAATAAAATCTTTAAAAAAAATTGCTGTCAGTTTTCTAAAAGTTTTTTTTTTCTGGTAAAATTTGCCTTATCAAGTTAATTCACATTATCCCATTAGATAACTCATTAAAAATCACGTTTGAGGCATTTCTTAAACTTGGATTATATTCAAAGTCCAATGACAATTGCCTGATACAGTCACAATGCTTCCAGGCTTTCAGAATGATGCAGCCCTTACCTTTCATTAATAAAGTTGAGACGAAATTTAAGACAGATCTACTCTATTCACACTTTCCTGTTAGATATGTGGCACGACCTTGTAGACATTTTGTTCCCCTTGCTTTTCACACTTGATCGCTTAGCAAGATGGAGTGTTGTTTTCTCCATCATTTTCATGCCTTCGGAGTTCTTCACTGAGAGAATACATCATTGTTTATGCCACACATGGATCTCCTTTTCACAGTGTTTGCAATCATGAGTAGTGCTGCAATAAACCGCTTTATGTATACATCTTTAATTTTCTGCCAGTTTATCTTCAGAATAGATTTCAAAAAAGCGATTGATCGCATTCTAAATTGTGCTCTATCTTTCAATTCCCCTTTGCAGATAAATACTCAGAAGTGGGATTGCCGGATCATGCAGTAGCTCTATTTTTTAGTTTCTTAAGGAATCTGGATACTTTTTCTAGAGCGTCCGCACCATTTTACATCCCCACTGACAGGTATAAGAGCTCCCATGTCTCCACGTTCTCGCCACCATTTTTATTTTCTTTTTTATAGTTGCCATTCCTAACAGGGTGAAGTACCCTCCCTGTCTAAAATTTGGGTGCTCTGTTTTGGAAAACAGGTGCCTGGTTTACACTCTGATCACTGAGGCATCCACTTCGAAGAAGGCTAGCTTGACTAAACCCACTGCCAGCCACAGGCTAGATGAAGTTGGTTGCCTCCCTGCTCTGAAGCTCCTTTGTTTCAGAGCTCTTGGTTGATTGGGATAACTGACCATTTGTGCTGCTTGCTTGTTCTCTTCCTGTGTTTTAATTCCTCCTCCTATGTTTTAAATTCACCAATAAAGAGAGACCCTGCAAAACCCTAGGCCCCTACATTTGACCACAGGGAAAGCAGAACTCCAGGTCTGTGTGCCTTCTCCCTGTGTGGACGGAGATGTGCTGTGTGTTTCCACACCCCAGAAACTAGGGTGTATGACTTATTTTCCCCAAAGTTTCTTGTCAGTTATTGCTGAGGGCATCTTGCGGACCTAACTACCACAAGGGACAGTCTCTTGACTAAATGGACTTACCAATAGGCTGAAAGTAGCACAAAATACAGGTGTGAGAGGTTATCTCTGTGGTTTTGAGTTGCATTTCCCTGATAATCAGTAGTATGGACACTTTCCCTCGATAAACCTGTGAAACTAGAAATATATACAAGTCACAAGCTCTATTGCTGAATTCCCAAAGGTATAGAACTTTGGAAGAATTAAAGGCACAAATGAAACCCGTGGGCAGAACAAGGTGTTAGCTGGATCAACCCCCAAGTTCTTTGGTGTAGCAATTTCTAGGCAAATGGCTGGTAGCACGTTCTCCAGGGATGACAATTTTAGCAAGGGGTGTTCAGAGTCTAACGTGTGTTATTAAAAGGCTTGGTTCCCGTTTTTGCCCTTAAGCAGAGATTGTGATATTTTCCTTTTCTAATCCATAAATAAAATTTCAACATGTTTGTCTTCCCATGGAAGCCCCTTATGGACTTTTCTACTCTTGATTTTCGTTAGAAATCTATTTATGGATTTATATGCAGTCTCAGAAGTGAAAAGGAAGTTATTAGTCAAGAGGTATGACCACTCTCTTTCCAAACGAGAAATTGTAAGGTTAGATGTTTTGTAGTTGACCATGATCAGAGGCTGTGGATTTATGGAAACACATTGTATTTCAATATTTAAATAAAAATATTTAAATTAAAGAGCTGGATTCACGAAGGGGCATTAAGAGACAAGAAGAGCCTACACAATATTAAGTCCTAACGACAACCTACAAACCAGCTAAGCAAAATTTGGCTCTACACATTTGCAATTGCCTGATCGATCCAGTTAGTGGCATCTCCTATCACTTGGAAAAGAATTTTACTAAATCCATTTTACAGAATAATATGATCCATATATTTGAGCAAATCTTCTGCAGGAAATAAACCAATGTGCTCCTATGTTCTTGAGACACAGCTCTGACAATGTTGTTTCCTATGATTTTTTTAAACGTTTATTCATTTCATTAATCCTCACTTCCTTCTGGAAATGTGAAAGTACGTATAACTCACTGTACATGCTACTAATGTATTTTTTAGTCTAGCATTCATAAAAAATTGCTTGAAATATCATCATGTTTTCAATTAAAGTCATAAATACCATTTTTTACTTTCCTGGATGTTTAGATACTTATATGACTTTATTTTCTAGAACTGATTTTGTTTTGCTTGCTTACCATTATTGGACTTTTTGTCTCCCTCCCCAAAAAAAAACACATAAGAAGAAAGAAGCCTGTTGGAATTAAGTATATAATTAATTTTTTATATATGTATATTTGTTTCATAGTTTTCACCATTATTTAAAATAGTTTAATTTTTATGCATTATCTGAACATTGGATTCTCTCCTACTGTAGGTATATCAAGTCAATATTCACAATATTAACAGCTATGAATTGACTGGTTTTACATTTGTATTACTTATGTCTAGACACTGTTTATTCTCTTATAGTTAAGAAAACCATTACTTATAGACATGAATGACATATCACCTTTTTTTTGATGGTGTTAGTCTTGGTGGTTGTTGTTCTGTGGTTGTGGTTATGGTTTCCATTACAATTTTTCCAGATCATTGTGCCATTAAGATCTATGATCACTGGATAAACCATGGATATTATTTTTCATTACATGAGTTAGTGGTTTTTATTTTTAATTTTTCTTTGGAATTTGGGAAGTTATTTTGGTATTAGCAAAAAAATGATCTTTCCATGATGACAGCTCAGAGGGAAGCGTGCTAAATTCAAAGCTATCGCTGAGTTCCTTTAATTAGTGTTTTAGTCTGCACCCATGCTCATAAGTAAAGTAAAAATGTATTTTTCTGACATTTAACAAAAGCCTAGGAGAAGGCTTCTTGCTTTGTTAGAATTAAATACTTTGGTACATATCAATATATTCAGAAAATTATGATATTTTATGGCAACCATTAATTGTATCTGAAAAAACTCTATCTGGAACTGATGAGTCAGTATTGAACTACAGAAAGAGAGGAAACCGGGTAATGCTAGGTCATTGCCCCACTCCTGTTATCATCACCATCATGAGATTCTCCTGGAGAATGTCCTTACGATCCAGTTTGGTCTTCCTGAGCGAAAATGGTCTGAGCATGTGACATCTGCTGTTTCCTTGCTGGTCACTCTGCTCATTGTTCTACCTCCTGGGAAGGCTGCTGTCTTAGATTGTCTGGGCTTTTTTACTGCGATAGCTTTACACAAGGCTGTAGAGACTCTGCAGCTCCTTCTACAAATGGCAGAGTCTAATTTCTCTTCACTTGATTGTGGACACTTGTAATGAAAAAAATGAAGCAAAAATAAAATTGCGTTTTTTCTGAGGCTTCGTAGAAAAAAATGATACTGCTTCTGCGTAGTTCTCTCTTCCCCTTCAAATATGTGCCTAAGCCTACAGGGAAGAGGTCTGCCTGCCCTAAAGCTGCCATGCCTGAAAGGCCCCATTAGGAAGACACATGGGAACCCCAGGTTCAGCGGTGCCCAGAAGACTGTCTGAGCAGCAACCCCCTGCAGCTCCTTCCAGTCTCAAGATTCAAGGCCATAATTACTGCAAATTTAGCAGAGATGACCCTATTCTCTCTGCCCTGTCCAAATTCCTGATCCACAGAGTCTGTGAGCATAAAAGATGATGGCTATAAACCAGTAAATGTTCATTTGTTTTGCAGTAATAGTAACCAAAATCCTTTAAAATACATTCTTAAGAACCCAATTAATCCAGGGGCACCTGGTTGGCTCAGTCCGTTGAACGTCAGATTCTTGATTTCTTATCAGGTCATCATGATCTCAGGGTCTCTCTCCTTCCCTCAAATAAACAAATAAAAAATATTTAAATTTAAAAAACCTAATTGCCCCACAGATCCCTTTTCCCACTCCTTCCCTCATATCTTAAATCAATTTCTAATCAATAATGGAGTATTAAAGTACATAGGAGAACACCAAATAACTTCCATTTTAGAAATGAAGTGTGAAGTTACTATTTTTTCTGTGTTTTGAACATGTTTAATTCCAATAAAATACAACTTTTTTATTCATTTTTAAAATAAGTATGTCTTTTTCCTTTTTCGATAATGACTAAGCTGAGATAAAGCCCATAAGGATCATCTGAGACAAATTTTGTAAGCAAGTCCTGGATCCTCCTTCTTTCTAAGTTTATTTTTCATTATCATTATCCAGACAGGCAAATGTTCATCAATGAGCATCAAGTGCTGTTGGAAGTTTACAATGATAAGGGATGAGAGAAACTGCAGGCCATTTTGATAAGGCTGATGTTAGCGTTGGAGAGGCACCCTTAAATGGAATTTCAAGAGAACCAGTGGGTTAAAGGATTAGTAAGAGAGAAAAAATAAAGACAGTGAGCATAGCTAAGTCAAGATTTTAGCTATGAAGATGAGAAATATAACCACAATTTCAAACAAACATGAAATCAAAAGAAGGTGTTGATTTTTTGTTTTGTTCTTTTTAAAGATGGCATATGCTTGAGCATGCTTACATTCTTTACTGAGGGACTCTAGAGATAAGTTGACAGTATGGGACTTAGTAAATGTAGAAAAGAGATCCAGGTCTCTGACTAAGGGAAAGTGAGCTTCCTGCTGAGCTCACAAGGGAGGATTGGTTTAGAGACAAAAAAAGAGCATCCTTTTCATTATAATAAGAAATGAGAGTAAATATTATTAAATGCTATATAGAGTATTAAACTTAATTTGCCAAAAAATGAATCTTAAAGAATTGACAAAATGAAAGGAAATTAAGGGTAATCTAGATAAAGTTTTCTAAATCAAAAGACTTGCACTAGGATAACAAGGAATAGGAATTCTAGTGAAAGGATGGGAAAACATCTCCATCTCCTGCTCTTCTGATGGAAAACAAAAGAACTACAAATATGTAGGAAGGACATCCTCCATAGCTCACCAGGAGGCCTTCCAGAAGAGATGTCTATCTCTTTCTTTTCTCCTTTTAAAAGAATCAAAAGGATATTTTCATACTTTTAATGAATTCAATGCCCTCTATCCCAAGAATACAGTCTTACCTTCTCGACAATGTCTCATATCTCTTTAACATGATGCAAATAGATACATCTTCTTAATGCAGTTACATTTGGCTTTTTGTCAAGGCATATGTAAAGATCATTCATTTTCGATCATCCATTTTAGAGTTACATAATGTATATTCTGTGTATACCCACAAATCTATGAATAAAAATAAAATATAAATGCAACATATTCACTTACATTCAATGTTTTGACAAGTAAAGCTAATGGGTTAATTTAACATTCCAAGAATGTCTGTGTGGAGTGAAAAAGTACAATAATACAGTGACCTTTCAAAGCTGTTTCCACTGTATATACAAATTCCTGCAGTATTTATTTTCCAAATGAATTTTTCCCATCTCAAAAATATTATAGAATATATGAGGTGCAATACATCTTTTAACTGTCTTTGCTATGTGTAAAATTATTGTATGAGTTGATTAAAAGTTCTAACCCCAACATAAAAGCCAAATCATGAAAACATACTTGAGACTGTATACATTTGTGAGGCTCTAATTTGGAAATATTCAATTTTATCAATTTGCATTGTGCCATAGAAATTATCCCCTACCTTGGGACGCCTGGGTGGCTCAGTGGGTTAAAGCCTCTGCCTTCGGCTCAGGTCATGATCTCAGGGTCCTCTGATCCAGCCCTACATTGGGCTCTCTGCTCAGCAGGGAGCCTGCTCCCCCCTCTCTCTCTGCCTGCCTCTCTGCCTAGTTGTGATTTCTCTCTGTCAAATAAATAAGATATTTAAAAAAAAAAAAGAAATTATCCCCTACCTCAGGGTGCCTGGGTGGCTCAGTTGGTTAAGGTCTGCCTTGGACTCAGATTATGATCCTGGGGTCCTGGGATCAAGCCCCAAGACAAGCTCTCTGCTCAGTGGGGAGCCTGCTTTTCTCCCCCTGCCAGCCATATCCCTACTTGTCTTCTCTCCTTCCCTGTCAAATAGATAAAATCTCTTAAAAATTTTTTAAATAAAAAATAAGTTTTAAAAAAAGAAATTATCCCCCACCTCTGCCAAGTAGCATTTGGACATTATTATCTGAAAAATTATTTTTTATCCAGATAGTCATTATTTTTCAAGCACAAAACAAATACTTTAGTAACTTTTGCTTCTGGTGAACCTTATTATTATTACATTTTATTTCTTAATATTATTCTGCATGAGGGACAGGAGTTTGCTAAAGATCTAGCCTATGGTCTAGTCCATACAAAAATTCTTAACTATAGGCACTTCATGGAAATAGAACTATAGTTACCAGCATTTATCTATACCTCTCTCATCCCCCCCACCATATATGAGGAATAAAACAAAGATAAGATGTAGAAAACTATCAAGAAATGAGCTCATGTAAAAAGGTGAGGTAATAGCAGAAATTCAGGAGTCCCAATGAACTCACATAGTCTAATAAAGGCAAGATATAAAAACATTGGAACAACCCTAGTGGCTGTTATTTGAGAAGGACTATGACCTGTGTGTACAAAGGTAGCCAGTCCATCTACAGGGGCAGGATAGAGAAGGTCTGCCTGCCATTAGAAAGTGGCACCATTGGGAGAGCCATTGGCTTTTCAACTAATGGGTCATGATAATCTGCAGTTCACTCAACTCTTTGGCATTCAGCTTCTTTATCCATAGAATGTGAGGGATTAATTAGATATTTTAGAAGCTTCTAACACACACACACATATAAAAATATATACACTTACATGTTTATATGTTTGACTTACTAATTTTTTTTAAGATTGTATTTATTTATATGACAGAAAGAGATCACAACTAGGCAGAGAAACAGGCAGAGAGAGGAGGAAGCAGGATCCCTGCTGAGCAGAGAACCCAATGTGGGGCTTGATCCCAGGACTCTGGGATCATGACCTGAGTCAAAGACAGAGACTTTAACACACTGAGCCACCCAGGCACCCAACTTACTAAAATTTTTAAAATATTGCCTCTATTTATAAGAGATATTGGCCGACAGCTTTCTTTTCATGTGATTTCTTTTTCTGGTTTTGATATCAGAGTGTTCAGCATTGTAGAATGAGTTGAGAAGTATTCCCTTCTTTTCAATTTTCTAGAATAGTTTGCATAGATTTAGTATTATATCTTCATTAGATGCTTCATAGAATTTTCATTGAAGCCATCTGGTCCTGGGGTTTACTTTATGGGAAGGATTTTAACTACCAATTCAACTCCTCTGATAGATAAATTCTACTCAATTTTTTATTTCTTCTTGAATATATTTGGTTATTTATTTATTTTAAGTAAATGTTCAATTTCATCTAGGCTAATAAACTTTTCAAAAATATTTTATTTATTTATTTGTGAGAGAGAGAGAGGGAGAGAGAACGAGCTGGGGGGAGGGACAGAAGGAGAGGAAGAAGCAGACTCCCTGCTGAGCAGGGAGCCTGGGATCCTGACCTGAGTCAGAGGCTTACCTCTGAGCCACCCTGGGGCCCCTAAGCTGACAAATTTATTGACACAAAATTAATCACATTATTGCCTTATTATTCTTTTAATATTTAAAGATTTTGTAGTGATATCCCTTTTTGGAATAAGTGTTTTGATAATCTTCATCTTCTTTTCCCCCCTAAACTCTCTAGCTAAAAGTTTATTCATTTTAATGATGTTCTTTAAGGCTCAGATTTTTATTTCATAGAAAATTTCTTTTGTTTTTCTGTTATCTATTCATCATTTCTGCTTTTTGTCTTTATTATTTGTTTCTGCTTACTTAAGTCTGATTTCTTTGATTTGATATTTTTCCACTTTCTTAAGGTAAAAGCTGAGATCATAGATTGTAGGCCTTTCTCTTTTTCAATAAAGAGTTTATTAGTATAAAATCCCCTCTATATACTGCTTTAGTTGTATTTCACAAATACTGCATATTGTGTTTTCATTTACTTTCAATACAAAATAATTTTTAATTTCCCTTTTGATTCCTTTTTTGTCTGGTGGGTTATTCAGAAATGTGCTATTTAGTTTCCAAACGTTTGGGGATGTTTTAAAGATATCTTCCTATTAGCACTTTACAGTTTAATTTCATTTGAGTCATAAAGCATGTGTATCATTGTGTATCATTGAAATCCTTACAAATTTATTGACACTTGATGTCGTCTTACAAGAGGATTTATATTGGGAAGTATTCTGTGCTCACTGAGACTGTGTACTCTAATGTCGTATGTAATGTTCTAGAAATGTCAATCAGATCATTTGCTGAGAGATTTATTTTCTGTATTCTCTGTCCTTGCTAATGTTCTGTCTACCTGGTCAATTTGGGGGGAATGGATGTTGAAGTCTTCGGCTATAATTGTGGATGTGTCTGTCCTTTCCATGGCTCTGTAATTGGCTGCATGGATGCATAAATTATTTTGTCATCTTGTTGATTAGACATCTGAAGATAATCAAAAAGTGAACAAAAATCTATTATCTCAATTGTCCTTGAAGTTGAGCATATTTTTTTTAAAGATTTTTTATTTATTTATTTGACAGAGAGAGATCACAAGTAGATAGAGAGGCAGGCAGAGAGAGAGAGAGGGAAGCAGGCTCCCTGCCGAGCAGAGAGCCGGATGCTGGACTCGATCCCAGGATCCCGAGACCACGACCCGAGCCGAAGGCAGTGGCCCAACCCACTGAGCCACCCAGGCGCCCGAAGTTGAGCATATTTTAAAAGAGTTTTGGTTTTTTAGGTTTTTTGTTGTTGTTGTTTTCTGATGAAGACCTTGAGTTCATATAAACAAATTGGTGATTTAAAGGATCAAAGAGAGACAACCATTTGGAGTTCCTGGAGGAAGCCCTGAGGGCAGGTAGTAGAGTTAGCCTACTGGGGAGGGCTCTCCTGAGAGTGGAGCCCAAAAGGTTGCCCAGCACCAGGATGGCCAAAGTGGTACCTTTTAGAGCTCAAATATCTAAGATGGAATTGGTGTTTTCTGTGGCTATATGGCATAAATATTTCCTATTAGTGACCCATCAAATCTACATTAAAGTCTGCTTTTATACTATTGCTCTCTGTTCAAATAGCATCTTTTTTCTCAGTTCAAAAGAGTTTCAAGTTTCAAGTTTGAGTCACTATAGTGAGGCTCAGAGATGGCCAAAATGCAGGAACGTGGTCAGTGCTGGCCATCACAATGGGGGTACCTGAGAGTTTAGAGGAATTTAGGAAGCTTTGGACTTTCTCAAACCATGAAATTTAGAGCTGGTGGCATCCTTATTTTTCCAGCTGGAAGACAAAATCTCAGCAAAGGAAAGGATTTGTAATCATTACATACTCGAGATTTGCCTTCTTCAGAAGGGGGTACAATAGGAAGAAATTGATTATTTTTTAATTTAAATTACAAACCCTGCAAATTGTACTGCTTCAGACACTTTCTATGGGAAATGGATAAAGCATAACATTGGTAACTCTGAATAATTTGCCATTTGTCTATGGTCAGATGTTTTCTGGTTATAGTTTTGAGAACCACAATATCTAGATTATACATTTATTACAGTAGAGTTTCCACACATATGTCTATAATGAGTCATAGGGTCATTTGAACAAAATTTACATTTAGCTGAAGGAAGCCCATGGAGCCTTTGCTTACATGGTTTAACTTTTGTTTACAGCTTTCCATATGCCCAGACTTTAACAATCTGTCACACAGATTTAAAAAAATCATTTGCAATCACCCAAATTTCCTTCAGCATGAATAATATATACCGAGAAATGTTGGAAGATAATTAAAATGAAAACCAGCAATTTAGAGCACACTGAGTATGAATTAAAGTACGCTATCTGCTTTAAATGGGAATTTTCTGAGGAACAGATGGGCTCTTTTCTAAAGTCGGTAGCTTTCACCTAGCTACAGAGTCCTGGAATCTTTCAATGCAACCCATCGTGGCACAGCCATGAAAAAATGGGGTTGGGTGTGTTGCCAGCCATAAAATGATCCCCAAGATGGGATATCCTCAGAATCAAGAGTAAAAGAAAGTAAGAACTACTGAAAACTCATTTTAGAGGAATCTTGGAAAACTCTGTTCTTCAAAATCCATGCCCCATTCAACGTTTGGATTCATTGTTCGTTCTGGACAATAAAACTTTCCTGAATTTGAAAGTTAGAAATGAGGTTTAAAAACTGGGCAGACGAAAATTTGTTAACTACTGAGAATTGGTTTCTAGGATTGGTAAGACACTGGCTTCATGTCTGTTATAATACAACTTTGTTATATGCCCTAAGACCCATGATTTCACTTCTCTGAGCATTGGTTCTTTGTCTGGAAGACTGAGACAACCATGGTGTCTCTTGATGAGGTTGCTCTTAAGACTAGCTATACAATACCATACACGGGTAAAAACCCTCAGAGCTAGTCACTGTGCAAAGTCAATATTCAGTAAATGTCTGCTCACACAATGAGCAAATCCCTGACCAAAGGAAGTACATTTAGTACCTTCTCAACTGGCCATATCGCACACTCCGTCGTGGAGTAGTTACTAATATAATAATATATTGAATTCTTATTTTATAAATTATGTATATAATAAATTATACATGTATATAGTGATATAATAAATATATTAATAAAGGCAGTTCATTGATACTTTACCTTTCTAAAGCATTCAAAAATTTAAGCATTTGGAAAATGGCTCCATATCCTTGGTAAACATGGGCAAAAGGCATAGTCAGAGCTTGGTTTATTGTTCTGGGGAGAAAATGATCATTGCCCGGAAGCATCAATCCAACATTATGACATTAGTGCAGGAACTTCTTTTTTTTTTAAAGGTTTCTTTTTTAAGATTTTATTTATTTATTTGACAGACAGAGATCACAAGTAGGCAGAGAGGCAGGCAGAGAGAGAGGGGGGAGCAGGCTCCCCACTGAGCAGAGAGCCCAATGTAGGGCTGGATCAGAGGACTCTGAGATCATGACCTGAGCAGAAGGTGGAGGCTTAACTCACTGAGCCACCCAGACGCCCCAGTGCAGAAACTTCATAACTGAGAAATGTCTTTGTAATGAAGAATTTACAGTGTGGAAGTTGAGGGACATGGAGTTTACATCTACCTCCTAATTATAATATTCAAATGCATGAATGACTTACATCATCTTAAAGTCATTAAGGACAGTCTGAGCTACAGGATCATATCCCTATCTTAGTGATCAAGTAAAAGCATCTGCTATCAGTCATTAAATGAAGCCCAGCAAATTCAATCATGTAAAAATGCAGATTGTATTTTTGTGAGATGAGAAGAAAAAGAAATTTTTCTGCTAGTACATATCCTCACAAAAACCTCAAAAGAAAAGACAATAAAACACACAGCCCACACGGAACTTGTTCTGACCTGAGGAAAGCCACAGGATGGGGGGCAGTCAACTCCTTCCCACGTTCCTTGCAATCAAGAGCAGGAGCCCAACCACCTCTGACCCCAGGCACTAAAAGGAGGACAGAGACTGCTGGAGTGTTTCCTTGCCTGAGAATTTCCTTCTTTATGGATTTTACCATGGGTGTGAATGCATCCCTTCTTGACAGTCCATGTGCAGTGGAGGTCATTTAATAGTGCCAGGTCAGAATTGGACTTCATGGTTAGGATGGCACGCGCTTTTCTCCAGCTGAAATATATGATAAACTCTCATTGTCCTCTGAGGGTCAATTATTAGGAAAATCTAAGGTTCGTTTAACTCAGTTCTGGTTTGATAGTCATACTCCAAAGTTCTCCAGTCCTCAGACAACCACCAGAAGCCACTCACCCCATCCCCACACCTTCCCGGTCAATGACACCCGAGTTGACAGTTCTTGGTGAATGGTAGAGATTCTCGCCTTCTGCATGCCCGGTGACTTCCTTCATGTCCCATTCCTGTAGCACTCAGTGGTCCTGGGGTATAGCCTGGGCTGGACCAAAGACAACTTGGGGTGAAAATTCCATCTCCCAACTTTCCTTTGTCTGCACAGCATTGGGGTGCTTTCTACAGGAGAGCTGAGTGCCAGCCACAACGACAAATGCTACCCAAATCCTCAGGCAACATGTTTTTAATATCCTGCTTCTCTCAGGATGTTATTTTTATCATTCATAATTCTCCACGTATTTACGGGAAGGAAATACAAAGTAACAGGAAGAGGAATATTTGTAATATTTGGGATTTACAAACAAACAAGTGAATGAATGAATGAACAAATGAATGTATCCTCCATCCACTGTAACATTCCTGGCACTGAACACAGCGCCTGGCACAGACGGAAAAAAAAAAAAGCTCAAAAATAAGAGTTGAGTGAATCCCTGTATAAATGAAGTAGTTTGAGCACAAGCTTAGTAGTAATGCCAACGCCGGCCATTTCCCCAAGAGGACAGTGCTTTGAGGACCCACAGGTGATGACAACAGGATCCCTACTACCATGCAATTAATTTTACTAAATCACACTATCTACACTATGGTTTTAAACCACTTTCTTGAGTTGTAACTGACACGCCAAAATTCTACCCCTTGAAAATGTATCATTCAATGATTTTTAGAAAATTCAGAGAGTCCCACAATCTTTAGCACAACTCAATTTTAGAGGACTTCTTGTGTCCGTTTTTCAGTTACTCGCTACTGCTAACCTCCACCCCCAGATAACCATGAATCTAGGGACAGTCTCCATCACTGGGCTGTGTCTAGAAATTCCATATTAATAGAATCAGACAGTAGGTAGGCTTTGGGTCTGGCTTCTTTTCCTTAGCATAATTTTCCCGAGGCTCCTGCACATCGTCGCACCTATCAGCATATCCTAATGTATTAGTGGGCGCTGTTTCCATATGTGGGTGCTCCTCATATCATTTCTCCATTCACTGAAGCGTGAACATGTTTTTGGCTGTCAAGAATAATGCCACTATCAGCTTTCACCTACAAATCATTGTGCGAACACAGGTTTTCATTTCTTTTCTTTCTTTTTTTTTTAATATTTTATGTATTTGAAAGAGAGAAATCACAACTAGGCAGAGAGGCAGGCAGAGAGAGAGGAGGAAGCAGGCTCCCTGCAGAGCAGAGAGCCTGATGTGGGGCTTGATCCCAGGACCCTGGGATCATGACCTGAGCCGAAGGCAGAGGCTTTAACCCACTGAGCCACCCAGGTGCCCTGGTTTTCATTTCTTTTGAGTAATACTTGGGATGGGATTATTGGGGCATCTAATAAATGTAAGTTTTATCTTTTGAAAAACTGCCAAACTGTTTTTCCAGAGTGCCATTTTACATTCTTACCAGCAATCAATGATAGATCTCGTTTTTATGAGACCTTATTAGCACTTGGTATATTCCATCTTTTTTATTGCAAACTCTCTACTGTGGACATAGTGGTATCTCACTTGATTTTAATTTGCATTTCCCAAGTAACTAATGATGGTGAACATATTTTCATGTGCTTATGAGTTATTCTCATATCTACTTTGTCAAATTTTTAAAAATCTTTCACTCATTTTATAATGTGACTATTTTTTAAATTATTGAATTGCAACAGTGCTTTGTATATCCTGCTCATGAATTCTTTATCAGATAAATGATTTGCAAATATTTGCTCCTAACTTGCTCCCAATTATCATAATTATTTTATGGATCATACTTAAAGTACAACAACTAAGAAATCCTTACTTCTTCTATGATTAAGTCCATTTTCTCCTGTTTTATTCTAGAAGCCAGGAAGTTTTAATCAGTTATGGTCTTGTAGTTCTCAGTTGCCCCTTTACCTTTTGTCTTTTCTCCCATCTACCACCTTTTCCTTTGATAATTCTTTCTCAGATTTTTTGTAACCAAAAAGAATGAGGATCCCCATCCCTATTTTATTTATTTTTTTAAGATTTTATGTATTTGTCTGAGAAAAAGAGAGAGCATGCCTGAGTAGGGGGAGGGCTGAGGGGGTGAGAGAGAGACACTCTCAAGCAGACTCCTTGCTGAGCACAGAGCCCAAGTCAGGACTCAATCTCAGGACCCTGAGATCACGAATGAGCTGAAACCAAGAGTCAGATGCTTCATGGGCTGAGATATCCGTGTTGGCCCCATCCTTATTTTAAACAAAGTGAATTATCTTTTATTTTCATTTGCTTCCTTCCTCTGTGACAGTGAAAAATTTCCTTGTTGCAGTGGTAGCTCTACCCTGTATGACAACCAGGCTCCGCCCACCCCAAAGGGCACCGATCTAATTAAGCTATAAGAAATACATGTGGTGTGTGTGTGTGTGTGTGTGTGTGTGTGTGTGTATGTGTATATAGTGGTGAGACCATGAAGATCTAAACACTTAGCAAATTTCACGTGTAGAATACAGATCAACTATAGTCATGTGCAGCACATAAAATCTCTATAAATTGTTCATCCCGCATAACCAAACCTTTGTACTCTTTGTCCAACCTCTCCCCATTTTCCCCACCCTTAACCCTTAGCAACCATGATTTTATTTCAAGTTTTATGAATTAAACTTTTTTATATTTCACCTATAAGTGGAACTGTGCAGTATTTGTCTTTCT
The DNA here is from genome assembly GCF_922984935.1 of Meles meles. NCBI lineage: Eukaryota > Metazoa > Chordata > Mammalia > Carnivora > Mustelidae > Meles > Meles meles. Next base: position 177,678,358 of record NC_060068.1, on the reverse strand, counting down.
GAGCCTGGCTTATTTCACTTAGCTGAATGTCCTCTAGGTTCTGATGTGGAAACAAGTGTCCATAGAAGGATAAATGATGAGCACATTATATATGTAATGAACTTAAAATATACAGCAGGAAGGGAGAGGAAAGAAAAGCAAGGGGAAAGAGAGTGGGATGCAAGTATGGTAACAGTAGTTCAGCTGAGCTGGTACAGAGAACCAAGCTGTCAGGTGTGGGTGTAGCCGATTCCAGCAGGAAGCCCAAAATTGATGAGGTGAGCCTTTCATCACTTTCTGGCATGGTAAAGCAAGTGCCTTAAACTGGAGAAAGCGCTCACTTTCCATGTTTCATCTCCCCCATGGAAAGGCACATCAGTCTGGACTCAGGTGGGTCCCTGAGATGTGGAGGTCATTTTACTTTTGTAAAAGCCCCAAACAAAAGGCTCCAGCAGCTTCCTGGGTGCAAGGCAGGGAAGGGCTTGAAGTGGAACAGTACTAGGTACTGAGTCAGAGTGACACTATGATGTGTCCTCTAGGTTTCCTCCTCATTCTCCCCTGAAGGAGGTCTCCGTAGAGGTGCCAGAAACCTGACTCCTCACATGGGGTATGCAATGTTCCTGGTCCTCTCATTCTACCACATAGACATTTGTTGATGATGTTTCTGTTGATCAAAGTGCCTCAGCAGAAGGAAGGTGTCTGTAACAAGCACTCCATTGCTCCATCCTTAAGAGGCAGAGGCAACATAGCCCAGGCTCGCCAGTAACTAGATGAAAAACCATGGTTTTTCTCTGACACATGAACTCAGAGAGCTTTTACTAGAGGGTGGCCAATTTAAGGATGACATAGCTTTCAATCTATGAAAGTGACAAGATCAGTGCCTTTTGCAGAGTCGTGGTTTACTTGGGTCATCCATTCTTTCTTACTGAAACATGCCTTACACACTAATTCTACTTGTTAGCAAAATGGAATATTCCATTATTTCAAGATCTCAGAAGAAAAGCCACAGTCGCTTTCATATATGAATAACACTCACAAGATTTTGTCAAATGACTCTGACAGTATTTAAGAAGTACATCAAAAAAAGCTCGGATTCCTATTAACACTGTAAAATTAAAATTAAAACCAGAAGAAGGTAGGAGTAGACATCTGTCTACACAAGCAATTCAAGGAGATTGGAACTATGGAATGAAACTGCCTTCCTGTGCAGTTCGCAATTGGAAATTTTGCTTTGTTAAACAAAAACAAAATGACATATGGTTTTTATTCAGGTAGAGAAAAAAACTCAGCAATGAGAAATAAAAAGGAATTACTGAAAGAAATGTCCAAAGGCAGTAGGAACATGTGGTATCCTTTGATAGCTCATATTCATTTCAGGCTTTTCAGAATAAATTTTAAGTTTTCATAGACAGAAGGGAAAATTAACATATATAGGGTGGAACTTGAACAGCTGATTTATCTGGGCCTGTACCTACATGACTCTCGCTTCCATGGGAGAACTAAGACAAGGTCTACCTAAGACCTTCGCAACTGGCCTTTCTTTCTTCATACTTGAATGTCTTTCTCAGATTATCTTGTGTGCTTTGTAATATACATATAATAAATTACTTTCCCCAAAGTATTACAGCCATGGGCATGGTAATTAGAGTGAAACAAATTGTAGTGGTCATTAAGTAAAATGATGAATTGGTCAGAACCCATTAGAGGCAGAAAACTCAACACTAAGACTGTGATGAATGATTAAGTGATGTAAAACTTCAGAGGCAGCTCGAGAAAAACTCTTCTTCCAGACCCAGGCAATAAACTCTTTTCGGTGGAACCGTGGTTGCACATAAGAGGAAAGGAGACATCTTTGCAAATTTTATTTTATTTTATTTATTTAAGTCTTTTTTAAAATTTTCTTTATTTATTTGAGATAGAGAGATAGCACAAACAGGGGTGCATCAGTCAGAGAGAGAGAAGCAGATCCCAGCTGAGCAGGGAGCCTGAGGTGGGGCTCGATCCCAGGACGATGGGATCATGACCTGAGCCAAGGGCAGATGCTTAACCAACTAAGCCACCCAGGTGCCCCTGCAAGTTTTAATATATCATGTCAAGTATTTCATTTTATGGCAAAATGAATTTCTCTCTCAAAAGAGCATCCCTCATCCCACAAAAAACAAATTACATATATGTTTTTTAAAATCTTATCTTTAGGGGCGCCTGGGTGGCTCAGTGGTTTAAAGCCTCTGCCTTCGGCTCGGGTCATGGTTCCAGGGTCCTGGAATCGAGCCCCGCATCGGGCTCTCTGCTCTGCAGGGAGCCTGCTTCCTCCTGTCTCTCTGCCTGCCTCTCTGCCTCGTTGTGATTTCTCTCTGTCAAATAAATAAAATATTAAAAAAAAATCTTATCTTTAAAAATTTTTTTTAAATCTTATCTTTTATCTTGTTTTCTGGAAAATTACTTTTTACTTTTTTTAATACAATGATCTCATTTTATGTTGTTTATAAATTAATATTACCTTTCAATATATCCATTTATTCAACATTAAATGCTATAGAATTTTATCATAAATACCTCCACCTTATTTATAATTAACAAATATATCTTTTTAAACTCTTCTATCTTCTAACCTTATGCATTATTTTACTAAATATATCATTTGTAATCAGTGAGAAGTTGAATTCTTAAAAATCCAGTCCAAGCAGGGACACCTGGGTGGCTGAGATGCTTAACGTCTGCCTTTTTAGAAAAGTATAAACGCAGGAGTGTGGCTAAATTTGTCCCATGGGTCATAGTTTTCCTACCCCTAATCTAAGGCAATAGCACAAAATTTGATGATACGTGAGTAATAATATATTCTGCAGCCAAAATGTGATAAAACCAAAGCAGGTAAGCTCTCTATTAGGATGATTTCTGAAGGTTTCTTTAAAAAAAAAAATAGTGTTATTAATGGCTTCCCTGGAGGAATTGCTAGGGTTTAATAGGAATTGGAGAAAATATAGTTATTCTCGGTAAGAAGCCTCACTTGTTTACCAAATATTTCTTTGAGCTAAGGCACAAGCCAGATAAAGAACCAGTAGACTATAAACAAGACTAATGTCTCTCTGGGCTCTTGGGTGGATAACAACGTGAAGAAGTAGAAAGGTCCAGCATGACCTCTCATCAACCAGGCCAACTTGACAGAAGCACAGTAGGGTCTGAGACTGGAAAGACTAATGAGTTGATATACCAAGAATAAAATAAAAGGAGAAGCCATTGCTCACTGATTTCTGCAAGGGCTATGAAATTTTCCCCAAGTCAGATGGTCCTGTGAGTTCAAAATTTCATAATTTCCTTTTAACTGTGTGTCAAAGCTGGCATTTTACATAGCAGTTCAATTCGATGCCAAAGTGTGCTATGATGTTTACAGTTAGACGTATGTAATAATTGTCTGAAGCAACATCGGATACCTGGAATTAAAGACTATACCAACTCATTTACTTCTTTTATGCTTATCTTTCACTACATGTAGAAATATTATCTTACATAGAAGGTTCATATATGCAGAAGTACGTTATAAGTACTACCAGTGCTCATCTGTTTCTATATTTCTATTATTTTTTTTAAAGTATTCAAAATTCTTTTCCTCTCTTTACTCTCATTGGTAGTGGCCATTTCTAAGTCTTGTTTTATGAAAAAAAAAAAGTGATGCTCCTTTGCCTAGATTTCTATTTCCTTTTTGTTTGCTTGTTTTGTGTTTGATGAGTATAGTCCCGAAACAGTAAATAATCAGAAACTTTTAAACAACTTATTCTTTCCCTTCAAGCTACTTGAACTGATGCATAAATATCTTAGAATTATCTTAATCATTTAATAGTACACTATCTTTGATATTTCTCATAATTCTCCTACAAAAGGATGGCAAATGCCAAAAGGCTCCACTGAACTGTTTTACATACAAATATCCCTGTATCCTTTTGAAGGAGAATCAGCATCCACTGCCAATAGTAACTTCTGGAACTGAGGAGAGATTCAAGTTGATTCAAATTAATCTCTTTTACTTGTACCTATTTTAAGCTGTAAATCTGTGTATGGGTAAAGTTATTTGTAGAAGTGATAGGTTCCTAAAGACAAGTATTTGTCTTTATAACAGATACTTTATAACTTAGCTATTTTTTACTCATTATTGAAGTAACTAAAAGTAAATTACATCAGCTATCTATCGCTTACAAAAAGGTACGCCTCCCCGCAACACACACAGAGGATTGCTACGTATGAAACCACATCAGTGAAGTGAAGGTCAGTGCAAGCTATGTGACTGAATCAAAGATTATTTTTAAAAATAAGATTTTATTTATTTATTTGACAGAATGAGAGATGGTGAGAGACAGAACACAAGAGTGGAGAGGGAGAGGGAGAAGAAGGGAGAGGGAGAGGGAGAAGAGGGAGAGGGAGAAGCAGGCTTCCTGCTGAGCAGCGCTCCATGCCAGGACCCTTGGATCATGACCTGAGCCGAAGGCAGTTGCTTAACCGACTGAGCCACCCAGGCACTCCAAAGAGGATCCAAATTAATCAGCTTTTAAAAGTAGAAATGTAGACGCAATTTCACTCTATTTCTCTTAGTGGGTTTTTTTTTTCCATGCTCAAATGAAGAAAATGAAATTTTCCTAACATTTAGGTTATTCAGATAAATAGTTATATCTAAGCATGGATCCCTTTAGCTAAGTCCCCTAGAGATAGTAACAATGCTGCCCTACACCGCCATTTCTCATAGCTGACTCTCTTACAGCTACCATAACAAAAGATTAAAAAGGAATTCAATGAGTAATTTTAAACCTTTGAATTGTGTCTCACAAATGGGATACTGCCTGGAGACTCTCGGCAAGGTTAAAATAAGTCAGGTTCACTGCAGTCTTTCTGGTGCCATCTTCTAAATTTAAACTTTCCTTATCAGATATTCTTCTATAACATATTAAAAGCAACTCTGAAAAGATAAGAAAGATATGAACATCACACCGAAGATAAAAGAAGCCAAGGCGGCAAGGTAAAATTTCTGATAAGCTATCAGCTTTCCGATTTCACTACTTTTCTATGAAAAAGAGTGAAAAGTTCGTTCAAACTCTGTTTTCAAACAAAGTTGCCACAATGTTGAGTTTCAGTTTTACTTTGGATAATCTTTAGGAACTTTATTCAGCGTTTTATTTGTTCACATCCCTGCCTTCCATTCTAATAAAATGAAAGCCTTCAATTCTATAGTAGAAACAAAGCCAAGTCATAGTCTGGGCCTCCTGTCATTAAAGGACCCAGGTGATTGTGAATTTTCAGAACTGATGATGGACCTAAGAAGGTTGACTCTGTCCATATGGATTTGTGGGAGCTCCCTGATTACTCTGTAGGAGTTTTAGGCAACTTGATCTTAGAAAGAGAACCCAAGTCGGGAGACATGGGAATTCATCTTTGTCCTGCTGCACATGCTCGAGCGAGTAAATGCTCTCGGTGGGAATGAGAAATGCAGGAGACAGACAGTCAAGGAGAGCTCCAACTCCTGACTTTTACCTTCTTCTCTTCGTGGCAATTGAAGAAGATGTGGAGAGGTGCAGACCCACAGAGGTCACACCACAGCACACAACATCATTCAGGACCATCCCCTCAGAACTGGAAATGTAAAGGGTACATTTTTCAGGGCTGGGTGGGCCCAGGGTGACTCAGCTGCTCACTGCACACCTTCCCATCTTCACCTCCTCTGAGCCGGGAGTCTCCCTGACCGCTCTGATGATGACACAGAGTCAGGCAGGAAATGAGTCTCATCGTCCATTAGAGACCATCTGAAGGGCAGGAACAATTCTGACCCTTCCCGATGAAATGAACTCTTCTGACAATTCCTCCCAAGCTCTTGTATTGGCAAGTCACTTTCCTATTAGGTATGATCTTGGAAAGCAAATAAATATGGGACACAGTACAAAGAAGGATGAAAAATGATGTACCGAAAGCTCCCCCCCTTCATATTGTAAGACCGAATTCCAGTCAATAGAACTGGAAAAACATGAACCCACTGAGTCAAATCAAATTATGTGACTTACCCTTAGTATGTTCATCTTGATCTAGGGAGCAATGGTTTACGGGAAACCGGGAGCACGAATTCTTAATCAAACTTCGGATGAGGCTAAGTGCATAACATCACTCTTATACTTCTGACTTTGCTAGGAAGATTGTACTTCAAATGCTCTATTAATTTGGAGCTGTACCCCAAAATAGTCAGTTGGGGTAAATAAATAAACTAGGTAAGCAGTGTAATGGTCACAAATACTTCTCACCGGTGATTCTGTTTCACTGCTGGGAGGAATTTTCTAGTAAAAAAGCAGACTTAAAGGGCTGCTCGGCTCCTCTTGATACTATAAATTCTCTTGAATGAGCTGAGAGAAAGGGAGTCCACCAGGCATATTATCCCAGTTTTACCACCCCACTAATAATTACCTGTCCCCGTCATGCATCCTACGTATGCCCTTTTTTCCTTTATGTTCTCAACATTTCCACAACTTCACTGTCATGTGTGCCCCCAAGTTCTCACCGTGTGTATGGATGAAACACGCAATCAATGAGCATGGCATTAAGAACAAGCAGCTCATCAAATTGCTGCGGGATCTTATTGTTCATCATTCAGTTGTGGTCATGCTTCTTCCAAATCTCTGTCCTCTGGCCTCTTTGGTATTGATGTGGGGCTTCTGTTTCATCCCTCCAGGCTCTCCCACCTGTGGGACCATGCGGTCCTCATTACCACCACTCTCCCACCTTTGCCCAACCTTGAAAATTGCTGATGTGATGATCATGGGCTGCTTTTTCTTACAGATATAGGGTCTGGCTCAGTCACTCTGAGTGTGGCGGTGGACAAAGTGTTTAACCAAACTCTGAAGGAGATGATAGTTCTGGTCTCCTGAGGCTGGTGAGAAGATGAGATGAGTCACTGCATGCGATGAACTTCCTTATACTTCTGTGTTGTTGGCTACCATCAAGCACTCCCCAGGAGCATACACACAAGGTTTTGCTCCTGTCTTTTCTGGACATCCTTAATACCTTCATGTTTCAATTTTATGCCTTCATTCCTTCTTTGTAGTCTTTCTTTGAAATCTCAACTCCCAATGGACTCTCATTTTCTTGAACTTCTACAAAGATGGCTTCTAACCTTACACCTGATTTTATTCTTCCCAGAGTCCAAAATCTGAGTTAGCTTCATTCAGGAATGTCTCTAGGCAAAGCCAAATGATATGAGGAAGTTTTCATTTGTCAGAGTAGGTGTCAGACTTGCACCTGACCCCCCTGCAGCCTGGTGCAGCCTTCTGAGTTCTTTTCTGCTTTCTTCTCTACCGCAAAGAACTGTTACATGAATTTAAAGGATAATTCTCTTAAAATAATTGAGAATGTTCAAGAGAGAGATTTCACTTAAGTATTAAGACATAGTATAACGCTTTATCTCATAAACATTCAAAAATAAGAGATGGTAACATAAGAATGGTAAGTGGTCTCGTGTGTGCTAAAAATTTAAACCATGTATCTCTGAATTATAGATTCCAGCTTAATAGGAATCATTTAAATTAGGAGAAGTTGTTGAAGTACATTGCTTAGAGAATTATTCAAATTCAAATATGTATCAACTAATGTGGAGTATTGAAAAAGGACACTATTAAAAGAAAGCAGATGTGCTGAATAGTATGAGAGTGAACATTTTTTTTTTACTTCTCAAACTTCTTTGAATTTTTCTAAAAACACTGTGTTGTCTTTTAATTAGCTTAATGCTCCAGGGGATAACCAATACACCTAAAATATTAGCAGTCTGCCATTAAAATGTATTCATGCATTTTAGGAATCAATCAGGAGAACAGAGGCTACAGTAAGCATTTTAGGTAGAAGAGACTTGCTAAAGGAAGGAACATCTTACGTGACTTACAGAGCTCAGAAAGCTGCTGCCCATGCTCAGGGAAGCTGCCATAGGCATCTCAGTCCATTGGATGCAATGAAGTGGGTGTTTCTCAGACTCACCTAGGATCTATAGAAGTTCTCGGAATCTCTGAAGAGCTCTGTCCACTGTCACAGTCAGCGGCAGAGAGTCCCCAGGGAGTCAGGATGAACCCTGCATGTGCTGGAGTCTGCCTGCAGCCAACTCTGGGCATCATGGCTTCTCCTCTGCCCAAGTCTGAAATGATGCACATATTCTCCTGGTGGCAAGACCAGGGGACAAGGCAAGGAAGGGAATTCCTTACTTTAGAAATGTACAAACGAGTGGCAGGCAGCAGAGAAGGCTGCATACTCACCTAACAGTGCAAAGGGATGTGAGCAATCCCGGTGGGTGTGGTGAGGTCTTGTAGTTGGAAGGATGGAGATGGTATTTCCTGTCCCCTCCACATTCACTTTCCATTGACAGGGGCAGGTCACATGGCCCACCAGGCTGTAAGAGGAGCTGTCTCTCAGTGGCTCCCTGTATGATGGAAAGAGGAACATTAATATGGATGGAAAGTCAATTTCACAATGAACTATATACAGAAAAGATTCAACGTTTACAGCTGAAAAAAATTAATGCTGGGTCTGGGATGTAACATGAAATCTTAGTTTATCAATATAAATTATACTGTTGACCCATTAGATTCTTTTCTTATTTATTGAATGATTACTTTCAATACCTTTGAAGCATGCTAGGGTTTTTCCTAGGATATGAATATTAGTGGTTAAATGATCCCTAATTTTATTGTGTGAGAGCTTTGAACTAATATATTAACTTTGCTTTCCTGACAGTCACAGTGGTCCTCGTCCTGAAGTAAATGATCCCATTACTGGGAATTTGCAGAAAATCTACATCTACTGAGATGCAGTGAGTTTTCTGAAGTTTTGTAGGAAGGTAGTTTTTATATGAACATAGAATGGACCCTTTTGAGTTTTACTCAATTATACATAGCAAACTTATGTTTTGCAAATACACGCATTTTATAACCTTATTTTGGAAAAAAAAATTGAGTCTTGGCTTGCACTCATTACTGTGAAAAAAATTAGAGGTTACCTGAATTTCTATGGGAAACTCGTAGTAAGCAACATGGAAATGAACACATTTATGTTTTCTGAAGCACTTTCTATGAAGTTCAGTCTGGAGGGTGAATTGAAGAATCACATAAGCTAGGAGAACGCTACACATTTTATTCATCCAAATAAATCTCATTGAGTAGTCTCCGAATGAACGAATGAATTGAATTATTTATGTTGCGTGTTTACTTCTCATCTCTATATGGGGCTCTTAAAATCTATGTTTATGGCCTAACACCTAACAATATCTGCCACATTAATTTTTGTGAATGAGTAAAAATGGAAATTACTGTCAGATGTGCCTGATCAGCCCTTTCTTCTGAAATGAAAATGCTAATTCTCTGTGCAGAAGGTTCTTAATTGTGCATTCACATCACAGCGATGCTCTTCCCTTATGCCACAGCCCCCTTATGCTACTGAAGCTCTAATGAAATTCACACCATTCGTATAACCTCGTCCCCTACTCTCTTCAGCTAGCGATGTCACATGCATTTTTACTACAGAAAAAGAAAGTCTATGAAGATGGATATGCTGTGTTTCCCCAAAAGGGCATCACTGTGTTAAAAGCATATGAAGAGTTTCACTCTGTATCTCCAGGTCGTCTGAGTTATTACCTACATAGATTGAACCACTAGTCGCTGTCTGAATTATAGCTTCTTCAGGGGTTAGCTGCAATTTGTTTAAAATTTGCGAACAATTAACAGAAACACTGCACTATGCAATACTTATAGCTCTGACAGCGATCTATTACAGAACGTGTATTTTCAGACAGTTTTCTTGTTCCAAAACAAGCTTACCACAAAGGTCTCACCTTGTAGATGCAGCATCTAAAAATTTTAGGCAACCTGAATTTAAAACTGCATCAAGCCACAAGATAATAAAAAGCACATTCCTGTGTAGTTCAAGGATCAGAGTCGTCTTTTAATTTGTGCAAAGTAATGTTTCATACGTGGGGTTTTCAAGCATGGGACTGTGTCATGCCTATCACGATGCCCGAAGGACACAACACAGATCGGACTTGTGAATGGTCGTGTCAGGGACTATCTTGGCTGATAGGAAACTGAGAAGCACCAAACACACTTACCACTTTGTTTTTATAAAGGAGATCTAGAATGAAAGGTAAGAATAGAAATGGAGTAGAATTCTTCAAGAAGGACCACGAGCTGTGTGCTGTGTATAAACCTTGAGAGCAGGTGCACCCTTCAGGCTTCTCAAAATGATGCTGCAGGTAGCATGGACACTCTCCGTTGTCACTTACACGTGCAGGGGCTCCTGGGGACCCATGGCAGCAACTTTGCCATGACAGTAATTGGTCCTAATCCGCTCTCGCATGTTAATTACAGCAGTGTTCATTTGGGTCATGGAACAAATTCTGCATCTTAAACTGAGTATGACATATTAAGAAAATAAAAATATATAATTGAGTGGAATTAATTTTTTTTATTTTAATCTAACATCTAACTGATAACATTTTCTCTCACTGGCACCTACGTTAATTTGCAGTAGGCCTCCATGATGATAGGGAAGGTAAATTCCCTGTTATAAGTGATATCTATGCTTTTTCTCCAATTAACTATGGAGAAGTAAATTGTTACGTAAGGTAGGCAGTGATAAGTAAGTCTTGTCACTGTATCTCATAGAGGACTAAGCATTCTAAGAACTAAATTGCATATGAATAACTATAGATGTTATTAAAAGGAATGTTACAATGGATTATTACACGTATTAATCAGACTTGGGGAAATTGACATTTGTCCACCAAGGAAATAGCTTGCTTCATGCAACCCTGTAACACCATACAGAAAACAATATTGTTGTCTTGATGAACACATGACAATTGATCTTTCTGTACCCTAAATTGTTGGTCTGCTTTTTATCTACATTTTTTATGATATTTAAAACATCATTGACAGTTATGTTTCATGCTGTTATACATAGAATAGTATGCCAACTTTCTGTTCTTTGGTAGGCTTTTTGATTAATGAAATAATAGCTTAGCATTTATTATAGTTCCATATTTCCTATGGCAATAAAGCAAACCAATAAAGTTTCTTACTTTAAAACAATCAATTCAAATGATTGAAAGTCAACAGAAAAATCTGGATAGAATGTGTAACTCAGATTTTAAGTATTCTAGCAGAATCAATACCAGTATAATCTCTGGTCTGCATGAAATCATTATAAAATGAAACTGAAAAAAGCTAATATGCAAATAGATGAGCTCTTGAGTGCTTAGTACCTCCTTATGTGCGCACTATATTTTCTGATATATGTTTTTGTTAGTTCCTTAGTTAGTTCCTTACATAAGAACAACTTTTTTTCATGGAATAAATGAACGTAAAACTCCTTAGGGACATTATCTTAAAAAATACTGAGCAGTGTTATTACCTTTCAGTATGAGTTCAACTTGCAGGAACAATGGAGATTTCAAATGCTGTGAATTATTCTAATAATGCAGACCATTGTCAGACAACACGCAAATTTTGCTTAAAGTTAAAGTTTTTATTGATAGTGATAAAAATTAACTTTTTAAAACACTATTTTTGTTTCTTTGTATTTCAAATATTTGCATTTTGTGTATTAATTTGATACACAAAGGTTTTAGTTAGTAACAAAGTCATGTACTTGTATATGTCAGAATTTATATTACTTTATACAAAGGAGGGACCCATGATGACCTTGAATTGCGAGTCATTTTTGTTAGTATACTGCTGGTAAAGCCAAAGACGGGGGTGGGGGTTTTGCAAAGTGGTGATAGGGTGGGGGGTAAGAGAAGGAACGACAGAGAACACAGAAATGTAAGAAGCCAGGAAGAGATGTGGGGACATTACGTCTTGGTTTTCAATAATTAGGAATATAAGCCAGCCCTTCTGGAGAACGCTCTCCTTCTTCTGAGGGAACACACCTGATTCCTTCTGCATGCTCAAGCAAGCCCGTGACCAGTGTTAGTGGGTATAATCTTGGCAAAATGTTGTTCATTTTTAAAACAACAAGTAAGGGGCGCCTGGGTGGCTCAGTGGGTTAAGCCGCTGCCTTCGGCTCAGGTCATGATCTCAGGGTCCTGGGATCGAGTCCCGCATCGGGCTCTCTGCTCAGCAGGGAGCCTGCTTCCCTCTCTCTCTCTCTCTCTGCCTGCCTCTCTGCCTTGTTGTGGTTTCTCTCTGTCAAATAAATAAATAAAATCTTTTAAAAAAAAATAAAACAACAAGTAATGTGGGTTTTTTTCTCCCAACTCCTGTAGTAAATGACAGGGTTGGGTTTGTTTGTTTTTCCAAAAGTTAACTGTTTTCCTGTAACACCCAATTAGATCATTATTCCAACTCTACAATGTACTATTTTTGTGTGACAAGTTTTGCCTATTAGAGATATTTGAAATAAATTCTCCCAAATGGCTCTTATCTGAAGGGATTCCTATTTCATATTATTTGCCAAGATAACTAAAATTTAGTTCTATTTTCAAAATCATCTTTTCAGAGATCCTTGCCATTGTAATAAGCAAAACAATGCATTTACTGAATACAAATAATGTATTTACTAAACTACCATGAAAATGTTTAAAATTACACCCAAACACAATGGTGATTTAAACCATTTCTTTGTTTTCCTTATCAACAAATATTTTGAAATGTTCAACATGTTTCATGCATTTTTGGAATCACAGATTTTTCAGTATTTTCTTCTTAAATTAGCTATATTGTATAAGAATTATGGAAAATTGATTCCAGCAAATAATTGATGTGGAAGGATCAGTCAAGAAGAATTAAAAACCCCTAAATTTCGTACTTTCCTTATGACTGATCTGGGTTTTATATTCAGATGATGTTTCCTTTCATAAAACTTTAAGTTTGTCCTTCCCTCATTTTGTTAATCAGCTTTTTACCCCATGAATGTTATTGTTTGGGGACCGTTTGCTATAAACTGCTTCGAATTACTTAAGTAAAAATGCTATAAATATACAAAAATGACTGAAATTGGAATAAGTGGTTGGATTATGAATTTTTCAATTAGTGTCTCGTTGGTGATATTTTGTACGTTAGCTTTCCATACTCAAGTGGGGTCATGGGTTGTTACCTGATAGTCCCTCATGACGATTCATGCTCTGTGTGCTGTCACAGAAGTTTGCTCTTTTCTTTAACTCCCTCCCTCCCCACTTTCCCCACATGGCCTTAGTGGCAGAATGAGAGAGGTTTAAGAATGGACATAAATAGGGGTGCCCAGCTGGCTCAGTCAGTGGAGTATGTGACTCTTGATCTCAGGGTCATGTGTTCAAGCCCCACATTGGGTGTAGACATTTGTTAAAAATAAAAATCTTGGGGCCCCTCGGTGTCTCAGTTAAGCGTCCGACTCTTGATTTCAGCTTAGGTCATGATCTCAGGGTTGTGATATCCAACCTCGCAGCCAGCTCTGAGATTCTCTCTCTCCCTCTCCCTCTGCCCCTGCCCCAAACTCACACTCTCAATCTCTAAATTATATATATATATATATATATATATATAGAGAGAGAGAGAGAGAGAGAGAGAGAGAGAATGGACATAAATCATTTGTCCTTCTAGGACTTGAAAGGAAAACCTTCAGTCTACATACTTTTGAAATCTGGGACAGTATCAGAACACCACTTATTTGCCTTATTCATTTGTTTTTCCAGGTACGTGTGGAGACAACCACCCTCCCACTCTTGAATGCTGTAGCAATTAGACTATTCTTTTTTAAAAAAATTTTATTTATTTGTTTGACAGACAGAGATCATAAGTAGGCAGAGAGGCAGGCAGAGAGAGAGAGGGGGGGGAAGCAGGCTCCCTGCTGAGCAGAAAGCCTGACACTGGGCTGGACTCAATCCCAGCACCCCAGGATCACGACCGGAGCCGAAGGCAGAGGCTCTAACCCACTGAGCCACCCAGGCGACCCTAATTAGACTATTCTTAAAGTGATGCTTCTTTGAACAGATATTTTATAGTTTTCCAAAATAATGTAAGGAAACCATCTAACTACCAAATGCATGATACAATCTTTACACTATAAATTCAGAGTAGAGATGATTTTTAGGAATACTTATTTAAGATCTTGTTGTCATGATGTTTTATGTTCAACAAGGTAATATTTTATCTTGATTTCAGTGACTTGCAGACTTCTTTGGTCAGGTTCCAATTTTTCTCTTTTCCCTAGCTAAAAATATCTTTAATTCCTCTCAGTTATGATCATAGTTTATGCAAATTCTATATATGGTGTTCTGACCTTTCTACATCAGGATTTTGTTTCAGCTCCCAGTAACAAAGCCTGACTTCAGAGGTCTGGACTCAGGAGGACTCCCTCCCTTATACTAAAATGCCACAGAGTCAGCTGTCCGGGGCTTCAAGAACAACTCCACAAGGCTGACAGGGCTCCAACCTACTTGCGTCTTCCATCTGTACCTTCACCTCTGGCTGAAGCCTCCAACCATCAGAATGCCTCACATAACAGGGTGGCGGCTAGAACAGCAGCCCTCCTGCCCTCACATCAACATTCCCAGTAGCATATTCCTCCATGTGGACACCACAGTTAATGAGATCAAGACAAATATTTATAGTGAAAATGGACACAGTGGGGAAAACAGATTTTATTTGCTAACGTTCTTCAAAGTGTAATTAAAGATAGACTTGAAGAATGTTAAATTTCCTGCAAAATAATTTTACTTTATTAGAGGCAGATAGGTTTCCAGATTTCAGTTTGTAAACCTGTATAGAATATAGCAGCTTAAAAAAAATATATAGCAGCTTAACAAATCATTCCTTTGTATTTTTAACCACCCCCCACATCCTTTCTTTAGAAGCACCAACCCTCAAATATCAGTGCTGCCACAAATGGTAAAGAACTAAGGGTAATCTACAGCATCAATGACTATGACTTGCACACTCTTTTCTTAACAATCTATTGATTATAGTAACAGTAAGAAAGTAAATCACCAATGATTTATAATACATATGGACCATGAATAGTGTTACATGTCTACAACCCGAGCAAATTGATTTATTCCTAAAGTTGCCTATTTATTCATAAGATTTATTAAAATATTTATACCTATCTATATGCAAGGTATAAAGTTTATAGTGGTTGGACTATTAAATAGTTATAAAATGTCAACAACTCATAGAAATTAATTTTC
Source organism: Meles meles (assembly GCF_922984935.1). Taxonomy (NCBI): domain Eukaryota; kingdom Metazoa; phylum Chordata; class Mammalia; order Carnivora; family Mustelidae; genus Meles; species Meles meles. The sequence goes on along the minus strand of NC_060068.1, from coordinate 177,663,213 downwards.
TTTAATGGCCGTTGATCTCCCAATAAAGGCTTATGATACACTTCAGCATCTTGGTAAAATATGAAGCACTTAAAATGGATATTTTTGTAGTGGAGGTAATAATGTTCTCAGCAGCAACATTGTAAATTACGTGTAATATGCAAGCATGTTTCTCCCCCTCACACTTCTGCCACAAATACATTATTAATGCATTAAATCTGTTATTAAAAGAAAGTAACTAAATCACCCCAAACAGTAATACCCATTTCTGTTATCGATCCTATTGAGTATTTTATACCAAGAGGAAAGTTAAATTAACACTCTGAAACTCATGGGACTCATGCCCAAAACGGTGTTTTGTGTATTACAGCAAAAATTGCATGATATTAAGTCTGTGTCTTATTTATTATGTTAGTCTTGGGTTCTCTGAAGATTTAGAGGTGCCTGCGGCTTCCTTGAGCCATTCAAAATCCATAACTTTTCTCAATATTTTCTTCATAAATTAACTGGGGAAAAAAAAGCAATCTGGGAATTATCTTCTCGATCTAGTCCGAGATTTTAGTGTTTTGAAAATGTATCTTAGGGAAACTGTCAAATTCACAAAATAAATCTGATTTATAGGCAATTTCAAGTGCTTAATCTGAATTGCATCATTCAGTCAGTCAGTAACCAAGTATTGACTTGATATCTGTCACATAGGAGGCACAAATTCACATCTAAATGGGGTCTTCAGCTGATGGCTCACTGTCTTGTGGACTCTTCTGTATCTGTCTGAGTTGTGATAAGTCCCACATCCAGACTGATCTAAACCTTTACCCCCCAATGACTTGACACACACCTCTAGAGCAAATTCCTCCATGGATCACCCAAACATCTCCATTCCTCACAACCTATGAGTCCGGAAACAGCCAGCATGCCACATAGGTCTTAAATTACCGGGCAACAAGTTTATCCAACTCTAGATTATGTTTACTAGTATGAGAACACAAATTCATATGTAAAGCTTGAAGTTGTGAAAATTTTCCAAATGGTTCATAAAATGGATTATATTCCTTAATTCATGGCATTCTGAGTCTTCATATAACCTAACATTACATGGAAACCAGTGCTTTTTGTGTCTATGCTCTAGATATTTCTCCTCACCAAAAGCCAACAGTCTTCTGACAAGACCAATATACTCTCATGTGAAGGGAGGAGAAAATAGATTTTAAGTGCTGGGCAATAACTTGCCATCTTCCCTGACTTCTTACCCAACTTTGTCTTTGGCACTTGTCAGATTGAACGAAGAAACTTGACATTAATTACACTTTTGTGATCTGTAACTACTCTTTCTGGAAAAAGACAAGCCCTTCAGAGGATGAAAGGGCACTGAGAAAATCCAAGAGAACAGCTCATCTTTCCGTACTGTCAATTCAAGTTTGAGTTGCTTTGGGCGATTGTTCAAAGGGGCCTCATTGTCATTTCAGTACAAGGATGCTGAAAGATATCTCTTATTTCACAGGAAGAAGCAGAAATGAAATAGCATGTTTTCTTCAAGCCGTTTTTCGCATTCTCCTCCAGGAGAGCTTACAGGCCCTTGTGTGCTTTCGCCAGAACTTCAACAGACCACCACCCCCCACATCCAGTGGGGGGGTGTCCTGCTGTGATTATTTGGTTTGGCATCTATGCCCAACCGAGGCTATTGTGTTATTTTCTTTTGAGGAATTATTACATATTCCTATTTACCTCTCCAGAATTTAGTATAATATTTGGTATATAAAAAGTGATCCACACATAGGTAACAAATAAATATATTCACTCTTACAAAATACATGTAGATGCCTGATTTTAACTACAATGTGTTCATTGTCATTTCTAGTTTAGTTTAGATAAATTGTTTACCTTATTCATTTAGGATCAATGTACATTTGTGCTCTTATTTTTGTGTTTGGTATACAGCTCAATTCATCCAGTAGCTGAGAATGGAAACTTCTGGTTTCTGCTTATGTGCAACTCTGCCATTCTCTGTCTGAAGGTCTTCAAAAAACAGATGCAGGCTGGATAGATTTTAGTGTGGCATTCTTGCTTCCTTTAAATCCTTGGTTTAGAGAGAGGGGTTTGTTTGTTCGTTTGTTTGTTACTGTGTGTTGAATGCAAGAATGGGTATGGAGTTCTTGGAAATACTTTTCAGTGTACACGGTGACCTTCCCCCCCAACCCCAGTTCCCTCTCTCCCCACCCCCGCACTAAGAGCTTTATTAACACTGGACCTTGTTTGCTTCCGGAATTAACATTACTTTGTCAGTATGCCCTTGTAATGTGTTATGGACTCCATTTTAAAGGTTTTTAAGGATTCTTGTATTTATATTCCTAAGCTGCTCTATAGCTTTCCTTCCTAGAATATAAATTCAGATTTCAATGCTCGCTCACATTCGTCTGGAGGAGCTAGACTATGTTGAAGTAAGGAGTGAATCCCCAGTGGCAGTAGCTTAACCAAGAAGCGTTGACTTATTATTTCATTCTATTCTATTCTATTCTATTTTATAGAAAGAGAGAACATGAGCAGGAGGGGCAGAGGGAAAGGGAGAGAGAATCTGAAGCAGACTCTGAACTCAGCCCAGATCCTGATGCTGGGCTCCATCTCATGGCCCTGAGATTGTAGCCTGAACTGAAACTAAGAGTCAGACACTTAACCAACGGTGCTACCCAGGCACCCCAGAAGGGCCAATTTTTAGCTGAAGGTACAAATGTGAAGCTGTTAAGACAGGGGGTTCTGCTCCACAAAGTCACTTAGGGACTTTGAGCCAAAGAATTACTCATCTTCACTATTTTCTGGCCACATCATCTGGAACATGAGATCTTTGCTGTCACTGAGGCAGAAAGAGAGTGTGGAGATCTTACCATGGCTGGGGCCTTGCTAGTCAACACACCCAAGTGTCATGTGTTGTAGCTCTTTAGCTAAAAGGAGACATATAGCTGAGCAAGGGGCTGTGTTGTACAGCTATTCACATGCCTCAGTGCCGAATGGCGTACTGATCAGCCAAGGTAACATTTAACTTGTTCCTATATCTGGCATGTTCTAGAAGAGTTATAATACTTTATGGCCTCCACTTCCTAGGATTTCTGTGAGGATGAAACAAGTTAATATGAGTAAAGCAAATAGAGTCAGACATGTAGTAAGCACTAAAACCTGTCTCCTTTTATAATGTCTACACTGATGAGTAGCAACAATGGTGGTGGTGGAAGGGGTTGAGGTAGTGGCAATGGCCATATTTGCAGGAGGACTAATATATATCATAGCAGCCATGACAACAGTAGTACTTGTAGTAACAGTACTCATGGGGATAGTAGAAGCAGTAGTACCTGTACCAGTACAAATAGTAGCAGCCATAGGGTCAGCAACAGTAGCTGTAGTATTATCAATACTGGGGAAAGCAGTAACATGATTACCAGTGGAAGCAGGATGCCTAACAGTAACAGTTAGTAACGGGACAGCAGTGGTAATTGTAATAATTAATTACGGGGTAATAGAAGCAGGAGTAGCAGTAGTAATAGTGATGGTCGTACTAGGAGGAGTATAGAAACAGCAGTGGTGATAGCAGGAGGGCACTAGTGGCTGTAGCAGTCATAGCATTTTTACCATGACTGGTCTAGGTGTGCTCATTTTCTATTTAAGCCGCTTTGATTCACTCAGCGTCTTAAATCCATAGAGTGATGTCCTTATTGATTTGGGTTTGGGTTGATGATCACATTTCTGTCTCAGTCTCTCCTTCTCTTCGGGATCCTAAGTATATGGAAGTCAGACCTTTTGGCTCAGCCCCAGTTTGGAAGCTCTAGATATCCTCTGGTTGTGGGGAAGTTTCAACCTATTGTGATAGACCATTGGAGGGAAACATATCATTTCATTCCAGTAGGTCTGAGCTGACTCAAACTCAGGTTGAAATTCTGAGGCCTCTCCCCTGCTTCTCCTGCATAGCTCCCCAAGGACCAAACTCAGAGGCTGTGGTGGTTCCAGAGCACCAAACCCATCTCAGGTGCTCAGCTTCGATTCCTATCTCCCTCCCGCATGCTGGAAATCTACTGAAAGCTACACTCTCACGTTTGGCTTTTGTCTACCTACATCGAGAATTTTACAAATGCTTAGGGGGACATACAACAAAGTGTCAACTTACCCCTCAGCACTTTTTTTCTCCAAGACTTTGTTCTCTCAAACATGAATTATTACCATTTTGGTTCCAATTATGTCTTTGGCATAAGATCCCAGAAAAGCAATTGTTAAGTAAAAAGTCTCACCATTAATGAAACTTTTGACATCTGCTGCTGAATTGTCCTTCCCGAAGATTGAATCAATTCACTCTCTTAAAAGAATGTATGGCATAAAGTATACCTACTTGTAAAGTGATTATTTACTAGAGTCTCTTACATCGATATAGGCAGTAAATGAAGATGAACAAAATTGAAGAAGTGGTTTTATCTGTAAGAAAATTCTTCCATAAGTAAGAGGGGAATTGTGGTGGCAGAGAAATCTTTTTAGCTTAATAAGAGAAAATAAACTAATGGCTCTTCCTTGGTGAATTCTAAGCATCATAAAGAGATGATTATAAATTAAACATAAGACAGCGTATCAAAGGCTAATATCACAGAGAATTTATAATTTCACTCAACTGTGAGAAGAGATAAGTCTTTATCTTTCCCTCTCCCAATTTGTGTATATTTTCCCATCAAGCCATACATGATACTTTATGCATTTTAACAGACTCAAAAAGATTTGAGGTAGGGAACTCTACCTCTTACCGTTTACATGTAATGGTACCTGATGCATTGTGGGCACTTAATGAAAACATGTTGAATGAATCTTTCTTTGAAGTTTGTGGACTCAGCAACATCCATAAAATCTTTAACTTAAACTACAACACCAGATTTGGGTTTTTTTTGTTTTTTTTAAAGATTTTATTTATTTATTTGACAGAGAGAGATCACAAGTAGATAGAGAGGCAGGCAGAGAGAGAAAGAGAGAGGGAAGCAGGCTCCCTGGTGAGCAGAGAGCCCGATGTGGGACTCGATCCCAGGACCCCGACATCATGACCCAAGCCGAAGGCAGCGGCTTAACCCACTGAGCCACCCAGGCGCCCCCAGATTTGTTTTTTTTTTTTTTCCTAAAATATCTTTGGTGAGGAACAAATAGGTTCCTCCTCTCTTGGTCAAAACACTTGATCGGTGCCTGCCAGGTATGAAGAAGCCTGGACCAGTCACCACAGGTCAACACTGATTAAAGAAAGTTCTGCAATTCATGAGCTCAATAACTTATTGGATGTACTTTGTTATATTTTTTTCAGTTTCAGAACTTTTCTTACTCATGCGGCTAGTATCCGAAACAGAAGGGATTGTTATAATCAAACCAACTCCACATGCAAGAAGGGAAATAATCAAGATTAGAGCAGAGATCAATGAGGTAGAAACGAGAGATACAGTAGAACGTATCAATGAAACTAGAAGCTGGTTTTTTGAAAGAATCAATAAGATCGATAAACCATTGGCCACACTAATCCAAAAGAAAAGAGAGAAAGCCCAAATTAATAAAATTATGAATGAAAAGGGAGAGATCACAACTAACACCAAGGAAATAGAAACAATCATCAGAAATTATTACCAACAGTTATATGCCAATAAGCTAAGCAACCTAGATGAAATGGATGCATTCCTGGAAAGCTACAAACTCCCAAAATTGAACCAGGAAGAAATTGACAACCTGAATAGACCGATATCTCGTAATGAGATTGAAGCAGTGATCAAAAACCTCCCAAAAAACAAGAGCCCAGGTCCTGACGGATTCCCTGGGGAATTCTACCAAACTTTCAAAGAAGAAATAACATCAATTCTCCTGAAGCTGTTCCAAAAAATTGAAGCAGAAGGAAAACTTCCAGACTCTTTTTATGAAGCCAGCATTACCCTGATCCCCAAACCAGGCAAAGACCCTACCAAAAAGGAGAATTTCAGACCAATATCATTGATGAATATGGTTGCAAAGATTTTCAAGAAGATCCTAGCAAACAGGACCCAGCAGCACATTAAAAAGATTATCCACCATGACCAGGTGGGATTCATCCCTGGGTTGCAAGGTTGGTTCAACATTCGCAAATCAATCAGTGTGATAGAACACATCAATAAGAGAAGAGAGAAGAACCACATGGTCCTCTCAATTGATGCAGAAAAAGCATTTGACAAAATCCAGCATCTGTTCCTGATTAAAACGCTTCAAAGTATAGGGATAGAGGGAACATTCCTGAACTTCATAAAATCTATCTATGAAAGACCCACAGCAAATATCATCCTCAATGGGAAAAAGCTTGCAGCCTTCCCGTTGAGATCAGGAACACGACAAGGATGCCCACTCTCACCACTCTTGTTCAACATAGTATTAGAAGTTCTAGCAACGGCAATCAGACAACAAAGAGAAATAAAAGGTATCCAAATTGGCAAGGAAGAAGTCAAACTCTCTCTCTTCACAGATGACATGATTCTTTATATGGAAAACCCCAAAGACTCCACCCCCAAACTACTAGAACTCATACAGCAATTCAGTAACATGGCAGGATACAAAGTCAATGTACAGAAATCAGTGGCTTTCTTATACACTATCAATGAAAATACAGAAAGGGAAATTAAAGAATCGATTCCATTTACTATAGCACCAAGAACCATAAGATACCTGGGCATAAACCTAACCAAAGAAGTAAAGGACCTGTACTCAAGGAACTACAGAACACTCATGAAAGAAATTGAAGAAGACACAAAAAGATGGAAGACTGTTCCATGCTCTTGGATTGGAAGAATAAACATTGTTAAAATGTCTATACTGCCTAGAGCAATCTATACTTTTAATGCCATTCCGATCAAAATTCCACTGGTATTTTTCAAAGAGCTGGAGAAAATAATCCTAAAATTTGTATGGAGTCAGAAGAGACCCCGAATTGCTAAGGAAATGTTGAAAAACAAAAACAAAACTGGCGGCATCACGTTACCCGATTTCAAGCTTTACTACAAAGCTGTGATCACCAAGACAGCGAGGTACTGGCATGAAAACAGACACATAGACCAGTGGAACAGAGTGGAGAGCCCAGATATGGACCCTCAACTCTATGGTCAAATAATCTTCGACAAAACAGGAAAAAATATTCAATGGAAAAAAGACAGTCTCTTCAATAAATGGTGCTGGGAAAACTGGACAGCGATATGTAGAAGAATGAAACTCGACCATTCTCTTACACCGTACACAAAGATAAACTCGAAATGGATAAAAGGCCTCAACGTGAGACAGGAATCTATCAGAATCCTAGAGGAGAACATAGGCAGTAACCTCTTCGATATCAGCCACAGCAACTTCTTTCAAGATACGTCTCCAAAGGCCAAGGAAACAAAAGCAAAAATGAACTTTTGGGACTTCATCAAGATCAAAAGCTTCTGCACAGCAAAGGAAACAGTCAACAAAACAAAGAGGCAACCCACGGAATGGGAGAAGATATTTGCAAATGACAGTACAGACAAAAGGTTGATATCCAGGATCTATAAAGAACTTCTCAAACTCAACACACACAAAACAGATAATCATATCAAAAAATGGGCAGAAGATATGAACAGACACTTCTCCAACGAAGACATACAAATGGCTATCAGACACATGAAAAAATGTTCATCATCACTAGCCATCAGGGAGATTCAAATTAAAACAACATTAAGATACCACCTAACACCAGTTAGAATGGCCAAAATTAGCAAGATAGGAAACAACATGTGTTGGAGAGGATGTGGAGAAAGGGGAACCCTCTTACACTGTTGGTGGGAATGCAAGTTGGTGCAGCCACTTTGGAGAACAGTGTGGAGATTCCTCAAGAAATTAAGAATAGAGCTTCCCTATGACCCTGCAATTGCACTGCTGGGTATTTACCCCAAAGATACAGATGTAGTGAAAAGAAGGGCCATTTGTACCCCAATGTTTATTGCAGCAATGGCTACGGTCGCCAAACTGTGGAAAGAACCAAGATGCCCTTCAACGGATGAATGGATAAGGAAGATGTGGTCCATATACACAATGGAGTATTATGCCTCCATCAGAAAGGACGAATACCCAACTTTTGTAGCAACATGGACGGGACTGGAAGAGATTATGCTGAGCGAAATAAGTCAAGCAGAGAGAGTCAAGTATCATATGGTCTCACTTATTTGTGGAGCATAACAAATAACATGGAGGACATGGGGAGATGGAGAGGAGAGGGAGTTGAGGGAAACTGGAAGGGGAGATGAACCATGAGAGACTATGGACTCTGAAAAACAACCAGAGGGTTATGAAGGGGTGGTGGCGGGGTGGGGGGGGGTGGGAGGTTGAGGAACCAGTTGGTGGGTAATAGGGAGGGCACGTACTGCATGGAGCACTGGGTGTGATGCCAAAACAATGAACACTGTTATGCTGTAAATAAACAAATAAAAAAAAAAGAAGGGATTGTTATTTTTATAATACTGAAACTAAGGCTTAGAAAATGGCCCTTTCATGGTGGATGCCCTTGTATTACCAAGATCTGTAAAGTATGAACATAAAAACTCAGACCACAGGTACCCCTAACAGTGGAGTCCCCTGGTCTAAAGACGTATTTACAACTGTTTCACTCACATCTCTCAGTAGAGAGTCTCCTTGTACCAAAAGCCTCATGGTCCTGTTCACCTGTGGAATTAAATTTGTCAGCAAGTCTTCAGGCTCATCCTAACACATGTTCTCTCCAAGCATACATTTTACAGAGCAATGGAGCCCAAGGTTTGGAGGAAACTATTCATCAAAGTGTCATCCCTTAAAACTTTTAAATTACAGCTTTTATTAAATTCCTGTGACAGTCATGATTTTAAAGGGCCTCGACTTCATTTTTTATTAGATTAAAACTTAAAAATTCTCAACAACTTTGTGTTCCAAGGAATAAAGTGTCTTCCAAAATATAGGCATTTTGCAGAATAAGGTCAAATAATGGCAAGTCTTCTGAAATATCCCCTTGCAGATTAACTCAGCAATATTGGAGGTTGATGGTTTCTGCCTCCATGATTTGGTTATTGTTAACTCCTTTGCTAAACCAGGTAAAATTTAATTATCACTGGAGAGTATTTTATCACAACAGGTAAAAAGTAAAATGGTGTACCTTTAGCAAAAATATCTTTTGACTTCTTAAATGTAAAGCTATGGGCCATAGAGGGTATATAGAATAGAAAGAAGTCAAAGACATCTGTGTATTGTAGTATTAAAAAATGTTACCAAGAATATTAATGTACTCTCTGAGAAGCTGAGCATAGCTGTTCAAATGACTGAAATTTGTTAATTTTATGTGAATAGATAACATTGTCTTTTATTAACTTTGGTTATGCACAATATACACATCTTACTATATAAAGTTTGTTTAATTTTTAGTATGAAGTCTCAGGGCATCGGTTGTGACGGACAACTGGAACAGATCTATAAAGACTGCCTCTCATTCATTTTTGGTGTTGCCTCATCTTTTATTAATTTATTTATACTACTATGTGTGTTTCACTTTTATGAACCATTTGGAAATATATCTTTAAGATCATGTCCTTCCCTCTGACTACTTCAGTGTGTGTTTTATAAGAACCAGATGTTCTCAAACATAGCCACAGTAGAGTTATCAACTTCAAAAAAGGTCATATTGACTTAATTTCATCAAATTTATATTCCATGTTATAATACCTTCATTTGCCCCTAAAATATCGTTTTTAATATTCTGTTCTTCTCTGGTACAGATCTGGTCTATGATTATAAATTGCTTTTGTCATCTCTCTTTTGACTCCTCTAATTCTTCAGATTGTTTTTGTCTCTTGACTGGTGTTTGGAATGCAGGCGGGTATTATATAACATCTTTCTCAATGTGTGTTTGTCTGATAGATCCTTGTGACCTGCTTCGGTCTGTGCATGGCCATCTGGATCAGACATGATCCCCATTGTCCGCAAACTTGTGTCCACACTCACATCGGCAGTCTGAATTTTGATCATCTGGTTGGGCTCTTATCTGTTGTTTCCACTGTATACTTAACGATTTTTCCCTATTTCCACAGTGAGAAGTCTGACTTGTAATAGCATTATCACGTTTACTCATTTGCTCAATTCTACAACATACACAGAATAATTTCAGATTCACTGTACCTGTACAACCACAAAAAGCAAACCTAGTAATAAGAGGCAAGATTTGTTCGTAAGTGATTCAGGTGATGAGAAATCTTGGTTACTGTATATTGGGTCACATGTTAAAGTAATTCTGATAATCACTCCTCATTAAAAACTGACCCAAGGTTTCTGATACAGATTCTATATACTGGTTTTCTTTAATATATATTTTTGTTACTTATTTTTACAGTATTTCATCTCATTGCACTGCGTGTATCTTTGTAAACTTATCAACCGATTGGCTGCCTGTGTGTTACACACACACATATACATACACACACATTCATGTATGTAATAAGAACCCCTTGAAACAAGAACAGTCATCGATTTGCCTCATGATTCTGTGAGTGAGCAATTTAGACTTGGCTCATTCCAGTGGTTGTGCTGCTCTTTGCTGGCCTGGCTCACACACATCCGTGTTCAGCTATGGAAGTGGCTCGATGTTGGCTGGGCCAGGTGATCTCACTTGTCCACTTGACAGTTGGCTGTGGGTTGGCCGAGAAGGGGGGACTGGAGCATGTGTTCTTATCATCCAACAGTGACTCAGAGGCTGCTTACATGGAAGTGGTGTCTTCCAAGACAATGAGTAGGTGTACAAGATCTCTTGAGGCCTGGGTTTGGAGCTGGCTCTCCTTCATTCTTCCAAATTGCATTTGTCAAATTATGTCATAAGACCAGAGCAGACTTAAGGGGTAAAGAAGTATAGTTCACCTCCTGAAGAAGGGTATGGAGAGTCACAGTGGACTGCTCATGGGTATGGAGAGACATAAAGAATTCTGACCCATTTCACAATACACCAGAGGTTCCTTAAGTCTTTTCAGGAAAGGGTATAGTTCAAAACAAAAACAAAAAGAAGCAAAAGGGAAATTTTGTATACAAAATACAAAATACATTTGTGGTTATGAAAATGGATATAAAAATCCACATGCAAATTACCTGTTATTTGGCTCTTGGATGTTTTCTCTGCCACTGCTTCACCTTCTCAGTTATGTAACACAAATATCAAAGTGGCTCATAGCCCCTTTGAAGGTCCATCGGAAGGGCAAGGGCTCAAGGAACAGATTACTTTTCAACCCCGATATTATCCATATGTGAATGATCCAAAGAAAATGTCATTATTTTATCTGTGTGAGAATTTAAAAGATCTTTCAGAGACGATTGCATGAGATAAATATAAGATATTTTTCTTCACTGAAAGAGAAATCTTTTCTGAAAAAGATTCTGAAAAAAAATCTTTAGTGAAAAAGATGCTTCTTTTTGTTGCTCTGTGATGTCCTTCATGTTTTGATGGTGTTTCTCTCCTTCTCTCTCCTTCTTTCTCTCTCATTCTCTCTCTTTCTCTCTCTCTTTTTGTGAAGCACTTGATAGGTAAGATAGATAAACCATGCCAAACACCAGGATATTTCAAGGATTCATTTCAAATATTTGACTCAGTAACTGGGAAACTGTGGAGCACACTTTTCCTTCAGCTTTATTGATGTATATATTTGACATATAACATCATGTAAGTTTAAAGCATACGATGGAATGATTTGATACACATACATACTGCAAAGAGATTATCATAATATGGTTGGTTAACACCTCTATCACATTACATAATTACCATTTTTGCATGCCTTGAGAACATTGGAGATTACTTTCTTAGCAACTTTCCAATGTACAGAATTGTTGACTGTAGTCGCTTGCTGAATATTAGATCCCCAGAACTTACTCATCGCACAACTGGACGTTTGTACCATTTGAGCAACATCTCCCCATTCTCCAATCTCGCCCCCCACCCCACTGGGCAAATTCCATTCTAGTCTCTGTTTCTATGAATTCTGCTTTTTTAGATTCCACATAAAGTGAGATTATACAGAATTTGTTTTTTTCATCTGGCTTACATTGCTTAGTATAATGCCCTCAAGGTCTATGTATATTGTTGAAAATGACAAGATTTCCTTCTTTTTTATGGTTGAATAATATTACTTCCATTTACACACACACGCACACACAGACATATACACACACACAGACACACACCTGTATATATGCATACATACATACCACATTTTTTGATCCATTCATCCATCCATGGACACTTACATTATTTCCATTTCTTGGCTTTATGAATAATGTTGCAATGAACATAGGAGTACAAATATTTTCAAAAATAGTATTTCATTTCCTTCAGATGTATACCCAGAAATGGGATTGCTGGATCATGTGGTAGTTCTAGTTTTAATTTTTGGAGGGAGATTATGGAATTCTCTTGAAACATGAATATCTCTCTCATATATACATTAGATTTTTCCATGGTTTCTGGTCTTATTCCATATTTTCTCCACCGATGTATGAGATATTCTTAAACGCTTCTAAATATAAAATATTTTTTCTACTTAAATTGGTAAGCAGTCATTTAATTATTCCAGTTAAGAACTTAGAAAACATGGGGATAAACACAAACAGGATAAAGTCATCAGGTACATGGCATGGTCACTGGATACACATGGTCTATGCAAGTTTGTTTTTAACCCAGATACTTCCCCATTCTTCCTGGGCTGGGTCTCTATAAGTCACCAGCTTAAAATTTACATATCAAAAATAGCGCTTTGTTTGATTTACCAATTGCAGACAGTTTCCTATTTGTAAACTTGTTTATAAAAATAAAAACACAAAAGTACTTTCAAAAGAATATTTTCTTAGAAATATTCCATATTTAGACTTAATGGCACCTAGAGCAAAACAACAAAGAATTGAAATCAGGATTAAGGGATTTCTGAATTTTCTACTGGATTTCTGCATCACATTTTAAGCAAGTCACTTATGGTATTAAAACAAATATGACAGAGGGTGGCTTGTCAGTTGAGTGTCAGACTCCTGATTGTGGCTCAGGTCATGATCTCAGGGTTGTGAGATCGAGCCCTGATCTCTCTCCCCCTCTGCCTCTGTCCCCCCAGCCCCTCCTTGTACATGGGTGCTCACTGGCTCTCACTCTCTCAGGAAAAAAAATTTATATACACACACACACACACACACACACACACACACACACACATATGTTAACATATTTTGAAGATATTTATGTTCAAAGTACTAGGAGTTAAAAAGCTGCTCTTCAAAAAATAAAAAAAAGCTGCTCTTCCACAGTTAAAGACTGTGGAGTTGCTATTTGAACATTACTGTTTGGCGATAAATGCATTTTCAGACATCCAACGTAATTGCTGTCCCAATGACAATTCACTGAGGTTAGGAACTTTTCCTGATGATGCTCATTTCCTTACCTTGTCTGTATTCCATAAAAATTATCCAGCATACTCAAAATAATGTGAACTTTCTTTTTTCAATAAAATATGCTTTTTTTAATTTCTTTTTTTAATTTGTTTATTTTTAGCGTAACAGTGTTCATTGTTTTTGCACTACACCCAGTGCTCCATGCAGTACGTGCTCTCCCTATTACCCACCACCTGGTTCCTCAACCTCCCAACCCCCGCCCGTTCAAAACCCTCTGGTTGTTTTTCAGAGTCCATAGTCTCTCATGGTTCATCTCCCCTTCCAGTTTCCCTCATCTTCCTCTCCTCTCCATCTCCCCATGTCCACCGTGTTCTTTGTTATGCTCCACAGATAAGTGAGACCATATGATACTTGACTCTCTCTGCTTGATTTATTTCACTCAGCATCATCTCTTCCAGTCCCGTCCATGTTGATACAAAAGTTGGGTATTCATCCTTTCTGATGGAGGCATAATACTCCATCGTGTATATGGACCACATCTTCCTTATCCATTCATTCGTTGAAGGGCATCTTGGTTCTTTCCACAGTTTGGTGACCGTGGCCATTGCTGCAATAAACATTGGGGTACAGATGGCTCTTCTTTTCACTACATCTGTATCTTTGGGGTAAATACCCAGCATTGCAATTGCAGGGTCATAGGGAAGCTCTATTCTTAATTTCTTGAGGAATCTCCACACTGTTCTCCAAAGTGGCTGCACTAACTTGCATTCCCACCAACAGTGTAAGAGGGTTCCCCTTTCTCCACATCCTCTCCAACACATGTTGGACATGTTTCCTGTCTTGCTAATTTTGGCCATTCTAACTGGTGTCAGGTGGTATCTCAATATAGTTTTAATTTGAATCTCCCTGATGGCTAGTGATGATGAACATTTTTTCATGTGTCTGATAGCCATTTGTATGTCTTTATTGAAGAAGTGTCTGTTCATGTCTTCTGCCCATTTTTTGATATAATTATCTGTTTTGTGTGTGTTGAGTTTGAGGAGTTCTTTATAGATCCTGGATATCAACCTTTTGTCTGTACTGTCATTTGCAAATATCTTCTCCCATTCCGTGGGTTGCCTTTTTGTTTTGTTGACTGTTTTCTTTGCTGTGCAGAAGCTTTTGATCTTGATGAAGTCCCAAAAGTTCATTTTCGCTTTTGTTTCCTTTGCCTTTGGAGACATATCTTGAAAGAAGTTGCTGTGTTGGTTCAACATTCGCAAATCAATCAATGTGATAGAACAAATCAATAAGAGAAGAGAGAAGAACCACATGGTCCTCTCAATTGATGCAGAAAAAGCATTTGACAAAATCCAGCATCCGTTCCTGATTAAAACCCTTCGAAGTACAGGGATGGAGGGAACATTCCTGAACTTCATAAAATCTATCTGTGAAAGACCCACAGCAAATATCATCCTCAATGGGAAAAAGCTTGCAGCCTTCCAGTTGAGATCAGGAACATGACAAGGATGCCCACTTTCACCACTCTTGTTCAACATAGTATTAGAAGTCCTAGCAACAGCAATCAGACAACAAAGAGAAATAAAAGGTATCCAAATTGACAAGGAAGAAGTCAAACTCTCTCTCTTCACAGATGACATGATTCTTTATATGGGAAACCCCAAAGACTCCACCCCCAAACTACTAGAACTCATACAGCAATTCAGTAACGTGGCAAGATACAAAGTCAATGTACAGAAATCAGTGGCTTTCTTATACACTAACAATGAAAATACAGAAAGGGAAATTAGAGAATCGATTCCATTTACTATAGCACCAAGAACCATAAGATACCTGGGAATAAACCTAACCAAAGAGCTAAAGGACCTGTACTTGAGGAACTACAGAACACTCATGAAAGAAACTGAAGAAGACACAAAAAGATGGAAGACTGTTCCATGCTCTTGGATTGGAAGAATAAACATTGTTAAAATGTCTATACTGCCTAGAGCAATCTATACTTTTAATGCCATTCCGATCAAAATTCCACCGGTATTTTTCAAAGAGCTGGAGCAAATAATCCTAAAATTTGTATGGAATCAGAAGAGACCCCGAATTGCTAAGGAAATGTTGAAAAACAAAAACAAAACTGGTGGCATCATGTTGCCCGATTTCAAGCTTTACTACAAAGCTGTGATCACCAAGACAGCATGGTACTGGCATAAAAGCAGACACATTGATCAGTGGAGCAGAGTGGAGAGCCCAGATATGGACCCTCAACTCTATGGTCAAATAATCTTCGACAAAACAGGAAAAATTATACAATGGAAAAAAGACAGTCTCTTCAATAAATCGTGCTGGGAAAACTGGACAGCGATATATAGAGGAATGAAACTCGACCATTCTCTTACACCGTACACAAAGATAAACTCGAAATGGATAAAAGACCTCAACGTGAGACAGGAATCCATCAGAATACTAGAGGAGAACATAGGCAATAATATGAACTTTTTAAAAAAGATTTTATTCATCCATTTGAAAAAGAGAGAGACAACATAAGCAGGGGCAGGTGCAGAGGGAGAATCCCCACTGATCAGGAAGACTGATGTGGGTCTCGATCCCAGGATCCTGGGATCGTGACCTGAGCCAGAGGCAGAGGCTCAACTGACTGAGCTACACAGGTTCCCCAATATGAGCTATTTTAAGATAAAATGATTTTCTGGGGCTGTTTGGAGCATCTCTACATAGAGTTGTGTTAGGAGCATAAAAATATCAATCTTTAATAGGAAAATACTGAGAAATGTGTCAGTTCTCTGCTTTGGTTATACTTCTGATAAATATCCTATTTTATTAATCAAATACAGTAAAATGAATGTCACTTCACAATCTGATTTATAGAATTATGTCACTGCCTAAAATCCTCCAGTTAGACACAAGCCTCCTTCTCTACAAATGTGAAACATCTCAGCAACTGTAATCAAAGGGATGGTCATCCTTGCTATGGTAACAGGTCAGCATTGAAGGACAAGCCAGGGACATGGACATCCAGAGAGAGAGGAGGAGCAGCCCATTCATCTTTCACTGACATTGTAAGATGACTTTTACTTACAAAGTTGTTCTAGATCATCTTAAATATAGCGAAAACATATCTTCTTTGAATGTGTCAAAAGCATTGCCAGGTTAATTGCTTAAATTAAATAGAGCAAACATAATTCACCCCTTCCTTAATGACTTGAGGGCGTTGCTCTGAACTTTCAGATTTTGTGATGTTCTGAGAGCTGTAGGCTTTTCAAATATGCCCCAGTTCTCATTACCCTGTATTTACCTCTGCTCCTGAGCAAATTCAGTCCATTTTCTCAACCTTCCCATCACCAGACTGAATCCTCGAGTTATGTTGCTTTGTTTCTCAAATCATCCACCAGGCATGACTTTACCGATGTAAGATGATATCATCAGTCTTCTCTGTATGTTTGTTTCATTCTGATCTCATGAGACTGATGCCTACGGCCATTCTAGTTGTCCATAAGACATCGTAGTGAAGACATCAGGGGACAGCTTGATGCTGTAGCCCTGTACTCACAGAATAAGTCAGGCTAGATATTTTCATTTAGAAGTCAGCAATATGGAGATGATATTTGATGCCCATACAGAGGTAGCATTTACTGTCATGGAATAGTGTCTTAGTTCAGGCCACTCTAACAGAATACCATAGACTGGGTGGCTTAAACAACAAGTATTTTCTTCTCACAGTTCTGGAGACTGGGTATCCAAGACTGGGATACTGGCATGGTTCTAGTGAGAGCTCCTCCTGGTTAGTGGACAACTATCTTCTCAGTCTGTCTTCCCGTGGTAAGGAGAGCAGAGAAAGAGAGAAAACTCTCATGTCTTCTCTGAAAAGGGTGCTAATCTCATCCTGGGGTCTCCATCCTCATGACACAATCATGTCCGCAGAGACCCACCTCCTACAAGCATCACAAGAGGTAATGCTTGTGCCTTTGCCAGTGTAGACGCTCAGCCAGGTGATACCATGCAATGATTCCTGGGAGAGAAGCAGGTGATGAAATGGTGTAATGTAAGAAATGAGATGACAAGTCGGTCATACATTCTATCAAGGGGCTTGGGTTCTATCCCCAGTATAACAAAAAAGAAGGTGTGCCCTTGATGTCAGTCAGAGATCAGGCTCTCCTTCAACTTCATCTCTTGAGGCAGTCAGACACCTGCTGAGCAGCTCTCTTGTCCTGGGCTCTGGCCTGTAAATTGGGGGAAGTTATTTTTGCTTCATAGAGTTTGTGTGTGGACTAATGCACATATTTTGGTGACAAGTCTGAAAGGGCATTCATTTGTTCCTCAGCAAATGCACCCCCCCAACTCATGTTTCCAAGTCATTTGAATAACAACTCTGCTGGTACTTTTTTGGATAAATCAGTATAATGCATTGTGTATTACCCTTACTCATAATCTCCCATAAACTTGTAAAGTCCTGATGGAAACATATTTTCTTCTTGGTCTCCTCTCTTCTCTACACTGTTTTAATTTCTGTGCCCTCCAACTCTCAATATTTGAGTTTTTGATATGTATCTCTGTATTTTCACAAATTGATTTAATAGGGTACACCCATGTTTGGGAGGACAGACACCCCAATAAGTGAAGCCCTCCTTTCTGGGAATGCTTAAACTTTCCCAACTCCCCAAAATAATTAAAACATGAGAGTAAACCTCCCCAGAATAACAACACCATTTCTTATGTATTGAGCAGTTTCATTTTGTCACAAACTGTCTTGGTTACCGATGGTGTGAATACTCTTTTTACACCCTCTGTGCAAATAAAGAAACGGTTACGGGGCGCCTGGGTGGCTCAGTGGGTTAAGCCTCTGCCTTCGGCTCAGGTCATGATCTCAGGGTCCTGGGATCTAGTCCCACATCCGGCTCTCTGCTCTGCAGGGAGCCTGCTTCCTCCTCTCTCTCTCTGCCTGCCTCTCTGCCTACTTGTGATCTCTGTCTGTCAAATAAATAAATAAAATCTTAAAAAAAAAAAAAAAAAGAAACGGTTACAGAGGATGAGGTACTGGTTCATAATCATATGTTTGGAGTGAAGACAGAAATTTAAGTTTATCCAAACCTTGTGTTCTGGTCACTGTGCATAGATTCCAGAAAATATGAAGATTACATTAGGTTAACCAAAAAAAAAAAAAGCTCTTATACTCCCTGTTATATTTTACTGTAAGAGTATGTGTTTGGAGTGTATTAGACTGTAATTTATCTGTAATTTAGATCTGAGCATATGTGAAATATTAGGAGGAAAACCAGGAAGAACCGCATAAGTTTATTCACATAAACTTTCAGTTATTCTCATAAACTTGTGTAAGAGGCAGATACTGATAATTATCTGTGATCGTTATCTTGTGCAGCACCTAGAAGTAATTTTTTAAGAGTTATTATAATCCGTTTCAGACATATGAGAAGTTAACTTGCTTACTACCAATTTGGCACATTAGAGAATGAGTGTTTGTTTTTCTAGTTTGGTCACGTCACAGCCAAAATCAATCAAGTGATTTTTTCAATGTGAGACCCTAAGGGGAGATTAAATGAGTTTTACAACAGCGAGCCCTGTAATTGTCTGAATTTTTCTAAAATGTGTTTATTTAAAAATTTACTATAATTTCATTACAAAAGTTTGGATCCCAAAGTCAGTTTTCTTAAGTGGAAGAAATAATTTGACTTGCCGTGTGTGTGAGATGTTTCTACTTCAACATTTAACTGACCAAAAAATAAACACCAAAAAATAAACAGTCTCACCAAAAGGCGCCAGTCACTGTTGTCCATTTGCGTGGAGGATTTGGCGTCATCTGCCTACCCTGAAGCTTAGTCTGAAAAACACTTTATTGTCCATAATGTATCACTACTGTGCCTTCTCAAAGTCAGAGAACTTACCCCATAATGTGCTTTTTCTCTGATTGAATGTATTATAGTTTCAACCCAGTTTAATTTTAGCTTTGCTGTGATTACCATTACATCGTAAAGCCAAATAGCATAGATCGTCTTCACCCACACATAGTTCATCATCAAAGGGAAGTAATCATCCTTGATGCGAAAGGATGCCCCATTTCTCACTTCAATTCTAACCTTAAATAGTCCATCATGTTCCTAGTTCATATTTGGATGGCGCTGTCCTCTATGCATCTGGAATTATGAATGAATGAGTGAACGAATGGGTTAGTGAATGAATGAATGAATGAGGGAAAAGGAAAGGAAAAACGCCTACCTCAACTGCCCACTCAACAAGTATCCTACAATCGTGACGTGTTCTCTGTCTGACGACAGAGCATAATTCTAGACATGTATGTGGACGTCCACATGCAAACTTACGCAAGCCCGACAGCATGTTCTTCCACGTACATCTGGGCATATGCTCTTTCCCACCATTTCCCATATGCTATTTTCTATTTCTCCATCAAATATTTCCATCAGTTTTCATTTTTCTAATAACTGTTTATCGTCCAGTTAAATGGCAAATACTGTCTCTTCACAGGTCAACTTGGGCAGCACCTGCCATGTTGGAGAATTACTGGAAGGTAAACGCTGTGACAGCCTTTGCTGTCACTTCTGTCATTTCTGCTCAGTAGCCACATCCTCCCCCAGTTCACAGTGTATTCCGTCTCTTCTGCAGGTTTATGGCCCAGCCTTCTCAGGACACGATGTTTCTTTTTATCACCCTCCTCTTGGAAACAAGACTCAAATTATATTCCTGACTTGCAGATGTTTTGCCCTTTGGTTTCTCAGAGTGAGAGTGATCCGGGGAGAGGACCACATGAATAGAAATACTAAAAATTGACAAATCTTTTTTTTTAAGATGTTATTTATTTATTTGACATACAGAGATCACAAGCAGGCAGAGAGTCAGGCAGAGAGAGAGGAGGAAGCAGGCTCCCCACGGAGCAGAGAGCCAGATGCGGGGCTCGATCCCAGGATCCTGGGATCATGACCTGAGCCAAAGGCAGAGGTTTTAACCCACTGAGCCACCCAGGTGCTCCTAAAAATTGGCAAATCTTATCTCTGTTCCTGGATAACAGTTTTACAAAGGAGAATTCACTTGCGATGCTAATAATAGAAATAATTTGTTTCACTAATGAGTATTGTCCTGATTTTTAGTTGTAATGATTGTTACTAAGGGTGCAGTTTATATTTTGTATGCCTTGAGACATCAATTTTTGTAAAAACTTTGGGTGTTTTTCACTGGGAAATCTGTGTTTCATTTATTCATGAGTGCATTGATCTCTTTACTTCATTATTAAGAATATATGTCGGATAAATCGAATGCTACTCCTCTTTCTCCCTCCCTCTCTGAGACTGTGTTTCTCCACCCCTTTCTCTTGCCTATTTCTTTACTTATTCTGACCTTCCAAATGCTTTTCCATCCAGTTAACCATAACACTGTGCTCCTGGACATTAAGTATCCCTGGCCTAGGAATAAGGGAATAAATCCATCCCAAAGAACAGAAGACAGAAGGTTCTCTGATGCAGCACAGAAGAGAGCAAGTTAAGTAATTTAACAAAGAAAAGAGGAAGCTGCCCGCATCAGCCTACAGAGATGTGGCAGCTCCTTATCTCTATGCAGAACAGCAGACACAGGCTACACCCATGTTAGAACCAAAAGTCGTCACCTCACACTGTCTTCACGCCACAAGACCCACAAAAGATAAAACACAACTTTTTAATTACTCAAGGTTAAAAAATAGAAAAAGAAAATGACTTAGTTTATTCAAGAACAAGAGAAATCAAAAGCAGTATTTTCTTAATTAATATAAAAATGTTTATTTTTGCCATACTATTTCTTGACTGTTAAGCATTAGTCACATTATTAACCTAATAACCTTGGCAATCATAGTATGAAAGTCTTGTATCATATGCACAAAGTGAAGTAGAGTGAGTTTATAAACACGAGTTTATGTGTTTGATATTGAACATTTTAAAAAATAAGGATATGTGGCAAATTTGCATAAGCACATAATGGTGTTCTAGATTACAGAATACATATTATGGGTTGTGATTGATATATTTAAAATACATCATTTAGTTCCTATTTACGTTTGTCCCATTATTCCAGGAGTTTGCTTTATGCAATGCGGTTTGGTTTTGTTGTTGTTGTTGTTGTTGTTTTGTTTTGTTTTGTTTTGTTTTTGATGGAGAGAGAGAGAGAGCAGAAGCCGGGAGAGCTGAAGAGGGAGAAGCAGGCTCCCTGCTGAGCAGGGAGCCTCATGCGGGGCTCAATTCTAGGACCCCAAGATCATGACCTGAACCAAAGGCAGTCGCTTAACCGAGCCACCAAGGCACCCCTCAGTGTGTTTAATTCATACAGAGAAACCATGACAATGGTGAGCTGTGTTCAGTCTTCAAGGACATTGAACTTGGCTTGGGTACATTAGTATCTGATTTCATCATCAGTTAATGCGTAATTTGAAAATACGTACATTAAGATGAAATGTAAGTGGGCACTGGAACATGGGACATAGTTCTATCCAACAACAAGGATTATGTGCAAAATGTCCCAGCCTCCAGGCATTTCTGTCTTCTTTGATAAGAATTTTTAACTCTGGCATTCAGTCAATAATCTGTGTGACTTTTATTTTCATTTATTTATTTGTTTTGGCTATGAAGTCTATGTTTTTATTTTTTTTATTTAAATTCAATTAGCCAATGCAGAGTACATCATTAGTCAGATGTAGTGTTCAACGACTCATCAGTTGCGTGTAACACCCAGTGCTTTTACTGATCGATTTGTTTTGTTTTGTTTTTATTCAAGTATAAACATATTAACATACAGTGTTCCATTAGCTTCAGGTGTACAGCGTAGTGATTCAACAATCTCTACGTTTATCAGTGTTTATCACGATAAGCGTACTCTTATTTCCCTTCATGGATTTCACCCCCTCCCTGCATCCCCTCTCCTCTGGAAACCACCAGTTTGTTCTCTGCACTTAAGAGTCTGCTTTCTTCCAGAGAGGAAGACACATCTCATGAAACAAACTGAGGGTGGCTAGATAGGAGGGGGGTGGGAGGGATAGGGTGGCTGGGTTATGGACATTAGGGAGGCTGTGTGCTGTGGTGAGTGCTGTGAATTAAGTAAGACCGATGATTCACAGACCTGTACCTCTGAAACAAATAATACATTATATGTTAATTTTTTAAAAAAATCTGCTTTCTTGCGTGTCTCTTTTTTCCTTTGTTTGTTCATTTGTTTTGTTTCTTAAATTCCACATATATGTGGAATCATATGGTACTTGTGTTTCTCTGATTCATTTCACTTAGTGTTATACCCTCTCGTTCCATCCATGTTGTTGCAGATGGCAAGATGTCATGCTTTTGGGGGCTGAGTAATATTCCATTGTGTCTATCACATATTCTTTATCCACGCCTCTGTCAGTGGCCACTCAGCTTGCTCCCATATCTTCGCTATTGTAAATAATGCAGCAATAAACCTACAGGTGCATATTTTTGAATTTGTGTTTTCATTTTCTTTTTTTTGTTTTTAATAAACATATAATGTATTTTTATCCCCAGGGGTAAAAGGGTCTGTGAATCGCCAGGTTTACACACTTCACAGCACTCACCATAGCACATACCCTCCCCAATGTCCATAACCCCCTCCCCCTCACCCAACCCCACCCCCCAGCAACCCCCAGTTTGTTTTGTGAGATTAAGAGTCCCTTATGGTTTGTCTCCCTCCTAATCCCATCTTGTTTCATTTATTCTTCTCCTATCCCCCTAATCCCCCAATGTTGCATCTCCACGTCCTCATATCAGGGAGATCATATGATAGTTGTCTTCTCCGATTGACTTATTTCACTAAGCATGATACCCTCTAGTTCCATCTACATCATTGCAAATGGCAAGATTTCATTTCTTTTGATGGCTGCATAGTATTCCATTGTGTATATATACCACATCTTCTTTATCCATTCATCTGTTGATGGACATCTAGGTTCTTTCCATAGTTTGGCTATTGTAGACATTGCTGCTATAAACATTCGGGTGCACGTGCCCCTTCGGATCACTACGTTTGTATCTTTAGGGTAAATACCCAGTAGTGCGATTGCTGGGTCATAGGGTAGTTCTATTTTCAACATTTTGAGGAACCTCCATGCTGTTTTCCAGAGTGGTTGCACCAGCTTGCATTCCCACCAACAGTGGAGGAGGGTTCCCCTTTCTCCACATCCTCGCCAGCATCTGTCATTTCCTGACTTGTTAATTTTAGCCATTCTGACTGGTGGGAGGTGATATCTCATTGTGTTTTTTGATTTGTATTTCCCTGACGCCGAGTGATGTGGAGCACTTTTTCATGTGTCTGTTGGCCATCTGGATGTCTTCTTTGCAGAAATTTCTGTTCATGTCCTCTGCCCATTTCTTTCTTTTTTTTTTTCTTTTTTTTTTGATTGGATTGTTTGTTCTTTGGGTGTTGAGTTTGCTAAGTTCCTTATAGATTTTGGACACTAGCCCTTTTTCTGATATGTCGTTTGCAAATATCTTCTCCCATTCTGTCAGTTGTCTTTTGGTTTTGTTAACTGTTTCCATTGCTGTGCAAAAGCTTTTGATCTTGATGAAATCCCAATAGTTCATTTTTGCCCTTGCTTCCCTTGCCTTTGCTGATGTTCCTAGGAAGATGTTGCTGCGGCTGAGGTCGAAGAGGTTGCTGCCTGCATTCTCCTCAAGGATTTTGATGGATTCCTTCTCACATTGATGTCCTTCATCCTTTTTGAGTCTATTATTGTGTGTGGTGTAAGGAAGTGGTCCAATTTCATTTTTCTGCATGTGGCTGTCCAATTTTCCCAGCACCATTTATTGAAGAGGCTGTCTTTTTTCCATTGAACATTCTTTCCTGCTTTGTCAAAGATTAGTTGACCATAGAGTTGAGGGTCTATTTCTGGGCTCTCTATTCTGTTCCATTGATCTATGTGTCTATTTTTGTGCCAGTACCATGCTGTCTTGATGATGACAGCTTTGTAATAGAGCTTGAAGTCCGGAATTGTGATGCCACCAACTTTGGCTTTCTTTTTCAATATTCCTTTGGCTATTCGAGGTCTTTTCTGGTTCCATATAAATTTTAGGATTATTTGTTCCATTTCTTTGAAAAAAATGGATGGTATTTTGATAGTGATTGCATTAAGTGTGTAGATTGCTTTAGGTAGCATAGACATTTTCACAATATTTATTCTTCCAATCCAGGAGCATGGAACATTTTTCCATTTCTTTGTGTCTTCCTCAATTTCTTTCATGAGTACTTTATAGTTTTCTGCATATAGATTCTTAGCCTCTTTGGTTAGGTTTATTCCTAGGTATCTTATAGTTTTGGGTGCAATTGTAAATGGGATTGACTCCTTAATTTCTCTTTCTTCTGTCTTGTTGTTGGTGTACAGAAATGCAACTGATTTCTGTGCATTGATTTTATATCCTGACACTTTACTGAATTCCTGGACAAGTTCTAGCAGTTTTGGAGTGGAGTCTTTTGGGTTTTCCACATATAGTATCATGTCATCTGCGAAGAGTGATAGTTTGACTTCTTCTTTGCTGATTTGGATGCCTTTAATTTCTTTTTGTTGTCTGATTGCTGAGGCTAGGACTTCTAGTACTATGTTGAATAGCAGTGGTGATAATGGATATCCCTGCCATGTTCCTGACCTTAATGGAAAAGCTTTCAGTTTTTCTCCATTGAGAATGATATTTGCAGTGGGTTTTTCATAGATGGCTTTGATAATATTGAGGTATGTGCCCTCTATCCCTACACTTTGAAGAGTTTTGATCAGGAAGGGATGCTGTACTTTGTCAAATGCTTTTTCAGCATCTATGGAGAGTATCATATGGTTCTTGTTCTTTATTTTATTAATGTGTTCTATCACATTGATTGATTTGCGGATGTTGAACCAACCCTGCAGCCCTGGAATAAATCCCATTTGATCATGGTGAATAATCCTTTTAATGGACTGTTGAATCCTATTGGCTAGTATTTTGGCGAGAATTTTTGCATCTGTGTTCATCAAGGATATTGGTCTGTAGTTCTCTTTTTGGTGGGATCCTTGTCTGGTTTTGGGATCAAGGTGATGCTGGCCTCATAAAATGAGTTTGGAAGTTTTCCTTCCATTTCTCTTTTTTGGAACAGTTTCAGGAGAATAGGAATTAGTTCTTCTTTAAATGTTTGGTAGAATTCCCCTGGGAAGCCATCTGGCCCTGGGCTTTTGTTTGTTTGGAGATTTTTGATGACTGTTTCAATCTCCTTACTGGTTATGGGTCTGTTCAGGTTTTCTATTTCTTCCTGGTTCAGTTGTGGTAGTTTATATATCTCTAGGAATGCATCCATTTTTTCCAGATTGTCAAGTTTGTTGGCGTAGAGTTGCCCATAGTATGTTCTTATAATTGTCTGTATTTCTTTGGTGTTAGTTGTGATCTCTCCTCTTTCATTCATGATTTTATTTTTTGGGCTCCTTTCTCTTTTCTTTTTGAGAAGTCTAGCCAGGGGTTTATCAATCTTATTAATTCTTTCAAAGAACCAGCTCCTAGTTTCATTGATTTTTTTCTATTGTTTTTTTGGTTTCTATTTCATTGATTTCTGCTCTGATCTTTATGATTTCTCTTCTCCTGCTGGGTTTAGGGTTTCTTTCTTGTTCTTTCTCCAGCTCCTTTAGGTATAGGGTTAGGTTGTGTACTTGAGACCTTTCTTGTTTCTTAAGAAAGGCTTGTACTGCTATATATTTTCCTCTCAGGATTGTCTTTGCTGTGTCCCACAGATTTTGAACTGTTGTGTTTTCATTATCATTTGTTTCCATGAATTTTTTCAATTCCTCTTTAATTTCCTGGTTGACCCATTCATTCTTTAGAAGGATGTTGTTTAGTCTCCATGTATTTGGGTTCTTTCCAGCTTTCCTCTTGTGATTGAGTTCTAGCTTCAGAGCATCATGGTCTGAAAATATACAGGGAATGATCCTAATCTTTTGATACTGGTTGAGACCTGATTTGTGACCCAGGATGTGATCTATTCTGGAGAATGTTCCGTGTGCACTAGAGAAGAATGTGTATTCTGTTGCTTTGGGATGAAATGTTCTGAATATATCTGTGATGTCCATCTGGTCCAGTGTATCATTTAAGGCCTTTATTTCCTTGTTGATCTTTTGCTTGGATGATCTGTCCATTTCTGTGAGGGGAGTGTTAAAGTCCCCTACTATTATTGTATTATTATTGATGTGTTTCTTTGATTTTGTTATTAATTGGTTTATATAGTTGGCTGCTCCCACATTAGGGGCATAGATATTTAAAATTGTTAGAACTTCTGTGTTTTCATTTTCTTTAGGTAAATACCCAGTGGTGTAATTACTATATCATATATAATTCTATTTCTAATTTTTTTTGAGGAACCTCCATATTGTTTTCCACAGTGGCTGCATCATTTTGCATTCCCACAAACAGTGCAGGTGGCTTCCTTCTTATTATTTCTTGTCTTTTTGAATTTAGCCATTCTGACAGGTGTAAGTGATATCTCACTGTGGTTTTAATTTGCATTTACCTGGCAACTAGTGATGTTGGACATCATTTCTGTTGGCCATCTGTATGTCTTCTTAGGATTCAATAAGCTGTTGAAATATAAAGAATATTATTCTCAAAAAAAAAACAAATTATTTTTTCATTTAAAATTTCTAATGGGTACATTTCAAAAAATTTTAGTATTTTTTTGTGGGGTTTTTTGGTAAATTATTATATATGTGAATATATTCTTAGTAGAACTGGTCAAACATTTTAGCCTTTGAAAGCTCAGGGATATGAAGATAGATATCAAATATTGAATGGTTTCTACAATACAAAACCAGTCTCAGGATTTCTTGGTCCCAGGCTCCTTGAGTTACTACATTTATTCTTTATAGTTTTTTCCCTCCTTCTCCCCACTGACATTTCCTGGTGTCAAGCATATGTGTCTATTGAGGGATTTAGTCAGTGATGTATTAGTTCTGCTCTGGGAAGATGTATGACCAAACTAAAAGTACATGGAGAAAGTAAGTTAGATCTAGCCTATCAGAAGAGGGCTGGAAACATCTTATTGTCCCAGAAAGTAAGGACATGCTCAAAAGAAAAACAAACAAACTCATTGTCAAAGGAGCATAGAAACCAACCAAAAGAGCTCCTAACAGCCAAAGCTAGAACAGTTTGGGCAACAGAATATGGAAGCAAATAATTTCAGTTAAGAATAACCTATTCGTGGGGCACCTGAGTGGCTCAGTGGGTTAAGCTGCTGCCTTCAGCTCAGGTCATGATCCTAGGTCCTGGGGTCGAGTCCTGCATCGGGCTCCTTGCTTGGCACATGCCTGCTTCTCTCTCTGCCTCTGCCTGCCACTCTGCCTGCTTGTGCACTCTCTCTCTCTCTCTCTCTCTCTGACAAATAAGTAAATAAATAAATAAAATCTTAAAAAAAAAAAAAGAGGGGCGCTTCCGTGGCTCAGTGTGTTAAAGCCTCTGCCTTCGACTCAGGTCATGATCTCAGGGTCTTGTGATTGAGCCCCGCATTGGGCTCTCTGCTCAGTGGGGAACCTGCTTCCTCCTCTCTCTCTCTCTCTGTCTGCCTCTCTGCCTACTTGTGATCTCTGTCTGTCAAATTAATGAAAAAATCTTAAAAAAAAAAAAAAGAATAACCTACCCATGCCGGTTCATTAGGGGTGATGAATTAACAGAAGATGTTAGCACTACCCAAAACTGGGTGGGGTATACAGAAAACCTCTGTAGTATCTTTGCCACTTTCTGTTAGTCTAAAACCGTCTTAAAATAAAAAAGTTTATTATAAAAACCAAGTTTGTTTGGTTTTATTATTTATTATTAATATTTGTGTGTATTAAATCCCCCTGTTATTTACTGAGAGTGTTACATAATTTGTGTGTAAATTTAAAACTTTCAATCTGGATGAGAATCATTGAAGCCTATTAGATTCTTTTTTATTTAAATTCAATTAGCCAACTTATAGTACATCATTAGCTTCAGATGTAGTGTTCAATAATCATCATTTGCATGTAATACCCAGTGCTCATCACAGCACGAGTCTATTAGATTCTTATTAAAAGTTGGGAACCTGGCCGTCTGTTGGCCTTCCCTACCTATACCTGGACCCCACACTCAGAGATCCTGATTTATTTGTTCTGGTCTGTTGCTGGACAAAAGGATTTTTAAACACTTCCCAATAATTTCAATGTACAACCAACGTAGGGAACCTTTCTGTGGAATGTTTTATATTACAGATACTAGCTGTGTTTCCCCCCTCGAAGTGCAAATAGCTGACCAATTATATCAGCATCTCTAGAGAGGCGTGTTAAACATACAGCTTCCTGCTTTCTACTCCTGCACTTGGGATGACGATCTTGAGATCTGGGGTCAAGAAATTCAAATTTGGCAGCAAATAATCCAGCCATGTGCAAATTTAAATGGCCAGTAGTGTCTCATTATAAGGAAGGGAAGAAGCAGGGAGGGAGCGAAAGGTTCAGGGCAGGAGGAAAGTGGAGGGGGGGCTTGAAGGAACGAAAGGTGAGGTTTACAGAGTGGGACAGAGAGGAAGAAGATAAGCAAGAAGGCAGAGAAAGAGAAAGGAGAACTCAGTCACTGGCTTTGTGATTACTCACCTGCCATATATATTTTCAATATATTGTCTTACTAAGTTCTCACCAGAGCCCCCTTAGTTTTGTTATTCTCATTTTATTTTTTTTATTTTTAATTTGTATTATGTTCAGTTAGCCAACATATAGTACATCATTAGTTTCTGATGGAGCGTTGAATGATTCATTAGTTGTGTGTAACAACCAGTGCCAGGGGATGGGTATTAAGGAGGATACGTGTTGTGAAGAGCACTGGGTATAATTCCCATTTCATAAATGAGGAAGGAGGCCCAGTGAGGAGGGATAACTTGCACTGGGAGTGTGAAGACCCTAGAGCAGAGCAAACAGGGAACAGAGCAAGAGGGAGGCACGTGAGGCCAGTGTGGCCTGCTGCCCAGGAGAGGACAGCAGAGGTCATGATGCAGCTGTAGGCTTGTATCATTGAAAAAAACTAAGTCATGGAAAACTTAAGGCATTTCCTGAGTCTGAGTCAGTGCTTTTGTGGAGAACTGCTGTTCTAAAGTCAACATAAAATAAAATAGTTTATTTTAACATTGAAAGTGCATGTGATTGTCTTGACCTTTCGTTGGTGTTTTCCTCACATTGTTGAGTATTTGCCTTCTGAAATAATGTTCTCTGTGTTTTATAGCTGCTGATATATCCTCCATTTTTTCCAGGAATTTCTACTAATGTGCCTGTAAAGATGTGCCTGAGTCATGGGGATTTGTCCCCAGAAGAGTCCATAAACCCCCTGTGGGGCCCCTGCCACCTGGGCTGCACCTGTGATGTTGAGTATGGAGGCGTAGGTCTGCATGGGTAGGCGTGTTCAGGCCCCAGTAACAAACTCTGAGAAGCGATGAGCAAGTAATGTTGCTAAAAAGGCCACACTATGAAATGAGAGTATTTAATCATGCTGTAGAACATGTAGACACTAGTTGCAAATGAGAAACATTAAGGACAACACCTCATACTATTTGGAAGTATTACTGGGGTGATAGGTGCTTTACTTTGGGGGAGAGCCATTGTACCGTGTAGTTTCTCTGCACAGAAAACAGGAAGACGAACCTGTGCTCTAAATGAAGAAACATCCTTAGATGATCAAGAGGAGACCACCATATGTTGAGGAGAGATGCTCTCCCATCAATGGGTATTACCTGGGCTGTTATATTTCAAAGAGATCAGGGTCTTGAGGCAGAGAGAGTGGCAAGGAGATGAATGGGTCAGCTGCATGCGTGACTTCAGAGGAGACTTGGTCTTAAGCTACCTGAGAGCAAAATTTCTGTAATGGATATGAAATTTTAATTCACTAAACTTCATGAAGTTGCAAATTGTTTATGCAGAAATAAAAGAGTATCTAAATAAGCCCCCCCAAAATCATCAAACCAAGGGGTTAGGGAGAGAGGCAGGAAAAGAGAAATGAAAATAAAACTTCATAAAGATAGGACGTTTATATTTGTGGAGATGTTTTCAGAAGAGAACAGATGCTGGAGCAATTTGTTTGTTTGGGGTTTGGGGTTTGTTTGTTTGTTGGGTTGGTTTTTGTTTTTGGTTTTGTTTTTGTTTCTGTTTTTGTTGTTGTTTCCTACTGGTTGTAAGGGAGGTAGATTTTTAGTTCATTCCTTTTTATCTATAAGTGTGTGACCTTGATCCTAATTGAAGTTCTGGGAGTGTATGATAATGATTGACAGCCGTCTCCACACTGCAGAGCTATGAATTATTCCTTCATTAACAGTGTCAGAACAATAAGATAATTTCCTCTGGCTGATCTGGGTGCCCTGGCACAGGTGGACAGGAAACATAACCCCTGCCCCACTTAGAGACCAGGTGTCACGGGATGTGCATGCCTTCTGCTGGGCCACTCGGAGCAGCTTGCCATGTGCTCACTGACAGACAAGACCTGGGGCTGTCTTCCCAATCCTAAATGAGGCAGATTCTTCTGTGTGTGTGTGTATGTGTGTGTGTGTGTGAAAGAGAGAGAGAGAGAGAGAGAGAAATTAAGTTTGACTCTAATTATCAGCCAATATCAAATGAATTTTGTCTAATTCTCTGACTCCCTTCAGTTGTCGACCTAGCATTTCCTGAGTCCTGACATAAGACAGCATTAACCGAGTCCATATGATAATTTGTTTAATATATTCTACAATTTGTTGAAATAACAGAAACAATACCACTCTCTAATCTGTGATCTGAACTGCTAGTATGACCAGTAATGTGCTGTGTCTTGTCCGTTTCCCTAGATGTATAAAAATATTGGAGGAAATAATGTGTAATAATCACTTTTGCTACAGACTATTTAATATGATAATTTGTCCAGGTAATATCTTGACTGTAAAGTTAAAAATGATTTGGACTGAAAGTCCTCCAGGCCAATAGAATTAAATTTAATTTGTTAAAGTAGGACCCCTTACTGAAAGTAGTAATGTTTAACATATCTCATGGAATTTTGAACTTAAACTCAAAGTTTAAGGGTTAGGGTAATGTTAAACATTAAATCATTTTAGAGGTCAATGTTTTGCTTTAGTATTTTGAACTGGAACAAAGGGAATGATACTGGGAGGCCATTTTTTCATAATTAGCTTTGTTGAGGTATAATCGAGATACAAGAAACTGCACATATTTCAAGTATACAACCCAGTTAACCCGACATACATACATACCTGCAGAATCAGCCATACCGGGTAGTAAATACATCCATCACCTCCAAAACTTCCCTCCCACTCTTTTGTGTTTGTTTCCACTTTTTTTTTTTTGTAGTAAGGACAATTAATGTGGGATCTACTCTCTTAACAAAATCTTAAGTGCATGGTGCAGTATTGTTAACTATAGGCACAATATGGTACAACAGATCTTAGACGTTATTTCTTATGTAACAGAAACTTTACCCCCATGAGTAACAGTTCCCCAATTCTCCCTCTACCCATCCCCTAGCAACCACCATTCTACTGTCTGCTTCTATGAATTTGGCTATGGTAGGCATCTCATCTAAGGGCAATCATGCAGTATTTATCTGTGGCTGGCTTAGTTCACGTAGCATAATGTCTTCCGGTGACATCCATGTTGTCATATATGTCAATACTTCCTTTTTTTAAGGCTGAATATGTTGTGTGTATATGCCACATTTCCTTAATCTCTTAATCCACTGATACCCGTTTAGATTGATTTCTCGAACATGACACCAAAGGCTTAGGTGACAAAAGCAAAACAAACAAATGGGACTACATCAAACTAAAAATCTTCCACATAGCAAAGGAAATAATCAAGAGATTGAAAAGGCAGTAAATGGGATGGGAGAAAATATTTGCAAACCGTCTATCTGATAAAGGAGTAATATTCAAAATAGACAAGGAAGTACAACAACTCAAGAGTAAAAGAACAAAAACAAAAACACTAACCCAATCAAAAAAATGGGCAAAGGACTTGAACAGACATTTCTCCAAAGACATACGAATGACCTACAGGTGTATGCAAAGGTACTCACCATCACTAATTATCAGGGAAATGGAAATCAAAACCACAATGAGATATTGCCTCATATTTGTTAGAGTGGCTATCACCACCCTCCCCCACAACCTGGCAAAAAGTTAATGTTGGTGAAGATGTAGAGAAATTGAAGCCATTGTATGCTGTTAGTGTGAATGCAAAATGGTATAGTCAGTATGGAAAAGAGCATGGAGGTTCCTCAAAAAATTAGAACTACCACCATGA
Organism: Meles meles; assembly: GCF_922984935.1. Taxonomy (NCBI): domain Eukaryota; kingdom Metazoa; phylum Chordata; class Mammalia; order Carnivora; family Mustelidae; genus Meles; species Meles meles. The sequence goes on along the minus strand of NC_060068.1, from coordinate 177,630,527 downwards.
TCCAGCAATCTCACTTCCAGGTCTATATCTAATAGAATCCAAATCAGGGGTGCCTGGGTGGCTCAGTGGGTTAAAGCCTCTGCCTTCAACTCTGGTCATGATCTCAGGGTCCTGGGATCGAGTCCTGCATCAGGCCCTCTGCTCAGTGGGGAGCCTGCTTCCCCCTCTCTCTCTGCCTGCATCTCTGTCTACTTGTGATTGCACTCTCTCTTTGTCAAATAAATAAATAAAATCTTAAATATTAATGACAATAATAATAATAAAGAATCCAAATCAGGATCACAAAAGAGATATCTGAACTCCTACATTTATTGCAGCATTATTTACAGTAGGACTCTGAAAGATCGTCCTGTCACATTAGTAAAACACACCTAATTCTGAACTCGCAAGTTCATGACCAGACCAGCTCCCAGACCAACCCCCTGTTGACCGCCAATTTCCTACCTGACCACCTCTCATCTTCTCTCTTTCTCTCTCCTCATCTCCCTCCCCACTCCCCATTTGGACCCTGTTGGAGCAAGGATTTGGCCCACTGGATGCCAGCCCCTGTGAGAGCTGGTCTGTAGTTGACAGGCTTGGGAGGGGGGTGGGGAGGGACTGACGGTCAGAATTCCTGGAGTGCCAATAAACTTTCCAGAAGGTGAGCACCATTGTATGTACTGCAGATGTCTCTTTCGCAGCCTTGAAGCAAGCAGGAAGGGAAGCACTCTGGAATCAAAAACCAAGTCTTTTTCTCATGCTCTGTCCTTCCAGCACTCTCTCTCCTGACCTACTTTAACATCCTCCCAGTCAGAGAGGAGAAACAATTAGTGGGGCTCATTCTTTTATCAAGGAGCAGGACAATGAGGGTGTATTTAGGGAAGAGGGGCAATAAATTGATAATTGGCATGACTGACTTGCTGGCATTGTATTGGCTCATATATTTTCTTTTTTTTTTTCTGTCTTCCAAAGTGCTTTAGTCTGGCTGGTGGTGGTGCACCTCAGCTCTAGAAGACTGAGGACTAGTTCACCAAAAAGGTGAACTTACAACATGGCAAGTAGAGTGATGATTTAGTGAAGAAATCAGGATGCGGTGTATACCTGTGAATTAGAAGAAATCCAACACAGACTTCACTTGCTCAACAACACTTCCATGTTTAGCAAGTGTCAGGCGGTCAGGAAGAAGAGTAAGCATCATACATGGTATAAAAAGAATCAGATATTAAAGAAGTGACTTTTTAAGTCTTTATTTTAATTCCAGTATTACACTAGTTTCGGTACAACATATTAGTACAATATGGTGATTCGACACTGCCATACACCACCCTGTTCATCAGGACGACGCACTCCTTCATCCCCACCCACTTCCCCTCTGGTAACCATCAGTTTTTTCTCTATAATTAAAAGTCTGTCTCTTGGTTTGTCTCTCTCTATCCCCACACCTTTCTCCTTTGTTTAGTGTCTTGAATTCCACATACGAGTGAAATCAAGTGGTATTTGTCTTTCTCTGACTTAATTTGCTTAGTAGTACTCTCTCTAGCTCTATCCATCATGCAAATGGCAAGATTTCATTCTTTTTATGGCTGATTAATATATACCACATCTTCTTTATCCTTTCATCAATCGATGGACACTTGGGCTGCTTCTGTATCTTGGCTATTGTAAATAATGCTGCTATAAATACAGGGGTGCATGTATCCCTTTCAATTAGTGTTCTTGTATTTTTTGGGTAAATACCCAGTAGTGCAATTGCTGATTATAGGGTAGCTCTATTTTTAACTTTTTGAGGAACCTCCATACTGTTTTCTGTGGTGGCTGCACCAGCTTGCATTCCCACCAACGGTGCAGGAGATTCCCTTTCTCTCCACATCCTGGTCAACATCTCTTGTTTCCCATGTTGTTGATTTTAGTCATTCTGACAGGTGTGAAATGATATCTCATTCTAGCTTTGATTTGCATTAACCTCATGGAAGGTGATGATGAACATATTCCCATGTATCTGCTGGCCATCTATATGTATTCTTTGGAGAAATGTCTGTAAATACCCTCTGCCCATTTTTTAATTGGGTGATGTAATTTTGGGATGTTGAGTTTTAGAAGTTCTTTATTTTGGATACTAACTCTTTATTGGGTAAGTCATTTGCAAACATCTTTTCCTATTCTCTAGGTTGCCTTTTAGTTCTCTTGCTTATTTCTTTCACTGAGCAGAAGCTTTTTATTTTGATGTAGTCCCAATAGTTTATTTTTGTTTTTGTTTCCCTTAGGAAACATATCTAGAAAAAAAGTTGCTATGGCCAATGTCAAAGAAATTGCTCTTATTTTCTCTTCTAGGATTTTTATGGTTTCAGGTCTCACATTTAAGTCTTTAATCCATTTTAAATTGATTTTTATGGTATAATAAAGCAGTCCAATTTCTTTCTTTGCATGCTGCTGTCCAGTTTTCCCAACCCATTTGTTGAAGAGACTGTCCTCTTCCCTTTGCATATTCCTTCCTGCTTTGCCAAGGTTAATTCTCCATATAGTTGTGGGCTTAATTCTGGATTTTCTATTCTGTTCCATTGATCTATGTGTCTGTATGTGCCAGTACCATACCATTTGGATGACTACAGCTTTGTAATATAACTTAACATCTGGAATTGTGATGCCTCCTGCTTTGCTTTTCTTTTTCAATATCGCTTTGCCCATTTGAGGTCTTCTGCGGTTCCATACAAATTTTAGAGCTGTTTGTTCTAGTTCTGTGAAAAATGCTGTTGGCCTTTTGATAGGGATTGCATTAAATATGTAGATTGCTTTGGGTGGTAGAGTCCTTTTAACAATTTTGTAAAGAACAGATTTTAAGAACAATGAACAGAATCCTGTAAAATCCATGCTTCCACACATAGGAAGTTGGTTATAATCACAATTACATATATAATTGCATTGTGGAGCTCATTACTGTAAAGTAATTCTCTCTCAGAAAGTTTTTGATAATATGAATAATGTCACAAATTATTTTTATAAATTCAAAACTATAACACTTTACTCTCATAAAACTAGCCATCATATCTGGTTGTGCCAAATATATTGAAAATCACCTCCCTATTTGTGGCTGTGAATGAACCCAGATCATTCTTCATTGGTAATGCCAGGGCATTATCTTTATAGTTATTGTCCACTGTCTTGAAAGGACAGGATGAAAGATGGTCTTAACATCACCTAGCAGAATCAATGCTGAAGTTATTGAGATAAGCTCACCACATAAGCCAGCAATTCTTTATCCAAACAAGAGCCTGGGTTGAAATCCTCTGAAAATGTGCTGAAGGATGTTAAGAGTTGCCATAATCTATGTAATAAATGAAACTTCTAAACTCCTCCCAAGAAAGGTTACCTTCTTATTGGTATTCAAGGAGTTTGTTCGGTTATGTACTATTTCATTATAGAAAAAGAATGCACAAATTATAAGTGAGAGGAGATGTAGAAAAGAGGGCTAACAGGAGTGGGGGAGGGTGTTGGACTCCTTGGTCTTGGGATTCAGTCAACCCTTCAGAAATTTGTGCTACCAGTTAGTTATCCAGGGAAAATGGAAAAAATCTTTAGTACAATAGTTGCATTTCTTTTTAAATATTACTAACTCCATGATAAAAAAAAAATCAAGTAAAATAATTTACTTTGTTTAAAATACATAAAATATAATATTCTATCCCAAATGATCCAAAATGGCTGTTAATGTATACATTTTTCTTGAGTAAAATGCCAGCAGACCTCATGTAAATATAGAATATCCAACATTTAATGACTCATGAAAGATTCTGAGTGATTACAGACCTCTCTATTTATTTTATTCATATGGTAGACACACACTAAATGCTGAATAATGGGCAGAACCTGTGGACTGAGACATTGGACTAAAAATCAATTCCACAGATAATATTTTCCTTTTGCCCAATGATTCCTCCACACTCTACTTCCTGAATTGAGAGGAAGCTCTCAAAGGGAGACGTCAGTGTCCTTGAGGAGATTATTTACATTTCCAATATAGTGAGGGTTAAAAGGCCCTCAAAGAAAAATAGCAGGTAATAACCTGGGCCCCGGGGGGGGGGGGGGACCCTGGGAGGATGCTGGAGGAGTTAGTTATTTGAAGAATGTAAGGCAAATACCATCCTGTCAATAATGCTGAGCTCTTTCAGAAGATGACTTGTGGGAGAATAAATCATAAATAGGTTTTCAGGTGTCAGTCAGGAAATAAGCTATTACTTTGTCCAAAGTGAAGCAGTTGGGGACAACAGAGCAGAATATTGCATGTCTGGATGCTTCTGTGAGCCCTGCTTACCATGACAACCAGGCCAGGGGTGGGAGGAACAATCATTCCCAAGGGTAAGTGGATCACAGCAGGTTTTCCTTCTGAACTCAGAATACAGAGGCTAAGAGGTATAAATGGATAATTCATTTCCCTAACTCCATGAATGATACTCTTGAGAACATCCAGACTGTTAAATGGTTGAATTGACACTATTAGGCAGGTCCAGGGCTGGTGGTGGGGAGGGAGGCTGCTGGAGACCCTAATTCAGGCAGCATCTATTCCTGCCCTTGCTCTGTGAGACTTGGCAAATCACATTTTCCCTCCGTAAAATCACTGATCAGAAGATTTGCCAACTATTGCTGGGAAGCAAAAAATTAAGGAACTGAAGTTCAGATATTTTAAAACAAAACACTTCCAGGTAACTCGTGTTTTGCATAGAATGTGAGTTATTTGCTATTATAATAGGAAAGATATTTTCAAAATTCTAAAAGCTTTAATCATCTACCCATCATGTGGTCTTAGCAACAAAAAGATCTAGTTGGCAGTAGGCTGTTTCTCTTTTGTTAGTTCTTTGGTGCTTATTTTTAAATGGCATAAGAAAATAAAAAGCAAAAAATTTAGATCGAGATTTATGCAAACACAAGTGGCCACAGTCAGAATACAACAACGTGAGACACGGGCACTGAAACTTCACTGTGCTATTCGTGACCTTTTTGCTGTCCCAGTTTTTGTCTGCACTAAAGTGGCGATCTGCCTGCTGAAGCTTACACAGCTTTGATTTTTGGAGGCTTTGATACATAGGCATGCTTGAGTAAATCATTGACCACTAGTGATTGAGCTCAGTCTCCAGTCCTTCTCCACTCCCCTGAGGTTAGTGGGTCAGACTGTTCAGTTGGTTCTCCAATCCCATAGCTGGTTCTCCTAGCCTCTAGACCCCATCCCTAGGTGCTTTCTAAAAGTCGTATCATTAACATAAACTCAGGTGTGGTCGAAAGGCATTTGTTATGAATACAAAATCCAAGGGTTTTAGGGGCTTTGTGCCAGGAATGGAGATGAAGACCAAATGTGTATTTCTTATTGTAAATCACAAAATCACCATGGCTTGTATGTTTCTGTTGGTGCATGGCATCTTCTCAGGTACAGAATCATATAAAATCCTTCTTTATCAGGTTGTGTTTTTATCCCACTGAGGGTCTTTTTTCCCCTATATTTTAAGAAAAGCCTTTCTTTTTAAATTGCTAATGTATGTTGAAGGATCTTTTTGTAAAACGGGCTCTAGGATCATTCAGTTAGCCTCTTGCAAGGTGGGATTGTACATCCTTGTCATTTTATTTTGTCTTTAAAGGAATCATTCCTCACATTTGGGGAATTCTGCCTATACACATCTAGGTCACCCCTGGTTCCCAGAACTTTGGCACATAACTCAGTAATACTGAGTAGCTTGCTTAGCAAAACTAACAAGCTTATTCCTAGGATTTCAACCAAACAGTCTTTCATTTGGCCATACTCTTAAATACTAAAATGAACACTTCTTCAAATTTAACAATAACACACTAAAACTAAAATTTAACCAAAAAATCTAACCAGTATTGGGAAAGTATCAATCTTTATGCTTTAATGAAAAGAAAAATAATATTTCTGATTTTCACTTTCCATATTCATCAGTATGAACAGAGAAAAGAGAATATGACTAAAGCAGCACAAAGCCATTAGGAAGGTAAGTGAATTAATATGTATCTGTTGATGAGCTGGAAATACATCTCAGCATTAGAATTAAACCAAAGTGTTACAAGACAATTCGCTATCAGGGATTACCCCAGTGGTGCTTGTACGACTCTATGCATTTGTCAGAAATGTATGAAAAAAGCAAATTTTACTACATGTTAATTAACACACGGAATGTTTAAAAGCAAACTTCTAAAATTTCTTCCAGGTCTAGTCATCTTTAATAAAAGGAAGATTTTCACGTCCCAGAAATTTGTTCCACTTTTTAATGGAGAATGCCTTTGAGGACTTGCCCTTGGTATGATCCCAACTTGCACAGATCTTATTAATATTGGGAGATGTCTACACTAGATTTTTCTTGAGCTAAGAGTTTCAAATTCCAAGTAGTCATGAAATTGGCTTTTTTTTAAGATTTTATTTATTTATTTACAGACAGAGATCACAAGTAGGAAGAGAGGCAGGCAGAGAGAGAGGGGGAAGCGGGGTCCCTGCTGAGCAGAGAGCTCGATGTGGGGCTCAATTCCAGGACCCTGGGATCATGACCTGACCTGAAGGCAGAGGCTTTAACCCACTGAGCCACCCAGGTGCCCCACGAATTGGCTTTTAAATGAGATCACTTACTGAGTTGAAATATCTTTACAAAAAGAAACAAACAAACAAACAATACAATACAAAAACCAAAAAGCTATCTTCCCTAAGAGTTTGTAGTCCTAAGGTATCTTTACTTGACCCAGAGTAACACTTGGCAATATTCTTTGCCTCCAAGAATCACTGTAAAAAGAAATTCTAAAAGTGTTACGTTAACAAGTCTTGGTACTTACGAGGCACCATGAAAAATACCTCCTGTGTATTGTTACTCTTAATCTTCATAAGAAACTTGAGATCTGAATACTGTATTATTTTCATCTTTTTTACAGAGGAATGCAATTAATTTATTCTGTGCATGAGTGTTTAACCTAGGAATGGACAGGAGTGAGATTTGAGCCCCGATTTAGGCATCTCAAAACTCACCTTCTCAACAAGATGCAGTTTGTCTGTCACACCTGTCTCTGCTTTCCTGGACCCCATTTCAATCGATTCTGAAACTCACTTGATGCTGGATAAATGCCATAACATTTTTAGAAACTAGTAAGAGCCCACTCCTTGGTTAAGCACAGTATTCTACCAATAGGCTGTGGAAATACCGCTTTCTATAACTTAAATCTACACTAAAATCCACCATTATAGCTGCCTGTTGGAAATAAGAAAACAAAACACTATTTGGGAATATGAGTCTTCTCCCCAACATGTCCTTTGTATGAGGTCTGGTTTCCTCTGTGATTCCCCTAAAGGGAGATGTGCCATGAGGACTTCGACAGGTGCTAGGGCTGGGATGAAAAGTTTGAAGACATGGAAGGCAATGAAGATTTCCAGCTCTCATCCTCAATGACTTTGAAGTTCATGTGTTCTTGATGCCATCATTCAGACTGTGGCTGGCCCTTGATTTTCCTGGGAGGGTGAAATGTGGGTTGGCCGCAGCAGAAAGTGACCCATTAGGCTGCCACAGAGTTCAGCCAAAGTTTTGCTTCTGAAAATTAAGTTGAATCAGAAGTCACTACCCTTCTGTATCTAACATATTAAATTATCTTAGATTTGAATAAATTATTTCTGGAAAAGTTTGCTGTGAGTGGGTGGTGAACATCATATTTTTTTTCTGGTGTATAGGCAAAGAAGTTCTGTTTTTGATTAAGTGGGAGTGGGAAGGGGCTCTTGCTTTGATTATAAACCCCTCAGATGAAGATCTTTTGCAATAATCAGAAATAAAATTATTGACCTTATGACTTAATCTGTGTTGCTATTAAATCACTTTCATGATATTGCATGAAATGTTCCAAAGGTCTTTTTCATGCGTTTTCTATAGATTCCTTTCCCACAATCATATTCCATTTTCCTTATAAAATTAATACCCATGTTGCTAGTACTTGAGAAATATTAAATACAGGGAAAGCCTCAAAGTGATTTTTGCTTTCTGTTATAACAATCTGGTTTGTGAAGCAATGTTAAGGAAACATGCTCACTTAAGGAGAAAGAACAAAGATACCTAACACTTTGTTAGTGTCCAGTTTTAGGTGGAAGGGAAAGACATGGCTTTGAGATAGTTTCCTTTTTCCATGAAACGAAGTTGGCGTGTCTTGTGGACTTCAATCAGAAACCACCTAGAGAGCAAATGTCACCCCAGAAAATGTGTTGTGTTTATTTGTGGAAGGAAGGCTTCCCTTTGTTTGATTTAGAAATGCTGCATGCTACAGACTTTCTGTGCAAAACATTAAAATCAGAGGGCTGCAGATATGGACCCTCAACTCTATGGTCAAATAATCTTCGACAAAACAGGAAAAAATATACAGTGGAAAAAAGACAGTCTCTTCAATAAATGGTGCTGGGAAAACTGGACAGCTATATGTAGAAGAATGAAACTTGACCATTCTCTTACACCATACACAAAGATAAACTCAAAATGGATAAAAGACCTCAGCGTGAGACAGGAATCTATCAGAATCCTAGAGGAGAACATAGGCAGTAACCCCTTCAGTATCAGCCACAGCAACTTCTTTCAAGATATGTCTCCAAAGGCAAAGGAAACAAAAGCGAAAATGAACTTTTGGGACTTCATCAAGATCAAAAGCTTCTGCACAGCAAAGAAAACAGTCAACAAAACAAAAAGGCAACCCATGGAATGGGAGAAGATATTTGCAAATGACAGTACAGACAAAAGGTTGATATCCAGGATCTATAAAGAACTCCTCAAACTCAACACACACAAAACAGATAATCATATCAAAAAATGGGCAGAAGATATGAACAGACACTTCTCCAATGAGGACATACAAACGGCTATCAGACACATGAAAAAATGTTCATCATCACTAGCCATCAGGGAGATTCAAATTAAAACCACACTGAGATATCACCTTACACCAGTTAGAATGGCTAAAATTAGCAAGACAGGAAACAATGTGTGTTGGAGAGGTTGTGGAGAAAGGGGAACCCTCTTACACTGTTGGTGGGAATGCAAGTTGGTGCAGCCACTTTGGAGAACAGTGTGGAGATTCCACAAGAAATTAAAAATGGAGCTTCCCTATGACCCTGCAATTGCACTGCTGGGTATTTACCCCAAAGATACAGATGTAGTGAAAAAAAAGAGCCATCTGTACCCCAATGTTTACTGCAGCAATGGCCATGGTCGCCAAACTGTGGAAAGAACCAAGATGCCCTTCAACGGATGAATGGATAAGGAAGATGTGGTCCACATACACGATGGAGTATTATGCCTCCATCAGAAAGGATGAATACCCAACTTTTGTATCAACATGGACGGGACTGGAAGAGATGATGCTGAGTGAAATAAATCAAGCAGAGAGAGTCAGTATCATATGGTTTCACTTATTTGTGGAGCATAACAAAGAACATGGAGGACATGGGGAGATGGAGAGGAGAAGGGAATTGTGGGAAACTGGAAGGGGAGATGAACCATGAGAGACTATGGACTCTGAAAAACAACCTGAGGGTTTTGAAGGGGTTGGGGGTGGGAGGTTGGGAACCAGGTGGAGGGTAATAGGGAGGGCACATATTGCATGGAGCACTGGGTGTGGTGCAAAAACAATGAGTACTGTTACGCTGAAAATAAATAAATAAATTTTTAAAAAATTGTAGGGCTGTGAAGCGCGAGTTCCTCTCCCTAATTTATCATTGATTTTCACTGTCATCATTCTCTGACACTGAACATCTGTTCAGGAGATCGTTGGTCCCACTGTGTACCCTAAGAGCTTCCCCAGCGGGACAGCAGCAAGAGACCTAAAGACCCGCCCCAGCAAAACCCTGGGCATTTTTCTTTTGTTAGCAGGAGCTGCCTGAGCTACCATGAGCCCAACACTTAAAAATAGAAAGAAAAAAATGCAAAGTGATAATGCCATAAAGCATAACTGTTTGCTGGGTCTCCTAAGACACCGTTTCACAACTTCTGTGAAGAACATTAACAGGGAGTTAATTAGCCATTGTTGTGACTGATAATTAAGTCCACAGTTTTTCTTTCTATGGGACTGATAGGCTATCTGGGTTAATCTGACGGAGTTTAATAAACAGAGGTTCCACAACAGCATGAAAAATAAGCCATACGTGATGAAAACCTATTACAAACATCCAAGTCATCATTCTGCAAACTGCTATCTCCCAACCGCTAGGAGTCATCAAAAGATAATAACCAAAAGAGGGGATCCTTTCAGAGTTTGAACTAAAATTCTGTATTTTTTAAAAGTGGGCGACTGTCATAGCATAATTGGAATCAGGGATCTTAGAGACGCAGAGGAGGTGAGGAGGTGCAGGTGGCAGGAAGGGCAAACCGGGTTTCATCTCCGAGGCTGGCGGGAGGCTGGAGGGGGGCTGGCGGGAGGGCGGGCGTCGGGGAGCCCAGCGCATGGCGGGAGGGTGAGGGGGGGCAAGAGGACGCAGACGCCAAGGGCTCCAGGGTTGGCGCGTCTCCCAAAGAAGCCGGCCAGCCACCTGCCCAGTCTCTGGAGGGTCCCTGCGAGGAAGTTAAAGCCTTCAAGGCTTCCAGCTGCGGAGAATACGGAGACCACCAAGGCACTGAGAGCCCAGCAGCGTCCGGGACGCACAGGGTAGCGGCAGCCTGAGTCCGCGCTTTGCACTTGCGCCCGCGCCCTGACCGGCACAGAGGCCGCAGCGTCACAACCAGACACCGATCCTGTCTCATGGGAGGTGAGATCAGCCTCCACCGCGGGGATCCACCCGAGGATCAGGCAAGGGCGCGGACCGCCGTGTCCCAGCCGACCGGGCCATGGTGGCTGCGCCCACCTCCAGGATCCCGGTGGGTGTCAGGGGCCGCCTTCCAAAGGAGGGACCCTGGCCTGTCGCCCTGCAGTTGTGACAGCTGCACCGGGAATATGAGGGGTGTCAGCAAGCCTGGGGCGGTCCCGCTCCGCACGGACCAGGAGATGGGTTTGCCCACAGGGAAAGAAAAGAGGGCTAGCATTACCTTAGTTCCTACCGTGTTCCAGAAAGGGAAAGACACTTGGGTGTGATTCTGCCTCTAACTCTCACTGCCGTCCTGAGACGTGAGCCTCCTCATCTGCCTCTGAGCATAAAGGAAAGGAGATTTTGTGAGACGGTAGCTTGTCCCATGCCATTCAGCTGAGAGACCACCACCGGCAGGACCCGAATCAAGATGCATCTGACCCCAGAGTCCGAACTCCTCTACCGCCCCGTGTCTCTCTCAGGAAAACCTTAGTGAAGGTCTGGTGTCCCCGGAGTCTTTTCCCCATTTCTCTAGAAGCAGACTTTCTCCACCTGCAGAACTTCCCTCACTCCTTTCCCACCCAACACATGACATAGTGCTATTACCAAGAAAAAATAAAACAAAACTCAACCAGGGTGGCAGGTTCTGCAATATGTATGGAGGGACAGAACCTACGGTAAAGTACTTGGTTTATCAGTCTGAGGTTAAAGAAAATGAGAAAACTATTATTTTGCGAGTTAGGCACCAAGCCTTTAATTTGACTGCTCTGAACTACTTATCTTTCCAAGTATCTTTTCTTGGATTATTACTTAAGAAGAAGAGACAAGCTATGCATTAGAGGCATCCTGGATGATTTTGATAAAATCCCTTATAATCATTTAGGAGCTACTATCCGTGTATTGCAATTCTTTAAGGTTATCGTGGGAAAGACATTGGAGTAAAGTCCTTGAGGCAGCTCCTCGATAGAGCAAAGAGTAAGAGTCCCAAAGATGCACTCACTTCAGCAACCAAAATGCGTAAAGGCACAGGGAAATGTTTTCACGGGATGATTCAGGAAAACCCATTAGAGAATGGGGCACAAGAGAAATGAATCACGAAAGGAGATGGCACTGGGAATATTTGGAGATGGGACACCTCATTGGAAGGAATGGAGAGTGCAAAAGCCTTTAGGCAGGAAGGAACTTGGCACGGATGAGGCAGAAAGGAAGCCAGCATCCCGGGCAGGTAGTAGCAGGCAGAAGAGTGACATCTGAAGGATTAGGAAAAGAGAGAGAGGCAAGCCCCTATGAGCCCTGTCAGACCACTCAAAGATGTCTGCTCTCTGTTCAGCTTGGCAGCGTGAGATCATAGCAGTGGGTCAGTTTTCCTTTACAGTTTAGGAAGGTAATGCTTCCTCCTGGGTTGCCGGCGACTCCTAGGGAGACAGGAATGGAGGAGCACAGAGATGCTAGGATGCTCAAAGGGTCCCAAGCACCACAGGATGCTGGTCTGCACCATGTAATTAGCATTTGCAATGCAAGAAGTGGGTGGATAATGGACATTTCGAAGGTAGAGCCAACGAGATGTGCCGCCAAAGCAGACATGATGCGATGCAGGAAAGAGAGACCCAAGGAAGGCTGCGGTGTTGAGCCAGAACAACTGGAGTTTTGGTGTTTGCTGCTGAGATGGGGAAAACTCTGCGGAGAGCAGGCTTGCCCAGGTGCAGGGTCAGGTGGAGGAAGGTGGGAAGGGAAAGCTGAAGTGCTCTGGAAAGCGAGGACGAGCAGGAAGCTCCCCCTCACCCCTCACCAGCCCACTCATCCAGGAGGAGGTTGGATGGACACTACCTCTGATCCTCTTCTGGACCCTTCCACCCTCCCCCAGTTCGGTAGCCACTTCCCACAGAGCCATCATCTTTATCTGAACCTCGACTCTTGCTCTCCTATTCCACATTCCATTTCTCATGCAGCAGCATGATCTTCTGAAAATGCTGGTCAGATTCTATCATTCCGCTGCTTAAAACCCTCCACAGAACACCTATCAGACTCGGGGTAATAGCCACACCCTGGTTTACCCAGGACCTGGATGCCTGGTCCCACCTCTCCTCCATCCTCCAGGCCATCCCACACTCCTCTCTCCCCCTGCCACCCTGCATGACAGCCTTCTTTTCCCTTCAGCCTCCTCACAGAGCCCATCCTTAGGACCTTAGAAATAAATATTGTCTCTGCCTGATCTCTACATAGCTGGTCCCTTCCTATCACTCAAATCACAACTTAAATGGTATTCTTCGGAGACATTTTCTCCGTCCACACACTGTAAAATGGCCACTGCATCTTTAACCCTGTTGAAATTCTCATTATGGTTATCATCACTGGCATGATTATTGCTATTTTGTTACTTATGGGCTACCTCTCCCAAGTGTAATTAAAATAATGAGTGAAATAATGAATGAATGAAAAATGGCTCTGTTTTTTTTGATGGAGTTGGACAGTATCTGACATCTAGAAACTCACAACGTATTTGAATGAATGAATTGTTATTTCACAATATCTTGCCATTAAACTTGGAGTAAAGCAGATGTTCAGGGAAGGTTTTGAAGATTTGGGTTTTTTGGTAATAAGTGACACTCGAGAATCCCTCAAGTGGCTCATTTCTCTTTGCTGTATCTCTTAAGTGGGAAGTAATAACTAATGTTCTTAATCTTTCAATCAAAATACCTCTGTGACAACTGTCTGCTAGCTGCTCTGATACACCTGAAGTTTTCCTTACGTTGTGAATTGAGAAGTATTATCTCAGGAATTTCAAACCTAATTTGTCATATATTGTTAAAAAATAGTCACTAAGTGTATCATCCCCCATGAATTGAAATCATTTGTCCCATTTGCTTCGGGATGGAGATTAGTGCACCTGCCATCATCAAAAGCAGCTTAGACTTCTCTTCAACTGGAGGCATTTCCTTCTCTGCTGGGGAACATTTCATGCTAAAAGATGGAGTCTCATTAGAAAGATAGCAGCATATTTGTAGATGGGCCACAATATCCATTTATTTCAGAATAATGTGCACAGTAAGAAGATAACATTCCTTTACTTCCCCAAGAAAAGCAAAATGTTAGTTTGGTCTGAATAACAGACTCTTTTCTTGCTAAACTAGCCATTTATCAAATTGATTCCATTGCACTCATACCCACAATTGATCCCCCAGACAATTAGACTCACTTAAATGTGTTGCCAAAGTGTGGGGGATGATGGAGGAGAAAGAAAACAGATAGGGCGGAAAACATCACCACCCAACTGGGACTTATGATTCCAAGAGTGTAATTAGGTGGCCAGCAACCACAGGATAAACATGGTTTATTATATTAGAGCACTGATCTATCTCAAAATTTTTGATAAAATGTTAGGCAGTTAAACATACAAGTATTCAGACCATCATGTTTTAAATTAAAAGAATACCAGGACCACTAGGAAACAGAATGCATCTGCACATGAATTTATGTGATAAAAGACAGAACTGTAAAGAGAGATCCCTTCATCCTGTCAGAATAGGGACTGCTTAGGTTATAGCCTCGGAACATCTGTGGAGTGTCCCCACTGTCTTTCAGTTCCCACCACTGTCAGGGGTTTCAGCAGAAAGATTTGAGTAGCCCTATGATAAATAAGATCACACCTTCCTACTGCCCCCACCCCAAACCCCAACACACACACCCACCTCCAAGCTGTGCTTTCTTTCCTATCTTGGCAAACCCCAAGTGACTCTCCCATGACCCTCTCATAAACACTCCTTCAAGGAAATCTTCCCATACTGAAACCATGTAAGGTGCCCACCTCTTGTGTTTCGAGCTTCTGAACCCCGATTATTCCACTAACCTTCAAGACCTGCTCCTTCACCACACTGTGAGCTCCCTGATGACCAGTAATTCAGGTTTCTTCTCCTTTCTCTTCTATTGCAGACTGTTCCTGCTCCCATATGATGTAAATTTCCTGCCCACCTTACTTTCAATGATCACATTTCCTCATCCAAATATCTACTGTATCTTTACCTTCCACTGTCCCTCACTTCCTACTTACTGGCTTTTGAACCAGGTAAATAATACAAAACCCAAACAATTCCCCCCCTGTGGGGTTAGGTCTTTTGTCCCAAATCAGACTTCCTATCTTATCATCACATTCTTTATATGGATTTAGCAGTGATATTTTTTACTAAGTTGTGCTCCATGAAAATGAACAAGTGAGAGGGGTCTAACCTTGATGCTACTAGATTTACTGCTTTTCTTGATCCAGGGCTGCTTTTTATGGTAGTGTCTCAGGTTGGGATTCCTGATCCATGCAGGTGATGCAAATTCAGATTCCACACCTCTATATGGCAAGGACTCAATAGAGAGTTTTCCAGAATTCAACAACTATGTGCTGAGCACTTACGATGTGTTAGACACAGCTTTAAGCTGGACACAGCAGTGAACCAGAGTCAACAACCCTGTTCTCGGGATGCTTTAATTTCCAGAGGGGAGTGGGCCTCTTATCCCTCTCTGAGGAAGAGAACAAGCTATTTTGGGGTGGTGGGTTTCCTTACATGATTAGATGGGTAGCACTGAAAGATCCCAATTGTATGCCAGGGAGTCAGCTCTATTTCCCCTCCTTGGGTAGACTCAAGCTCACAAAAGCTGTATCCCCATGGGATTTAGAATCTTATCCTTTGTGGCCCTATATCCAGTTCCCATATCACCTTGTTTGAGTTCCCTAATACTTCTTGGCCACAGTGTTTCCCTTGCTTTTAAGCTAAGCTATTTATTAAGGTCATTTCTGTTATGGTTTATTTAGCACATCTCAGGGTATCCATAAAGTCTGGAAATACAGATAAATTTTTCATAGGGAAGATGTCCTAGAGGAGGTTTCTCTATTTGTCTATGTTTTTAGTCTTTACAGACACCTCTCTCTTTAGAAAGCAAGTTTTGATTTAACTCAGTTCACCAATCTACTGAAAAGGACACATAAAATTCCTGCCATGCTCAGGTCTGAGTCCCATCCCCACATTCTCATGTCTCGCTATAATAAATTGTTATTGTGGATTAATAGATAAGGAAATGAGTCCCAGATGAGGGATACAATCAGGATATAACGCTACATGCAATTCAAGGAGCTAACATTTTCTCTTGCTCTTTCAGGGTCTCTGTTCTCTGAGCTCAGCCAGTGTATGTTCTGTCTTTTCTGTAGTGTTTTCTTGGTTTCTACTTCCTAAGTGCTGGTGTGGTGTGAAACCTGAGCTTCAGCCTTCTGTTTCCCTCTCTCTACCTGGGGCTGAAGGGTTGTGTGCTCCCAGCATCTCCTTCCTCCATCTTTGATGGCAGTGGCCAGATACAAGGGGAACGCATTTCTTCCCCTTCCATAGTTGCTGGTGGGACTGTTAACACTAGTGCTCTGCTCTCCATGACAACAGAAGGGGACACCTGAGCCAGTATCACCCTGAGCACTATTTCAGGTATCACATCTGTGCAGTGGGGCAACCGAACTTGGAGCTTTAAAACTACCTCAATTTACGTTCAGCATCATAGGACAGTCTTCTCCTCGAAGCGGTGTGATCTGATGCTGATAAGCAGTGATCCACTCGAAATTTCTTGGATCTGCTCACTTCTCCTTTCCCACCCCTCTGGGAGACTCAGATCCCTCAGAAATTCTCATGGCAATAGATTCCTTCCAACCACCTCACTACCATTCATCCTCGCCCCCCACCCTCAGATGCTGGACCACACCTTTGCCATGGTGATGTGTATAAAGTACACATGTGATTGCATCACTGACATCCAGAATCCTGCAAAGTGCCCCCATAGACTTCAGAGTCAAGTCCAGTACTGTGATGTGACCTGGAAGAACAAGGATGTCCTTGTCCTTGTGGTCTTTCCCAGCCTCCCCCCCAGCCATAGCTTGCCTGGCTTTCCCTGACCTCCTCCTGGCCTGAAATCGCCCCAGTTCTCAAAACAGAGGACACTTTAGAGACAGAGTTCTGGGGTCTCTGAGAGATTCCCCTTTTGTCCTTTCATCTGAGCCCCCTGAGGCCGCTATAATGATGTTTCCCAAGGAGTTTTGGTAAGGTCGAGGCAGCAGATGGGAAGGAAACTGCAAGATGAGTACAAATTCAATAGAAAAACTCATTTGCCCTTTGACTCAAAAAGCGTACTTCTCATCACTTAATAGATAAAGTACTCAAAGGAGCCCCAAAATGATTTCACTGCAACATATTCCATCAGAGAAAAATTGGAAACAACTTAAATGTCTTCCCATAAGAGACTGATAAATGATATTTGGTACAGGGGCACCTGGGTGGCTCAGTCTGTGGAGCATCCAACTCTTGATTTCAGCTCAGGTCGTGATCTCAGGATGGTGAGATTGAGCCCAGCGTCAGGCTCTATGCTCAGCGTGCAGTCTGCTTGAGATTCCCTTCCTTTCCCTCTGCCCTCACCCAAACCAAAAAGATATATAGTACATTTATGCAAAGAAATGTAATGCTAGGGTCCTCCTAGATCCCTATATAGTGATAGCATGAAGAGAACAATCTTCTTATTGAAGAGCATGAAGAGAGAGGGAGGTTGAGGGCCTGGGAACATTGCTTATGAGAGACTGTTATTTTCTCTGTGTTGATTGGAATTTTATTATTTAGTATCAGAAATATACAGAAATATTATAATTAAATTTACATGATTCACAAAATTACTTAAATATATGATTTCTGTAACAAAAAGGTAGTCATCTGTTTTGATGTATCTAAAATAAATTCACCTTCTAGGTTTGAATGAGAAAAGTCATAATAAAAAATTCTCCATTTCCTCCCTTAGAATGCTTTGTTGTTTAATTTTCTGGCTGCATTCTTTTGCTCAAGTGCATAAAAAGCCTATGAACTACAATTAGCTGTGTTTGAGGACTGACTTTATTCTAAATTCTTGTTCTTATCCACAGATAACTTCTTGAAAAAAGAAATAGCCTTTGGCCTAAAATTTCTATGTCTGTTTTCAAGCCAACAGTGAATTTTATTTGAAAAGCTTGAGGGGAAAAAGTACTCACTCCTTTCCGTTATTAATATTTAAAGCAATGCGGTTCTTAATGCACAGAGAGAGCAAGAGAGAAAACATTTAAACTCTTCTGTTTATGGGCAGTCTGAAAATGTTCCCGCTGAGTTGCCCTCAAGTGGGCATGGTTGCTGTCTGAATACTTTTGACATCCTCTCTATTCATACTTGCATCCAGGTGAGTCAAAGTGAAAGGGGGCCTTGCATAGCCTCCTAGAGCCTTTGCATATACACATCAAATGGATGTGAGCACTGGGTCCTCACAGTCTTGATGAAGTTTTAGAATATAGGGGAGGTCCAGTGGGGTGGAGTCCGGAGCCAACGGCCAAGGAAGAATTCTTGAGACATCTTCGGTGCAAAGTGGTGGTTTATTTAAAGCACAGGGACTGGACCCATGGGCAGAAAGAGCTGCTGCTCCAGGGTTATGAGGAGTGGCAAGTTATATAGATGGGGTTGGGGGAGGTAAGGAAAAAGGGAGGTTTCAGAAAAACCTTCATAAGCTCAAGAGGACCTACAAGATATTGGAGGCCTTGAGGCCTTGCCATTGTCAACTGATGTGGGAAACAGAGGCAGAAGAAAATCATTAAAATTCCTTACCTACTGACAAGCCCTTGAAACAGAGTGACTCTCCCTGGGTACTCAACTGCCCTCACCTTGAGGTTTTGCTAAGGACAATCCTAGCCTGACCGACCCCCTACTCCAACAGGTCCAACCAGGATCCTGTAGGTCTACTTTAATAATTCCTTTAGGAAATTTTATCTCTAAACCTCCAAGACAGTGTCAGCAATCATTCCCAAGCATATGACCCACTGATATATATCTAAAGGGTCTCAGGAGAAGATCTTTATTACTGGTAATAAATAACCTTTCTCCTAACAATAGCTAGCCCCTCAAGGTCCTGGAGACCTTGCTTCCAAAATTCCTTAGAGACTTACATCATCCATAATCCCCTTTGTCCTCACCTACTGCTGAGTCCATCCCTACTCTGCCTTTAAAGACTCTGACTGTAATCTGGTTTGGAGTCCAAGTCCCTACTCCGCTGTGGCTGGTATACTTGGGCCCAAGCTTAAGCTCATTAAATCATCCCTCGTGTGATTGCATCAGTGTTGGCTCCTCGGTGGTCTCTCGGATGTGAAAACTTGGGCATAACACAACATTTTTCCTTCTAGCAAGGTATAACATTAAGAGAGTAGGGAGATTCATAAAGAATGTCACCTATGTCCCACCCAGGAGTGGGGGTGGGGGAAGGTTGGAGGGTGTCAGCTTTTGCTTTGTCATCAGTAAGCCTTCTGTTCCCTCATCAGTCTCTCCATGGAACCAAACCACGGTGTGAGTCTTTCTTACGAAAAGGCATTTCTTGGTTTTTAATTATGGCAGCAAACCAATGTTCTCTCCCTACCCCTCCCTCCCTCCCTCTCTCCTGTCTCCTCTCTAGCCCTCCCCCTCTCCCCCCTCTCCCTCTATTCCCCTCTCTTAGCTGCTCTTTAAGCCCAGCTGTATTCACTTTACATCTTGAAGTTGGTAGCCCAAGCATGGGTCAGTTTTCATAGGCTACTGACAATGTATCAGAATTTTTCCTCCTTTTAGCTCCTGAGGCCCCATGTTCTGACGTACTGGGTGGTGCAGGTAAATCCTGTGAAGAGCTTACCCCTGTGAGTGGAGTCAGCCAGGGCTCCCAGCTCCTCTCCCCACCTTCTTACCACAGAGGCCTCCTTCAGTTCTACAGTCTGCAGGCCTCA
This sequence comes from Meles meles, assembly GCF_922984935.1. Lineage (NCBI taxonomy): Eukaryota > Metazoa > Chordata > Mammalia > Carnivora > Mustelidae > Meles > Meles meles. The sequence continues at coordinate 177,610,980 of NC_060068.1, read as the reverse complement.
GGCGCCCCAGGTCGTTCAACGATGACCGTTTTCCTCCAGCTTCCCAGACCCCCTTGCTGTTATCACTTCTCTTATGGTCACCATATTTGTGTTCTGTGTCTTTCAAAAACGAGTTTAGTAGTGATTTCTGGAAGGAACTGATTTAATTCTGGAGTGTAAACCCAGACAGTGGGGTTTTTCTTTTTTGAAATGTAATTGCCGACTTCAGTAAGCTTGGATTGCCAGGCACCCATTTCAAAGAGGGCTCTCTCTGAATAATCACACTTTAAGTTACACACAAAGAGCCAGGCCCCTCCCCGACCACCTGGACCCCCTAGGCTCCTTTGTTTTAGAAATCTTGGTGGATTTCCATAACTGACCTTTTGGGCCACTTCTTTTTTCTCTTCCTCAAGCTTTAATTTTCTCTCATTTTTTCAAGCCAGTTATCATAGGATTTCACTCACGTATAGAATTTAAGAAACAAAACAGAGGGTCATAGGGGAGTGGAAGGAAATATAAAATAAGAAGGAGTCTAAGAGGGAGACAAACCATAAAAACATCCAATTCTAGGAAACAAACTGAGCATTGCTGGAGGGGAGGTGTTGGGGGGAAGGCCTAACTGGGGGATGGGCATTAAGGAGGGCATGTGATGTGATGAGCACTGAGTGTTATAGGCAACTGGTGAATCACTGAGCTCTACTTCTGAAACTAATAATACACTATATGTTAATTAATTGAATCCAAATAAAATAAAATATTTTTAAATGAATTAATAAATAAATTCGCCAACAAAGCATGGGTCTATGAAAACCTGCCTCCACCCCCCACACTGATACAAGCAAAACCCCAGGACTGCACTCTCTCTCTATGGTCAACTTCACTGTGTGGCCTCAGGGCTGCCTTGTCAGTTTCAGGCCCTGTGAGTGATGTTCCCCAAAATTTCCTGACGGTTGTTGCTGAGGACATCTTGCAACTGAAGGCCCACAGGAGCTGGTCCAGCCACAACCACGGTTGTTGATAGACTGAGACCAGCAGGCAGCAAGTTCTAACAGCTCGAATTCCATCTTCCGGTTTATCCGAGAAGCTGAGTATAATCTTTAATGTGAGTGTGAAGTCATTCTCCTTTCAAGTGCCTCTAGAAGGCCGAAATGGGCAAAAAAAACTCTAACCATGGCTGCCAGTGTATTCCTTATCATTTTAGACAGAAAACAGACTAAACTCCACAGAACTATATGGAATGAATCGAACAATATTTTATATAATAACAAACGAAACCTGTTCCAAAGCAGCAGCGCTAACGCAACTAAGTGTCTGTCATTGAAAAGGTTAAATTAAAACATCATTTAACCTTTTACATAGTAAGATGCATAGTTAGAGTTAACCTATAAAATAAAAATATAAACTAAGAGAATTATCTAATGACTGTGTGTGAGGAGAATAATTATTGGTAACTTCCCAGCTCTCATATACTTAGAACAAGAGGAACATCTGAAGTGAGTTTTATAATCCATTTTTTATTACCCAATTCAAATTTTCCTAAAGGTACAATTAGAAAATTAGGAGAAAAGAATCAGGAATCATTAAAGAATAAAGCCAATATCAAATTCCTAACTCATGGACTTTCAAACTTTTAGCCTTTTGCCCTTTTTATTGATCAAAACTTGTATTCTTTACTAATCCACGTGAATAAGCCATTGATTTCTTATTTGTCATTGCTAAATGCATCTGCAAATCCTTCTGTGTGCTCCGTGTTGATGCACGTGAGCCATGTAAATAACACTCACTGGGAAAGGTTCTATATTAAATATATCTCCTTGTAACTAACGTACGCTTGTGTCTTATATCTGCATCTGTACTCAATGATTTCCTTGGACTTCTACTTCTGGGAATATGGCAGACTAACCATGACACAATTAGGTCTTGAATAAATTGAAATAAGCACATTTCAAATGTATTCTGGAGCTCCTGGATGTAAGGTCAATATCTAATGAGCAAAAAAAAAAAAAAATTTAATTTCAGGATATATATTATGTAATTTTATATCGTATAAAATATAAAGCCTGGGTTTGCCCTGGAAAAAGGCCAGCTCTATGTCAGGTCTTAGAAATTAAACCAGGACCTGTGAAAAGTCAAGACCTACACCTGACACTCTTTCTCTAAGATACAGTTGAAGGGGGAGAGCTAGTTTCTTGTCTCACCAAGGCGAAGAATGAATCTCATGGACAAAGGAGAGTGAGTAAATTGATAGAGTTTTATTAAGTGACGATACAGAAAAAAGTTCCTGGGAGCGAGACAGTTCCCAACAGGGTTGCCACTCAAGGCCTTTAGGATTGGTCTTTTATAAGCTAACTAGGGAACTCAAATCCTTGTAACGTCTCTGTTGATATCACCACTGAAGAAGGATGAGTGATAACATCTTTAATGTCTTACTTCTTTTTCAGGGTCTGGTGATTTTGTTGGTCACAGGCAGCTGTTATAACAAGACCACACCTTTGACACCTGGGACAGGATGGTCCAGTTTGTTTCCTTTTCTCTGGTTTTCTTTCATCCCCAGCACTTTTGAATTTTGTGAGCCTGATCACAAAGCCCTCTATCTATCTCTCCCTACCTAGCCCTGCCTGTCCCTTACTCACAGTGACACACATGGCCCTCAGTACTTCTGTGACTAAGTTTAATCAACAGGGGGAAGCTTTTAAACTACCAGTTGCAGAAAGAAACAAGCCTCCAGGGAGCTATAGTCAGTAGAAACAATCCGAAGTAAATAAACTCTCTCAGAAGGCTTCAGATATCAAAATTATAACCCCAGTGTAAAGGGATGTGTATAAAATATCTAAAAATATAGAATATGAAATCAAATATTAAGCAGCAGTATACTCTTAGAAATGGCAAAGCAGTTTTGAAAAATAACGAAATTAACTGTATGAGGATGAAAAATATAATCACTAGTAATAAAACTTCAACGGATGCATTTAATGTCAATTAGCCTAGGCTGAAGGAGCAGTTGGTGTCTTTGGAGATAGAATTGAAGATATTATGCAGAATAGAGTGAGGCAAGGCATAGTAACAGATGTCACAGAAGTATTCCAGATTCTGTTGTAGCGTTAATAGCCCATCCCAAAACTTAGTGGCTTGAAACAAATATTTTACTATACTCATAGATTCTGAAGGTCAGCAGTTTGTTCAGAGGTGGTTTGTCTCTGACCAGTGAGGCTAGGGACTTCCATCAGGAAGATTCATAAAGGGGGGTGACTTTAGCTTGTGGCTGAAATTATCTGGGGCATCTCATTCACATGGCTGATGGGTAATAATAGTTATCAGCTTGTACCCAAACTGGGCTGTCGGCCAGAACAACTACATATGGCCCCTACACATGGGATTCTATCTGTACACCCAAATGTGACAACATATTTGGGGTCCCCCGTGTTTTGGAGTGTAGGCTCCAAAAGTAAGTGTTCTAAAAGTGTGGGTCATTGTTATGACCTTGTCTTGGAAGTCAGCTAGCAGCACTATGACTGCTATAATCTTATGGCTGAGACAACCACAAAGATCCACCCAATTTAAAAGGTAGAAAGCGTGCATATACCCCACCACTGGATAGGATGAATGTCAAGGTCACATTGTATAAGAGCATGTATGCCATCTTTAGGAAACATGCTCTGTCTCAAGAGGTTAAAATCCATGGAAGACATTGAAAAAGTTGAATAAAAACAACCAGAATCCCAGAAAGGGAGAAGACAATGGCAGAGAAGAAATTCAAAAAAAAAAAAAAAAGAAGAAGAAGAAGAAAGAAAGAAGAGAAAAGAAAAAGCTGAGAATCTTTCTCAAAGATGGAATAGATAAATCTACCAATACAAGAATCATAACCTATACCAACAAGGATTTTTTTTAAAAGAAAATGTAAAAGATACAAATAAAAGAAACAATGGAGAGAGATCTTAGGATAAAAGGAGAATAGAAGAATCACCTAATGAGACAATGCAAAGAATGGCTCCTTGGGCACAGAAACGGAGCCAAAAAGCAGAGAACTGTGCCATCAAAGTGCTGAGAGAAGATATATCTCATCCTGGAACTGTCTATGCAGCAATACTGCTTTTTATTAACGAAGGTGAAATGTATTTCAGATTATTAAACAGTGAAAAAAATTTACCATGTCAAACTTGCTAAAGAATTTTATTATTTAATTTATTTTTTAAAATATTTATTTATTTATGAAAGAAAGAATGCACAAGCAGGGGGAGGAGCAGGGGGAGAGGGACAAAAAGACTCCATGCTGAGCACAGAGCCTGAAGCAAGGCCTGATCCCAGGACCCTGAAATCATAACCTTACCCAAAACCAAGAGTCAGATGCTTAACTGACTGAGCCACCCAGGTGTCCCTAAAGAATTTTAAAGGATTTTTGTTATTGTTGTTAATTAACTCAGGAAACAACAGATGTTGGCAAGAATGCAGAGAAAGGAGAACGTTCTTACACTCTACGTGGGAATGCAAACTGGTGCAGCCTCTCTGAAGAATAGTATGGAGATTCCCCAGAAAGTTTAAAATAAGACTACGCTAAGACCCAGCAATTGCACTTTTAGGTATTAATTGAAAGGATACAGAAATAGTGATTCGAAGGGAAGCATGTACCCAAAGGTTTATAGCAGCAATGTCCACAATAGCCAAAAATACAGAAAGAGTCCAGATGTCCATCAACGGATGGATGGATGGATGGATGCATGCATGGGTAGATAAAGAGGCAATAGATAGACAGAAATAGATATATGTATCATGTGTCTATAGATGTATAGATATATCTATCTACAGATCTGTAGCTATCTACCTATATATAATGGAATATTACTCAGCCATCAAAAAGAATGAAATCTTGCCATTTGCAATGATGTAGGTGGAACAGGAGGATATTATGCTAAGCGAAATAAGTCAGTCAGAGAAAGACAAATACCATATGCTTTCACTTCTATGGAATTTAAGAAATAAAACAGATGACCTAGTGAAAGGGAAGGAAAAATAAAATAAGATAAAAACAGAGAGGGAGGCAAACCATAAGAGATATAACTCTGGGAGATAAATTAAGGGTTGCTGGAGGGGAGGTGGGTGGGGTGTTGGGGTAACTGGGTGGTGGGCATTAAGGAGCAGGCTTGATGGAATGAGCACGGGTTGTTATACACAACTGATGAATCACTAAATTCTACCCCTGAAACTAATAATACACTATATGGTAACTAACTTGAATTTAAATAAAATTAAAATTGAAACTAATTAAGTAATTAAAAGACTTTTTTTAATAAGTTTTCAGCTTTATTAAGGTATAATTGACCCATAGGAATTGCATGTATTCAAGATATACAAGTTGATGTGCTGATATATGTATCTATTATGACCTGATGGACACAATCAAGCTAATTAACATACCCATCACCTAATTAACATACCCACCACCTAAGTTAACCATCATTTTCTTTCTCTGTTTTCCTTTATCCATTGATTTTCACCATTCCTTAATCTATTTATAAAAAGTCTTGATTTGGACTCAATTAGATTATTATGTATTTTTTCATTAAGACTTTATTCTTTTAGGACACCTTGGTAGCTCTGTTGGTTAAGTGTCTACCTCGTCTTAGGTCATGATCTCAGGGTCCTGGGATCAAGTCCCACATCAGGCTCTCCTGTGCTCTGTCTCTCTCTCTCAAATAATAAATAAATAAATAAATAAATAAATAAATACTTTAAGAAAAAAGACTTTATTCTTTTAGAACAGTATAAAATTCAAAACAAAACTGAAGGGAATGTACAGAAATTTCCCACATGCACCTTGCCCTCACACATACATAGCCTCCCCCACTAAAAATATCCCCCACCAGAATGGTATATTTGTCAACAGTGGATTAACCTTTGTCGACACAAAAGACCATATTTGACATTACAGTTCATTCTCAGTGTTTTGCATTCTATGGGTAGAGATAAATACAGAATGACATTATTCACCATTATAGCATCATACATAGTATTCTTACTGCCCTAAAAATCCTCTGCCTTCTGTGTATTCATCCCTTATCCCCAATCTCTAACCACTAGCAAACACTCATTTTTCTACTGTCTCCATAGATTTGACTTTTCCACAATTTTATATAAATGGAATCATACCCTATATAGCATGTTCAGAATGGTTTCTTTATTAGTAAATGCCTTTAAGATTCCTCCATCTCCTTTCATGGCTTGATAATTCATCTCTTTTTAGCGCTAATAATATTCTATGGTCCAGATTCTATGTGCATTTTAACCATGCACTTCCTGAAGGACATCTTGGTAGTTTCCAAGTTTTTGCAATTGAAGAAAGCTGCTATAAACATCGGTGTAAAAGTTTCTGTGTGGACATAAATTTTCAACAAACTTGGGTAGTTACCAAGAAGCGCAGTTTCTGTATTGTATGGTAAGAGCGTGTTGGTTTAAGAAACCACCACACTGTCTTCCCAGTGGTTGTACCATTTTGCATTTCCATCAGCAATGAATGAGTGTTCCTCTTCCTCCACATCCTTGTCAGCATTTGGCGTTGTCAGTGTTCTGGATTCTGACCATTGCAGTAGCCCTGTAGTGGTATCTTAGTGTTTTAACATGCATTTTCCTAATGAACTATGACGTGGAACATCTTTTCTTACACTTATTTGCTATCTCTGTATCTATTTGGTGAGATGTCTCTTAAGATCTTTGGCCCACATTTATTTATTTATTTATTTATTTATTTATTTATTTATTTGTCAGAGAGACCACAAGTAGGCAGAGAGGCAGACAGGGAGAGAGAGGGGAAAGCAGGCTCCCCACTGAGTAGAGAGCCCAATGTGTGGCTCGACCCCAGGACCCTGGGATCATGACCTGAGCCAAAGGCAGAGGCTTTAACCCACTGAACCACCCAGGAGCGACTTTGGCCCACTTTTTAATTGAGTTGTTTGCTTACTTACAGTTGAGTTTTAAGAGTTTTATATATTTTGGATTACGGTCCCTTATCAGATGTCTTTTCTGTAAATACTTTCTCCCAGTCTATGACCTGTCTTCTCATTGTCTTGACATTGTCTTTCACAGACCAGAAGTCTTGCATTTTAATGAAGTCTGGCTTATCAATTATTTCTTTCATTTGGTGAAATGAGATGCTATTGGTATTGTATTTAAAAGATTATCCCCCTACCCAAGGTCATCAAATTTTTTTCTATGTCATCTTCTAGTTTTACAGATTTGCATTTAACATTTAGTCTATGATCATTTTGAGTTAGTTTCTGTGAAAGGTCTAAGGCCTGGGTATAGATTTGTTTTTTTGCATTTGGATGTCCAGTTGTCCCAGCCGCATTTATTGTCCATTACGTTGCTTCTACTCCTTTGTCAAAGCTCAGTTGACTCTATTTACAAGGGTCTATTTCCAGGCTCTCTATTCTATTGCATTGTCTATCCTTTTGCCAGGATCACCCTATCTTGATGACTGTAGCTTTATAGTAAGTCTTGAAGTCAGGTATCATCAGTCTTCCAAATTTGTTCCTCTCTTAGTATTGCCCAGGCATTCTGGGTCTTTTGCCTCTCCATAAAGTTTAGAATAAATTTGTCAGTACTCACAAAATAATATTGCTGGGGATTTGATTGGAATAACATTGAATGGATGGGCCATGTTGGGAAGCACTGGCCAGCAGAGCCAAACAAGACCTGCCTCTGCCTATTGCAGGTGGAACCCTATGGAGCCCACAGACTGGGGACCAGAGCAAAGGTGAGGACTGGGACAAAGGTGGAGAGTTGTCTTACGTCCTGGGGTGGTGGATACAATGCCAGTGGGGAATGCCCTTGACCCTGGGGACCTCTGGCAAGAGTGGCCTCAGAAACCCCGGGATCCCCTTGCTCTCTGAGGTTACTATTTCTCCTTTGAGGTGTGGGAAGCCCTATTCTGGAGAGCATCTTACAACACAGGGAAGGACATACCAATCATTCTCTACACCCTGTTTGTATAAACAGGTAAAGCAGACCCAGAATGAATTACCCGTGGACGAGCTGCTTTATTTTCCAAGGTTAATTCAGCTGTCAGTGTTTGGAAAACAAAGCAAGACGATTCTGTCTTCACCTTTCCCCCTCTGGAGTTTTATGTCATTGCCATAGCAACTCAGTCCACAAATTTGATGATAATTAAAAACTAAGCAGGACAGCATCTTTACCTACTGGACCAGGGAGGTAAATCCTGAAGCATACAAAGAAAGTAAAGGTAAATGCCAAACCTGTGGCCAAAAGAAATAAAAACAGTTAGGCAACTTACTGCATTAGGGAAACGTATTAAAGACTAAACTGTTTAAGGGTTTAATAGTTAAGGCTGCAAAAAATAAATGCTTATCAAACACAATATGAACCAATAAAATATTTTTGCTGAAGTCAAAAACAGTGTATGGGGTTTGGGTCTGGTTCTTTTTACTTACAAAAGTAAGATTCCAATATGCCATTTATTACTTTTTTGAAAGATACAGGTGTCTAGACTCTAAACAAGGAAAAGTCCACATTCGCTCTCCTTAGTCACAATTTCCAAACACTACTAGTGACTCTAGTCCCTTCTCTAAAAACAAAGAAACAAACAAAGCACCCACTTTTATCAATTTCTGTGTGAGGTGTGTGTGTACATGTGTGTAGTGTGTATATATACACATATAAATATGTAAATATCAGGACTTATGGACCTCATATTACTGACATTTGGCACTAGATCATTCTTCGCTTGGACTACTGTCCCGTAGGACATTTAGCAACATCGTTGCCCCCACCCTGCAATGCGAGTAGCATACTCCCTCTAGAGTTGTGCCCCGTAAAACTGCCTGCAGATGTTATGAACTGAGACTACTGTCCTAGAGCAATCTTCTTTGACCTCATTGTCCTTCTCCTCCACTCACATTTTAATGAGCATGGATGGATCCCCTGCAAAAAAGGGTTTGGATTTCAACTCATAGCTGAGATGGTAACAGGCCAGGGAAACTCCCCAATACCATGCCTCATCGTGCCATACTCAAGAATGTTAAAACTCACTTAGGAGTTGGTGCCTTGTACCCTCGCAGCAAGTTGATAAGTACCAGAGGAGCTGGAAGTTGTCCTAACTGGCCTGAGTTTGCTGGAAGCAAAGCATGACAGAAAGTCTTGCTATGGAGAATCAGAATACTTTTTTTCAAAATTAAGCCAACTTCTAGTGGATTGCTGATAAGAATATGAATTGGTACAACTTCTATGAAGGGTAATTTGGGAATATATGTATCACAACTGCAAGTGCATATGCCCTTTGATCTAATAGTTCTATAGAGCATTCTCTTAATATGCTTGCATACATGTAAGACAATATATTTACAAAGATTCTCAGTGAAGCATTGCTTGAGATAGCAAAATGTGGGGGCCAACCTAAATATTCTTGGTGGGACTGCTTAAGTAAACAGATTATATCCATAATACTAAAGGTAACAAAATCACATTTCATTGTATTTCCATTTATGGATTTGAAATTATGTGAATATATCAATCATATAAAAATGAAATATAAAGTCATAGCCAATATGTTCCAAGAATAAAAAGGGAATACCTAGTTATATAGGAAATGCACAGTAACATGGATATCATTTTAATTTTTTTTGAGATTTATTTATTTATTTTAGAGAGCCCACACCCCAGTAGGGGAGGGGCAGAGGGAGAGGAGGAGAGAATCTCAAGCAGACTCCCCGCTGAGCATGCACCCCCCCCACCATGGGGCTTGATCTCACAACTTATGAGGTCACAACCTGAGCCAAAACCGGAAGTCAACTGATTGTTGACTGTTGTCATTTTAATTTAAAATATATTTTACCTCAATGTATATGACACAAAATGTAAAATTACTTTTTGAAATGCATTCTCAACTGGATAAATTAAAATATGGATGCTAAGCACACTGGTAAGATTCCAACATTCTTCTCCTAGTGTGTTTCTTTCCTTAGTAGCATTACCATGGGTGACAGGAGACATGAAAGGACCTTAGAGAATCAGCAAAGACTGAGCCCCAGTTGATTCAGCTTTGCCTGCAGTGGATTTTCTTTTTGTTTTGAGAGGTACAAGATTATTCTTATGAGCAATGAGGATTATTTCATTGTGGTTTTAACTCATTTTTTTCTAAAGACTAACAATGTTAAGCAAATTTATCACTTATATCATTGTTTAGTTTTCATTTTTGTTTTTATTGTTTTATCTGTTTGATTTGCTCTAAATTGGGAGTCCTTTCCAAACTCTGTTACCAGTTGTTTATCAGGCATATATTTTGGAAATATTTTCTCCCAGTCTGCGGCTCTTTTCAGTTTTTATTTTCATAAAACTCAATGACCAGAAATGTTTAATTGATTAATATGATTTTGTTTCTTTTATGGCTGATCTATACTATGTTCTTGATAAGAAATCTTTAACCTGAAATCATCAAGATTCTATTCTATTTTTTAAATAAAGTTTCTAATTTTAAGTTTTACATTGAGGTCTCTGATCCAATTTTAATTCATTTTTATGTAGTGTAAAGCATGACTATCCATTGACTTTCTAACTATACTGCTTTGCATTATATTTTGCAGTGATTTTTTAATATAAATTCAATTAACATATAATGTATTGTTAGTTTCAGAGGTAGGGGTTAGTGATTCATCAATCTTATATAATACCCAGTGCTTGTGACATCACGTGTCCTTCTTAATGCATTTCACCCATGTACTCCATCCCCCCACCCATCTCCCCTCCAGCCACCCTCAGTTTGTTTCCTATGATTTTGTCTCCCTCTTTGGTTTCAACTTGTTTCATTTTTTCCTCTCTTCCCTATGATCCTCTACCCTGTTTCTTAAATTCCACACATCAGTGAGATCTTAAGATAATTGTCTTCCTCTGATTGACTTGTTTCTCTTAGCATAATACCCTCTAGTTCCATCCACATTGTTGCAAATGGCAAGATTATATATATATATATAATACATATATATTATATATATATACACATATATGTATATATATATACATATACATATATGTGTATATATATATAATATATATGTATTATATATATATATAATATATATATATAATATATATGTATTATATATATGTATTATATATATATATAATACATATATATACACTCACATCTCCTTATCCATTCATCTGTTGAAGGACATCTAGGACATCTAGGCTCTTTCCATAGTTTGGCTATTGTACACATTGCTGCTATAAACACTGAAGTGCAGGTGCCCCTTTGGATCACTACATTTGTAACTTTGGGGGTAAATACCCAGTTGTGCAATTGCGAGGCCATAAGATATCTCTCATTTTACCTTTTTGAGGAACTTCCATACGGTTTTCCAGAGTGGCTGTAGCAGCTTGCATTTCCACTAACATTACAGTGGGGCTCCCCTTTCTCCACATCCTTGCCAACATCTGCAGTTTCCTGTCTGGTTCATTTTAGTCATTCTGACTGTTGTGAGGTGGGATCTCTATGACCAACAACACTACTGGGTATTTATATGTGACATGTTCATATCACATGAACATCAAACACAATGTCATTGCTTTTGCTTTTATAGTCATGTGTTTTAAAGAGGTAAAGAGATTGGCACCTGGGTGGCTCAGTGGGTTGGGCCTCTGCCTTCAGCTCAGGTCGTGATCTCGGGGTCCTGGGATTGAGTCCTGTAGGGCTCTCTGCTCAGCGAGGAGCCTCCTTCCTCCTCTCTCTCTGCCTGCCTCTCTGCCTACTTGTGATCTCTCTCTGTGTTTTAAGTGAATAAATAAAATCTATTAAAAAAAAGAGAAGCAATAGATAATTTTTATGTATCATTATTTTCCCATTTTCAGTGATATTCATGTTTTCTGGAAAATGCAACTTTTTATCTAGCTTTATTTTTCTTCAACCTAACTTCACATTAGCATTTCTTAGAATGTAGTTCCCCTGTTGACAAATTCTTCACTATTTTGAATGAAATATAAACTTTTTCATATATTTATTCCTTTGCATGGTACGCATACTTTTTTCCTGTCTATTTTCTATGGTTCACTTTGGCTTTCATCAATTTAGCTATTTTGTTCCCAAGACATTTAGAATCTTATTTATTTATTCTACTTGCAGATTACTTAGTGTCTTGAACATATAAATTATATATTTCACAAAAATAAGTTATTATTTCCCCAATTTTATTTTCTTCTCCAGTTTTTCTTCTCCTTCTGGAACTGCAATGTTATGTATGTTGAACAACTTGATATTGTCACAGAGATCACTGAGGCTTCTTTTATTTTTGTTTAAGTTTTTTATCTATCCTTCCATCTTCAAGTTGCATAATTTCTTTTTATCTACCTTAAAATTTCCTGACTCTTTTTTCTTTATTTCTTTTCAGTGTTCTAGAATTCATTGTTTATGTATCACACCCAGTGCTCCATGCAATCAGTGCCCTCCATAATACCCACCACCAGACTCACCCAACCTCCCACTCCCTCCCCCTTCAAAACCCTCAGTTTGTTTCTCAAAGCCCACAGTCTCTCATGGTTTGTCTCCCTTTCTCATTTCCCCCAACTCACATCTCCTTTTCAGACTCTTTTTTTATTCTTCTTCTTCAGTCTGGTGTTAAGCCATCTAGTGACTTTACTTCAGTTTTTTGTATCATTTGCTTCTCAAATTTTATTAGGTCTTTTTTTTTTTTGGCTTTATCTTTTTCTACTGAAATTTCAGATTTGTTTCCTTATTGAGACCATATATATTTCTTCAATTCTTTGAATATTTTCCATTAATTATTTGAACAAATTTAAAATAGCCATAATAAAATTTCAGTGTCTCCATTTGATTTCCTGTATGTTCACTATTACAGTATATTTTCCTTATGTCCTGGAGCATAGTTAAAATAGATGTCTTAACATTTGTATTCATTGATTCCAACATCTGACACGTCTCATTTATTCTCCCTTGACTGACTTTTCTCTTTCCTATGAATTACATTTTTTTCTTTTATTTTCTGTCCATTAATTTTGGATCAGACCCCAGGTATCATGAATGACAGCTTGTAGAGATTGGATTCTGTTACACTCCTCCAAAGAGTATTCTTTTTTTTTCCCCTCCCCTTTCATAACAAGCTTTTACTTCAGCTGGACTCAAACTCCGAATTCTGTCTCCCCTACAACTGTCAGAAACTAACACCTGCTATATTTCTTTAACATTTTCTGGGTTACTTGGAATCTATTTCTTACAAACTTAGTTAAGGGGACAACCAATGATTTGGCCAGAAATTAGAATTTGTTGTTACCCTCCTCTTTGGCTAACTTCTGAATGGAATTTATCCTCTCTCTTTCCAACTGCTGTAGTCTCCTCTTACTTTGTGCTCTGACTTCTCAACCAATAAAACTATAAGTTTTTACCAGGCCTTTAGCACTCTACATGGGAATGACTCTAGTCTGTCCTCAGGCATTAAGCCAGAAACTTGGAAACTTACCCAGTGTTATTATCTTCTTTCAAATGTCAACTTCCTTGCAACTTGCTTTAGATTGCTCTTCCTTTGGATTTTTTTCATTTTTTCCCCCCAAGAGTTTATCACTTCTGTTTGAGGGTCAGTTAGTCCAATATGAGCTACTCTGCTATTATCTGAGACAGAAGTCTTTATAATGGTTTACTTTTTAAGGAAGAATATTCTACTGCCAAGTGTAATAAAAAGGGTTTGTTTCAGGAGAGATAGTAAAGGAAGAACAAATTGATGATTTCCTAATGGCACATAATGTAGCAGCACAGGGCAATGATAATTTTGCAAACAGAATTGACTTTTGTTTATCTAAATTTACTTCTGTAAAACACAACTCATGAATATTCCTAATGTGTGTTTTGTTGTTGTTGTTCTGGAAAGGTTGGAAAATAAGTCTGTACTTCTTAAAAGTTTATAGAGTGAGGGGCTATTGCTTGGGAGAGATATGGTAACTGGACTAGGAATGAAGGTAAGTTCAATAAATTAAAGAAAGGAGAATTAAAGAAAACAATTTTATTTATTTCAGCCCTCCATTGAATTTCTCATTTTGCATAAGCAGTCACATAGAAAATTAATTTAATACATGATTAAAATTTTGAAATGTTTCTAATTATTTTGTTCTTCACTGATTCCTAAAGTGCTTTATGATAATAAAATTCATGGTTATAGCTATCATTACTATGCATAAGATGAAAATAGGTGTGTTTGGTTTTTTTTGTTTTTTTTTTGCACTATCCAGAAATTACATACACTCTTCCTAATCCTCCTAAGGCAGTTATTAGAAATATGCCTGCACATTGTCAAAGTGTGTCTGTCTTGATATAACAATAATTATTCTTCTCTCCTGTGACATAAGTTTTAAGTTTAGTCATTGGAATATAAATGTAGTAACTTCCAGATTCCTCCTATTCAATTAATACTTGAAAATATTTTACATTTATAAAGTAGAGAATTTACCATTTATTTTGGGAGGATGACAAATTCTTTTGACTTTCCAAAATATAAAAACATGTTTAAAGAAATACATTTTATCTTGGAGAAATAATGCATGTACTATATTGTAGAAAATTTCTATTTATATAAAATTCTCTTTAAAATGTATCAGGGGATAAATCATGGCAATTTATATTCACAAGGTTGTTTCAAAGACCCTGCAAAATCTTGACTCTTAGGTAAATCAGTGCTTCTCAACCTGCCAGTTCCTTCAGGGTCTCAGATAATATCTATAGAAAATGGGGCTCAGACATCAATATTCTTTTATTTTTCAATGGTCACAATGTGCATACAAGATTGATAATTGCTGACAAATTTCACTAAATAGAGATCCTTATTATATCTTGATTGTTAAATTGTCTTTCTGATAATCTTCATCCAACATGCATAGTAATTATTAATCAGAAATTTAATCCCACTCATCCTGGAAAATCTGTCTTTGATACTTATTTGTCTGATAGAATATAACAAAATAACATTTAAAATTCAAGATTTAATATGAAATAATAGAGTAAAACTAGAATGCCTGGAGACACAGACGTAGAAGAGAATATATATAATCTCACTGAATCCTTTCAATAACACTATGAAGTGAGTGGCATTATTACTGCCATTGCACAGGTGAGAAAACCAAGACCCCAAGTAACAAAGTAACTTGCCCCAGATCACAGGATAAGAAAGAACTGAAAATGAACTCAGACAATCTGGCTTCAGAATCCTTGCTCCTCCACTTACATCTATATTTTTCTCTCTGTATAGCAACTTTTTCCAGTGACAAATAATCCTCCTGGAACATCCATTCCAAAGATACCTCTGCTGTCTCTGAGTCTCATAACTCCTGAGTTGTTCTCTATTACAATTTATTAAGGTAACCAAGAGAAAAAGTTTTTACTTTTTTCCCCAAGGAGTGTCCCAGAATTCATGGTTCTTCTCATTCCTATATGATAACCTTTACCTCTTTAACATGTACACGTAGTTCACCAAGAGTTCATTGAAACACTTTCTACTCTTGGCCATCATGAATGTGGCAGATGCTTCAGGTCCCTGCCTGTGTTACCTCAGACCACCCAGAGGTTACCTATCACTGTGGAAGATAGTTTCCAAATACACCTAAGGTGTCATATTTCAAGAACCCACGTCTTCTGCTTAAGGGCAGTCCGGGGGTGCAGAAGCATCTGGACGTGCATAAGAGGTGGGTAAGAAGTGACAGGGAGCTAATGTTCCATAAATCAATCCCTACCATGCAGTGATGGAGAAGAGTGGATAAGGACCTCAGAGTCCTTGTTCCTCAGTAGGATAGTTCTGAGTTGTGTTTTATATGCTCTCCCTGTGGCATCCCTCTACTCTGTGGCCAGTAGTAGTCAGCCACTCATTAATGAGTGGTTATCCTCCCCTTCCTGTATGCTTTCCTTATTCCTTCTTTGTGTACCCTGGGATCACTTTCACATAAATTACATGAACCAAATTCTTGATTCAGGCTCATCTCTTGGGAAAACGCAAACCAAGACAACAATAGAGGAATCTTCTTGTTCTCTCCTCAGGTTCGTTGTCGCTATTTCTCCACCCCCTAAGGAAGATCTACTTCCTCTGCCCGTAGCTTAGAGGATGATATTCTCGGGATAGATACTGCTTGGATCTTACTCTCATATCACTCAGAGGATCTCGTGTTTTTCAAGGTCTGAAATTGCCATCTATATATTAATTGTTCCAAAGTCATTAACTCTAGCTTACATGCCTCTCCTGCTACATAACTGTCTTTTTCAGTCTTTTCTTCCACAGGGTTTCACACCCCTACTCCGTGGCTGGCACCATTCCAGAGCATGAGTATGAGATCTTTAAACATAGATCCTACCAGCTGGGAGCGATAAAACACCAGCAAACAAAGTGTAACTGACAAGATTAGTGAGCATAATGGAAATAAAATGGAAATTGTGCTGGAGACTCATGAAGATGAAGGAGGGCTTTCGCAAAGATGGGCTAGGAAGGCCTCCTGCATACTTAACACTTGAGGTGAAACTTGAGTTCGCACTTCCCCATTGAACTCCCCCAGGAGGTATCAGATTGCCTTCTGGAGAGCTCTGTGTCTACCTATCTGTCTCTCTGATTGTGAGGGCAGAAGTTTGCCCAGGGTCCTCACTTCTCTGAAGCATCTGAGAAGACCTGTCCATTTTTCAAATTGTTCAACTTCTCATGGGTTGTTAAAGCGTAATGAGTTCCATGTTCCTTACCTACTAGGCTAAAAATCAGAAGTCTCTGATTCAGTTTTGATTTTTATGTTACTTCATTGATGAACCTTTACACAAGTAAAGGAATGCAATATTAAGATATGGACTCACTGTGTTTTTAAATATTGTTATTGAAGAGCTATGAAATTCATGTAAGTTCTCTTGGTTGTTTTTATTTTATTTTATAATAGAATATATATGATTTTTAAGAAAAATGTGCAATTTAGTATTTATTAGTCTTGGTATTGAATATGTGTTCCACTGAGCATTATATTATGCTTCCAGCCAACACTGAAGAGTAACTTACAGGACTACATCCAGCATCATATTATAAAATATATATATAGTGTAGTTATCTTTTTTAGAAACTTACACACCTGGAGTCCTACTATAGCAGAAATAGAAGATATAAAATCTGGATCCCTTTTGAAACTTGATTCTCTTTATGAGGGAGCTTTTCTTCAAATCAAGCATCAAATTAGTAATCAGAAATATTATTGAATAACTATGCTAATTTTAGAAAGAAGTTTAGGAAAGGAGGCCATTCCTTGTATTGGGGAAATATATCTTTATAGATGGTGCCGCCGTAGAGCTCTGCGTCCAGGGAAAAAGAATTTCCCCTACTAGGCCACTCTTAGCTGTGGATTTAACTCAAGTTAAGGGAACTTCTCCAAAAAGGCGGTTCCCAATTATACCACCTCTTTAGAAGTTTTTGTCTCATTTAACCACAACTTGAGTTGAAATAATGTATCCCAAAAAAATGGTTTAAAAAATTAAAAAGAAAACTTTGGAGCAATATGTAAAGAAATCAGACAATTGATTTATTTAGAGTATCCTGAAATTGATGGCTGTAGGTGGGCACATCATTATGACTTCCCCCAAAACATCTTTGTACTTAAAAGATAAGATCCAAATAGATGCCCTCAACCTTCAACCGCCTCACATTACTCTCTCTTTTCCTTGATTCTTTCTCTCTCTCTCTCTCTCTTTCTCACACACACACACTCACACACACACAAACTAGAAAATGTAATCAAAATTCATCCCCTTTGGCATCTTTTATTAATTGTTCAGAAGTGGTAAAGTAAAAGAGACTGATGAAGTTTATATGGTGATCATTGAATTATTTAGATAAAAATATACACTATTTTCTAATTATATGGTTAAATTTAATTAAATTTATTTAATAATCTAATCTAATTCTATTGTGTTACTATATTCTTGGCTGTACAAGATAAATGCAATGCACTGATCTCCACTTGAAGTCTTTAATTTGATCCTTCACATGGTGAATGCATATGAAATGTGACTTTTAAAATATTCATATTTGCATCATCCAAAGAAATTCAGATGTTTTTAATTTTTTTAATTTGTAATATAAAAATATTTAAAAATCTGACAATAGATTGGGCTAAAACTGTCTAGAATTGGGAGGAAGAGTAGTTATATTCTACAGGAAATATATATTTTCTACAGAAAATATATAGAAAGTTCAGGGAGAAATTCCCTATTATTAAAATTGCAAAATTTTATCTCACAATAATATTTCACTAAAGCATATAAAAGATAAAATTATCTCTCTGGTTGATGTTACCCTCTGATGAATATACCATAAAATATGTAAATGCAATTTAATATACAAAACAAAAAATAGAATATTAGTTCACTTACACATATAAACATTTTTCTCTAAGACTGTTTTTTGCATTTAGTTATATTTTTATTTGGTTTAAGGCTATAAAGTCAGTTGCAATATCACTTAAAAAGAAACACACCATAAAATAACAATTGTTAGAATAAAAGCATTTTGTCATTAAGAAAAGTTTTTGCAGAAGATCATATATTATTAAACCAAACATTTCTTTAGGCTCATGATGTGGGCTTCTTGGTAAGTCCATTTATAATAGGGGAACACATCCAGAAAATTCCTCCTGAGTGATTTTTTTCCTCACTAATTAATTACAGAGCTAAATGCTGATGCAATTGGAATATTTCCTACTCACATATTTTTCCTCAAGGGTAGCTTAACAATATTTACACTTCAGTCATTCATTTAAATAGCTCATATCACAAAAAATCCAAATTCAGGCAAGACACACTGAGCTCCTCGTTGTTTACAGCTTACTTGATTGACTGATTGATTCATTGGTTGACTCATGCAATATCTACCTTCAGAAAGGCTTCAAGAAAGTTCACATTAATGCACACAGTGTAGTGAAGATAAAGTATGATTAAAACTCAATTGGATCAGGAGGGTGGGCTTTTTTTCCACTTGTAAGTTCTTATGAGTTTCTTGATATGTCACACAGTGTTAGTCAAACACTCTTATTCTCTAAGGAAAAAAAAAAAGAGGACTACTGAGGAGAATCCAGTCTTATCCAGCTACATAGTGCTGAATGTTCTAGAATTTCAACCGTGGAAATTCTGGCCACTTGTGGGTCTGGACAGACTTTGAGCAGTTTGCATCTGGCAGATGTTTTACACGAGACCTCCTAACCATTCTTTCATGAAAACTCTTTGTAGACTTGGGTTGCTTTTAAAAGAGAAGATGCTGTCCTCCTAATCACAAGCTTACACAGAAAACAAAAGAAATGGCGTTTGTGATGCTTCTGTTGTCCGAGGTTGGGAAATGCCAACTGAAATTCTAAAACATCTCCTTCCGTGGGCCTGGCATGGGATGGCCACCCAAGATAAGTGCCCATAGGCACCATAGCAATGCAGGAGGAAGCCCACAGCCTGGGCAAGCCCACTACTGCCTTTGTTCTGCCATGGAGCTCTTCAAACAGAACATACTCCAGGGTCACTTATGGCTGTGTTCTGTACTGCAGCATTTAAAAGCATAATCAGTGAAATTCTATTCACAACTTTTTTGATAAGCATCTCTGTTCCTTCAGCAAATTGACTTGCTTCATAAATGTGTAGTTTTATGCTGGGTCTCAAAAGAGACATAATGAAAATTTTCACAGGATACAAATTGTCCATATTGACAAATCGGTGGTTTTCGTTTCTCTTTCTCAAGACTGGGGACATGAGCGAGCCCCGAAAAACTTTTTAGACCTTTGTGTTGACCCTGCATTCTGTTCTTCTCTTTCATCCTTGAAGACCTGAAATCAGTGGTTATTCACCAAGCACTTAGAATGTGCTGGACCAGGGCGGGCCCCAGAGACAGAAAACCCAACAGGACCTAACTCGATGTAGGTGCTCATGAAACTCCACGTCCACTGGGGAAGAAAGTCTAAACAAGGAAGTAAGTAGAAAAATAGGGACATAATTAGAAACTGTGCTGTGTGTTATAAAAGACGAAGAATACAAGAAGGATGGGAGCCGTGGTGTGGAGTGAGCCTCACACGCGCCTTGGAGGGTGGGCTCTGGTCTGAGCAGGGCATTCCTCAACAGAGAAGGGAGCTCACGGGTTTAGGAAAGAAAGATGAATTCTAACCATGACTCTGGGCTGGCAGCCTCTGATTCCTTTGCTCACACTGTGACTGGGAAGCCTGGAACATAGTACAATAGGAATGAGTAAATAGGAACGTTCTGTTCACCTCCCCTTTTCTTTGCTTGCATGTTTACAATGTACTTCTTACTTGCATGCATGCTCCCACACTCCATGGGTCTCGATTCTGGAAGAATCCTTGAGTCTGACCCAGGACGCAGGCTATGTTTTAAGCCTTTTCTAATCCAGTGCTCCTGGGAACCCCAACCATGAGCTCACCTAATACCGGCAATGTGCTGTCAAAGACATCAGCCCCAAATCCCCCTGTCAGTGACACAGGAGTCTAACATACCCAACTGGGAAAGGAGGCAGTCCAGAGCTCGCTGTCACTCCCAAGGCCAGGATCACACTCTGGCACAGCCTGTGGCCATTCCAGGGACATTGCGCTACTGATGAAGGTCCATTATTGTTAAGTGAGGACGAGCCACCCGACTTCCACTCACAGGTGACCCAGGACATCGATTCCACTGTTCCTGACAACCTGTCCTCAAATTTTTTGTTTGATATACACCTACCCTACCACTGGGAGTTGCTTTATTTTTACCGTGAATTTGTCTCATAGGCAGAATAAAGGCTTTCAAAGATGTCCATGTCCTAATGCCTGGATACTGAGAATGTCACCTTCCACGGAAAACCAGGCCCTGAGCTGATGGGATTATGTTAAGGACCTTGAGATGGGGATATGATCTGGGATTTCCCAACTGGACTCAATCTAATTAAAAGTGTCCTTGAAAGCCTAGAGAAGCTTTCATGCCTGTGGTCAGAGAAATATGTGTCCACAGAAAATAAGTCGTAAAGACACAGTGTTGCTGGCATTGAAGATAGAGGGTGTTTTGTATTTTTTCATGAGATGGTTGGTCAGGTATGACCAAAAGAAGGGACACAAAAGAGATGCAGGAGAACAAAGTTTATTCCACTCACAGATCCTGGAGGGACAGAGTCATCGCACACCATGAGGGACCATATGCAAAGGGAACAGACTCAGCCAAACTAGTGGGGAGCCCAGAGTGAGGCCTGTTGGGCAAGCACCTTTACTGGGATCAGGTGATGTGCCCAAGGCTCGAGGTGGTTTCCTGGTGCATGTGAATGTCACCAGTCACTGGGGAAAGCGAAAGGAGAACTAGTGGCAGGGGCCACACCCCTACCACACAGCACATGGGTCACCTGGGAGGAGTATTCACAGTGTGGCGGGGGGACCTTGAGGAAGCCAAGAAATAGGAAGTTTTACAAATTACTACACAGTGGACTTTGTGGGACCTCAATATCAAAGATGCTAACTAGGGTAGGTAGCCGTTGTCACCTGGCTGTGGAGATGTTGAAGGTGACAGGGACAGTGTGATTTGGTCCCTGAAGCCAAACTCTGGTAATGGTGACAAGTAGGAAGAGTCCTGATGGGTACATGATGAACCTCAGAGCCAACTTCACACTTTGTGGGAGAAAACCAGAAGCCCAGGTCAGGCTCCTCTGGAGAATCTGTGGAAGATTTGGTTACATCTTGAAAGACCTTTACCTCTTGGCACAAACCCTCCTTCCCTCACTAGGAAAGAGTCAAGAGCCAGTTCATTTTCCAAGAGCAGGTAGCCGCCGGGGGCCCTGGAAAGTGTGGGAACAATGTCTGAAGTCTAAAGCTGCCAGGAGAAAGTGAGATGATGTACAACCCTACTAACCTGATTTATCAGCCTGGCCACTGTCCTCTCCGTCATTCCTCTCATGCTGCAAAAGCTGGAGCGGCAGGAAGGCCATGCAGACTCTGGAGATATGCCAGACTTGCATCTCTGCTTTCACCTCTGGATGTGACCTGGGGCAATTTACTGAGCCTCTCTGTGCCTTAGCTTTTTCATTTCTATGCTTGGCGTAATAAGAAGTATCTACCTTCTGTGTTTACCATGAGAATTAAATGAGTTAATGTTAGAAAAATACTAGAACAATAGCGGGGCCTATTGTTAGAACCAGTAAGCTAGTGTTGTTATTACAGTTTTCTCCTGGTGGTCACAGCTCCTAACCTTTAGCTCAAAGGGAAAAATCTGGAGGAAAAGCATAAGCAGCCAATTAAAAGACATTGATTTAGAAGAACACAACTTCAAGACAGACAAAAACTTGGATACTATCTGATCCAAACTCCTCATTTTCTGAAACAAGGAGAAAATTATTTGTTTTGTACAGAATGCCCTCGGTGAGTTAGCAGCAGGTCCTGGCTTGAATCAAAAATGGAACTCAGGGACGGATCAATGCACTTTCCCAAGCAATGTGACCTCTCTCTGTAGACTCTTCTTTCAGAATCCAAGTGGCAAATTTATTTGAAAATCATCAAGGAAAGTCAAGAGAATAGAACAGGCTGTACATTCTAGTGGGATATTTTTGCTTATTTTTCTCACCAATAACTCATTTTTAAATTTCTAGTTTTTCACCCATGATGGAAAGCTGGACAAGTTACTTATTATCAGCTGTTCCACATTGTAAAGAGGCACTAACTTGTCTAGAAAGATCTCATAAATCTCAGCCTAGATAAAGAAAGATCATCTCAGTTATTTACCATCAAAACTGTTATCCTCCTCAGCATACCGACTTGTGACAAGTCTATAAATGTCACAGGACAGGATTCTGTCATCACCCATTGGGTTCAACAGGTCTTTGAACTCTTTAGATTAAGAAAGGCTTAAAAAAAAAATCTCTCAAGGAACAGTGGGTGGCTCCATCGGTTAAGCTTCTGACTCTTGATTTTGGCTCAGGTTATGAGCTCAGGGTCCTGGGATGAGATCAGGCTCTGCGCTCAGCATGGAGTGCATTGGGGATTCTCTCTCTCTCCCTCCCCCATGCCCCTCCCCCTGCTCTCTCTCTCTCAAGCACCAGAACACACACAAAGATAATTACGTCAAGAAAATAGGAATTGGATGGTCTGGTTCTCATTCTGACCACTCACCAAGAGCGTTCTAAATAAAACCGGCAAATAGCTACACAATGGGGATTAAGGGATGCCCTTAATCAGAATTGCCCTTTAAAAGTCAAAGTTTTCCTTTTGCTTCCAAGGAAGTAAGAGTTGACTCCCTGGGTACCTAAAAGCTGAGGACAGGAGGAAGTGAGTGAGTGCCTGTACAGCTGGCCTTCCCCAGTAGGACTCCTGAGTTAAGTGGAGCTTGAATGAAAATGTATCTCTTACCCCAGATACCCAAAACCCAAACATTAAATGCCATCATTTCCAAGGCACAGTACTTCTTTGCATCCCAGGCCTTGTTAAGATGTCATCTGACACCCATGTATACACTTTCCTGTTGGTCTGCTCCTGGTTCCTCAGCCCAGTGTGGCTCATTCCTTTTTGTTTGGTTGGTTTGGTTCATTCCCATCTGTGTCCCAACATCAAGTCCAGATACACTCCCTCCAAGACGACTTCGCCAACTCTCACTGGAAAGGGTTGGAGATCCTCCCAGGTGAGACCCCACTCAAACTACTGTGGTGGCCATTGCCACAGTGTACCTTCATTACCTTGTTTTTCTATGCCTCTGAGCAGTCAAGTCCTCATCTCCCTGATGCAGAACACATATCCTGGGGCAAAATGGATCTTCAACGGATGTTTGGAGAGGATTTCAATCAAATGAACTCCAGCCTTTTCTGCTCTCTGCTACCATCAGGGCACATGCTAACTTCTACACAACCCTTACTATCCACTCAGGAGAGGACATCAGAATTTGAGTGAGGAAGCATCAAAGTCTAAGAATCCCACTCAATCTACTGTGGTGCATGACAGACGAAAGGGTATTATTAGATGATTCTAAATAGTAACAAGTGGCCTGGAAAGCCCCTCATGTCAGATGATAGTTTACAGTTATTACACCAATCTGGAGTTGACTAACCAGCATCCATGAGCCAGGAGGAAGAAAGTTCTATGGAAAGGATGTGTCCTCGAAACACGTGAAGACAGAAACATAACCTTGGCTAAGGTGGATTATAACAGCCCCATCTGACACCAACATCAGATGCTTCCCAACATTGCCCATGTTGGGAAGCCACAGGAAAAGCTAGAGGGGTGAGAAGAGAAGAAACCCAAGTTAAATGTTACAGTAATGCAAGAACACATACATAAAGACCCCCTTCAAGGGAGGAATAGATAGTGTAAATTAAAGAACTACTCACTACTTCCATTAAATCCATGTAGATTTATTTGGGTGCCATGTCTATCCTGTTTTCCTGCTGAATTAGAAAAACTTTTAATCATATTATAAGCTCAGATTATAGTCCTAGTTCACAGAAGGACAATAGAAGCTGAGTAAAACCATTTGAGGAGTTAGCATCAGGAGAAATTTTACAAGATGAAGTCTAAGCTAAAAACTATTACGTCTCTGTACCGTGGTTATTCGAGTGAAAATTTTTACATGTGCCATTGAGAACACCAACTGAACACACACGTGGAGGGATCCATCTGTGTAGCGTCCTCTCCTGGCTGTTGAGTGTGCATAAAAGGTCCCAACTAGGAGATACTCACCTCTAAGAAAAAGCCAGATACCGATGCAAGGGTTTAGATTCAACGCCGGCAAAGAGAGATGATAGCTTTTGAAATGAAATGCTGTGTTGTGCTGGATTTTAATTTTAACTTTTTCATGGAGGTCAGTACTGATGGCATCTCCCATAATAACTCAATCTTGTTACCCGAATATTAACTCTCAATTCTTTTGTGGTGCACATGCTCATTACCCTCTGGGAGGGTGTGGAACATAAGCCAGCCCTGCACTTTGCAGCAGGATCTGTAAAGGGGGGAGCAAACGCTTGGGGCTCCAGTCTGGCCCCCACATTGCATGTGGGTGCAAGCAAGTTGCTGCCTTGAATACTATGCAGTGATGGTGGGAAGTGTAAGGTACCCCAGTCCAGAGATCCACCTGAGAAAGACATCTGCAGGGAGCCCCTGGGGTGTGTGAAATTGAAATGGACATTGACAAGGAGTGAAGGATGATTAAAAGTGTCCAATAAAACAAGCAGGGTGCTGTTGTACCTGTATGGTTATGATGCTGTTCCTTCATCAAAGTCTGTGATCAACATGAGTCTACAAGTCTCCATCTTCTAGCTTTATGAGACTCACAGCAGGGAGGCCAACTCACTCATGGTCACAGTCATTTTCAGAGCGATTCAGGCCTTGCTTTCATTTGTTTCCAGGTGATGAAATAAGAGCTCCCCTTTTCTGCAATGATGCCCCTGTGGATCCTGGTCCAAACCCAGGTGAGCAAACCTGTAATATCAGAGCAGTGACAAGCTTCCCATGAATGTGAGCTCCCAGCTCATGGACAATGGTTGGGAATGCTATTGACTTACACATCTATTTCTTAGTCTTTTTTGTAAAAAAAAAAAAAAAAAAAAAAAAAAAAAGTCACAGAACTTCACACAAAAGGCATCTAGTTAAACATATTTAGGATATAACAGAAGCGAAGTTCTACATATAACAAAACTTGTGCCAACCCCCTTGGGACAATGCAGTCCATCAATAAAAGCCCATATTTTTACTCTGAAATTATTCTCTGGAAAACAGAAAGTTAACACAATAGACAAAATGTGAGAAATGGGAGAATATAATATTTGGATTCTTAATTTATGCATAATTATTTTTGTATGCTGTTAGGTAGTTTTTTTTCCATTGGAATATGTGGTCCAATGTTTTTGTTGAATAATGGATATATTATGAGACCCTCATAATGTGTATATTAGAGAATTTGCTCTTTTTATCCTATAAGCACTTAAAAAATCATTGAAAAAAATTTATTAGAGGAAAATCATGATTAGATTTACTCCTAAATCTAAAATAATATCCCTCATAGAGTGCAGAAAATAGAGCTGAGGAATGATTGCAATGTTGGATTAGACTATTTCCATGTCTCTCTTTGACATTAAATGTCATGATTCTAACATGAGCATCTCAATTGTTCGTTTTCTATATGAGTCACATGAAGTTGACCAAAAACTACATTCTGTAAAAACCCTTCAAAGAATGATATGAAGTTTTCCAAAGATATACAGAACAGCTTTGAGTATATAAGACATCAGAAATTCTAAAAGACCAACAAGAAATTCAAACGGGTTATATTCAACAAATTCTGCATCTAACAGGGTACTTATATTCTGTACTGAGTGCCTTTCAGAATGGCAGGATTTCCATAAAGTATATGGAACAACGGCGAAGATCATACTGCATTGTAGGTCACTGTTGGAAATTTATGACCAGGTGATCAATATAGGTCATATGCCAAAACTAAGAATTTCAAGAAAGGTCATTTACTAAAAGAATAGGAGTTGAGTGGATAAACAGAGTTAGCATTTTCAGGACAACTTTGTTAATCCTCTGATGCCCATTCCCTTCATTCAGCTAACTGCAAAGTGCTGTTCTGGTTATCTATTGCTGTGTAACAAACCATTCCCAAACTTACTGGATTAAAACAATGGATCAGTATCACTCATAGCTCTGGCACCTGATGGTTCATCTGGTCATCTCCTTCTTGGGGTCCCCATCAGTGGCAGGTCAGGGCTGAATCATGGAGACACCTGATGCCCTTTTTAGTCATATGCCTGACGTTGGGTCTGGACCTGGGATAGCTGGAAAATATGGGGTCACCCAGGCCCCTTTCTCAATGTGGCAAAGCATCTTGGGACCCTTACAGCATAATAGTCTCAAAGTAAACAGACTTCTTACCAGACACCTGGATTTCCCTAAGGCAAGTGGTCTGAGAAATCATGGCCAAAGTTCCACAGTGTCATTTCGGCTTCTTATAACTATGTCTCAGACAAAATCACACAGCATGAGGTGCCTGGGTGGCTCAGCTGGTTAAGCATTTGGACTTTTGGTTTTGGCTCAGGTCATGATCTCAGGGTCCTGGGATCAAGTCCCATGTTGGGCTCTGCACTCAGCAGGGAGTCTGCCTGAGAATTCTCTCCCTCTTCCTCTGACCCTCCCTCCACTCATGTGGTATCTTTCTCAAATAAATAAATAGATCTTAAGGGAAAAAAATCACACAACATCATTAAGACCACATTCTCCTGGTTACACAGGAAGCCTGATTCATCGAGGGGCAGAGGAAATAAAAACATGCATACCAGGAGACAGTCTTCATGGAACCATCTGAGAAACTAGTTATTAGGAGGTTACATTCACATATTAGGGACATGATGGAGAGAAGAGTGTGTGACAATAAGGGAGCTTAGGGTTTTCAGCCCAATTCCTTTGAGTAAGAGGGCTGTATGTTACACAGCAGATCGTTGCTGGGATAGCTCATTGAACAGACACTACATGGAAAGCCAGATTAATTAAAGAGAGAACTCACACATTATTATTTCTTTTGCTGACATTTGGGGAGACAGCAGGGTGGAGAGCTCCTTGGGCACTGAGCTTTGTTATTTCCTGCTCCCAGAAAAAAACTCAATAACTGAACTATCTCTTGGAGTCAGCAGGTTAAATTTACTAGGTAGAAATTTCAGGAGCTGTGATTTATTGTCAGGAAATGAAGGACCAGATGAGTGCTTAGACCCTATCAGACCTCTGGATAGTCCCAGAAAGCAGGGAAACTACTGATGATTTATTTGGAAACAGAAATGTCACTTTGCCTCCACCACAGATAAGAAAGGTGTCTATCTGAGATACTGTAAAACGTGCTGCTTGGTATAAATTATCTACAATGAACAGATCTGTTTCTCCCCTTTGACCTTGTTCTTTGATATAACTGGACACTGGAATCACTCCAGAAACCTCAAGAGCCCTGTGGCCTTGCGCTAAACCCCAAGGGTATCTAAAGTTCAGATTGTGAAACCCAATGCCAAAAGAAAAAGAGTCATTCCGAAAGGGTCTAAAAGCAGCTCCTTGTTTAACTTGGCGCACGACAAATCAGTTCGTGTCCAGCAGAAACAAAGCCACACATTCAGGGAAGGTGGGAGCCGCTGCCTAACGGAAATCACCCCCAGGGGAGAGTGTAAACCAGGAAGGAAAACGCCCCTTGAGATGGAATCACAGGAAGGAGAACCTCCTCCATGGGCAGCAGGAACAGCATCAAACTCTGGGGAAGAGCCAGGAGCCCCTAAACCCCCAGAGGAGCAGGGTTAGAGCTCAGTGTGGACCCCAGAACTCCTCCCAGTGCGGGGCTGTGCAGGGGACGTGAGTGTCCCCTGCTCGCCTGAGACCCAGGGATGCGTGACAAGCACAGGACCAGGGGAGGGTTAGGAACCTTCACAGAAGGTAAATCCGCCCTGGGTGTCCTCCCCAATGACCGGTTTCAGGGAAGGACTCTGGGCGGATTCGGAAATACAGACGAGGAAATGGAATCATGATGGTTCTGGACGTACGAGGAGAGTCGTGTTCTCCCCGGACGCATTTCTAACCGCCTCTCACCATCTTGGCGGAGTTTAACAAAGAGGAACGGATCATGAGGGCAGGTCCTTGTGCACCTGTGGGGCACGGATAGCTGCCAGAGGCTAGACTGGGGCGCATGGCTCTTCTCCCTAAAGTCCTCTTGGTGTGGACCAGGGGGTGCTTTGTGTTACCTCCCAGGGAGGATATGCTGAGTCCCCACGTGCCTTCAAGGCCATCACCTTCGTTCTCAGGTTTTCTCCGCGGCTAAACGGTGTCCCTGGACGTCTTGCGGTTGGAAACGCCGTCCTGTTCATCCACACGAAGGCTGCCCGCAGCTCCTGGGCTCTACTCGGGAAGGAAGGGACACGGGGGCGCACTGTGTTGGCCGCGGGCGTCAGTCCCACTCCCAGTGAGTCCCGGCATTGTGGCTGCTTGTGACGAACGTCAGCCGAGTCCCTCCAGGCAGCCACCGGGGCGGGTCTCGTCCCTACGTCCCAGTCCTCCGGGCCTCCGCCTCGCGCTGCCGCCGCCTCACTCCGGCTGGATCCACGCGGCTCTGGCGTGATGGTGGCTCGCTCTGCTCCACGACGCGCCAGCTCTCTGCAGAGTGAGCGCTGGTGACAGTCCTTAGGTCCCACGGGCAAAGGTCTGGAGAGAGACCGCGCTGCACAGAGACCACCACTCTCGGTTTATCAGACAACCAACGAGAGACCCCAATGTCAAGGGCAATCACAGGTGCCCTTCGGAGGTCAGATGTGAGAACGGCAGGCTTGCGATAACCAGGGAAGAAGGAGCTAGGGGTGTTCTCCGCAGCCCCCATGATTAGCACAAGAGGGGAGAGACCAGGGGGAAAGGGCAGGGGACATGCTGGCGAACACCCACTGGTGGGGGCAGCTGGACCCTGATGCATGGCTCCTCTTGACCTCCTAGGGACCCTGTGCCTGGGCCTTCCACCCCCCTCTTGGTCCAAATAACAGCATTTATCCACGACGTGTCCTTGAGCTTCTCAGACGTCCTTGAGAAAAGCCCTTCACCACTTCGTACCACGGATTTCCTGCAAGAGCAGGACTGCTTGGAACTGGAAGCCGAACGCTGACCTAAGACAAAGCTGCACAAGCCACTTAGTGCTCAAGTGCACCAGCAAGTGCTCATCTCAAGTGCAGGACAGGAGAGCCGAGCAGAAGCCGCCGACACCCGTTCTCTCCAACCCTCCCCCCAGGATGCTCAGCACCAGGGACTGTGGCCACGAGGGAGGGAGCAGGGTCTCGGTGCCCTCGGTTCCGTGGCAGGTGACACAGCGGGTCTACAGGTTGTGTTGGGTCCCGAGGCCACTGAGTCAGCAGAGCAGGGCAAACATGAGTGTGTGTGTATGTGTGTGCAAGTGTGAGAGGAGAGGGACAGGTTGTGAATGTGTGAGTGTGTGGGTGTACATGCCCATTTGTGGGTGTGGTGTCACCCACGTGACTGTAAAATGCACGTCTGCAGGTTGTTGTGATCGCGCTTGTGAACACACGTGTGTGTCATGTGAGTGCGTAGGAGTGGGAGTGTCAGGTGAGAGCACGTGAGGACGGATGGTTGTGTCCCTGTGTAGGGAGATTGGGGACCAGTGCAAATAGGGACGTGGAGAGTCTGAAGCTCTTTCCCGGGAAAACAGGGACACTGGCACTTGTCCTCCCTGTACACATGTGTCTTGCTGACACGTCACAGTGCCCTAAGAGCTGGAACAATGACATAGCAGCCCCTCACAATGGAAGCTAAGACTTCCTGCGAATGCAGCATCATCGTTTACTCTTACCTTTGACCTTCAGGGCCCTTGTCCCAGCCTCTGCTCTGCTCCCTCTGGTGGGTTTGCTGTATCAGGGGAGAGAGAGGCGGCCAGAAACCGCTGTGCAGAGAGATCTCCCCTCCCCGTTACTTCTTTTCTCCGCCCGTCCTTTAGTCCCCTCAGATGTTCAGAACATATGCAGCTGATCACTTCAGGTCAATAACTTTCCAAGAGAAATGACTTGGAAAAAGTCTGTTTGCTAATTTTAGATCTGCTTCCACACACCTGGTACCGCAACTTAAATAACGAAATCAGCAGAAGAGCACAGAGGATTTCCGAATTTGCTTTTCGTGTTTTGCCTACGGCGGGGGGGGGGAGGCGGGAACCTGAGAGCTTGTTTGAAAGTCCTAACTGAGCAGCGTGCCTGCAGCATCTTCCCTCGCAGGAGGAACATTCCTCCTCCGCGGGGGAAGGTCTGCCTTGCACAGGAGGCTTGGAACAGCTGCCCTGGGGGGTGGGGGCGGGGAAAGGATAGCTCACAGCCTGTTCCACCAAATCTGAGAAAATGAGTTCTGTGAGCTCACATGTCCCAGATCAGCTTCTTTCAGTCCAGGAGAAGGAAACATTCACTTAGAGAGAAGCCAAAGATGCTGTAACAAGGAATGAGGACAGACGGTTGGAACATTCCATGGATGAGAACTTGGGGCAAGAAGACAAGACCCAAGTCTTGGTCTTCAGGCTTTCATCTCTATATGCTCACGTTAAAAAATCTGGACATCCCATATAGATGCATTCCTTGATTAATTTGAGAAAACTCATCTTATTCTGTGAGCATCAATGATCCCATTAGGAAGCTCACTTACTACTGACTTGAGACCCTAACTAAGAGCTGTCCATGGTGGCACCTCAAGGCGATGAGTTCTGGTGACTCTGATGCTGAGCTGAGGCCCCAGGAAACGGGGAAGGAGATGTTGTCTCTGGTCGGTTGTGCAGCTCCGTGCAGTGACCCTGCTGCTGCGGTATCAGGGGTGACCTACAAAGAGAAGAGACAGAACTAAATCAGGGGTCTCTTCTCTCCCAAATGTTGTGACTCCCCAACAGGTATCACAGGTCCTGGCTGCTTTTCTCGTCCTGAGAAGTGGAAGTAATGCCTGTCCTTTATTCGTATCAGCACACGCATCCTGCTTACTGGTATGACTGAGCCAACCAGAAGAATTGTCCCCCTGGTTTGTTTCTTGTATGGATTTTCGCTCCTGTGACCCGCATGGTCTTGTGTGTAAACCCAGAGCCAACAGGAAATACCTGGAAACACCACAAAAGACACCGCACTGTCCTTTCTAACGTCTCAGGAAGCCAGGGGACTTCCGTTTCCCAGAACACCTGCGGCAGAGACTCTTGGCTCTGAGCATTTCCTGAATCAGAGGCCTGGCAGGACTTTACAACCTCTTGATTGAAGCAGACGAGGGAGAGTGCAGTTCTACATACTAATGACACCTCCGGAAAATGATCTGGGTCACCGTGGAGGGCCTGTCTTAATCTTTCTATGCAACACCAATGGACAGGCCCTGGTCTTCCTCCAGCTCAGAGAAGCAACCCAACATTCTCATCTGTTTGGCGTGTGCTACAAAGAATCAAGAAGGACAGAAGGAAGACAAAAGCAAGATTCCACAGGGAGCATTAGAGCATTTTTAATTTTTAGGTCAATAGAGTCAGATGATGAAAATTCCTGCATTGCTTTATGACGACCAGGCTTTGTGCTCAATAAGAAATGCATCTCCTTCCATGAGGGTAAGTGTACACGTTTCAGTTTAAGCTGCTTTGATTTATTACTCAGTGAAGAGAAACCAGGTTGCCAGTTCTGAGAAAATGCTGAAATCAATCAATGTCAAGTTTAAATTAAAAATAAAAAAAAGTCAGACTTCTAAAATGGTGTGTTTGGGAGTCACAGAATTTAGAGGAAGTGGGGGGCTTTTAGTGAAAACTAGGGCCAAATTTAAAAGTGTGCTTCCTGGAGAAAGGGGAACCCTCCTACACTATTTGTGGGAATGCAAGCTGGTGCAACCACTCTGGAAAACAGCATGGAGGTTCCTCAAAATGTTGAAAATAGAACCACCCTATGACCCAGCAATTGCACTACTGGGTATTTACCCTAAAGATACAAACGTACTGATCCAAAGGGGCATGTGCACCTGAATGTTTATAGCAGCAATGTCTACAATAGCCAAACTATGGAAAGAACCTAGATGTCCATCAACAGATGAATGGATAAAGAAGTGTGGTATATATACACAATGGAATACTATGCAGCCATCAAAAGAAATGAAATCTTGCCATTTGCGACGATGTGGATGGAACTAGAGGGTATTATGCTTAGTGAAATAAGTCAATCAGAGAAAGACAACTATCATATGATCTCCCTGATATGAGGACATGGAGCTGCAACGTAGGGGGTTAGGGGGGTAGGAGAAGAATAAATGAAACAAGATGGGATTAGGAGGGAGACAAACCATAAGTGACTCTTAATCTCACAAAACAAAATGAGGGTTGCTGGGGGGAAAGGAGTTGGGAAAAGGGGGGTGGGGTATGGACATTGGGGAGGGTATGTGCTATGGTGAGTGCTGTGAAGTGTGTAAACCTGGCGATTCACAGACCTGTACCCCTGGGGATAAAAATACATTATATGTTTATAAAAAAATAAAAAATAAATAAATAATTTTTTTAAAGATTTATTTATTTATTTGACAGAGAGAGATCACAAGTAGGCAGAGAGGCGGGCAGAGAGAGAGGAGGAAGCAGGCTCCCTGCGGAGCTAGAGCCCGATGCGGGGCTCGATCCCAGGACCCTGAGATCATGACCTGAGCCGAAGGCAGCGGCTTAATCCACTGAGCCACCCAGGCGCCCCAATAAATAAATTTTTTTAAAAGTGTGCTTCTTGACTTGATTGAAAAGATCTTATGGGGGGGGAGGTGTATGGAAAACGTAAGCACAGCATTATGTTACCTTACTAACACAGGGGCTAGAAAAATGAAGGAAAAGAGAAAGATCACATTCTGATTTATCAGCTTAAACATTAACAGAGAAGACACATGAAGTAAAACAAAGCAAGCTGCCTATCAATTAGCTATAAATTAAACACCCATCTCAACAAAGGCACATTTTTTTTTTAAGTAGAACAAAAAATAAGAATGTTTCTGAGGTTTACGGAAAGGGAGGTGGGTGGGAAGATGAGGTAACTGGGTGATGGGCATTAAGAAGGGCATGTGAGGGCGCCTGGGTGGCTCAGTGGGTTAAGCCGCTGCCTTCAGCTCAGGTCATGATCTCAGGGTCCTGGGATTGAGTCCCACATCAGGCTCTCTGCTCTCTGCTTGGCAGGGAGCCTGCTTCCCTCTCTCTTTCTCTCTGCCTGCCTCTCTGCCTACTTGTGATCTCTCTCTCTCTCGCTGTCAAATAAATAAATAAAATCTTTAAAAAAAAAAAAAAAGAAGGGCATGTGATGGGGGGGGGGGCCCTGGGTGGCTCAGTGGGTTAAAGCCTCTGCCTTCGGCTCAGGTCATGATCTCAGGGTCCTGGGATCGAGCCCCACATCGGGCTCTCTGCTCCTCGGGGAGCCTGCTTCCTCCTCTCTCTCTGCCTGCCTCTCTGCCTAGTTGTGATTTCTCTCTGTCAAATAAATAAAATATTAAAAAAAAGAAGGGCATGTGATGGGATGAGCACTGGATCATATGGGCAATTAATGAATCACTGAACATTATATCAAACTACTGATGGACTATGTGTTGGCTAATTGAATTTAAATTTACAAATTAAAAAAATAGTGTAAGTTGTTAGTTGAAAGTTGCATTCTAAGAAAAAAGAATAGTTTTTTGTATTATTCTAAATGTACTGCAACCGTTTAGTTTTGTACCCTGGGCCTTCATATGATTTTGGAGGACTTGCTGCTGGCTCTCCATATTCTGAAACAAGTAGCTGGGCTGAAAATTATCGCCACTGAAGCAAATTTTCTACTCTTAAACACTCCTTCATATTGCTGCATTTTTTATCCAATACAAGATTGCTTAGGGGAAGATGGGCCACACTGCAGAGAAACTCCATTTGTTGTGGGAGAAAAATAAACACACTATAAGTACTGTATTCATTTTACTGTTGGCTCCCATGACAAATTACCACAAATTTAGAGGCTTGAAACAGCCCACTTACTACCTCGCAATTCTGATCAGAAATTTCTGGTCAGGAATTCACATGGGAGGTGCCTGGGTGGCTAAGTCGGTTAAGGTCAGGCTGTTGATCGCAGCTCAGGTCTTGATCTCAGGGTTGTGAGTTTGAGTCCCGCATGGGGCTCCACATGGTTTGGCTGATTTCTTTGTGTCTGTCCTCACAAGTCTGCAGTCAAGACCCTGGCAGAGCTGTTCCTGCTGGAGGCTGTGAAGAATCCACTTCTAGATTCATGAGGGTTGATGGCAGAATCCAGTTCCGGGTGGATGTGGCCTTGAGATCCCCATTTCTTTGCCAGCTTCTGGCCAGAGATCCATCTTAAGCTTCTTGAGGACACCTGACTTCGCTGGTTCTTGCCTGCCTTCATCTTCAGAGCCAAAGTCAAGCTTCTTCTGGGCTTGAACTCTCTGACATTCCTGTCTGCCTCAGTTCTCTGATTTTCAGGGTTTATGTGATCTGACTGGGCCCAACGAATGATCCAGGATGACAACCCCATCTCAAGGTCCATAAATTTAAGTACATCTGGTAAACCCCTTTAAAATATATGCATTGCTTCTTTTTTAAAAAAAATACGTGGGAGAAGCTCTGTGTTTTACATAGGACTACACACATTAACAAAAAGCATTTCTTACAGTTTTCTAAAACTCTGTATTGGTCTGAACGTTACCTGTTAAGTAGATCAGAATTTTTTTAAGTTAAAATGAAATCCTGAAACCACTGAATATGCTAGACTTTTCCAAAAACAAATGAACCAAGAATAAGAAAATGGTTTGTATTCACTAAGTTTAATATAAGCTTTGTTTCTTACAGTCTGCAAAATGTGACTATATTGTGCCTTTGTGATCATGATACATTTTTTAAAAAACTATAGTTCTTTATAACAGATTACAGGGCAACACTATTCTTGCTCCATAATTACAGGGATATTATAGAGCCTAAGAGGACAGGGTAAGCAAAATAAATATAATTCTGAGCCATGCAAACAAGATGTAATGTAACAGGTCTCAGAGACTGGGACATGGACATCTTTGTGGGGTTGATATTCCTTTTACTTCAGAAAGCTTTGAAATAATACGGAAGGTTTAACAATTGTCCTAATATAAGTATCTACCATTTGGGAGTTGAATATTAGAATTTTGAGTTATTTGGACTCAAGTGATACTGAATTATAGTGTTTAAATGCTTTGGTAGGAATATATGTCTCATATTCCATTTGCTTATACTTTCTCCTTCATGCATTTGCATACTTTGTATGTTTGCATTCCAGATAAAATATCATATATATGGTATTTGGATAGATTGATGTATGCATATTAAAGGTGTGAAAGGATGGTTACTGCATTTCTTATATTAGTGTTGATTATTTCATTTCTGGTAATTTCTTTCTTTCTTTCTCTTTTTCTTCCTTCCTTTCTTCCTTTTTTTTTTCTTTCTTGCTTTTTTAAAGATTTTATTTATTTATTTGAGTGAGAGAGAGAGAGAGAGAGAATACACAAACCAGGGGTAGGCAAGGGAGAAGCAGACTCTGCTAATCAGGGAACCCAATGTGGGGCTCAATCCCAAGACCCTGGGATCATGACCTGAGCCAAACAAAGGCAAATGCTTAACCCACTGAGCCACCCAGGCGCCTCTACTTTCTTTTTTTTTTTACTGCTCTCCGATGTTTGTTGTTTTTGTTTTAATGATTGATAGTTATTATCTAAATCATTAGTAAAATTTTTTTGAAGATTTCATTTATCTATTTTAGAGAGACCATGTATGGGAGCATGAGCAGGAGAAGGGGCAGAAAGACAGGAAAAGACAATCTCAAGCAGACTCTCCACTGAACACAGAGTCCCTTGTAAGCCTTGATCCCAGGACCCTGAGATCATGACCTGAGCTGAAACCAAAAATCTGATGCTTAACTGACTGAACCACCCAGATGCCCCTCACATTAGTAAAACTTTTAAAGACCATTTCACTGGGGGAAAAATTACTGCTCAATAAATATAAAGCAGATCCGGCTCTCTTACTCTATATAGTTTCCCCTATAATCCAGTGAACTCTTTTAGCGCTCTTTCACAATGTAATGTCTTACCTCTCAACCCAAATACTACAATTATTAATAGGGGAATTTAAGTTAATAGAGGAAAATAAAATGATTATGGCTTGCATTTTTTTAATTCTTACGAGTCTCTTCCTTTTTATGGTCATTAACTCTTTGCATTCAGGCTAACTAGAACCAAATATTTAGCTTACAATTTGCAATTTGCAAATGGAGTTGATTTCTAAAAAAGCATATTCCAATATGGTCCCTCAGAGGATGGATGATTGCAAA
This sequence comes from Meles meles, assembly GCF_922984935.1. Lineage (NCBI taxonomy): Eukaryota > Metazoa > Chordata > Mammalia > Carnivora > Mustelidae > Meles > Meles meles. The sequence continues at coordinate 177,574,183 of NC_060068.1, read as the reverse complement.
ACCAGGACCAAGTGCTAATCCACAATGGTTCAGAAGTCTTCAGTCCTGATCGATGACTAAGAGAGTAACAAAGCACCGAGGACACCTGGATGTGTACAAAGTCTTTTGGCTTTTCTCAGGCAACAGAGAAAATATATCAAAATTCTCAAAAGCCAAAGTGATTTTCATTGCCCTAATAATTTGTCACAGTTAACATCAGAGAGGAGAAAACTTTGCTCTTGTCAGTCCTCATTTCTAAACAAAGCAGGGAAATTCAGGTCACCATATCACCAATACTGATTACATTCCTTCCTTCTTTTATACAAAGTAAACTCATTATTAAACAACAGCTCACAATTTCTTTTTAAAATAAAATGCTGACTTTAACTCTTTTGTCACTGAAGGTTTCTAGTGTAAGAGAAATTTAGAACAAGATACATTTATTTCATTTCTTCTAAAGCCTGGCTTAGTGAAGACGAAGACTTGCAAGGAGAAAATTTCAGCAGAAAAGGTTACATGAAAAGGAACTATGAAAGGAAAATGGCAGATAGGAAGTATTAAACATGAGAAAACTTGCTCTGAGCAAATATTGTACATTGATGTCTTGATTTTACAGCATTGCAGTATCATTTATAAAAATGTTCTACAAATTGCCTTTAATATTTTCAAAGGAATTCAACAGACTCAGGCAAAGTTGAGAGCAGTACCTGCCAGTGGAAGCTATGGCACTTGGCGCTGGCACCAGAATTGGCAACATGGCCTCAGATCCTGATTCTCTGCCCAACCCTGGGCCCTCCTCTGTGTTCACACAAGGTCATGATGTCGGCAAACTGCAGCCATCAGCGAGTGATGTCACCCAGGGTGAGGGCAGGTCTTTGGCTCCAACCTCACTCCCAGGACCAAGGGCACACAAAACAGTGTGGTCCTTGTACATACTGTTCTCTCTCACCATGACAGGCAATGGGGAAATGGGGAGATCCAAGTGTTGGGTATCATAGGGCCACCCTACAACGCACCTGTTCCCCCACCTGGGTTATGCATCAGGTGGGGAGTAATGGGCAAATGCCTGATCCTCACAGGCATTCCTGATGAAGGCTGAGTGGGGGACACTAGCTCCTGGAGAAGGAGGCTTGGTGAACCAAGACTAGCAACTCTCCCTTCTCTGGCCCAGGCCAAAGGCAAGACCTGTGGGAAAGATGTGCTGGGGCAGGAAGGTGCCCCCAAAGGGGACAGGGAACAAGATGTCACTGAGGCTGAGCTCCACTCATTCTCTTCTTGGGTGCAGTGAGGTGAGTAGAGAGAAGTCAGGGATCACACTGAGGGAGCATTTTTGCTGGGATACAAGATTCAGGGTTGGTCAAGGCATTGCCCCCAGCACAAGGGCTTTAGGGCCAGGCACCACTGGCCTTGACCCTGGACCTAAGACTTACCAGCCCTTATAATGGGCAAGCCCCCTGATTCTCTTGAGATGATGTTCCTCACAGATAAATGCATATGCAGTCAAATATGTGCATTCAGTAGGATAAGATCAATCTGTAAGGTACCTGGCAGATGCTAAAATAATGGAAGCTGATGTAAACATCGTCATTCTGGGCCAAATGCAGCTTGGACAGTCATGTTTAATTGATAGTTATTCATCTGTTAACATGTGACTGGTTACAGGTACAGCAACCTGCCAGTCCACTCCATCTGTCTGTAACTATTCTGAGAGAAAACAAAACGTCCTTAACAGAAATAATGGAATATCTTCAATCAAATGTGGGCAAGGTGAAACCAGGTTATACCCAGATTCTACAGACCAAATGCTGCACTTCCCCCCAATTCCTCTATTGATACCAGATTCATAGGAGGTGGGGTGTTTGGGAGGTGATTTGGTCACAAGGGTACGGCCTCTTGAATGGGATCAATTCCACCATAAATGAGGCTCCAGGGAGCTCCCTCACTCCTTCCAGCATCGAGGACACAGTGAGAAGACAGTCTCTTAACCAGGAAGCAGCCTCAAAAGACACAGAATTCTCCAATGTCTTTGTCTTGGACTCCCAGCCTCGTGAGAAATCAGTTTCTGTTGTTATAAGCTACCCCGTCTATGGTATCTTTGTTGTAGCAGCCTACATAGACTAAGAAACCAGATTTAAAAAAAAAATCCATCTGTCAATTTTACCTTCTTAATAGGCTCAGATTTGTTTACCATTTTCTATTTTCTCGCATACAAGCTTGGTGCACACACTTCTTACCTGTCCTCTCACACAAGCTCCTGCTCACTGATCTACTTCCTTTCATTCCCATCCCAGCTAACTGAGAGCCATCTTTCAAAAATATATATCAGTTCAAGGACTTCCTTTTGCCTTAGGACAAAATCTAGCCTCTGCTTCACTCTGCAACTTAGTCAAACTTAGTCACCTCCTGGAATCCTGTTAATACATGAATAACTATCAACCATCCTTGTCTTTAGGCTGGAGCAGTTTTCCCACTGAGCCCGCCCTCTGGACCTTTAAGTTCTCTCATCCACACACCATCCTCCTCTTCTGGCCTTTTACTAGTTTTTCACATAAGTATCATCAGCTCTCAGATCAGACATGACATTCTCAGGAAAGACTTCCTTGATCTCCCAAAGCTAGAATAAGCACCATTCAAGCCATAATTTCATATTTCACATTACATCATAACTTGGTTTTTAGTTGTCTCTCTCACAAGAACAGATACTCCTCCAGAACTCAGAGCCGATTATTTCATGAGTATTCTCACTGACCAGCCCAAGGCACATATTGTGTCTTGAATTAACATTTCTCCTGTTGACTCAGAACTGAGTGAGTGAATGAGTGAGATGAGATGGGTTACTTCAGTGAATCTCCTCTGCCCCCATTCAGTATCCCTATTGTCCCAATCTCTGCCTTTCCCATTCCACAGATGAACCACTACAATCCTGTATATTCCACAACCCCTACTTTAATTAGTGGCATTCACTTCTTTATCTGCAATGACCAGCATAAAAACTCAAAGCTAAGGTCACCATGTGACCCAATCGTGCAATCAGTAGATTCTCGGGGTAAAGATAAAAAGTTGTAGAGTCCACTTAGGAGTTTCTTTGACAATCTTTTTTCTTAACGTTCTTTCTCTTTGATTTCTCTTCTTTTAGACCCTGTGTTTGTACTCACTCCTGCTGCATGTCATACTCATCGCTTTCTTTTTGGCCTGGCTAACTTCAACATCCTTTTGGCCTTTATATAGTCAGTTCCCAATTAAAACTGGCTACATCTGCACAAAACCAATATCTGGAGCTCCACAATGGACAGACAGAAGTCAAAGAAGAAAATGGAAAAAAAAATTAAAGGTTTTGACCACCTCAATAGGACTTGAGAAAATCAGCATCTTACTCCCATGAGAATTTTGTCCTCCTTCTTCTACCTGCTAGAGTGAGAAAACAATGAGGACTGAAAGGAGGAGTGTGCCTGGGTGTTTGAAAGGTTAAAGATGAGTGGTTTCCATTCATGTTCATGTTTACAACCATGTGTGTGCAACTAACTTCCAGTCCAGACTGGCCTATTAGGTGCAAATCTTCTATGCTGGGCTCCTTCACCAAAGACGAAAGTTACACAATAATCAAATACTTGTTCAATCTTCTGCTGCTCTCCTCCATATCCTTGTCAAAGGGGAGACAGAAAACTAGTGGAGGTTTTAAGGATCCTGCATCCCACTCATTTCCCCATATGGTTCTAGGTAGACAACAAGAATAGCACTGCCTCCTGATGAAGGTTAATCCCTCCCTAGTGCCTGTGACTTTATCTTACCTTTTACCAATAAGCATGACCTCTAGCTCTTGTGTCTCCTTTCTCCTGTTTGCCTTCTTCTTCCAGCAAAATGCAGGCTCAATCCATCATCATCTCTGAAAGAAATCTCTCCAACTCTTCCCATCAATTCTCCCTCTCAAGCAGTTTACTTATCCCTGTTCTTCCCTTTACTTCCAAACTCCTACGAAGAGCCATCTAGAGCCACTAAATCTAACTCCTTACCTCTCATTCACTGGCCAAGTTGCAAAGTCATCAAATTGATTTCTTCATTATTTTCTGGAAATTGCATTTCCCAAGGTCAACATTAGCCTATAATTTGCCACATCCAATGAAACTGTTTCAACAGATATTTTCTTTTTTTTTTTTTTTGAGATTTTATTCATTTCTTTGAGAGAGAGCAAGAGCAGGAATGGTGAGGAGGGGCAGAGGAAGGAGGAGAAGCAGACTCCCTGCTGAGCATGGGGCTCAATCCCAGGACCCCAAGTTCACTACCTGAGCTGAAGGCAAACAATGAACCATCTGAGCCACCCAATCCCCCCTCAAGGAACATTTTCAAAGTCAGATGTTAAAGTATGTTTAGGAGCATCCTTACCCTTTCACAATCCTCACAGGGTCCGTCACACCTTTTCCTGAACAGTGATTCCTCACAGTTCAGCTCTTGGCCTTCTACATCCACCCCTCCATCCCCACTCTTTCTTATTATCTGCTGTTACTCAAAAGTCTGACAGAAGGCCCAGTTTCTTCTCAGTCTCCCTATCATCTGCAGACAATACTATTCATTCTCATGTCTTCAGCTACCACAGACAACTTTTAAATATCCTTCAATGCTTTGACCTTTTTCTGAGGTTTAATTCCACACTTCCAAGGTACATACAGAACAATTTCATGAAAACGTCCTAAGGCAATTGAAATTTAAACTTCTAAAACCTGATCTCATTATCTAAACACACTCATCCTATATCCTTTATGGAACCAAGATGGTTTGGTTAATAATTGTTTATTAATTACTTAAAACCACTACCATTTTTCTATAGAGACGATCCCATAACAGAGGAGTTCTTATTGATCTATAAAACCCTTTAAGTGGATGTGAAGCTTAGTTTATCAATGAAAGCTGAAGTGAGTTAAATGCTTGACATAAACAAAAATTGCAAGTGTCTTGGTACTATTCTTGAGAAAGAGAGTAAGGAGTTCATACTAGAGTGGGGAAGAAGAGAAAAGAACTGGTAGAACAATAAATTTGGGTCTGGACTGGTAAAGAAAGGTTAGTAAAAGACTATAAGTGTCTGGGTAGCTGACAGGAGGCACAGGTTATCATAAGTTCCAGCTAGTGCAATGGGCAAGGTGAGCCCACCCAGCACTCCAGAAAAGAATCTTCTATCCATGTTTAACAATAGCCTTAGATGTGTAAATAAGATAGAAGAGATTATTTCTTGGGTCTGAAATGATACCAAGGCGATATGAGGCCCATCTTAAAGTACAAAAGACAATTGAACAGAGTGGAGAGCCCAGATATGGACCCTCAACTCTATGGTTAAATAATCTTCGACAAAATAGGAAAAAATATACAGTGGAAAAAAGACAGTCTCTTCAATAAATGGTGCTGGGAAAACTGGACAGCTATATGTAGAAGAATGAAACTTGACCATTCTCTTACACCGTACACAAAGATAAACTCAAAATGGATAAAAGACCTCAATGTGAGGCAGGAATCCATCAGAATCCTAGAGGAAAAGATAGGCAGTAACCTCTTCGATATCAGCCACAGCAACTTCTTTCAAGATATGTCTCCAAAGGCCAAGGAAACAAAAGCAAAAATGAATTTTTGGGACTTCATCAAGATCAAAAGCTTCTGCACAGCAAAGGAAACAATCAACAAAACAAAAAGGCAACCCACGGAATGGGAGAAGATATTTGCAAATGACAGTACAGACAAAAGGTTGATATCCAGGATCTATAAAGAACTCCTCAAACTCAACACACACAAAACAGATAATCATATCAAAAAATGGGCAGAAGATATGAACAGACATTTCTCCAATGAGGACATACAAATGGCTATCAGACACATGAAAAAATGCTCATCATCACTAGCCATCAGGGAGATTCAAATTAAAACCTCATTGAGATATCACCTTACACCAGTTAGAATGGCTAAAATTAGCAAGACAGGAAACAATGTGTGTTGGAGAGGTTGTGGAGAAAGGGGAACCCTCTTATACTGTTGGTGGGAATGCAAGTTGGTGCTGCCACTTTGGAGAACAGTGTGGAGATTCCTCAAGAAATTAAAAATGGAGCTTCCCTATGACCCTGCAATTGCACTGCTGGGTATTTACCCCAAAGATACAGATGTAGTGAAAAGAAGAGCCATCTGTACCCCAATGTTTATAGCAGCAATGGCCACAGTCACCACACTGTGGAAAGAAACAAGATGCCCTTCAACGGATGAAAAGATGTGGTCCATATACACAATGGAGTATTATGCCTCCATCAGAAAGGATGAACACCTAACTTTTGTATCAACATGGACGGGACTGGAAGAGATGATGCTGAGCGAAATAAGTCAAGCAGAGAGAGTCAAGTATCATATGGTTTCACTTACTTGTGGAGCATAACAAAGAATATGGAGGACATGGGGAGATGGAGAGGAGAAGAGAGTTGTGGGAAATTGGAAGGGGAGATGAACCATGAGAGACTATGGACTCTGAAAAACAACCTGAGGGTTTTGAAGGGGCGGGGAGTGGGAGGTTGGGGGAACCAGGTGGTGGGTAATAGAGAGGGCATGTATTGCATGGAGCACTGGGTGTGGCGCAAAAACAACGAGTACTGTTACGCTGAAAATAAATAAATTAATTAAAAAAAAAACAATTGAATTCATAGAGGTAATACATAATACATAACAATGAAGACAAGGAAGTGTAGACCCTGATGAAAGTTAGAAGAGTTCTAGGAGGTGCTTTCAGAATTCCACAGTTGGTGGAGATAGGGTTGGAAACAACTTTTTTTTTTTCTGATTAGGAGGTGGAGAAAACTCCTTTAATAGTGAATTTCCAGGGTGCCTGGGTGGCTCAGTCATTAAGTTTCTGCCTTTGGATCAGGTCATAATTGCAGGGTCATGGGATTGAGCTCTGTATCGGGCTCTCTGCTCAGCAGGAAACCGGCTTCTCCCTCTCCCACTCCCCCTGCTTGTGTTCCCTCTCTCGCTGTGTTTCTCTCTGTCAAATAAATTAAATTATTTTTAAAAAGCAGTGAGTTTCCTCTTCTGCATTAATAACTTGATTACAATCAGCTATCTGAGTCGCATTTCACTCAGGGATACTCACGAAGAACCTCTCCCCCTACTTCACACCGAACTTTTTCTGGATGTGCTGGTTCCCACCCATTCTTCATCCTTCTGTCTCCTACTCTTCATCAGAGGGTGCATCCCTGAAAGCTGTATTTCCCATTATCCCATGACAGCTTCTTTCTGGCAGGATCTTGCCAAGAGGAGGCTCCAAAAGGAAACTGGAAGGTGAATGGTTGGGAGAAACCAAAGCATTGCTTTCCCTCCCTTCATCTTTGATGGTGTCTTTGGCCATGGCTCCATCTCATCTCTGTATACAGATAGAATTCTGCACTTATCCCTGCATCTGAGGGACCCCAACCCTGTCTTTGAGCCTCCAGGTTGAGGGAAGGTAGTATTCCATTCATCTCTGGATGGCTTTACAAAGTTGTTTGGATTCTCAATGTGGGCTATAGCAACTTCTTTCAAAGACACATCTCCAAAGGCAAGGGAAACAAATGCGAAAATGAACTTTTACAACTTCATCAAGATCAAAATCTTCTGCACAGCAAAGGAAACAGTCAACAAAACAAAGAGGCAACCCACGGAATGGGAGAAGATATTTGCAAGTGACACTATAGATAAAGGGCTGATATCTAGGATTTATAAAGACCTTCTGAAACTGAACACCCAAAAAACAAATAATCAAGTAAAGAATTGGGCAGAAGACATGATCAGACGCTTCTCCAATGAAGACATACAAATGGCTAACAGACACATGAAAAAAATGTTCATCACTAGTCATCAGGGAGATTCAAATCAAAATCACATCGAGATACTACCTAACACCAGTTAGAATGCCAAAAATTGACAAGGCAAGAAACAACAAATGTTGGAGAGGTGTGGAGGAAGGGGAGCCCTCTTATACTGTTGGTGGGAATGCAAGTTGGTGCAGCCACTTTGGAAAACAATGTAGAGATTCCTTTAGAAATTAAAAATAGAGCTTCCCTATGACCCTGCAATTGCACTGCTGGGTATTTACCCCAAAGATACAGATGTAGTGAAAAGAAGAGCCATCTGTACCCCAATGTTCATAGCATCAATGGCCACAATCACCAAACTGTGGAATGAGCCGTGATGCCCTTCAACAGACGAATGGATAAAGAAGATATGATCCATATACACTATGGAGTATTATGCCTCCATCAGAAAGGATGAACACCCAACTTTTGCATCAACATCGATGGGACTGGAGGAAATTATGCTAAGTGAAATAAGCAGAGAAAGTCAATCATCATATGGTTTCACTTATTTGTGGAGCATAAGGAATAGCATGGAGGATGTTGGGAGAAGGAAGGGAAAAATGAAGGGGGTGGGAAATCAGAGTGGGAGACAAATCATAAGAGACTATTGACTCTGAGAAACTGAGGTTTTGAAGGGAGGGGGTGGGTGGATGAGTGAGCCTGGTGATGGGTATTAAGGAGGGCACGTATTGCATGGGGCACTGGGTGTTATAGGCAAACAATGCATCTTGGAACACAACACCAAATACTAATGATGTACTGTATGGTGACTAACATGACACAAGTAAGTAAATAAATAAATAAATAGTCTGTTTTAAACACACAAAATGGTTTTGTTGTTGTTGTTGTTTATTAGACTCACTGGTAAATTACATGTGGCCAAACATCCCCAGGGAACCTTAATGAGAAATATACACTAGTGTTTCAGTTTGGAAATAGTATTTCAGCAAGATCACTCAATTCAACATTAGAAGGATATCCAAGGCATTAAGTACATAATCAATTCTAAACAAGGGTGTGTCAAGGGTAAAATAGCTCTAGAATGCAAAATATCTTATTAACGCTTTGACTGAACCAGAGAAAGGCAATAAAATCATTCATCCATACATTTCTGCATGTGCCCATTTGTTTAACAAACATTTACTAGAACCTTCCATGAATTAGAAATTCCCCTTTCTTTTCTACAGAGGAGGAATTAGAGAGGGGTGGACTGGGACAGAAGGCAACCACCACCACAAAACTGGCTTCTGTTTCTGAACAGCTCAGATTAAATTGCAGAAGACGGTAAACAAATAATCAGTGGAGACTCGACCAGGTTCCGCAGCCCCTATCTATCCGCGCCAGCCGAGCAGGGAAAGACCCCGCAGTCATTTCTCATTAAAAACTCAGAAATGCGATTTTTTAATAAATACTTATTATCTCCTGTGAGTTTCCTCTTACTGCACATCTGTTTTATTCATCTTCTGTTTGACTTTCTTAAGCTTGTCTGATGCCTGGTCCTGCAAGCTTCGCCTTCTCACAGCTACTGGGAGACTGACATCCGTGTTTTTATGTTAATTCGATTTCTTACACAGGAGATAAATGTGTACTCAGCTACAAGTACCAGAGCAGAAATACAGCAAGACCTATTTTAAAACTGACTGCATTCTATATTTCTTTTTTTCCAATTCATGGGGTATTTTCCAAAGCAGAAATACATTTAAATTTGATACTCCATAGACCTCAGCATGTACCACCAAAAACAAGACTTCATTGAATTTAAAAGCCAATCGCCATCGAAGCTGGAACCCACACCTTTCATGAAATGTTACAGCATAAAGCAAACCTTAACAAATCACAGATTGCGAGTGATGTCACGTGGATCCCCTAAGCATCTGCGGTGTCTCTGGAAAGCCAGCAAATCTCCATGATCCGCAGCTCTGAGCAGAATTGAAAAGAGACGCGACACACATTTTTAGAAATCAGTTACGTGAAAGACTGAAGATACACAGGCGCAGTTCCAGACCAGGTATGGAAATGAAACTCTGACCTACAGTGTGCGGCGACCAGCCAGCAAACCAGCACATTGTCCATGCTCCCAGGCCAGGAATCCAGCCTGCTCTCTGTCGGGTCAGACCTGTAAGAAGTCAGACCACTGTCTGTCGTGACCGATCCCAGGAGCCAATATAAAACCCCTGTAATAATTGGCCAAAAGGGGCCAGAAGTTGATTCGTAACTAACCACTTCCCTAATTTTTGTCCCCGCTTCTAACCAGCAGGAAAAACAAAGATGCACCTTAACTAGCCACATAGGTCACCTACATCTGGTTAGCGCAGCTCCAGGATTCCCGTGTCAAACAGCCTCCATTTAGAGCGCACCTGACACCATCCCTTCACCCCCTATAAAATTTCCCATTCCTCTCCTGCCTTGGAGCCTCTGCCAAAATACAAGTGGCATTCCACGTGCTGTTCGTTGGCCACATATAGCATTACCGTGCTGAACAACCCACTCGGGCTCCTAAAGCCAGATTAATCATTGGAGCTTCAACAAGCCTCTTCTGAGCCAGGGTCTGAAACTGCTTGTCAGAGTCTTAACTCTAAACTTCAGTGCAGCCAAGAAACCCATAAATATGTTGCAAGAGATTCGCTCCCATGGTCTGTGCCATTTGGGCTAAGCTCTCATGGACAAGAGAGCTAGGAGCTAAAATCCAAATGTGCCTAGAAGACAAGTCTGCCGTATAGAAAAGGATCATGAGCAACTACAGTTCCCGGGGAGGGTGGGCAAGACATCACCTGGGGGTGGCTTGGTCTGGAAATCGCAGTAGAGTAAACCAGTTACAACAAGAGATGGGCTATTCGTAGCAGAGATTGGAACAAGGTTTATAGGCTACGTCACAGATTTAAAAGACTGTTGTTGGAAGAGCAGGATGGTCTGTTTTGCAATGCTCTGAACTACAAGCACTGGGCCTTGAGTGTAAATGGAGAAAAAAATACCTTTTCACTCTGACTATATTAATATATTTAAAATGTATGATTTGGGGTGGGTATGAAACTGGATGATTTCTGGTCTGAAATGTCCCTAAAATGTTATGAGTCTGCTCAATTATAATTATTATACTAAGATAATAAAGTAGCCAGACATTTGCATTGCAAATCTCCCGACTAGGAGGTACTTGGAAGCCAGGATGGTGTTTGGAATTCAGGGAGGAAGGTTTTCTTTCAACACTAGAAAGAGCTTGCTTTCCAAAAACAATAGTGACAATAAAAAGATGAATAAATTGGGTATTTTATCCTAGATGAGATCCTGGAACAGAAAGGACAGTAGGGAAAAGCTAGGAAAATCGAAATAAAGTATGAAGTTAAGTTAATAATAAATGCATCAATTTTGGTTCTTTAGTTGTGACAAATATTCCGCAGAATGTGACACATTCACCATAAGGGAAAGAGTGTCAAGTGTACAAGAATTCTCCAAACTAACAAGGCAGCATTTTTTTAAATCTGAAACTATTGTAAAATTAAGTGTTCATTTAAAAAACTAATGCTCATTAAAAATTGCAAATGATTGAAAGGATGTGTTCATTTTTTTTCTCTTTCCCTGGGGATATTCAGGTAAGAACACTGTCAGAGGAATACTAGATCAGAGATACTGTATTACATTCAAATCTAAATGTGTGAATTGGGAAACAAAGCAAGATTCCCTCATGCTAAAACAGTTAACCCACAAATAGTCATCAACATATTTAAGAAGGTGTTAAGGATCAGTCATTATAATAGTTTCAACCTCCAAGTCATTTTTCTCTAATAGCTTTTCCATTGGTCATGACTAATGTTAAGACTGGGGGTAGAAATCTTAATTATAACATGTATGGAATATTACCAAATGGGCAGGTTGTTTTATGGGATTACGCCTGCTGATTTGGATTTCCTTCCTAAATAGTGTGGGAATGGAAGCTTTTAGTCACTATACTAAATAAACTGTTATAGCCAAAGACTCTAGATAAAGGCATGTACTTTAATAAGTAACCACTAACAATATTCAATTATCCAGAGTGATGACAAAGCAAAACGTAACATCTGCAGCCTCCACTAGATGAAACAACATGCTCTACTCAGCAGGGTACAACTTTGAACAATTAGTTATCTATTATAAATTAAACCTAATTAAAGGCTAAGCATGAAAAATAAAGGAGAAAACTAACAGGAATATTTGCAAGCACCTCAAGCAATCATTGATGCTTCAACTACGGGCTTCATTAGGAATCCATCAGAGATATTTTGATAGATGAAAGTTAAATCATAGAAAAGAAATTAAAGAAAGAAGACTAATTTTGCATTTTGAAATACATATTTTTTAAATGTCATTGAGGTATAGTTGACATACAATTGACCACATATATTGAAACTGCTTACAGGTGCATAAACATGAAACTCTCACCACAGTCAAGGTAGTGAATACACACCAATTGCATAAGTGTCCTCACACCTTCTCTAATTCCTTCCTCCTTCCGCACTGGGATTCTCAAGCAAACATTGACCTACTTTATGAATTTTCTGAAACTACATATGTTTAGATAGATGTTGATGTAGATAGGTAGACAGACAGACACACAGAGAAAGCAATTCTTTCACTCAGAATATTTTGTGATTTCTCAGTATTGTGTATGTATCAATACAGTAATTCATTCTTTATGATTGCTGAGCAATATTCCAAATATTTCATGATATGGTTACACTAATGTTTGTTTATCCATTCACCTGTTCATAAATGTCTGGATTTTTTCCAGTTTGGGGTTATTGAGAATAGAGTTACTATAAGCAGGCATCAAAGTCTCCACATGGATGTAAACTTTCACTTAGGTTTTCTAAACACTTAGGAGTGGAATGGCTAAGTTGTGTGATAGGTCAATGTTTAGCAGATAAGACATCACCAAACTGTTCTCTGAAGTGGTTGTACCATTTTCTGTGCTCCTCAAGGGTGCATGAGAGCCCCAGTGACTGCCTCATCAACCACATTTTTGATAGGGCACCTTTTTACCTTTAGCCATTCAAATTGGTATGTAGTATCTCATTATGGCTGCAATCTTCATTTCCCTAATCACTAATGAGGTTGAGAATTTTCCAAGAGCATATTGGCCAGCCATATCTCTTCCTTGGTGAAGAAGTGTCTTTGGAAATCTTTTGTCCATTTCATGATTAGGTTTGTTTCCTCGTGATTGAGTTTTGAGAGTTCTTCAACTATTCTGAATACAAGCACAGTACCAGACAAGTGTCTGGCAAATACTTTCTTCCCATATGCAGTGTCTGTTTTTATTCTTTCAATATTATCGTTCAAACACCAGAAGTTCTTCCATTGAATGAAGTAACTTTTATCCTCTTATACACATATGGAAAGATAAATAATTGTGTATACACTCGTACATGAATTTATTTATTTATTTATTTATTTAGACTTGTTTGATTTTGCCTGGCATACTCCCCAGTCTCCAGAAATGCTTAAGATCCAAAAAGATTCATCCTCCCCCTTCAAGGAGGTGGAGTGTAACTTCCCATGCCTTGAGTGTGGGATGCATATAGCATCTGTCTTCTAAAGAGTACGATTCTGAAAAAGGAAAAAAGAATAATTGCACGGTGAAGAGAGCTGACAAGCATTACCTCAGCCAGCTGATCAAAATTAACGTCAATAGTGATTAGTCATGTTAATAGTATATGCCTTGGATACAATGTGATGAACATGACACTTTATCTCTGTTCACATCCATTCCTTAATTGTAACCAAGACACCATACTAATGTAAGATGTTAATAATAAGGGAAATGGGGTGAGGCATAGAGGAGCTCTACGTACAACCTCCCACATCGTTCCTTAGATCTATAAAGGTTCCATTTCAAAAGCATATTCAGGGGGAAAAAAAGAGAGAGAAAAAATGTCTGAGGACTTGGATTTATGTAATACATTTAAGCTCTTCTTTGGATATAGATATTATAAATTGAAGGATCATTTTCTATTTTATTATAATATAAATTGGTCACCTACTGCCATGAAACTGCTGGTCACACATTTACAAGAGAGCAAATGTTCCCTTTACTAGTCCTTTGGTCCAATGAGTTATTATTGTGAGAAGTCACTGCATACGATTTACAAAAGTAGAGAAATATTTCACATCAAAGTCTTCCATGGTTTGTAGAATTTTCTGTGCTTGAGTGGTTTCTGAGGATGAAATTCAAGTTGGAACAGATATTATAGCAAAATCTGAGTGAGTTTTGAAGGATTCCGAAGGATTGGAAATGGTTAGTGAAACAGAAGAAAAATATCAGTCCTTTCCCTGGGTAATGCTGTATGAACTATAACTGAATATGATACCAAATACCTTTAATGACATCCAATATTTTGACGGTTTCATGGGTGCCACACAAACATAATTGTGAGGGTTTAATTACACAGTTGCTGCACATCGTTACCAAACAGAGAGTGGTGATACCAGGGAGGAACAGAGTCAGGTGAGAGGTCAGACTCCGATCCTCACTCCACCTGCTCCAGGAGTCTTGGTAAGCGGTTGACCCTGTGGTGCCGTCCCCACTGTTTCTCCTGCAACATAGAGATAAGGAAGTAGGAAAACCTACTTCACTGTGTTGTTTCTTCTTTTCAAAGTCAGTTTTCTTTGAAATTAAATACAAGAAGAAAGAGCACACAGTCTTTTACAGTTTATCATCCTCTGACCCTGTCTGGTGCTTCCCCTCCTCCTCCAGCTCGCAGCTGCCCGCTGGCCTTGGTCCTGCCGCCCAGTTGGGGCCTCCGTGAGCATCCTGGGCTGTGCGCTGCCCGTGGCAAAGTAGCTCCCCGTCCTTCCCATGAAGAGATCTGAATTCCCTCCTCAGGTTTCGTGGGTATTTTTGGTGAATAAACTTATTTTTTAACTTCTAGCACTTCCCAGAATGTACTTCTGTGACCTCCTGTGAAATCAACAGTTATTTTTACTCCCGCACGCCTGTCCCTAACACGGTTTTTCTTCCCTGGCTGCTCGCAAGGGCTCTTTTCCCCTTTCCATTAAGGTTGGTTTCAAGCATTTTGATTACCGCACATCGAGGTCTGGTTCTTCTCATGTTTCTTTCGCTTGAGTCTCGCTGAGATGCTTGCACACATAAGTGAATCTTCTCATCAGTGAAAAGTTTTAACTATTATTTCTTTCAAGTATTTGTTCCAATGTTATGCCCTCCTCATGAGGGACAATTCCACAGATGCTAGAACATTTGATATGACCTACAACTTCCTGAAGATCTGGTCACTCTTTTTCAATCTGCTTCTCCCAATTCTTCAGACTGGAAAATTCTATATTTACATTTACATTGTAATATTATATATCTAATATTGTATATATTTCAATATATTAAATATGATGACAAATATTCAACATGTACAAGTATATATCATATATACATATTCTATATATTATTTTAAATACATTATTTATACATACATATACAGTTGACCCTTCAGCAAAAGGTTTTAACTGCATAGGACCTTTTTTTTTTTAAAGAAACACTATAGATATATTTTCTCTTCCTTACTATCTTCTTAATCTTTTTTTCTAGTCTACTTTATTGTAAGAACACAGTACATAATATGTATAACATACAAAATTTGTGTTAAAGGACTGTTTACATTATCGGTGAAGCTTCCAGTCAACAACAGGCTGTTAGCAGTTAAGTTTTGCTGGAGTCAAAAACTAGTCACACATAGACTTTCTGCCACACAGAGGTGGGCACTCTTAATCCCTACATTATGTAAGGGCCACCTATATTCTGCATATATATAAAGAACACGTAATAAATATCTTATATGAAATATATAAATAATATACTACATATTTACATGGTCAATTATATAAAATACATATTTATATATATAATGTGTATGTAATATATCACATATAAATATAAATTAAAATAAATATATACCACATATTATATTTTATATATAATAATATTTAAAATATTTATTATGTATTATGCATAATGTATGTATACTATTGACATGATATATAAAATATATTATAAAAATATATAATATCTAAATGTTATATATTTAATATTTGGTATCTATAATTATTTATATTTATACTATATATATAAATACTGATGATGTTAGGTAACCATATGGATGCACATATTTCTGAGATACTAGTTTTGCTTTAAATATCATAAACTAATCTCTGTTTTTATATCTCAGAGACTAAGTTTCTCTATCTTCTGGAAGATTGAATCTGTTATCACTGTCCTCCCTCAGTAGAATTATGGTTCCTCTATTTCCTGAACTCACACACAACAATCTGACTTTCTTTGGCCAGTGAAAGTGACACGTGACATTTCCAAGTATAACTGTTAGAGCCCAGGCATCCTTCATCACATTCTCTGTTCTCTCCGCCTTCATGGCCAGCAGTGTTCCAGAAAGCTAAAGTCTCATCACGCTGAGTTTAGCATGAAAATGACAACCTTACAAAGCAAAGAACTATAATGATCAGAGTGAAAATACACATTTGGTGCTTTAATCAGTGAGATGTGAGTCTCACTCGTTCCTGTAGCAAACGCAGTTTACCCTGACTGATGTCACAGACAATATATGTATGTGTGTATGTATTACAACTTTAGAATAATTATCTAGTTTGGGGCACCTGGGTGGCTCAGTGGGTTAAGCCACTGCCTTCGGCTCAGGTCATAATCCCAGAGTCCTGGGATCGAGCCCCATGTCAGACTCTTTGCTCAGCGGGGAGCCTGCTTCCCTTCCTCTCTCTCTCTCTGCCTGCCTCTCTGCCTACTTGTGATCTCTGTCAAATAAATAAAAATCTTAAAAAAAAAAATAATTATCTAGTTTTAATTATATTCCATTAGATTTGGGGAGGAATTGTATTAATCATATGAAATCGTTCAGAGTAATAGGCATATTTAGATTATTGAATCGTCCTCTCCAAGAGCATAGAGTGCCTTTCCACTTAAGTAAATCTTCTCTTACAGCACCAAAGAGGTATTTTAGCATCTGTTATAGCCTAATTAATGTCAAACTCGTTCTAATGAAAAGTAACTTATTATTTTATCTTTAATCTATTAATAGTACTATAATGAAATATTTGCATAAATATTTGACATGACTTAATTAATCCCACATCACAAATGCATAGAGTAGGATGATGAAATTAAAGATAATAATGATCTTTAAACTCTTGATTACTGTCAAATAATATCTTAGAAATATTACATGAATTTACTCTCCCACTAGCAATATATCTATATTGGTAATTTCTTGTCATCTCAGTATTATTAAATTTTATCTTTTGTTCAGCAAAACATTCAGATGGTTGATAGATTAAGTGTATGTATTGTGAGCGTTGGGGAAGACATGTCCACAAATAAAAAGTATATAAAATGAAAGTATATATGCATATGTACACACACCCACTCACACACGCACACATATATTTTTAACCAAAACAGTGAAATGCATAGACATGCACTCATATATACATATATATATACATATATATATATACATATATATATACATATATATATATATACATATATATATATTCACATACAATATGTATGCACACACATATGGTTTTTTACTATCTCTGAGTTAGAAATAATTAATCAGTCTTGCTTTACTTGTACCCTCTAATTCTCCAGACTCTCTAATCCACTGGAGTATTTTAATGCAAACCCTAAACATCCTAACATTTCACTCAAATTCTCCACCATGGAGTCTCTAACTGATAAGGATGCAATGCCATTAATACTATTAAAAAATTAGAATACTTCCTTAATGCTGTGTGATATTTTTTCATTTTTTTGTTTCCTGTTTCCCTCCATCAGCAGTTTAGATTAAAAATTATTTCAGATAAGGCTGCAATTAACATGCCTACACATGTTAATAAAATATAAAATATGATTTATTTTATCTTTGGTTTCTACATAAAAGTGGATTTGTTAAGGTCATGGAACAAATGCATCTTCTCTTTTTATTTTGTTTATTTTTAATGGGGCTAAATAATTCTCCAAAGTGTTTGTACTTGTTTATCTAACCACTAATAATAAATGATAATTCTTGTTTTTTATTGATCTACTTCCTATCTAAAACTTAAAGGGCACCTGGGTGGCTCAGTTGGTTAAACAACTCTCTTCAGCTCAGGTCATGATCCCGGAGTCTGGGGATCGAATCCTGCATCAGGCTTCCAGCTCCGTGGGGAGTCTGCTTCTCCTTCTCACCTTCTCCCACCTCATGTTCTCTCTTACTCTCTCTCTCAAATGAATAAAGAAAATATTTAAAAAATATTTTTTAAAAAATAAATAAAATAAAATAAAATTTAGCTGTATTGTTGAATTGCTTTCTCTGTTAATGCAACGGACAATCATTTCATGCATTTATTAATGCTGTTGTGTTCTGCTGTGAAGTGTGTAAACCTGGCGATTCACAGACCTGTACCCCTGGGGATAAAAATACATTATATGCCTTGATTCTTTTTGTTTACTTCCTTTGCCACTTTTTTTTTCCTAAGAAGAAGCTTTGTTTATTTTTATTAATTTGAAAGATACCTGTACATATTCTGAACGTGAATCTTTTGTAATAAACATTTTAAATATTTTCCTCTAATCTTTGACTCTCACTAAGCATTTAATGTCATATAGAAGTCATTTTCTACATTTTATTGCAAGTTTTCCTTGACAGGTCATGCCTTTTGTTTCCTGTACAAAAATTATTCCATACTATAAGGTCATAAAGATATTTTCTATGTATTTTTTTTTTACATTTTAAATGTTGCTTCTGCACTTAGGTCTTTAGGTCTTTAGGTCTACCTCAAATACATTTAGAATATTCCCCCACTTCAGATATCACTTTTCTCAAAGCCTTTCTCCCCCTAGGAATTTATTAAATTTATACATTATTTCAGATAAAATTAATGACTTATTTTGATTATTCTCACATCTGTCCATCATATTACTCTTCTTCCATATTTTAAAAAGTAACATTCCACAATTTTCTCCATATGGTATTTCTATCTTTTGTAATTTTCTTATTCCTAGGTGCCTGCAGACTTTTCTGCTTCTTACCCATATGCTCATTTTCTCCTCCAGACACTTAGAAGGATTAAACTCTCCCATCTCAAAGTTAGATGTGAAAATACATCTTGACTTGACCAACGAGGTGTAAGCAAAAGTGATGTCCATGAATTCTAGATGGCAGAATTTAAGAATCAATATCCCTTTCCCCACGTGCCTATAACAACCTCACAGTAATCAAGGATGGTCTCATGTTACGCATGGCAGCTATTGAAAGAGTGCCTTCTCCAGCTTGGCATGTTGGCAGAAAAATGGGCATCTTGGGTAGCTGACCTGGAGACAAAATCAGACTTACAATGGACAATGACTCAGCAAGAAAGAAGCCTTCAGTACTAAACTTCTGAGATCTGGGCATTCTTTAGCATAAGTTATTCTAATTTGGTGGATGCAGTACCTTCCCAGTAGATTTTCTTTTTTTTTTTTTTTTTCATTTTATTTATTTTTTCAGTGTAACAGTATTCATTCTTTTTGCACAACACCCAGTGCTCCATGCAAAACGTGCCCTCCCCATTACCCACCACCTGTTCCCCCAACCTCCCACCCCTGACCCTTCAAAACCCTCAGGTTGCCCCAACCTCCCACCCCTGACCCTTCAAAACCCTCATGGACTCCCAGTAGATTTTCTATGTAGACTATCATCCACAGTAAAAATTTGTTTCCTTTTTGCAGCCCCCATAACACTTGTACTTTTTTTCCCACCTCCTTCCATTGAAAAGAGCCCCCCCTGTATTACTGCCTATGCACTGAACATTGTTAGATAATAAGGGGATAGCTGGCGTCTTTGGCTTGCTCTGCTTAATGGAATGGCTGTTAAAATATCTCCCAAAAGTATTACATGTGCTATAGGCCTCTAATAACTGACTTTTCTCAAGTAACAGAATTTCATTTTTATTTCTACTTCATTCATTAAATTTTTGAAAATCATGAATGACGAATTTTATCAAACATTTTTTTAAATTTTTTTTTCCATTTTATTTATTTTTTCAGCGTAACAGTATTCATTCTTTTTGCACAACACCCAGTGCTCCATGCAAAACGTGCCCTCCCCATTACCCACCACCTGTTCCCCCAACCTCCCACCCCTGACCCTTCAAAACCCTCAGGTTGTTTTTCAGAGTCCATAGTCTCTTATGGTTCGCCACATTTTTTATATCTAGATCGTAAGACTTGGAATCTGGTGGTTCTCTTTTTTTTAAGATTTCATTTATTTATTTGAGAGTGAGAGCGTGAATGGTGGTGGTGGAGAGGGCGTGCAGAGGGAGAGGGAGAATCTGATCAAGGAGCCCAGACAAGGGGCTTGACCCCACGACCCTGAGATCATGACCTGAACCTAAGGCATGTGCTTAACCGACTGAGACACCCAGGCGCCCCACAATCTGATGGTTCTTACTCAAGGCGGTTTTGTATTCAAGGTCCTTTGCATTTCCACAGAACATTTAGAATGGACTTGAGGGTTTCAACAACCAAAATAAAAACAGCAACATCAACAAATCCCTGTGATTTTGAATCCATGAATCTATCAGAGAGGAATCAATGATAATAACAACATGGGAGGTTTGGTGACTTCCCTATGTGTCTTTGGTTCTTATAAAGAGACCGTAGAGTCTAGGATTTATGTTTTATTTGTTTTGCTTTCTCCCAGAGAAGATTATTCCTCTCCTTTAGGCAGCTGTGATGAGAGGAGAGCTCAGCTCAGTCTGGAGATGTCCCAGGCAGGAGCAGCTTTAGTTAGATTCAATCCTCATCTGGTTTCTACTGTCTGTGCTTGAGCTCCGGGGTTACGTTTGCAGCAGCCCCTCCCCCTAGGGGGACTTGGTCTCCTGGACACCGACACAGAGCAGCCTGGCTCCCTATCTTCCGCTGCCAGCCCGAGGCTCAGCAAATGCTGGTGGGGAAAAGCACCCTCTTCGCCCTCGAGGTCCCCCCCACAACACACACGTTTATCCCTGCGGCCGTCGCAGGCAGGTGGACTCTGCAGGTTTCTTCCCTGTGCAGAGTCCAGGGCTCTGAGCCAAGACCTATGATTATTCCCTCCAAAAATTGTCAGATGCCCCCGGGAAGATAATGTCCAGTATCTCAGCTCGCTGAGTGGGGGTTCCTCTCCATAGAGAATGTTAGCTTATTAACTAGTCCTCCCTGACCCTCTCTCTCATCTTTATAAAAAGTTGATTTTAACGAGTCCACCTTTTCTCCTGTTTATGCGGTAGGGGGCGGTAGTTAGTCACTGTTTTGACATACCATTTAGAAGAGAAAGTTCTTGGGAGGTTTTTGAATGAATTCTTTGGTAATTTTCAAGAATTCTTTCATAACTGGGAGTATTTTAAGGTCTTCTACTTTTTGAGCTAAATATGTACTATTTTAATCAGAGAATCATATATTCATAATGCCATTCATTCATTCATTGAATCTAATTCCATTAGCATAGAAACGTACATAGCTGTTTATTATACCATCTTGCTATAAATTTAATTCATGTTTTAATTCTTCATTTTAAATTAACCAGTGAATTTTTTAAATATATTAATCTCTTCTAATCTTATTTGCAATTCATGCTTATTAAATTTATTCTCCACCTTTTAAAATATCCCTGTCTGTAAAATACAGAGTGACAATTTCTGACAAAATAATGTTTTAAACATTAAATGAGATAATAATGCAAAGCCTTAGCACAGGGCTTAGCCTATTTAATATCAAAATGATTATGATACTCTTATTAAATCACATCTTTGACTTATTCTATATTTTGATACACCATTCTCACTAGTATTGTTTTATATAAACTTTTAATTCAATTCTTAGCCCGTTTCTGAAACTAAAACATAAATATTTCTCTAAGCCATATAATTTATATTACATACATATACATAAAGAATAGAAAAGTTACAGATAAGAGAAGCTTATGTTTAATGCTCTTCTCGCAGGATCTCACGGTGCAGATCCCACAGTGGTTCTCCCCAGTAGCCCTCCCAGGTCTCCTCCATCTGGACTGAAGATGTCCTCCCCAGCTCCTGTCGCCCACCATGTCCCAGCATCTCTAAGGGGCTGTCCTCCAGTACCTTACAGCCTGCTTTCTGCTCATCATGATTTTTGGTTCCTGCTCACTTGTATCCTTTCCTTATCGTTACCTTAGCAGGACGATATATTTTCTGTTTTACTTACACAGGGAATTGCTGTTTGAATTATAAACCTTTATAAAAATTTTAGGTGTTGTGATTTTTTCATGTTATAATGAAATGTTAAAGTTGATTTATTTCCCCATGCATTAAGCCTTAGGAAAGGGAGCCCTCCATTCTGTATCAAACCCCCCATCCCTAACCACGTGTATAACGTCCTTTCCTACCTTCATTGACCCTAAAACCACGGCTCTTATGGCCCTTCTCCAGCACTTCTCTTGGAAGATTTGAATGTCCTAAAGCTCTAGGATAAATTAATCCTATTTATAAGAAGCTAGCTGAACACACTACACAGATAAGTTACTCAGTCTACTCGGAGCTTGGTGATTTCCCTTCTGGCCCCCTCACTTCCTCTTCCTATGTAGGCTGGACTTGTCCCATAATTGGGAATCCTGGAAACACAGTCTTATTGGGTTCAGACCTATCAGCTGTTGGAAGCAAAGCCCGCCCCCATCCCCAGGTAACAAGTCCCCACTCCTTTGTGCAAAAGCCTTTGATGAACAGATGTCTCCATAGGTCATCAGCCACCTGGAAGGAGAGGAGAGGAATTGATGAATTCCCACTCTGCTCTTCTCCCTTGTGCTGAGGCCCCAGGTCATACTTGGTCCCTGCTTCCCCACAGCTATAAGGAAGGCACAGGGTCGCTGTGGGGAGGAAGGATGAAGAGAACACTGTCACTCTTGAGTCCCGTTTTCCCTGCATATACCATGCTTCCCCGCACCTGGGCAGAGTGGAGGAAACCCTTCTTGCAAAGCCCACCTTCTCCTCCCACACATAGCTGCCACCAGAGTCCTGGGGGACCATACCTTCATTCTTCTGTAAGCCTCTGAATCTGCAGCCCAAATCACCATGGGCCATGGAGACCATTGCATCCTTCTTAGCAAAATGCTATGTTCAAGGTGGAGTCCATATTCATTTCAGCCAGGGTTGGGCCAGGGATGGAGCAAAGTGATCCTGGGTCCTAAAGAGAGAGAAATCAATGCCTATTTGTTCTTTTCCTTAAGCAGCCACATTCTTATGGTAGCCAGCTCCCTGAAGCGTCAGAGAATCAGGCAGAATGTTATAGATTTAAAGAAAAAAAAAAAGAATTCAGGGACTGAAGACAATTCAAAGCTAGGGTGTAAACCCACCACCTTCTAACACCCCTGCCTGAATCCCTTCTCGGGAGAGGGATGTCCTCTTACGAGCTGGGATGGCAACACAGAGGTCTTAAGGACCCCACATGTGAGCTTTGGACTAGGGCCAAGGGATAGAGGAAACCAGTACACTCAGGCTGAAACATTGCAAAAAGCAGCTGCGAGAAGGTTGGCCAAACTTTCGGATCTCCTGTCTCCTCCTAGTACATTTCCCAGAAGGCCAGATAAGAGGAGCAACGCTCAGGAGAGTCAAATTTTCTTCCGCCCCAGGTGAATTTATGGCTCATCTGGGCATTTTGTTGCAGACACTGCTAGAAGTGAGCCACTGTTCTCCTGTTTTCTGTTTTTAGCTATGGTGTGTCATTTGAGACATCTCAGCTTCATTTTGAGCAGAAACAATAGATTTAATACTCGAACTTTCCAAGTTGTCATTACTGAAGACTTCTTTGAACACCTGTTTCCCTGCAGCAGGGATTGTCATTAGAGCGGATCAGCCATAAGGAGACATCTTGAACCCTAAAACATCATGTTTCTGGAAGTAATCCTTCATGTCTTTGAGGGTTTGTAGAAATGAAGTCTTTCCCTCCATAGCACTTCTCCTGCACGATCATTCCAGGACACAGTGACTCTTGCATATTTCCCTGTTCCCCGGAGAGCACTGTTGGCTGTTAGTGAGGTGGAGTGGCTGCAGCATCACCCAGAAACTCAGCATCACCTGGAAACTCAGCTCCCATCCCACCTATTCAAAAAATAAGCACTGGGGCACCTGGGTGGCTCAGTGGGTTAAAGCCTCTGCCCTCGGCTCAGGTCATGATCTCAGGGTTCTGGGATCGAGCCCCGCATCGGGCTCTCTGCTCAGCGGGGAGCCTGCTTCCTCTTCTCTCTCTGCCTGCCTCTCTGCCTACTTGTGATCTGTCTGTCAAATAAATGAATAAAATTTAAAAAAATAAAAAAAAAAATTTAAAAATGAGCACTTGCCCTGCATCTAGTCAGTTCCTGCAGGGAAATTTCTCTGTCTGGTGGGTTATTGTATGAACATAGGGTTGCGACTCATTTGGGGAAATACCAAGGATGACATTGTGCATCATAAAGTAAAAATGCGTGTAGTGTTACAAGAAACCACCAAATTGTCCTTCAAAGTGGCCGTACCATTGGCATGCCCACCATAACGGACGAGCCCTCCTGCTGCTCCACGTCCTCAATAGCATTTGGTGGTGTCTGCGGTTCGGATTTTCGTCATTCTAATGTAAATCACCAGTTTTCAACTCAGCATGAATAGCAGGGGTAAATACATCCATTGGACTCAGGCTGTAAATGCCCTTAACAGCCTTTCTAGGAAAACCACGTCGTTTAACAGACCCATGGCCTACGTGTCCTCCTCCCCTTTTCCCAGAAGTCCATCTTTCCAGGTTATAAATGGAAAGAGGGCAGAATTTATTTCACAGCCCACCAGTTTTGGACTCTGGACTTGCTTCCAGGCCCACTCGCTCTCTCCCAACCCTCCCAGCCTGTCCCTACCCTTCCTCTTTCCTACCTCGCCATTCTCCACCCATTCTCTCCCCTGCCATGTCCCTTCCCAGCCCCTTCCCAGGCTTTTCACTGTTCCCTCCCTGATCTTATCCCCGCCTCCACTGACTTCCCCACCCCTGCCTGTCCCTCACTACACTTCCGCTCCATCATCCAACCATGACTTCCCCACAGGGTTGGAGCCTGTGCAGGAGGCTATTCCTCTGCATGCGTGATAGTGGGGAGACGCCACCTGCCTGGCTTTTTCTTCCTTTAAGTCCTGTAACAGGACCTCCACACAGCTCCCCAGGTGGGTCAGGGTACACCCAAATCCTTCACACTGCATTTCCTCCTCTTCACATGCCCATGACTGCTGGAGAATGGGCACCCACCGCGAGTCTGTGATGAATGGTTTCTACCCACCTTTCCAGACATGGAAGTCAAAATTCACAGGGTGGATTTGGCCAATAATCCATGCCCACTCCCAGAATCAACGTGAAAGTCTGAAACCAGAAGGGCCTTTACCATCCCATCCCAGGGCCTAAGAGTGTTCCAGGAAGGGTTTCATTGCTTCAACTACAGCAAAAGACTGTGAAGCTGCCATGGATCATCTCTGTCCATCCTTTTCAGGAGCCATAGCCCCTTATTTCTGCTCCCAACCCAGTGTGAGCTTGGGCCCTTGATGCTCCTGAGAGCTCAGAGGGTGGGTGATGACGTATATCCCAACCACACACACACACACATGAACACACAAACACCTGTCAAAAATAATTTTCAAAGGTAACAGAAATTGTTTTCTCACTTCTATAATCTTTATGGCTATGTCTTTGACAGTGGATAGTTTTTCCAATTACTAAGTAAGTTATAAATTTTTTTTTCTTCATTCTATGCTATCACATTGTGCCTTTCTATGTGGTCTGGGATTAGAAGTAGGGTGTCTGTGGACCAATTTATTCCCTCTGGGTCCCTCTCTCACCTGAAGGATACCTGGTTGGAGGTTCAAGATGACCAAAGGCCAGGGATGCCTATCTTCTTGCCAACACTCGTGTATCCTTGGCCTCTGCCAGGGAGCAGCACTTCTGTCTTTTTTTGTGACAAGAGCTAGAGAACCAACGTGGGCTTCCAATCAGGGAAGTGATGCTATCAAATTGGTATCAAAGAGAAGAACATGGGGCGCCTGGGTGGCTCAGTGGGTTAAATCCTCTGCCTTCTGCTCAGGTCATGATCCCAGGGTCCTGGGATCGAGCCCCGCATCAGGCTCTCTGCTCAGCAGGGAGCCTGCTTCCTCCTCTCTCTCTCTCTGCCTGCCTCTCTGCCTACTTGTGATCTCTGTCTGTCAAATAAATAAATAAAATCTTAAAAAAAAAAAGAGAGAAGAACTTGCCAATTGCATTGTGTGCTGCCGGGGCTGCAGGGAAGGGGTCTGGGATGAAATATTTAGGCAGCAGTAACAGCAGAGCAGAACTAGCTTGAGAACCAGGTGGGCCCCATGGGGTTGGAAAGGCTCACTGTAGTTACAGGTGTTGGTGTTGGGGTGTTGTGTTACACAAGCACGGCCCCAGCTTGCTGTGAGTCACAGACACCTGTGTGTGGAGACTCGTTCCTGTGCGGACATTGGCTCCAGACCCCAGCTCATCTGCAGCCTCTCCTGCTGCCTGAAGGCCACTGGTTCTAGTCCAGGCAATGGCTGTGATCTTTACTCCCATCTAAGGCAAAAGGTCCCCATCCCCGTGACACTGGTGTCCAGGTACTCATCCCTTTGTGATGTTTCTAGGGACAGCTGGGCCTGATATTCCTGGTGACAGATGTGAAAACAAATGGTGGCGTGGCGGCGGCTGGTCTCTCTGGACCCGACCCCTGCTCATTTGTTAGAGATAATGGCACAGCCAGACAAGAATTGAGGTCAGAAAACCTCGCTTCTTCTGACATACCTCGCCAGTGCTTCTAACCTACATTTTTTCATGTAGACTTTAGCCTCGGGGAGGTCACAGCAGTGTCTGGTCAGTTTGAACAAAAATCCCCAACAGTTTCATCTTGCTTTCGGAGTTCTGTTTTCTATGTGATGGTCAGAAGCCATCAAAATCCTCAGGAACCTTCTTTGAGAGGCTTCATATCTATTTGAATAGTCAAAGCCTATTGTTTACCAGAGGCTAAATTACATTCTGGGAAAAACATGTTTTTGAAAAGCAATGCTTTCTTATTAGTTTGTCAACTGAGCCCATTCTGAGCTGGGCTGGAACTCACAAGAGCCAAGAACACTAATGCATTCAATCCGGGAAGTCCCAGGACTGGAGGCTCGGTTACCATGGAGATCACCCACCTCTCTCCCACAGTGCACCTGTGACAATTAATATTAACTGTTGCTATTGTACTTTTGGTCCTTGGGTAGACATCACAGAGAATTCGTGTGTGGCAGTTTACACAGCTAAAATCCTTCCTGGGATACAGTATTCCCACATCTCAGCCCTCCCCCGAGAGGTGCTGGTTTACTTGTTCCTTGTCCACCCTGGACACAGGGATGAGAAAAGCTTAGTCAGGATTATCTACCCCTGATGATCAGGCAAGGTAGGTTGAGTCTCTGGCACTTGTTCCAAGGATCTTCTTTCTCTTCGGACACCTGAAGACTGATTTTAAAAACAGTAGGGGCACCTGGGTAGCTCAGGCAGTTGAGCATCCAACTCTTGATTTGGCTCAGGTGTGCTCTCAAGGTTGTGTGATCGAGTCCTAGTTCTGGCTCTGCACTCAGCAGGGTGTCTGCTGGAGAGTCTCTTTCCCTCTTTCTCTGCCCCCGCCCCAACTCGCCCATGCTTGTGAGCTCTCTCTCACTCTCTCAAGTAAACAAATAAATATTTAAAAAATAGTAATGGGGGGGAGCCTGGGTGACTCAGTGGGTTAAAGCCTCTGCCTTCAGCTCAGGTCATGATCCCAGGGTTCTGGGATCGAGCCCAGCATCAGGCTCTCTGCTCAGCAGGGAACATGCTTCCTCCTTTCTCTCTCTGCCTGCCTCTCTGCCTACCTGTGATCTCTGTCAAATAAATAAATAAATAAAATCTTTTAAAAAAATAGTAATAGGCAGTTCTGTTCACACATACTCTGCAGGTTTCCAATTAGCTTCGGATCGCAGTTTCCTGGGTTCGGTAGGAGGCTGTTTTGCATCCTAGCACCTTTCTTTTCCCCAAGAGTGCCCTTTCCACTTGCCAGGAAGCAGGACCCCTGAGAAGTGAGTGACTTCACCAGGAGCAGTGAGGCCCTCCGAGGGGTGGCCACAGAGCCTGATTCTCCAACACTCTTGGTTTTTTCAACTTATAAACCAAAGGAGTGAAACTGCACTCCTGTGAAGTTTCTTCTCAGTCTTCATTTCTTCCAATAGCTTAACCGTGTCCATTACCCCAGATATTTACAGGTGTCTTGTCCACCTTCTTCCCGCACCTGTCAGGGCTGAAATTCCTGAAAGGGGACTGGCTTGTGACTTGATCTGGCCAGTGAAATACAGGGCTTGCAGGGTCGAAGCTTTAAGAATGGGTATGAAATTCAACACATTCTGGCTCACCTGCTGTGCTACTGTGGCCATCTGTGGGGAGAGGAGGGGAGGCTTTCGTTGAAGTGGATGCCTGCTGATGACCCTGGACAGTGGGTCCTCCACAATTCACATTGTATAAGCCGGAAACCAACCTTACCTGTTTGAAACCTCCCAAGTTTTGGAGTTGTTACTGCATCTCGTTTGTTACTCCATCACTTAGCTTTCTGACTGAAACAATGTATCCTAACCTCCAAAACATTTATAAATGCTTTGTGATCTACTGAGAATGATTTAATCAAGTATGTGATGTCATTCTGATTCTGATACAATAGCCTGTTTGACTTACAAAAAAAGGAGATTATTTTTCATACATGACAACTATAAAACATGTTTAGGACTTCGTTTGGCAATTTCTGGGATTGGGCCAGTGTGACTTGTAGAGGCCAACATGATCCAGAGATTTCTGATTCTGAAGCCAAATTTACAATCGTGTTCTTTAAGGATTTTGACTCCAAGTGACAGCTGTCAAGGAGGTAGAGAGAGCTCTTTCTGCAACGTAGTGGTCAGCATAGTGGACATTGCAGACCACAGACCCCATGTGAGAAACTTCAGAGGAAGTTAATTTCCCCATGTGAGATTTAATGTTATTGAGTTTAACTTAATTCCGTACCTGAGATTTGCTATTAGCTTATACTCGCGGCAGTGAACTAGGTGACGGCTTTCAGCAGAGATCATATGCACAGAATTACATGAAAAATTGAAATATCAAGGTTCATTTAGCACAGCTGCTTGCTAATGAAGACACACGACTAATGAGGAAGTTTATTCTCTAACAGGAACTTCCACCTGAGGCTCTGAGAATCCAGGAGAGATGAGACAGAGACAGGAGGAATTATTCCCAATTAAACATTAGTGAGGCATTTGCTGTAGACCAGCTACTGCATGAAAAGTTCAATGGTTGGAAGGGGGAATCAAGGCTCCCCGGGCTGAATCCATCCCGGTCTAACTTGAATTTGAATTTGCGGGAGTACTTTGCGCAGTATTCCCGTCATTTTAAAATTCATTTCCTTGCGCCTCTCTTCTTGGTTCATGCATTTCAAAATAGGGCATTGAAATACCAAACGGTGCTCAGACTTTAGAATAACAGCAGTGACAGTAGCAAACACATTAAACAAAACTAGTCTGTCTCTTGTGTTGAAGAGACTAAAATACTGTTCCCTGCCAGCGTCGGAGCAGAGCCTATAACTTGTCTGGTCGTTGGAAGTACATCTTTCTGTTTCAACACACTCAATGGGGTGGACTTGTGTTGTAGAAGTACATGGTAAAATAGTAGAAAAAATAATCATCTATTTTTAATATCCCCAGAGATCTTTCAAGAATAAGTAAAACATAA
The DNA here is from genome assembly GCF_922984935.1 of Meles meles. NCBI lineage: Eukaryota > Metazoa > Chordata > Mammalia > Carnivora > Mustelidae > Meles > Meles meles. Next base: position 177,544,534 of record NC_060068.1, on the reverse strand, counting down.
ATAGTAAAAAAATGACAATCACTGGGACTGTTCTAATTTAGACAGAAGTATACTACACAGAGAGGCTAACAGAGCCAATAAGGGGATACTGTTCAGATACGGAAGGCGGAAGTATCAGGAATAATTCTCAGCCCAAGGACAGCGGATTTTGAAGTCTACACTTTATGGGATGGCCTGATGCCACTCACCCACCTCAAGCCAGAATGTTATTCATATATATATATATTTATATATATTCATATATATATTTATATATATATATTTATATATATATATTTATATATATATGAATAACATTCTGGCTTGAGGTATAAATATATATATACATTATATTTTTATTTATTTATTTGACAGAGAGAGATCACAAGTAGGCAGAGAGGCAGGCAGAGAGAGAGAGGAGGAAGCAGGCTCCCTGTCGAGCAGAGAGCCCGATGTGGGACTCGATCCCAGGATCCTGGGATCATGACCTGAGCCGAAAGCAGAGGCTTAACCCACTGAGCCATCCAGGCGCCCCAGAATGTTATTCAAACAGGAATCTGTGGAAACATTTTGAAAGTTTATGTCAACTATTTTTTTTATACACCTCAAACATGACCTCATGTGCTGGCTGGCATGCAGAGCCTTTGTCCACCGCAGCAGAAGGTCAAGGACTCTTTGGAGGGCCGCCTTCACCCAGTTCATTGTGGGTATTTACTGCGTGCCTGTGTGCTAGAATTCTCCTGAGGATATAAAAATTAACAAGGTCAAGCAGCTTGTCCAAGCAGGGAGCTGGCACTGGTCCTAGTTACACAAGTGATCCATCCCAACTCCCTACAAATGTGTAACGCATCAGAGGAACAGGAACACTCTAGGCGAACATGTTGGTCATGGGGGACACCAGGGTGGGGCGTGACAAATCAAGTGTGTGTGTTCTTCCGAGCGCCAAAGTTCTTCCCGGGAGACCCCACATTCCACCTGCAGCGCCGGCTCGTGCTACCTGAAAGGACCCCTTTGCACCGCCTAGGCGCTATGCAGACCAGTCCACAGCCCACCGCAGGAGTGTTAAACCGTCTAAAAGCCGCATTCTGCTGTGCTGCTGGGAGAAGAGGACTAAGTCCCTCCTCCCGGTAAGGACAGTTTCACGGAGGGCGTGGTCATGGGGTGGTGCCTGGAGGCCCAGCGGGATTTGGACAGATACAGGGACGAGGCCTCCCGGTCCAAGACAGGGGTTGGGGAAGAGTATGGTTTGCTTGATGGCAAGAGCCCGGCCGGGTTTGGAGGTATGTGCTCTCAGAGGGTCGTATCTGCCCAGGAAGCCAACGGATCGCAGGGCAAAATGTGCCTCAGCTGACGCCACGGCCCTCCTAGGCACACCACGTCCATAAGACAGTTGTCACTAGGAAATCCTAGAACACAGAGCTGAAGGGGACCAAAGACCCTTTAGAATTTTTTTTCCTCTTCGCAGTGCTTTTCCAGCTTTCCTTAAATGCAGGGCTTCTTCCAAAGGAGGACGTCATAAGCCTACAAACACATACAAACGTGGCTCAGCGTTCACTGAATTTTAAAACGACCCATTTTCCTAAAGGTTCCTCCTAATTTTTGGTGTTTGATGGCACCCCCTCTTCCAGCACAGGGATGCACACTTGTCCTTCTGAAAGTTCTGGAATTTGCACAGAATAGGTTCAAAGTTGTCAGCCTCACAGAAGAGAAGATTGGGTCTCTTCAAATTTTCTAAGAAAACACCTGTGTTCAAATGCCAACACTATAATAATAATGTGACATTCTATAAAGGATTGTCATTTTCCAGTAAGGCTTACTAATATCACTTCAGCAGAATAAATTCTGGGGGGGGGGGGGATGAGAAAGGTCACCCAACTGTTTCTTTATATATTCTTTCCCAAAACACATAATACCATTGACTTAAGAAAGAATTTTTAATTTAACTAAAAAGTCCTTTGGACCGTTGAACAAAGGTTTCAAAGATTTGAGGTTGGGTGAAATTTATAAATCTAATAATGCAACTCAACTTGAAATGCCCTGGCTTCTGCTGATGGAACACGGAATTGGTAAAAAGGGCAGTTTTCACATTGAATTAAATGTAGAGTTAATGCTTATAATCTCTCCTCCCTTTCCAATCGCCTTCTTTTCTTGACACACAGTTCTCAAATAACTGTTCCAGCAGCCTGAAGAGGACCAGTGGACCTACAAACTATGGGGGACGGGGGGCACCAACTCAGCAATCCATACCTAGCTAACTTTCCATCTGGAAGAAAAAAAGAAGACATGTTTAGTCAAAGAAGAGCAGACACGTTTTTGCAAGCATAACTTCTCTACAAGATACATTGAAGGCATCCCTCAGGTTGAAGGGGGGAAAAACGTTACATGGAAACTTGTATCTACATAAAAGAATGGAAAAGCTCAGAAACAGGGCATGTGGGAACAATAAGAGATTTTTTAAATGTATTTAAAATACCATTAACTGTTAAAAAACAATTCTGAAGTAATTTTGTCTCAGGACATCTTTATAGTCTCAAAAATAATTGAGACCTTCAGGGAGCTTTGTTAATGTGGATTATATATCTATCCATATTTGCCATATTGGAAACCAAGACTGACCTACTTATTAAATACACTTTAATGAAAATGTTTATTTATTAACTTGTTTTAAAGTATTAAATATAAACCCATGCTAATATACGAGAAATAATATCTTTTTTAAGAAAAATTAAGTACATTTTCCAAAAGAAAAGGCAAAAAATGAGTAGGGTCACATTGTTTTATATTTTCACAGATCTTTTTAATGCCTAACTTAACAAAAGGCAACTTAAGTATTAGAACTGCTTTCACTTTCTTTCTGTTGCAATATGACACAGACTGCAGCTTCTGGAAAATTCTGCTTATGAAAAAGTGGGAGTGAAAAGGGCAAGCATTGGTTTATAATTATGAAAATAGTTTTAATCTCATGGATATCCTGAAAGGACCTTGTGGACCATAGGGGACCTCAGGCTATAATTTGTGAACCACTCTTTGTAATGAACACTTGTAACAGCAGCTTGAAGTTTGGAAAGTACATAAAAGTAAAGCGTGCGAAGGCGCAGGCACATCCACCACAAGGAGGAAGTACAGGGAAGTTACGTATGGCTCTCACACTGTATTGGAGATGGCAAAACATAATTTGGAAGTAGCCCATGACATTGAAAATATAAAAACTATAAACCCCAGGGCCATTAATAAAAATAAATATATGAAACAGATTTAGCAAGCAGTCCAAAAATTGAGGTAAAAAAGAATATTAAAAATGATTCACTTATTCTCAGAGAAGGTAGGATAAAAAGGAAAAAGGATGAGATCAGGCACGTTCAAGGTGCAGCCATTCTGGAAAACAGTGTGGAGTTTCCTCAAGAAGTTAAAAACAGAGATACCCTATGACCCAGCAATTGCACTACTAGGGATTTACCACAAAGGTACCGATGTAATGAAACAAAGGGGTACCTGCACCCCAATGTTCACAGCAGCAATGTCCACAATAGCCAAACTGTGGGAAGAGCCAAGATGCCCTTCAACAGACGAATGGATAAAGAAGATGTGGCCCATATATACAATGGAGTATTATGCCTCCATCAGAAAGGATGAATACCCAACTTCTGTAACAACATGGACGGGACTGGAAGAGATTATGCTGAGCGAAATAAGTCAAGCAGAGAGAGTCAATTATCATATGGTTTCCCTCATATGTGGAGCATAAGGAATAGTGCAGAGGATCATAAGGGAAGGGAGGGAGAAGTGAACAGAAAGAAATCAGAGAAAGAGAAAAACCATGAGAGACACTTAATTCTGAGAAACAAACTGGGGGTTGTGGAAAGGGAGGTGGTAGGGGAATGGGGTGACTGGGGGATGGGCATTAAGCAGGGCACATGATGTGATGAACACTGGGTGTTACACGTAACTGATGAGTTGTTGAACTCTACATCTGAAACTAATGATGTACTATGTGTCAGCTAACTGAATCTAATTTTTTTTTAAAAAAGGAAGAAGGAACCATGAAATGCAGCACAAAGGGAAAACGTGTGCTAAGACACACCTAAGCCTGACAATATCAGAAAGTCTATTAAATGTAAACGGTTCACAGTCCCTGACATGAGCCTCCACCTGAGAAGCTAGAAAAAAAAGAACAAGCTTAACCCAAAAAAGTGCACTGAAGCACATAACAGAGTTGAAACAATGAAATAGAAGCAGTAGAGAAAAATAATGAAGCGAAAAATGGACCTTAGAATACATGAATCTAATTTATGAAACTCTAACTATACCAAAGAAGGAAGAAAACCGAGAAAGCACAAGAATTAGCACTGTCTCATCTTGCTCAGGCTACCAACACAAAATACCATGAGCAGGGGCATTGGAACAACAAAAATGTATTCCCTATTAGTTCTGGATGCTGGAAGTCTGGGGTCAAGGTGCCTGCAGGCTTGGTGTCCAACAACCCTCTCTTCTTGACCTGCAGGCGGCCACCCCTCTTCATCAGGCGTGCTCCCGGCCTTGCCTCGGAGGGCTTGTGCAGAGAGCAACATCTCTGGACTCTCTTCCACTCCTCTAAGGACACCGGCTCTATGGGATCTGGGCCTTGCTCTCATGGCTTTAACTTTTATTACATACAGATGGGCCCTGTGTCCAACTATAGTCACATTGGGGGTATGGCTTCAGCATAGGAATTTTAGGGAAGCACAATTCAGTCCAAAGCAATCACCATCAGCAAGAAAAGATGGTATCAGAGATCCTGCAGATAGTAGGAGAGTATGAGATAATAATACCAACAAATTTATACCAAAAAATAGGCAGCCTAAACTGGTGGATTGGTTTCTCAAAAAGATAAAAATGAGATTGACAAAAGAGAAGAACAAGAATACCCTGTATGTGTTAAAGAATTTGAACTTGTCACTAAAAATCTTTCACAAAGGTTTTACAAAGACACAGTGGCCCCAGATGGTCTTACTGGTGAATTCTATCCAATATTTAACAAAAAGTAATACCACTATTACTCAATATTTTTAAAAAAAGAACAAAATATTTTATAAATCATTTTATAAGACCCATGACTTCAAGCCAGATAATATAAATAGAATAGATAAATACATATAAATAAATCTATAATTCTCAAGAATGTATATGAAAAATCCCTTTACAAAATATTGTTTAACAAAACAAATACAGAAATACATAACAATGCATAATACATCATGGCCAAATAAAGTTTTCCCCAGGAATGTGAAAATGATTTACCAGTTGAAAGCCAATTATTTAAATTCTCTATGTGAAGAGAATATAGAAGAAAAACTGTAGAGGCAGAAAAAAATTGCCACGATCCAATACCCACTTGCAATTAAAAAAAAAAAAAACCTCTGAAAAGTACAATTAGAGGTGAACTATCTCACCTTAAGGAAGATCACTTACAAAAAACAGAGAGCAAACAAACAAAAAAACCCCACCTTATGCCTTACATAATACAGAATTATGGAAGTATAAATACTTCCTCTCTAAGTTTGTCAATAAGTCAGGCAGGGCTGCTCTCGCTGGCTTTATTAGACATTATATTGAAGAGCTCATTCATCGAAATAATGCAGGGAAAAGACATTTTTAAAATATAGATTGCAAAGGAGGAAATAAAATTGTCCTGATTCAGAGCTGACATGAACTCATCACCTAGAATAGCTAAAGAATTTGCATAAAAGCCAGCAGAACTAGTACACCATGTTAGCACAGTTGCAGGATCCAAAGTCAACGCACAAAATAAATACGTTGTATACAAACATACATTATATAGAGAGATAAACAAGTAAACACTAGGGAAAAAATTAAAACATTCAGAACTACATGCAAAACATGAAACAAGGACAAATATAATGAAAATATTAAGGACCTATATGATGAACACTATAAATAATTGGTGAGAGAAATTAAAGACCTATATAAATGAAAAGATAATATTTTGTCACTGAATTGCAAAGCCCAATATTGTCAAAATGTCGATCCCCCACGAAGTGATCTATGGACTCGAGGTAATTCCAAATCAAATTCTGGCAGGTTGCTAAGGAGACTGCATATTTGATAAACTATTCCTATTATCTATGTGGAGATGCATATAAATTACAATTGACCAAACAGTTTTTAGAAAGGAGTACCAAACTGGGCAACTGACACTACTTTGTTTCAAGACTTCTGAAGGAAGATGTGGTATATAAATGCATGCGGTGGAATGTTCCTCGGCTGTCAGAAAGAAAGCTGACCGTTTGCACTGACGTGGATGGAACGGGAGGGGCTTATGCTGAGCGAACTAAGCCAAGCAGAGAAAGACAGTTATCATATGGTGTCACTCATATGTGGAACATAAGAAAGAGTGCAGAGGGTTTTAGGGGAAGGGAGGGAAAAACTGAATGGGAAGAAGTCAGAGAGGGAGACAGACCATGAGAGACTCTTTTTTTTTTTTTTTTTTGGATTTTTTTAAAATTTCTTTTCAGCATAACAGTGTTCATTGTTTTTGCACCACACCCAGTGCTCCATGCAATACGTGCCCTCACTAATACCCACCACATTGTTCCCCCAACCTCCCACCCCCCGCCCCTTCTAGACCCTCAATTCTATGGTCAAGTAATCTTCAACAAAACAGGAAAAAATATACAGTGGAAAAAAGACAGTCTCTTCAATAAATGGTGCTGGGAAAACTGGACAGCTATATGTAGAAAAATGAAACTTGACCATTTTCTTACACCGTACACAAAGATAAACTCAAAATGGATAAAAGACCCCAATGTGAGGCAGGAATCTATCAGAATCCTAGAGGAGAACATAGGCAGTAACCTCTTCGATATCAGCCACAGCAACTTCTTTCAAGATACGTCTCCAAAGGCCAAGGAAACAAAAGCAAAAATGAACTTTTGGGACTTCATCAAGATCAAAAGCTTCTGCACAGCAAAGGAAACAGTAAACAAAACAAAAAGGCAGCCCACGGAATGGGAGAAGATATTTGTAAATGACAGTACAGATAAAAGGCTGATATCCAGGATCTATAAAGAACTTCTCAAACTCAACACACACAAAACAGATAATCATATCAAAAAATGGGCCGAAGATATGAACAGACACTTTTCCAATGAAGACATACAAATGGCTATCAGACACATGAAAAAATGTTCATCATCACTAGCCATCAGATGAAAAAATGTTTATCATCACTAGCCATCAGGGAGATTCAAATTAAAACCACATTGAGATACCACCTCACACCAGTTAGAATGGCCAAAATTAGCAAGACAGGAAACAACATGTGTTGGAGAGGATGTGGAGAAAGGGGAACCCTCTTACCTTGTTGGTGGGAATGCAAGTTGGTGCAGCCACTTTGGAGAACAGTGTGGAGATTCCTCAAGAAATTAAAAATGGAGCTTCCCTATGACCCTGCAATTGCACTACTGGGTATTTACCCCAAAGATACAGATGTAGTGAAAAGAAGAGCCATCTGTACCCCAATGTTTATTGCAGCAATGGCCACGATCGCCAAACTGTGGAAAGAACCAAGATGCCCTTCAATGGATGAATGGATAAGGAAGATGTGGTCCATATACACGATGGAGTATTATGCCTCCATCAGAAAGGATGAATACCCAACTTTTTTTATCACCATGAGAGACTCTTAACCCTAGGAAACAAACTGAGGGCTGCTGGAGGGGAGGTGGGGGGATGGGTTAACAGGGTGATGGGCATTACGGAGGGCATGTGATGTGATGAACACTGGGTGTTCTATGCAACTGATGACTTACGGAGCTCTACCCCTGAAACTAACAATGTTCTATATGTTGGCTAATTGCATTTAAGTTTAAAAAAAGACTTATGATAGAGTTGTGGTTTTTTGTTTGGTTTGGTTTGGTTTTGGTTTTGTTTTGTTTTGTTTGTTTTTTTAAGGCATTGACTAGTGATTGGAAGTAAAGAGCATGAACCACATGAAGCTGCATTTTAGCCATAAGACTGCAGAAATGATGATCTTTTGAACTCGAGATTCCAGAAATGAGGATTCAGCCAGTGCCACACTGGAACCATCAGAGATTGCCACTATGACTGTGGCTCACCTGTGCTCCTGGCTGCAACCAGATGGTGGGGGCAGGGCTGGAGGCACATCCCCTGCAGAGGTCCAGGAAGCCTGAACCCCCCTGTGGTTCCAAAGAGCTAAACCTCCCCTAGCCTCACTTTGCTGATCTCTTCTACCTGCCCTTGGGAGACTTTTCAAAATTTTCTGAATTCAAAATAGTTTCCTTTAAAAATTGCAGAGGCATGTTTTATGCATAGAAAACAAAACAAAAAAAAACACACACACATAAAGGAAGAGAGTAGGATTTGGTGACTGCATAATAAGAACAAACTCAATAATATTTTTCTAAAGCCATGAGTGGAGATACAGGCAAATGCGAGAGGAATGCTCCATGAATATTTAGAGACCGGTTTGGACTGAATCTGTAGGGATGGAAGTCGAAATAGAAGTTGCCTTCGAGCTGCTGAGCAGGAAAGGGCACTGGGGAGGCTTCGCATTCTCAGGTTACAAATCCGAGTAAAGATGTCGAGTGAATTGAGCCCCATTAGTTCACTTCATTCAATGCCTACTTTCCCCGATAAAAGAGCAAAAGAAAAAGTCTGGGAGCATTTCTCTAGCCAGATATGCTGGGTGAGAGAAAACACAAAATTAAATTTGGAAATATTTTCTTTTCCTGTAAGAATCTTTCTTCTTTCAAATAGATCTGAAACATGCTAAGGAGGAGGCAGGCTTTGCTTCCTCACACAGTTCAGTGGTCTTGTGCGATCCAGTTCAATGAGAAGAGATATCAAGTTATTCCTCATCAATGAAAGGCCCCGCAGCCCAGGCCTGGAGCTCTGCGGAAAGGTGTAGGGAACACCTGTGAGTCCACAGGCCATGTGCCCAGGAACTTGCAGGGCCCGTCTTTATTGATCACAGCTACACACTCTCAGATGGCGGAAGACACAGGCATCCCACTTGCAGGTGTACGTGCTGGCCAATTTTTAATCACCAGGATTGCTGTGGATCATGGAACCCTTTGGACGCCAGTTCTGTCTCTGACAATCAGTCTTTCACCTTTAACCAATGCTGCATTCAAAAGAAATATTCAAAGCGGCAGCAAATTAAGGAAGACCAAAATCTAAACGATTGTGAAGCTATTCTCTACACAGATAGGTCTGTTTTTTCACCTTGCAAAGCAAATCAATATAGGACTTCTCATGAATTGGACAGATCGGAAATTTACGGCAGATTACTCAGGGAGAGACCACCCAGCTGGCTAGTGTAGAGGATGGAGATCCTGGGCTCTGGGAACCAATGTTCCTGCAAGGAGATGTGGTTGGATATCCCCAGTGAGCAATTCCTAACTCATTCCAGACAAGCAAAATATTTAGAGGAAGCACAGATGAAACTGACCTCGCAGTGACTCGGCATAATAGACAGTTCTTTCTTGCTCCCGGAAAGTACAATGGATGCATTCATCTTCATGCTGTCATTCAGACGTCCCTGCCATGGCCAGCTCAGCCATGTGCAATCATCCCAGGTCGCTGTATTGGCGACTCCCTGGCTTATGGAGAAAGAGAAAGAGTGGACAGTCTATCTAAACGCTCTTAAGAGTCAAGACCAGAAGAAGCATAAATTACATCTGCCCACATTCAGTTTGCTATAAGTCAGTGGCCCCACTGAAATTTTAAAAAAGGTCCAGCCAAAATAGCTACATTATGGAAGAGGTGACTGAGTCTTTGGTGGCCAGTGAGCAGTCTCAACCTTAGACTTTTTGAAATTATGTTCAAGACTATTAAAGCAGTTAAGGTCCAAACCAGGAAATGCTTGCCTTCAACATCAAAATATCAAGAATTATTAGATTGGATTATAGAAAATAATATTCTACAAAGACTTGTTTTGAGGATAAAATAATTTCCACTTTAAGGGAAGAGCAATAAACAAAATTTAATCGGATGTGAATCAAGAGAGCAAAAAGGGAACAGATGCCAGTATTTCCTAATTAGGGAGAGTTCTTAATTAGGATGTGAGTAACTAATTTCTTTATTAAGACATTTGAGCAGAATTGTTTAAATAGGTACAAAGTTTATTGTCAAGTGACTGTTTTATTGAACTGTAATACAAAACCTGTACAAATCATAAGTGTGCACCTCAGTGAATTTTCGTAAGATGAATCTCCTATGAAATCAACACCCAGGTCAAGATAAAGAACAGGACCAGTGGCCCCCTCCCCAGCCCACGCCTTCTCTGCCTCACAAAAATCACAGTGCCAGGTAAAGTTAATGGCTCCCTAGGCTCTATCCCAGCCTGCTCTGCAATTAGGTGTCATCATATACCTGGGTATCAGCCAATGGTATGTGTGTCTAACATCTGAGACATAGAAATGGCCCATAGGAACCACTCTCATTTGATTCTTCATGTTCTTTCCCCCCATCACCCAATATATGGACCTTGGGAATCACATATTCGAGATAACAGAAGCACAAGAAGGAAGGAGGCTAGGCTCCTGAACCACCTGTTGAAAGAGAAGAGCCTTCTGTCGATCATGAGTACCAGTTATGGGATTTAGATGAGTGAGAACTAGCTTATTAATTCATGCTTCAGGGGCACCTGGGTGGTACAATCTGTTAAGTGTCTGACTCTTGGTTTCAGCTCAAGGTCATGGTCTCAGGGTCACGAGATCAAGCCCTGTGTTGGGCTCCACGCTCAGCGCGGAGTCTGCTTAACACTCTCCCTTCCTCTCCCTCTGGTCTCTCCTCAAATAAATAAATAAATCTTGAAAAAATTAATTCAGGTTTGAGCTCTGTTTGTGTTTGTTTGCAAGAACAGCTAGAGTCACCTTAACTAGTTAGTGCACCTGCTGCGGGCACACACAGCCAGCTGCCCGTGGCCATCTCCTCTATAGGTTCAAAGGCTCCTCAGGCTAGGCTGACCCAGAATTAAACCTGTTCCTTCTTCCCCATCTCAATCTATTTCAGTTTCTTCATCTGTATACAATCCACTCGCACACCCAAACGTTGGCCTGGAACCATGAGACACCCAGAGTAACACCACTCCCTGTTTTTGTGGACTCTTCGCCCCAAGTATCTCTCGTGCCCACCACCTTCTCTCATTCCTCATCATTGCCTACTTTGGGTCCTTAGCATCTCTCACCAGAACATTCTTAGTATTTCTGCTTTCTGATTGCTCACTGTATGTCATCAGGGTTCTCCAGAGAAACACGACCAACCGTGTATATAGATACATAAGAGGGTATTTATTATGAGAATTGGCTTATGTGATTATGAAAATATGTGCAAATATGCCTCCTGCAAGCTGGAGAATCGGGAAAGCCAGTGACATTAATTTAATCTGAGATTGAAGGCAAGGGGAGGGGGTCGCTGGTGTAAGATGCAGAGCCAAAGGCCTAAGATCCAGGATCCCTGATTCTGAGGGCAGGGGGAAAAGATGTCCCAGCTCTAGAGGGTGTTTGCTCTTTTCAGCCATTTTATTCTATTCATGCTCACAACAGATTGGATGAGACCCACCCACAATGGTGAGGGCGGATCTTCCTTACTCAGTCTACAGATTCAAAGGCTCATCTCTTCCTGAAACACACGCACAGTCACACCCACAAATAAAGTTCCACCAGCTCTCTGCCCAGTCATTGGACGTATAAAATTAACCATCACCCATGCATCTATTCCTGCTATAACATAAATCACAAAAATCATTATAAACTTCAAAGTCCTTCAGTGGTCTTTAATTTTAAAAAAAGTCAAATATATAAGGCTTTTATGATCAATCATAACTCTCCAAGCTCATCTCTTGACACTTCTCACCCACCTTCCCCCACACCTAACCACCAAACCCATCCTATGACTCGCCAGTGCCAAAGGGCTTGCTCTGCCGCCTCAGGGTGTGTATTGCCTGGAGGCCTTCCTCACTCTGTGTTCTCTGCCTGGCACACGGGGCACCATTTCATGAACTTCTGGGTAATCTACTCAGAATTACCCATTACCATGATCTCCTTTCCTTAAAAGGGAGAGAAGTTTATTAAAATGATCTGCTTCTTATTTTAAAAGCATCTGTCTCCCTCTCTCCTTCCCTCTCTGTCTTTCTTTCTCTCTGTCTCTCTCCATACACTTTTCCTGGCCATACCCATTTTTCCAGGCATTTCTGATCCTGGAGTCCCATTCCGCTTCAACTCCCTTTGGATTCACACCAACACTAGGGAAACCACCATTCCAAATGTGAAGTTCCACATTCCTTAACAATTCAGTTCGTAACAACCTGGCTTCCATGTCTCTTTCATGCTCAAATATTTCCTTTGATTTCATGACGTAATTTTTTTAAATGCCTGTAGTCTTCACCATACCTCATCTCCTTCATCCATGTCATGGAATACTTGAATTCTACCTTGAGCTCAATCCCTGCTGCATTGACAGGGCCCTTTCTGTGTGTCTGGGACTCTTGCTACAGCTTCACTTCTGTGACTGGCCCCCAACAAAGGCTTTCTTGCAAGCCCTGCCCTGATTGTCTAGGTGTCTGGTCAGCGCCCTTTGCCTGGATGTCCACATGCAACTCCCCATGGCATCACACAACACCCCGGTCATCAAGACCTCGCAGCTCTTCTCTGGAAACCAGCAACCATCTGCATGTGCTCAGGGGCCTAAACTCATCATATCCACACAAACCCACTTTGTCTACCTGCTGATGTCCTTCTTCACCTTCCACTCAGCTTTTGAAGTCTTGGGTCCCTCTTCCTCCCCTCCCCCAAATTCCTCTACCCCTAAATCTCTCTTTTATCCCTCTGCCTCTGTCTCTATTCCTCACCACACGATTTTCTGTCCAGATCACCTGTCTTCCAGCCTATTACCGTTGCTTCCTTTCAACTCCCAAATGGTTGCCAGAAACATCTTTGTGATACGTAGCTGGGGACGTCACCATTCTGCTTATAATGCTCTGGTGGCTCTCTGTTGAATGGAGAGTAAATATGGGCAATCTTACAGTGGTTCCTGGGTATATAACTGAGTAATAATACCAGTATTTGAGCTGTATTTGAATGCTTCCCTACTCTGCTTACCCCATGTGTCTTATCCCAGGGGCCCTCACAGTATTTGACCTTCATCTGAGCACACCATGCACATCTTCACATATCATTCTCTCTAAAAAACCAAAAAATCTCTCTGGTGCTCCTTTGAAATCTCAAGCTATTTTGAAAGACACGACTCAGATATCATCTGTGATGCCTTTTCATGCATCATTTCTTTGTAGAACTGCTCCACTTTATTACTGAATGTAATGACATATATGCATGTCTGTCCTACCTTCTAAAATACGACCTCTTCCAAACTAAGGACACCATGTTGTCCCCAGTGCTTACAACAGCACCCGGAAGTTCTTTGTAGATGTTTGAGTTAGCTCCTGTTAGGCACTTAATCCAATTTTGCCTTACACTTCTCTGTTGGAATTGAAGATACTTCTAAAGCAAAGCCAAGAAAACTTGCAAGATGTCATTATTGACTTGGAGAAAATGTTCTTTATTTGCATTACTATTTTTTTCAGGGTCTCCTTTCCTCATGAAGGCTGTAAGGTAACATTCAGCACAGGATGCCCGGCTACCTGAACTCTGAGCTAATGGTTTCTGAATGAGATTTTAGTCTATTAAAGTACTTTCTACCCCGAAACAAGATGATTGACATATCAACAGAACACATACTGCATTTGAAGTTGAAAATTCAAGCCAAGCGAATTGCTTGAAATAAGCAGTGGCTTAATCTGTAGATAAACAATGGCATGCGTAATGGCAGTCCTAAATATAATTTTGTGCACTTTAAATTAAGTTCTTAGATATCAACTTCATGAAGATAGGGGAAACCCATGACAAATACAAAAAAATCCAGTGAAGATAAAATGGCAATAAAAAAGAACAAAAACACTGATGGTCAATTAAATCAGGTTCATGTGAAAACCAGCTGGTATTCTTGCCTAGAACAAAGGAGATAATGTAATGTATACAAGGAACACTCAGTAGTTGGGTGCACCCCAGGCAATCTACAAAACCAGAGACTTAACCATAGGAGAATATCGATGCAGTTTCTATATCAACCAGAGGGAGAGCAAGAACACCAGAATGCATCACAAGTCCTTGAAAAAGTATTCAAGGAGGATGTGACTGTTCCTTGCATGGAAACCATCAGAACACTTAACATGAGAATTTTGCCAAGAATTCAAGTCTTGAATTGGATATACCAAACTTTCAGCCTCTGGGTAGCCTGTATTATGAAGGACGAGAGCTTGATCATATCACCTTGGTTGTTTAACAAAAATATACTACTCTGAAAAGAAGAGAACAATTCTTCATACTGAGCAACTGTAACTTTTCTTTTGTCTCCCTGTATATTGTTTTTTTCCACTACCATTTCAACTAAATCACATTTTCTTCCTAATTCAGTGCTTGGATATGGTTATCTATTGGGATAAATATTATTCTGTTGTTAGTGTTGTTCCTCTTGATTCTCTAATTTAGATCAACCATTCAGATGAACCATTTCCACTTCCTGTGACCTGATGCTAAAGGGCATAGCCTGCTCCAGAAATCTATGAAATGACACCATGATTATATCTTTCCTCTGTAATAGTCCTTTGCTTCTTCTTGAAGAAGAATTAGCCCTTTCTCCAAATGTTCCCCATTCACAGTGTTGACAGGACCAGAGGCACAGCACAGAAGGAAAGAACGAGATCTGCATAACAGAAAAGGTGTGTATTTCTTTTCTTCCATAAAGAAGTCTGATATTTTTCATCTTGGTAATTGAGTTTTTTTGGGTAATTAGCTTTCAAAGAGAAGAGCTGGTTTTGTATAGGCTATCTTAATTCACTTTTTCATTTTTTCATTGACATGAAGATTCTTCATTTGTTCCTTTTTAAGATAGCAGAGTAATTAATCTGCATCATTTTCATCAATGAACTCCTGTGATTTTCCGTAACAAATTTTTACAGTAGTTCTGTCTTGTGAGCAGATGGCTCAGAATATTTCATTACTGACTCTGTTGACTTGCTTTCTTTCTCTCAATTCATTCCTACAGCTTCTTGGGGAATTCCTTATGACCAGTTGACTGATAGTGTGAAGACTCAAATCTCGTTTACAAGGGAACCTGCACAGTATTGTAACTAGTAACACCGGAAAATCACACCTGCAGTAGTATTATAGTCCCACTTGGAGAATTTCCTTTTACCGCTGCCCTTAAAGATCACCTCTAAGTGTTGTTGAGGTGAAGAGGCCCTCTACCCTCACCTGTGCCCAACACAACCTACCTAGACATCCAAGAGCTCTGAGACCTGCTGTGTCTCTCCATGAAGCAGGGGAGCAAGAGAATCCTCATGGGGCTTTGCATGCAGGGCTCCATCAAGTGGAAGCTTCCCCAGAGAGAAAGACAAAGGGGCAGCCTTGTTCCTTTGTTGGGACACACAGGACATCCCTTAAGAACTTCCAAAAATAACCGGGGGATATTTAGGAGGAAGGACTGCTGTTCCATCACTAACACAGAAGGAATTTATTAGGGTTACGGCTAGTCACCATGTCATTATTTCACACAGTCGGTCACTGTTCCACGAGTGTTCCTGTGATGACAGCTGAGCTGGTTTGCTCCATTCATACAGACGGGCTTCACTGTCTCTTCCTTTGGAAAAAGGGTGGAAATATAAACTGTGATAACCTTTCCAAAGAGCAATTTAACAATCAAATAAAAAGCCTCAAATATTGCCTAGGTTTGACCCCATAACCGCATTTACAGGAAATGTCTGAAGACATATTCGCAGAGCTATTAATCTCAACCTTGTTTGTAGTAATGACACTTGGAAACCACCTAACTTCCCATAAGCAAGGATTTCACATTCTTGACATGGAAACCATGAAGCTACTTGACATGAAGGAAGAACGCCTAACAACTTGTTGCATGAAACATTTTTTCTTTTCTCTTCTTTTCTTTTTAAGATTTTATTTATTTATTTATTTATTGCAGAGGGGGAGAGGAAGAGGGAGGAAGAAAGAATCTCAAGCAGATGCTCCACTTAGTGCAGAGCCTGACATGGTGCTTGATCCCATGACCCTGTGATCAGGACCTGAGCCAAAATCAAGAGTCAGACACTCAACTGACTGAGCCACCAGGCTTCCTGAAACATTTTCATGTATGATGTTAAGAGCTGAAGAACAGGTTAAAGAGCTCCATATTTATAAAAATATGTATATATATCCAGTAATATACATATTCCTTACTGGAACAGACACATTCTGAATATGGATTTGCCTTGTCAACACCACCATGCAGAGACTCACAGAATCCTAATCTATCATGACAGTGTTCTGCACCATGACATATCTGAACAGGACCTCACTTCCCTGCAGTAAGTACAGCAATGGGCCATGTCCATGGAATGAATTGATCTCACATATAACCTACCACTGGAAGCAGGTAGACTAATTGGATGGCACAAAGGTTAACTGGGGCTTCTGTTCTGGCAGCTCTTTGAACACATTACCCTAAGATAACTATGTTTGCCTTATATGATGCAGTATTTTCTTTGAATAAGAGATCACTGTATGGTACTTTCTCCCCCATAATTGGAACACACGAGTCTGGGAAGCAAGGAGTGGATGTAGGTCTGTCTCCTGCTGATGTGATTCCTAATAACCAACTCACAAAAGTTTTACTCTCTGTCCCAGAGACATCGAGTTCTTCTAGTTTTGATGTCTTATTTCCCAAAGGGTAATGGTGACACCAGGAGGAACGACAATGTTCATTGAATTGGAAAATGAGCCTGCCATCTGGACATTTTGGTCTTTGTATGCCATCGAACCAACAGAGATAAAAGGAGATACTCTACCAGGTGAAATAATTGATTCCATTATCAAGGGGGAAATTTGATTGCTGCTACACAATGGCAGGCAGGGAAGACTGTGTCTGGAGCCCACAGGTATTCTCTGGACTAATGCTTCATACCATCATGCCCTACAGTAAAACTGAATGGAAAGTGACAGTTATCACCATAGTAGAGCTTTTCAGTATTGATACTACCTATACAGGGATGAAAGTTTGGGCCACTCCATAGACGGGGAACCCTGATCAGCTTATGTTGTAACTGAGGGCAATATCAATGGAAGAAAAGAGCCAGAGATATCAACTACAGCCTTGTGATCAATTTTAAAATGAGGATTATCATATATCTGCATAGCTCCTTGTATTATATATATATATGTATATATATATATACACATATATATTTATATTATTTCGATATGTTAAATATTTTCTCTTTCTCTCCTCTTTCCATTTTTATTCTTATAGAGCAGTTGTTGGGGGTAATTTTACTGTCTTCAGTTGTCATTTTGAGGGAGGAATAAATGGGCCACAGATACACTCTTCAAAGTTCGAGTCTCAGTGCTGGGGGTTGGGCGCCCGAGTTCTTCCACATTACCTCTTACTTAGGTTATTTCCCACAGCCCTAGAGTTCATGTTTGCAATTTACATCTCTCATTCTTATATGCCTTAAAGTTCTCTTTACCCCTTTGGGATGTTAATCCAATTTCACCATTCCTTGTGGGTGGATACGAAAGCACAGCATGTCAAAGATATGGAGGCATAAAAGCAGTGTGAGGGTTATGTCAGCAAAAATGCCAGAGTAAGGACTTCCAAAAGTTTGCCTCTCCATCAAAGCAATGAAAAACTTGGCAAAAATTGTCAAAATCAACTTTTTTAAAACTCTGCAATTAAACTAATAGCTTGCAGCAATCCAGTGAACATTTACCCCAGAAAAACAGCTAAATCTCAGGAAGAATAATGAACTTCGTGACATTTCAACTTATCATTCCCATCCATCCACTGCTGTCCAGCTCCATGACAGCCTGGGAAGATAATGGCCCAACCTCCCAGTACCAGAAGGAGCAGAGCAGGACTGGAAATCTCCCATTTGAGAATTTCCATTTGAATTTGGGCATCATTATCTGATCTGAGTGGTGTTTTATTGGAAAAACCAGAGGTTCCAGGCAATTATGGAAATACCTCTACAGTCCTTAGCAGAGCACTGAGCTAATGGAAGGAAGACTTGAAGAAAGATAGACTTTACAGAGATAGATTTGAAAGTCAATAAACAAACAAGACCACAACAAACGACGACCACAAACCTTGAAAGGAGTGAGAAACTGATTTCCAGAATTGCCAGATTGTATTATCTGAAACATCCTAGTTTAAACAAAAATGGCATGGACAAAAATAAGAGAATACTGCCTGCATACAGGAAGAACAGCAGCCCAGAGAAACCACCCCTGAGCAAGACCAGACCCTATCTTACTCAACAAATACCTAAAGCAGCCATCGTCCATATTCCTAAAGGACTTAAGAAACTGTGTCTAAAGAAATGAAGGAGGGGTGCCTTGGTGTTGGTATGTTAGACCAAGAATAAAACTGATCCCATGTGCCTTCTGCCTTGCAAACAAAGAATGACAGAAAAAGTCACATTTCTCTGTTTCACGTAAGTGAAATCTGCTCGGCCCTTCATCTGCTGGTTATTGGAAAGTCACCATGTCACTTATAGTGACTATGAGTGTTCTTTGCCTCAATCCCTACCTGTATGGGTTCTACAGAATCCCTGGTTTGTGTTGCCATAAGTCAGGCTTGCTGACAGATCATAAGTCCACGATGCCTTCTAGAAGATACGGACACAGAGTCTGTTTGCTCCATTACAATCAATGGCTTCACTCTGCACCAAGCATGGGCTTTCCTCACAGCCCTCAGAGTGCAGGTTCTGAGTGTGTGAACTCCTCCCACACATCACAGCACCTGTCACCTCAGTACATCTCAGCATGCTCAGTTCATGACCCAAGTTTAGGATGGCCACCTTTCCCTTCCTGAGCCAAGGTTACTTCTGCTGCCTCAAAGCTAAGTATGCCTCTTACTGCTAGAAAAACCCAGGATTGTGACCTTTAATGGACCAGAAGAACTGAAGCTATTCCCCCACTGCCTACCCTCCAAACCTCAGACCTTAAGAACCCAAAGGGAAGCCTTTAAACCATAACATAGGAGTCAGGGAAGGTTCTGCTTTTTTATTCCCTGGTGAAGCCCCAGCTCCCCCAATACCAACACCACTGGAGAATAAATAAATAACACTAGTAAGTGTTCTATTTGATAACTCTGCACATAGAGATAACTATGCACATAGAGACAGGTACATGTAAATGCATTTAATGTACTTTACACCCGGTGTTTATTTCTTCAGTTAGTCCTCTTTACAAGAACTTTAATTTTTTTCAGGCAGTCATTATATTCAGGTGATTTATCAGAAGCTTATTCTAGCCATCAACCATTGATTCATCATTCAGTCATTTAACAAATTCTTCCATAGTCCTTAGGTTATTCCAGATTTAAAAAAAAAAAAAAAAACATTAGTTCCGAGTCAGGGGACCAAGATACCCTTCAACGGATGAATGGATAAGGAAGATGTGGTACATATACACAATGGAGTATTATGCCTACATCAGAAAGGATGAATTCCCAACTTTTGTAGCAACATGGATGGTACTGGAAGAGATTATGCTGAGCGAAATAAGTCAAGCAGAGAGAGTCAAGTATCATATGGTCTCAGTTATTTGTGGAGCATAACAAAGAACATGGTGGACATGGGGAGATGGAGAGGAGAGGGAGTTAAGGGAAACTGGAAGGGGAGATGAACCATGAGAGACTATGGACTCTGAAAAACAACCAGAGTGTTTTGAAGGGACGGGGGTGGGTGGGTGTGGGAGGTTGAGGAACCAGGTGGTGGGTAATAGGGAGGGCACATACTGCATGGAGCACTGGGGGTGGTGCAAAAACAATGAACACTGTTACACTGAAAATAAACAAAAATAAATAAATAAACAAAAATAAAATAAAAGGCACAGGTTTGGAGGATACAGCTTGATAAGTTTTGACATATTTGTATGCCTGTGAAACCATCACTACAATCAAGAAAGTAAATATATCCATTATCCACACACACAAAAAAATAGTTCCATAACTCATCCCCCTTTGCAGAACTGCCCCCTGACCAATCCAAGCCAATCAGGTTCAGCCTATTCCCATTGCCACCATTGGGATCTGGAGTGGAAACGTGGCACCCCTGGACCTGTGAAGTATAGGGACTGGTTTGCTGCTGGCTTCAGAGGCAGTTCCTGTGGCTCTTTTAGGGAATGCCCAGGGCAGCCCTTTCCATCTGCAGGTGTGAAAGAGGATCATGGGAGCTTCAGGTTCTAGTGATTCCACCCTTGGGAACTGACCCTGGCAGGAGCAGGATGTGGTCCAGGAACTGGAGAGACAGAAGGACTGGGTGCCCTGCAACTCTCTGAGCCACGGGCCCATCAGCACCAAGGCCAGCAGCTCTTTGCCCTCCCTAGGAGTGAGCCTGGGGGCTTCCTGAACTCCTTGCTAAGCAGTTAGTGGTGGCTTTAGCTCTCTAAGGGCTGGCACACCCCCACATGTTTCACAGGCCCACCAAGCTGAGGGAATCAGCTTGTTCTAATTAAACGGACAATATACATTGATAAACAGAAGGGCCCAATGGACCGAGTCTGGGAAGTTTGTTTTGAATAGGAGACCAGCTCCCAGAGACAGGCTTGACTTTTCATTACAGGCAAATTCATTATTTCCCCTGTCTGTGCTTTGATCCTTCCTCAGTGTTAACATTCATAGGTAAGAAAAATTCCATGGGACTTGGTGAACATGCAAATGAATGTCAATACTCACACAAAGTCAATTATAATTAAATTTATCATGCTTGGTCTGATTCATTATGGAAAGTAAGTTTTCACACAACTTTGAATTAATTCTAGAATAGAATTTTGGTTTCCAGTTCCCGCCCTTAAACCACTATTAACTGTCAGCCAGTGGCTGTGATTAAAATACATTCCATTTGGAATCCAGCTAGAGGAGTTCCCCAATAGAAGTAAGAGGAAATGAAATAACTTGGCATTTTCATAGGCCTCTTTCACATCGTATATCAGCAAAATTACTTTTTAAAAATGTGTTTAAACCTCAGCTTCCCAATCAGTCCGTCCTTGTCTGGTCATGTTTCTAACAAACATATTGAACCAACACACATCTTCCCAATTTCATGAATGAAACCTCACAACTTCCAGCAGATGAAAAAAAGTCAGGTAACAATGCAGCTCAAAAGACACGGCTCTTCCTAGTTGGCAAGAACCAAGGCTAAGCTAATGATTATCGTTTAGCCCTAGTTACTTTTTTTATATAATGGGGGGAAATTTATCATTTGCAAGATTTATGGGAGTTAAATAAGATCATAGTTATAATAACGGTACCATGGGTGTCTCACGGTAGGTGTGTAATTGCTACTTGTGTTCACCTTCTTTTCTGCTCACAAACTTCCAAAACTAATAGCCATTCACTCCTGTAGTCAAGTTTGGTCCTCAACTTCACTCCAGTTTAACCTTCAGCTTTGCCTTCAACTCCTCTCCTACTAAGTCCTCCGCTCTCTCCAGAACCATCTCTGGATTCCATTTTCCATACACTGCAAGTTAGCACCTCCGGCCATGCTTCTGCTCTCACCGCTCTCCCTCTTGGACAGTCTCTCCCTCTTGTCTGGCTCAGGCACTCTGACAACCCAGTTTCCAGCCTGCTCCCTCTGGAAATCTTTCCCATCTTCAGCAGCTGTCCCTTGGGTCTGCTTGCAAAGCTGAGCCTTGTCTGTGAGTTCTGCCCTTCCTCCTTGTCTGTCTGGGCTCACTCATTTGGTTCCACACTGTGCTCAACTTCAAGGGTCTGTTTTCTCGATGATTACACACTAGGTTTCTTGAGAGCAGGAAGAACAATATAATATTCTCTCTCATACTGTTTCCACAGGAACTTAGGGTGTATCTAGTCATTAATGTTTTCATTCCTCGCCTATTCCCAGAGACGAGATAAATTAATTCATTCTCTCTCTCTTTCACTCTTTTTCTTTGTCTCTTTTCTCTCTGCTTTGGTAATTGAGCACGACGTTCTTTATTAAACATGACAGAATTGAAGAAGACAATACTTGATTTGGACCTCTGTATTTTATGAACCACAAAATGAAATTCTAAGATCAAAATTGATCACTGGCTTCAGAACATATTCAGAAGCTATTTTCAAAATGATGAAGAGAAACTGAATTTTTGGTGACTCCTGGCGTTTCGTGGGTGTCATCATTTTCTTGTGGCAGCAAGGCTAGATAGCACCAGGGTAAGTGGGATCTAAAGTGTCTGGTTTAAAACTAAGCTCTTACTAATTGAGTGACTTGGGCAAGTTCTTTAATTAATGTTGATGAGTGTCATACCCCTATCTTTAAAATGTGGTGATTATTATATTATGTACCTTGTAGGTTTGTTGTGGCCAAGAATCAAATAAGAGAACCCACCTGAAATACTTAGAACCCAGCCCAGCAGGTGGCAGGTGCTCACTGCTATCACTGCCCTGTGCTGTGCAATGACATGAATCCTCCACTGGGGGCAGGGCAGGTAACAGATGACCTACCCCAAGGCTGTCAAACAGGGAAACAGAATGGAAAGATCTGGAAGCGGCCACCTCCTGGTATAAGCAAAATACCACAGCTGTCCACCATTGACGGCAAACAGGTTTCTGAAACAATGGAGACTGAAGATAATGCATTGCATTTTCTGTACTCCATGTGATATGACTTGATTTCATTCTGTTTATGTTTTACTTCATTTAGTTTATTTCATTTTTTGGTTGACATATAGGTGACATACGATGTCACATTACTTTCAGGTGGACAGCATAGTGACTGGACAACTCTGTACATCACGCTCTGTCCACTACAAGTGCAGCGACCTTCTGTCACCATACAATTATCACATAATACTATTGACTAAATGGCTTATGCCATACCTGTCACCCACATGACTTACTCTTCTCCTAACTGGAAGCCTGTACCTCCCTCTCCCCTCCCCCCATTTGCCCATTGCCCCCTGCAACCATCAGTTTGTTCACTGTATTTATGAGTCTGTTTCCATTTTCTGTTTGTTCTGTTTGCAACATGGATAGACTGAGAGGGTAAGTGAAAAAGTCACGGAAAGACAAATAGCATAAGGTTTCACTTCCATGCGGAATCTAGAAAAATCAGCTTTTATTTTTAATTAGCAACATTATTCCTCCAGAACACTCAGAAACTTATAATTAATTAAAAAGTAAGCTGCCTACTTTCACTGTTAATTACATTACCTGGTCTATACAACATAGTTTAGTAGGAAAATATTAACCTGGACTCTAAATCCTGCTGGAAAAATGACTGGCCTCGTGACCTTAAAAAAGTAATTTTCCTTCAGGAGACTCATTCTCTTTATTGAACACCACACAAATTAAACAGCTGACCTCACTACCTCACACATTTATTGAGAGTTTGGACTGAAATAATTTACATGAAAGATGTGTGAGAACTTTGAACTACAATAGAAGCACAAAGGTCTATCAGGAAGTTGAATTTACAGCAATGTGTTTAAATTAAAATGTTCCTGGTGACAGATTTTCACTGGGTCAACCACTCAAAGTTTAAACAGAGCAAAGGGTTATGACTTTAGTCTGATGCTGGCTTTTTGGAATTCACATTTAAATCAAACCAGATACTAGGATGAAAAGTGGCTTTTTCTTTTCAAATCTCTGTAAGCTAAATATTAATGAATCACTTTTGATTTGTGCTTTTTGTGTAGGAATAAGACACACAGCCATATATGTACGTATCACCACTATTTGGAAAATCCATGGGGAAAAAAAAGACATATGTTTCTGCTAGAAAACAGTAATCCAGCCATTATTTAAGTGGAAAGAGAATGTACATGATTCTGGATCTTCAGCTCTTCTCACTGTTTCCAGTTTCCTATTCCCAGAAGGATTTCCCTTCATGGCACAGCAGAAAAGCAAGTGTTGTGGCTGTGTGGTTCAGTCCTCTGTACCTGCTGTGGAGGCAGGAGATGACAAGAACCCACAGAGAAGCAATGTTGTTTTACTCTGTGCTGCTCCCATGCTGTCCGTGTTGGCAGAAGCAGAGGGGAGTCACTGTTTAGGATCCTGACCCCTGCTGCTTCCTCTATGACATGAGCACGATGGGGCCACCCTTCACAGCACTGCCATAAAGATGAAATGAGAAGTCACAGCGTCCTGGAAATCCGGTGTGTGGATTCTCTTTCCTCAGTGCCTCCCTGGATGGTCACTGCCGACTGCAGGCACCTGGACTAGACAGGATGAGGGCATCCTAATAGGACAGGAGGTTCCAGAGGGCACGTCTGTCATGAAAAAAATGTGCTGTCTGTATCTGTGTTTTCCATGAGGGCTTCTGTCTTTTAAGTATCACAAAGCATACAGAGCAGCAGGCAGAAGTGCCTTCTTGGGGTTTATCCAGAGTGAAACAGACTGGGGAACAGTTCCATCTTCCCCCACAAGGGGAGGTAGAGAGTGCGAGAGGGATGTAGGAGGGTAAAGGAAAGAATTGTAAACCTCAGACACTTCCTTCTCCCATGAAACCTCCCCAACAGCCAGTCTTAGTGGCTCTGGAAAGAAGAAATTGAGAGACAGAAGAGATTTTCCCCATCATACAAAGAGTGTACATGCTCCTGGTTGGCTGGGTTCAGACTAGATTTTTGGAAGAACCTGGCAAAAGAGGGGACCAGCCCACCTGCAGGCACCCAGTCACCTGGGTGAGAGGAAGGCAGGCGGGGGGGTGGGAGGGGATAGTTACTGTGCAGAGCCACAAAGCGTAGAAGTAGGGAGAGCATCTTCTTCATTGGGAAAGGCAAAAGATATCTTCCTTTCTTCTTGTCAAGGTCTTTATCATTCTTCTCCTCAGTAGGCTGGAGCTAACAAAAGGATGCCCAGCCCCTGCAGCTCAGAATGAATTGACAGGTGGCCCATCCGAGGAAAGGGTTTTGATGAAATGCTTCTCAGTCAAACCACTCACCTGGTAAAATGCCTCCTTCTTCACTATATGTCAGATCTTAGTCTCTGCCAGAGCATTTCTTGGCCAGCACAAGCGCACGCCTTTACATGAGAGATTCTCATTGTTGGATAGGAATGAAAGAAATATTCGTTTAGTGAATTTGAAACTACAGAAAATGGGACAGAAAATTGGCCAATTTAATAAAATCTACTTCAACACTTATCATAGAACAACTAAATTTATTCTGGATGTTGCGAGAGGACACTATTAGAAGAAAATTTATTTTCTAGTTGAAATTACCTTTCAACTAGAATACATTTGTTGGCAGCAATGAAAGTCTTTCAAACCAAGAATATAATGATTTGTAACTTAGCCAAATTCAGAAGTCCTGGTTTCGTGAGATGCAATCAAAGTCTCGATGTGGTTAGAAACTCTGCCTCAGAATGGTTTACAAATCAAACTGACAAGCAATTGTCTCATCCATATATTATTACTATTAAACATTTATAATTGAATTCTTGATTTAAATACCTTTCCGTTGCATGCTTTGAAGAACACTTCACATAAATAGAGAAAAACACTAGACAATTTGAATATTATGGCATAAATGTTTTAATAGATTTTTGGAACACTGTGATTTTGCAGACGTGACATTTATAGCTTAATATAAATTCTGAATACAATAAAGTAAGATGTATGGCATTGGGGTTTATATACTTAAATATTAATCTAAGTTGCCTGACACCGGGTATGGTAGACCAGCTACACGCATGTCCAGGGCTGCAAAGCTAGAACACACAAAGCAGAAGTCTCCTGCAGAAGTCACAGAGAAGCTGTGCTGACTCCATAGAGAACTGAGAGCTGCAATCTTTATATCCTCACCAAAAAGAGGCATAAAAAATCGCACGCTAGCATACACCAGGCACAGCACTAAGGACTGGGCATGGATGTCGTACTTCATCTTCAGGATTCCTCAATGAAACAAAAGCAGGAGTCAGTAACAGGAGGAGTAGGGGACCTGAGACTTGGCTTAATGAGGTGGTATCAGAAATGACTCCGTGCCATCCAGGAAGCAAAGTGAGAGTTTCTCAGTGGACCGTATTTTATATACATATATGTATGCCCCAAAGAGTTTCAGTTCTTCTGAGCAACCTGCGTATTAGTGTGGCATAATGATTAAGCAGCAAAGGCACTCAGGAGGAGAGAGAATTGAATAAAACGAGATCATAAAACTAAGTTTTATGAGGCCTCCCTCCACGGCCCCCCAGCAAATGTCAGGTTTAGATCAAACACGTGATTCCATCTTGGCCCGGCAGCATTCCATGTTCAGTTGGGCCCATGATTCACTGAAGCAGAAGCTGAAGGGTTTAGGTCATGGGACTTTTCCGTGCATAGCACATGGGGGTTGTCTGGGGAGACAGTTAAACTCAATATAGTTCTTCACATGTGCCTAAGGAAACTCGAAGGAAACTCTCTACCGCCGGATTCTCTACTACGCAAATTCTCAACGTGAAACTTACATGGTGCTAAGATATTCGAAGTATTCAATGACGTTTTTAATCTCATTGGTTATCTCAGAAAAAAAAAAAATGTGTTGGGATTTTCCCTGAGGCTGTAGAGGCGCCCACCTATAAGAGCAGGGAGGGACACCTGGATAACGGATAGTGTATTTCTTCCCGCCACGTGTTCCCACTGAAAGTAGAAGGTTATACCCAAGAATGTCCTAAATGAAGAAGTCAAAATTATTACTATTACCAAACCTTAACCCTTTAGTATATATCCTCTTAAAAAAATTTTTGGATGTTCTAATGATATCAGAAATGTAATAGTTATCTCAAGAAAAATCACTTGTGCTATTATTTGAATTACAAACTAAGTTAATTAGTAGCTATTTTTTCCACAGAACACCTTTTCTATTTGAAGAAGTAACTGATAGACCAACTATGGTTATTCAAACATAGATATTTGGCAGATACCTTCTTTAAAAATGAGTAAAATGAGATATTTGCTCCAAAAGAAACAGCTGACGATATTTGTTTCCAAGATAGAATGTGAACTTTCAAGTGAAAATTAGAATTTTGGAAAACTTTGTGTCTGCCATCGTGAGCTTGATCAATTCCCAATGTTTAAAAAATGTTCTTAGGAGATTGATAGTCATATTCACAAATGTAATTATTTGTGCTACATTCATAACCTGGCGACTGGCAGTAGATATCACGCTCACTAACAAAAGCTGATTGAGAGGATTTGTTAACTTTTGGGGAGTATGATGTGGTCTTGAAATCCAAACACTGGAAAATTCGGGTAATATACTCTCACAGGGAAACACAGAGGACCCGTGGAAACCAACCCCCAGTCAGACCACCAGAATAGAGAAAATTTCTTAATTCAGTTTGGCTAAGGGTTCTCACCAGCGCCATAATCAGGAGGGGCTAGAAACCATAGCATAACCAACTTTCTTTTTTTATATGGAGCCATTTTAACATGGATACGATTGACCCCATGCTGTGTAAACATTGCCTGAGGGAAACTGGTTCTCACCAAGTGATGCGGGCTCAGTCCGACTGAGAGAACCACACTGACTAGGGACATGGGTGTCCTGGCAGATGAAAGCATGAATGTTGGGAAAAGAGGTACTTACACAGGAGTCCTGGCTCTGACAATAACTCTTCGATGACTTAGACAAGTTGTACCAACTGCCATTTTTCTTCTTTCATATCAGGATAATATATATCGTTACTTAATTCACAGGGGTGTGGGACGATGAAATGCAACGTTCTGACAAGAGCACCTGGAACAGGGAGAAAGGCAATCCACGCTCTCTGTCAGCAGCATTTTTGTGGCCGGAGTGGACCAAGCAGAAGCCATCTTCCTTACAGTTGTGGCTCTCAAACTTGAATGTTCTAGCACCCTCCACAGGACACTCTGGGCTCGCCGTAACCTGGTGCCCCACTCTTTTCCAGCCTTAGCTCCCCCCACCCCATGTCTGAACAGACTTGGTGAATCCTCTGCATGATTGTTGCCTCTCCACAGCTCATGCCCTTTCCCTCTCCAGATAAAATAGAGCAGCTGTGTTCCTTCATCGGGAGCCTCACGGACAGCTAGAATGAGTGCCCCATCATTGCCCTCTGTGATTCCTTTGCTACAGAATTGTTCTAACGTGCGCCTTTGTTATAAATGAACATGCCCAGCTGGTCCTTGACACACAGAACTCTTCCTGCACTGAAGTGAGAACATTTTCTCAATAAAGTGGTGTATTATCTGATGGTCTCCTGATAGCCGTGTCTTTGATATATAAAGGGGTCATATCAAGTGATAAGACATTGCAGCAAACAATATTGTTTTCTTCATTAATATGGGAAAAAATTGGAGTAAAGAGTCATTTCACTCTTTTGATGCAAGTTCAATATAATGACAGAAGAAACCAATAACAAATATACTCTTAAAACATTCAATAAGCAATCATATTTATGTTTATATAGATTTTCAGGAACCATTTTCTGAATTTTGTTAACTTACCAAATTATTCCATATGTCCAGTCCCTGTAAGATCAGTAGTACTTTGAAGGCCAGATTTTGCATGTATAAAAAGATAAAAACAAGTCAACTGAAGATGTGATCTGATTGCCTTATTCAAGCTGGTTTTACTTCACATCAAAACCGATCATTCTCTCTCAAGTAGATTGTAAGTTATCTCCATTAATATGTAGACAAACCAGTAAGCGCTGCTTGAAAATCTAGGGGCATAGCTAGGAGACATGTGGAAATCAAGTGTTTTATGTGATCATTCTTTGATTCAGTGTAAATGCATTTGGTTCAACTGAGTGATTTACATGCATGAACGCTTATTATCATACGCCTGACATCATGCGACTTATAACAATTTGGAAGTTTGTATGAATTCTCTTGCACAATAGACCCACAGTGTCCTTTAAGGAAGTCACCACTTGAAATTTGAAATGTCCTAGTTCTAACGGAAATGGGCACGTAAGCATAAGATGCACATGAGATGTAAAAACCAAATGTGCAAAGAGTGTAAAACAGCTCATACAATTTTTTATACTGATTGCATGTTGAAATAATATTTTCAATGTATTAAATATAAATAATAAATAAACAAACAAGTAAATAAATAAAATACAGTTTGTTTGTTTTTAAGGAATGAGTATTGGCTTTGGACTAAGTCATGGACACCTGTCTTCCTATTCTAACCCTAACATGTATGGCTACAGGCAATTTCAATCATTTCTCTGACTTGGTTTTTGTCCTCTCTGAAGGAGGAGGAGATTGTTTGTCTTTGCATTGCTGAGGGAACTAAAGCTGATGCAGTATTCAGAGTGCCCAGCAGAAGCACTCATTCTTTTTCTTTCTTTTTTTTTTTTTTCTGTTCTTTAAATGTCATAGACATCTATGATCTCAGACATTGTAGAGGCTGCATGGGTGATCCCCCTTCCTCCTGTATTAGGGCATGGATAATATGGTATTGATGATGGAGGCAAAGAATGAATTAAACAATGAGCAGTATTTACTGGCTGGCAGATCATTGCTGTAAAGAAAATTACTGCACATGGACATAAAACCCTGCATTTGAGATGTCTGTGAAATGGGCATAATTGCCCACTTCCTTTCCCACAGGCACTTGTAAGATGCAATGAACAAAAGCACTTTTAAATGCACATGTGTATGCACATGAAAGATATTGATTTATTCTGAGAATCAAAGAGAAATTATAATGTAAGTGAAAGACAGGGAACGAACTGTAAAAATACTCTGACTTTTCACAATCTTCCAGGGGTTCCCTTGAGGACTCTGGAACATCACCATTGAGCCTCCACGCCATGCATCGTGTCAACCAACAATTTAACAGACTCTGCCCTGGGCTCGGCAGGTGACAAGCAGGATGGCCACCCATGAGCAAAATGCACATTCCTCTACCTTCAGGACCCCTCAGTCATTGACCAGACAAGAAAAGAAGCAAATTTTTAGCTATAAATGTCTTATAAATGGCAATGCTAGGAGTTACGAAAAGGAAGAGCAGGTGGAGGGCTCTGATTCAGACTGGGGTCAGGAAGTCTCTGCCAGAATGATGTTTACATGATGGGCAGGGTGGATGGAAGGGAAGCCAGTGCGGGCAGGCAGAGGCACTATAGGTAGGGGAACAGCAGAAGATGGAGTCTGGAGGGTTTGGGGGCATTGAGAGGGCTGAGTGGAGTCATACATGACCTTGACGGGCACATGAGGGATTATTTATTTTAGAACGCTGGCAGTGGGATTCCATGAAGAGCTCCCAATAGAGGAAAGGCAGGATCCAGTCACACAATGGCAAGGTCACTCTGGCTACTCTGCGCAGAGCACAAAGAAGCAGAGCAGGTGGGTGAAGCCAGATCGGTGAGGATGGCTTCCTGGTACGAGTGTGAGAGAGGGAGGACAGCTCTGCTGGGAGGGGAGGAAGGAGGACAACATTCTGGCCACAGAGATGTGAGGGGGGAAAAGAAAGAGGAAGGGAAGGAAGGAAGTGGAGTACAGATTTATTTTGAGGTAGAATGGCCAGGTCGGTTTGCTCAAATAACAGCAGGCAGCAGGGGTCACCTCCCTATATGGAGAGGAAAAAAAACAAAAACAAACAAACAAACAAAAAACAAAAACAAAATCAAAAAGGTGTAAGCAAGAGGAAATAACATGAGCCCTTGCAAAGAAAGATTCCACTGGACTAATACCTTTGGCAATGGTTTGCAAATATGTTTTGAAATGATTAGATAACTCTCCACTTTCCTCAAAGGAAAAAAAATAACAGAATACTGGCAATTTTTCAAAAACAAATACAAGCAAAATATTGGATGATGCAAAGAGAAGTTATTGGTAATTACTGCACTCAATAGTATCATTTCGTTATTCAAACATGAATTACTGTCATCATAACTCTATCAGAATAATTTTTAGTGTATAAGGTTTTGTGATTATACTTCAGCAGGATTATCATACATTTTCATTTGCCACTCTGCTTTTCTAGTTTTCCTACATTTATTTTGTGGAAGTAGTTATATGTTGTCTTCCAAAATGTTAAATATCCCGTAGGTATATTACCCACCCCTCTATTTGTATTTTTATCTTATTTTCTTTTGTTTATTATTTGCTTTTAGGGGAAAAACATTACAAGAAATGACAAGCTTTCATAACCATTTTAAAAATAGGGGTTTATAGGATGATACTTCTGTGTAATCTTGATACACTAATAATAGCATTATGACTAGTTTGCGAAGGAAGGGAGTGAGGAAAGAGAACTTTCCTCTATAAATGCGTAAATTATATGCATAAATCATGCAGGATTTTAAAGTCAATTGGCCAGCTAGCAGTGCCTGTGATAAATGTCTTCAGGTTTTAGTCATCACCACATTTAAGCTTGTTATCTCCTCTGCATTATTAACAGAAACCCAATTATCCCTCCTCCAGCTTTATCTGTGCTCATGGTACTCCCTTCTGGGGAGCTGGACAGGGTGGAAGGATGCGTATTTTCTTACACGAGGTGCTTAAGCCACCTATAATTCCTTGTCCTCTTGGTGATCTTCTCCCAATAAATGTTTCCATATACTCCTTCTTTTTCAACTTATCCTGTGATTGATTCTTTCAATAATGTACGTTTCATTCACCCAGACACACATAAAAATAACTTCTAGTTTGCTCTATGGCATCGATAATAGGATCACTGCTATGGCTACATGCTACCAGTAAGGATGCCTCCCACCAGCCATGAAATGCAGTGATACTAGCAGCAGACTGAGTCAAATTTCATAAGAGTTTCATCTGCCTTAAGATCTCGGATTGTGGTTGAAACAGCAAATGATTAAGAATCAATAAATTACATGGAGATTCATGGTTTTCCTCCTTACCAGGAATTTCATGAGCCTTCACTAAGGTACAAGGAATAAGGCTCCCAAATTCCCAAGACTGACTTTGTTGGGACCCTTAGCCCACCCTGAGAGGCACGCTTGAGAAAAGAACCAGAGAATGAATTATCTCAGCTTCTCTTACATGTTTTCAGATTGGTCAGAACCAAGCAAACCTTAAGCCACTCTGATTAGGATCAAGATGTCAAATGTAATCGAGTCAAGATGGCGGGGAAGTAGGAGGAGGCACCATTTCAACCTGTACCCTAAAGTGAGCTGATTACCTACCAAAGAACTCCGACCACCCATGAAATCAGCCTGAGATCAGAATTATACACGTCTGGATCTCTACAGGAGCAGAAGACGCCAGTGGCAGGTAAAGCAGACTGGGAACGTCCGACTGATATTGGAAGATAAACAAAAGGGGGAGGGAGCCACCAGAGGTGACCGATCGGAAAGTAACACCCCAAAATGAGAGTGCTCTGTGTCTGGGGACCAGCATTAACTTGGAATCTGGTTGAAAGCACTCAAAAAACAAACAGCAAAGGATCGCGGGGGTAATAGTGGGAACCTGGGCGGTTAGGGTCAGGGACCTAAGTCCCCGGACCCAGGACAGCCTCCCCTGGCGCGGAGCCAGAGAGTGCGGCGGAGAAATCAGGTCTCCGTCCCTGAGCCACCAGTGCGCCTGAACGCCAGCGCACCCGAAAACGAGTGGGGTCTGGCTCCTGTGAGGGGCTGGGAGCCTGGCCAGACGGCAATCCTGAAACGCACGCGTCCCACACCCTCCCTTGGGATAGGTGCTCATAGGTGCTAGCCTGGAGCTCTGGCAGCCGGAAAAACCAGACATTCCCAGCCCGGGCAGCGGGAAAATCTCAGTGTGCGATCTCTGCTTGGAACCTCTCTGGCGGTCTGGAGCTGCCCAGAAAGCCACCGCTGCCCTGGTTTTGGGTACAACGAGGAGCTCCTGCATCCCCAGGGACAGTGACTCAGAACCGACTCTGCCAGAAGCTTTTGCAAAACAGTCTGAGGCTTCTCTCTGAGAGGGAGGTTGGGGTGCTGTTTGCTCTCCTCTAAACCTCCAAAAACCATCAAAAGCTGTCAAGGCGAGAGAAAGCAGATGAAAGAACATAAAAATCCCCAGAGAACAAAAGGCTGAAAAAAACAGTTTCCTGAAAAAAAAAAGAGCTCACCCCCTTGAGGGGAGCGGGAGGACCTAACTCAGGGAACATCATTGTCTGAAAACCCACGTGGCAGGCCCCTCCCCCAGAAAACCAACCAGGAAGGAAGAAAAAAAAAAAAAAAGACTACAAGAGAACAATCACCACTACTTCATAAATACAACTTTTATTTTTAACTCTTTACCAATATTCTGGTTCTTTTTTTTATACATACAGATAATTTTTTAACCTATTTACCATCACACTGAGATGTCCAGTACATCAAATTCTTTAATAACCTTCTAACCTGAACTTTTTGATTCATACACCCGCGTTTTTCTTTTGTTTTTCTATTTTTTTAATTCTTTTTTAATTTTAACTTAGTTTAGTCTAGTTTATTCTTTTTAATTTTTATTTTCTACTATACATATAGAGTTAAACTTCAAGGTAATCCCCTTTCCCCAATCAATGCTACCCCTATAGGCAAACCAGTTTCTAATCCCCCTGTAACTTAGGAAACTTGAGTCCCTTAACAAAAACATCAAGATACCTTCAGGAAGAATCAAAATAACCTTCCTCACCCACACTGAGAATCTATAACCATTCTCCCAGTTTTTCCTTCTGTCAGTGTTTCTGTGAATTTGTGTTTGTCCTGATAATATATAAACCTTATACTTGGGGTTCTTTCTGATGAGGTTCTTCCCTTTTTTTTTTTTTTTTTTTTTGCTTATATATACATATTTTTTTTCTCTTGTCATATACTTTTATCACTCTTTTTGTCTGTCTGTTTTTGTTTGTATATTCCACAAATCTTACCTTGTGGCCCATTTGGGCTGAGCCTTCTCTTTTATCTTCCCTTTTTTTCCTATCTCTCTCTCTCTTTTTTTTTCCTTTTTTCTTTCCCCTTTTTTTTCTTTCTTCTTCTCTATTTCTTTTTCTTTTCTTTTTTCTCTCATTTGGGTGGGGAATCCTGATTGCACAGAAGCGTTCCAGGGTGCACATTGACTGCACCACAATCGATAAGTCCAGCTGCATCTGTTTAGTCATCTCTTACCAAAATGACTAGGAGGAGGAATACCCAACAGAAGAAAAATACAGAGGATGGGCATTCTGCAACAGAGCTAATGGCTATCGACATAGACAATATGTCAGAAAAGGAATTCAGACTAACAATTATACAGGCAATAGCTAGGTTGGAGAAAGCCATGGATGACCAAACAGAATTGATTAGGGCAGAACTGAAAGCCACCAGGGATGATGTTCACAATGTTAGGGCAGAACAGAAAGCCACCAGGGATGATGTTCAAAATGCTCTCAA
Source organism: Meles meles (assembly GCF_922984935.1). Taxonomy (NCBI): domain Eukaryota; kingdom Metazoa; phylum Chordata; class Mammalia; order Carnivora; family Mustelidae; genus Meles; species Meles meles. Next base: position 177,510,202 of record NC_060068.1, on the reverse strand, counting down.
TGAGTTCCAATCCAATCTAAATTCTCTAAAAGCTAGGGTAACTGAGACAGAAGATAGAATTAGTGATCTGGAGGACAAACAGATAGAGAGAAAGGATCAGGAGGAAGCCTGGAACAAACAGCTCAGAAGCCACGAAAACAGAATCAGGGAAATAAACGATGCCATGAAACGTTCCAACGTCAGAATTATTGGAATCCCTGAAGGCGAGGAAAAAGAAAGAAGTCTAGAAGATATAGTGGAAGAAGTTTTCTATGAAAATTTTCCCAATCTCACGAATGGAAACAACGTTCATGTACTAGAGGCAGAAAGATTTCCTCCCAAGATTTTAGATTCTCGAAAGTCCTCACGGCACCTTATCGTTAGAATGGGGAATTATGTTTCAAGAGAGACCCTCTTAAAAGCAGCTAGGACAAAGAAGCTTCTTACATACAGAGGAAAGCCCATTAGAATAACGTCAGACCTTTCCACAGAGACCTGGAAAGCCAGGAAGGGCTGGCAAAATATATTCAGAGTACTAAATGAGAAGAACATGCAACCAAGAATACTCTATCCAGCAAGACTGACATTTAAAATGGATGGAGAGATAAAGAGTTTCCAAGACCGGCAAGGCTTAAAAGACTATGCAACCACCAAGCCGACACTGCAGGAAATATTAAGGGGGGTCCTATAAAAGAGAAAAAATCCTAAGAATATCATTGAACAGAAATATAGAAACAATCTATAGACAGAAAGACTTCAAAGGCAACACGATGTCAATAAAAACCTATCTCTCAATAATCACTCTCAATGTGAATGGCCTAAATGCGCCCATAAAACGACACAGGGTTGCAGATTGGATAAAACGACAGGACCCATCCATATGTTGTCTACAAGAGACCCATTTTGAACCTAAGGATACACCCAGACTGAAAGTGAAGGGATGGAGAAGCATCTTTCATGCCAATGGGCCTCAAAAGAAGGCCAGAGTAGCGATTCTCATATCAGATAAATTAGATTTTAAACTAAAGACTGTAGTCAGAGATACAGAAGGACACTACATAATTCTTAAGGGACTATCCGACAAGACGATCTAACAATTGTGAATATCTATGCCCCCAATATGGGAGCACCCAATTACATAAGAAAACTATTAATCAAGATAAAGAGTCATATTGATATGAATACAATAATAGTGGGAGATCTTAATACGCCTCTCTCAGAAATAGACAGATCATCGAAGCAGAAAATTAATAAAGAAATAAGAGCATTGAATGAAACATTGGACCAGATGGACCTCATAGACTTATACAGAACATTCCACCCTAAAACAACAGAATACTCATTCTTCTCAAGTGCACATGGAACCTTCTCCAGAATAGACCACATACTGGGTCACAAAGCAGGACTCAACCGATACCAAAAGACTGACATTATTCCCTGCATATTCTCAGATCACAATGCTTTGAAACTGGAGTTCAATCACAAGGAAAAGTTCAGAAGGAACTCAAACACCTGGAAGCTAAAGACCACCTTGCTTAAGAATGCTTGGATCAACCAGGAGATCAAAGACGAACTTAAACAATTCATGGAAACCAGTAAGAATGAAGACACCTTGGTCCAAAACCTATGGGATACAGCAAAGGCGGTTCTAAGGGGGAAATACATAGCCATCCAAGCCTCCCTCAAAAACATTGAAAAATCCAGAATACACCAGCTGTCTCTACACCTTAAAGAACTGGAGAATCAACAACAAGTCAAACCAACTCCACATGCAAGAAGGGAAATAATCAAGATTAGAGCAGAGATCAATGAGGTAGAAACGAGAGATACAGTAGAACGTATCAATGAAACTAGAAGCTGGTTTTTTGAAAGAATCAATAAGATCGATAAACCATTGGCCACACTAATCCAAAAGAAAAGAGAGAAAGCCCAAATTAATAAAATTATGAATGAAAAGGGAGAGATCACAACTAACACCAAAGAAATAGAAACAATCATCAGAAATTATTACCAACAGTTATATGCCAATAAGCTAAGCAACCTAGATGAAATGGATGCATTCCTGGAAAGCTACAAACTCCCAAAATTGAACCAGGAAGAAATTAACAACCTGAATAGACCGATATCTAGTAATGAGATTGAAGCAGTGATCAAAAACCTCCCAAAAAACAAGAGCCCAGGACCTGATGGATTCCCTGGGGAATTCTACCAAACTTTCAAAGAAGAAATAACACCAATTCTCCTGAAGCTGTTCCAAAAAATTGAAGCAGAAGGAAAACTTCCAGACTCTTTTTATGAAGCCAGCATTACCCTGATCCCCAAACCAGGCAAAGACCCTACCAAAAAGGAGAATTTCAGACCAATATCACTGATGAATATGGATGCAAAGATTCTCAACAAGATCCTAGCAAACAGGATCCAGCAGCACATTAAAAAGATTATCCACCATGACCAGGTGGGATTCATCCCTGGGTTGCAAGGTTGGTTCAACATTCGCAAATCAATCAGTGTGATAGAACACATCAATAAGAGAAGAGAGAAGAACCACATGGTCCTCTCAATTGATGCAGAAAAAGCATTTGACAAAATCCAGCATCCGTTCCTGATGAAAACGCTTCAAAGTATAGGGGTAGAGGGAACATTCCTGAACTTCATAAAATCTATCTATGAAAGACCCACAGCAAATATCATCTTCAATGGGAAAAAGCTTGCAGCCTTCCCGTTGAGATCAGGAACACGACAAGGATGCCCACTCTCACCACTCTTGTTCAACATAGTATTAGAAGTTCTAGCAACGGCAATCAGACAACAAAGAGAAATAAAAGGTATCCAAATTGGCAAGGAAGAAGTCAAACTCTCTCTCTTCACAGATGACATGATTCTTTATATGGAAAACCCCAAAGACTCCACCCCCAAACTACTAGAACTCATACAACAATTCAGTAACGTGGCAGGATACAAAGTCAATGTACAGAAATCAGTGGCTTTCTTATACACCAACAATGAAAATACAGAAAGGGAAATTAGAGAATCGATTCCATTTACTATAGCACCAAGAACCATAAGATACCTGGGCATAAACCTAACCAAAGAAGTAAAGGACCTATACTCAAGGAACTACAGAACACTCATGAAAGAAATTGAAGAAGACACAAAAAGATGGAAGACTGTTCCATGCTCTTGGATTGGAAGAATAAACATTGTTAAAATGTCTATATTGCCTAGAGCAATCTATAGTTTTAATGCCATTCCGATCAAAATTCCACCGATATTTTTCAAAGAGCAGGAGCAAATAATCCTAAACTTTATATGGAGCCAGAAGAGACCCCGAATTGCTAAGGAAATGTTGAAAAACAAAAACAAAACTGGTGGCATCACGTTACCCGATTTCAAGCTTTACTACAAAGCTGTGATCACCAAGACAGCGTGGTACTGGCATAAAAACAGACACATAGACCAGTGGAACAGAGTGGAGAGCCCAGATATGGACCCTCAACTCTATGGTCAAATAATCTTCGACAAAACAGGAAAAAATATTCAATGGAAAAAAGACAGTCTCTTCAATAAATGGTGCTGGGAAAACTGGACAGCGATATGTAGAAGAATGAAATTCGACCATTCTCTTACACCGTACACAAAGATAAACTCAAAATGGATAAAAGACCTCAACGTGAGACAGGAATCTATCAGAATCCTAGAGGAGAACATAGGCAGTAACCTCTTCGATATCAGCCACAGAAACTTCTTTCAAGATATGTCTCCAAAGGCCAAGGAAACAAAAGCAAAAATGAACTTTTGGGACTTCATCAAGATCAAAAGCTTCTGCACAGCAAAGGAAACAGTCAACAAAACAAAGAGGCAACCCACGGAATGGGAGAAGATATTTGCAAATGACAGTACAGACAAAAGGTTGATATCCAGGATCTATAAAGAACTTCTCAAACTCAACACACACAAAACAGATAATCATATCAAAAAATGGGCAGAAGATATGAACAGACACTTCTCCAACGAAGACATACAAATGGCTATCAGACACATGAAAAAATGTTCATCATCACTAGCCATCAGGGAGATTCAAATTAAAACCACATTGAGGGGGCGCCTGGGTGGCTCAGTGGATTAAAACCACATTGAGATACCACCTAACACCAGTTAGAATGGCCAAAATTAGCAAGACAGGAAACAACGTGTGTTGGAGAGGATGTGGAGAAAGGGGAACCCTCTTACACTGTTGGTGGGAATGCAGTTAGTGCAGCCACTTTGGAGAACAGTGTGGAGATTCCTGAAGAAATTAAAAATAGAGCTTCCGTATGACCTTGCAATTGCACTGCTGGGTATTTACCCCAAAGATACAGATGTAGTGAAAAGAAGGGCCATTTGTACCCCAATGTTTATTGCAGCAATGGCCATGGTCGCCAAACTGTGGAAAGAACCAAGATGCCCTTCAACGGATGAATGGATAAGGAAGATGTGGTCCATATACACAATGGAGTATTATGCCTCCATCAGAAAGGACGAATACCCAACTTTTGTAGCGACATGGACGGGACTGGAAGAAATTATGCTGAGCGAAATAAGTCAAGCAGAGAGAGTCAAGTATCATATGGTCTCACTTATTTGTGGAGCATAACAAATAACATGGAGGACATGGGGAGATGGAGAGGAGAGGGAGTTGAGGGAAACTGGAAGGGGAGATGAACCATGAGAGACTATGGACTCTGAAAAACAACCAGAGGGTTATGAAGGGGCGGCGGGGGGGTGGGGGGGGGTGGGAGGTTGAGGAACCAGGTGGTGGGTAATAGGGAGGGCACGTACTGCATGGAGCACTGGGTGTGATGCCAAAACAATGAACACTGTTATGCTGTAAATAAACAAATAAAAATAAATAAATGGGAAAAAAAATGTCAAATGTAGTCATCTTCCCTCTGGATGCTTTAAATTTGGATAATTTTAACTCCTGGGGATAAAACACAGCGTGTTGAAAATCTTTTTCTCTATAGACAATGGGAAATTGCCCACCCCCAATAAATCTGATTTTGTTTCTTCTCATGGTTTTATTCTCTGTGTTGAGCAGCATAATTATAAGGACATACTGTATGTAGTTTATTTTCTACTAAAGGCACAAATTAAAATTACCCATAGTAACATAACATAATAAAATAAAATAAAAATAAATAAAATTACCCACCCATAGTTCTAGAAAGGTGGTATAACCCTCATCAATCTCTCGTTTTTACTTTATCCACCCAGCAACACTGTGAAGGAGGTAGAGTAGTATTGGCTCTGGTTCACAGATGAGAAAGAGACAGAAAAGTTGTGTGTCTCCTCAAGGTCTTAGAAGCTTGGGAGAGGTGGAGACAGATTCAAGCCTAGATGTCTGACTCCCACTTCTGCTCTCTTTCCCCAGTAACATGAGCCTCTTCACCACCCCTTGGTCCCTGCCGGCTGACAGTACTTTGGGGCAGAGGATTTGTTGGATTAAGGGGTAAAAGTACATGACAATCACAAATTTATTTAAATGATATTAGCGCCTATTTCTATTCTATTACTTTGTGTTGATGTGGCTACATTTCCAACAGTCATCAGTGGATTTTAACTCTTCTGATAATTGTAGATCAGACTGTTGCCATCCAACCCTCCCACCAAGGACAACTAGAAACAAAGACAAAAGGTAGGGAAACGCCTCTTTGAAGGCTTTGCCGAACGACCAAGACAATATAAGCGGAGATCCCAGAGACAAAGTACGGAGAATTAAATTCACCATGAAGCACTATTGTCCCCGTCAGTCATTTGTGAATTAGAAGCTGAGTTTACACTGGTTATGAAGCCCGTCAGGTAAATGACGGTGAGAGGTGAAGAAGCTGAGCAGTTTCCAGAAGTCTCATTGCATCAGGAGACTAAGAATGGAGTTCGGGTCCCAGCATAAAAGAGAAAGCCAGGAAATTAACCCAGGTATTCAGTGGAAATCCTGAAGGGCTTCATACATGAATTAGGAACAAGCAGAAATGGACCAAATATCAGATAATAAAGCCCAACCTCTGATCAGCCAATCCCTGGTCAGATTTAATTTATCTTTAGCTTCTGAGCCACCGGGTCCAAACTTTAATTCACAAATGCATCTAGGGGAAATTGGTGCTTCATGATGAGTCTTCCTATCAGAAATAGAAATAGAGGTGCCTGGGTGTCTCAGTCAGTTAAGCATCTGCCTTAAGCTCAGGTCATGATCCCAGGGTCCTGGGATCAAATTCCACATCAGGCTTCCCGATCAGCACGGAGTCTGCTTCTCCCTCTCCCTCTCCCTGCCACTCCTCCCTGCTTGTGCTCTCTCTATCTGTCAAATAAAGAAAACCTTTAAAAAAAAGAAAAGAAATAAAAATAGATCCTTTCCAAGGATGATAGCAAATAATCTTTATAATGTTTTAAAATATGTCTGGCATTAAATTAAAAATTACTTAGCATACCAGGAGATAAGACCAAATGACAGGGAAAAAAAGGAGAGAAAAAAAAACAACAGAGACTCAAGTTAAATCCAAATACTGATATTAAGGTAAGTTTTCAGGGGTGCCTGGGTGGCTCAGTTGGTTAAAGCCTCTGCCTTCAGTTCAGGTCATGATCCCAGGGGATCGAGCTTAGATCAAGCCCCACATCGGGCTCTCTGCTTGGCAAGGAGCCTGCTTCCCTTCCTCTCTCTCTGCCTACCTCTCTGCCTACTTGTGATCTCTGTCAAATAAATAAATAAAATCTTTAAAAAAAATAAAGTGTCAGACACAAACTTTAAATTACATACATACACATACTAATATGATCAAGAAATTGAATGACAAAATGGAGATTATCAACAGAGACACTGAAACCATTAAAATGAATCAAATGGAAAATTGAAAATGAAAAGTACTATAAATATAATTAAGAACATAATAGATTGATTTGACAACAGGATATTTAGGGCTGAAAAGAGTTACTAAGTTGTAAGACAGGTCAAAAATAATTTTTAAAATGAGGCAAACAATGTTAAGAGTATAAGAGATATATATTACCTTATTAAAAAAAAATCCTGGAGCACCTGGGTGGCTCAGTTGCTTAAGAGTCTGCCTTTGGCTCAGATCATGATCCTGCGGTCCTGGGATCGAGTCCCACATCCAACTCCTTACTAAGTGGGGAGTATGCTTCTCCCTCTGCCTCCTGCTCTCCCTGCTTGTGCGCGCCCTCTCTCTCTCTCTCTCTCAATGTGTGTTATAATAAATAAATAAGTAAATAAATAAAATCTTAATATAAATAAATAAAAAAAATTTAAAACCCCAACACACATTTAATTGGAGTCTGAGAAAGTAACAAAGAAAGATAACGGGGGGAAAGCAATAACAGAAAGATGGAAATAACAAGAAATTTCAAAATCTGATGTGCGACATCAGTCCACAGTTTCACAAAATAAAATACATACGAAGAAAACAATTGTAGAGAGAAACATACACACCAGCATGAAAGATTTTTAAACTTAAGACAAATGGAAAATTGTAAGAGCTGCCAGTGGAAAAAAATACATAAAACCTTCAATGAGGACAAAAGTTTTCACAGAAGGTTTCTCAACTGAAACAATGCAAACCAGACTGGATAAAACCTTCCACCTGCTGAAATGAAATGAATGCCAAACTAGAATTCTGTATCCGTCTAAAGGATGGATATTCATTAGTTTTTTCTCTCTAGTTTCTTTCTATATTTGCTAGCTTTTAAAAGGCAAAGTAATTTTTAGACAAAGAAAAACTGATAGAATTTGAAGCCACATACTAAATAAAATTATCCTGAAGATCTGTAGATCACAAAGATACCAGTAGGAATAGAGCAACAGAAAAAATAAACACGTGGGGAAGATTCTAAATCAATATTAATTTTCTAAAACCATAGTAATGTTTTATTGAGTTTTATATATCTAGAATTTTGAAATATGTAGCAACAATAGCACGAAATAGAAACAGAAAGGAAATGGAAGGACATGTTCTAAGTTCCTTGATGTAGTAAAAGTTGAAATCACAGATTCATGTTGTCAACTCTAGACCAGTACTTCTAAGCCAGGGATGATTTTTTCCCCCAAAATAGAAATTTCTGTAGACTTCTATGGTTGACACTGTTGGAAGGAGGGTGGTTGCTTCTGGTATCTACTGGGTACAGTCCAGGGATTCTGCTACCCGTTTTACATTGCAAGTAACAGTCCCTGAAAACATTTAAGCCCAAAATGTTAACCATGCTGAGGCTGAGAAGCCTGCTTTCTCTAGGGTATCCACTAAAGAGTGATTCAAGAAAACCTAATGATAAGCATGTACCATCACCTGGCAAATTTACAACTTAGATTTATACCCAGAAGTCATGTGGACATAGGTGCTCCAAGAGATGTATATAAGACTGTTTCAGCAGCATTATTGGTGGAAGGAAGGAAAAAACTGAAAACAACCCATGTGGTCATCAACAGTAGAATGTCCAAACAAAGTATCATTTATTTCAATCATAGGGTTGGAAAACTACACAGCAATGAAAATGGATACAAAGCAATATGAATAAGTCTCATTAACACATAAGCACTGCAGAACACATCCTTCTCTACTTTCCTTATAAAAATTCCAAAAATCATCAAAGCTTAGCTACAGTACAGGAAGTGAAAGTAGTGTTTTCCAAGTCCAGGAAGAGAAAAGGTTTAGTGCTAAGGAGGGCAGAGGGCGATGTTCTCTTTCTGGATATGGGTGATGTTTACACTGCTGTGTTCAATTTAGGACAATTGATTAAACTGAATACATATAATTTCTTCACTTTTATGCATATATGGTATACTCCAGTTTAAAAAAAAAGATGTCTTTGAAAATGAGCAAGTAATGAAAATTTGAGGCCCCCTGTTCCCAGAGCAATACCTGGTACGCTTTTCCAAAATCCACAGTATTTGTACCAATCTAGAAACCCTTCTGCACTCAAATCTCTGCTTTTGCTAAACTCCAGCTGGCCAGTTTGCTTGGTTTCCCCATAGTGATATTTTATCTTTCCCATGGTGCTGGGGGAAGAAGGGAAAGTGTGAATGGGGGGAAAAACCACCTGCATAGCATTGTCTTGAGTAGTGAGCCATAGAGTGGAGACCTCCCACGTGATCGGCGTAGCACTTGACTCAGGCAGTCAAGTTAGACTATTTTGGTATATGCTAAGCAAAATGCTTCAGAATTCAATTTTTATTTTAAAATAGTGTGACTCATATTTATAACAATAGTGGCATCATTCACTTATAAATTTACTTCCCTGGGAACAATAGCCACAGTATAAGACTCAGGTGAAATGAGTTTCCAACTCATTAGCAACTGAATTAAAAGATCAGAAATCAACCATTGAGACTATTTCTAGTAAGATGTAAAATAGAGAACACATACTCCTATAAGTATGAGTAATGCTTTTATAAAGCTAGCTTTTTCCTTATTCTTTTAAACATCCTTCTCTCCGCCTTATAAATATGGAATGATGTGAAATAGAAATGACTGAAAGCTTTTCCTCCAAATCAAAAGTAGAGATTGAGTTATATCATCACAAATTTGTTCCTTTGCTCGTTTTTTACTATTAAAAAACTTATGTGTTTGTCTTATGAAACCCCTGAGCTTTATAAGTCAGGATATAAATCTAACTCTACTAGATTCTTACAAGAACAGTATGTGGTAGATACAGAGGTAAGTTTTATTCCAAGGACAGTTTCTTTCTATATTCATTATAAAAATCATTGCTAAAATTGTGAATTTAAATAAATGGTGTATTTTACAATAAAGAAGGCAAATATTTAGGAGAAGATATCTTTAGATTAAAATAAACATCAAGGGTGCCTGGGTGGCTCAGTGGGTTAAGCCTCTGCCTTCGGCTCAGGTCATGATCCCAGAGTCCTGGGATGGAGTCCTGTATTGGGATCTCTGCTCAGCAGGGAGCCTGCTTCCTCCTCTCTCTCTGCCTGTCTCTCTGCCTACTTGTGATCTCTCTCGCTCTGTAAAATAAATAAATAAAATCTTTAAATAAATAAATAAATAAAATAAACATCAAAAACTAATGATGTTCTACTATATATTGGCTAACTGAACATAATAAAAAACAAATACTAAAAACCAAAAAATAGATAAATAAATAAATAATAAACATTGGGGCACCTGGGTGATTAGCATCTGACTCTTGATTTCAGCTCATGATCTCAGGGTCATCAGATCAAGACCCACATCAGGCTCTACACTAGGTGTGGAGCCCACTTAAGATTCTCTCTCCCTTTCCCTCTGCTCTTCCCCCCTCTCTAAATAAGTAAAATAAAATAAGTATTCCAGAATAAAATGAAATTTTATTCCCTCCCAGGACATTTGAGTCTCTGTCCTATAACAAACTCACTTTTCCATTCTCTGGATTGTTTTTACTGTTTTCCCTTCTCCTAAAACTCTACCTCTATCTCTGCAGAAGCTTTTCTTTCTATAGTCACTGGGCATTTAACCATTATTGGATCTATGTCAGATATCACCCATTCAATACAGAGTTGCTTTCATTTTATTCACCATTTCTGTCTATTGCCCTGCCCATTGGGAGCAGGTGCTCCTGGCTCCAGCTAAGCTCCTGCCCAGGTATCCATCCCAAAGACTCGTCTATACCACCTCTTCTGTCCTCAGCAGCCCTGATCCAGCAAGTATTTCTTTCTGCTCTAGACTCAAGCTCACCTTCTTTGTCTATTCATCAGCATGTAAAATGTCAAGAGTCTCTTATCCTTAAAAAAATGCCCTTGGCTTTATGTATTCCTCCCATTACTTCTTCCATTTCCCACCAAAAACTTGCCCACGTTTGTTCCTTCTGTTTCTTCACCACTACTCCCCAAATCACTTATATTTCTCTTTTCTTCCAACACACCATGCACTACCTACCCCATGTGAGACCCCGCTGAGTCAATGTAGCTGTACCCACTGAGTGTGTCACTTCGCCTCCCACCCCGCACTCGATCCTTCTTCCCAGCGGCACCATGCTCTTCGCAGCTATTCGAGCCAGAAACTAGCAAGGAGCGCCACTGAGATGGGAGTCAGTATCAGCTTCCTGTTCCACTGTCTACTCCTCTCGGAATTCCGCTGTGCTTCAGGGATGGGGTAAACGCCAAGCACATTTTTAAGGCTTTTAAAATAGTTTGCCAATTATCTCTGACAATGTTGTAATCGTTTATAATTCTACAAGAGTACAAAAGGGCTAAAGCTGGTGTCAGGATATTTTCAGTCTCTTTTGTCTTGACCAACATGGTGTGTGAGAAATGGTCTTTTTTTTTTTCTTTTCTTTTCTTTCTTTCTTTTTTTTTTTTTTTTTTTTTTTTGAATCCCTGTAAGACTCGATTCTTTTTCCACATAGCTATTGACCCCTCCTATATCTGGGTGTTTGCATTGTCACACTTCATTCATTTTCTTATTATTATGTCAACTTATTGTTTTGTAAACACTCTAAAGATGGATATGAAGCTTTTGAATTTTTTTTACCAGTGAAATATACACTGTTTTAAGTCAATATATGTATGTATAAGATAAATAAAGTTAGTTCAGTGTATAGTAAAAAAAATCACAGTATTGTCACTAAAAAAATATCAGCATCATTATAGCCGCCAGCTGTTGGACTAGGCAGAGAGTAGCAGGGCCATGAATCATAGTCTAACTCAGATGAAATGTGTTGCTGGTCCATTCCAGCACAGACGTTCTATTGCTTCTCAGTGAAGTGAGTTACTGATTTTTGTCCGTCCTCAAGTCAAGGAGGCTGTAGTCTTACTTTACAGTGACCTGTGAGGTGCTTCCAGTCTCTCCGATATGGGTGGTCCGGTCATGTTGACGAGTGTCCATGTGTCCCTCCTGTGGGTCTCAGGTGAGGACATTATTGGATAGTGGGGGACAGGGAGCAGAAATGAACAACAGGGCTGTCCCATCAACCCCCAATGCCCATGACCACCTAAAAGTTACTCTTTCTTTACAATTATGTAATCTAAATGATAAAAAGCAATGATATGCAGAAATCTGGACTAAACAAGGAATTGTTTTCAGCTCCTGTCAGACACCTGCCCTCACCCCAGCTCCCTACATCCCTGCCTGGAAGATGTGGCTGACCTCCCAGCCTTCCTGCCTCCATGCTCCCTCCCAGTCTTTTACAAAGTCATCTTGGAAGTCTTCCTAAACCCTGACTTTGGAGCTATCACTCGACATACCATAAAGAATAAGAAGGGTAGATTCAGGCTGTGGTTATTCCACAAAGAAAGTATTAGCTCCTTTTCCAAGCTTATGAAGATCGTAATACCATGAACCCTCTCTTTTACATAGGAGGCTGAAGCATCTTAGCACCGCCTTCAAAGACCTTCCATCTCCAGACATATCTTTGCCTTCCTTTCACAGACATGAGTCCCTATCCCCACCACCAACTACCCCTAAAGTGCTGAACTCAGCTCTGCCTTCAGCATTTCCCAGTGTCCTGGCTCCTCACTAGGACTCCATGTCCCACGCTGTGAGAACCCTGTGTGTTCTTCTTCCCATGCCCTAACTCTGTTTGTCCTCCAGCCCCACTGTCCCTGAGGAACTCGCATGCCCAGAGTAGCTGTGACCCCAGACCCTGGATCAAAATCTCACAATGTCCACTCTCTACGTATGACTAGACACGTGTTGTCTGTGTTTTATTAACTAGTTGCCAGAAGGGCAGCTCTCAGCAGGACACCTCCTTTCCTTTGTTCCTGGGCATTCCAGGTCTGGACAATGGTCACAGATCCAAAACTAGGTCCCTAAACCTATCCCTCAGCCTCACAGACAACAGGTTTCATGGTTGCCTCCTTTTCCCACCTGGAGCTGTGGCTGACCACCTCCCACCTGGATTCCCTCACATCCCTTCTGGGTCCCTATGTTCCATCTTCCCATACAGTCTGTGGCTCAGTCCCTACTTAGCCATATATGGCCATGACCTAACCAAGAGCCCACCCTGGGTGTCACAGCTCTCCAGGTGATGACTAAATGCAGACTTTATCCTGATCACCCCCTGAGCCAGGGGCCCCACCCTCGGGATTTCTGAGACTTGTAGAGAGGAAGGGGTTTGGTGGGCTCACCTGCCTTCACTGAGCACCTCCTGTGTGTGGAAGAAGGCAGTAGCCTGAAGAAGCAGAAGTCATGGGAGCTTCTTTTCTCTGAGATGCCTTCCTCCACCTGACAATACAATGCAATACAATTAGAAAACATGACTGGGAAATCCAAGCTTTTATTTTGAATTTTGATCCACTTAAGATGGCTTGTTTCAGTGAGATCAGTACTGCCTGCCTTCCTGAAGAAGGGTGTGCAAAAGCAAGCTGTCACTGCTATTAGTTCCAAATACCCCTAAGACTGGTGTGAACACAGTAGGGTTTACTTTCCTCAAATGATAGGAAGTCCAGAATTGTAGTCCATTTGCTCAGGGACCCAGGGTCCTTCTGACATCCCATTCCAGCATGTGGCTTCCCGCCTCAGGTGACAGGACAGAAGCCAGTTCACATTCTGGGCAAGGAAAAACACAAAGGGATAGTTTTCTTCCGATGAGCATTGGTGCATGGGGTATGCTGCCTAACTGTCCGGATGTGTGTTTCCGGCTCACACAGGAAGGGTGCATGAGTGTTTTAGCTGGGAACATGTCATCCCTCCCTCCAGATAACAGACTCTAGTTAATAAGAAAGAAGGGAGTAATGAATGCCGGGTAGGCAAAGCAGGGATTGTCTCCATGGGCTTACTTTCCACACCCAAGTTAACAAAAATGGAACTCATGCTGTCATAAAATTGTATATTGTCTGTGACACCATATGACAAACAGGACTACCGTTGCATTGTTTGTTTTCTTTGTGTCAGCATCAGATAATTAGGCCAAGCTCCAACTTCATATTAATCAGCTGGAACCATAAGGGATGATACTATTTTTAGACACTTCACAAAGGCAGCATTTCTGGAATAAGACCCGACACGTTTCATTTTTGCTGTTCATTAACCGTTCATCTTCGTCAGCTCTGGAGGTTCTTGCGGTGCATGTATTTCTCATGAACACGTGTGAGTTTGGGATCCCAAGACAAAAAGGAGAGAAACAAAATCCCTACTTTGCTGCTCTGTATCCTCCCTCCTCAGCCCACATACAAAATTCTTACAGAAGAGGAGGCACATATGAGAAAAAAACAAAAGGCCAGATGGCAAGAAGTTCTCTGACGTCTGATTCACATTGGTTTGAGAATGGAAAAAATGTCTTACCTCATTCGAGTACAGAAGCTCCTCTGATTAGTTCTTATGTGATTCTAACACATAAGACACTGATAAAATATTTGGTTTATGAGTTAAGATATTAAGCATTTATAACAGTTTACTCATTCAGATCAATTCACACTGACTTCTTACGAAGTCTGATTATCTAGATCAAATTGAGAAAGAAATTTTGTAATCATGCAGTTACTGTCAGGGATGTAATTTGCCAAAATGGATAATGCAGGTAAAAATGGCTTCCATTTCATGCCTCAATTACCAATGTTCACTGATCTCTACAATTTGTGTTAAGAAGATGAGACAGAAAATTATGCAGTCCAGTCATGTAACAATAATGATAACCGCTGAGAATTCTCGTTTCTTCTGATTTGGGCATGTCATTTCTTCTTTGATTTTTCTAAAAGAGAATGGGGTAAAGGCTTACTGTTTTCTTCTAACATTTTTTCACCAAACTTGTAATTATAGTGACCAGTGAAATAAGTTGAGACTATTGTATCAATAGAAAATAAGAAGAATATCAGAGCAGCGGGTGTTATACTGAACTGATGAATCACTGAACATTATATCAAAAACCAAGGATGTACTATACCTTGGCTAATTTAATTTTTAAAAATTTAAAAAGATAAATGTGTGTGTGTGTGAAATACAAAAGGTTAAAAGTAATCAGGGTGAGTTTAAAGAAAAATTGATAGTGATTACCTTACATCCATCTAGCTCTGTAGTTCCTTCTTGATTTATCTTCTAAGAAGCACCTGTGTATATATTTGGCTGCTGTCTTTCATGATAATTAAGATGTCTGGAATTCCACTTTTACTCAGATTATTTTGTATATTGTATCAGAGTTTTCTTCAGCTGCAGGTAATACAAATTGAATGAAGTGATTCAACCAAGTACATTTTCTCCACAGGCCATACCAAGGGAAGAGGTATACATCCTGGATGAGAAGAGTATCACCAAAGTGAACTAGGGAAACATGTTCCTTCTACCTTTCTGATCTGTGATCCTTAATGGATGGCCTTCATTCTCATGCTCATGGAATGGCTGCAGTGCCTCTAAGCCTCATCCATATTCCAGGCAGCAAGAAGGAAAGGGAGAAAGAGCCAAAAGAGTGTGCCAGCTAAGCCTGACCCTTCTTATCAGAGAAAATAGTGGCTTTCCCAGAAGTCCCCTCCACCCCTCCCCCAAAAAAGTCTGATTACTTCTTATTGGACAGAACTATGTCATAAGGTCACCACTAGGTGGAAGGGAGTCTGGAAAATTGAGATTGTTAGCTGAACACATGTCTGTTCAAGTAATATAGAAGATTCCTTAGAACTGGAAGAAGAGGGGTAATAAATATTGGGTAAACCAATCATAGTATCTTTCAGTTTCCTTTGTGGTTAGAATATACTTATATATTCATTTTTACTTAATAATTGACACTGACATGAATTTAAAATTCATAAATAACTAATTAACTTCGTAGTTATAGCTAAGATTGGTAATACTTATGGTATTGAGTAGAGGGATCTGTGAACTGGAAGTCCTCAAAGGGAGGCTGACTAGGGTGTGGAAATGCTCACAGGGTCAGTGGTACACCCTGGTAAAGATCTCCATCCTCTCTGTTCACTGGGTACCGTGGTGCAAGAGTACGTGGTGGGGTGGGCAGGAAGATGCAGTAGTGAACTGACAAAGAAGAGGCTTGCAAATTGCAATGTGGAGGAAAGAGATGTATAGAATACATGTGTATATATCCACCCAGAAAGCAGGGAAGGGAGAGATGGGGAGACAGAGGTACCCAATGACAGTGTCAGAACCCCTGATTTAGTGATGCCTGATGCTATTTCTGCTCTCAGAGGCATTAAACTCTAATTTTATAGTAAGCTAGTTAAACTCTGTTTAACAGGTACTTCTTCTTTCCCAATTGCCAAATGGATAACCAGCTGTCCACATTTCCCTTTGAGGGATCTTTCTTTCAGCCTACATGGGTCATCCCCAGTTTAGGGGGGGAAAGAACAGTCCAAGTGCAACTATTACAAAAAATAAAATGCGCATAAATTCACTAACACGCAATTCTCAGCCATCAGAGGACTGTTCCTGCAGAGGTCTGCATAGTTCATCTTGAAGTCATGCTTTGGAGAATGGATTTATACTCTTTTTATCTGGAAAATTTGCTCGCTTTCCCCTTGTTGTATCTGTTTATCTTGGTGTTTTTTGCCAATGTAAAACAAATTCAGATTCTTAGAAGAGTTGATATTTTCAGATCACATTAACTCATCTTGCACCAGGAAGATAAGCTGGGCTTCAATCTGGGATCACACACGGGATCTTTCTTTCATATGGCAGTCCTAATATGATCAGGTCACATGGCTGTTGTAGTCTAACCCACCACAACGGTGGAAATGACATCTTAAAGAAACACTTCTCTCCCACTTGGCTCACTCTTTTCTGGGTCACCGTGCGCATGAACTCAGCTTTCTCACTATGGCTTTGCACCTTAAAATACAACCAATTTATTCTATGTTTAAAACATCCTTTTTAAAAAACTTTTATGATCTTTGGAATTCATTGGCCATGTTTCACGATGACAAGAAAAGCGCCTCATTATATGACGTATATATATATTCCATATTCTGTACACAAATTGCCAAAAAGTAATTTAGCAGCATAAATTGAGGACAAGCAAATTTACACATCTTGAAATAAATGTTGAGTTCTTTTACTCCTTGAATAATTTTTCCAAAATTATTTTCCTTCTGTCCTAGGACTTTAAATCTGAGAAAATCAGCCTCCTCTGCCCTCCTTCCACACACCTGTATTTAGCAGGGCAAGCTTAAATTTCTGTTCATCGTTTCAAATGTACCACCACCTCTTAGAACATTTATTTATGACCAGGTCAGTATCCAGACCCCCCTCTCTGCTGGCGTTTGGCATCCCTCAAATCCAAAAGTAACAGCTAATTTGCAGGCCATATGGTTTCCACTTCTAACTAGTTCTGCACCAGATTTTAAGAACCACTTAACTAAATTACTGTTGAAAACTATCAACCTTAAATTGACACTATTAGAGCCAAGTATTAAAGCCACATTCAATGACTTGACTTGTTTTCATTGGGGCTTCACGAGGTAGAAAAGGTTTGTGTGTGAGATTAAATGATAATCAAATTATTCTTTGATCTTCTTTCCCATGGTGTGGACATCATATGGCTAGTCAGAGGTCATGCAGGTTGTTCCTGAGCTGGGACATTATTTTGATCTAGGTGAAACCAGTCATATGTAGAGTAGAAAAGTTCCCTCTTGAGAAATCATCTGGAATGCATGTATTAAAGTTTCATTTGCATGACACTTGAGAAATCTGTGAGCCCCTAGCGAACTTTTATTCATGAGTCTGCCAAGAATGTGGCTTTAAAGACATAGTTGTGGGGTCTCCAGCAATTATCTTTGGAAAAGCATGTAGGAAAAAGATACAGTTTTATGAAACAAACAAAAAAAATGGCTGAAAGAAAAATCTTCAAAAAGTCTATGCATAAATAGACAAATTCACACATTAAAAACACTAGAATGAATTGTCAAAGAATCAATTTGAATGTACTTTCATTATCAAAGAGGACTCAGGTCAGAAATCCATGGAGCTTTGTGAGGAATGTATCCAAGAAGCCCAAACCAACCTACTCTGGCACACTGGACACATCTGGGAAAGACTGTCCTGGGGAAACAGCAGATAGGACCCAGGCTCTAAGGGAAGTCATGGCTCCCTCCTATGGCTCCCTGTCCAACAGAAGTTAGGAAGTTTGACCCTCAAGAACTTAGAAAGGAAACACAAACCTACTGTAAATTTAACAAGGACTTCAAGCCAGTAAGTTGGGAGTGTAAACCCGGTATAATTCCCATCAACTGTTTACTAGGAAAATCAACATTTGTTGAAATAAGACTAATTTAAGAAGAGTTTCTTGATAATGTCTGCAATGAAATCAACCAAAGTAAAAACACATAAATTGTGTTAACATAACATAACAATAACATAACTCTGTGGAGACATCTTCTGAGTCTTAATGACTTAGTTATCTTCATTCATCTTGCATCTTAGTCAATTCAGTAACTTTGTTATTTTTATTATTACCAATAATATTGAAGGAATGTTGCTATCCATCATTTCACACACAGCTTAGTCACAGTGATGAGGTTGTCACAATTTCTGATTTTACAGATGAAGGATCCAAGACTTCATTAGTTCTTGTAAAGTGTCCAAAATATACATGGTAGATGATGGCAAAGATTTGAGTCAGGTGTCTGAGCCCCGATCTAAGCTTTGTGCACCAATATGTCCCTGCCTCTCAAATTTCCACTGCTTATTACCTAGGATTCAAACATTGAGAAGCATCTTGAAAGTAAGTTTTTAATTCTACCTCTTTGGGGTATTGGACTTGTATAAGTGTAGAAAATCTTTGCTCTGGGTGTTTTTCTCTTAAGGTGTTTAAATCAACTTTCATAGCATGGGTTTAAAGTAAATGTCCATAAGACCAGGCAGGTAACCTGCAGGTGCGAGTTCCCTGAACATAAGGAGATACAAGAATGAGGATACACACACACACACACACACACACACACAGGCCAAGCATTCAAATACACTATGATAACACACTATACTGGTCAAAGAAAAGCTTTCTGCCACCCAGGTTGCTCTTGTGGGCAAAGGGCTTGTGACCCTAGATCTGATGTCTGTAGTAAAATCAATTGGTAAAACTGCTCAGGGAAAATTTTGCTCCAAGCGCAGATACTGAAGAAGATTCAGACTTTGAGGTGCATTTGAATGTTCTAAATAGGTACAATGTACATAGATAATCTTTCACAAGATTGAAAAGGAAAACTCTTGGAATGGAAGAATAAAACCAAGCCGTAATACAGATGGGTAGGCATATTCTAATTAGATGCATTTGTTAATGGTGTTACTGCTCCAGAATTCTAAGTTTCCAGAGGTTAAAGTCCTTTATTCTTTATCCTTTATCCTAATGAGAATGACCTTCAATTGTTAAAAATGAAAACTAGTAATGCCAAAATGGGACACCCAATTCATGCAAACTTTCTGAGCATTTGACTCTATTCTGTGGCATGTTTACCAAGGAAAATAAGATTTCTCACTTCTACAGTTCATCTCTGTTTAAATTGTATAATATCCTGGTGATGTGTCAAAAATGACCAGGGATTATATTTACCACCGTTGGGCAATACTAAGGTGTTGACCCAACCAGCAGTTGGGTCTAATCATGACCATCATGATCATTCACAATGTAACTAGGTCTTGAGAATCACTGTTTTGGAAGGAAAAACGTTTTAAATTTGGACTTCAGCTGTTTTCTGTGTTGTCTGTACCTTTTATCAGCAAAACATACTGACTGCATGAATTCATATCAATTTTCTACTGTAGATGGAAAAATGAGACTTAAAAAGTGGTACAATTGCACCAGAGGTTGTCTAGTGTGGACAGAGCCAGAGGAGAAGGCTATGTTCACATGGAGGGTTAGAGTGACATATTTACATACTGAGGAATGCCTACAATTGCCAGGAAACCACCCACAGCTAGGAAGGAGCAAAGGAGGATTCCTTCCAATTTTCAAAGGGTTTATGGTTCTGTCAACACCATGATTTCAGAGTTCTACCCTCCAGAACTGTGAGACAACACATGTCAGCTGTGGGGCACTTTGCAACAGCCCTGGAAAATGAATGCAGTGGAGAACTACAAACGAACCTCATCAATGCTATTGCCCGAGACATTGCCATTTGGCTTTGGCTATCTTGGTATAGTTTTTAATAACATTCCTTAGATCTCAAAAGTGCCCTGTATGGATGAAAGTATTATGCTTTGTATCTAGCCAACTTCCATAATCTTTATTTCCAAACATCCCCCTTCTTAAGGGGGTGTGAGGGAGGGGTAGGGAGAGTGAAGAGAGAAAGTGAACAGCAACTCATATGAAGGGGTAAGTTGTTTTAAATCTCTGAGATAGAAAAATATAGACGATGCATACTTAGTTGAAGTGTAGGAAAGCTGGTTGCTTCCATTCTTAGCTTTCATCTGCTTGTGAGTGTCTGAGCTCTCTAAACACCCAGTACCAGTAAGTGGAAATTCAGGTAAAAGGAAGGGGACTGGTTGTGGGTTGAGCTCCCACTTCTGACCTCTTGCAGGTGAGGGCCGACTTTAGTCAGGGCCATGCTAGGTGTCTTAAACTCTGAGAGAAACACAAGGTCTTATGAGATTGAGAATCAAGAGGACAGACTCCAAAGTGAACATGGCAGTTGGAAAGAGAGGAAGGAACTGCTGAGAAAACACAGTGGAAGAGTGGCAAATTCTGTGCATCGACTCTGCCCACAGCCCTGGCTGTTTGCCCCACTCCTCCCCCACCTACTCCCATGGAGCCCTGCATGTAGACTGAGCTCAGCTCAGCTGAGGCTCAAAGAACAGAACAGAGATTTCAGCTGCTGCCTACTTCTAGGGAGATGGGGTAAGGAATTTGAATTGAGTCCAAACATAAAACTAAATGAACACTTTTGAGAGAAATAGACAGGAATTCATAGTTGTTATGATGTCTCAGTCATAATATCTAGGATACAATCCAAAATTAGCAGATGTACAGAGAAACTCGTGCTAGAGCAAAGGCAACCCACAAAGACCTCATTCCCTGCAGATTTCAACAAAGAAAGTGAAAGGAAGCAAAGCCTCAGCTAAAATCCTGGGGATTGCTAGCAGGTACAAGCTAGTCAGGGCCCTCTGCCTCCCAAGTGCCCACGACATTTTGCTTTCTTTTTCAGAGGGCCACTGTTCCAAGGCCTTTACTTGGACCCTCATCAATGCACACATCATGCTTTGTATGCGGAGTGAAGGACAAGGATAGCCTAAGTGGGGAGAGGGGGGAGGATGATGGAAAGCAGCCTCTTCTAGGTAGTAAGTTTGTCTTTCCTTTCCTTGTAAGTTTGTCTTTCCTTGAGGACACAAGACCTGTGTGCGAGCTGCTGGAGGTCAGCTTCTGAGCTATGGTGACTCTGTGGTTCATTTACTGAACCTCTGTGGGACGGAGCAGTGGAGGCTACTGTGTGCCTGTCAAAGACAGAGCATAGCTCCATCTACCTCTGTGCCATATTTTTTAGTTGCCTCATTAACTTCACTTTGTGAGAGCTAAAGGGCTCTGGAGATCATCTAATCTATCCTCATCTTGTAAGAATTAGTCCCAGAAGGTTCAATATATTCACAAGGTTAGACAGCCAGATAGTGTCAGCACTGGGTGTGGAACACCACGTCTCGATTACCAGCACTGTGTTCTTTGGGCTTAGTCACCTCCCACGGATCGATCACTTGATTAATATATTGAATGTAATGTGTATCACATGCCTCCTAGGGGCCACGAATTGTCCTGGGGGATGGAGGTGCATTTGTGATGGTGACAGAGGAGGTCCCTGTCCTGAATCTGTACTTGCCCTTCTGTCTTGGAAGTTATCTGTCTCCTGACTTGGAAGCTGGTTGTCTCATTGATTCAATGGATAAATACATTATTATAATTTTCACTTCCCATAGAGGAATTCCATTTGTTGGTTTTCCTAATGTTTTATCCCTCTGCCTCTGTTAATCTTAAAGAAGTTAAATAAAACTAGATGTTGCAAAAAAAAAAAAAAAAGATACCTATGTAACCTTTGCTGTAAGTAGGCTTGCTTCTAGGCATTACTCCTTTCATTTTTGCTGAGTCTGTAATCATTTATTCATGTGACACCTGACCCATTGAAGGCAATTTGAGTGTCATCCTCAGAAGACTCTAGCCGTTGGGTCTTCCATACGAGGACCTGGATATTGTGCAGCAGAGACCAGTTGTCCCTGATGTCCATCGTTATTTAAATTCCAGACGCACAGACTCTATCATCATAATAAATGTTTGTTTTACACGGCTGAATCTTAGAATATTTGCTACACAATTTTAGTAACGATTCACTATTTATCCCTTTATAATTTACCTAATGTTGATTATTTTGCCCTCCACAGCTCAGGACAAGAATATGATTTACGACTCTTCTCCCAACATGTTCATTAGCGAATAATGTAAGCAGATAAATACATATTTGCTATTTAAATTTACATAAATAAACTGTAGGTGTTTTTCTATATCCAGGGTCTTCAGAACATTTCTCCATTAAGATTTATTGTATCTATTAGGTGCAGGTGAGATGGGGAAAATGTTTTTCTCACACCTGCTCTCAAATCCTGCCCCCCTCCCAAGTCTGAGGTTTAACTGGGCTCTGGTGCCTGTGTGAGCACTTGGCGGTAGGCCCTCAGCACACTGCTGCTGCTCTGCCTCCCTCCACACAGAAGATCTCGTCTTCAAAAGACACAGAGTTCTAAGACCGAGTCTAAGTAATTTCCATATCAACCAGAAATCAGAAGGTATGTGGAAAGTGAATTCAAGTCTGAATATATAATCTTTTTTTAAATTTACTTAAAAGTAGGCTTTTATATAAATTCTAGAGTCAAATAAAGACATCGCAGGCTGTCCTTTGGATCGCCTTATTTCTACGGACAAATTCATATTTTTGGAGTCATTCAGCATTTTTATCATAATGCCCTTTATTCCGAAGCCAATGTCGTCACCTAAGTGGCAGTCCAAACTGCGTGACTCTGGTTATTTGTCAACTGTTATTCATGGCTGTATCTTTTTCATATTTTCATTAGCCTCAGATTTCTCTCTAATTCCCTGACTTGGCATAACATGTCAGTTTGATTTCCTCACCTGAGTTGTCAAGGACGCATTTCTGCAGATGATAACACGAGACACAGATTCTTCCAGAGTCGACTTCAGGGGGTAAATTTTAGTGCTGTGCTGAAATTATGGTTCTTATGGGCTCTGCTGAGGCCAATTTAATTTCACTGGTATCCTAATTTATAAGAAACAGTGATATAAAATAGGAGCTGGTAGACACCTGGGGTGTCTAATCAGGGTGATGAAGATGAAGTGAGTCAACTTGCCCTTGGTGTTAACGAAGCCTGGACACCTAATTCCCCAGTTGGAGAGAGAAACATTTTTCTGGGATGCCTGATAGTATCTCTCCTGTTGTGACTGGTTATCTCGTTGTCTTCAGTGAGGGAAAATCCTGTATTCTTCCTCTGCAAGTGACCCACATCATTGCTGGGTCACTCTTGAAAAGAGAGCTGAACTTCTCTCCAAACTTCTCTATTTGCATACCTAATTTCTGCTGCCATTTACTTCTTTTTTTAGTTAAAAAAAATCTGGAGACTTCAAATATCATGACTCTATGCCATCTTCTTTACAAAAAGGCAGGACATCTATCCGTGGTGTCACTGGCTTCTCAGGGACGCCCATCTGCAGTGAGCAGAGTTGGAGCTGTTGTAGCCAGCGATCTGCCTGCGTGTTGAGTGCAGCTGAAGTTGTGTGTGATCAGGGAGTATTATAATCTGATCTCAGTGCATTGAATGGACCATTATTAAAAGTGGAAACCATGAATATTCTATTAATTTATTTATTCACTTCTTTGTTTTATATTTAATCTGGCTTTCTGAGAAGACCTGCTTTGTCTTATATGAGGCACATTAGATGTGAAGCAAATAAAAATGGGATAAGATCTTTTCATAAAAAGAGTCTAAAAAAGCAAAAAGTAGATATGAACTAGCGAGAAAATAATCCTCACACTTAAGCTGCCTTACATCATCTCCCCTCTTCAGATGGCTGTTTCATTTGCCCAAATTTTGTAGTAGTGTTGGTCTTGCATCTCATGTGATGGGCCATCTGTAGTGGAAATGGGACCAAGGTCATCATCACAGGAGCTTGGGGAGAGGATTATCATTGAAGATGAAAGAAGCCAAAACAAAGGCATTGTTTTAAAATCCAGCTTAAAATGTAAAGCCTTAAAATTAAAAAAAATCCTAGGGTGCTGGGTGGCTCTGTCGGTTAAGCATCTGACTTCAGTTCAGGTCATGATCTCAGGGTCCTGGTGTTGAGCCCTGCATCAGGCTCTGCACTAGGTGAGGAGTCTGCTTGTCCCTCTCCTTCTCCCTCTGTCCCTCCCCCAACTTGTGCTCCCTCTTTCTCTCTCAAATAAATAAATAAAAGCTTAAAAATATATTTTTAAATCTCTTAAATCTATTCAAATATACTGCCTAATTTTAAGGATTCAATGTTTATTTCACTCAAAGTATTCTAATTCATAGTCTCTTACAAGATGCCCATTGAGACCACCATTTTCAGGTGAGGAGTGAGTATTTAAGTGAAGAAATGACTTTGTAGAACTGTGATGGGCCTTGGTGTTTGGCACTGGGATACTCAGGTGGAATTCTCTTCCTTATTTGAGTCTCAGGAAAAGTCATGGTGTGATAAAAATTTGTTGAAATCAGAAGATGTGAAGAAAGGGTCTCCTTTCTTTCCTTCTATATGACCCAGTGGAAAGCTAGCTGCCCCTCTCTGTATTAAGCCATCACTTTTTACCATTCTCTTGGAAATTAACAATTTCTCTCTTGCATTCTTATATAAACACATAATGAATTATGGCTCCTCGAGAGCAGTGTCTATGATCATCTCGGATCCCAAACAACCCCCCTAACAATGCTTCGCCCGCAGTTGACTCCCCACAGTGGTTTCTTGAATGTGAAAGGATAAGTTCCAGGATGCTCACAGAAGCTTTTAATCCCCATCTCTATCCTCACCAGGGCAATAGCAGCCTATGAACAGTTCCCTTGTATTTAATAAAATTTTTCCAGAACATGAAAAAAATGTTTTATTTGTCATAATACACAATTGTGTTGTAAAGATCTGCTCTCTGCTTTGTTGATAAAACATACTTTGCCCAGACTACTGGCTTTTATTGATGGCATGCTCTTTATTTCAGCACTCCTGGTTCTCTAGAATACTCCAAGCCCACATCAGGTGCAGCAGAGTCCCATGAACTAGTGATGACCCCAAGGAGACAGGTGTATTGATACATCTCCTTAACCTAACCAGAAGATTAGCCTTGTCTATGGGCAACAAGGATGAAAATAAAGACAGTGCAGACCACAGGTCATGAGTATCTGTGGCTTCATGTGGCTTGGGACACTTCATGCCCTCTGCCTGACTGAACAGAGAGGGGATCTTCTTTGGACCTGGGTGACAATGGGAGGAGACAGCTCACATGGATCCTCACACACAGGCTGTTCCATGTGCTTGAACAAATACACGCTCGGGAGACCCCATCCCAGGAAACTGAGTGTGAGAAGATGGGGGTCTCAGCCCTGACTCTGCACATGTGGGATCTGTAACCTGGAAAGTCACTTTGCCACCCCTGCCTCAGTTTCCTCAAGGGTTTAATGAGAAAAATTACCAGGTGGAAGAAATCAAAAAAGCATTATCAATATATATTTATTGTGTGTTTTTTCATTCTAAAGCATAGACACTCTTCACATTGGTTTTGCAGTAGAAGTCACCCTTCCCAAAGATTATGGAAATTTTGTAGCCTATATTGTGGAACTCAGTTTCCTTTAAACATACTCATCTCTAATACATATCATGTGTAAGATATAATTATACAATGTAGGTACTTTTTGTAATATTCTTATGATTCAATTACTGATATAGTAGATTGTTACAAGATGCTTACATGTCTAAGACACTGCTGTATGGGATGGTTTGAGGATACTTGCTACCTCAGTCTTTCTTCTGAGTTATTACAGTCTGTGGGAGACATTGCACATACAACTAACCATAAAACAATGCACTGAGAGATGAATACATATAATGGTGCTTCTTGGTCTACATTGTTCATTCTTAAACATTAAATTTATGAGTCCTCTCTAAAAATCTGTAGAAGACAAAAGCGTGGATGATATTGTTCCAAATTTACCAATGAAGATATAAACTCGTGTGGTGATGCCGCATTTGATAAATATTGTCAATGTTAATCTTATTTCCCTACTGCTTGCTTCATTTTCACTTTTTGTTCCTCTATCTATACCAAGTCTTGTATTGTGTGTTTCCATTTTGTTCTATATTATGTCCGTTGAGCATATGAGGGAATGATCCACATGAATAGATGGCAGTGTAGCCAGATAAACCTCCATTCGAGGGAATTCCATGGACTGACAGTTGGAGGTCTACAAGAGGGGCAACCAACCTGTGCGAAGGTCAGTGATGTCTGGGTCTCCTTTGTCCCCATTCCCACCACCAACCAAACATACATGAGGACGTTCCTTATCTTATTAAATCATGAAAGTCAACTTTGCTAACTACATATTCCAAAGTCAGTTTTCCACCCTGGATAGCTTGTACATCACATGACTTCTTCCTAACTTGTATTCTTCAAAGACCTAAGATAGCATTCATCAGACTTTTGACAGAGCATAACCCAATGGTGTTTGTCATGAATTTGTCTATATCAAACCCGCAAGAGAACACCTGTTTCCTGTATGACCTCACCAAGTAATCCTTGTGATCACCCTGATAACTGACAAGAGCTCACTGAGGAAGACTTAGAATCCTCACGGGTTTGTTCTGATACAAAAAGGATACATTAAGGGGAACTCTAGAAAAAAGACAAAATGTGAAACATAGAATGGTCAGTGTTCTCTGATTGGGTGCTGAAGCCTCAACAAAAATGAAGATTCCAGGAGAGCCTCCTTCAAAGATTCTACAGGAAAAAGATAAGAGGAAATGTCCACTGCCACTCAAGGCCTCTGAAAGTATTGTCCCTACATCCCTCCATATCCTGCTAGGTCTTCCCCACCCGCTCACACCACTTTCATTCCCCCGGCTCCTCCTCCTGACCGTCTTCCAGGCTACATTTCCTTCAGAATTCTCTGTGTGTTTTTACTTGGAAGCAGGAAAAAAGTCATACTGAATATTTCCCCTTAAAATTTCTACATCTATAGAGGGTAAACTCAAACCCTAGTCAAGGGAGGAGTTGAGGGTTTTAAAAGTATTTTCTTGACTTTAGAAAGTATTTCTGCCTATTTCAGGAAGACAGACAACTCAGTGACAACTCAGGATTTTGTCAGATCACTGTTGTCCCAGATGGCTATTTCTGCACCAACTAGCTCCGTTCATCTTAGGCCCTGAAAAAGACAAGATGGTTAGAAGTAGCACAGTGGGAAATGCCAGGAGAGGATTTAATCTAGCTGCACGTAAAACAAAAAATGACATTTAAAAAAGAAACATATTACATAAGGTCAATTCTGAAGTCTTTCCCTTAGGTTCAGATTGGACAAAGATACAAAATTATAAACAAAATAAAGATCAGTAACTTTTTAAGATGGACTTCAGAAATATCTCAAACAATATTCTGGGACATAGAAAGAGCTGAAGTCAAAACAGATGTGTTCCTTTTAAAATGTGTTCATATATTAATGAGCCTTGAAAATGGAATTTGAGATTGCCCGTTTAGAAGATTTTGAACAGTTGGATAATATTTTTCTAAAAGCCTTAGAAATTATTTGCAAATCATTATCTGATAATGCATTGGTTTTCAGAATATATAAGAACTCCTAAAACTCAACTATGATATGACAAAAAAAACCCAAGTCAAAAATGGACAAAGAACTTGAATGGACACTTCTCCAAAGAAGACATACACATAGCCAACAAACACATGGAAGGATATTCAGCATCACTAACCATGAGGGAAATAGAAATCAGTACTGCAGGGAGATGTCACTTCAGACCTATTAGGATAGCCATTATCCAAAATATAGGAAATATACGTTGGTGTGCATATGGGGAAATTGGAACCCTGCTGGAGTGATGGTAGGAATATAAAATTGTGCCGCCATTGTGGAAGACAGTATGGCAGTTCCACAAAAAAATTAAACAGAATTATCATGTGATCCGGCAATTCCTCTTTTACTAGTATGTCCTGAAGAATTGAAATCAGGGGCTCAAACAGAATTGTACACCAGTGCTCACCAGCATCATTTGCAATAACTAAAAGATAGAAACATCCAAATGTCCATTAAGATGTGAATGGATATGCAAAACACCCATCCGTACAACAGAATATTATTCAATCTCAGAAAGGAATGAAGTGAGGATACATGCTGAGAAATGGATAAAGCTTGAAAACATCATGAGAAGCAGAATAAGCCAGACACAAAAGGATAATATTATATGACTTGACTTAATTATGTATATAGAAAGGTGACATGTGTAGAAAGTAGAATAGTGACCACTGATGTGGGGTCGTCAAGTGTGATGGTCAAGAAAGAATTCTAGGGGCACCTGGGTGGCTCAGTCATTAAGCATCTGCCTTCAGCTCAGGTCATGATCCTGGGGTCCTGGGATCCAGCCCCGCATCGGGCTCCCTGCTCCATGGGGAGCCTGCTTCCTCTTCCACTACCTCGGCTGTGTTCCCTCTCAATAAATAAAATATTTTTATTTTATAATAAAATAAATAAATAAATAAATAATTTATGAATAAATAAAATATTTTATTTTATTTATAAATAAATAAATAAATAAATAAATAAAATATTTTTAAAAAGAAGAATTCTGGAGATGGTATATGGTGCAAAAAGGTGCTTTTGTTATAGTGTGGGGACAGGACCCGTGGGCAGGAAGAGCTGCACTGCAGTTGTGAGGAGTGACTAATTATACAGGCTTGCTATCCTACGGAGGTGAAAGTGACACTAGAACTCCAGGACCTTGAACCTATAGGTTCCTGGAGGTCTGGCTGTTACAAACATTGTGTTCTTCTTGTAAATCATGAAGATGGTTACAAACTGTAGTGGAGTTTCATGTCCTGCATGACTGCTCTTTACCAGCTGACCATTGGCTTCTCCCCTGCCTTTGTTCTTAGAATCCTGTGAAGGTGCTTATTAACACGGAATTGTGTCACATAGCCTTTATGTCATGTGTATTTTTCCACAAGTTTTTAAAGGTAAGAAAAAGGGGGTGCCTGGGTGGCTCAGTTGGTTAAGCATCTGACTTCAGCTCAAGTCATGACCTTGGGTTGTTAGGAGGAAGCCCCACTTCTTGTTCAGTGGGGAATCTGCTGCTCCCTCCCACTCATACTCTCTCTCTCTCTCCTGCTTTCTCTCAAATTAATGAATAAAGACTTTTTTTAAAGATTTTATTTATTTATTTGACAGACAGAAATCACAAGTAGGCAGAGAGGCAGGCAGAAAGAGAGAGAGAGAGAGGGAAGCAGGCTCCCTGCCGAACAGAGAGCCCAATGTGGGACTCGATTCCAGGACCCTGAGATCATGACCTGAGCCAAAGGCAGCAGCTTAACCCACTGAGCCACCCAGGCACCCCAAATAAAGACTTTTTAAAAGATAAAACAAAGATATAAAAAGGACCTAGACAGTAAGCAGGCAGGGAAACAAATGTATAGCCTCCTACATATATTAGAAAAAAAAAAAAAAAAAACCTGGATTCCAAAATAAAAACAGAAGGCCCTCTACTCTTTAAGAATTTGGAGGCTATGCATAAGGACACTTGTAGACATAATGAGTAGAAGGATTACTGGGAGGACTCATGTTCCACACGTCTAAGAAACAAAGGACAACTTTCCAAAATCTTTCCAAACATTTTAAGCTAAAGAAAACATCAGCACCCCCAGATTCCATGCCTATATTCCCAAAACATCATGTTGAATCATATAAGCATAAGTGTAAGATAACATGACTTTCGTTGGCATGAGTGTGTCTATATCTACCATCTATGTGGATCAAGGATGACTTAGAACATTTCTGATTTGTGCTCAGTTCTTAATTTATAAAAATGACTTAATGACAACATGTAAAGGTCAATGCCATTGAGTGAAAAGTTTAATGCTACAGCTCCCGTAGAAGTGTGTAGCATGCCTGTCATGCAGGGTCAATGGGGGAAGCACCAGGGGCAATCAGGAGGAAGAGGGGAGAGAGGGGAAGGCCAAGACCAGAACCTTTACTGGAGTCTCCATGGGAAGGGCAAGGCAGAGAAGAGTAACAGTTCAGGATTTGCTGATTTTAATAATTCCAGCTGACTTGGGGACATAGGAGTGATGTTTAGTTGTATAAATAAATATATGAATATATATAAATATAAAATATAATAAAATATATTTTAAATATTTTAATAAATAATTATTAATTATTAATAATAATTAATAATAAATAAATAATAAAATATAAAATATGATTAAAATATATATAAATATATATATTTTATATACATATATATGTATATATATTGCCGATTTTAATAATTCCAGCTGGCTTGGGGACATAGGAGTGATGTTTAGTTATATAAATAAATATATAAATATATATATTTTTTATATACATATATATATAATTATATATATATAAATATATAAAAAAATAATTCTGGCTTGGTGTGTGAGTCAAAGGAGGTGGTTGGGGGTATGGACTTGGAACTGGGGGTCCACATATGAAGGTCAGGCTACTGACAAGTTGTTTACTATCTCTGGGAATTGGCTAACCCTTGGAAGGGCAGCATCTCTCTAGCCAGAAAGACCTCAGAAACATCAAAGCATCATAATATGGAAAATTAAACACGTATTAGTATAATCAGATCCCTCGGAATTCCAAAATCACTCAAGTAGTGGACGCTTGTAACAGTTCTGTCTTGACAGAAGCTATAACTGCTATCATTATACACATTATATACATCATTAGCACAAGGGTGCCTGAAGTACCACCTCTATAAAATGGAATGAGTAGAGATCTACCATGCAAAGGGAACAACCGATAACATGTGTGGCGGATGGACCAATTTTCGAAGTGTTCAACAGTTCTACACCTGGTCAAATTATAATTGATCTAGTTATCAATACAACAACACTATTTATGTAAGATTCAAAATATAAACAAAGAAGAAGCTGTATTTCCAGAAGCTCTATAAGCAAAAGACTCCCCAGACCTAGGCAGAATAATTTTGAAAAGTCCTTAGGACACCTGGGGCGTCTGGCTGGTTCAGTCAGTTGAGTTTGTGACTCTTGATCTCTGGATTGTGGGTTCGAGCCCTGCATTGGTTATAGAGACAAAAACAAAACAAAACAAAACAACAAAACAAAAAACAAAAAGGAGGGAGACAAACCATAAATGACTCTTAATCTCACAAAACAAACTGGGGGTTGCTGGGGGGAGGTGGGATGGGGAGAGGGGGAGCGGGCTATGGACATTGGGGAGGGGAGGCGAACCATAAGAGACTATGTACTCTGAAAAACAACCTGAGGGTTTTGAAGGGTCAGGGGTGGGAGGTTGGGGCAACCTGAGGGTTTTGAAGGGTCAGGGGTGGGAGGTTGGGGGAACAGGTGGTGGGTAATGGGGAGGGCACGTTTTGCATGGAGCACTGGGTGTTGTGCAAAAAGAATGAATACTGTTACACTGAAAAAAATAAATAAAATGAAAATAAAATATACAAAATGAAAAAAAAAAAAACAACCCAAACTTGAAGGGAAAAAAAGTCTTTAGAACCCAAGACTGATTTTTTCCAAAATAATCATGACCATTCTCAATGTACAGCCTATGAAAGATTACAGTCTGCCCTAAGGTGTGAACTGGACAACACAGCAATCTCATGGTGTTGTGATGATGGTTTTAGAATCTGAAGTGCCCACTCCCCTAACAGATACATCAGATATTTCCATACAAAATTCTAACTTAATATTGTTTATATGTCATTTTCAGATGAAAAGTAGCAGGCTTATTCTGCAATAATACACCTGCTTCCCTTCTGAAATTCATCCTTTAACTGATTGCAAATCATCTCAAATGATTGAACCTATGGCCTTCACTGGGGCATGTTAAGTCATTCAAAATAAAAACGGCAGATGTGCACACTCATGGTCTCTATGCTTTGGGAATACTTCATGGCTTCAGAATGCTGTGGAAACAGGGTTCTTAACAGTCATTAGCACCCCTGTGAAAATGGCCAACAAATATAGGAATTCACTGATGTTTGATAATAGCCTCCAAACATGCCATCCTAAAGGTAGAGGTCCATAAGAGGGGGAAAAAAGAGAGAGAGAGAGAGGGAGAGAAGGAAATAATTTAGCAGCCCTTCACACTAAACATGCTCTTCTGACTAAAGGACTTTTTATAGAACAGAAAAAGACATTGGTGGAAAAACTGAAAGGAATCACAGTTTAAGGGATCTTTTTAACAAATGATTCCAAATAGATTTGACTTTCCTCCCTCTATGGGCTGTGGATATAGACTAGTCATATTTATTTTCTTAGATTGAAACAATCCCGTTAAAAAAAAAAAAAAAGTCTTGGGACGCCTGGGTGACTCAGTCAGTTGAATGTCCAACTCTTGATTTTGGCTCAGGTTGTGATCTCTGAGTGGTGGGATTGAGCCCCAATCAGGCTCTGTGCTGAGCTCAGAGTTGGCTTGGGATTCTCTCTCTCCCGCTCCCTTTCCCCCCCACCCCCTATTCACTCTCTCTCTCTCCCCCAAAATAAATAAATCTTAAAAAAAAAAACACCTTAGTACTCATAGTGGTTTAAAAATGATAATACACTGTGTCCTCAGTTAGGGAGTTGCAATTTACATTATCGCAGTAGAGTGATAGAGGGAAGCAGTTTCTGGGAAACTCATTGGTGATTTAGTAAAAGCTTCCTCCGTTTATCAGAAAATCCCCGGTCCTTATAACCCGAGTGTCTCCAAAGTGCAATCAGCAAATAGATTCTTGAAACTAAAATTATTTAAACTCTCAGACTCCCTTGAAATCTCATGGCCTAAAATACTACCCTTAGCTTTCATGGCCCTAATGTTTCTCCCCCTCCAAAATTTATATACTGAACTGGTCATTGACAGGCCCGTGTCTGAAAAATTCCTCCACGGATCCTCAGCTCCTATATGTCACAGTTGATGTAGCAGAGTACTGCGAAGGAATGCTGGTATGCCTAGTCCTCTCAGGGACTCACACGTGGTGTTTTCCTTCACCAATCACATACTTATGCCCCTAAATATCTAAAAGTAGATGAGTTGACGTTCTGACCTGTCTGGTAAGCATCATACCTTGTACTCACACCTAGTCTAATAGTGATTAAATTGCAAGGAGTTCATTTTTAAAGGCGTGTTTCCCAATTGAAACAACATCACCCCTTCTCAAATGACGAAAGTGGGAAAATTAAAGATCTTAAACTGAGGTGCTCCGAAGAGTTCTAGAGGCAGACGGCCCATGGAAGTATAATGACGACATGGGATATTCCGAGGAAAATCAACAGCTTCTGCCGGAGACTAGCAGAACAGATTCTTTCGCATTCCGAGGGCCACCGACTGTGACTATCTCCTCTGCATACTTCCTCTGGACTTATGCTTGAGTTTATGGTACACATTTTTTACTTAAATAATAGCAACTTACCTAAGTCTGTGTTTTCCTACCATCACTACCCTAATTCTGAAATTCAATTTTCACAAGTTATTGCTAATATAAACACTCTGAAGAATTATCAGGCATGTTATTCTTTGCCAATTCTTAGGAAAATTCAAATAATGGTTATAATTTCAGGTAAGGTTGTTAAAGTACATTTTGATCAAGGATATTCAAATTGCTAATTATTCTTTTTTTAAAAAGATTTTATTTATTTATTTGACAGACAGAGGTCACAAGTAGGCAGAGAGGTAGGCAGAGAGAGAGGAGGAAGCAGGCTCCCTGCTGAGCAGAGAGCCCGATGCGGGGCTCGATCCCAGGACCCTGAGATCATGACCCGAGTGGAAGGCAGAGGCTTTAACTCACTGAGCCAACCAGGTGTCCCCAAACTGCTAATTATTCTTAACAAATGGTAGCCTGATTAACATTCAGGACAGGGCAGCTATAATCTTACTTGTATAAAAACCATAACTCAACCTGATCCCGCAATTTTATCTGTTCCTTACCATCCTTTGATGGTTATTCGTGGTGTTTCTTTTGTGATAATATTACAAACCAAAACCCCAAAAGACTCAAACATTTGCAACCACATCTTTGGCTATAAAATGACAGAAATATAAAAAGGTGTTCAGGCCTATAGAAAACTAGAGAAGGATGTAAAAATATGTTTATCCAGTCATGAGTCAAAGGCAAACACAGGAGGAAATGTCAGCCCACGAACTCTCAATCACACTTCTGTAAGTGAAGCCTTAACATTGGGGACCCTCAGCACAGCTTTGGACAGGAGGGAACCAAAAAGGGAGATTCCGATTAAGCGTTCTCTTACCCTCTGGAAAGTGTGGAGAATCCTGAAATAACTCTGATGACAAGGGGCCACTGGAACCAGTGTTCTGTACACTTTCCAGAACAATGGCAACCCAGCCTCATGACATCACTTTTTAAAGCCAGTGACAGGGTCCGTTTCTGGAAATCCACCAGTTGGCAGCATAGACACGTCAGGAGTCACCCTTGTGAAAGCCAGCTTGTCAGCACCCGGATAATAAAACCAACGAAATGTCTTTAGGCTCTGCCTTTCGAAGTCCACCAATCTCTTCCCTTACACAATTCTCAGACTCCTACAGGGGATCAAATCCCTGCTCTGCTGGGAGAGATTTTTCCCACAAGCCTCTTCTCTGACTTAGGATGTCAAAGTTCAACTTCGTTGAGTATTGGCCTCTTTCTTTGTCAATCTCAAGAAAAGATCTCATTGATTAGTTTTTACAGTGAAGATGCTGTGTTTTTGGTTTCTTCTAAATATGTAGACAATGCAAGACAAAGGAAGGTAGAGAACAGGTTTACAAACTGGTGGTTAGATCCATCAAATGTTTCCAATTTCATCACGGAAAAACCTTTGTCTACTTAGGAGGGGAGCAATAAAAAGATAACAATTTCATTAGAGAACGTTCAGAAGCACTTTCCTGGGTTTCTTTTAAGAGAAACAAGAAAGCAGACATTTCTCAGAATAGTCCTACCTTCAGGGGATTTCTGGTTAACATGCTGTTGACCATTAGTACCTTTTGAGGTCTTGTCTTACTCTGCTTTCTATACCTGTATAAACTTTGTGAGCTCAGAGTTTATCTATCTTCCTTTATAGCTTTGCCTGAGTTTATATGAGAGAAAAGCAAATGCAAAACTTTAACATGAAAGATGGTTGTATATAATATAATATATACAGTATAATATATATTATTATGTAATATATATTTCATATGACTATATATTATGTGGTATCATATGTCCCAGATATTTTTTTCCAGAATAACTACTTCCTTTTAGATCTGATGAAAACACACAACATCCTGCCTTCCCCTCCATTCTCCCAACACACAAATCATAGATGGGTAACAGATTCAAACTCTTGTGGAACAGAAAAATACTGGCATTTAGCCTTCTTTTAAAGGAAAGGCATCAAGGAGTCAATAGATCATCCAATAAATTGCTTTAAATACTCTTAGACCTTAATTCATTTGTTATTTACAGACTCATACCTGCTTCTCTAAAATTTGAAAAAGCAAAAGCAAAAGAAGAGATGATCTCGTAATAGAAAGTATGTAACACTTAATTCCTCCCATTGTGGGGATAAGACTTGAGATTCATTCATATGATGCATGAACTAAGATCCATTAATACACTATTTCTTGCAAGTAAAAGTAATGTAGTCATAGATAGAAAATATTTCCTGAAATGTTATTCAAATGTAACTTAAACTTTAATAATGGCTTAAACTTTAAATGATTCATAATCACTAATTACGTGATACAGGGACTGAGCTGGTTTTCTATACTGGCATAATTTAAGAGATAGTAAATACACTTAATAATTTCAAACGTTTCTTTAATATCCTGGTTAACATTCTTGTTTTTAAATTGCATTACTGCTTAGAGAATATGGTTAAATATATTTTCCCTTCAAACTCTATCATAACAGTTTGCACAGTTATAAAAAGAGCAAAATTTCCCCCAAAACTATAGGCAGAGTAGGAAATATGCAGTTTGAATAGAAATAAAAGATACAATACATATTCCAAGTATACTACAGGTTCACCTCCTTTGAGACCTCAAGTCATGGTTGGCGTGGAGTACAAGACTACATGTAATAGACCCTTTGAGACTGATGTAATCAGAGGACACACCTTTCTGAGAAAATCAACCAATTACCACTACGTGTAAGTTGTACATTTCAGAGACACGGACATTTGCAGTATCAATTGGCATCCCAAGAGGAATCAGATATCACATGGAGATGGGATATGTAAAACGATGTGTGTAAGGTTAAGCTAAAGCCAAAGGGGGTGTGTTAGTACCCTGAGCTTTGCAACTGCAAGGACCTATGACCATATATAGGCATATGACATGGGGAGAGAGCTGCTTCCAGAACTCAAAGAGTTGAGAACACCCGAAAGGAACAGTGAACTTGAGTGAAGGATCACGGTCACTGTCACCACACCGACCAGCAGGCAGGGAACTGTAGGAGTAAATACTCAAATGTTTTCTTCCAGATGATGATCTGCTCCATCGCACAAGTTCAGTCGGAAGCTGGAGGACAAGGAAGACTTTGAAACAATCCATAAATGTCAGCCCAAGAAAGCACAGCAGAGTGGAGAAGGACAAAACCAGGTCTGGGGATACATATGGAGGGTATCCAGCACACTAGCTCAGCTGCCCTTCACTCACAGGGGAGCTCCTCTTCAGCTGGCAGCAAGAATGTCACCTCTCCACTGGGGCCATCCTCTCTGAGAGGCTACCTGCTCTTGCAGCCCCTGATAGTGACCACACGGTGTTCTTTCCCTCCTGGAGAGTTGCTCAGTGTGACGTGGCCATGAACAGAGACGCTATCCCGTTCATCACTGTCTCCCCAGCACCTGGCATAAAGTGTGTACAGTGAATGTTTGATTGAACAAACATATAATCTATTGGTATAATCATAATTTTTAATATGAATGTTATAAAAAGATTTCTCTTTAAGTGGAGAAGAATACTTATAGTAGACCTTTGTTCTTCTAAATACACCACTAGCGCTGTGTTTACTTCAGGTGACAATCTCTGTTTTTTCCTAAGATCCATTTCACAGGGCTTTCGGAATTTTGCATTTCCCTGCCATCCATTATTACTACATGTCCTCAATCAGAGACAATATCCTAATGAAGCTTATCTGTGATGAGGAAACTCCAAGATTCCTGTTTCCTCCTAAATCCTGTCCACGACCCTGTTTATCCTTTGTTCCTGGTCTGGTGATGTGCCCTCCCCCGCCCCCCGACACGGAGTAAACCCTTTCACTGGTCACCGAATTCGTTTTTGACCAATCTCTTCAAATTAAACTAAAATTAAGATCATTTTCAAGTAGGGATGCCTGGGTGGCTCAGTCATTAAGCAGCTGCCTTCTGCTCAGGTCATGATCCCTGGGTCCTGGGATCGAGTCCCACATCAGGGTCCCTGCTTGCTGGGAAACCTGCTTCTCCCTCTCCCACTCTCCCTGCTTGTGTTCCCTCGCTTGCTGTCACTCTCTCTGTGTCAAACAAATAAATAAAAACTTCTTTAAAAAAGATAATTTTCAAGTAAATTCCTTAGATGAATGATTTAAGGATCCAGTTCTATTGCCAACACACTTAGCTCTAGCAGTTTCCCCAGCGAAGCTGGGCTCTAGTATTCCTTGGTCTCAGGGCTGTTCTGTCTCCTCTGTTCCCTTCCTGGGTGTTTCCCAGATAATTCCAAATCCCTCTGTCCTTTATTCTCCTACACAAGCATGTTTCCAGAGTGCCACTCACTACCTGAAGTGACTTTTTTCAATCAAAATATTTCTTCCAAACAGACTTAGCATGAAACTCAGTCCATTGTAATTATCAATGGCTATTAATTTGCAGATGAAATAAGAGCTAATATTTATTTAGAGCCAGCTTTTCTTTTTAAATTAACTCATTTAATCCTCATTAGAAACCCTATTCAATAGCTGCAATTATTAATCCCATTCTGTAGATGAGAAATCCAATATAATCAATTAATTCCATTGCAGTAGTGTACATTGGCTTGGCGCAGCCTGAATCAATACCCAGCAAGAAGAATGAATGGATGACCATCAATTTGGTTCTAATGAAGACACACCAGCTGGCTGGTTGGGAAACCAGCTCTGTACTGGGTAGCAGGGGAACATAATTAATTCTGAGGAATAAACACAAACATCTCATTTTCAAGGATTGGAACACCGTGGCTAGGAGCACTGACTGTGGGGCAGACATGCTTGGGTGGTGATCCTGGCCCCCTTGGTTATTAACCATGTGACTTCAGGAAAGCTATTTAACATTTTGGAGCTTCAATTTTCTCATCTGCTAGTGAGGATAATAAAGGGACATACTTCAGTAAGCTCCTTGGAAGAATTAAATTAGCATATGTGGGTAAATATTGAGGAACAGGGGCTCCTGGGTGGCTCAGTTGGTTAAGCATCGACTCTTGATTTTTGCACAGGTCCTGATATCAAGGTTATGGGACAGAGTCCCGCACTGGGCAACTTGCTCAGCGGAGTGTCTGCTTGATTCTCTCTTCTTCTCCTCCTTGCCTCCACCCGCTAGCTTGCACACATGCGTGCTCTTTCTCTCCCTCAAAAATAAATAAATAACTCTCCAATATTGAGAAACAACTTATAGCATAGTAGTCTGCAATTCCCAATTCAATTTTATTTACCAAACACATATATAACATTTATTGCCTCCATTTGTTAAATGCTAAAGTAGGGATATAGCTTCAGGCTAGTAATAAAGTTTCTCAAACTTTCATATTTTAGGAGTCTATATTTCTCACGGAAAGGAAAAAAAATTTAAAATAAAGGTCTTTTTTTAAAAGATTTTATTTATTTATTTGACAGACAGAAATCACAAGTAGGCAGAGAGGCAGGCAGAGAGAGAGAGGAGGAAGCAGGCTCCCCCCAAGCAGAGATCCCGATGTGGGGCTTGATCCCAGGACTGGATCATGACCTGAGCTGAAGGCAGAGGCTTTAACCTGCTGAGCCATCCAGGCACCCCTGAAAATAAGGGTCTTTTTCAGCCTAGTAGAAGACAAATCAGGAAGGTACATTTTAATGCTATGAATGAGCTTGTAAGTTTTTAGCAAAAATTCTACTGAAACATATATCTGTTCAGAGGTTTGTGAGACTGATTTGTCTTGGAGGTATCTAATCAACCACCTGGTGCTCTTAGAACAAATGCTACAAAGATGAAATAATCATCACCTTAAACATAGTACTCTAATATTTTAATTAAGGAAATTCAAAATCTCTTCCCAATGGGTTTGATTTAACATTATATTTGATAGTTTGTATTATCCAGAACTGGTAGGCAGAATAATTACGCTCCCCCAAATATGTACACATACCAACCCCTAATACTTATGAATAGGTTATGTTTATGGTGAAATGGAGTTAAGGTGGCAGATGGGGTTAATGTTTGTTGATGAGGACTTTGAGAGATTATATTGAGGTATCCAGATATGCCCAATATAACCACAAGGGTCCTCAAAAGTGGGAGGAAGAAGGAAATAGGAGTCAGAGAGAGTATGTGATGTGAGACTCAACCATCTGTTTCTTGCTTTGAAGATGACGTAAGAGGCCATAAACCAAGGAATGTGAGTAGCCTCTAGAAGCTAGAAAAGGCCTGGAAATGGATTCTCCCCTACAACTTCCAAAAAAGGAATGCAGCCCTGCTGACAGCTTGATTTTAGCCCGATGGAGGCCATTTTGGATTCTTGATCTTCACAACTGTAAGATTGTGTGGTTTAAGATATGATCCTTTTAGTTATTTGTTACAGCTGCAAAAGGAAACTTAGTATACACGATGTTCCTCCATCTAATTCTTTATTTAATAGTTGAGGTTTCTAATCCTTTGAAACTATCAGTTTTCTTATCTTAAAAACTGGAATAATTTCTATCTCCTGGTTTGTAAGAGTATGAAGCATATATATAATGTTAAATCAAACCCATTGTGAAGAAATTTTGGTAGACAAATCACTCTCACAGACCTCTGAACTGTGGAATAAAAAAAAAAAAACTTACAGAAGGCCACCCCTTTGGCTCAGTCAGTGGAGCATGTAACTCTTGATCTTGGGATTGTGGGTTCAAGCCTGCATGTTGGGAGCAGAGATTACCTAAAAAGAAAAAAAAAAGAAAGAAAGAACCAACAGAACATGTCATTCTCATACTTCTTGAGCTGTCATTCTGCCTATATCTTGAGAAAAAATAATAAGTATATCACCTCAGCCTTCAAACCCTGATAGCATTACATTTTTTATATGTTCCAGAAGACATTAGATTACAGGACAGAGAAGTGGATCCAACTGGGCCAAAGACTGAAAAATTGGTGGCTCATCAGCCATTTCAACCCTGAAGATGCATAGAGATGTTGACCTTTCTTACGTGATTTTTTTATCCTTTTTTTTTTTCAAATTTCTAAATCAGTTCATATTGAAAAATCAGGAATCTCAAGGTTTTGTTTTTGTTTTTGTTTGCAAATAAACATCATGTGATAGTTGTTTGGCAATACTGGCCTATTTTTCTGCAAGCTGACAACATGCAGAAGGTGAAGAGCAGCCATCCAGTTGATGGGAGAATGCTTCTCAGCTTTGGTTCTGCTCCTTTTATACCCAGCCCATTTAACTGCCAAGACCTGATAGATGTTTGCACCTGGGCCCCTTATTCTGGGCTAATATCCCGGAACATACCAAGGAGAGTGGCTCCATCCACAACCTCTGTAGAAGGAAGGTAGTACATGGAAGGAGGGGAGAAAGCCTGTATGCAGCTTGTGGGCAACTATCGAAAAGACAAAATGGAGACTGTCCACTTGGGTTTTGAAGGACAGAGAGACCTTATGAGTTTAGAAACCTAGAGTGAGAAGGTGTGAGGCATGGAGAGAAGGGAGTGAGGCCCAGGAGAGAAGGGAGCTAGAAAACTTAGGGTTTACTGATTTTTTTTAGTAGAAAATCAGCTAAAAATAAGAACATCTACTAGTAACTGAGCATTTCTAGGTGTTGAACTGTGCGTGGACATTTATAGGGGAGTCTTCCAGAAAGAGCTTAGGGGGCAGTGAGGGTTTGCTCAGACAGGAGGACAAAGGGAGAGGCTCATTTATTTGTGGGGACCCATGGAAGTCCTCGAAGAACTTATGGAAGTTATGGGGATGGGACTTCGGAGCAAAGGAGTGATGGCCATCATTGATACACCCAGGACTCTGCAATCCAACAGCTGTCAACTATATAAAGAATTCATCACTTACACTGCCCTGCCTATGATTTTGTAATTGAGGTGGTTTATACCAGCCATACAAATGGGCTGAAGCTTCTCCCAATTGAGTATCTTTTTATTTTATCAGCTTCTTTTTAGCATGCCTCAAAATTTTCAAAAAGTTATACAAAGAGTTTGGTTTTTTTTGTTTTTGTTTTTCAAAAAAATGATTCCTCCTTCCCAGCACCAGTGAAGGTCCTTGGAAACAGGAGAGAAATATAAATCAGAATAACCTTTCTAAAGGGCAATGTAGCAATCAAGTCAAAAGCCTCCTATACGTGCCTAACTCTGACCCAGTAACTTCATATCCTTCATTCTTAATATCCTAAGACATGCTTACAAAGCTACTCATCACAAACTTGTTTCTAATGACACTTGGAAACCACCTAAGTTCCCCCAAACAGTATACAGTCCGGGCAGGGGAATTACGCAGCCAATTAACATGACAGAAAAGCAAAGAGTTTTCTGCCTGGAATATATCCATGCCTGATGTTAAGAGAGGAAAAAAAATGGTTTAAGCGGTATTTAAATCCGTGTTTATAAAAATATTTGCTCACTCCTAATAAAATGAACATAGATGTTAGCAGTCATCTCTGGATGACAGGTGTGTATGGCAGGCTCTGCTTTTTATCTGCATATTCCTGATTCTGCCCTTCTTCCCAAAAGAATCTTTCCTTTCTTTGGAATCACAATGGCAAAGAACATTTTCCAAAATCTCTTGTACCTAGAGGTTTGACCAAAGGAGAGGGTTCAGCAGGCTGCCAGTGGCTTTCCTGGAGGACCAGTCACTCCCTCTCAACCCCCCACCTTCTTCCTGTCTGGGGTAGAGGCAGCCGTTGGAGTTGCAGAAGGGTAAAGACCACTTGCTAAGAAGAGTAGAAAACTCTCACATGCAGGTGCCATACACATTTGTGCACAGGTACTTGTGTGAACATATACTTTCATTTCTCTGGGAGAGCAGTCTTTGGGTTGTATGGAAAACACATACATAATTGATAAGAAAGTGAGAAATCATTTTCCCTGGAGGCTGTACCATTCTGCATTCCTATACCATAATAGTAGATGATGGACTGGAGCTAGATCTGCTGACTGCTAGTCCAAAGATCTTTCTTCAAAATTACCCTCTCCTAAATTTACTTTTCAATATGTTCTTAGGTATACTAACCCAACATTTTCATATAACTGTACTGAATGAAGGCCATCAAATGACTGACATTTGTTATCATTTTATTATATTCCCACATCTAGGTGTCAGCTCCTTCTCATCTCCTAGATCTGTGACTCAACATCATTTCTACTTTATCCAAGTTGGAGAAACACAGTGAGATGTACAAAAGGATGTCATGGAGGTTTCCCAGCCAGCAGCAAGCAAAAATGTGGCAAGATGTGGAAGTCTCTGGGAGAGCTGGTGATGGATGTTGCTAAAATCTCAAATGATGGCTTCAATCTTCAGAAGATTTCTTGAAAGGACTTAAAATATCTTCTTAGTAGATGTTGAAAACTCCTGTACTCCATTTCTCATCAATGCATCCTTCCCATGAGCCCAACAGTGATTTTTCACAGACATTTGACATTCTAGATACCGGAATTCTTTATAGTTTCTGTGACTTTGAGAATTTCAAAACTGTAATATAGAATCTCCATCCCTTCCAGAAAGTAACATATTTTTGTCTACTTTATTAGATATCTATTTTGATTATTTTGGGCAGACATTTGGAGGAACATATGAGGCAGAAGTTCAAGATCTTATGAATAAGAGCCATTTTTCACCTCATTTATCCCTGTTGAAACAGTGGAGGGAACTTACTAAACAAACAACAGTCTTGAAAAATACTACAGTTATCTTCCAAAAAGTTCAAAGAGGTAAATTCCCCATACAAAAATCATGTTTCTGTGGAACTATAGAAATGCATAAACAATGAATTCCGTAACACTTTAAAGAAATTTAAAAAATAAGTAAATAAAAATTAAAAAACAAAAAGAAGAAGAAGAAGAAACGACACTTTTTTTAAGAGAGAGAGAGGGAGAGAGAGAATCTTGAACAGACTCCACACTGAGCACAGAGCCTGAGACAGGGCTCCTTCCCATGACCCTGAGATCATGACCTGAGCTAAAATCAAGAGTCTGACTCTTAACCAACTGAGCCACCCAGGGGCCCCTAGAAACACTGTAAGTGATATTTTGGTCACATTTAAGGTAAGCTAATTTAACAAATAGACCTCAAATTGCATGATGTTTCAAGCACCAGGGAAGTTTGGTGTGCGAATGTACCCTTCCAGGTCCATGAGGGGGTAGGGCTGGGGGTGGGGTGAGAAAGGAATGGTTGATACATCAGCAACACAGATGAATCTTAGACTGATCATGCTGAGTCTTAAGGTCTCCGGTCCAATCCCTGAGTTGACACAAAGCACCTCCAACCAGCACATGAGAGAGACTTGGAAACACTCACACAAGGAGTGGTACATACCATTTTCCACTGCTCACATTCCATTGGCTTGTTCCCTGGTCCCCCTTAAAGGCACCAGGATAGGGAAATAAAGTCCTTCCCAGAGTAGCAACTGCCTGGACACAACTCCAACCTATGGATGGGGCAATAGCAGTCTTGGATGGATAGTGAGCTCTGTTTCACAATTTACTGGTCAAAGAATTTGTCATTTGTTCAATTGATTTCTAGAATATCCTAGGACATTAAGACAAGTCTTGGATTTTTTTCCCTCTAGATCTTTTCTTCTCTATTTTTTCCAACTGCCTAATGCTTTCATTTTTATCAACAGCATTCAGTCTAGGCAAGAGATGATAAAAGCCGGTATCTGACAGTGTTTTTAGATTGTGCTTCTTACTCTGTCTCTCTCTATTCCCATCTTCAGCCTTAGGTGTACATTAAATCTTCACAGTCCTTATGTCATGATTCCTAACTCCCATTGTGTATTTCACCTCTGTGGTTCTTTTTGCCTTGAATCCTCAGTTCTATCCTCTAATTACTGACTTCCTGTCACTAACATCTAATTTGCCCTTTACCCTTTGAGATATTTTCCACATCTTTTTTTAATTTTCATGATTCCTCTGAATTTCCCTCTTCTTTGTGTACCAACCCCTACTCTTGACTTACAGAGTCTATTCTATTAACTTTTCAAACATATTAATTATACTTATTTTTAAATCCTTACTGCAGATTTGAAATAGCTGCAAACTAGAAATAACCCAAATGTTCACCAACTGATGACTGTATCCCTCCTAGAAGGATGTTCTCTGTGTGCTTACGTTCTTTCTTTACCTTACAGCACTTTGGGGGTGGGGCTGTTTT
The DNA here is from genome assembly GCF_922984935.1 of Meles meles. Classification (NCBI taxonomy): domain Eukaryota; kingdom Metazoa; phylum Chordata; class Mammalia; order Carnivora; family Mustelidae; genus Meles; species Meles meles. Next base: position 177,465,540 of record NC_060068.1, on the reverse strand, counting down.
GGGGAGACATACTTTGCCTCCGTTGTGAGATTTTGCAGTGAGAGAGTTTTATAATTTATCTGTCTCTGCCTGGTCCACAATATTTTATCAGTTACAGACTAAATTTTTGTCCATCAGCATTACTGAAGCATATAAATAATACGAAATGAATTTTAAGGTAAACTTTGATAATCTTTGACAAATAAATGCAATAATGTAACCATAAAAGTAATTTCTATTACCCCAGAAATTTTCCTTGGAAACAGTGCATTCTCTACCTTAATCACTAGCCCCAGGCGACCACATATCTATTTTCTGTAACTACTATTTTGCCTTCTCTAGAACTTCGTGTAAATGGAATAGTAGATCATGTAATGTCCCTTGTGTGTGCTTGCCTTGTTGCACTTAGTCCGATGCTCTTGAAGTTCATTTACGTTGTCATAAGTATCCATAGTTTCTTTTTATTACCGAGCCCTATTTCGTTACATAGGTATACTGCAATTTGTTTATCATTTGCTAGTTGATTGCTGGATGTTGGGCTATTTTCACTGATTTGCTACGACAAATCAGATGGGAATTTTGCATACAAGTCTATGCACAGACGTACGTTCTCATTTCTCTTTGAGTAACTAGGATGGATTTCTGGATTTTGTAATAAACATATGTTTAGCTGTATAAAAAAGATTTCCGAACTATTTTCCAATATGACTATTCCATTTTGTATTTTCACCATCTACGAAACTGTTCTCTTTACTCCACATTCTCACCAATACATATCGTCAGTGTTTTTAATTTTAGACACTGCAGTCGGTGTGTAGTGGTATGTCACTGTGGTTTAAAATTGCGTGTCCCTAGTGACAAGGATGTCAACTGTTTGTTCATGTGTCTCCGCATCCACATCTCTTTGGTGAAGTGCAGGTTCAAATTTTGTGACTTATTTGTTGAGGTTATTGACTTCTAAAATTTTTTTAGTATTCTGGATACAGGTTACTTCCCAGATTTTTTTAGCAGATATTTTCTTCTAAAGTATGGCTTACCTCTTTTATTTCACTAACAGTGTCTTTCAAATAGTGAGTTGTTTCGTTTGTTTTGTTTTAAAGATTGTATTTATTTATTTATTTAATAGACAGAGAGAGAGAAAGAGAGACAGTGAAAGAGGGAACATAAGCAGGAGAGCGGGAGAAGGAGAAGCAGGCTCCCCGCTGAGCAGAGAGCCCAATGCTGGGCTCAGTCCCAGGACCCAGAGATGATGACCTGAGCTGAAGGCAGAGGCTTTAACCCACTGAGCCACCCAGGTGTCCCAAATAGTGAGTTTTTAATTTTGAAAAAGTATAATTTATTGTAGTTTTCCTTCACAGGTTTTGCTTTTTGTGTCCTAGAAATCTTTGCGTGACTCAAGTTCACAAAATACTTTAGTCCAGAAATTCTATTGTTGTAATTTTTGCCCTTAGAGCTGATACATTTTGAATTTTCTGTATAAAGTATAGTTAATTATTGTGAATTATTTTTCTGTATGTATAAATCCAATTGTCCCTGAAGAATTTTTGGAAAGAACTATACGATTTGTTTCATAAAAGGCCTTAACTAGGGGTCTATTTCTGGATCTAAGGAATATACTTACATGTCCCATCCTCCCTTCCACCATGCTGCTGCCCATGACTATATACTATTACTACACATGTAATACATATACAGTACACTGTTTCTACTTTATCTTTAAACAGCCATTTATTTATCTTTTAGGGAGATGAACTTTAAAAGTGCCTTTTCTGTTACCTATACATTTATCATTCCCAGCACTGAATATCCTTGGAACCATTTTCCCTATCTGGTGACATCTTTTCTTCTTTTTGAAGAACTTTCTTGAATGTTCCCTGTGGTTAAGGTTTGTTGACAATGGATTTTCTTTCATTTGCATGAAAAAAAGTGGGTGTTTTTGTCTTTGCTTTTAAAACCTATTTTCCTAAAAATAGACAGGATTTCTTACCAGTGGTTCAACCATGTCATTCCATTTCCTCCCTTAGCATAGTTTCTGTCAACAAGTCCGATGCTCTCTTAGTTTTTTCCCTCTATATAATGTCGTATTTTCTCTAGGAGCTTTCAAGACGTTGTCTTTATCAATGGCTTTCAGAAGGTTGGTTATGATGTTCCTTGCCATTTTCTTCAGGTTTCTACTACAAAAAGTTTGTTGATCTTCTTGACTATGTGGGTTTATAATTTCCCTCAAAGGTACTACATTTTTGGACATTATTTCTTCAAATATTTTTCTGCCCCTTCTTGTCTTCTATTCTTTTCAGACAACAATTACATAAGTGTGAGACTATTTGATATGATGCACAAGCCACTGATACTTTGCTTATTTTTCTAGTCTTTTTTCTCCCTTTTCCTCATTCTGGATATTGGCTATGGCTATGTCTTTAAATTCATTAACCTTCTCTTCTGAAGTGTATTTTTTATTCCAGGTGGAACTTTCATTTCTATCTTTTTCATATAATATGACTATATATTATATGACTTTCCTCATCATGTACATGTTCTCCTTTTTACTTTTGAGCATTAAAAGCTTATTTATATTCACCGTTTTACTTTTCTTATCTGTTAATTTTATTATCTATCTTTATAATTTCCAAGCTTAGTTTTAATCAATTGGTTATTCTCCTGGCTAGAAGTCATGTTTTCTTGCTTCATTGCATGCTTGATATTTTATTTGTGTTGCTTAATGTTGAATTTTATTTTATTACTGTATAGAGTATTGGGACCTCTCCTGGTCTTAGATTGGCTTAATCACTTCAGGATTTGCTTTTAAATTTTGTTAGGGAGGGTACAGAGAAGATTTTGTCATTATAGACTAGCTTTCAGCATTTATTTCTGTATTAGATTTTTCCACATCACATAGCTATAGGTTCTTCTTTCCCATGGACTAGTTTTCCAACCATAGGGCGGAACCAGTTCCCACATAGGCCTGCGGTTCCTATGTTGTGAGAACAGGTTTTTTCTCTTTATGTCATGGATAAGACTGTCATCCAAGTTCCTGACCCCATGCAAGAGGCTCAGTTTCAGTTCCTTCCAACACAATAATTCAGTCCTCTCAGAAGCATTACCTAGTTCCAACTGTACCCACCTCCTTCTCTGCAAAGATATCTACCACCGCAGTTATAACCTGCATGATCTTCGGTTTTAATAGAATATTTAGTTTAAGGGATATTAGACACTTTAGTAGAACTTTCTGGATGGTAAAGTCTTAAGGATGACAACTTTTCTGTAAATGGATTGTACTTCTTTAGAAATAGTTTTTGAGTATGCCCAGAGTGGACAGCATGAGAATAGGGGATTTAGGATACACTGGTCACATTACTTTTCAGGTATTATGACAGCCGCGCAGAGCAGCTTTTCCAATGCAATGTAAGAAACATGATAATTATCTTTTTAAGAAAACCCGAATATTGGCTGTATTCTCTGTAATGAGCCCATTTGTGAGTTTCCTGTGTTAATTCGCTTCAGTCTGTCAAAATTTTGTGAATAACAATGCCCAGTTATGGCAGTATGGATGTAGGAGTGAGACTTGCCTGGATTTTCCCCCTAAATCCCTTCCTCTCCATTGTTTCCAACATCGAATCCTTTTCTGTTCATTACCCATGTCCAACTTGGCAAGGTGGTGAGTTGTCACCCCTCAGGGTACTACAAACACATTCAAAGGACATTGATCTTTGTGTCAAAAAGGATGACCTTCACAAGCCCCCCAAATTTTTATACAACCCAACAATAAAAATTATTACCTAGGTCCCAATTTAATTTTATTACACTGTTGAAACTTGCTTTCTGAAAAGCTTCCAGAAAATACACAGACTGCATTGGAAAGTGAACAGTGATGGGTTTGAAGATACACAAGACAGTTGGCCATTTTCTAAGCCCTGAGCTCACCCTGCCTCCTGCTCTCCAGGTGGTCGTGGGGACAGCTGCTGACTGCCAACCACCAATGCAAGCATCAGCCCTGCCCAGGGCCCTCCACTCGCTCCTGACCCCTGCTCTCTCCTTCTTCCTCTCTCCCTGGAATTGCAAATCCTTTTCCACTGGGAGCCTCCGGCTCTGTGGGTGCACATCCCGTCCCAGCAGCGTCCTCCCGCAGCAGCAAGCTGACCTGGAGGGATAGACGGAACCAGCGCCCTTGGCCCCGGTCACAGCTCAGCAAAAGCAGGTCTCCCCGTGCCTCGGCCATCCCTGCCCCCTTCCGTGTCCTGCACATCCGTGGTTCATATGATTGTTTTACCTAAAAAAAGAAGAGGTCCCCACAACTGACAACTACAAGAGATCAAAGTCACTTGTCCTCAGGTTGAGAGTTGCTTTTGTGTTTTGACAAAGGCACAGGAAGTCCACCCACCCCCTGCTGTGGCCTCCTCCTGACCTGACTCCCTTAGCCTCCTCGCCCCGCCCCCCACGCATGCTGCTCCCTCAGACTCCCCTGCCCCAGCCTCCCTGCACCACCCTCCAGCACCCTCACGGCCTCTCCCGGACCAGCCTCCTGCTTTGCCAAAAATGCCCCACTACTGTTTCATCCCTGCCTTTCATCTGCTCCGTTCCTGCCTTTTCCAGTAAGTGACCTCCATCGCAGCGACCTCCCTGTTCCCTGACCCACTCAGCAGCTCCCCACAGAGCCGAGGCCTGGCCCTGGCCCAGGCCGTGGTCCCAGAGCTGGTCCCCGCAGCCTCCTCAGCCGGTCCCGCAGCTGAGCACACTCAGCCCGTGGTGCTGCCAACGAGTAACCGTCCCCAAGCAACAAGGAATTCCAACCTCACCAAGTCTCCTTTCTACAGAATTTTACATAAGGATTTGAACTTTCAGAAAGGCTACCCAACCATAGATTTGTATTTGCACGTGGCTGCTGGGAAAAGTTTGGATCCTGCTGAATTATGTTTATCCAAGTCCGTGCCAGTCCCTCCTCCGTGATGAGGGAGTTGGATGAAGTCCATTGGCCTGATTTACTGAGCGGCCTCCGTTCCGGGAAGCTGCCCGGATGGACTGTGGACGGAGAAGGGAACAGCCCTTCCCTCAGGTGTCCTTGACGCATGAGGACCCCTTCTCCAGGGGCAAGTGCGAAACTCACGGACAGGTCTGTTGTGCCTGCCTCGTGCACCTGTCACTTCCCACCTGCGCCAGACTTTCCTGGAGGGGCTTCCTGGCCCCCTCCCCACACGCGCAGTGATGGTGTCGTTCCGCTTAGGGACAGACCCACCCACGGTCCCCCACAACCGCAGACAGCGAAACGAAGGTGTCCGGTGAGTGCGGAGTTCACTCACCCACCGTCACACTCACCTCTAGCCCCGGGGAGGACGTTCTCTGACCCGGTTCCTTGGAGATCCAGGGGGCAGCAGGGGGGACGGAGCAGGTGTGCTCACGGGGCAGACGGACACCCGCAGCTCCCGTCACACCCCACCCACTGCGAAGGTGCGCGTAGGTGCTCCACAGTCCTCGGGGCCACACAGGTGCTCCGGGGGTTCCCCCACAGGTGCTGCCCAGCACCTGCCCAGACGCTCCACACATCTCCAGCCCGACCGCCCTGTGCCACCCGGAGCATCAGAAGCCCCAGGGCTGTGTTCATGGGCTGGAGCCCCTGTTCTCCTCACCTGAGTCTACTTCCCTCCCTAAATTCAGTAACTTCTGCCCCCACGTCTGCTTGGAGTCGCACCACGCCACACACCCGTCTGGGAAAGCCGGTGGTGTCACGAAGGTGCGGCCTTTGCTCCCCAGTCCCCAGGTCTTAGAAGACAGAAAGCAAGGGGTTCCCCACAGAAGTGGAGAGAGCTTTCCCCCCAACTCATGTCATTCCTCACCGCGATAGCAAACCTGGGTTTAACTTGCCGAGACTCACAGGTCTCTCGCGGAGAAGAGCTCCCTCAAGGGCCTGCCTGCTTGGCCCCAGCAGACAGGGCCTCCGTTGTAGGACTGGGGGAAAGGCAGACCGCCACTTTGTCTGGCCTCCCTGCTTCCTGCCCTCTCCTGCCAACACCCGCGTCTGGCCCACCGCCCACACAGCCAAGACTCCAAAGCATACTTATTCCTTCCTTAAAACACTTAAAAATGTCTAACCCCACACAAAACATTTACACAGAAGGCCCTCTGTTGATCTGGGGTCAAGGTCTCTGACCCTGTGGAGACCGACACGATTCAAGGTCAATGTACCATTCTCCACGTCACCTGCCCTACCTGCAGCCCTCCTCACCCACGTGGCCTCTCGGACCCTCTATCTTTGCTCATCCTGTCCCACCTTGGGGCCACCTGGTTTCTCACCATGGCAGGCCCAGAGCCCTCGGCCGCCACCCCTTCCTACAGCAGGAAAGAGCGTGGGGACCTCTGTCGTCCTGGACATAGGGAAGACCTGGCCTCTTCTGGCCTCTTGCTGCTTGCACAGGACTGGGGTCATGGGACTCACAGCTGTGTCTACGTTCAAAGGGCATAGACGACGAGTAAAGAAAGAAAGAAAGAAAGAAAAGGGCGGCGGGGGTGGGGAAGCACAACAGGGTAACCAGGAAAAAAAAAAAAGCAAACTAAGTAGTTTCTGAAGTGTTATCCCTATTCCATGTTCCTCTCAGAGAAATCACTGAGCGCCTTCCAGACACAGGACCAGGGGCTTTGCCGACATTCCTATACTCCATCCCACAACCCGAGCAGTGGATACACTCATCCTCCTTCTAAAAAGAAACCTCATCTCCCAGGCTCTGGCCGATTGTCAAAGACTCTACCCCCTGGATCCCACGGCTGATGGGCACCCAGCCTTGCTGCCCGAAGCTGCTGCTGCTGCCTGTCACCTAGCTGCTTCTGGACCCGGCTCTGTCCCCAGTGGGGGGAGTGGGGGGTGGGGGAGTAGGTTGGGGGTTGGGGTTGGGGGAGGGGGAGGGCATCAGTGCACGGAGCCCCCACCTGCTTCAGTCTTGGCGCATCACAGATTCCCAGACTTTGGGTTCTTTTGTTGGCGGCTTCCTTAGGAACTGAATCACAAAGAAAAATGCATGTTTATGTTTACTTTGGTTTTCTAAGAAATTTTCTTTTTCGACTGCTCTCAAACACCAGAATTTGGCAAAGGTGACTTGGTAAACTGTTAGGGTGTGCAAGGAAAACCCCACCAAATGGTTTCAGTCCGGCTGGAGGTGAAACGTGCGCCTTTTCCCACCGTGCCTCTTCCTGTGGGCCCCTCCATGCCTGCAAGACCCTGCTGTAAATTCCAGGATCCGTGATGTTTGAACTTGGGTAGCTTTGACCAATTTTCCCAATCCTGATGTCCAGGAAAGCTTTTGAAAATAGGAAACAGTGAAAAATCAAACTGAAAGATCAAATGGGGATTCGTACAGCCGGACCATAAAATAATGCTTTCATCGGCGGATGTTCCTGTCATCTTCTCCAGAAGCTAGGTGGGATGATGACAACCTTGGTCCCCATTTTCTGAAGGGAAGTTTGAAGGCTAGATTTTAGGCTTTTTTTTTTTTTTAACCTAACCTCAGGGCTTTCCATCGTCATCTCTCTTGAAAATACAAAAGGAGATTAGAAACAAGAGCAGGCAAACCACCTATCTTTTAAAAAGCCTCTTCTTTCTCCCGTTATGTCAAGAGCACAGCCCATGGCGATCAGCAAATTTACCTCCTGACCCTGGCCACAGAAACCCTATCTTTTCTGTAACTCTTGAACAAGTTAAAGCATCACACACTCTTTGTTTCAATAATACATACTAAAGGAGAATATTACCTTAGATATACAGAAAACCTTCCTCCCTAAGAGTTGTAAGAATAGTATGTGTTTGAACAAGTCTTGCTGTCATGATGCGAGGACAGAGAGCAGCTCTGTTCTAACAGCTTATTCTGTAATCCACGGAACATTCAAGACTCTAAACATTTCCCTTCCCACGGGCACCTGTACAACGGATAATCATGACTTATTTATGTGTTGTGGAACTCTAAACCGCCCCCAAATATGCCTCCAATCCAACTGGTCCACTCCTTCCCCATGATGGACACATGTCTGTTCTGATATTCAGACCCTTAGTCTGAAAGCACATTTCCCCTCTTCCAATGCCGTGGGATTTTTCTTTCTTCTTCTTCTCCTTCTTCTTTTTTTTTTTTTTTAACTGTACAACATCCCAGTTGCCACAGAGTGTTTAGTAAAATTCTTTATATATTATTCACATTATCTTCCCATTTGTAATAAAAGCAATAATAGCGACGACATATTGGTTGAACAATTTGTATGTGTCCGGGCCTTTTGCTACATGCTTTTCCTGTATTATTTCAATGAATCACCCAAATAACCCTATGTTATAGATGTATTATACCTGTTTACAGATGAGAAATGAGGTCCAAAGACGTGAACAGCCCCAAGGTCACCCACCAGCAGGGGACAGAGGGGATGTGGGAACTCAGCTCAACACCACACCCTGCCATCAGGGGTCCTGGTCCTTTGGAAGGGAGCGACATGTACAGTTGTCTTCCCCGACGACTCTGCCTTCTCCGGATCCAGCCAGCAGCGGTGAGGAGCAGGTGGAGGCTCAGTGCATCAGTGTACATGCGCAGCAGGGGCCTCACTGGCATTGGCCGTGTCATCTTCTCAAATGTGGCCAGATCAGTCATTCCACTGCAGCCGAGACTCCTTTCTCTTTCCATTCTGATTCCCACTCTCTCCATCACATTTCCACTTCTCTCAGGTGGTGCTGGAGTGGCTGTGGGCATTGCTGGGCGGGGGGGTCCTATGGGGAGACTGAGCTGGGGATCCGTGTCGTCTGGGCTTGGGGAAAATGTATGTGGTTGGCAGTCACCACCCTCTGCCATGTCCTCCACGTGCAGACAGAGGGGTGAGGCTGGAGGGCCGTCCTGCTGGGCAAAGCCCCTGAGGTCCGACAGTGAGATTTGATTTCTGTGAGTAATCGTCTAGTTATCTCAGCTCGCCCATAAATGAAGGCTGTTAGAGACGTTCCAAAATTTGGACACTTCAGTAATCTTAGAAATAATTTAAAGATGTTGAAATTTTACATGTGATTCCATGTACCGAGGTGACATTGATAATAGATTGACCTCGACTAACAATTGTTTTCTATTCTCAACATGGGGAAAGATATTGTGAAAGTGTTACATGGTGAGTCAAACGGTGCCAACCAGACGTGTGGGGAACTATCCCAGATGTGTCTGAGGCAGTTGAGTAACACAAGTGCATTGTTGTTTCTCTTGACTTGATTAGATATGTAGATTCTATCCGATTTTTTTACATTGGAAGTTTGTAGGGATTTCTAAATCTAAATAAGTATTTTCATTCTCGATTTTGTACCAGGAATTTTATATTCCTTTTCTTTCAAAAGGCCCCCTGAGTTACAGATACTTCAGATGCTTTAAAAACGGGATCTGGGGGCGCCTGGGTGGCTCAGTGGATTAAGCCGCTGCCTTCGGCTCAGGTCATGATCTCAGGGTCCTGGGATCGAGCCCCGCATCGGGCTCTCTGCTCCGCAGGGAGCCTGCTTCCTCCTCTCTCTCTGCCTGCCTCTCTGCCTACTTGTGATCTCTCTCTGTCAAATAAATAAATAAAATCTTTAAAAAAAAAAAAAAACGGGATCTGTCCCTAGGCAGGTGCTGTAAAAATGTGTATTTCACCCTGAGTTAAGTGAAAATGACTACAAATCCACGAAAGATGTTTCTCCAGATTCAGAAAGGAGTCCTTCTAGCTGCCATGCTTACATGAGTGTGTGTCCCCTTGTCTTTCTGTTTGCTAACAGAAGCAATTTCTAGATTCAGAACAGAGACTGGCCAGTTGTGTTTACTTGTGAGTGTGTGTTCACACCCATGTGAGCCTTCTCTCCTCATCGTGTCCCCCCCGCAGCCACCCACTCCCAGCACACACCTCCTGAACACCTTCTAGTGCTGGCGTGCAGTGGGCCACCGGGTGGAAATGAGAGAAAGGCAGGGGCGTCCCTACTCTTCGGGGGCTGCCGGTGGAGGGGACACAGAGTCTCAGGGTCACACGGAGAAAGCTAAGGCAGCCTTGAGGGTCCTGAAGGGAGGAGCCTGCTGGGAAGAAGACCTGCCCCTTCCGCTCTGTTCCTGTCCATTCGCATACTGCCTTTCTCTCTTTCTCTGGAGGAAGTTTATCATTCCTGGAGCCCAAACTGTCTGATTCTCCATCTGTCGGTCTGTCTGACCCTCTCATTCTCTGTCTCTCTGTACTCTTCCTTCTGCCTCCCTCCATGTCTTCCCATTTTCTCCCTCTCAGGCTGACATTTCAAAGCACTTCTACATAATTTTAAATACCAGGATTGTATAGGGTTCAGGTGCTCAGACATTTGTAGGAAAGCTTTGATCTACCCATAGGCCACCTTGACTTTGTTTCACTCATAAAGGGAACAATCACACCTCCTTCCATGAGCCAGCAGGCTACTCTGAGGATTCCACTCCTTAAGAGATAAGCATGCACTTTGGTTTAAAAATCTATCTATCATCCATCCATCTACCCATCCACCCATCTACATATCATGTATCTATAATTATTGTATTTAGTGCTATTAAAGACATGCAATTTTTTTTCATTTTTTTCTTCTGAAATAAATTAAATAAAGAATTTAAATAAAGAATGGCAAACTAAATATTTGGAGGAAATGAATATGTAGTACAAAATTTTGGGGGAAAAATACCTCAGAACATGTGCTCTCAATAATCTAAACTATTAAAACGGGAAATATTTCAAAGACCTGAACTCATGTCAAGGAACAAACTATTTAGGGAGTTACCATGGGCTTCGGGTGACCCCATCACTCCTGAACTGAGTTTCCCTGGTGGTACGATGTTAGCCATGTTGTGTTATATTTAATGCGTGGAGCCCCTCTCTGGCTGCATTGTGAACCTCTGAGGGCAGAGAATAGAATCAATCCCTCTTTGTTTCACCACTGTTACTCCTGAATTAAGAAATTTGCATCTTTGGATGGACTCGGTTTGCTACTCCTTGCTTGACACACCTTAAGCACGGAGTTTTCCAGCATTTTCCAGTGTAGCCAATTATCTTGCTGGGGCTGCCATAACGCAATACCATAGATGGGTGACTTTAATGACAGACATTCATTTTCTCACGGTTTGGAGACCAGACGTCCAACATCAAGGCAACAGCAAGTTTGGTTTTGGTCAGGACTCTTCCTGGTGCCTGGCTTCCTTCCCACTGTGTCTTCTCATGGTCTCCTCAGTGAATGTGCAGAGAGAGAGAGAGCAGGAGAGCTCTTTGGCATCTCTTCTAATAAGGACACTTATTATACGGGTCAGAGCCCCACACTTATGACCTCATCAATTATTTCCTTCCAGGATCCTTCTCCTAATACAACCTCACTGGAGGTCAGAGCTTCAATAAATGGATTTGGGCAGAAGGAGTAGAAAGTATTCAGTCCATAACAGCTTAGTGAGCAGAACCAGACACAAAGTCCTATTTTCACATCAAACTGGGACTTGCATGTGTGTCCTCATTCCCACTGCTCCCAGCACTTTGCTGACACAAGCTGGATTTCCAATTCCCCCAGCTTCATTCAGGTCAAAAAACCACTCAGCTGCAGAGCCAGACATGGACATGATGGGCGTGGTCTCACTCTGAGTATTTGACTTTTTTCTACATTATTTTTTTCTCAGTACAGTCCTAGTCCTCTTCTCATCTCCAAACACAGACACACATTCCAAGGTGCTGCAGTACGCCACGCTCAGGGAGGCTGAAGCCCCCAGCTTCTACCGGGAGGCTGAACTGATGGAGAGCACCACAGCCTGGCACCCAGCTTACAGAACGCTTTCCAGGAGGATTAATGGCCAAATGGCTATTCTACGAGCGCCTGTCAGTTCCCTGGATTATGATCTACCGTGTTTCAGGGAGACTTTCTGTTCTTCCCCTCAGTCCCTTCAGGCCTAATCACCTTTGTGCCCTCAGCAGGTTGGATCACCTGAAACGTGTCCCCTGTCCCAGCTTCTCAGAGAATGTAATGACACCACTTGTCACGCAACCCCAGTGACCTCTCACTGTTAATTTCCTGCTCTAGCAACTGGCCGTCCAGTCAGACACTGCTTCTCCCTCAGACACCTTTTTGAAAGGTGTGGGATAAGGACGATAGAATATAATTCCTCAGGGCGTTGTCCATTTCTGGAATCCATAATGGATTCTACATTATGCCAGCAAAGCCAGAGAAGACCTAGGACTGTACATATAGCATGCTGGACTGCTCTAGAAGGAGCTGTTGCCCACACCGCCTGACGTGACAGCACTTGGACACAGGGCTCACAAGTTCTAAGGGTATAGGTGAATCCTCAGTGAGGCCTGCTCCTCCCATCTTCCCAGGTTGTGTTTCTGGTTCTAAACTTAATGAGAAAAGCATCAGCACCAGGAGTGCCCTTCATGATGGTCCCAGCTTAGGGCAGACCAGGAGAACACATCAAGTAAGGACAGAAGGAAGTTGGTCTGCTTGGAAGGTTTCTGAGAGGGGACAATTCAGAGAGGACCAGGTTTAATTTAGACTGTATCTCATGACCCTGACAGTCAGAAGAACCTTCTGGAGGAGATGATGCCCCCTCACTTTCATCCCAGATTTGATGACCATAACATAGCTCCCTGACTGAAGTGACCTACTGAAAACACATTTGTTGATTTCAACATGGGAAATGCAGGGGTGAGGAGGCAGGGCAAGGAAAGGAAGCCAGAGGAGAGGAGGGCAAGGATGAAGGGAAAGAGTGGGAAGGACTGGGGCGCCTGGGTGGCTCAGTGGGTTGAGCCTCCGCCTTCAGCTCAGGTCATGATCCCAGGATCCTGGGATCGAGCCCTGCATCAGGCTCTCTGCTCAGCGGGGAGCCTGCTTCCTCCTCTCTCTCTGCCTGCCTCTTTGCCTTCTCATGATCTCTCTCCTTTCTCTGTTAAATAAATGAATAAAATCTTAAAAAAAAAAAAAGAGTGGGAAGACTGTGAGGTTTAAGGCATAGATAGTCCTTAAATAGTCACTGGGGAATCCTGAGGAGTGGAATACAGTGTTATCTGGAAACTTCAGTTCCGGGCATTCATCCAATGTTTCTTTTATTCCCATCAGCTTCTGCCTATTGCTAGCTCCTTCCCTATGCAGTTCAGATATTCTGGTGCATCCCTCTCGCTAACTACCTACCAGGATCAGCACCATCCTGCTTCAGTGTCCTTCTCTCCCATCCAGCCAAAACTCAAAGGGACAGCAAGCCTTCTTAAATTCTAAAGATCCTTAATCCTTAATAGAAAAGAAAAGTAGAAGGTGTATAAATAATTTAGAACAACTGTTTATATAATGAGAAAAAGTTAACATCTATTTTCTCATCTTTCTGGAACTGACAGACTAAACTTCTTTAGCAATTTTCTACCAGAAGTTGATGGTGTTTGAAATGTTAGACAAAAATAGTGAACTGTGTTTTCCATATTTTGACTCAATTACTGAAGTGGATGAAGTGGAAATCAAAATGACAGATATTTAAATTCTGAAATATGGGTTTGGTTCTTTGGACTTATCTAATCAATTAGTGCTAAATGTCTAGCATCATATAATTTTTGAATTCTAATTTTTTAAATAAGCATGAAAATCAGCAGAGTTTATATTATCTTTATGATTCAGGAGATTTGTGCTAAAAGTCTTCAAACACAATAACCTCTTTTAGGAGCAAAACAACTACAGACCCTACAGAAATGCATCATGCCACCCTGGACTGGGTACTACTTTATCTTGTTTTCAGCCCTCTGTGTATTTTGAGGAAAACAGACCTAAATAATCTCAACCTCAATTTTCTCATTAAAATATAATAACTGGGGCTCCTGGGTGGCTCAGTTAAGCTTCTGACTCTTGATTTCAGCTCAAGTCATGATCTCTGAGTCATAAGATCAGGCCCTGCATTGGGCTCTTCACTCAGCCAGGAGTCAGCTTGGGATTATCTCTATCCCTCTCCCTATACTCCTTCCCCCACTTGTATGCTCTCTCTCTAAAATAAATTTTCTTAAAGAGGTATAATAACACTTTAAAACCTTTGAAAAATTAATAGAATGATGTAGAATTCTTGCTTTGGGAATGCAGATACAATATCCATCTCTCATTTCCACGTTTGGTTTGACAACTGAGCAAGTTCTTTGTACCTTCGACATAAATTATAAAAACAAAATGATTTATTGTTTTTTTGAAAAGACTCAGAATCAGGTATTGCATTTTTCATAAAGAAAAACGGAGTAACTACAAGTCTGTATGCACTGGATGAGATAAATAATCCTTAGCTAGTTTCAGTCCTTTGTTTCCCACCTGCCTCCCTTGCCATGAAGAATAAAGGAAACCTGCCTCAGTTAGAATCTTTACATCTACTTTTGCTAATTCTCACATCTATCCAGGCCACTTCTTTCCCAAGTATACCAGTTGTTCTAGCAAAGTATTTGCAATTTATCATAATTATTCAATATTTATGAGTGCTGGATATAATGAACGTTTCCAAAGAATTATGTCTTAATTAGTTTCAGGTATGAGCAACAGCACAGCTTTCAGGAAGAGGAGAATGACGACCCCAAATTGTGTAACTTTTACACAAATCTTGTTAGTTACTCAGTACAGTAATGTTCAGTTATAATGGGATTGTTCCCCATCAACAGGCTAAATGTTGCTAAAAATAGGCTTTCTTCAAGCAGAATGAACCTTTTCCCTGTTTATGGGATTAATTGGCTTAAAATACCAGTTTGCATTTATTCAAACTTAGAAGACATGGAACGTAGGATGCCTGGGTGGCTCAGTTTGTTAAGGATTTGAACCTTGATCTCATCTCATGTCTGGATCTCAGCACTCTTCATCACAGGGTCATGAGTCCAAGCCTCACATTGGGCTCTACTTAAAAAGAGAGAGAGAGAGAGAGAGAGAGAGAACTTGTTTCAATTAATTGTTGAATTATAGCTGCCAAGATTTGTGAAAGGATGCCCTCTTTTCTTTTGAGAAAGGCCCACCAAACCTGGATCTCATAATGTATTCTGGTCTCAGGAAAGAGAAGAACCGGAAACATTGTTTTCTCCTTGGAGGAGAGTTGAAGATCTACAAAGCTCGGTGGGGGAGAAGCAAGATGGGAAGTGAAGCCTATAAGTGCCTTTCCCGTTTTCTCCATTTTCTAACCAAATGTAGGGCCATCAGATGATCTTTAACACAAGGTGATGATGATCTCTTTGGGACTGTGTAGGTGCCATGCCCTCTTCAATCTCATGCATTTACTCCCTTCAACTTCTTTCTCCACAGAAGACCCAGAGCACTTGAGAGAACAGATCTTGGCATGAACCACACCACCCATCCTTTCATCCCCACCTTTGGGTACCATAGTAGAATGTTGTGGGATTCCCAAATGTGTGTGACCATGCAAATACCTTGTTTTGGCTCATTTATTTTTAGGTTATCTCTAGATTCTAGAATAAGAGTTGGAAAACCTCCTAAATACAGAATCAGGACAGTATTTGAGCAAAGGGAGTTGGATAAATGCATTATCATGAAATGTTTTCTAAGGAGCTCATAGACATTAAAGTGATTAATGATGACTGATACTCTCAGCACGAGTTTGAAGATTTCTGCTTTTCCTCCAGGTGAAGGGAAGCTTGCAGACCCTGAGGCTGAAGAGAAGAGAACTCTCAATGGGGGTGTGCTGAGCCGAGTTTGAACCTGCCTCTGTGCCATACCTCCTGGGGTCTTCAAGGGCCCTTCCCTCTCTATAAATTTAGAGGACTTCACCACTGTCTCTCAAACTTAACTTCACACTAGGAAATTCCACTCTTTCAACAAAACAGATTCTTGGCACTTCCAGCAGGGAAGGAAACAGAAAGGATAAAAATATGGAGAAAGTCACAAAGGAGAATGGTGTTTGGAGGTGTTAGGTGAAGAGGGCCCTGTGAGCTGTGGCATTGCCTTGCATCCACTCTCTGAGGGCTGTTTGGCCACCTGCTGCCCAATGACAGGATTTTCCTGGTTCCTTGATATGGCTACCACCCTCCTTCTCTGAGGGAAGGAGGGTATGTAGCCACCAGGGGGTGCCTGACCCTGGAGGGCACTAGGACCTTGTAAGAAACCAGGAATGATAGCCAGTCTGCGGTGGGGAAGGAGGAAATTAGAGAGGAAAACTGTAGTTGGGCTTTTTTTTTTTTTTTTTATTTGTTTATTTACAGCATAACAGTGTTCATTGTAGTTGGGCTTTTGGCTGGAATGTTACCCTCCTCCTGACTTTCTGAGGAAGGACAGCTTCTGAACCCACTCTTGGGGTGCGCAGTTGACTCTCTTTGGCCATCCGAAATCAAGCCCACACCCGTGACCATCAGAAAGTCATAATTCAGCAAAGTTTTCTCCGTACTCTCTGGTGAGACTCATTTTCAAAATATTAGCAGAAGCTTTTCAAACTAGAGATGAACACTTACAATTCTGTGTACTGTATGAGGAATAATTTTACGAGGGTTCCTCTTGGACTTTATTTCTTCTGTTACACTTTTGGTATCTAGGCTCAAGCGCTTGGCATCACCAAGAACACACACACATTTATCAAATGCTGTCTTGCTTCAGCCCTGGCTCTGACTGGGATTATAGGGGTGAGAGCTTCAGACTCTTTCAAAGAAAATGTATGCCAAGCTGATTAATGAGAGAATAGCCTGTCAACATCGTTTTCTGTTTTGTTGTGTAAACCAAATCAGATCTCATTTAAAGATAAACCAAGTGCAATTCCAGAAAAATAATACTATTTCAGCTATTATTTTAAAGACATTTTAACGACAATTTCCTTTTACACTAAATAGCTACATTTGTGCAGTCAGACACTCAGTCATTTCTGCTCCCTTCACAAGCTAGGTGCCAGGAGACACTTCAAATGGAAATTTACATTATATATTTCAAATAGGTCGGAAAAAGTACTTTAAATGGTATTTCCATTTTATTTTTTAAAGAATGAAGTAGACTCTAAAAAGAGGAGTTGGTTACATATGCATTGTGTGAGAATGTCTAAGGAGCAGAATTGGATCTTTGTAAATACAAAGATTCTGAGAAACAATCCCAAGAAAGAAAATTGTGGTATAACACTTAGGTCACACGCTTTCTAAACAGCCAACTGTAGGTTCTTCATGGAGTCCTTTCAAATTCTAATATTTCATAAACTAGAGATACTCAGAACCCAAACTGAATTGGTCAAGGATGGGATCTTGGTGATATTTAAAAACAAAACAAAACAAAAAACTCTCAGATAATGTGGAACCTTAGCTAATAACCTGTGTTCAGCAGGGACAGAAGAGCCTTTCCCAAGAAGCTTAAAGAAATTATTCTTCTGGGACACTTTCAGCACTAAAGGATATCCAACCTTCTAACCTTCTAATAGGAGAGGGGTCTTCAAACCGTGTAGTCAGCCTGTGTGATCTGGGCAAAATACAGATTTTTAAAAATTAAAGATTAATATTTCATTTCTTGGGGTTAAGAATAGTTTAATTGTCATTAACATGCTTCACTATACATTTTTACTTTATTATATTAATTTTGGCCTCCATATTAAATGGGCTCTTTCAGCTTTTTAGCCAATTAAAAATTTTATATACACATGAAATTACACACATTTTTATATATAATATGTGAATACACACACACACACACACACACAGAGTTGGTCCTTGAACACAGGTTTAAGTTGTGCAGTCCATTTATGTGTGAATTTTTATTTTTTATTAGTACAGGACTGTAAATTTTCTCTTCTTTTTGATCTTTTTAATAACATTTGCTTTTCTCTGGCTTACTTTATTATAAGAAAAGGTACATAACACATACTGCGTAAAAAATAGAAGTACTGATCAACTGTTTCTGTGACTGGTAAGGCTTCTGGTCAACAGTAAGCACTAAATAAAGTTTTTTTTTTTTTTCTCCTGGGGGCGTCAAAAGTTCTATGGGGGTTTTTCAACTGCAGGTGCCAGCTCCTCTAACCGCCACATTGGTCAGCTGCACATTGAACAGTCAAGAAAGAGAGAAAGAGGCCAGGGCATCGTAGACACTGCCTTATGAATGTGACTCCCACTCAAGAGAGGTTTTCCTGGGTCAGGATTCTTCTATGTTCACGCTGATAGTCAGCAGTTAATTTGAGAAAAACCTTCTTTTGGCAAGAAATAATGGAATATGGTGTGCTGGAGAGAAGATGAGTAGAACTTAAGGAAGGAATCATCAACAGTACCTGATGCCAACTCCTAGCGAATTAAAACCCTAGCTGGTTTTCCTGGTCATGTATCTCCTGTTGCCCACAGGAACATTTCTAACACTTCTCGGTTGCATTGCAAAACCATCATGAACTTAGTAGGGCCGATCTTGGCCACCACAAAAGAGGTCTTGGGGTCAGAAGAGCAAACAGGCGTTGGATGGGGGGTTGCCCAGAGGGCTGTCCAGTCTCAATCTGATGAAACCCTCTTCAAGGAGCTGTCACGCCTTAACACCTCTGGAGGCAGAGGGACGTTGAGGCAAAGAACAATCCCACTAAATTGTTTCCTAAATGGTAGGATTTATTTCAATGCTCACATACAATTGAATGAGACAAACTATTTACATAAAACATAAGTACAAAAAATATAATACAATTTATACTGTACATAATCAGGATTCTCTTGTGTTGTCTGAAAGATGTTGGCAGATAGAGATGGTGCGGACGGGGTGCTATGGAGGGAAGACTGCACTCTTAGTGGCACTCACGATCATTCTTCATGAATTTTTTGTTTAAAAAACTGTTTAAATTGGTTTGGATTACAGAAACTGGCAATTACAAGAGCAGTGAGTGAGCACGGCATTTCCCCTTCTTAATAACAGATCATTTTATCTCATGTTTGCTTTCTGGAAAGTTGGGACCTACAGTAGGTGTGGGTTGGTTTCTGCTGATTGGCAGGTAACCCCGCCCCCTACCCCCAGCCAAGCCTCTTCTCAAAATTTCCATAACTGATCCAATGGAGTAGCACATGAGCTCCCTGCCTGGGATGTTCACAAGTGGTATCACAAACTGATTTTTGAAAGCAATGTATCTGTCAGGAGTCATTAAACAACTTTCTTGGATATAGACTTGGACAGCTCTCGAGTGAGGATTTAAGACCAACGAACTGATGAACAGAACACATAAAAGTGAAGACTACTGGAAATGTGTATTACACATTTCTAACAACAAGGTTTTTGTTCCAATGAAACCTTGAAAACCGAATGTAAGGACAGGGGGAAAAAGTGCACCCAACAGCCCTATGAAGAAAGTTCTGGCACTTCACAAAATTTCCAACAGGGCAACTGAAACTCCGGTTCCTCATTTAAAGGAAGAGAAAGGCCATGTTGCCTCATCTAACGAGTCCCATTCTGATTACTAATACATATTGTCTTTTAAAAATTAATTTTTAGGTCAAGAACTTTCTGCAAGTTTCCCAAGGGCTGAGCTTGGCTTTGGAGAAGGTTCAGTGAAAAAATGAAACAATTCCAAATAAGTTTATTTTGCATCACAAAACAGCAAAAGCAACCTAACACAGAAGGAGGCATTTAATTTCATACCGTCTTCATAAATCACGTCAAGGGGCATAACACACAAGCTTTGTTACCCACTTTTGAAGAATGCTACAATGAACCACGTTTGTGTGTTTTCTTTGCAGATGACGTAGAGCTTCAGTGGTGGATGGAGGTGTTGGGGTTGAAGGCTCAAACTGTGCTTTCCTTCAAATGGCAGAAGTTCAAGTTCAATGTTGGCCAACAGTCACAGTATAAGAAAAAACACTTTTAGCCGAGAAAACACCATTAACTTTCCTACTCCAAATTAAGGTTGACAACTTTGTGTACTTGTAAGCAATGTTGACATTGACTTAAAACACACACACACACACAGTTTTAGGTGGTTCTCATTCCACTCAGTGTATCCATGTCAGCTGTCACCAGCCTGATTTTCGTCTGTGGACCTGCCTGAAGGGGGACAGTAACAAAGCTTCTGACTTCCATTGGCAGCTCAACGGCAACCCTATCATTGGTCCAAGGTGTTTTGTGGAAGATGTATAATTAAAGTGATGAACACACCTCTGCCCTGGTTCTGGTGCCACCTGCCCTGCCAGTGGGGCAGACGTCACATCTAGGATGTGCTCCTTGGGTCATTTTCCATTCCTGAGATCAAAGAGATATAAAAGAATGATTTTCTTCAAGGTGAGCCAATCAATCCTCTGCTTTGAACTAGAACCAGTAATGTCCAGATGCGATGATAAATCACCATCTCAAACAAGGCACTGGCAACTTTTTATGGCAAATTAAACCATCTGTGCTTACGGAGGATGGCTAACGATGCTTTCTTCTCAACGACAGGAGAGGAGGACAGTTTGGGATTTTCCAGAATCCCGATTTTCCTCCCAGCTCATGTTTATCGAGCACTTGAACCCGTCTGAACCACCATTTGAACTACCATTCACCTCACGTTTGGACTGTGTGGCATTAAGCTGTCACAAAGCTGAAAAAGAAAAGGTCATGTTGCCACCACTGGCCTCGGATTTCTTCCTAAATGGGAAGAGATGGAATGGATGGCACTACCTGTCCAAAATGTTGGTTTAAGAAATGCTGCAGAGCGGTTTCCTCTCTCTACTTTGTTCCTTTCAGGATTTAAAATATCCTTGGCTGGTTACCCTCATCACATCAATACAGCAAAACCTGTTTGTTTGAACAAAAATTGATCCTGACTCCAGTCATGGGTAAGAAGCTTGACTGCTCCGGATGGCAGAACGAATACGATCTTTTGCAAATACTGTGCGGCAGCGTACACCAGGAACTGTACACTTGGTATCAGGCTCTGAAGTTGGTTTTGATGATGTTTTAAGTCCCTGTGCACTGTAAGCTACATTTTCAAGAGAAAACAATCTCCATTCCTGATGCTTTTGTAACATCTACCAAATTTTTGATAATGTGATGTATGATAGATGAAAAAACCTTGATCCATCAGGTCCCCAAAATACATATAACACATCTTTAATCTAAGTCCATTAAAAAGGGGGTACAGAATAGTCATTCTAGAAATCCCTGCCAATAGTCCAACATTGCATCTAGTTCACTACTTTTCAATTTCCAAAAGGAAAAGCAAGGATTCTAGCAATTTATTTCCCTGTATTTTATCAGGTTATCAAAACAGAAAATAGGAATACCTTGAGTCAGTGTTTGTAGAGTTACAAAGCATCTTTCAGTTATTATTAATGACCTCAACTGGGGAGAATATCAGAAATAAATTCCAAATCTTTGATCTTCCATGGTAATGCACTGAGCAGTAATTGGCATTCCCTTTTTTTTTAATTTTTGAAGATTTTATTTATTGAGAAAGAGAGAGAGAATAAGACATAGAGAGAACAGGAGAGGGGAGAGGTCAGAGGGAGAAGCAGACTCCCTGCTGAGCAGGCAGCCTGATGTGGGACTCCAGGATCATGACCTGAGCCGAAGGCAGTTGCTAACCAACTGAGCCACCCAGGGACCCCTGGCATTCCTTTTTGCGCATTCTTCTGGTTAAAGTGACTGCTACTTTCCGTCCTCCCATATCACGCCCATTGTCCAGGGAAGCACGGCGCTCAGCATGGCTTTGTTTTCTGATAACAAATCATCATCGGTCATCAAACCTGCAGTGCTGTGTCCTCCTATTCTCACGAGGTGACAAGAATGGCCAGGACATAACGGAGACATGAGAAGGGGTGAATGTATTGGGCATGCCAACACAATCGAGAACTCCTCTTTGCCTCCTCTTAAAAGTACCTCAGAGTTTGCGTAGGAGTTACGGTTCTCATTGTAATTCTCACCTTCAGGAACACTGATTATTGGAGGTCTATGCTTAGGGAAAGTCCGGCTCTGTGGAGAATGGCTGCTTCGAGGCAGAAGCCATTCACTGTATCCCCCACTGGTACCTGTTGTCCCTGACTTTCAAGATGAAAATGCTGAATTCAATGGAGAGTGCCCATTAAATGCCAGACACCAGAAAACCCCAGTGGAGAGTAAAAGACCTCCTGAAGGTGTTTTAACACTGTAGGGGACATGCCCACGAGTTATTCTGAAAGCAAGGAAAATGCCATAAAGAAGCATCAGGATATTCGTGACCTCAGATGCTACCAAGACTACACCTTCAGTGTGCCTGATGGCAGTGCTTATGCCGAATGATGAGCTGAGTGCAGACTTGATATCTATTTAACATAAAATCTCCTCCATCTTCCAGCAGACCCCTGTGTATCCTGGGGACACGGTATTGCCCCGCTGAGACCTTGTCCCTACCTGGGAAGGCGGTCTGACCCATGGATTCTACCAGAGCCTCCAGTGGAAACCCTCACCATCCTGGGCTTTGAGTCCCACGGCCCTCACTCCTGTGCAGATAAATAAGGAAATAAGGCCACCCTGGGCTGAAACTCCCGCCCTCAGGGAAGAGTCCAGCGCCGGACTCACAGAACTGTGCACGCATCCCGGCTCCCCACCTGGGACCGGCCCTCACACTCAGCTCGGGAGCCACTGGGTCCCCATTTTCACCTTTTCTCACTTTTGCTTCTCTTCCCTGTGGCATCACTCCGTGAGTCCGTGGGACCAGACCCTGGTCCACCCCGAGCACGGGGGCGGACCTTTGCCAGGGACAGGGGCAACTCCAGGGCAGGGACGCATGTCCCCCACTGTCCATTCCTCAGCAGGCCCTGAGGCACCCCCGCCCGCCCCGGCGCACACACAGGGAAGGGCCACTCGCTTTCAGGACACACCTGAGTGGGCTTGCTGGACGTCCCCGCGGGAGTGGGGCGCAGAGACCTCCCGAAGCATCACGGACATGGGCCTCCAGCGAGCCGGGCAACCGAGCGCGGAAGCACGGGGTCTGCTGGCGGAGGGGCTTCCGTGGGGCAGAGCTGCTCCCAAGTTGCAGTCCCATCGCTCAGGGGTGACGAACCTACGTTCATGCCAGCCACTGGTCCACTGTGCTCCTGGGGAAAGCTGTGCTGTGGTCTCCCTCTGTAGGACGGGGGCCTCCACAGGCTGCGCATTCAGGGCGGGTATGGCTCCGGCTGGAGAAAGGACCCTGAGCAGCCCCGCCTCTGGGAATCACTTCCAAAGATTTTAATGTGAGACGAAAGCCACGTTCCTAATGAAAACAGGCAAACTTGAGCCCTACCCAGAAATAATCCTAGAGATTAAACTGAGATCAGTGTCATTGGATGTTGGGTTCAAAGCGGGGTGTGGCTTAAAAATATTAATCCCTATCTGTGCTGCTTGTACTGGGAAGGAAGGAAGGAAGGAGAAAGAAGTAAGGAAAACAAGGGGAACGAAGGAAGGAAAAGAAAGATAAAGACAGGGAAAAAAAGTCATTCAGACACTTACAATGTGACCCACAGGGAAGGCAAAGGTGGCCGCCTCCAGGAGAGCGACTTCAGGGAGGACACCCGGGCGCACGTGGGGGGCTCCCCTGTGAAAGCCAGCCTGGGGCTCAGGCACTAGCCGGGGGCACGGCGGGGAGACACACAGCTGTGAGCAAAAGACACAGAAGCATGGAAAACCCGAAGTTACTCCATAGCTGCTTAAAATACTTAGAATATAGTTAAAATTATTCTTAACCAATTGAAATTCTGTGAAATGAGAATGAGAGGGAGAGAGAGAGAGCGAAGCCAGAGTCATCTTCCTTTGAGTAGAGTTTCAGAGGATGAAAACGAGAGCATTTTTTTGCAGTGACAAGTTCCAGGACGTATAATCCGCAACACAAAAACTCAGTGTGGAGAGAGGGCGCCACCCCCGTCACTGCAGGAACCCGACTGGAGCCCAGCGTGGACTTAGAAAGCATTTCCAGTCAGGTCCAGCGATATTTTCTCAAAATATTAGTATTCCCTTTCCCAGGGCAGAGAAAATGACCTTTTAAGCTTAGAAAACACTGGAGGGAGGGATTCAAAAGCAGCTACAATGTGCTTCGCAGGGAGGACATTTTTCTTAAAGGAAAGTGACGCCCAAGTTCAAGCATCTGGTCCAAATCTAGCTGAGGAACAACGGGGAAACCATCGGGCGGAATTTCACCTCCTCGGTATGGACTTCGGCTCTCCGTGTCCAAGCAGAGCGGTCCCACACAGCGGAGAAGCCGCACAGGACAGACAACACGGACGCCTTGTTGGAAAGATCCAGAACACCACTCCGGTGTCTCTCCAACCTCCGGAGACCCCCAACGTTTAAGTTGGAATTTTAGTAGAATAGCTTGTGAACATCTGGCTGTAGGAGAGTATTTCCAATACAATAATACTCATGACTAAATGTGGGATTTTCCCCAACATGCTCCAAAATTGTGTCTTTAAATTGGCTAGGATAAAAACATAGGTGCTAAAAAGCCTGTGCTCCTCATTGGCCGTACTGTGGTGTCCACGGACCAGAAGGTTCACTGTGCAGTAAGAACCTGATTGACTGTCCACATCGGTCGTCATCGCCGCGCCTGGGGGGTGTGGGGGTGTCAGATGAACAGTTCCAGTCTTTCGGAAATTGTTCAACCAGCTGTATCCGTTGTTTATGAGTAAATTCTCCTGCGTTGTTTTCCTTTGCAAGGACTTCTTTGAGTAGTATTATAACACTCTGAAATGCTTAGCGGGGATCAATGCTCAGAGCCGCAGGGATCACTGAAAACCTTACTTCTCTGCTCTCTCAAGGTACATCTTGAAATGCGGTTGCCTCAGTGCAGGGAGAAGTGGGAGGGGGCGGAGGAGAGGGCAGCACTGAGAGAAATAGAAACACAAGGCACCAGAACTAAATGTGTCCTCCTCACCTGACCCGGAGGCAGCAAATGACAGCCGGGTACTTGGGGCTTACGTCAATAGGTACACCGATGGGCTGCAGAAAGCCAGCTTCACTCCTCAGTCATGCGCCGGGAAGGGGCTGATGGCCACGCACTAGTTCCGTCAGCACACAGGACATACGAAGTTGCTCCTCCTTAAAGGTCAGTTCTTCTGATCCTTTCTATAACATGGAAAATTTTTTTTAAAAAGCTGGTTTCAATTATATTTCAAAGTGTTTTTTAATACCTTCCCTCATTGGTGTCATGGATGTTCGTGATCTTTCCTTGCAGGGACAGAGAGGACGAGGAGGCGATCCAAATGGTGAGCGAGTGGTGGTTTTCCAGATGCCTCTCCAGGACTGGACAGGTGGGCTTCCGGGCCAACCGCGTGACAAGCGGCTCCTGGGAATGCCAGGAAACCCAGAAGCGAGAATATGGCAGCGAGCCTTCAGCATCATGAGTAAGGCTGGACCCTTCATCATGTCTGAGCCTCTGGCCTTTACGCTCAGCTCCGCCAGGGCTGACACGGGAACAGCATCAAGGCTAAGGGAGGGATGAGCGCGTCGCACCTCATACCATCATCACCTCTGCAGACACAAGCCAGGGTGAGTCCCTGCCCTTGCCCAGGTGAGAACCATTCCAAGTCCAAATGCACAAGTTGCTTCCGAGGATTCCACAGAATTATCCAGGTTGGGAAGATGGGACATCCGTGGTGAGTAACCATACAGCCACATTCCTAGCCCTCATTTTACCAAATACTACAGACCTAACACTCTTTGTGGCAGGAGGGGGACCCTCGTCGGAAGTGTCTATTTTCTTGAATAAAAACATCATGAAGATTTATGCTCAAGAACAGGAAGACATTCCTATTTCTAAAGACTCCGTCCTATGTGGGTGGTACATTTATTAAAAAGCGCAAGAAAACCACAGACTTGTTAGAAAAATGGACCAAACGGCAATAAAAAACAAAACAAAACAAAACAAAACTATAAACAAAACTTCACGCCATGGCTCATTCGACAATGATCAAGCAGTTAGACCAGATTTTCACAACATCATATCTAGATTTTTTGTTGCTTTTCAGGATGTCTGCTTTGGGCAGCAATGGGACACTCGTGGCTTGAAATGCACTTGAAATGTATCCAAACTTCATCTCTGAAGTCTTGGAAACATGGGCAGTCATGGAGCACAGGCCTTGAGGAACGGGGGATTACGAGAAGCCAAAAAGAGAACAGCTATCAGTACTCATCGTAGTTATTGAGATCTGTAAAGTAGGCATTAGAATAGGTCTTCCCGGTGAGATGCGGGTTGAAGTACTTGTTTCTTTCCTCTAGGATCAAGTTGTTTTTATTAAATGCCTATAAAAAGTAAAATAATAAAAGAGAGAGAGAGAAAGAGAGAGAGAGAGAGAGATTTAAGAACATTCTACAAGCAGTATTTCAGAAAGAGAACATAACAAGGGGATGATTACGTTGAATTTGAACTCCCTTCTGAGGCTCCGTTGTTCGAGACATGATTTCCCACTTACTTGCTTCCTCACTTCATTTGACTTCCCGAGGACCCGCCTCATGACCAGAATGAGGTTGGCAGGTTTTGACAAATAGATCTTGAGAAATGGAAACCTTCAACAAACCTAAAACTCCTGTGATTTCGAATCAACAGACACTCTGAATGTTATGGGGCAGAGTACAATTTAAGCTGCTTTCTGATGATCACAGACAGGTACATTAATAAGAGATTTCAAAGGAGCTTATTTAAGTAAATGCATGAAATTTCAAATGCCCTGATTTCTCTCCATTGTCTACAGATGTCAGCAGGTGAGCATGTGATGAGAAAGCAGCCCCCCCCCGCCCTCCAGGCGGCCACCAGGGGGCTCTGCAGCCTGACAGGGGGCAGCGTCTGCACTTCTACCCAAGGACCCTGCTTAGTGGTTTCACCGTAAGTGCCTGTTTTGCTTTTCCTGGGGCACCTTTTTTTTTTTTTTTAATTTATATTTTTAATTTAAATTCAGTTAGCCAACATACAGTACATTATTCATTTCAGGGGTTGAGCTCAGTGATTCATCTGATGCCTGTAACGCCCAGGGCTCATCACATCACACGCTCTCCTCACTGCCTGTCCCCCAGTTACCCATCCCCCACCCACCGCCCCTCCCGCCACCAGTCAGCACGGCCAAAATCAACGAGACAGGAGACAAGAAGGGTTGGCGAGGACGAGGAGAAAGGGGAACACTCTTACACGATCGGTGGGAATGCCAGTGGGTGCAGCCGCTCTGGAAAACAGGACGGAGGTTCCTCAGGATGTTAAGAATAGCTGTCCTGGGACCCCTTTTAAAACAAACACTTAGAGGGCCATTTGCGTGGCTCGCTCACTTTAATGTCCAACTTTTGATTTTGGTTCAGGTCATGATCTCAGGGTTGTGAGCCGGACTAGTGGGGAGTCTGCTTGAGATTCTCGCCCTCTCCCTCTGCCTCTCCCTGGCTCATGCACCCCTTAATTAATTAATTAAGAAAATAAAAATAAAATAGCCACTTAAGCGTTGAGCCTTATAGCCACCTTATAAGCAACAGGTGCCTGTCTCCTGCTCACTGCTGACCAGGGATGGAGTACTGCCCTTCCCTGGGCTCACTGGGATGGGTAAGTCATAATCCCTGGGACCTGACTTCCTTTGAGTGAGTGCAGGGACACTGTGCCTCCAGCCAAAACAAGCCTGGGGTTTCCCCTTCCCCAAAGGGGGAGCTGGGGTGCTGAGGGGGCCGCCTGCTGATCCCTGTGTGTCCTGTACTTTCTCATTCATCAGGCCATAATATGCATGTTATTGCGGGGCTCAGCTATGGGCCCCCCGACACAGGCTACTGTAGCCACTTCCGACATGGATGCCCTTCCTTATGAAGTCATTTAAAGCCACCTACACTTTCAAAATGCAAACTCTGCCAGATTGAGGGTGACTATTAAATAAAGGACTGACAGAGAGATGTAGGTTAGTCAGCAGAGGCCAACTGTCCAAGACTGGTCTGGGCAAGGTATAGGAAGGAAGTTCCAGAAGGATCATTAGAGACTAGACAGCCATCAGTGCCCTCAGAGCAGAGAAATTTCTTAGTATCTAGGTGGCTCCTGGTTCTCAAGTGAGATCGAAGACCAGCTCAATTATCTTGAGACACTTGAAGTAACACACAAGTTCATAGGTTGGCATCACATCTCGAGGAGCCCCACTCTTGGATGCTGAAGGCTTGTTTGAAAGGTTCTTGCTCATAAAAGGAGCTTGTGTTCCTCCTCATATTCCGGGAGCTCAGTGCTGAGAGGGTGTGGGGGCATGTTATTGGTGTCCTCCTTCAGTCCCTGGCCCGAGCACAGGATTAGCATCAGGTACTGATGGGCTCTGGATCCTCGTGTAAGCAAGGCCTGGGGTTGGCCCTGTCGCTGTCCCAGTGTCGGGGAAGGGGCCTCATGATAGGAGGGAAACAAGAGGACGCTCTGGCCCCCAGCACGTAACTTTCCAAGCACGTGAAGTCGTAAGGGCTGAAGACGTTCCATATTCCCACGTGGGAAGGAAATCGAATTTCAAAGGAAACCATCATAGCAGAGAGAGCAGGAAAATGCTCCCTGAGAAGGTTTAGGGGGTCCCACCAATTTAAGAGGAATATCAAAATGGGAACTTCCTTCATTCACGTGGGTAGTAGGACACATGCGGCAAAGTGGACAAGAGCCCGATGTCCTTCCCGCTACACCCCCAACTCCTGCATCTTATCCCCCTTTAAGTCTCACAACAGAGATCTGACAGTCATATTGCTATACCCATTAGATGAAGATACTGAGGTTCAAAGAATTAACTAACCTGCATTCTACACCCTGACGTACAATGCCTCCGACAAAAGCCACACTGACTTTGCCAGGCACTATTCAAGGCACTTAGTGTAACTATTTCATCTGCTTCTCATGATCTCCAATTTATGAGGAGAAAACAGAGGCTCAGTGAGTGTCAGTAAGTGGCTTCATGTTTACCCTGGTGGTGGCTCCTGGACTCAGGTCTGCCTGCTCCAGAGCTGATGCCCTTTCCGCTCCTTCTTCCTCAGAATAAGGAGACTGGCCACCGACTCTGTTTCTGGGGTGAATGCTGAATTCATCACCCAATGGGAAAATTTAACAGAAAACTTCGTCCCACACTAGTCACAAAGCGTGCGAAGCTGAAGAAGCTTCATTAGGTGTAAAACTCATTTGAAGATAGTTTTTCTAATAATGTAACAATTTTTCTCAGGATGCCATCCCGGCGATTCCTGCCACGAACCTGGATATCGGACTACCCCACCCTGGTTCTCGTTACCGCCGCCGTGTGTGTACAGGTCCTCAGCCTGGCGCTCTTCCCTTCGGCAAGAGCCCTCTTTGGACATGGAAAACACAGGAGAGGCAGAGCTGGACATCGGCTAATGACCCAGTATCTTCCAGAATTTCATCTGCTGTTGTTTCCAA
Organism: Meles meles; assembly: GCF_922984935.1. NCBI lineage: Eukaryota > Metazoa > Chordata > Mammalia > Carnivora > Mustelidae > Meles > Meles meles. Next base: position 177,436,330 of record NC_060068.1, on the reverse strand, counting down.
GTCCTACTTTTAATCCACTTCCCCACAGGAGGCGCCATCTTCTTTGCAGGCGAAGCAAAGCTAAGATGGCGGCTCGTCATGAGGGGCGCCTGTCATCTTGCTCCCCAGGCTTTCACCTAAGCCGCCACCCCCCAGCTTGGTCAACCCCTCAGGCCCCTTCCTTGTGCCTCTGTCTGCCGCTCCCTTACCTTGATGGCTTCCACCGAGTCGTACTTGTCCAGTTTGTTGATGTGGTTGGTTATGCTGGTGTTGAGAGGGGCGGGAGCGACAGGGTGGATGACGGTGGCGTCGTGGGACTGCTGCTGGTACCGCTGGCAGTAGGTGTAGATGAGCAGTGTGAGGAGGCAGCCCAGGATGGAGCTGCTCAGCCCCACGGCGATCATGTGGAACATGTTGAACTCTGGGAAGACAGCACCAAACGTGATGCACTTTGGAAAAGAACACGCCCCTCGACAGTGCACTTGGATGAAAAGAGCGAGACAAAATAAAAGGCCCACGACCTTCCTTTGAAATGTCATGGCCACCCACACACTCCCCCACGGGGAGCACAGCATATTTTAAGTGAAGGCTCTTATGAACTACAACCAGTCCCTTGGAGATCACCTTCGTACCCTGGCAGAAGCATCTTTTTTCTTTAAAGGATTGTATAATCCTGCTCATCTGTTTCAAGTGCAGCACGATCTCTGGTCTAGGGGGTTCCTAGAGAACATTTTTTCCATACTCTTTAGCAGGCGGAACATCCCTGCCTGCAGTCTACGGGAACAAGGTGAGAACGCATCGACGGCTTCCAAGTACTGTTCACAATTACTGCGTTTTGGAGACTTTATAAAAAAATGGTTTATGCCAAAGAAATAAATGACTTGTGCCAAAGGAATAAAATATGATATTTTAATGGTTATGAAACAATCCTCTTTTACATATTTTTTTCTACTCAATAGGATCTTTGGGTTATTTTCCTTGAGTTATGAATACAAGACGTTGAAAAAAATGAGCAGACATGGATTTATGTCTCTAATATGGGACTGGCTTGAGGGACGCCAAGGTCACATAACAAAGACCTTGCCATGTCTGCATCACAACCACATAGAAAAGTAAACGTTCATCATGTGTGATAGAACGCCATACAAGGACGGTGTTAAGCCTTTCTTTCATGGGATAAAGACAACGTCTGGGCAATGGTCATGAAGCTGGGCCTAGTGAAAATCAGGTGAAGCAGAACATAACCTTACTTTGTCTACTCTGTTGGCGCCAGGTGGCTAACCTGTCACCTATGCGTTACTGGCCTTGTCCCTGCACAGGGCACATCCCAAGGACGGGCTTTCCTCCCCCACGCTGTCCCCCCCACACATACCACCAGGGGGCGCAGTGTCACCCATGCTCTTCCCTGATCTGTCTGTCCATCCTGCACCCAAACAGAACTATTGGAAATGCCTGCGAGGCACACTGTGGACACCAGGCAAATCACACAGAGTCACACAGAGGTCCCCAGGCCCTCAGGGGAAGAAGGCCTGCAAGTTTGTCCCTTGATCCAGGCCTTAGGGTGTTTGTCCCACAACTACCCTGGCGCCTGCCTGAATCTGCAGCAGAGGCAGGGTGCCCTCACTGTCCCCACACCTTCACACCTCTAGGCCGTGTCCCTTTGCTACTCCCGGATGCCGCGTTCCTGGGACCCCTGAGAGACAGAGCTGCCTCCCCAGGGGAGCGGCCAGCACGCACGGAGGCGGGGCTCACTGGAAGCTGCAGCCCCCCCACCCCCCCCCCCACCCCCGCCTCCATTCCTGACGCAGGTGTCCAAGCCGGCAGCTCCAGGCCCGGATCATCCAGCTGGACGTTACTAGAATATTCCACAAGCATCACCTCCCCCACCTCCACCTGGTTCTCACTCTTGATTCTCTGGTCCCTGATCTAACAAAATGGAAGCAATTCACGAATCTCTGACCTTCCCGGATTTTGTCGGAAGCCTCCAGAGCTGGACAGCCACCCTCCCCTGGACGGGTTGGACCAAGCACCCGGCGGGCAGCCCACCAGCCACCCCCAGAGGTGTCCACTAGAACACGAAACTGTGCTCAAGGCACGCGAGAGCCGATGTCACACGCGCTGTCATCGTTTGATACTCCAGCCACTCTGAGTCCCCAGGGTCAGCGCCCCCTACGGAGAAGAGGGCTTTCTGCGGCACAGACAGCGTCCGATTATAACGTGCGGAACGTATGGTGCTCGCCGTGTGCGGACACTTTGTCATCCGCCCACGAATCATGGGTGCGGGTGCCCGGGGAGGCTGGGGCCAACCGACATCTTTGTGAGGATTATGTAGACTCGGTGTCTCGTGAAACTAAAAATAGCTACACTGAAAAATTTCAGTAGGCCTAGATTTTTCTGCATAGGGAAAAACAGTGTCTATTATATCTCTTTTGAATTTGCTTACTGTGGCTCTATGCTTTGAACATGCTTTTTTTCCCTATTGTTTTGGTCAGGAAAGCTGGACGAGAAACCAGCTACCCACTTGGCTCCACTGGATGATTTCCTTTACAAAATCTGGTTGATTTCTCTTCATATGGAAACAAAAAAAGACATCTGTGTTGTCTTCCTAAACATCCCAAAACATTTTGCCAGGTGACTCTTCTTACCCATCAGACCTACAGTCAGATCTTGCTTAACCTGACACGTCAATGTTAGCGGCTGGAGATCTAAGAACATCAGTTGTGAATACTACAGAATGAGGAATGTCCCTATGATTTAATCATGTCAAGGCATGACTTGGGGTTGGGTAGCCAATCAGCCCATCTGACTCAGACACACAGAAGCAGCATTTTAGGATGGGAATGGACTTTGCACCATGTTCTCCCAGATGCTCAAGGCCCTTGAAGGTCTCCTGTATCCTAACCCAGAGGGGGTTGGATGGGGAAAGTGGTTTTTCAGTCTCTGGCGGGCATGGGGGACCCGTCAACTCTGCAGGGATATCAGCAGACCAAGTTCTGTCTTGACCTCATGTAGGACAGGGGCGTCCCTTAAAAACTCTGCTTCCCTTTGGACATACACAGCTTCCGAGGGCAGCAGGCCTCCCTGGACCCTGGGTGATGTCCAAAACTGTCTCCGGACCGGGCTGCTGTGGCACCAGCCCTCCAGCCACAATCCTTCCAGATACCCACTGCCAGGGTCCTTCTCAGTGGTGCTCTGGCCTTAAAGCGCCACTCAGATCCCACTGCCTGGATCCCGAGTCTGGATCCACTGCCGACAACATGTGCTGACTCCGGCCAGCGGCTTCCTCGGACTCTTCTTGACCTTAATGCAGATGACAGCGCAGGGCTGCGATTTCCAAAACCAAAATCTCTGGAACGGATTTTTCATCACTCGCCTGGCAGCAAAGCATGACCCGACCCGACCCTCTTGCTGCAGAACTAACTAGAAGCAGGAGAAGCATTAGCAGCTTTACTTGGCCCACACATCATGAGGCGTCATGAAAGAGACTCGTTACAGAGTGTGGACCTGGGCACTGCCGAGTGTTACCTAACAGACATCACACGCCCCCAGGACCCATCTGAAATCTGAAAACCGCTGAATTCTAAAACCCTTCTGTGTTTCCAAAGGTTTTATGTTAAAGAACTGTGGTTTGTGGAACCTACATGAACATCCTTTGTGAGGATCAAATAGGACACTTCTTGCCATTTGATACAGTGGTGTGGAGTGACTGATCTAAAAATATTAAGGGACCCTTATGGCTATGATTATTTTTTATGGGAACTAGAGTCTATTCTTCTTCTCTAGCTGGATCCCAAGTCAGTGACTGCCAGTCTGTGAGCTCACTGAACCGATGTAGGTCAGACACCAGACACAGCACGTCTCAGGCACTGGGGTCTTTTACGACACAAATGCTGGTTCCAGAAGGGTTAGGGCTATTTGTGACCCCATGGTCATCTCAGTGCCCCTCGCAGAGCTCACAGAGTGGGTACACCACAAAGATTAGTTAGTTAGATTAACAACTAACTAAACAGACAGAATGCAACAGACAGCGCGTAATTCATGTAGTTAACAGCAGTAAGTACCTTCCTCAAACACACTCACAGAGCTCCGGATTCCATTTGAACATGCAGACCAGAGCTTCTGCGACTCCCCCCGTGGACTGGATGATGGTAGGAGTGGTATTTACAGGTCAGCGGCCACATGGAAGATTCTGTGGTCTTGGGTGGATATTGGCTCTGACTACCAGAGGCGGACAGAGGATGGGCATAGACCAGCGGACAGTCAGCCCCTCCCGCCCAGGCAAGGTAAACACAGATAGTCAAGTCCACATTTAGCAAGAGCTGGAACCAGAGAATGTGAGTTTTGTCATTCAAGTTTGCAGAAAGTTTAAAAACTGCCTCTAGAGATGTCGTTCTTTTTTTTTTTTTTTTAAATAATTTATTTATTTGACAGACAGATCACAAGTAGGCAGAGAGGCAGGCAGAGAGAGAGAGGAGGAAGCAGCCTGTCTGCAGAGCAGAGAGCCCGATGCGGGGCTCGATCCCAGAACCCCGGGATCATGACCTGAGCCGAAGGCAGAGGCTTTAACCCACTGAGCCACCCAGGCGCCCCTAGAGATGTCGTTCTTAACCATACGCCTCATCATCGTGTTGTCACTCCAGCAGTCCAAAGGCTTTATCAAGGCTGGATGCCACATATTTGAACTATAAATATGCAGAAAATGCTTGAATTGAGTTTTACTCGTGAGAAATTTAACTACAGCTAATATCAAGATCATTGGTTCGTAAAGCTTATTAGCTTCCACCGAAATCACCTGAAGAGCTTAGGAAGCCACGGAGACCTAGGCCCCATTCAGAGAGGTTCTGATCCTGCAGGTGGAGACAGGCCCGAGAATGTGCATTCCTGCAGCCCACCACGGTGCTGCTGCTGCTGCTGGGGGATACCACAGCTGGGAAGCACCGATTCAGACGTCAAACACCGACTACTCGCAATCATACTACAAAGCATCACGTGTCTGTATCAAGGGCTTCTCCCCTCCATTCTTCTTGGGCCAAACATCATATGAAACATGTGGGAAGAGAAATGATTTTTAAAATTAAATCAATTAAAATTAGTTAAAAACAGTAGCTTACCCCCACATCGTTTCTCTTCTACGCTACTGGATCTCGCCACAGATACCTCTGGAAAAAAAAAGAATTAATCACAATGTGTAAAGGGTGTTGGGAAGAAAGAGCACATCACTGATTCATTTACAGATTGTCTAACGATTTCAAGTTTTATGTGAGTCAAAGTTCCAAAAGCCTGATTACTTGTTTTAAAAAAAGGTCCTATGTTTCTTTGTTTTAAGCAACCTGAGCTGTATTTGGTCAAGGTCGTCTGGATTGGGAAGGAGCGAGATTCATTATCATGGAAAGAAAAGGTTACAGTCCTTTGGGTTGACACCAGGGCACTAGTTTCAAAATAAAGGCCAGAGCATGTGCCGATTTTCTGAGGGGACCAACCCACCAGAGCTCCAAGGAAATTGCCAGAATAAATCAATCTCCCATTCAGCACCCACTCACGCTTTTTGCCCTAACACACATTAAATACCCAAGTAAAATGCCAACGAGAGAACAGATCCTGGAACCGGTTTAGCCCATAAGGATCAAACACCATTTCGGGGAACCTGAGATGTTATTCTCTCCTGTACTGATTTTTTTTGGTGGGTAACAAGAAGTAGCAATATGTCTACGGTCCAAAAAGAAAACAACACAGTAAATACTTGTAGTTCTATACCATACATGATGGGGGTGGCTTATAAGACTAAAGCTAATAATTCTCTCTAAAATATGGTGACCCTTTCCGTAAGTGGAAGAAAACAAGGTGATTACCTATTATTACCTTTTAGGATGTTGGTCTCTGCTTCGGTCTACATCACCGCCCTAACGTCCACTGCGGACGTACACAAAATGCCTTGGAAGTGTCAAATACCATATGCTTGCACATGACAGATGACTGGCGATCATCAGTAAATGAACACTGATTTCGCATGGAAAAGTCCACAGCCCAAGGGCCGGCCAGTCTCCTCTCCAAGACGAGACCCACGGGAGGTTTCCGTCTTCCCAAGTAAACGAAAGTTGCATAAAGAATTGCCCTTTTTATTCTGTACAGACACACGCACACAGCACTGCAAAGGCATTTAACCTAATGTCAAAATAACAAGATAATCTATTTTGATATTTTGAGCAAAATCGTCTCACTGTGTTATAGTCAGTAAACTGTAGGAGATACTGTGTTAGAAAAAAAGCTGTTAACGCTCATGGCCCAAATGCAAGCCCAAACCCACAGTTCTCTGTAAATCTACGGTCTAATTACCTTGAAACCACAAGAGTTAAGAGAATCATCTCTGTTTCACCAAACAAGACCTCCAAGGACAGATAAAACTCCCACTGAGGACTCATTTCCTCTCTAAATGACAGAAATTATTTGGTCCACACTGACAAACCTCTCTGCCCGTACCTGGGATGTAGTTGGAATCAAAGCCACATGGCCGGCTCTCGGTGGTGTTTCCAGAACACTGGCTGCCCACAGGGAACAGAAGGATGCACTGGCGGGCACGGACCTGGACCCCAGACGCGTCGCACTCAGACCAGTCTGACCACTCCGACCAGCTCTCTGCAATGACCGGAAGAGGGGACATGAGACAACGATGCCCCGAGATCAACCCACCTGAAAGCACCATAGGTCGCACACATGACTCTAATTGTCACATTACATTGTAATGGGTCCGTGTATAAGTAAGACGGACACATACCCTCTGAGCACTCCAGTAAATCAATTCCACATAGGCATGAATAAAAGAACTTGGAGACCTTTGATCAAAAATAATGTGCTTTTCTAAAGTCCATGTTATTTTAGTGTTTTAAGGCCATTGTAATTGGACACCCGACACGCTAATCCATGAGGTCCAGCTGTGCAGAGACGGTCAGTGGTCACGGAAGGGAAATCTTCGGTGCGGACCCCGTTTCCCACAGGGCAATGCTCGTCTGTGAAGAGCAGCCCTCAAATGCTCTCCTGCCAAAATCTTACAGGCCACAGAGCTCAGGCAAGAGAAATGATGCTGCATCAATGCAAGAGCCCTGGTTGCTGGGAGGAGTTTCGAGTTCCTTCTGTCGCAAAAAATAGTTCTGCAGTCGATACAGCAATGTCAGGCTGTACATGAGGCAGGACTTCTTCTACCCCAGGTGTGTTGCTGCCTCTGTGCCCGAGATCAGCGCAGGAGTCTGAGGTGAAGGCCCAAAGCGAAGTGATCTAAGGCCACTTCACTCTCAAGTGGAAAATTCGCTCTGATTCATGAAATTCAACCTGGCTTACAGATGTTCGAAAAGAAAACAACATTCATATTTTAAGTAAGGAGGTCAAAAAAAATGTGCTCTCAATATGATTTGGAAATACTGAACAAATTAAAACGATTTTTTTAATGCTGTTCGCTTTTTTGTTTTTCTCAAATTTCTGTACCGTCTTCGTGTTAGAGGGAAAATCTGGAAATCAAACATGTGCCTGGGTCCATTGAAGAAGTGACATTTTTCCTTAAAAATGTGTAAAGTACCAGGTTTGGGGATGACCGTGAGAATCTGGTTTCTAGGCATTTTTCAATATAAATGGAACCTTCCAGAAAGACCCGCAGGAGCAAGTTAAAAAATGAAAAGTGGATGTTTCCATGTCAAAGTTAGACTCAGAAGAGGGGGTCTCATTTCCACTCTAAGCAGCCCCCCCACGTCAGAACAAAGCAGATTACTGGACGAGGACACCGCTGCAGTGTCCCCACTGGGCACCTGTGTCAGCCAGCTTCTGAACTTGGGTTCCCCACCTCCCTCCCTGGAGCCCCTGGACCGGAGGCCAAGTCCTCCACAAGGGCTCTCCTTGCTCTTCAACCTGATTTTCAGATCCCATTACCAGGTTAAACCATTTAAAAGTGCACTGGGAAGGAAAAAATGAAACATGATGGGGTCGGGAGGGAGACAAACTGTAAGAGCCTCTTAATCTCACCAAACCACCTAAGAATTTCGGGGGGTGGGTGGGGAAGGGAGAGGGTGGTGGGGTGACGGACACTGGGGAGGGTATGTGCTATGGTGAGTGCTGTGAAGTGTGTAAGCCTGACGATGCACAGACCTGTACCCCTGGGGCAAGTAATATGTGATATGTTAATAAAAATAGTTAATTAAAAAATGCATTGGGATGACCCGCGTCTGTTCCTAGCTGTGACACCACGGTGAGAACTATTTATTCTCTGGTCGAACAAGGTGGTATGGCATCACTTCAAGGATAATAGTGCGGGATTGGGGGGTTCCCTTCTTTCAGTTTGTGCTCCTGTAGGGTCTCATCAGTTTCATCACTTGTAAATCAAGGAGGGGAAGGGGCGGGCTAAGCCGCTTCGGCACTTACCCGGGCAGGGCTGCGTGTTGCACAGCGCCTCCTCCGTGTGCAGCCCCAGGCAGATGTCCCCTCCGTAGGCTGGGGCCGGGTTTGTGCACGAGCGCGTCCTCATGTAGTGCCCACCGCCACACGTCGCCGAGCACTTTGACCAGGGAGACCAGCAAGACCAGACGCCGTCCACTGGGAAGGGACACAAAGTCACAGCACTTGTGACATCTTGAGCTGACCCACTGGATGCGGCCGCGCACGGAACGTGCCTTGCAGGACAGCTCGGGGCGCACCGCGCACGGGGGTGAGCCCTGGTGTCTGGGCTCTCCTGGTGAGGAAACCAGCTTGGCTGATTTCTCCCTGCGCTCTGCGTCCTCAGTTCCTCCTACCTGTTCTTCTGGGCAACAGATCTAAACCCATAACAGGCAAGCATGAAGACAGCCGAGGAGAGCTAGGGATGTAATATAAAGTCCCAGTTTCCGGGGAAGGACCACAAGCCACGTCTGTGGTCATTCACGGGAAGGCCAGCTAGCTTGCTCTCACCTTTGATAATCGCACCATCCACCCAGAGCCAAGGATAAGCAGCTGCAGTCATGGGCTTCCTTCCTACCTGGATTACAATGGGCTCCACGACCCGGGGCATCTAACCGGTTCTGGGAGGAACGAGGATGGGTGCTCTGGAGACGCAGGCGCCAAACTACCAAACGGAGCGCGAACCGTGGTGACTCGGCAGTGCGCCTCTGGGAGGGACCAAAGCCACGAATCCCAACATCCACAGCCAGACGTGGGGATGAGTAGGGAGGCAAGTTTTACAATGTGGACACGAGGCATGACTGGTTCCATGACTGCTAGTAACCCGGGGCAGGTGTCCCGTTTGCCCCAGCCTGGGCCCCTGACACCCACACACGGGCGAGCTGAGCACGGGCACCTGCATCCCGTCTGCACATGGGACCTCGATGCCCGTCCTGTGCTAGCTGATGCTGCTGACCTGGCCCCCCGCGCTGCCCACGGTCTCTGGTGCTGTCATATCCCACCCGCTCTTTATCAAAGTCCTGAAGGATGCCTCCTCTTCTAGCCACCCCCATTTTTTTCCAGAGTCCCAGGAGAGAGCTGTAGGACTCGGTCAGCTCAACAAGAGACTCATCAGTAGGCAAAAAGAGTCATCACCACAGCGAACGACAACAAAACCCAATGAGAGGCTCACCGTTACCATATGTACATAATTTCATAGTTTGTTTTCTCCATATCCTACATAAAAAGAAAACAGAATGGGGCGCCCAGGTGACTCACGTGTTAAGGCCCTGCCTTCCGCTCAAGTCATGATCTCAGGGTCCTGGGATGAGCCCTGCTCCCAGTAGGGAGTCTGCCTCTCCCTCTGCCCCTCCCCGTTTGTGCTCTCTGACTCTCCTTCTCACAAATAAATAAATAAAATCTTAAAACAAACAAACAAACAAACAAACAACCAGAAGCCATCGTGAGAAGCAATGCCAAAGTCATTCAAGGTTGTTTTGGCTAGAATCACATCATTGGTATTTAATACACGCAGCATGATTTAATGCATCTCTGTGGAGTAATATTTTCCTTTAGATACAGGCATGGGTGAAAACGCGAGCAGGAATTTCATTTTTATGATATTTTTATCTGCCAAAAAAGTAAAAGACAAAACAGAAATGAAACATTTGAACCCAATTTTAAAGTGAGTTTTGACCTAGCTGGGAACTTTGTGATTCAGAAGTTTCTACGTTTTCCCTGGTAGGCGATAAGGTGGATGGGGAAGTTAAGAGGGAATCAGTCGGTTATCGGCCACTGGCTGTGGTACCAGTAAAAGGAGGCAGAATTGTAAAAGGTTCAAAAAATCCCTTCCACATCTATTTTCACTGGGGGGGCGCCTGCCGCCAGCTTCTCTGTCGGTAACTTGGGCTGAAGCTTGGCCTCTGGCGCACATGCTTGTACACCCCAAAGGGCGCCCATACATCACAGTGCCTTAGAGGAACAGGTGTCAAAGAGTGTGGGTGTCTGAATGTGCACAAGACCGTCTGAAGCTCAGAAGGCTCTAGAGCCTCATCTAGAACCGGACTTGGAACCAACCACGGGATCTGAGGGTTCTTCACTTTTGCATCTCATGATAGACGTGCTGACCAGTGTCCAACGGGTATGTTTAACGATGCTCAGTATCACTAACTATCCATATCCATGCAGTGCAGGTCAGAACCACAGGAAGACATCACCTCACACCTGCCAGGATGGAGATTACAAAAAGAAAAACAACAGATCATAATGTGGGTGAGGATTTGGAGAAATCGGATCCCTTCTCTGCTGGTGCAAATGCACACCAACGTGGCCGTTAGGGTCAGCACAACTGCGGTCCCTCAGAAAATTGACAACAGAATTACTGTACGATCCAGCAACACCACTTCTGGGTGCAAACATCCAAAAGAATTGAAATCAAGACCTTAAAAAAGATCTGCAGTCCCATGTCTGTTGCAGCGTTGTTCACAAAAGCCCACATCCGCGCTGTTCGATACCATGTCCACAGAGAACAGTCCCGTCTTGTGCACTTAAGGATTTGTGAACAGGGGCCCTTGCGTGGCTCGGTCTGTCGAGCACACCCGATTCTTGGTTTTTCTCAGGTAATGATCTCGGGGTCATGAGATCCAGCTCCTTGCTGGGCTCTGCGCTCAGCATGGAGTCTGCTTGGGATTCTCTCTCTCCCTCTCCCTCTGCCCCTCCCCTTGCTCTCTCTCTCTCTCACGTAAATAAATAAATTAAAAAAATATATATTTTTAACAGGATGGTGCCCATGTTCAATACTCTTACAATAAAAAACTTAAAAACAAACCAAAGATTGAATTTTTCATTCATAATCATTTTTTTAAAATTTTTCGTTATTACTTTTTAAAGATTTTATTTATTTATTTGACAGAGACACAGCGAGAGGGAGGGGAGTAGGAGAGAGAGAAGCAGTCTTCCTGCTGAGCAGGGAGCCCGATACGGGGCTTAATCCCACGACAGTGGGATCACGATCTGAGCCAAAGGCAGATGCTTAACAGCTGAGCCGCACAGGTGCCCCTCATTCATAATCATTCTATAATCAAGCAGCAGTAATAGTCACATACTAGGAAGCCAGTAAGCTGATGTCTAGAACCTACCTTGTGATATTTCAGATAGTATTCACTCCTATCCACATTTCAACTAATATTCCAAATATTACCTCATCTAGTCTGATCAATGCCACTCACCCATACATACCACTGTTGCCTTGGTATCGGGAAAAATTCCCCTGGCACAGTCCTGTTAATTGGTTATCAGAGTGCAGTCCTTGTTCGAAGTGCGAACAGTTTGAGGGCACATGTGTAACAGAACCCAGTTGCTAGAACACTCCCACCTGCCAGTTTAAACCATTAAGATCGCATCTACCGGTATCAATTTCAACTGCCACTTCGTTGTCCTAAGGGATATTTTCAGAACTGGGGGAAGAGATGCTTCCAGTACAAAGGGAAATCAGAGGAGAATTCCGGCCACTTTACTCCCTCAGGTAGTGGCGCTGTTCTGCAATCGCCCGACGTCCCCAGACCAGCTCGACCCCACTCCTCCCCTCCTGCCCCCAGACCAGCTTGACCCCACTCCTCCTCTCATGCCCCCCGAACGCTGTGCTCCCATCACAGACCACCGCCTCCTCTTGGAGCACAGACGGACTCTGGATGCAAGGGGGACGGTGCTTTGTACGGGATGAAAAATGATCCTGAATACTGAAGAAGGAAGGCTGAAGTATTTCCCAAATAGAAAGTGCGGAGTAGGAGAAGCTCACAATATTGCCTCCACTGCCAGGGAGCCTGCAGAGCGCGGGAGGGAAACGGGAACTTGGAAGCCAAGGAAAGAAAACGAGCCAGCCACCATGCGAGGCACCGAAGCCTCCTAGCCCGCCGCGTGAACGATGCGGGACTAACACGATAGCCGCACTGGTGGAAATAACAGCTCACACATCTCACCACCACCACGGGGGGTTCCAGAAATATGGGACTGAAGCACAGAGGCGTGAGGACGCAGAGGCAATGCGTGGGGGGCGGGACCAGCAGGCTGAGCCCAGGACCCGGCACTGTTTAGGGTTTTGCCTAACTCTGATCACCCCGTCATTACAAGTCCAACGGGAATCTCCTCCTGGCCCAGAAAGACCAGTTCAGGGAAAGATCAGACACATGCATCAAACTCAGATCCATGTTTCCTGCAAGGATCAAGGCAATTAATTAAAGGGGATTATTACTGATCAAGTGAAATTCACAGATTAGGTCACTTGATAGAGGAGGATGAGAACTCCTGCTCTGGCTGACTGCTCCACCCACCACAGCAAAACAAGAATGACGGCCCCAGAAAGTACGATTACTAGCAATCTGAAGAGCAGAGCAGAATGAAATGATTAATGTCTGAATGTCAGGCATCCTGGGGGCTGGCAGAGACATGAAGTCTTGCCTTCCCAGTGCTCCGGGACGTCAGTGTACGTGACACTGTTTCCTCAGAGTCCCAAGGCCTGGCCACACAGGTCTCCACTGTAGGACAGCCGTGCTCTGGACTCAGAAATTTCCTGCACCAGCTGCCCTCTCCCCACCAAGCAGCCTTGGCGCTCCTTCTGGACAGAACCTAAGTCTTAGGATCCTTTTATGGCACTTACAGTTTACAAAACAGAGCATAAACTTGAGGACTTCATGAAGAGAAAGGCACGGAGCCTTCTCGACTCATCACGGATGTCTAACACGTTCTCTACAGAACACACAGCTGCCCCGACTCATCCTTTTCATTCAGAGTCTGCGCCTCCATTAGACTGTCACTCATTCTGCCTCCTCCCTCATACTTACGACTCCCATATATACATATAATTTTACTTGAACTTGAATATTGCTCAGGAACAGAGAACTACCTTTGTCTCCACTTTGTAGGCCAAGGTCTAGAATCCTTAGTTATGAGACAAACATGGATTGAAAAAAAGGAGTGAAGAAAGACCAAGCTATTTCTCAATGTTGGAGGAAAATTATGTAGGTGAAGTTACGAGCAGATCAACCCACGTAAGGGGAAAAAGAATCATTTCAACAGGATCTCTACTTCAAACCCTTATGGCAGCTCACTATATAAATTGGGATTGGAGATCAAATTTTTCATTGATTGATTTTATGTTCACCTAGCCTCAGATTTATTTTCAAATCCAGTCATAAGGAGAAAACTAGTTTTTAAATAAGATGCAGTGCCCATTTGTAACTGTTCTTTATGGACCTAATAGAACTGAGTCAATTCGCAGGGAGGAGAAGGTCCTAAATGAGGTAAAAATAGCCCTATTACTGGCAGAGCAGCTTAGCACCCACATCCCTGAACGGTTCCAACCCCTCCTTGCCAAGTTACATCCTATCATGCATTTAGGAATTTTCTAGAAGGTGGGAGAGAAGATAGAATTCATCCAACTCAGTTCCCTGAACTGGCCCATTCCCGAGAGGAAAGTGACAGGGGCCACTCTAAATATTTCCACAACCCTCTATGGAATCTTGGCTTTCAGAAAGAAAATGAGGATGGAGCTATTTCAAGACATGAAGGTTACATATACACGATATTGGCTTGACCATGAAATCAACTCAAATAGAAACAGCCACCAGGTCACGTGTGTCTCTGAGGCCGGTCTGAGTCTTGCACTCAAGACCCGAAGCGGCCTCCACGCATGGAGGAGTCTGCATGTTCTGCTGACAGTGATGAGGTCACATGTCTGGAGCCTGGGGACGCGGGGGTGGATGGAGGGATCCTGACATTCCCTTGTCACTCTCCCCGTTAGGTTTATAACACGGATCCTGATCTAATGATGTCACCACCAAACTCTCTCCCAGTGCCAGGGAGGAATGCTACTCTCCGTGCTGGGGCTGTGGGAAAGAGCTGGTTCTGTGACCTTTCCCAGCCCCTCCACATCACTTGGCTGGGAGAGTCAAGCGTCGGAGGGAAGAGTCTCCTGAGGCTGGAGAAATTCAGGCAGAGTCGGCCTAGGGGAAGCGTAGCAGTCATGGGAGCAGGGGCATTATTGGGCTCCTTGCCGCAAAGCTGAGAACTATGTATTTTCAGTTTAATGTACATTAATTCATCCATCCATCCAACGATCTATCCACCCACCAATTCACCCACCACCCACCCATCCGTCATCCATCCACCCATCCACCATCCATTATCCACACATCTTCTAGTCATCCTCCCACCCATTCATCCATCACCCATCCATCTTTCACCTGTCTGCCCATTCACCTATATTCACCCACTAAGTCATTCACCACCATCCATCCATCATCCATGCACCCGTCCATCCATCCACCAATCCAACCATCACCACTCAGCTACCTGCCCAACCATCCATCCATCATCCATGCACCCATCCATCCATCCACCAATCCAACCATCACCACTCATCTGCCTGCCCATCCTTCATCTACCCGTCTTTCCACCTATCTAGCCACCCACCAGTTCACTCACCATCCATCTGCCCGTACACCTACCACCCACCCATCCACCCGTCACCCATCCATCCATCTACTCATCCATTCACCCATCCAACAAATACTCACTGGGTACTGCCGCAAGCCAGTTCCTTGCTTAAGGAGCTCCAAAACTTATTTGTACCTACTGAAAAAGATGCTATGCTCACAGGTTTCTGGACCTTTAAAAACACTGGACCTGGTGTTTGGAATGACACACCGCCCCCGGTATTCTTATTCCCCTTGTCTATTTGGCCAACTCCTGTCTGGCCCTCAGAACCCAGCTCAGGGGCAGCCTGATCAGGGTAGCTGCCATGGCTCCGGCTCAGTGGGTCCTTGGCTGGTGTAGC
This sequence comes from Meles meles, assembly GCF_922984935.1. Classification (NCBI taxonomy): domain Eukaryota; kingdom Metazoa; phylum Chordata; class Mammalia; order Carnivora; family Mustelidae; genus Meles; species Meles meles. The sequence goes on along the minus strand of NC_060068.1, from coordinate 177,421,125 downwards.
CACTATGCCTGGTCAGCAGCCCAACAGCCAGTGACCATCCAGGGTCGACATTATTCACAGGATGTCTCCTCACGAACTCTCGGTTCCTTTCTGCCCTGGACCATATCGCTGCGTCCACACACACCCTGGTGCCCGTGGGCGAGCCAAAATTGTTTGCTGACAAAGTTGAACAAAGGAAGGAAGGAAGACCGAGTAACCCAGTGCTTGTTCTCTTGTCCTTCCGTGAACGATCGCTGATGGCTGTCCCATGCGTGCCAGCCTGTGCAGGGAGCTGGGGGCACTACCGTGAGTGGGACCGTCATGGAGGTCCCTGATATTCTGGAACCGTGATGAGGCAGAGTCCGAGGCAACGTGCAGAGCCCTAGACAGTGCTCGGGTGGCCGTGAGGCATGGATGAGGGAGCCTCTCGTTATGGGAAGATCAGGTGTTGCTGAGTCAGGTGCCGGGGCTGCTCCCAGGGCTCAGCAGGAGGAGCACAGAGAGGGCCAGCGCGCTGACGACGACAGCCAGCCTCAGGACTGTGTGTGCACGCAGCGTCCTGTCCAGGAAGACGGACGCTCTTTAAGCTGATTTCCTAGCTCTGTGCTCATTTCAGAACCCCTGGAATGAAATGTCTCCGGAGGAAGACCCAGGCAACACAGCCTCTGGCCACCTCCAAGAGAAAAGAGCGTGTGTTTAGAGAGCAGAACTCAGGACAAAATGGAGCCCTGCTGACTGAGCACACGAGGGCCACCAGTGGGTCACTCTTGATACCTGTCACTCTGGAGGAGGACACAGTGGTATGAAGGGAGGGCAGTCCTGGAGGGCTGGGCCCATCAGTTTGGGAGGAGGCCAGCCTCCAGCTTCGAGGACACAACCCGTCTCTCCGCTGCACCGCTGGGCCCACTGCTCCATCAGGCAGGATGCCAAGGGCCGGGGAGCCCCCCAGGGGCTCACGAGAATGTGTTAGTTTCTTTAAAATCAGCAAAAATAAATGAATATAGCCCAGCCTAGGTTATAGATGTCTCTTTACCAAGGCAGGCAGAAAATACAATCTGTGACTTTACACTAAAATGTTTAAGCTCAAGCACAAAGCCCGGGAAGTCGAGCAAACCTCCCCAAATTAGAAGGTCATCCAGGGCCCTTGAATTTCCAGATGTTTCCCAGATTGCTCAATCCACTCACCTGGGCAGGGCAAAATGTTGCACTCCTGGTATTCCAGGGATGGGCCCAGGCACGGCATGCCCCCGTACTTGGGCTCGGGGTTGTTGCAAACACGCTTCCGGCTCCGAATGCCCCTGCTGCAGTCACGGCTACACTGTGACCACGACGTCCAGGCTGACCAGGCCCCGTTGACGGTGTGGGCGGAGAACCTCCCAGCGCGCAGTAAATCCCCAGAAAGACCTGCCAACGAGACGGCCGAGTGCGGCTCTGTTAGCAGTTCTGAGAGTACCCGGAGCCCCCCAGCCTTCCCTCTCTCTCAGCTGCCTGCTTCGTTCTGCACCTACACTCCCCAGATCGGCTGCATATTTTTCCTACTTCGGAAGAAAGGAACTGCAGGTGAATGATGATCTGTGACTCAAGCTCCCTTGTCCGCGGCTGCTTTTACATAGCGGGATGCAACCAAGAACTTGACTGGTGAATGTGGTCACATCCTCACGCAAGTAATAGGTCTTGGGTTGGTAGGTCACTCGTTTTAATGAGAAACTTCTTACAAAGGAAACACAACTTCCTCACTTCCCTCGGGAGTTCTAGAGCATTCTAGAACAAGACAGGAGGTGAGGCTCACCGTGGGGGACATGCAGCTGCAGAGAGGAAAGTGTGGCTCGAACAGTTTCCTCAACCCGTCCCTCGCCCTGTGAGCCTTTCCACAGGGAATTCGGCTGGTGAAAGACGCAGAGCTCACCCCTTCCCGATCAGGCCCCGGAGACGGGGTCCATCAGGAACCCCGCAGGGGGCAGAGTCCATGACCCGGAAATGAAGACGTCCCTGAATGACTGTGCCAAGGGGTTTGGGCCCCCGTGAAGTGTGGGGCCCGGTTACTCGCAGCTGGGTTGCCCCAGGTGCCCGCATGGCTGCAGAAGCAGTAGCCACAGTCGGGAGCTGTCTTGGAAGGAACCGGCTCCAGTCCTTCCCGTGTGTCTGATCTGTTCTGAGCTCTCCACGCTCACTAAGACGTTTCATGAGCCACAGCCAAAATGCCTGTTGGCTGTGATGAAAATGGCTACTCACTGGCAATATTAGCAAACACTCTTGAACCGTGGCAATGTGACGCGGGTTTAACAGGAAACTTTTGAGACGCCCGGGTGGCTCAGTCGTTCCAGCATCTGCCTTTGGCTCAGGCCATGATCCCAGGGTTGTGGAATTGAGTCCTGTATCTGCCTCCTTGCCTTGTCAGGGAGTCTACAGCTCCCTCTGTTTGTGCACACACTTTCTCTCTCTCTCTCTCTCTCCTCCCAAATAAATAAATAAACAACTTTATTTATTAAAAAAAAAAAAAAAACAGCTCTCAAAGTATGCCACGAAGTTCTGGGGAAGCGACTATCATTGAAAACAAACATCAGCTTTGGTTTTGTGTGTCTCTGAGAATAAAAGGGTAAAAAAATGTATGTTCAGAAAAGACAATGACAGTCCTGTGTGGAGAAACATTGACACTCATTGTCTCTTCTTCACTTTGGTGTGGTAAGAAATAAGACAGTTCACTACCTGCTCTGAAATGAGAAAGTTAAGTGCATGAATTGGAGACAGGGTTACCAGGACTTGGAAATAAAATAGAGGGAGCCCAGTTAAATCTGAATTTCAGATGAACAACGAGGAATGTTTCAGGGTAAGTATGTCCCAAATATTGCATGGGGCATACTTATCCTAGAACAGATTCATGGGGCATACTTATACTAAAAAAAAAAAAATCTGAGAAATATCTGAAATTCATCTTTAACTGGGAATTTTGTATCTTATGGCACAATCCCAATGTGAGATGAAAAGACTGTCCCTTGCAGAACGTAGATCTTTACGATGGGCCCTCAGTATCCTCTTGGTATTCCAGCATATGTCTTTTCTTCTTACCGAAGCAGTATTTGACAACATGAGTAGGAATGAAGATCATGTTGCTTGACTTTCTGCACGTATAGGTGTTTGCTTTGTTGGAACTGTAGACGTAGTCCCACAAAACTTTTCCCTAAGCAGAATTTTTTTTTTTCAAAAAGTGATGAATAAGCTTGTATACAGTTGCTGAACTACAGTGATCAGAATGGTCTGAGGTCCGGAGATGGTCATGGTCAGGACCTACAACTAGGAGTGGCTCTTGGTGGCAATGGCCAGGCCTCCAAGCTCGCAGGCTGGCAGACCCCTGCTGCCCCTGCTGCCCAGCAGCTCCCCAGAGGAGGCAGGGAGATCGGAGACAGGAGTGCCGCTGCTCCACACAAGAGCTCCCCTCCGGCAAGGCAGGAGGACGCTGATCACACCCCCGTGAATTTATCCTACCCACGGCAGCCCGACGTGGTAGCTCGCTACCTCTGTGCTCAATAAGGCCACCCACTCTGGGGCCAAGGAGCCGTCTCTAAAAGTGACACAGATGGTGACTGTACTTTCCATGTCACATTCATGTCGGGAGAATAAGACAGAATCAGAAATACAAAGGCGCCGAGAAATGTTCCCGGTGGTCTAGTGCACGATGGTACTCTCACTGTTCTCAACACATCGTGCGCCGAGAACCACCTGTGAACACCTATCTTCTTTTTAGAATTGGAAAGCTCCTGTTAAAGTGGGTGAGAGGGACAGAAGAGATGAAGAAGAAAGAAGAAGTGGAGATTTGGGTGAATGACAAGGCTCACCCTCTTTCCTGCAGTACAGAAGCTGAGCTCCAGGGGGAGCAAGTGAGTTATGGAGGAGAGATGCCAGTTAAGTCACAGGACCAGATAGGGTGCGTCTCCTAGTCTACCTTAGAGTTGTCCCTTCCTCATCCACATGGTACTGCAGGGATGAAAAGGACAGAGGAATCTCAAAGACTATGAAAGGATTCTCACATGGTGAACTTTTGAGCAGAAAGATCCCTCTACAGACAGACGCTCTTTGTCTTGGTCCAGCTCAGGGAGAATTAAAGCAAAAGCTTATTTGCAGCTTACATGTTGGGGGGCCAGAAGATTTATGGAAGACCACTGAGCCTTCCTCAAGATATTTCCTGATCTTAAATCTCCCACCAACTATCCTGGATTGCTAATGGATAGAGTGTTACTGTGAGGGCTGAATTCACAGGACCACCTCGGTACAGATGTCTTTCTCATCAACTGGCTCTCAAGCCGGTTCTGAACGAGTGGGGGTCATTGTCAGAAAGATGGCGCCAGAAACAGTCAGAAGGAGAACATCCCCTCCCCTCTCCCTCCTCGGACCTTAGAGTTGGGATCAAACACCCCTCTGCGGGAAGGGGGTAGGTCCTGGGGGGGCCGCTCACCGTCCGTGGAACAGCCGCTGGTTCCGTCGCTGGAGCAGTAGCGCATCTCGATTCTCTGCCTCCCCACTTCCAGCAGGTTTGGGTCAGGCAGGCGGGCTTTGCAGGTATAGCGGAACCGTTGCTCGTAGTGGCCCCCGTTGTCCGAGATGTTGACGGGCGTCCAGGGCGTCCAGGGCGTGGTCTTCTTCAGCTCGGGGCACGGGTTGGTGTTGCAAGGCTGGTACTCCTGGGCGAGAAGATGGCATGTGCTTATGGTGCAAGCATCAGCGGAGACCCGCACCCACGCCTCCTCCCTTTCCTGGAAGACGGGGCTCTCTGAACCTCATGTCCCGACACCCATCTGTTACTCTACAGTCAAAGACACAGTGCTGTTTAGCTGGGGCTTTAAGAGCCTGCTCAGCGTTCAGGTCGACTGCAGGAGGAACCTGCAGTTTCTCCTGCGTCAACAAGGAGAATGAAACAATACATGTAACCAGATGCAAAGAAGAATGGTGAGTCCATAAAGAGCCCCTTCCTCTGCGTTTGTGAGTAACCCAAACTGCTGACTGCTCGATGTGAAGCTTAAGTGTTTTTTAAAAAAGGCTAAAAGTTATGGAGCCAAACATTTTATCTTGGACAACATAATACTCAGTTTAAATTCAATGAGTATTTTAAGCTCTGGGATGGCAGACTGTAAGTGTTAAGAGTAGGAGAGTCTCCAAATAACACAGAGAGTACAGAGTAACTTCTAGTGTGTAACTTTTCACAACATTCCCTGGTTAGTCCCTGGACAGCATTTCTCAGTTTCTCGTCCTTTCCCTCGCCACAGATTCCTCCCCGGCAAGCACAGGTGGGGGCGTCCCGGTTACTGAGCAGCATACGTTTGAAGGTCTGGCAAATGGGGCATGTGTGAGGTGGGGGTGTGTGTGTATGGAACTGATTAAGGTTCTTAAACATTTATTTGTCAAGAATTCTAAACATGGCATCTCCATAAAAAAGCACCACGTATGAAGGGTACAAGGTTTGACCTTGGACATAGCACCGTTCATTCTTCCATTGGACAATAAATTTGTTTCGTTAGAGGGAAACCCACAACATATGATGCACCCATTATGACCATACTTAAAAATGATTTTTATTGATGTTAAACATATATACCAAGTAAGTGTTAAGTAGCCCTCTAAGCTTTTTTATGGAAAAGAGAAACATTCTTTCTTTCTCCGTATCTTGTAGTTAAATATTTGCATATTTAGTCCCTAGTTCTAACAACCAGAATTTTCCAGGATCAGGCATTATCCATTGACTGTGCCTATGGAAGGAGAGGGTTTGGCCCTTTACTCTCTCCATCCCTGTGTCTGCAACACTGATGAGGACTTCCCGTCTCCCACCATCTTAATGCAATTACATTGTCCCCTACGTTACATCAAAATCCTGTGTTTGCACTCATAACTAGGGGCACAACATCCACAGCTGGGGGATGTGATAAACCGATGGGCTCACTAGTCTTACCCAGGTCCCTCGCACACCAAGGTTCCTGGGGGTGGTCGTTCAGATTCTGTGAATCCATCACCAATTCATCTCCCCTCCCATCGGGGATGTAGGCACAGTAAGAACTGTCCTTGTGGGTTTTTGCTTTGAAGGAATACTCCTTTACTATGACAGTCGTGTGTTTCCAGTAGGAGAGAGAGTGGCCATGTGTCCACACCGCCAGCCCTATCTGGAAGCCTATTAACATAGTATTTTGTCAGTAATCCAGTTACTATAGCTATTTTTCTCTACTAGTAGTCCAATTAAAAAGAAATTCCTAAGTAACAAAACCTAGGAGAGTTCCTCCTGGTGGTGACATCACAAGCTTTCAGCAGGAATTATGGAAAGTGGTCACAACTGCTTCTCTGATTTCATATCTTCTCACCATTCCTTCCCCATCCACATCGGTCTGCCTTCTCTCCACCCCAACACATACCAGGAAGATTGATGACTCCATTCCCCTTTGTTTACAGCATCTTTTATTATGATATTATTTGGATGCTGCCTCCCAAATGGAAAATAAAATAGTCCCAATGAATGCCATAAACCCAATCGTGTGAAAAACCAGGCAGAACACGCATGAGCCCTCTCATCTTCTCTTGAAACGGAGGCCACACGATAGGAATGAAATAAACCTATGTCTGGGGTCTTTCAGGTTTATACCGTGATGGCACCGCCATCCCCGGGTTGAAAATGCCAGATGCCACCATCCTCCCCTTCATCATCTCAGCCTGGCAGGACACGTGGCCAGGGCTCGTGGCTGAAACTGACTTGGAACACACGTGGTTTACGGACCCCTGCTTAAAAATGGCAGGTGTTTGAGCACTGACAAGCCCGTCAGTGAGATCCCCCGTCTTAAGAAACAAACGTAGAAGATGCTCCCAGTGACTCTCCGCTTCCGTACACGAGAAATGCCACCTTTTCTATGGAGGTGAAATTTCATTTTTTGAAATACATGAACAGCAAATATATTTTAAAGCTGGCTCAAGGGGCTGAGTTGGTCTCTGTGGGCTGGTGACATGTCCCGTGAGGCAGAGATGGGCACGGCTCAAGGATACAGATCGATTTGGGCTTATTAGCCCTAGCCTCTGGTAACAAAGTTTTTCTTCCGTGTATTGTCTTTTCATCATTATGAAGCCTACCTCAAGACTCAGAACTTCCCTTTCATCTGCTTCTTGAGGTTTGATTGTGATGCATTCATTTAAAATATCAAATTACAGGGACCACTGGGTAGGCTCAGTGGGTTAAGCATCTGCCTTAGACTTGGGTTGTGATCCCAAGGTCCTGGGATTGAGCCCTGCATCAGGTTCCCTGCTCAGCAGGGAGTCTGCTTCTCCCTCTTCCACTCTCCCTGCTTGTGTTCCCTCCCTTGCTGTGTCTGCATCAAATAAATAAATAAAATCTAAAATAAATAAATAAAATATCAAGTAACGAAATGCTGAGAAATGGTATGACCAATCAGTTTGCTATCAGTGACCCAAATTATGAAGTGATTTGATTCAGTGGTAAGTCGTTCTACGGCTCAGCCGAATCTGGACGCGACAATATCCTGATGACCCACCGGAGTCACTACCCGACTTTGGATCATTATAGTTAATGCTAAAGATAGAAATTATTTTCAAAGAAATTTCAGGGACTAGTAACTATTACTTGTCACATAAGATTCCTAATATTCAGGTGGAAAATATTAGGTGACAATGGTTACTAATACCAGTTCCACTTCTGGGTATACAGCTGAGGAATCTGAAATCAGGACCCTGGAGTGGTATCTACACTCCCCTGTTCATCGCAGCATTACTCACAGCAGCCAAAGAATGGCGGCAAAGCAGGTGTCCGTCAACAGATGAATGGATAAGCAAGATGCAGTATGTGTGCAAACATAATACATAATATACATACAGTGGATAATAATAATATACAATATATACTATATACTATATATATATATACTATATACTATACTATATATACTATATATATATACTATAATATATACCACTCAACCATACTGTATATATATATACCACTATATATTATAATATATACCACTCATATATATATATATATATACTATATATATATATATATATATATACTATATATATATACTATAATATATACCACTCAACCATAAAAAGGAAGAAAATCTTCCCATGGATCCAGGCTTTTATGCTCAGGTTACATTATTTGGGTCTTATGGGGACCTCTAGGCTAACTGCCAGTGATAAAAGTTATTTTCCTCTGGATACATTTCATTCTAGAACATTCTCTGGCTTTCCTGAAGAACGAAGGAGGAGCACAGTTACCAGGTTGTCGGTCATCCTATATTTAAATTCCGTTTCCCTACAGGCACACACGGGCAGTGTCATGATACTCCACGCAACCTGCGAAGGAACACAGCACCCAAGCTTGGAGGTCGTCCCCGCTTCTTCCCAGGACAAATGATTCCTATATTCATCACAGGGTGGTTATGAAGGTCAAATGAAATTATTAATAGACAAACACTTTGTAAACCATGAGAAGCTCTAGGAATGTAAGTCATTGTTATTACTCTATGAGGAGGCCAAAGTCTAATGGGATATTCTGTCCCATTTCACTTCTCTTGATACCAAGTCACTGAGAAAATGCTGAAGCAAAGAACTGATCCCAAATCCCAAGTACTATTTTCAATTTATTTCGGCAGATTGGTCCAACATTACCACTTAGAATGAAAATCTCTTGTTTGGTCCCTGAAAAATCCCTGCAATAAGTGGAAAGAGTAAATGATATTTTCTGTATAAAGAAAAGAAAGAGGGGCACATGGGTGGCTCAGTGGGTTAAGCCTCTGGCTTTGGCTCGTCAAGATCTCAGGGTCCTGGGATCGAGTCCCGCATCAGGCTCTCTGCTCAGTGGGGAGCCTGCTTCCCCCTCTCTCTCTGCCTGCCTCTCTGCCTACTTGTGATCTCTCTGCTAAATAAATAAATAAATACTATTTAAAAAAAAAAAAAAAGAAAGAAAGAAAGAGCAGATGGGAAGTCCAGAGGGATTCTCTCACCACTGCTTAGCTTAGGCCCTCGGCAAATATCTGTTGAAATACCCACTTCACCCACCATCAGCTCGTGTTCCAGTGACATCATAAACGTGAAGGGCGGTCGGGGCAGCAAGCTCTCATCTAAGAAGAGCCAAGTATGCTCGTGGAGAAGGCTGTTCTACCCAGCAGCTGGAGATCGGCACCTCTGGCAGGAGAAGCCAGAGAGAGCAAGCTGGACCCCAGAACGTGGAACACGGAGGCAGGCACACCATTGTCCCCGACTGCCATTGCCAAAATGGAGACGGTTCATGAAAGACAGCAAATGGGCCCCAAATGCTGGCTGGGTGTGAAGGAATCAAGGATTTTCTGAAGCCTCTTGGGTGAGGAAACAGAGCATAAAAGCCTTGTCTGGAGTAAAAACTCACGTGTGAAAATGACCTTCTTTTAAAAAAACAATTCACCAGGAGGCACCTGTGTGGCTCAGTGCGTTAAACATCTGCCTTCAGCTCAGGTCATGACTCCAGGCTCTTGGGATCCAGCCCCCCATGGAGCCCTGCATAGGGCTCCCTGATCGGCAGGGAGCCTGCTTCTCTATCTCCCTCTGCCTGACGCTCTCTCTGCTTGTCTCTCTCTCTCACTCTGTCAAATAAATAAATACAATCTTTAAATTAAATTTTAAAAAAATCTACCATTTGCAACAACTTGGATGGACCTTGAGGACATTATGCTAAGTAAAACGAATCTAGGCGAGAAAGACAAATTCTGCTGCGATCACTTCTACATCCAATCTGAAAAGGAGACTCAGAGAAACATAGAGTGTGGTTGTTACCAGGGGTTGGGGCAGGGGTAGGAACAGTGGTGAGGTAATGGCCAAAGGGTACAAACTTCCAGTCATGAGGGTAACAAATTTGGGGATCTAATGGATGACATAGCGATTATAGCTAATAATATTGTAGCATGTAACTGAAGATGCCTAAGAAAGATGTTAGATGTTTTCACCTCAAAACAGAAATGGTAACAATGTGATGGGACGGAGCTGGTAGTTAATACTAGCGGTGATGATTTTGCAATATATAAATGGATCAAATCAACATGAGATACATTTTAAACTCACAGAAAGTGATGTATCAATTATTTCTGGAAAAAAATGAAGCTGGAAAATATAAGATATAAATAATAAAAAATTTTAAAAATTTTTAATAAATTAAAATATATAAAAATAAATAAAGGAAACCATCAGTGCAAGGAGACAATATAAGCAGAAGGTCGAGAACAACAAAAAACCCTGAAACTTATTAAAGCAATTTTGCACAATTCTCCAAATAGGTTCCCCATGTATTCTCTGTCCCGGTCAACAGTAAGAGAACCATCCATTTCAAGTTTAACCCAGGGGCGCCTGGGTGGCTCAGTCCGCTGTGTGTCTGTCTTTTGCTTTCAGCTCGGGTCATGATCTCAGGTCCCGAGATGGAGCCCCACATCGGGTTCTGTGCTGAGCGTGGAGTCTGTTTTGAGATTCTCTCTCCCTCTGCCCGCCCCCCGAAATAAAAAAAGAAATAAATCTTAACAAAATAATAATAATAACGTTTAACCTTGGAGCTGGGAAGTACCTGTAGAAATAGACTCTGGGGTCCATTCCCTCCTCCCGTCTATATTGGTCCTTTCCTAATTCAGGGCACTGTCACCTCAGGCCTGGTTCATAGAATCAAAGCATGAATTTCACTGAAATTTGTCTATCTGTAAGCCTGCTTTCACCCACAGACTGCAAGTTTGTCAAGGGCCAGAATTTTGTCACATTTAATTTACATTACCAATCTTAAGTATAGTATTTTTTTTTTTTTTTGGTGAATGTATAAATCATACTGATCAATTCACAAATAAGTGCATTCCGAGGGGATGTGCATAAACTTGGGGAACAAATTCAGGTGGTTAAGATGGACTCTGTGTTTTGCTGCTTATTTTTCCTTTGAACAATACTGAAATACCTACGTTCCGCAGGTTGAACGTAAAACAGATGGTGACAAGTCAAGCAAAATTTTGACAGTGTGTGCGCAGCACAAACTATGAACACGACCCTTACGCTCACGTCATCAATAGCTGAATACAGGAACTCAATTTTCTCTCACAGGGAATACTTATGGTTTTTGCATGCATCTATCAAGTTCTCTTTCTGCATCAAAGGTTGTCCTGTTGAGACAGAAAGCCATTCTGCACAAGACGAATAAGGAAGAAATGCCGTTGTGTTTGCAATGGGCCAGAGTGCTCCATCAAGGGCACAGAAGCAGGCCTGTGGCCCCTGACAACTGGGGCAAACAGCAAAAATTGACACGAAGTCCTGGAAACGAGCTTCGTGGTACCCAGTAAGGAAGAGAAGTGAAAGAGATGTGATGGGTGCAGATCGCTAAGTCACAGAATGACTTCTGCTTCCGACCAAGATGGAGTAACAGAAACAGCATTAGCCCTCTCCCCCAAAATAACTTTAAAAAACGTATGGAACAACAGTTCTTAAAACATCGGACGCTGGGCAATGATCGCCAAGGGAGGGGAAACATGAGGCGAGCCCCCCAAGTGACCCAGCCTACAACCTTGATGAGGGTTCCAGGCCCTGGTCGGGGAAGGAGGAACCAGGCTTGTAGACTAGAGACTGAGGAGACAGAGCTGAGAAGGGGAGGAAACCAAAGGGGTTGGGGTTCTCAGACGGAGAGAGATGCGCAGAGGGAACGCCAGGGTTACGCAGACATCCCATCTCAACTATTCAGTTGGGAGCAAATCTGTGATATGCAGGAAAACCACAAGAGTAGGGAAAAGACCCACCTGCAAAGATCAAAGGGAACAGTGCACATCCCTCACACAGGCCAGGCGCAGTGCTCACTCCTAAGAGCCAGAGTGAACAACCTCACAATTCACCGAGCATTAGTTAAGGACCAAGAAGGGTCTTGCTTCTGCAGTGGGAAAAATCATCCCAAACTCTGTTCCAGTCTCAATTAACAATGCCTAAAGCAAAAGCCGGAATGTTCATTCTGGTTTCACACAACTTGATCATGCTCTGAAGGAAAGCTCTCACTTAATTTCAGGAACACAAAAGTGTGTCCAAGACACCCCAAAGGAAAAAAATCACATTGTCTTGAACGTAATTTAGAATGACCAGATATGCAAAGAAGCTGCTGAAAAACACGAGGTCTTATGAGGCGAAAAAGCAGTTCAACTGAAATTGGCCCACAAATGACAAAGATGACAGAATTTGTAGTCAAGAAAATTAACGTGGTTGTGCTAACTGCGTTCCATGTGTTCGAGCAGCTAGAAGACGGAACACGGACGTAGAGGCAGGGAGGACCCAAGGAGGAAGTAAAATCGACCGCACACAACATTTCCAGAGAAGTGAAAGGAGAGATCACATCTCAGGTCATTCTATGAGGCCCGCTCTAATCCGGAATCAGAGCCAGACAAAGACATTACAAAAAAGAAAACTGCATGTGACTATGTACCATGGACGTAGACACAAAAATTCTTGACACTATTTTAATAAGCAAAGCTCCAAACTGTAGAAAAAGTTTAATAACTGTAGAAAGGGATTAAGTGGGGATTCTGTTGGGGACGCTCAGTTGCACTAACCTTTGAAATTTGATCAGTGTAATTCACCATTTATTAACAGTCTAGAAAGTAAACCTGTATGATCAGTTCAATAGATGAAAAATGTCATTTGATAAGATTCAAAATTCCTTAGAGAAACTTTTCATCAACTATGAAAATAAAAAAAATTCTCCAGATCTGATGGACATGTATTAAAAATATATAAGCAACATCTTACTTAATGGCTAAAGCCTGCATGCTTTCATCCCAAGATCAGAAACAAGACGAGCATATCTGCCCCTTCTGCTTATAGTCAATACTCTACTGACAGTTCTCTCTCACACAGCTGGGAAAGAAACAGAATTAAAAGTCATTTATAATGACAAAGAAAAAGTAATTATCTTTTTATTCACAAACATTGTGATTGTATATGTAGAAAATACTATGGGATCTATCAGAAAGATGCTAGAAGTAATGTTAGTTTATCAAGACTTCAGAATACAAGATCAATAGAACACATTAATTTCACTCCTACATACTAGCAAAGAACAATCAGATATTGAAAGAATGGCATTGACAGTAGCATCAAAAATATGAAACACTTAGCAATACCTCTCACAAAATGTATTCTTGACTTTATACTAAAAGAACACCAAATCCCTTCAATGATCTATAGAATCAATGCAATCTGAATCACAATTCGAGAAGACTTTTTTGGGAGAAAATATTGACAAGCTGGTTCTAAAATTCATGCAGAAATTAAAAAAAATATCTAGAATATCCAGAACATTTTGGAAAGGAAGAACAGAGCTGGAGGACATCCACAACCTGACTTTAAGACTCATTCTAGAACTACAATAGCATTCTGTGGTGTCAGCATCAAGATAGAAAGACTGAGCAACGGAATTCTGGACTGGAAAGTCCAGAAATAGACCCACACATATATGGTTTACTCAGTTTTGATGAGGGAGCAAAGGCAATGCAGCAGAGAAAGTAGAGACTTTTCCGCAAATGGAGCCGTAGCCATTGGATAGCCGTCTGTGCAAAGAAGACTTTTGAAAGATAACTTACTCCCTGCTTGGTAACAGACTCAGATGGATCATAGACCAACTATCTAAAGCCCATAAAACCTCTAGAAGAAAACCTAGAAGAATCTCTCCATGAGCTTCAGTCAAGCAAAGATTTCCTAGCTACAATGCTAAAAACATTACTCAGATAAGAGAAACAAAGACAATTGGAATTATTCAAAATGGGGAACTTCTGTTCTTTGAGAGGAACCCTGCAGAGAGAGAGGCAAGCCACACCCTGAGAAAGAATATTTGCAAATCAGATAAAAGACTCATGTCCTTTATATGTTTTAAAAATTAAAATTCAACAATAAAAAAACTTAATAGAAAAACTGTCAAGGATAGCAATAGACACGTCACAGGAGAAGACAGATGAAAAAAAAGCGTATATAAAGATTCTCAACATTATTCGTTAGAAAAAAGAAAATCAAAACCATAGGGAAAATACCACATACCTAACAGAATGGCTAAAGTAAACAGAAAACCCAAACCTGACACCACGAAATGTTGGTGACCTTGCGAGGACCAGGAACCCCTCTCCTACTCTGCTGGTAGATATGAAGCATGGCACAATCCCTTTGAAACTATTTGACACTTTCTTAATAAATGAAACACACACTTACCACATGACCTTGCCATCTTCTTCCTAGATATTTACTCCCCAAAAAGAGAAAGTAAATGTCCACCCATATACTGGTACATGGACATTCTTAAGTTTTACTGGTAATAGCCCAAAATAGAACCACCCATATGCCTATCTATCAGCAGGTGATTAACTAAACGAGTCATCTTATATCCATAGAAGGGGATCCTAGTCAGCAGTAAAAAGAAATGAATTGTTGATATGTACGACATAAAAGAATCTGAAAATAATGCCCAGTGAAAGAAGCTGGCTGAATGAATGACTCCATTCACATAAAATGATGGAAACGGAAACTAACGTAGAACCAGAAAGATCAGTGGTTGCCTGGGCCCGGGCAGGTGTAGGAGGGAGGGGTTAAAAAAGGTACAAGGAAACTCCAGGGTTGATAGACGTGTTCATTAACTTGATGGTGACATGGTTTCATGGATGAACACAGTTGTCAAAATGAGTCAAATTTTATATTTAAATGGGCAGTTTATTGTATGCAGACCATACCTCACTAAAACTATTAAAGGTGATATGTCCACAGGAAAACCAGTCTTTCTCATAAGCGGTGGTTACCTAGCTGACTTGAAGCGAGCCTCAAAACAACGGTGTGTGCACCCACGTGCACACATTAAAACCACAGTTCTGTTTCCATAGCATTCACGCTGGAGTACTGGCAACTGAACGGACGTGACCAGTGAGAATTTGTAGACGAATGCTTTATGAATGCAAAACGGGCACCATGGAGCCCAACGGCACCTGCCGCCATACACATCTCCAAAATGCAACTTTCTATCCACAACCAGTGTAGCAACTCCTCTCACAGCACCCATACACACATGCGTCTCAACCGCAAGCTTTTATGATCTTATTTCTCTTACCACGAGTTTCTTTAGCTGTGGTGCATTTTCAATGCGCACGAGTTAAAATCATCTTCCATGGTATTTGGGTAAGTTGTGGAGTCACCGGAGGGCTTGGTGAAAGAGCCTGGCCCCAAGGCCAGCTTCTTACTCTCTAACCAAGGTCAGATGGTACGTGTATCTTACTGATAACAAATCTGTCGCCACCTGGGAAGTGTGCTAGTCCATTGGGGCTGCTACAGGGAAACACCACAGATGAGGATGCACTCCCCTCAGCTCTGGAGCCTAGGAGCCTGACATCAGGGGGTTAGCATCATTGGGTGAGGGCCTCCTTCTGGGTTACAGACTTCTCTTGCGTCCTTGCATGGCGGAAAGGGTAAGCTACGTGTGTCTGGGACCTCTTTTGTAAGGACGCTAATCCCATCCATAAGGGTGCCACCATCCTGACCTAATCACCTCCCAAAGGTCTCACCTTCTAACACCATCCCGTTAGGCATTAGGTTTTCAACACATGAGTTCTGGGAGGGGACACCGACATTGAGCCTACAGAACGTCTGCCAAAAAATGGCAAATCACGGGTTACACAAGGTGATCACAAGACACTGTACACATTTCGGACTCCGCAGCTGGGTTTTGGGTTAGTCCCTTGGCCTCCAATAATCGTGTGTACACTTGAATCGGTTTCAGAGAAGGTGGAAAATTTGACCCCAAGGCTAACTGACAGTCTGCACCAGCTTCCGTTCAGAGAGGCTGATGATTTAGGGGTTTTTATGAATATTCCTCATTTCTTCGATTACTATTCCCAGTTATCAAAAGCTCAGTGAAATAAAAATGGCATGTTTTAAATTTTTTTTAAAGGTTTTTTTTTAATTTATTTGACAGAGAGAGATCACAAGTAGATAGAGAGGCAGGCAGAGAAAGAGAGAGAAGCAGGCTCCCTGCTGAGCAGAGAGCCCGATGCGGGACTCGATCCCAGGAGAGATCATGACCTGAGCTGAAGGCAGTGACTTAACCCACTGAGCCACCCAGGCGCCCCAAAAATGGCATGTTTTAAAACGTGAGAGAAACACTGGGACACGAAGTATATTTTAAAGTAGGAAATTGCATCGTTCCAGGCAGAAGCTGCTTGCATTTCAGCGAGTTTCCTGAATGTAGCTACAGCTCTCTCAGAAACCTTTAGAGTCCCAATTGTTCGCCTGGGGTCTCCCAGCCTGCGAGTTTCTCCAGGGTAGAGCCTGGGGTTGATGTGACTTTCTTCCGCACTGGGGGACTGGCATTATCTCTGGCTCTGAGGAAGAAGAGGGCTGGGCTGCCCAAGCTGGGCTTTCGAATGTGTGCATTCACTTTCAATAAGCCCTCATTCTGCATGTTTTTTTGTTTGTTTGGTTGGTTTTGTTTTAAGTGCAGAAAAGCAAGCAAATATTCCTGTGCTGTCTTACTAAAAAAGATATGTGTTTGTGCATGCACCAGATTGTGTGTGTGTGTGTGTGTGTGTGTGTGTAAATGGAGCTGGCTTTCCTCCTTACACATTATTTTAGGCATTCTTTTTTATAACACTGTAGAAAG
Source organism: Meles meles (assembly GCF_922984935.1). Taxonomy (NCBI): domain Eukaryota; kingdom Metazoa; phylum Chordata; class Mammalia; order Carnivora; family Mustelidae; genus Meles; species Meles meles. The sequence continues at coordinate 177,404,492 of NC_060068.1, read as the reverse complement.
CCCAAGAGAATAAGAAAATCAGCAGTGTCGTTGGGAATCGTTATTACAGAGGCTGTGATTTGTGGGCAGGCTATAAACTTACAACTCAAATGAGAAGATCCATTTACTTATTTTATTCTCTCACTGTAATGCCTTTAAATTCGTCGTCTCTGAGAGCGAACATCAAGAATTCAGACAGCTTTTTTTTTTGGCAAATACAGTGCAATGAGAGGAAAAACTACTTTTAGCTAGAAGTGAAAACCTATCATTGGGAAGAGATCTCCTTCCCAAATCAACAACTGAAAGGGGTGACCTGGAGCAAAGGCGTCCGTCCTTCCCCTGCACCCCTTCATTGTTGTTGTAACGCCTGCTCTCTGCTTATTCAAGTGGCAAAATTTGTAAAGCTACCTCACAAAGACCCAGAGTACTCAGCTCTCTCGTGCACTTCATCAGGCATAGGGATTGTGTGTTCAGGTCCCAAGAGTAGGGTCGTCCTCCTTGGAGCCTTGGGAATTGCCTGGTCCATTTTTCCATGAGTCACCTGCACTCTGATACGTCAATCACAGCACAGTTACAGTCTGAAGAGCACTGTGACGGTAGGCACCCAACATTCCCATCACCTGATGTCATGCCCTGTGTATCCCCTCCTCGTGAGTGTGGACAGGCTTCGTGAAGCTGATGGGATAGCGACTCTCCTGATAAGATCTCTCTCTCTCTTTTTTAAAGATTTTATTTATTTGACAGACAGAGATCACAAGTAGGCAGAGCGGCAGGCAGAGAGAGAGGGAAGCAGGTTCCCTGCTGAGCAGAGAGTCCGATGCGGAGCTCGATCCCAGGACCCTGGGATCATGACCTGAGCTGAAGGCAGAGCCTTTAACCCACTGAGCCACCCAGGGGCCCCGATGAGTTCTCTCTTAACCAAGACAGTCTTGTAGTGGACAAAAGAGAGATTTGCCTGCCGTTCTTCAACAACTGGAGAACTTGAAGGAGGACCCCGCCTCGGAAAGGTTGGCAGTTGCAGCCAACACCTTGATTTCAGCCTAAAACTCTGAGAGGAGGAGTCAGTTAAACCGGGCCTGGACACCCAGGCCACGGAACTGTGAAATCATTAATCGTGTTATATTAAGCCACTAAATTTGCGTTCATTTGTTACACAGCAACAGAAAACCCATACACACGTATGTAAGCATGCATTTATTTGGTATTTGTACACGAGAAGGAATCTATTCCATGACCCTGCTTTTCCCCCCTAATTCTCCAAGGATTCAGTTTAATACAGGATTCAAATGAAGTTGAGTTTTCTTAATCTGATCTCTGATCTCCCAGGGCAAGAAATTGGAAGGATTAGATTCCTTCATGGAAAACTCATTATCTTCCTGCTATGATATTCTTCTAATTTTTTTCTTATAGAAAGTTTTGGCTCAAAGTTTTTTAAAAAAGTGACCATTGTTTCTTATTAATAATACCTAGGAAAGTCAAGATGTGAATAAGGGACCTGCAGGCTATGTACTGAGTTGAGGTTGGTTGTTACAACTCATGTTTTATTAAAGATGCCTGATACCATCCAGAGTTAATTTTCAGTCTGCTTTATAGAATTGCGACAGAATATTCCTGTGTTGACAATCAGATTGTACTTCAATTTCACCAATTCCATTAAAGCTGTAGAGTCAGTGAAAATCCACTATGCTTGAGAGAAATATATTGGGTTAATGCCTTTTGCGTTAAGGGCATAAACAGAATTTAAAAGGGTGTTCTACGCATTCTGCAAATGAGCTTTTCCCCAAGTGTGTCTCTGTAGGACGCAGATGGGTGCCACAGAGAAAACCGTGTGCTGTCAAGCAAGAGAGAGGCCATGGGTTCAACAAAGTTAAATGAGTTTCTTCAAGGCAGGAGTGATGAGAGCTCATTTTGGGAAGCAGAACTAAGGGGAGCACACATTACCAAACACAGCTGGGGGAGAAGCTACCTGTAATCAAAGAAGTTCTCAAAGTTAAGAGCAATTTCATCATTTATGATTGATTCTGCAATTGACTTCATTGATTCAAAACTGAAACTAGGGAAGTCGCCCCTCTGCCAAACTTAACTAGGATTTTAAAGACCGGGGATGCAGTCTTGTGTTCATAAAATCTTAAGCCCATTTGCCTCTATGCTCTAAAAAGTCATCTAAAATATCCCCTTCCCTCAAGACCTTTGGCAGGTGGCTCTCCAGTAAGTGTATCATGATAGAGGGAGCTGGCCTGTCATTAGTTACACTCCTCAAGCAACTTCTTCTCTGAGTTCATTTATACGTGGGCTGGTCAGGTTTTATTGTGAAATCCTCTTCACTTCCAAGTTCATGTCTCTATGTGATAATCAGGACCACCAGGTCCGTCCAGGGGGTCTACTCCTTTCAATCCCTGAATCTAGTACCTTAGCACTCTCATCTGTAAAGTGGGCATATAAAGACACATCGTGATGATTGGGGAATGTTAATGAGATAATACATTTACAGAGCTTAGCAGGGAGCCTGGATTGTGAGGCATCTTTGGCACAAAGGCCCGGCACTGAAAATGGGTTGCAGAACATGAAAATAGTAGGAGTTCTTCAAAGCTGGTCAGGATAAAGAACATGAAAATATTAGAGGCTCTCCAAAGTTGGTCATTAGCAATTAAGAAATCATCCTCTCTCAGTGTGGATGGTCTCAGTAACTCATAATTATCCTAGCAGGTCATACTCAGGGGAATGGATTTATCTAACTAGTAAAACAAGTTTAGGTTTAACTTCCATCCAAGTTTCCATGTATATACATCATTTCACTCCCTCTGTCATGTGATCATCTAGTGGAAAATTGTCTTCAAAATTTGTTCCTATCTGAGTCTCCATAAAGTTGGCTTTTTATCAGTTCATGTTCCTTAAATAATCAGCTAAGATGTCATCCCCTAAAAAGTAGAACATAAAGTAAGAACATTCATCTAATCTAAAATCATTACATCATGAGTGATACATTCGAAACATTCACTGCTAGGGCCAAAGTCCTTCCGTCATTTCATCTCACCAGTATGGAAATTGAACACTTGGGTGTTGTTGGGGCTCTCCAAGCTGGGAGATTATTAATGGGCCTGGGAAATGGAAAACATGTCCTATCAGCATCTTTGGCTAATAATTTAAATCACAAGGGACTGTATTATCATTACCATTATTATTGTTTTACTCTTCTTTTGGCCAATTTACTGTGGGAAAGTAATTAGTTCCTCAAATAAAGATCCTTAAATGACTTTCTGTTTATAATTCAGATTGTTTAATTAGAGTTCTATTATCTGCTGAATATTTCCTGCGAAAACTTATGGTTAATGACCTACATATCTTAATTACAACATTTATATTTTTGAAATTAAGAGTCACAGTAATACTGTCCAAATGACCTTTTCCATTAACAGGGTAGTTATGAAAATAGAAGTATCATGTTATCCATTCACCCATCCTCTGGCTCATCCATTCATCCATCTTTCCATAATCCCTGTTGGGGCAGTTATGCCGTGTACAAAGATGCTAGGTTACAGCTTTGAGATTTTAGATGTTGCTGGTGAAACAAACAGGGGACGTCCAAGGGAAACACCCATAAGAAGTTAAGCCCACACCAACTACGTGTTATGGGAATTAAGATGCAGAGGGAAATAATCGGAAATAACAAGAGCGTCTAGTAACCAACTGCATTACGGCCAATCCCACCGGCCACTCAGCCTGGGATTCTGTGTATGACTGACCCATTCCATGGCAAGGGGTGCTGGCCTCACAATCACAGTACCAGAGCAGGGACACAGTCAACACTTCAGATGCCTTGAGTAACCAATTCTGGCTAAATTATCCATGCCCTAATAGTAGAATGTCACTGCTAATGCAAAACAAAATGAAAAACCAAATACAATCTTGGCTGCCTTAAGAAAAGTTTAATGTCTTGATCACAGAAAATAAAAAGACTCACTAGTTAAAATATAAGTTGTCCAAACATCGGGTTTTTATCCTTATTTTTTTCTTAATGCAATTTAAAGTTTTTGTGCCTCAGTTTTATAAATGTTTAAAATATATGCACAGGTCCCTGCAATAATTCTAATGGAAAGAGTAAAGTACAAGGAGGGTGTGCCAAGGACATGTGGTCACAGGTTATGGTCACTTTCATTCCAAGATCCAAGGCCTGGGTGGGCTTCCTGTCCTCCGTCATCATTCTATTGCCTTTCCTCCCCAAACTGGGAGCAACTGTCACAAGAAACCCCCCAGTCTCCCAGTAAAAGAGATGCCTTTCCCATCTGAGGATAAAGGCTTTGTCCTTTCCTGCTAGAATCACCATTCTAGCACAGTAACACAAACATACAGTGGCTTTAATAGGATCCTTCCCAACTAAATTGTCACAAAAGGGAATATTCCATCTAAATGAAGTGACATCATAAAACAATAATTTGTCTAAGACCACTACTGACAGAGTTATTTCTAAGATTTATACCTTTGTCTTTCAGATCTTAATTTAATGGCTTCGTGATTTCTTGGGGTTATAATTAGATTTACTCATTACTGACATACTTTTGATGTAGTAGACTATATACATATATTTTACCATAGCCTGAAAACATTTCTCACATCTGCTTATATTTTGTTTATTTTTCTTACCTGTGACCAAGTTTTAGGCCACAATTCTGCTACGTTCTATGCCCCACTTCTCAAGGGCCTCTCTCTACTTCTGTCTCTGTGACAGATGGAGACCTGATGGCCTGGCTTACCTGAGCACGTACCAAGAGAACTGTAAGACCTTGTGAAGACAATGGAGTCTCTGCCACAAGCCTGGACAGCCAAATGCCTCCAACTCACCTTCTTCCTAAACCGGGCCTGGCTCCCGGCCACGTGCTTCAACGTGGCTGCTCGGCCACGAAGGACGACTGCGGAGGCATTAAACATTCACGATGTTGAAACCAAACTTACAAGTTAAACACTTCTAGACTCGAATATACTTAACATATGGTGATGACATGGAACAGCTGATTAATCTGGAAGTGTCCCATAAAAAATAATCGTCCAAATCAATGTTTAAAGACTAGGCAACACTGTGGGTTTTCATCTGCCTAAATATGATTAGGAAATCATTCTGCTGGAAATTCCTAAAATATAAAATGGTGATTACGTCAGGAAGTAAGTAGATTTCTCCCAACTCCATATTTTAAACTGCAGGTATGCATTTCTCCGGAATCATGCTGCACACCCATTCCTTAGCTTTTAGCCACTCAAACCCTCCCCCCTTATTGGTGCTAGAAACACACTTATATAGGAAAATATAAAAACTCATGATGGAGGTCACTTACGTGGAAGTTACTTGAAAGTTATCGGAGCCACCAAATGCAGATGCAATGCTATCATTCTAGAAGGTTGCTTCTTTAATAAGGAAGGGGTGTTTCTTATTCAAAGCCATCATCCAGGCCCAGGGAGAATGCCCCAGTTAAAATAGTTAGAATTCTGTACCGCGGATGATTTTAAAATTCATTTTCTTATTCTAGGAAATATCGCAAAATTAAAGCAAGAGTATTGCCTGCTTTCTGCTTCCATTTCTATTCATTTAGGCAAGAAAATTCTACAGCTTGGCAGAATAAAAATGTCTGTCCTCCAGAATATGACTAACACATCTCTAAATTGTTGGACTTTCTTACAAATAGAAGTATACAGAATAAAAAAAAAATAAGTGATACGTTGGGGTGAATGTAGACATCTACGTTTTCTCTTACACTGTGACAGGAATAATTTTAGTTTTCTTCTTTTAGAATGTTAAAGGTTTGTTAGCTTTATTGCGCCACAAAATGTCCCAATTCATGCTCAGACAGAACATTTCCAGCAGAGGAGGGAGATGTCAGGTTGGTTCACCCACGTGGGCAGGCAAGAGTGACAGCGGCAGCTGGAAACCTAAATATCTCTTTATTATCTCTAATATATACTTACATATAAAATATATATAATTCCACAAAATGGCAATCAAATTAGTATGCAAGGGGGCTCTAGAGTAAGAGATCCGGAGGGCGGGCCGAGGGGCCCAGCTGAACAACACGGAGCTGATCAGTGTTGATTGCATTTCCGTGGCTCCATGTTAGTCGGGGGTAAAGCCAGAGTCCTCAGTTTTCCAGATACTCAAAAACTCAGGCCAATTGTGTTGTCCCAAACCCCCGCCCCATGCCCTGTATCCCAGCCCCGCGGCACCATCTTGAAGACCCACAAACATAACGCCATGGTTGCAGGCCTCTATGCCTTTCTTCTAAAGCTTGTTTTCCTCAATTTACCCCCAAATCCCGCTCCCTCCTTGCTGCTACCCTTCTACCCAATCCTGGGACAGAAAGGACCAAGGACAGAGAACCACAAGGACCCATCTGTCTGCATGGGACAGTGAGACTGGTGCAGAGGGCCGCTACCAATTTCTCGTTTTCCCGTTCCTCGCCCAGACTGGACACCTGCCATTCGTCACTCAGCAGGTGCTCAGCCGGGGTCTGACCTGCCAGCACTTCCTCAGGCAAACACGGCACAAAGGGGCTCCACATGGGACCATACCGGGATCATTTTCAGTAACTTTAGCTCGCTGGTGTCCAAAATCTCTAGAAATACTCAGTAACTTCTCGATCAATAAATAATATACAAACATGGAACAATCAAGCGGCTAGGGTTTGGTGCGGCCGGGGCTAGGAGCCCCTCCAGCAAGCACCCCCCCCCCCCCGCCATCTGCAAGGGCTCAGCGTGATGCTATTCGCCAAGCCCAGCAAAGAGTGAATGTCACCCTCCATGTGATGACCAGCCATTAACTAATCGTGTCTGATCTTGGAGACGCAGCTAAAAGAGATGGCAGGACTCCTCGGGCTTCATTCGTCCTACCCTTGACCTCACAACTCCTCTTGTTTTTTGCCTTGGTGTACTGAATTGGCTGTGATCTCCAGCACAATACTGAACCTTAGAAGGGCTGGAAGGAATCCTTAACTTTTCCTTGACTTTAATGGAATAGCTTCTAATCTCTCACCACTTGGCAGGATGACGTTTGCTATAGTGTTTTAAGAGGCATCCTTCGGGTTACAGCTATTCTTGAAGGTTAGAGAAGCTCTCATCCACGCCGTGGTGACTTTTATTTTAACTGTTATGAATGCATGCTGCATTTTATCAAACATTTATTCTGCATCCATAGAAATGGCTTTAACATTCTTTCTCTGTTAATCTCATTAACATAAAATGTCTCATCCACTACCTTCTCCACTTGATCACTGTCCTGTCGGATCATGAGTATGAACCTATGAATACAAGTGAAATGTAAATACTTATATGAGTATAATTTATACTTATACTTAAAGCCTGATGAGTGGACATTGTACAAGATGGCACAATATGCCGATGGCACAAAGGAAGATTCTGGCTGGGGGGCGCGGGCGATCAGAGGGCTGAAATTCAGCCTGCATCTTTTCCTGAGCCATGAGCCTTGGCATGGGGCTGTCTGCACTTCAAGGAAGAGGCGCCATTCTTTCTATAGAAACATGCAGTCTGCTGGCTCAAACCCAAGCCTGTGGCGCTGAGACCCCTGGGAGGGGAAACTTGTTCAAATTCACACAAAGGAATTGAGGGCCCCTGGGTGGCCCAGTTGGTTAAGCTCAGATCATGATCTCAGGTCCTTGGATCGAGTCCCGCATCAGGCTCCATGCTCAGTGGGGAGTCTGCTTCTCCCTCTCCCTCTGCCTGCTGCTCCCCCCTGTGCTCTGTCTCCCACCCTCCCTTTCTCTCTGACAAATAGGTACAAAAATCTTAAAGTACGCGCACACACACGCAGACACACACACACAACAAATTCACAAAAAGGCACTTTACAGGTGACTAGGACTCTCCGCTCTCAACCTTTTTTTTTTTCAATTAACATATAATGTATTGGGGCGCCTGGGTGGCTCAGTGGGTTAAAGCCTCTGCCTTCGGCTCAGGTCATGATCCCAGGGTCCTGGGATCGAGCCCCACAGTGGGCTCTCTGCAGAGCGGGGAGCCTGCTTCCTCCTCTCTCTCTGCCTGCCTCTCTGCCTGCTTGTGATCTCTGTCTGTCAAATAAATGAATAAATCTTAAAAAAAAAAAAAAAAACTATAATGTATTATTTACCCCAGGGGTACAGGTCTGTGAATTATTTCTAATCCTCACAGACAACACCATTTACCAAGCCACTCAACCACTAGACATGTTATCCCGAGAGAACTCGCTCTATTGGCCCTTGCTTTGAAATAGCCATGCCTCTCTGTCTGTGCCCGGAAGCCCTACTGTCCATGAGCTATAGCTCTGCAGCGTCAAATGCCTTTCCTCTATTCAGACACATGACCATGAGAAACAGCGCCCTTCTGTTGAACCGAGGGTGAGAGGCACAAATCAAACACACATCGTTGAAGAACGGACTCTTCTCCGTGCCTTCCATCAAATACAACGGCCTTCTTGAGATACCGTTTCATCTCTACTAACCGGTCCAAAAATGGAAGAGTTCTCCCTTGATCTGAAGGCTGCCAGTGCATTTCACAGAATTCATTGAGCAGCTACTTTGTGCTGGGCACAGAGAAGGCTAAAGGTGCCGTGGAAAGCCACGGAGACAGGGTGTCTGCAACTGGGGGCTTGGAATCTTGCAGTATTCTCCACAAGGGAGCCCCATGTCATGTGGTGGGGAGACCGAGGCAAACAAGCCTCACTCCGCTTTCTCCACCCTCAGCCTCACCGATGATTTCATCCTGAAATGCTTCCTAGACATGATTCACAAGGAAAAACCAGGCCAGGCAAATATCTATCTTCCGCTGAAATGTAAATAAAATGCCTTCAAAGTGCCAGAACTGTAAAACTTTTTTCTTATAATACCATTCCTGCTGTAAATATTTCTGTGGGAAGGCTGTCTTTTTTAATGTGAGTACTTATGCTGAAGATTAATTCAGATTCCTTTCAAACGGAGGAGGCAAACCCAGTAAGTTTATAGTAAACTCACATCCGCACAGGGGCCTCCCTATGCAAATAACAGCCTAAAAGCAACAACAACAACAAAAAGCCTAAAAGGGGTTACAAATTCTGCTAAGGAACAAAAAGTAATTATCTGCTGGGGGAAAAAATTATCCATTAGTTACATTTTTTTTCAAAGACTCAGGTAAAAGGTACAAATAAGATGGCAGAATTTTTAAATCAACAGTTCATATCAGGATGAAATTAGCGTTTCCCTTGGTCAGACTCCTCTCATCATGCTGTGATTTGTGGTGCCCATCTAAGAACAATGTGACCCATGAGTGCCAAGGATGACAAGATGACGTGAGGGTGTGAGAAGCCCTGAGATGATGATATAAAATGTGGGCACCCAAGTAAAAGCCTGTCAAACCCCTTCATGAAGGCACACACATGGAATCACACCTCACAAACACCCTAATGACTTCTTAAAATGGTGACATGGCAGCTTTTCCAGAGAAAGCCATCCCATGTACACGAGGCTTACTGGCTCCTTCCATTCCCCAGACAGGTACCTGTACCCTGGATTCAACTGTGGGACTTTCTAACCTGAAGCCACTGCTGTCCGGCTTAGTATTTTTCTCCTCCCAGCTCTTGAGGACAGCAACCTACCCAGAGTCTCACTCCACCCGGCCCACATCCCAAGTGCTGGCTTGAACTCACAGTTACTCAAGACTTGTTTGTTATGGGGACAGATCTGGACAAGACGTGGGTTGGTGTGTATGGAGTGCACCGAGGGAAATAAGACAACGTTTGATTAGCCGGCAAGTTGATGGTCTAAAAAGGGCTCGGGATCCCTAGTACATGGAATTCTTATTTACAGAAGGGAGCTCAAATATTGGAATCTGCGCCACTTTAAAATAGTAAATTCAGATTTTCTTTTCTAACGAGGTGCTCCGCATTAGTTATACATACTCATGTCTGGCCTGTGGGGATCTGATAAGGTCTTGGAAGGTCACTGCCAAGTATAATCTAATATCAAGACCAATTTTAATGAACTTCATACACAATTACTGCAGGCGAACTGTTTTTCAGTGCTAAGCTCGCCTCGTCTGGAGCAACCTTGTAAGGCTAATTAGAAAGAATTTGAAATAACTTAAGAACATGAACAAGAAATAAAATGTTCATAAGCAAACATCATGGGAAGAAAAATTAAATGTGAAGTAAAGGCAACTGCACTGGGCTGCGGGGAATCCCTGCGGACGAGAAGACCCGCCACAAAGTACGTTCGTCGTACAAGACCGAGGAGAAACACAGAGCCGACAAGGGCCACAGAATCCATGAGAACAATCACTTCATTGGAAAAGATGCTGACTATTTCCCCAAACTGCCACCATCTTTAAAAAAATTAACACATGAATTTAATAACTAGGTTTATTTACCCCTTTATCCTACGTTCTGCTAGATGTTGAGGACACAATCATGAATAAAATAGATATTGTTCCTGACTTGAAAATCTTAAAATACATTTTTGTTGTTGTTAGTTAGTTAGTTTAAAAACAAATTAGTTCATCCCATCATTGGTGATGGGACTTTCCTCTCCAAAATAGGGCTAAACCCAAGTTTATATGACATATTTGTGGATGCTGACCTTAGATTTAAGCTTTTTAGGTTGGGGAGCAAGCGCCTGCTAAGGTTGAACCAATACTGTGGGAAAGCAGCGTATTTCAGAATAAGGACCGCACACATATGGACCCTCACGTATCTGCATCCACGACACGCATATATTTCAGATTAGATAGTGTTTATCTTTTTAGTAAAACCAATACTTTTTTTTTTCACTGCCAAGGAAAAACAATGAAAACCTGATGTAGCTTAAATGTTTGAAGTCAGTAGTGGAGTTGTACTGTGTACAACTATGTATTAACCCCACAAAGTCAAGCCTATCTACGATCTTGGAACTGCAATAGCAAGTCAACGAGAGCCGAGTAACCAGCACCTTCAGCCTGGAATTGACAACCCTGTGGGAACGAATCAACTTGCTTTCCAAATCAGTGTCTTCCTTTCAGGTCCTGGTGAATTCCCTACATCCTCCAATCCACAACCTTCACGCACGCTCCCTTCACAGAGAAGCTTCCATTCCATCTCACCTGGGCCAGGTCCTGGCCACATCTTGCGGGGCTGTTGGCCCATCCGGCCAGAGGGTAACCTCTCTCTGCACTCTTTGGTTCCTCTTCCTTGTTCCACTGGCATTCCTGACTTGTTCCTTACATTCCAGCCATGTGATCTGTACTTTCTTCCTAGGCTGGGGACTCAGCTCTTTGAGGTTAGGAATTTTATTGTATGTATCTGCACACCTTCCCTAGCACCTAATACACTTCTTTACACACAGTAGATTCCCAACATTTTTGGCCTATCGGGTCTACAGATGCAAAGCTCTGAAAATTCTACACGGGATGGGATGACCAACATGAGTCAGGGACTGAAGCCACTGAGGGTTTGCTTTCTTTCCACGTGTAAAACTATTCAGAAATTAACAATATCGTAGGAGATTACACCATTAGAGAAATTAATTATCAAGGACGACACATGTAACCGGCACAGATGGCGAGGTCTTATCACTAAAAGCTATTAGGAGTTGTGAAGACAAGGGAAAGAAATCAATTAAATAAGTTTCCTAACAAAATCTGCCTGGCGAACATCAGAGGCCCCTCTTGATGTCTGGATCCCATCTGTTGGCTCTACTATTTTTGTCTCGCCCTGTTTCGAGAGGCTACAGTTCACGTGCTCCTGGTTCCACAGGCGCAGAGCCGGGAGAGTTTCATCAGGTGGATCCCTCAGCTTCCTTCTCTCCGCTGGCACCATTCCCTCCTCCCACGCGATGACCCTCGAGTTCCTCTGAGGACTGCTCTCACACTGGGGCCATTTCATGGGACCAGGATAGACCAGAACAGATGTGGGAAATGTTTCACATCATGACAGAAGCAAGATGCCAAATGGTCGTGTGTGGGATGTGACTTTCTCACGCAGCATGGCTTTATAAAATCATGCAAGAATGTGGCCTGGTATGAGCCAATTCTATCTTTAAGGGTCTTTACTGCAACTTTCCCTTCAATCCAGAGTCTCCTGAGATACTGTAAGTCAAACAGATCTTGAGAAACCATGCCATGGAGAGAAACGGGGACACTACTGTTCGAAGAATGTTCTTGCGGCATACCAGGAGACCACAGAGCAGAACAATTATGCTTTTCTTTTTTTTCTGAGAACTTTCAAAGGCTTCCACACATCACCTTGTATTTCTGCTTCGAACTATTAAAGGGAAAAAAATCTAAATGTAGCAGGAGCCTCGTATGGTTTTCCTTGTATTTCATAAAAGGTTCCAAACAGGGCTCTAGCTCTTACACTTCAGGACTGGGAGCATTTGGGGAAGAAGAAACCACGGCATCTGCGAAAAACAGTCAACGTTTGAAAACCATTTTTTCCAGTTCCAACATCTGTTGCTTCCCTTCCTTACTTAATTACAAGTTGCTGTGAAAATTATTATGTATGTGAATTGTTTTAACAACCAAAATTATACACGTTTAATAATTCCACGGAGGGCACTCGGATGAAATAATAAAAAAGTGGGAAATGCAAATCTTCAGCAAAACACAAATTAAACCATATTGTTGATATAATTAAACATGTATGTTACTTCTCTAAGAGGAAGATCTGCCTGCCGTGAGCCAAACCAAATGACAAGGATAGCGGGATCAGACTCATTGGAAAATCCTCCGCCTGCATCTGTATACGTGGGAACTATCTATACAGCAGGTCCCATCCTTGCGAGTGAACACAGGTATGGACAGAACCCACCACCAACAATGAGACAATGAACGAACTGGTGTAGGAACCACCTGGGGGGTAATCTTCACAACGGAAGCCTGATTCTGAAGCCTCGAGCAGGGATCCTGGGTCCCTAATCCCCCCTGCTGTCCCCACAGCCCATCACAGGGTAGGAGCTGAAGTCATTCAGTCATGTTGGAAAGAAAACGAGGGGGGGGCGATGGATAAAAAAATCGAGATGCTCAGAGTCTCGTCACATCAGCGTGCGTTCAGGCAAATCCCCATTAAGACCGTGACGTACGCAGGGCTCTGCCAAACTGAGTCAACCAGACGAGGATCACACAACAAGAAGTTCGATCAATTCAGGAAGCGACAAAAGTCTTCGATCGAAGGCATTTCTCTCCCTGTTTTCGTTTGCTTGTTTGTTTACTGGATTCTGGAGTGTTTCAGAAAGGCGTCCGCTGAGGCACTCTGTCCACCATTGTCATGGCGACCCCACCCTTCCCCAGCTCCTCCATCCCTCCTTGCATCGACCCGGGGCCTCAGAGCGGGAGGGTGGGGTGTGAGGAATGTTCTTCTCACGCATTCCTCTCCCAGCCCCAGCCGCACAGGGAGGTCTTCCCTGAAATACACATTGTTAGAAGAGGAGGGTAGCCGGAAGGACCCAAAGAAGCCAGTGAACGTGACAGCCCGTCCCTGACGCTAACAGCGCATCAGGCCCGGAGGTCCTCGTCTCCAAATGAGACAGTGTCACAGCATCTGAAGGCCAGTCTGGGTGGACAATGCAGTTGCTTTTTAACTGCAAGAGAACATTCTCCTTCGCTGCAGGGCGAGTGCCTGATGCGCCCGGAAACAGACAAGGCGAGCTACGGAAACTGACCACACGTAAGGACACCACACTACGGGACTCCAAGAGCCTTCTCTCCGGATAATCCACGATGAGCCCGAAAGTGTCAGCGGGGCTGCCGTCAGAGACTGAAGCCGTGTCTGGAAAAGAACACTCGCTGATTGTGTCCGAGGAACTTGTGCTGAGGCGCACGTTTAGAAAGTCACGTTTAATTACACGTTTTGCGCACGTTTAGAAAGTCACGTTTAATACACGTTTTGCTGCAGTTAAAGATCTGCATTTGCAAGAGACCTGAGTTTTCCACGGGCTGAGATCTGTTACGCCTTCCAAGTCAGTTTCTTGTGTGCGAATTCACGCAGGCCTAGACAGATTTTCAGACTCAGGGCCATTTCATAGAAATTCTTATGACTGTGAACACTTACTCAGTGACTGTGTTTTCATAAGTAAATTGTAGATGTTCTCGTGTCAGGTATTGGAAAGTCTGTATCATGGAATTTATTGGTTTATAAACTGCAAAGGAAAAAAAAAATCTGCGTGGGTCTCACCTAAGGCACTTCCACAGCAGAAAACCGCTCTTCAGAAAGCTTCTCCTTTCACTTCACTTTGCAATCACTGCATCTGAATTCTTACAGGCAGGAAGAGGCCTGATTTTTTAATAAAGTCGAAGAAATCTGTGCAACTGACTCGTCTAACACTATAAATAAAACATTTTTGTGAAATCCTCCAGATCTCCAGACCAACTGCCATTTCCAGAGATTGTAGATGATAATTCATGCGTCCTAGAGGCAGACTTGTGATGGATTAATTCCTATCATCCATCATTTTCTTTTCTCCCCATTGGTGTCATGCCCCATTCCTAAACTTCATCCCTGAGCGCTCAAGGCTACATTTCAGCAAACTTTCACTTCGGCGCCCGGCCTGGCACGCCGGTTGATTTTGTGTACTGATACTACCTTCTTCAAAATGCTCATGTCTCTCTGAACAAAATAAGGTATTTTTACTCTGACCCTCATTCACATTTGCAAGCCCTTCCCTGAGATAGCTCCTAACAAAAGAAAGCAATTTTTTTGCATTCCCATGCTAACGAAGATATAATAGCAAGTTTCAGCCAGGGAGATCAACCGCTTCTCTGTGGAAGACTATCTGGAAGTACAAGTGAATGCGCTTTACAAGCAAGGTGCAATAGAAGGGTTCACGCTGTGACCTTCTTCATGAAGGTCAAGATCATTTGTGGAGGGGTGCCTGGGTGGCTGAGTGGGTTAAGGCCTCTGCCTTCGGCTCAGGTCATGATCCCAGGGTCCCAGGATCGAGCCCTCCGTCGGGCTCTCTGCTCAATGGGGAGCCTGCTTCCTCCTCTCTCTCTCTCTCTGCCTGCCTCTGATCTCTCTCTGTGTGTCAAATAAATAAATAAAATCTTTAAAAAGAAAAAAAAGATCATTTGTGGATCTTTTGCGGAGCTCATGGGAATCACAGGAAAATTCTAGACCACCTGCAACAAATACACCAATCAAGAAAGAGCACGCCTTTTAATATCCATTGTGAAGTGGTTTTAAGAGGCAGCATCCAGAGACTGGACAGGAGTAAGAAAGCTTGGGGGGTTGCGGGGGGTGCCCACCCCCCTTCCATCCTTGAGGATCTGGGATTCCATGGGCTTCTGGGGGGGGAGGGGCAGGAGCAGGTACAGCAGTTAGGATGGTCTTGACTCAAACCAGCTAAAGTGATGGGGAACGTGGGCCTCACGTGGTGGGCAGTCCCTAGCAAGGGGGAGCCCCAGCTCTGCCTCTCTGCTGTGCTAGTTCCTTCCCTCAGCCCCAACCTGATGCTCACCCCCACAGGCTGTCAGCAACGGGGAGCAGCCTTCCAGCTTCACCTGCGGGGACCTCCCTTCCCGCACCTCTTATTGACGGAGAACAGAGACCTTTCCCAGGACCCCCTAACAGCTCTTCCCAAGGGAAGAACTGGTCCACTGGAGGAGAACCACTGAGCTACATGAAAATGCTGGATGGAAAACAAAGCGCGATCTGCCCAGGAACAAGCATCGCCGGCCACCTGATGATGGCTGGCAAGTTCAAGAGTCCGCAGGAGTTCAGGAAGCAGGGCTGAGCTCCAGTTACGGAATGGCAGCTTCGGAATTCCTGGGCTCACTAGCCCGTTGGAGCACGCTCAGGTCTGGGATTCAGAGCCCGGTGTATCAAGGGCTTTTGGGGCCCCCCACACGGCAGCCTCTACCCCATGATCCCAGCTGTGGGCATGGTGTGGGCAACTGTGTGCCAGCCACGTCTCCCAGGGGCACAGGTCTCACTCCCATTAGGGTCTCCTCTGAGCCCCCCAGGGACTAGGCAGCCAGGAGCTTCCCTCAGTGAAGGGGAGCCCATGAGGCCCGGCGCTTATGACAGCCGTTCCACAGGCTTCTCAGCCATCCTGGAGGGTAACTGCCCTGCTGTTCACAGCAGTAGCCTTGGAAACAAACCCTAATACGGGCTTTTGCTTCCTCCCTGCCTTGTTCCCTCATCCCCTGAATCATGTAGATTCAGCTCCAGGGTAAAATATGTGATCAAGCTCTGTTTTAGCTCAAGTTAAGACATGAGGCTTGCCCGTCTCAGCACCTCTATGAACCCGAATGCAGTCCAAAATGGCAGGGGGAAATTGCCCCATATATTGCTGAGGCTTTGAAGAACGACTGTTTTCATGTGCTGCGGTCAGGGCTAAGGTGGCCCTGCAGTCACGCATACTGCATGCAGGCTGTGCACTGTCCTTCTGCAGGGGTCCTACTCACATTTAGATGACCTTCAACACCCCTTAGATTTATGCAGTACACAACCCACACAACTGTATATAGTGGCTTTGGAGGATAGTGACTGGTGGGTGCCCCACCCAGAAGCATCTGGATATCCAGGCCTCCCCCAGGTATCCTCTAGCCTCTCTGACTCTTCAATTACACTCTCAGAAGCCACCAAGGGTCATCTGCTGTTCTCGGTAAGTGATAACTGATCGCTTCTCTTCAGCTTTTAGTGAATGATTCACTTTTAAAGTGAATGATTCACTTTATCAAATCTGTTGTGGACCATAGTTAGGCAAAACAGATTTCCATAAGCACATTTGTGTTTATGGTAACATCAGGAAAAGAGCAGCCTTTTAAACTCTGCCCTTTTAAATTATTTTTCAAATATCAGACAAGGCTACTGAATTTAGCTGGACATACACAGGCCATCAGTATGGATGCCTGGGCTTGAGTTTGGCCGCCCCTCGCATGAGCTGGGCCCTCACGTCTCTTTGTGTCATGCTCCCAAACCTGAAAAATTGTTATTCTAATAATAATACCACATCTGTGGTTCACTGGCAGGGATACATAATAAAATCCCTAAGAAGTTCCTCAAATAATTCCTGGCCTGCAGAAATTACAATGCTGGTGCTGAAAAATACTACTTTTCCTATAGAAGTTCTATATGCTTTCAGCTGAGTTAGAATCCAGTACTTGATTTTATCTAATTTCACCTATTACATTTTGTTTAAGAAAACTGGGGCATTTTAGAAGTATGACATGGTATTTTCATAAACAATGCACAAAACTAGTTGTACCTACACTAGTCGTATCCAAACTAGTTGTATCTCAACTAGTTGTACCTTGTAGAAGGCCAACTGGCTCGTGAGAGTAAGTAAAGCGCCCAGACTCGCCCATAAGCAGGCTGCTCCAGGAACCCAGGTGAGGAGGCAGCGCCTGTGATGGGCCCTCAGGAGGGACACAGCTGGCGCCAGCAACCAAACGCGCGGAAATGGATCTTGGCCCAAAGGGAAGTCACCCTTTTACCTGCAGCCTAGCGGGGCATACACGGCACGCATGGAACAAAGGAGACAAAAATAAAAGAACAAAGGGAAAACCCCTCAATGCACCTTCTCATAGAAGGGTCCCTGTCCCCCACAGCAGAACTGCGAATCTCGGGGTAACCGGTGTTCAAGCCGCCCGTGAGCACAAAGGAAACGAACAACCACAGAGAACAAGAAGAACCCGAAACTACCGTGTGTGCTCACTTTCGTGCCCCCGACTCCACGTTTCTTCTGGCCCGCGGCTCAGCTGGAGAGAAGCAGGTGCCCTTGCGAGGAGGCCGAGCTGCTCCTGCGGATGGTGTGGTACTGAGAAATAAATGGGGTGCCAGCGATCCCCGTACTGATCTAGGAGGGAAGGAAACGAGCCTTTCTGCTAAGTGCCTTTGAATATATCCACTTTTGTGGGTGGGGGGAGGTTAGCTTCTGCCGGTTAATCTCACAGCGCTTGCCTCAGTATTTTCTGAGGAGGCTGCAGCACCTGGACCTTTCTAGCATCTCGGTGCTGAGCAGCCCCAGGGCGGGTGCTAGCTCAGCCAGCAGCAGGGCTCTGGCTGCCAAAACTCCTCTTGGGACGCTGGTTTTCCCGTTTGGAAAATCAGGAATGCGTGAGATGACATTTTGCAAAATTTTGCAAACTCCAATGTGTTCCACAAACCTGGAGTATTTTGTGACAGTGCTATTATTTTCATCTGTAACAATCTATTTAAACTTCCTGGGGGCCTGGGTGGCTCAGTCGGTTAAGCATCTGCTTCAACTCAGGTCGTGATCCCAGGGTCCCGGGATCGAGTCCCGCATCCAGCTCCTTGTTCAACCGGGAGCCTGCTTCTCCCTCTACTTCTCCCCTCTGCTCATGATTTCTCTCTCTCTCTCAATATAAGTAAATAAAATCTTTTAAAAAAATAAACAAACTTCCAATTGCCAGGTTTTGCTTGCTCCTAAATGTATCTATAGTTCCATTATTTAACCCAAACAATTTTCACTATGTGCTGTCAACTCTGGTTAACCTTTACAGAATCCCTCTGACGGGGTGTATCGATCTTAATGTCTTTCTTCGTGACCTTTCAGGGTCTTCTGTAGGCTGCCTCTTTTGTTTCTAAGAAACAGACCCTCTCGTATGCTTCCTGCTGAGAGCATAAATCAGCGTTTGGTCAACTTTTACACTTTGTGCGACATTTCCGTAATAAATACAGCGCTAGCGGTACGATGTCTGTTCTGTCTGAGTTATCCTTGTTGTGTCTGACCCTGCTTTAGCTCTACTCTCTCACCCATCGGCTGAAACCTCCGAGGAACTCTGAGTTACAATAATTTGGGAAGCAAGTCCATTTATAGACCATAACATTGTGATGTCCTTCCTTTCATGGATTGTAATTTTCAGCCAAAACATAGAAGACTTGCGTTCTGCACTCATCTTCAGTTACTTTCCATGGCCGTGAGAATCTCTACAGTCTTTTGAAAATCAAGGACGCTAATGGACAGGGAAAGCTCCTCTTTCTTCTAAGATCCACTTTGTACTCAATAAAAGGAAACGAAAAATAAAGTCCTCTCATTTATTAACGAACATCCAGCAAAGGAATTAGGCAAACGGAGTTACGTCATTTAGTTCAATGTGTGCGGTGAGCCAGTTCTCAAAATGCTGGCCCAGTCTCCCACCAGCCATTTGCTACTGGACAGGTTCATTAATCTTTCTCAAGTTGAGTTTTCTATCTCTAAGTGAGGCACTAATGAAATCTGCCTTGCTGGAATACAGGGAGAATAAACATAACAGCTTTTAATTGCTTAGCATAGTTTACAATATACAGTTGATACTCACTCAAAGTTCCATCTTCTATTACATAACACAGAATGCCGACCTCTCACAACATGCCTAAATAACAACTCCAGTGTGCTTTGTTATAATTTCATTTCAGTATTTCGTCAGATGCTATGTGCTCAGCTAGGATTTATAGGGACTTGGTTTAACAATTATCACGATGGTTGCTAGGTATCACCCAGAAAAGGTTAAAAATGAAACAAAAATAGGCCAAAGATCATGAACCCCAAAATGGCTATTCTGAAGTGACCTAGCTATTTTAAATTAAATAATTATCCCTTTGACTTGTCAGGGCACTGATGGGACGTAGGCTCAAAGCCGGGTGGCAAAACTCCCACAGACTCTGTTGCCCCTCAGCTGATTGCTCACAGTGGGGAGGGGGCTGGGGGCTGGAGAAGAGACTCTAATGGTGGCAACTTCTCCCAGAGGTACTGCTGCTCTGCAGACAGGCTCCGTGCCCTCTGACAGGTTACCTACCTGGGCTGTCTATTTTCCTCCTCCAAAAGCATTGGTAAAATCACATTCCCAGAGCTGCTGTCACTGAACCAAAGACAAATGGAAAGTACCCAGCTCTTGGCGGCTATGCGTTCAGTATCTTCATTTCTCCTGATTTCTCTCCTCGACCATCCAGGGTTACTGGGAGCGTTTTATCAGGTAACACGAGACTTTAGTCTATCATAGCATGACTAAAGAGTAACTCCAGTATGTTTAACTATAATTTTGCTTTAATAATTCATCTGACGTTACCCCGTAAGGATCTGTAAGACGTGACATAATTAGCATGACGGTTACTAGATCGTATCAAAACAGGTTAGAAATGAAGACGACCGTGGGCGTTCATGCCTCAATATTTCAGTCGGGGACGTGGGTGGGAAAGGTGGAACAGCATCTGCGGTGTCCTGGTGACTCTCCCTACCCTGCCATGCTCCCTCTCTGCTCTGTGAGGTCACATGCGTGTAGGCACGTCATGGAGGAGTAGTGAGGTACAGAGAAGCTCACACAGCTGTTTGGTTCTAGAGATGCTTACTTGGAAGTGGACAGGAAATGTCTGTCCCTTAAATGTCCTTGTGTGTCATCAAGAGTCTCAGTATAAACTTGGCTGAGGACTCAGGCCCTAGGGAGGGACAGGTGCTGGAAGCGGTCACTGAGTCACCTGCATACATGTGCCCCCAAGGTCCAGAGAAGAGATAGCAGGATCAGAGAATCGGCAGCATCAGGGCCCCGGGAGCTTGGACACTCACTGGTTTGCCTCAAACTTGCACTGAGGAAGATAGACATTAGGACCGTGGTGGGCCCCAGGTTCACACCACTTCTGGCTACACAAGATCCAGGCCTCCACTCTGTCAATCAGCTCTCCAAACAGCCTCAGCCTCTTCAAGCCACCAACCCTTCAACTTTCAGAACTTTAACCCCTCAACTTTATTTTTTTATTATTTCATTCTATCTTATTTTGCTGCAGTAAGAACATTTAACATTAAGTCTACCCCCAAAACTGTGTAGACACTGAAGGTACAATGTCGTATAAGCGGACCTCTAGAACTTGCTCCTTTCGCTCCCCCGAAACTGCGCTCATTGATCAGAAACTCCGTTTCCCTCCCCATGCCCCTGCGGGGCTCCTTGATTCCACCACCTTTCCCCTTTTTGAGTCTATGAATGTGATTATTGTGGATACCTCATGTAAGTGTCACCGTGCAGTGTTTGCCTTTCTGTGTCTGCCAAGTTCCCGTAGCATGATGTCCTCAAGGTTCATCTGTGTTTCGCACACCTTGCAATCTCCTCCTTGTAAATGCTGAATTGTATTTGATCATTTGTACACATATTTTCTTTATCCACTCATCTGTCAATGGACATTTAGACTTGCCACACTTGGCTCTTATGAATAGTGCTGCACCGAACACAGGAGAGCAGATACCCCTCTAAGATCATGCTTTTGGTTCTTCTGGATGTGGAGGGATTGGAACCCTGGTACCTTATTGGGGGGATGCAAAACAGTGCAGCTGCTTGGGAAAACAGTATCGCAATTTCTCAAAAAGTTAAAAATGGAACTACCTTATACTGAAATCAACATCTTGAAGAAATGTCAACATTTGGAATTTTAAGAGTAGGGTTTCGAGGAAAAAGATAATAGCTTTAAAGGGAGCCCTTCACTTGTCTGAACTCAACTTCTTATTGAGATTTATTTGAAGGCTTGGAGATTTATTTGAAGACAAGAACATATGAATTTCACAGATGACACTTGGAAAATCTTTTCATAGTATTTCCATTTTAACATGGTGGAGCAAAAGATTCTCATCTTTTATATCTTGTTCATACTTGAACTTAAAATCAACTCTTTTTCTATAACTGCTGTAGTCCTCAGGAATTCAAGTTCTTATCGTTTCCACAGGTGTGTCTTTTACTGTGTCAAAAACATGGTGTTGGCTTACTGTCATTTTCGGTAAGCTTGACTTGGTGAAGCAGCTGGAGTCCAGGAGTAACAAACAGAAACAAGGGTAAGAAGGAAAGGCCAGAGTCTCTCAGGCATCACCACCTTTGATACTCATAGTTGTCCTGTGGGGGAAGGGACTCTTGTCCCCTTCTTGGAGGAAAAGACTGATTTAGAAATGCCACATGAGTCATCAGCCATATAGACATTGGCAAGTGGGTAATCAACTTCATGACTCAAAAATCAAAATGTTACTACATACACGTAACAGCTATTACCTTCTAGAAGACCTCCATAAAAAAAGGAACCCGCTTCGGGGCTCAAGGTTTATAAACTATAGCAAGAATCTGACAATCAGCATATTACTTTAAGTGACTATCATTTTAAAATAAACTTAGGGATTGAACTGATGGGATCCATTTTCTCAGCCACCCAACAAAGCCAGGCCCCTCTGTCCTCCTGCTTCTGTCGCTCACCTGGCATTAGTGTCTTCAAAGAGACAGGAACTGCAGTAAGTGGGAAAAGCCGCAGGAGAAGAAAAATAAATGCTGCGTTTCTATCATAAAAGAGCAGAATGCTCAAGCGCCTGGGTGGCTGTCGGTTAAGCGTCTGTCTTTGGCTCAGGTCATGACACCAGAGTCCTGAGATGGAGTCCCACGTCCGGCTCTGTGTTCCATGGGGAATCTGCTTCTCCCTCTCCCTCTGTGTTCTCTCTCTCTTTCAAATAAATAGATAAAGTCTTAAAAAATAAAGGAAAAAAAAAAAAAAAGCAGAGCGCTCCATTGTGTCTCAGTGATACTTTCTTGGAAGTACATGACCGAGAAGAAAAAACAAACAACTCCCCCCGCCCCAAACTAACACACCGAAGAACTGACATGAGGCTCATCGGAGACACGCATGACATTTGTCTGGATTTGAAAACTGATGTTACATTTGTTGCATAAACTATATTCTGCAAATTTGGACACAAAGCAATAAACACATTAACACTTCAGGAAGACATTCAGTTTTTACATTTACAATCAGACGTATCACACACACACACACACACACACACACACACACACACTCCAGTGACTAATAGATCTCCTATACTCTCCTTCACACAGTTCTTTCTTTCACTGAACTGTTAATAAATGTAAGCATTGAAGTCAATTTATAATAAGAAAACAAATGACCTGAAATGTTTTCTCTAAGTTCTTTGTACTAGAAAGTTTTAGAAACTAAAGTGCAAAGTCGACTCAGGTCATCCAGCCCTTTAGAATCCCAGCTGATGAGACGAACCTTGACATATGAGTGGGGATCTCCATCTCTGGCGGTGAGGCACCAGAAGAAAGAAATGATGTATTTCAGCAAAGAATAAAGTTACTCCATTTGAACTGCTTTCCTAGAGCAACTGAGTGTTCATAGATTTACTCTGCACATTTCAATGAATAATTTTCAGTTTCAGCATCTGAAATAGTGATACCTTTATCATCCCAAACTGGCACTGAAAGTCTTCATTTATCATTCCAAACTGACCACTCTTCATGGCCAGAATTAAGGCCAGGCCAACCCAGAAAGAAGTGCTTCTAGAACCAATACGAGCTTCTATTAAAGCGACGGCAACAGAAGGGGAAGGAATCTAACTGCGAATCCCAATAACAGAAATCTCCTCGGGTTGGGCATATCTGCCAAAAATGCCCCTACCCTCTCCCTCTGTCTGAGTTCTGCAGGGCTCTCTGGAAGGTGTAACCATGCTTTACCGCAGCACGACAACATCGCTCTGCCTCAGGGACAAGGTTATGAATGCAATGCAAAGGACAACTGGAAAGATCAGTGAGGAAGGAGGCCAAGCCAGACCTTCTGGTGCAGAACGTCTGCCCCAGCACGCGCCCACCCACCGCGGGCTCTCGGGGGGCCGGCGCACGGGAAGCTGAACGAGGTGGAAGCCAGCGGCCTTCAGCACTCAGTCATTCTTGCAGGAGGCGCAGGAACAGGAACAATGGGCCTTTGGAAAAGTGCTTGCACAAGGGGAATTTTATTTCAGGGTTTAGAGTGTGAAAAGAAATACGACCTGCTATGGCAGAAGAAAAACAAAACTGTAAGTTGTCTTCGATTCCCTCCGAATTGGCCCCAGTGTGTTCTGACAACAGCTCCATGAAGTTTCTCAAGCCTCAGAGCATCTCAGTTCTACACCTTAGCATGGTTCAGCGTGGAGACCTTATATGCCATTTTCCCAAACTGA
Source organism: Meles meles (assembly GCF_922984935.1). Lineage (NCBI taxonomy): Eukaryota > Metazoa > Chordata > Mammalia > Carnivora > Mustelidae > Meles > Meles meles. The sequence goes on along the minus strand of NC_060068.1, from coordinate 177,380,622 downwards.
GTGTCGTGAGCAGAGGTAAGCAGACTGAAGCTCTGTCATAGCTCAGAAATCAGAACTGAAGAACTCTGGGGGCCGTTTTTCCCAGAAGTAAATATTTTATTCAAAAAGCCTCCAAGCTACTATGAACTTCCGCTGTTTCCTCCAAATATTCTCATCAACCGGAGAAACTTACATGATTTACAGCACATAGTGCATGCAGAGTACCTTGTGCCTGGGGATGTCATGTTTACAGAGCATTTCATGTTTGTAGAGCATCTAGTGCCTGTTGAAAACCCAGTGTTCACAGAATATCTGAAGCGTGAGAGCATGTTGTATCTGTAAAGCATCTACTGTGTATAGAGCATCCAGCTTACAAAGCATGTAGTGTTTGCAGAACACCTAATGCTTGCAGTATATCAAGCATATCCAGAGTACCCCCGTGTTTGCAGAACACCTAATGCTTGTCATATATCAAATGTATGCAGAGCACCCAGTGTGTGCTGGCTCGGGACATGGGCTGGGAACAACGAGGTCCGTACTCACCACATTACAGCCTGCGCAGTCAGGTCCATTCTCGCAGGTCCTGCGGCGAGCTTGAATGCCGCCCCCACACTGGGCTGTGCACCGTTCCCAGGGACCCCAGCCTGTCCAGAACATGTGCGGGGGGCACAGCAAGTGTTCGTTGCAGTATCTGTGATGGGAAAACCAAGAGGAAAAGGAAGCCGTTCAGGGCAACATGAAGCCACAGACCTTTCCATGGTCTGTCCCTGCACGGATGTTGAACACATGGGCATGCTCCGCGTGGAGGGCTCTGCATGTGCGGAGTGGTGGCACGGTAGAGGGGGCAGATGTGGTGCTGGCCATGCTGTGAGGGCACAGACAACGGGATGCACGGGACACAACGAAGAAAATGCTAAACTCACAATGCAGGATGGAGCTTCCTGTGCAGCCAATTAGAGGAGAAACAAACAAAACAAAACCCTTCAAATAGGCACCCAAAAATGGGAACACATAGAGAACATCTAGGCAGGGCGTTTATCTTCTAAACACAGACACTGAAAGATAAAGTAGGTTACGGACATAAAGTCAGCAAAACTGTATTTAGAACTCATTTCTCATTCTTGAATAGAATAAGGTGCACAATCCTATTAATACAAATTAAAGTTAAAGCCTGATTTTAGCAGGAAGCCTCATGCCATATACTTCTTAGGTTATTGTATTTTTAAATTTACCTGCAGACTCTCAAAATGACGTCAAACAACCTTAATTTAAAAGACCACCAGTTATTCCAGGAAAGTTGAATAACTATTTACAAACAATGGTCCTAGTTCTATACTCTGTACTTCTAAGTATACATTCATATTGTAAATTACTAGCCAACTACACAAGGCCTTCGTTAGCCTTAGATGAGTCAAATTTCTCCTCGGCCTGAACACTACAAGTGAAATGAAGCCAAATGAGAGAAACGAATGAACAAACAAACAAGCAAAAACACCAAGAAGGAAACAACCTGGCATTCTTTAGGTTATAGCCTCTAGGGAGAAGGAGATTGCTCTGCCCATAAGCAAACTTAGCAAGACATACGTGGCCTTTCGAAGGACTATTTAAATTTAGTTATCCACCTTCCAAACAGAAATTTAGCTTCTAGAGGACAGCAGCATGCAAGACCCTGTCTGACATGTCTCTCCCCATCTGGATTCCGACATGAGGCAGAGAGACTCTCATCTGCGAGGCTATGTCCATCACCTGCAATGTCATGGTTCTTAATAAATGCTGAATCCTGTAGGGCATCACGCAAGGGGTGTTACCAAGCACGTTTCCATACGACAGGTGTTTACCACCCAAGATGAATATGGGGAAATGGACCCAAGCCCAGAACAGAAAATACTCTCTTAATGAGTAGAAAGTAAGGACAAATGGTAGCTGGTTTCCAGAAACCAGGAGAAGTCATTTGGAGAGTGCAGTTTCTAGATGGCAAATGCTGATAAGACTCAAGTGTTTTTCTACCAAACCGGAAAACTCTGGAGGGAATGTGAATGCTTCAGAGCCAGGCCAAGCTGAGGGGAGTCCACAGGATGAGGCAAAGTGAGCAAAGGCCGCCACTGTGGAAAAGAACAGAATACAGAAATGGGAAGAGTGACGGGAGAAAGGTGACCTGGAGAAGAGAACAGAAGATGGTGATGGGAAGTAGCATCCCTACCTTTACGACAAGGGAGGAAACACTTGAAATTCAAAAGTCCCACAGAGCTCAAGAGACAAAGTAGCACCGTCTGAGTTCGAGAGTAGAGACTGGGCTCCTGGGGTTTCTGCTTCATCCGACCGGTGGCCTGGAGCTCCCTGAGATCTCCAGAGCTCTTCATGCGTAAGTGTGGGGTCTGGTCTTCAAAGAGCCCACCAGCAGGAAGAGCGGAGGGGGCAAATGCCAACCAGGAGAGAATGGACTGCAACAATGCCAGGAAGAGGTATGTCCAAGTCCAAGCTGGATGGACATGATGGTGGCGGAAAGAGGAGGGAAAGGGACACCCTTGGGTTCGGCAGAGTGGAGCAAAGGTGTGGCAACCGTGAGTGCCGAGAAAGACCAAGAGGCGAACAACAGAGCCACATGTCAGCCTCCCCTGTGTGGGAACGTGGGAGACACATGTCCTTCTGGGGACAGAGAGCTGACAGGCCATGGCCGAGAAGCCTCCAAAGGCCAGAACCACTAAGGCACATGGTTTCGTTTCTCTAAACAGTCACATGGAAGACGAGTCAGTGGGACTGAACAGTCCTTTCTCTTTCATCTTCTCAATTTTTAAGAAAGAGAAGCATTTGGTTTCCCTCTTCCAGTCAGTCATACATACACAGCCTCCCAGGGCTCTGACTCTCAGAGGAGAAAGGGAAGGACTTTTCTAATTACGACAGAGGGACCTCTAGGTAGGAGAGCCCAAACAAAACTGAGGGGACAACAGATAAAAAGAGCTAGAGGTCGGGAAGCATGGGCAAACACGCAGAGTTGCAAGAAGGAAATATCCTTGACTGCCCAGGGACTATGAACACATGTGCCGAGGCACGGAGCGTCCCAAGAGGAAGGTGCCCTTCAAGGACATGTTTGAGAGAAAAGAAAACTCAGACCATCAGAGCTCAGAGCATTTGTTTCAAAATATCCATGGCTGCCTTGTCGCACTGTGGATAGACTGAGACGTAGAAGGCCACCTCCCGTTTCCACGCCAATACACCCACATTTAAACGGTATAAACGACCAGGACTTCTTCCCCTCATTGTACTTTACAGGAACAAAAACAAGCCATAAAAGAATACGGAGGGCAAAGGAAAATCTTGCTAAATATGCTTATAAAATACTTGGTTTCAATAAAAAACACAGCAAGGGAGCTACCATTTTCCGATAGTGAAATACATCACGGTGCACAAATACTTTCTCGGATTTGCCTACGCAGGCCAGCTCTGAAAACACCCAGCACATTAGAACAGCTGACTCTGCAGCAGGAGAGCCTGAAAACCACGTGTAGCATAGAACTGGCAAGCAGTGTCAATAAATGATACAGTTGGCTGCATTTTAAAGTTGTCTACCACTTGCCTTCCATTTCTCTCTCTTCTCTTTTCACAGAGGTCCTGGGAAAACAGCGACACCAAGATGTGTGACTAAGTCACCCTGTGCAAGGTAGGTCGGGAGGGCAGCAGAAACTGTAGGCTAGCCAGCGCAGCCCCTTCACGTCTGGGCTTTCACTCACAAATCCCCCCAGGAGAGTCTGGTCAGAGGCAAAGCCCCAACCCTGGGTTTCCCGCAGTTTCATGTTAGCAGGGTCCCTCTGACCCCCTTGCTCTGCCCCCCTAACCAACACACGTTCCCAACAGAGGGTCTCTTGCGAAACTACCATTGACTCTTCAGCGTCTTTCTTGGTTACAGACAACAAGGGGGATCGGAAGTTAGTAACCTTGGCGACTCCGCGTGTTGAAGGATTTTTACTAATTTATGAATCAAATATCTACACAATGGACTGGCCAATGGCTCTTCATGTCTCTAGTCCTCCGCACACAGCCAGATTTGCCACGTAACACTGGACACTGCTGACACTTTATTGGCTCTCCTGGATCTCTATACCTTAAATCACTGCAAGTCAGATGTATTTCATGATGCATTAAAAATTAAGATTTTAATTTTGCCCATGACTGCTCATTCTCATTTTGCATTTAAAACTGAATTAATAACCCAGCAATATTTCTCTGTAAATTATCAATTTTTCCATAAAGCTTGTCTCTGTGAAGAGAATTGCCTTTCATAACCCCATGTGGACTAGATTCTCGCCACTGTATCCTTTCTGGTCTTATTCTTCATGCTGCCAGATGCGTTCTGCTCTGGTTTGGTCTGTGCTAATTTCTCACTGCAGCCCCTGCCAGTTCTGAACCAGTCAGGACCCCGTCAGAGCCATCTTCTCCTGGCTCGGCTCAAGTGACCGTCCCTTTCCTGGGACATACTGGAATAATCAAGTCTCTGTGGTACTGGAGAAACTATGCATACACCGAGTTCCCCCTACTATTAACTTTTACTCCAGGAGAGAGCTAAGAGAACCCACTAAGGGAGAGGAATGACTTATAAGGGAGCAGTATGTTGCCTTGTTAAGCAAACACACCCCATGGAGACAGAGGAAAATATAATTTTAAAAAATGATAAAAAATAATCAAATAATAAAAACCATATAATAAGCCCCCATTGGTTCCCAGGACTCTTAACTTTGATAATACAATGGGGGCAGACTCTGATGTGGTCCCCATGCTCCCACCTCCTAAAGTCACACCTTGTGTGATCCCCTCCCATTCAGTGTGTGTGGCTGGGCATGGGGGGTGGGGAGGACCTGTGACTTTCTCCTAACCAACAGAACATAGTAAAACGACAGCATATCACTTCCATGATTGAACCTACATAAGACTGCAATACCCCTTATTTTCAGGAAGGCTCTCCTCCTTCCCCAGTTCCACCGCTATGAGGAATAAAGCAGTCAGACCTGAATGATGTAGGTGGCGAGGGACGGAGGGAGCTCTGGCCCACAGACTCAGTCTCATAGCATCCGAGGAACTGAATGCTGCCGACAACCATAGGATTTGGGAAGCACACCCTCTCCGGTTAAGCCTCAGATGAGACCACAACCATGGTCCACAGCCTGCCGCAGCCTCATAAAATCCTGCAGCAAAGGACCCAGGGCTACAGTGTCCAGGCTACAAACCCACAGGCCCCTGTCCGGCCCTGAGTCGGTGGTAACATTGTTACGTAATGCCTTCTGAAACAGATTTTGGTGCCCTGACATGCAGTGTTCCTGGAGAAAATACTCAGAAATGTGAACATGGCTTTGGGACGGGGGAATGGGTAGATGCAAGGAGAATTTTGTAGATCAGGCAGAGAGACTTTGAGGATGCTGCCTGTGAGGCTTTAGAGGGAAACAGGATAAGAACTAAAACTCAGCAACAAAACCAACCCAATTAGCAAACAGGCAAAGGACGCAAGGAGACATTTCCAAAAAAGTAGACAAATGGCCAATAAGCACAGGAGAAGATACTCAACATCAACAGCCCTTCGGGAGATGCCGATCAGAGCCACAGTGAGATAACTGCTTCATCCCTCTGAGAAGGAAGGGAGGGAGGGAGGGGTAAGGGAGGGAGAGAGGGGGGAAGGAAAGAAGGAAGAAAGGAAGGAAGGAAGGGTGGGTGGGTTGGCAAGGGTTTGGCGACACCAGAAGGTTCCCGCACTGGTTCAGGAACGTACAATGGTGAAGCCACTGTACAGAATGCTTTGGCGACTCCTCAAAAAATGAAACACAGAATTACCATAAGACCCAGGAGGTCCACTTTTAGGTTTATACACAAAAGAACTGAAACAGGGACTTGAACTTACACTCATATGCTGATGTTTACTGCAGCATTTTTCACAGTAGCTCCAAGGTAGAAATGACCCACCTGCTGACTGGTGGGTAAAGAGGTAAATACAATATGAGATGACCATCCAGTTGAGTATTATTCAGCCGGAAAGGAGGAAGGGAGCTCTGACACATGGTCCGGCGGGGGGTGGGGGGGGGACCCTTGAAAACATTATGCTATGTGAAATCAGCCAGACACAAAGGTGCAAACGGCATATGGTTCTATTTATATGGAATATCTCAACTAGGCAAATTCATACAGAAAGAACATAGGTTAGAGGTTACCAGGGTCTGGGAGGAGGGGAAAATGGGGAGTCACTGCTTACTGTTCACAGGATGGGAGTGATGACACGTTGGAAATAGATCGTGTCGTAGTTCTATGACACAATAAGTGTTATTATTGCCACTGAGCCGAACGCCTAAATTCAAAGAGAAAAATTCACAGCAAAATGGAATGCCAAAATCCAAAAGAGGAGCCCAGGATTGGAAACTAGGGGAAGGAAGAGCCTTGCGACACGAGGCCGAAAGCTTGGAGGCTGTGACTGCGGTTCTGTGGAAAGCGGGACACGGCAGTGTGACGTGCCAATGCCAAGGACATTTCCAGCAAAGAGTTGGAGCTGCTGCCCAGTGTCTTCTTGCTGCGTCTGGTAAAATGTGTGAGGGAAAGAAAAGAAAAACTGCAGGAAGGAGTAACAAACAGGAGGGACCAGGATGGACTAATTTTGGAAGTTCTGAGTCTCTCCTGATGGCAAATACACCACAATTAATAAACAGCTTCCAAGCACTGTGAGGAATGGTTGGCAGAGAGAACAAAAGCCGGAGATAGGAGGACACAACCTTGTGTTAAAACCTCAGGAAGACCAAAGGATCAAGAGTAATTTCAGTTTCACAAAGGGTGCTCCCAGGTCAGGAGCGAGGGTGTGCCTCACAGATGGTCTCCAGCCACAGGGTGCGGTCCCTCAGCCGGCAGGAGGCTCCCCCGCTGGAGAAGGGCTATCTCAAAAAAGATCTGTGGGTGTGGATCTGTTTACTAGCGTAAACCTCCAGGGAATCCACAGCCGACCCATAAAGTTAATTTCAGCCAAAATACCAGCTTGCGCTGAAACATACGGAAAAAGTACAAATGGAATGAGGCTTCTAGAATCCAGATTTCTCCTGGCAGGAAACAGGTTGATACAACTATCCAGTCGCAAGCACATGCTAACTTTCACGAAGAAGACAAAATGATTCGGGAAGCAGAAATGAGAGCCCAGAAGGCAGAGCCAAGAACCGTGCAGAATTACACACAGACCTTAAAACTTAATCCGGCAACTCCCAACACGTGTCTGGCTATATTTCAGAATTTCTATGGAGCAGGGATTCCTCTATACTTTCCATCCTCCCCCCGCCCCAGAACAGAAACGTCTGTAGCTTTATCCTTGCCTCTCCGGCCACCATATGTTGGGTGTATTGGTGGCAGATACCTCGACTGGTTTTAGGAGCTGACAGACTAAGAGGAACGACCCCCAGAAAGCCTCATTCATATCTGAGCCTGATTTAAACAATAAGGTTTGGAACCTGGGGAGATGATTTAATGCTATGAAACTTCTGAGGACCTTGGGAATAGGTGAAATATATTTTGCATACGGAAGGGACATGAATGACCGAAGGACATACAATAGACTGTGGGAGATACTCCAAGGTGACCCCAACGATCCCGGTATTCATGCCCCACATAATGTCCCCCTCTTGAGTGTAGGCAAGGTCTGTGACTTCTAACCAACAGAATACAGCAAGGTGACGGCATGTCCCATTGCAATTGTGCCATATAAAACCATAGTGCCCATCCTGGGAGGACACTTTTCTCCTTGCTAGATTTGAGGAAGAAAGTGACCATATTGGGAGAGCTTGTTTGGCAAGAAATGAAGTTCTCAATTTGACAGTCCACAAGGGACTGAATGCTGACAACCACCGCGTGATCTTAGAAGCTGCTCTTTCCCCAGTCGAAGCCCAGATGAGACCACAGCTCTGGCTGAGCAGAGAACCCTGAGACGTCACACTGACGCTCCTCATCCATGAAGACTGAAATAATAAATGGGTGTTGTTTTACGCCATGAAGTTTTCGGAACGATGTTTACACAGGAAGAGAAAATGAAGGACAGGGAGGCCAGAGTCTCCTCGAATCTTGAGTCTAGTGCTCAAATATATTTAAGGGACAGTGTTCCCTCACATTACGTGGGTGGAGACACCTCCCACATAACACAACAAAGAAATCTTGGAACGGTTTGCTTATGAAGACCAAGAAACAGATATCACGTTCTGGTTTTTCTAGATTTCATGAACCTCTTGATAGCCTGCTAACCCTCTAGAAAAGCCGTTCAATGGGGAAGCTTCAGTTTTATAAATTCTTACAAAATTCCTATCCTTACCAACCACCCGTGTGTTATGGACATTCAAATATTCCTCCATGTACAAAATGTTTATCTTGTCCAAATGAGAGTGTTCCTTTTTTTTTCTGTAAAAAGGGAACATTTTAAGTCCCCCAAGCATGCTAGCCATCCTGATTTTTCCCCGTACACGCAGCCTTACAAAGAACCATACGTGCACACAGAATGTACGTATCTGTTAGCTGCAGACTGAAAAAGGATGTTCCTGTGTGTTCAGCCCAGGAAAGCCGCTAACAGGCGTCAGATCTGCAGAGGCGTTGGCTCTGCAGGGCAGGCTCACACCGATGAAGGTGACTTTGCCCGAATGGGCTATATTATGCGACGATGTAGAAAATTTTAAAACTTCCAACCAGTTTTAAATCTTGCAAAGTTAAGAAATAGCAGGGAGACAATTCGCCCATAAACGACTTTCCCACTTATCAACTGGTGTTGGATCGGAAAAGACAGACTTGCAGAAGACTGTCTCAGGGGACTGCTTCAAAAACGACCAACCTTGCTTTGCAAAAATCATCTTTCATTTTCCTCTGAGACAAAAGGAATGAAATCTTAATTGGCAGTTTAGGAACACAGTGAAGAAAGAAAGGAATGATTCTCCCAGGTTGTTCTGAGGTCACAATCAATACCCAGCAGGGAACTATCTGTACTGTAAACCTACTGGTTTTGTCTCTATAAATATTGATTACAAAGCAAATAACCGCATACGGTATTTTTATAAGAGGCTCTCACCGAACCCATATGACCAGATATAATCCTTACTACATTTTAATTAAAAGGCCTCAAAAGCCATTTTGTTTCACACGGATCAATACAGTACGTTTCTATTAGTATGGCGGAATAAAAATCCAGAGCAATGTGAGATTCGCCTGCTTGGATTTTCTCCCAACAATCATAAACTAGAATGTACTTTACATATGCAAGAAAGAGTCAACCATCACGACTGTAGATTTTATGGTGCCAAAGCCTAATGTCTGAGTCGATGGAAAGCAACAAGCTGTGTGACTCCAGACTAGACAGAACCTTCCCCCGCTTACAGTAACAGGCGGAATGGGATCTGGGTTCTCCTGGGTCCTACCGCAGCTTCCCTGAGGAGTTAATAGAGGAGTGTGTGGTTATCATACAGTCAGACCAGGACTATGTTCTCACCTTGTTCCAGCTGCTTGATTTAGTTCTGATGGAAAACTCTACTTCATCTGACTGCTACTGTGGGGATCCAAGGCTGCCTTAGGTCCTACTTGGAACTGCAGCTTTTGAGACCGGGTCTAGTTGAAATCTAATGAGTCCCCAGGGAGGCCAGCCCAGAGGTGTCCACTGTCCCTGCATCTCTGCTCCCTGGGGAAGGGCTCAGCTGGCCAGTCTTGCGGGCACTGCTGCCTCGGCGCTGGGATGCGGTTAACACGAGGCTTCAATCAAAATTAAAGGATGTCGGGAAAAGAACAGGGCGATGTGGCTCAACAGAAAGGGATGCCACAGAGAAGCTAAGCGACATCCCAGACTAAGCCCGCAGGGAACCCGGGCCACACTGGAATGGCAGGAAGGGACAGGACCGCGGTGTCGGGGCCAGAGCTGCGCCTACCTTTCCTCGCGATTCTGTCCCACACACACCCGGCCCCCGTGCCGGGGAGTGGGGTTGCTGCAGGACCGCTGGCGCACCTGGAAGCCGATCCCACAGGTGGTGCTGCAGGGAGACCAGGAGGTCCAGGGCGTCCAGCCTCCATTCCTGGAGAGAGGAAGCAGCGGGGTCACAAAGTCAGGTTCACAGGACGATCCCCGCGTGCACCCGCCTCCAGTGACCTTCTCCTGTCCCGCGTGCAGACTGCGGGACTGTGGGCTGGGAAGGGACAGGGAACCGGAGCCACAGGACAGGATTGGACATGCTGTGTCACAGGATTCTGGGCTCTGGGGAGATCCTGCTCCTGGCTGTCTGATTTTAGAGCTCAGGGCGGACCTTGGGCAGTAAGCTTACTGTGCACTAAAAATAAGGTACCACATTAATTTGTTCTATATCAAGCTATCCACAATAATTTGAATATATAATTCCTATCATAACTTCAATAATTGGAATACATAATTTTTATAATAATTTCGGAAAATTTCTCTGAGGAAATTCTGTATTAGAAACTATTAAAAATTTTTAGTTATGAAAATGTTTAACTAATGAAAAATAAGTCTATTTCCTTGAAAAGCAATTAGAGATAAATCCCTGAACCTCTAGAGTCTATGCTTTGACTTGTAACATATCATTTAGAATCTGTAAAAAGTGCACATCTGAACAAAATAACATCTAAAACTACCTATAATGCTCACTTTTAAAATCTATTAATATCAAAGAAAATCAGTAATTCTCTTGATAGAATTCATAATGTCCAACGAGCGTTGTAACGGCCAACGCTTTAAAACAAACTTTATTAAAAATGAAGGGAGGGTACCTTAAATTCAGATTCTTGGCTATTTTCTCACAGTTTGACAAAGATACAGAATGTACACAAGCAGTGCAAATTGCACATAACTGTATTTATGTTGTTATAATATGACAGGCATACAAAACATAAAATTAAAATAAAATAAACAGCCTGTTTAAAAGTGGTTTATAACATGAACCACCACTGACCGCTAGAGGAGGACTTTTTTTTTTAATATTGTACTTTTCCCTTGAAATGCCTGTATTCAGAATGTTTATAATTTAAATATTTCCCTTAGTAGTTAGTCCCTGCCATTAAAAAACAAATTGTTAGCATCTTTAAAGATTTTACTGTCAAAATGTCTGTTAAATCGGGATTCCAGACTCCCATGTGAGCAGCCCACGGCAGCTGGGATCTGTTTACACCTTACTGATCACACACGCATTTCTATACTATGTTATCCGCAGAGGATTTTCTTTTCCACGGGAAAAAAATCAACTGACATTAATTCTTATTTTCATTTTATACGTTCCTTTAAAAATATGCAGGTCCACAACTGTGCCATTGAAGCTCGAGGTATAAGCAATATTGTGAACATGTAATTTCTATAATAATTTCAAATGAACACTCCTCTGAGAAAATTCTTAGTATATTTCATATTTCTCTATTTTCTGAAACTTCATGATATAAATAAAATATGTAGCAATGCTTTGATGTATTATATGATCATAAAGCTGCTTTATGATCATTTAACCAAGTAATCACAAAGTAAGACAAATCCAAGTTTCTCGTGAAGTTAATTACCTAATATCTTATACCCTGTTACCTATGCAATTTAAAAAATTACCCAAGTAATTCACTTCATTTTCTAAAAAATAGTCATTTCAACACACATGAAATGACCTTTTTACTTTCAAAGTTTCTTTAGAAGTTGGCAAAAATGGCTCGATGGTGCAGGAGGCTCTCCTTCCAAAATCGTGTAATTTTTAGCTTTGTTTAATTCTTAATTTCTTAAACCTTTTAACAAACATGACATCTTGTGATATTCTATTTACAAGACAGGGAACCTTTTGTAGACAGAGAAGTGGGCCAATGGAGGTATTTATAAATAAGAGAAAAACAGTAAGTGAAGAACTCCCTGAGTGCAACTGTCTGTGTGTGTGTCTGCTGTATGGCCCTGGGTTTGCAGTCTTGCAAATGCTGCTTAGAAGCAGACATTGGGGGCACCTGGGTGGCTCAGTGGGTTAAAGCCTCTGCCTTCTGCTCAGGTCATGATCTCAGGGTCCTGGGATCGAGTCCCGCATCGGGCTCTCTGCTCAGCAGGGAGCCTGCTTCCCCCTCTCTCTCTGCCTGCCTCTCTGCCTGCTTGTGATCTCTGTCTGTCGAATAAATAAATAAAATCTTTTTAAAAAAAGCAGCAGCAGCAGACATCGTAGCAGCCATGAAGCAGCACCAAGAGGCGGACCGATCATTTCAAGGATTCAATCAGTCCACAACAACCCACTTCTGCCTTTAAAGCATCACTAACAGGGGTTCACTTATTCAATTACTAATCTTAAAATAACCACCAATGGTACTGCAGGTCTGCTCGGAGGAGGACATTTCAACTATAACCGAAGCCAGTCACTCAATAAACGAGCTGCACTCGTGCACTTGATTGTCCTTTTTTCCGCGAACAGTATCACAGGGAACATTCCTCACTGACCACTGCCTACAAACTCAACAGTTCTCTAACTTCTGTAAAGTGTCTCCCATGCCTGGATGGCAGCCGTCTCAGCCTTATAGAAGGAACCCTACGCATAATGCAATGTTGATACGGCTGTTTTCTGAAATCGCATAAAAATCTAATGTGTGTAGTTCATTCAACCAGGTGAAGTGACCTGGGCTGGCCTGAGGAGGAGAGCAGAGGGCACAAGCAGGTCCTGGCACTGCGCGGTTCCTCATCCGACCGGCCTCTCCTCCTGGGTAGGAAGCACCCTGGCTCTCTGGGCTCCTTACAGTGTGATAACCCAGTCTGATCTGCGGCGTGAGGGACTGCCCAGAAGCTTTTGCATTCTACACGGCCTCATGGAAACAAGATAATGATTTTTAAAAATACGGTAAATTAACAAACAAGTGAGGAGAGTGCCTGAAGACTAATTCCAGCAGCTATCCTGGTGCTTGTTTCAAGCTAGAAGCTGCTGTGCCGTCCTGGCACACGGGGGCAGGGGAGAAGGTGCACCCTGAGTGCAGTTAAACAATGAAGCAACCACAGGACAAGCAGCAGGAAACAGGAAATCAACTCAGTGCATCCCTGTTGGAACCGTTCTCCTGGTTCCTCAGTTCCAGAACAACTGGGGTGCTCTGGGCTTAGATAACGCTGCAGAGCAGAGCTTTGTTAGGGACTGGGCTGCTTCTAGCCCCAGCTGTGGAAGCAGGGAGTGCTGGATGCCACGCCCCCCGGCGGGATGCCACGCCCCCGGCGGGATGCCACGCCCCCCCGGCGGGATGCCACGCCCCCAGCTGGACAGAGACTCTCATTTCTCCAGGGCCCTGGGCTAGGACCTGTGGCTCAGACGATGGAACCACAGTCAAGGGCTGCCCCATGTAGAGGGCTCCCTGTGCAATCAGCTGAGTCCTCTTCAGGCCGACTGCACTGCTCAGTCCTCCCTTCCCTTGACCTCCTCCCTTCCCATGTGGCTATATTTCTCTCTGTCCTATCTCTCCCAATGTCTCCCTTCCTCCTCCCCTACAAACTAGAATTCAAAAGTGACATGATGTCATGCGGATGCACTTTCAAATAGTCATTTCAATTATAAAATAAAGCCAGATTTTTCTGATCGACAGTAAGTCTGACTTGGCCCGGTTTGGAAAGTCTGGCTAAGCGAATTACTTTATATTGTGGATTTCATTTCATACATTGAATGACTTCAATCTGCTGCTCCAGGATATTGAGAAAATATATTTAAATGATGTGATGTGATGTGATAAAGTCATTTAACCAAAAATATATTTATGGGGCGCCTGAGTGTCTCAGTCGGTGGGGCGTCCGACGCTTGATTTTGGCTCAGGTCATGATCTCAGGATCTAAAGGGCTCTGTGCTCAGCGGGGAGTCTGCTTTCCACCCTCTCCCTCTATCTCTCCCCCCATGCAAATAAATAAATAATCCTAAAAAAAAATTCAAAGACATATTTACAAAATGTATTGCATTAGCACCATTTGGAAATTCTCAACACTTTCTGAGTATATTGGGTAGGACGAAGTGTCTATACACACTGAGTAACAGGTTTAATTTGGAATCCTCTGATCCGCCTTCTGAAAGGCTCTCTGATGTGCGGCTCCGCTCGCACTGAGGGAGTACCTGTCAGTACCGAATGAGGGAAAAAGTTGGCTTGCAGGTTAGGTGGGTTGCGATTTTTTGCTTCCAATAAAATTGAACGCCAACATCAACAGGTTATCAACTGATACGGGGCAATAAAGACAATCTCTGGTGTTAGATGACCAGGGCTTTGACAGAGGACTTCAAAAGAATTCAGAGAAGTGAGGGAAAATGCTGTCATCTTACGTTTCCATCAATGTATGGAAGCCATACCTGTCAGTGCTTGTAACTAGAAGAATAAAAACCTCAGAATGGAATTGATGCTAAGCCCTCCCTGAATCAGAGAAGAGGTTACATTCATGCCTGAATAGGAAATGTGGCTGGGAATTAAAAACAATTTCCCAAAGAAATGGATTTCCAATAAAACCTCACTTTCTATTGTTAAAAGATTGTCAAAACATGTAATATTCATGATTTTTAGATTTCTTGTATGCTAATTTTCAAAACATATATTTAAAATGTAAAGCCTAGGGGTGCCAGGGTGGTTCAGACGGTTAAGCATCTGCCTTCAGCTCAGGTCATAATCCCAGGGTCCTGGGATGGAGCCCTGTGTTGAACTCCCTGCTCAGCTGGGAGTCTGCTTCCCTCGCTGCCTGCCACTCCCCCTGCGTGTGCTCTCTTTCTCTGACAAATAAATAAATAAAATCTTAAAAAAAAAATAAAATGTAAAGCATGCGGTTATAAAATAAAAATTTTGTTTTCAAATTTTATTCATATAATTTGTTTTCATGGTAGTTGCAGGGTGGTAGGATATAGTGACCAATATAAGACTTCCACCTATAAATGTAATATATGAGGATATGATTCTACAAGGGAAAGAGAATAGAAATAGGGAATTAAGGAAAAACATAAATTTTTTAAATGTTAAAGTAGAGCCTGCTCATCGATTTTTTAAATGGGCAGGTAGGTATGAAATCACTAAGACACCAAGATTCCATTATACATTTAAATAGTTATGTAACAAGTTATATCTTTGCAACTATTAAAATTTTTGACAAAAAAAAATTATATGCCAATGTGCAAGTATTTGAGGGGTATCTAGGTCGGCAATATTCTTTTGGGGGCAGAAGAGCACGCTGCTGTGAGGAGATGGCCCCAGGGCACTTGTACCATCTATGTACAAACATGGCCAATGCACCACATGCATGCGTGGACACGTGAGCTCCAGCCGCTACCCCAGATCTGTCCTTTACAGCTCTGGGAACACAGACTCCATCGGTAGCTTCTGAGACTATCAAAACTACATGACTTTGCTGCTCACACTCCAGAGGCAGAGTGCATCCTGCTTCCCAAATCTGCAGGAGGGGCTGCTTACGAGTACATGGGCTGTCGGAATAATTTTCCTCTGATGCATTAAGTGACACTAGGCTTGGGTGGCTGATACGCTATGCGTGTGTCTTTGTGCAGGGCTTGGGTACAAGGCTGGGGGCTTTCACTCATGAAGGGTCTGCCTAAATAGCAGAGGCTCCCTTTCCCGGGTCTGACTAGAAGGTTGGCTAATGTGCCGCCAGAAGCGTCACATCTGCTTTCCATAAACCTCCACGTGCGTTCATGTCAGCACGCCTCAGGGACGGGGAGCTGGGACTCCGTCACTCGCCAGAACTGGCTGTGTCATCTACCAGGTGTGGCCAAATCTGATTTCCGACTTGCTTTCGTTCTCAGGAACCCCCTCATGGCGAGGTCACAGGCGAGGGTCGAAACATTCATGGGCTTCTGGACACTAATGTGGGCAAAGGGAAAGGCCCGTGAAGAGCCCCCTCTGACCCGCTGGCCAGTTCACCACAAACGCATGTGTCCTCCCAGGAGGGACCTAAAGTAGCCTGAACGTCCCAGAAGAGGATTTTGATTGACATGGACATTTCCCTCCAACAAGCCAAGAACACCGTGCACATTAAAAATATGTTTCCTGATCCAGGGATGAACATAGTACCCAGGTTTCGATTTGTAATCTAATTTATAATTTACAATCTCCTTCCGTAGATCACGTAATTTTACGTGGCGAGCGGCTGTCCTTCGCCACCTCTCTTGAAAAAGGAAGGTCCCCAAGAGGACTTCCCGCCCGTGCGCAGTCTGCGTGCACATGTGGGCGCGCAGCGGTGTCGGGGACGCACCTGGAGCAGTTGGCGATCTCCACGCGGGGGCCCTCGCACTGCCAGCCGCCGCACTGGGGGGCCGGGCTGTCGCAGGAGCGGGTGCGGCACAGGCAGGACCCCACGGCGCTGCCGTCCGTGTGCGTGCAGGGCGTCCACGGAGACCATGCGCCGAAGTGCCCGTCCACCGTGAGATTCCTCGTCTAGGAAGAGGATACAAGCGAGGAGGTCAGCCAGGGTCAAGGCTGTAAACAGGCCAACTGCAAGGTTATATGTCAGAACACATGTGGAATACTTTAATGTTGCCATGAAAGAGGTATCTCGTAAGAACACAGCAGAGGTCACTGGTGGAGACAGTGCTGGAGGGATTGCGGGGGGAGGGGTGGGGGAGGGGAGGGGCGACTGCTAATGGCTGGGCAATGAGGTTCACACCAGATTTGTCCACTAACGTGAGAAACCCAAAGAACAAGCAGAACTAAAGTGAAAAATCACAGATGTGCGATTCTGCTGCATTTTTACATCCCTTAAAAAAAAAAAAGGCAGAAAGTTCAAACAGTTCCATTTCAGACCTGGCCTAGCTCAAATGTCACTGCAAATGGTCAACGTTCAATTTATAGCGGATTAAAGCAACCGGGCTGTAGGAGTCCGTAGGCACATCCCAGGCGGACGGGTCTGTAACACCTCCGGCCCCGCAAGGGCTTGCTGGCGGGCAAGGAAGGGCTGGGTGTGGAGCTGACCCGGCGCTGGTGTAAGGCCCAGGGACTGAGTTCTAAGCGGGGCAAGGTGGTAAGGAGGTGCGGCTGCCCAGCAAGCTCCGGACTGGGATGGGGATTTAGGAAAGCACTTTTTTTTAAATTTTCTTATTTTCTTTCTTTCTTTCTTTTTAAAGGTTTTACTTATTTATTTGACAGAAAGGGAGAAACAGTGAGAGAGGGAATACAAGCAGAGGGAGTGGGAAGGAGAGAAGCAGGGAGCCTGATGCCGGGCTCGATCCCAGGACCCTGAGATCATAAGCTGAGCCGGAGGCAGACGCTTAAGGGACTGAGCCACCCAGGCGCCCCTGGGAGGGCACTTTTACAGCCCCGCCATGCTCACGGAAGAGGACTCCATGGACAAAGTGATTCATTCTTTGGAGGCTACAAATGTACCTGTCCTTTCCCATTTCAGAGACGTGCCAACACCCCGTGAAACGTGGGTGAGCTTTACTTTCGTCCCATCATTTCTCCAAACACAGCAGACAAAAGTCTCCAGGAACCGCGTTCCTTTGCTGTGACGCGGCTGGTGGGTCATCTCCAGCCGCAGCAGTATGACCCTCTCCCTCTTCCCTCCCTGTCCGTACCGTAACCCTTCACATCCACCGAGGTGCATGAACATCCAGAAGCCCCGCCATGCCTGGCGCTCTCCGAAAGAAGCAAAGAGGAGGGTTTGGAGCTGGACTCGAGGGGACTCACCGGGCCCGACCCAGAATGGGAGCGAACACACAAAGGCAGATTTTTCCCAAGAGGAAAATATCCCCGTTTCCAAGGTCCCTAGAGCCCCGTGCAGTCAGGATAAAAACGCAGCTCCTACTCGGACCGTACGTTGCCCTGGAGCCTTCAGGGTTTCCTTGGAGAACAGAGCCGCTGGGGACAGAGTCAAGCCACTAATTCCTCACACAAAACTGTCCTTCAAGCAGCAAAGGCCTTGTCACTGGGGGGTTCCCACATCCATCCTGCACTCACTCTCGTCTCTGGTCCAAACGGCTCCTGTGCGGGGACAACCAGCCACTGCCTTCGCTGAGACGGAACAGAACTCAGGCCAACGAAGCCCCACGTGGAACCGAAGGCCTCTCAGAGACAGAGACCAGGTAACGGAGGCCGAGTGAGGGGCAGCGCCTGGGGAAGGGCGGCCTGACAGGGCTGTCACAGGGACAGGAACCCCAACCAGAGCTACAGCCTAAGCTGGAGGAGGGAAAGGAAGAAAGACCCCAGTTTCTCTGCTCCTGCCCATGTCCCCTGTTGTCTAACCCCCAAGACAGCAGGGAAGCCTGGCTGGGGTGGGGGACAGGCCGGCAGTAGGGCAGGTTGGGCCTCGGGGCAGGGAGTGGATGGGGAGGGGTGAAGACCGCCCAGTATGGTGAGGGAGGGAGGGGGCGCTACTGGGATCTTTGAAGGCTTACAAACCCCCAGCAGAAGCTTTAGAAAGGGCAGACGGAAGACAGATCAGAGGAGTGGGGCAAGAAAGACTCTCTCAAACCCCCCTGGCATCCGTTCTTCCCTCTAACACAGCAAGGAAATGGGCATGGAGACTGTTAGGATCTCTTTAGCTACGGGAGGTTCTGAGGAAATCTGAAACCCCAGGCAGCACAGAATGTGGAGAAACTGAAGATTTGTGAGGCCGGGCGACACACCACGATGATGACGCATGAATGAGGATGGAACAGAATCATCCAGATTGTTGCAAGGGGACGGTTTACGACGGAAACACATTCAGACTGCACGGTCGTGAAGCCAAACTCACAGTCAGCTAAACGTCGTGAAGGGTGGTTAACAAAGACGACGTCAGTGTAGGACAGATACAAGTAGAAACACTGAGAGAGAGAGAAGCAGGCAAGTGGACAGACAGACACGGGGGTGGGGAGGAACCGGAGGACGGGGGTCAGTCTGCAGGTCGGTAAGTCCTGGGGAGGTCAGGTACAACACGATGGCTAGAGTTCACTCACACTGCTGGCTGGACATCGGAAGATTGCTAAGAGGGGAGGTCGTCTGCGGAAAGACCTCTGGGTGGGGGGTATCTGTATGAGATGATGGGTGTTACCAGAACTTACTGGGGAGATCATTTCACAGTCAGGTAAGTGACGTAACTATGCTGCACGCCTTCATCTCGTGCCGTGCGGTCAATGACATCTCAGGAAAATGCCCAGGCAAAGAAAGAACCCTCTGCACTAGACATCCTTCCCCCCAACCTCTGGGCACTGGCAGGAGAGAATAGTCTCTAGGCCAAGAGATATTATGCATGTTCTCTGTCTGACTGTCTGGATGAGCAAAAGATGGGCCAATAAAGACAGAGAAAAAGAGAAAGAACCTGAAGTAACTGGCGATAAATGAAAGAATGTTGTGGAATGAGGTAGAAAAACATAGAAAAGGGGCACGTGGGTGGCTTAGTCAGTAAAACCTCTGCCTTCAGCTCAGGTCATGATCCCGGAGTCCCAGGATCGACCCTGCATCAGGCTCCCTGCTCAGTGGGGAGTCTGCTTCTCCCTCTGACCCTCTGCTCTCTTCTTCTCTGGAAAATAAATAAATAAAACCTTAAAAAAAGAAAAAAGAAAAAGAAAAGGATGGAACAGTTATTACAATAAAAACACTGGAAAGAGAAAGAACTGTTCCGGGCACTTGTCAGTAAGAGTATATCATGATTGCCATTTGCAGGGTAAGGGGGCGCTTTCTGTTTTGGCCAGAGGTGAGGTAGCACATGGGTGGTCAGACTCTCATCGCTCTTAACCCCCCCGCTTTTTGATGCTGAGTATCTTAGTTTGAGAATCTTCCTAGGGAACAGATCTGTGAATAATGGGGTAGGTTCTGCTACTCCCCTTTCCTGCATGAGTAAGTATTTTTATATTTTGTTAGTTTTCCTTAGAAATCAGAAATAAAACTATCTAGAATATTTTATCCTTGGTTGTGCTATCTCCAGATTTCTGTCAAGTGACTTTGTATTTGAGGTATGTGCTTCATCTTACTAAGTATTATATAGTAAGACGTATATAGTGGTAGTGTAGGCCAGGCACTGTGGTGAGTGATTTCCACGTCTTAACTCTGCAGTGCCCACAATGCCCCTGGTACCTCCATCCATTTCACAGAGAGGCACACTGAGGTTCAGACAAGGCTCAGTTCATTCAGTCTCACTGGTTGTGAAAGACCCAAGAATCGGGCTAAACACGCTAATCCAGAGACTGTGATCTCCACCGCTTCATTCTGTAATGTGATTCATTGATCCTTCCCTGGGGAGAGTGTCATGGAAACCAGCACCGTACACTCTTATCCCTAACTGTATAATAGCAAAGTTCCTCCCACCTGGGAAGTAATGGATTCCCAAGTGCTAGCCAAGGAAGATTCAATTCCTATTAACAAGCGTAATCCATAATCCTGCGTTTGAGTCACTCATGCTCATTAATTCCCAACTAATCAAGGGCGTAGATGCATCCGTCGGGTGCCGAGGTCCCTGGAGTGTATTGTGAAGGTGTTCTGCACTCCACCGCTTATCCTCATGCTTAAATCAAAGTCTTCTATCTTCCACTAGTATGTTTTCTCAGGCGTCAAAAGATCTTCATTTATTTTCAAAGTTTCATGTCGTTTTGGTCAGTGATTGTAATACAACAGGATATTGGATGTGCTCTGGGGAAAGGACTGGCTCATGTTGTAATGCCAATGGCATTCCTAAATGTCTCTCCATGAGCGAACTACACGAGGGAGAGCGAGCACCTTCGAAGAGGAGTGAGCGGGAGTGCTCTGGGCTACGAGAGGTTGGGCGGATGGGGCAGTCTTTAGAATGGAAGCACTGATGCCTAGCTGCAGCGTGATCCTGACATTAAATGAGATAATCCATTGAAATGGCCTAACAGAGCACATGGTGTAGACACACAGTTAACCTCAGCTCCGTCTTCCTTCCTTTACCGTAGATTTAAGTACAAAGTTTGAAATAACTGAGAATAATGTGCAAGGTGACCACAGGGTCACCTATGGGTGGGTATACATGTCTGTCCCTGCTCTGGGGAGACGCTGGCAGCTGGAAATGTCACTGTCTCGTAGAATGGGCCGAATGTCAGAAGCACTGGATTCACGTCCTGATTTCTTTCCCAGTGCAATTTTAGAACCTTCTATAAACCCCTTAGATGTGCTCCACGGTGTGGCCCTCTCAGTGGAGGCTCTGGGCTCAGTCCTTGCTAAATATCTTTTCACTGCAAAGGTGTTGCTTGCACCCTGTCCTGGGGAGGAGCCGGTCACTGACGACATCGAGGTGCTCGCGCAGTATACGGCCGATGCGTTCTGGAACAGGGAGAGTTCCAACGCACGGGACAGTACGCTGGTGGCCGTGTCCGCACAAAAGATGTGGGAGGCATTCGGGCATCACTAAAGCCCGGGGACATTCTTCAGACAATGCTCTCTTTGCTAAGCAGCACGGCGAGTTGCGCAGGACATAAACAAGACCCGAGTCACTCTAGATGTGTAAATTCAGATCCTGCTGGGGCACTTCAAATCTCTGCACCTGAGAATGTTTTCGATTACAAGTACATAAGCCGATACGGTCCTGTCTCCTGGACAATAGAAATCCATGAGCATTTTTAAATGGGGATCTTGTGGAAAGTAGACCTTTTCCAGCGCCAAGTCCCCAGGAGGGCTTCCGGGGGCCCATCTCCAGACACCGGAGGATTGCCTGGGTTCTGAGCACACCACTGACTTTGGGGGACTCCCTTGTGCCAAGTTCCTGGTCTGAAGTTCATGAACGTTTACTTGGTGAGATCCCCCAGACTCTTCTCGACCCTCATCGTACTCCATGTTCGCCTAAATCCCACTGCGCTCCGTCCACATGGCGGAACCCCCGCTTTCGTTATTCAGCTTGTGCTTTTAGGCTGGATGTGAGACGCTCTGGTCTCATTCAAAAATCCCTCCGCTTGACTCCTGGCCTCCCTCTAGTTGTCGCCTTGCATCCCCGCGTACGTGCACCTGATCTCTGCTGGTCCACCGAAACCCCCTGAGCGCCAACCCTATGCCCCCACACGGTCCCATTTCCACTCCAACAAGATGAAAGAAACGATCACGAACCGGGAGAAACTCGCCAAAGGGCAAGCACGAGTGCGCACGGGAGGGCAAGGAACTTCTCGCCCAAAGAAGGGGGTTTCTAGAACGTTTACCGCAGACGACAAAACACTTCAGTTCTCCTTAAAGAAGTTAGGGGTAAGCAATATCTCTGGTATTGAAAAAGTGAATATATTCACAAACCAAGGAACAGTGATCCACTTTAACAACCCCGAGGTTTGGGCATACCTGGGAGTGAACACTGTCACCGTTGCTGGGAGGTGTTATTTTATACTATACTGCTTTTTATTTTATTTTATTATTTTTTTAATAATTTTTTAAAATTTCTTTTCAGTGTAACAGGATTCATTATTTATGCACCACACCCAGTGCTTTTTAAAATTTTGTTATACACAAACAATGAATCATGGAACATTACATCAAAAACTAATGATGTACTGTGTGGTGAAAAACATAATAAAAAATAAAAATAAAATTTTGTTCATGGATCTCATAAAATCTAGATCGCTAATATTTTTAAGGCCAAGCCCCTTGGACACTGCGGCTCTTTTCAGTTTTTGCTTATACACAATTCATTCTTTGCAGCTAATTAAGTTGAAGAAGTCTGGGAATAAAGTTTGAAATAAGGTTAAAAAGTTCTTTGCATAGGGAAAAAAAAAATCCCTCAGCTTATAAAGCTTAATTTCCTTTGGATAAAGATATGTAGGTAAAGAAAATCATTTAACTGATTATTAGATTTTTTAATATACATATGTATGTGTATTTATACTTATAAATAGTAAACATCTCTGAAATGAGTTTCCATCTTGCAATCCATGCCAGCATATTGTTTCCTTATAAAACAACAGTGGCATATTAGAAATGATGAAGTACAGTAGATTTGGCCAATAAACTCAAACCTTTCTTCTATTTTAGTCAAAATAAAAAAGTAACACAGAAGCAAAATTATATTTAATAGCTTTCAAAAATACCTAAATAAGACTGATCTGTAATAATGCTAATAATTTTCATCTAGCTCATTTCTTCCTAAGAGAGGTTTTTAGAAAGAGATATATAATTAATATAGTTACTAAAAAAAGAGCCAAAAAAACCCCAAAACACCCAACCCTACAAGGGCGCCGGGGTGGCTTAGCTGGTAAGTGTCTGACTCTGGGTTTTGGCCCAGGTCATGATCTTATGAGATGTGAGATCCAGGGGCATCATCAGGCTCGGAGCTCTGTGGGGAGTCAGCTTGATGATTCTCTTCTGCCCCTTTCCCCACTCATGCATGTGCTCTCCGTCTCTCTCTCTCTCTCTCAAACAAATAAATCTTAAAGAAACAAACAAAAAAACCCTACAGACCCAAAATGGAGTTTCTTATGCTAGGCCCCATGACACCAAACTGAGACTTAATTACAGTTTTGGTCCTTCTAGAAAAGGAATCTTAAACGAATCAGGAAATGTCTGATTAACACTAGTTAGGTTATCTGCCTGGTGGACCCGTCATCCACTAAGGAAAGTAACTTTGCAATAACCAACCTGACTTTTTGCCTAGTATAATAACTTCCTTACTCCTGCCTATGAAAGTCTTTGATTTTGTACAGCTCCTCAGAGCTCCTTTCCATCTGCTAGACTGGATGCTACCTAATTGGAATTGATTTTGTTCAAATAAGCCCTTAAAACTGTTTTTATCGTGTCATGTTAGTCACCATACAGTACATCATTAGTTTTTGATGTAGTGTTCCAAGATTCATTGTTTGCATTTAACACACAGTGCTCCCTGCAATCTGTGACCTCCTTAATACCCATCACTAGGCTTACCCATCCCCTCAACCCCCTCCCTTCTAAAACCCTCAGTTTGTTTCCTGGAGTCCATAGTCTCTCATGGTTCTTCTCCCACTCTGGTTTCTCCCCCTTCATTTTTCCCTTCTCCTAAGGTAAACTCTTAAAATTTTTAATATGCCTCAGTGTATCTTCTTAGAAACTATCTTTACAAGTAGATGTCTCAGATAGCCACAAAATCCCAGGTCATACACAGATGGCCTTACTGCTTAAGAAGAACTGTGATTATATTCTTCTACTCTTTTTGCCATTAAAAATGCAAGGTCAACCATCTATGAGAAAACGGCTCTGATTCTTCAAAAGTAAGGTGCCCATGATGTAGAGCCGTGTTTATGTTTTCTCTAGCTGCAGAGATTTAAGGTGAACATCTTTGTGCTTTTAAAGAATTTTCAGAAATGAGAAAGAACTTGGCACAAACACTGGCATATTTCTAATCAATTTAAGAATCACTGAAAAAAAGCTACATAACCCAGCGGACCAGCAGCAAACCCCATCGCAAAGTTCAGCTCAGAGCCCGGAAGCAGTGATCTCACACCTTTGCAGTAAAAGCCTTCGATCTCGTGCCCACCCTTGGGAGATGAGGCTGTTTTTACTAATCCTGGCCTTCCTCATATCACGTTGCCTGATGTTCCCCCTCACAAACTGAAGGAAAGCCTTTTTAGGTTTAGGTAAGGAAAAGAGCGGGTGACCACCCAGATGCCAGAGGCAGTTCTACTGGGAGCAGCAGGGCAGATCTCAAGGAAAGGAATGTGCTGCTGCTTCTTCCCAGCTCTCCCCTGCAGAGGTGAGCCAGCTCTGACAGTCACAGGGACCAGCAGCTCTGCGACAGCACAGTGACTCAATCGGTTTCCAAACGCGTGGAGGTTAATAGCTATTGGTCATATGGTCTGAGGCCAGAAAAAGAGTTTGAGATTATTGCACGAAGAGTTCTAAAGACAAAGGAAAACAAACAAGCTGGCTCCTACATGTGGGCCTCAAGCAAAAAAACTGGCAAAGGAAACTGTTTTTCCTAGATTTCGAGAACTGGCTCTAAACAGAAGTGAGGCTCTTCATTCTGGGGGCTCACAGTCGGAAGGGCCGTCACGCTCTTTCTCCCAGGCCTTCCTGTGACCCTGAGACTGTCCCACATGGGGCCCAACGGTTAAGGCCTTTATTTCATTGTTTTAAAAGCTCTACTTATCTCAGTTTCTAGAATTATAGCTTCCATGGGAAATTGGTGGGTGTGGAAGTCACTATTTTATTAATGCTAAAAAGGGCAAAAGAGTCCACATCCATCTCGAGAGAAAACCCAAGAATGAAACAGAGATATGACACCCCCCGTGCAAAGCAGCAGTGTTTTCTCTTACGATATGTCTCTCCAAAGCAGACAAAAAGCATATGGCAGCATCCTGTGTGGCTCTAACGAAAGCTCAGAGGGGAACCAGTTGAGAGAGCCCAGACCAGGTTTGCAAGGAAGGTTCCAGATGCATGGACGGGACATGGATTAGGATTCAGGGCAGCTGGGTTCCCACGGACGGTGCTTTCTGCGGCTGGAGAACGCGCACACTTACAGGACAGATGGAGGTGCTCTGCTCCCACTGCGTCATGCTCAGGCTCTCCTCCAGGCTCGTGCATTTCTTCATCACCATGTCCCAGCCACAGTAAGGGTCCTGGGCCCCAATGCAGGCGCTGCAAACACACACCCAAAGGTCAACAGAGAGCAGCCTTACCCACGCAGTATCAGACGCGAGCTCAGGTGAGTCTTGCCCTGATGAACTGACTTGGGAACTAGTTAGGAGAAACCAAGTTTCAGCCTGCACACTAGAGAACAATGTATGCATATGCCCATAAGTGTCTACTTAAATCAATTAACTTTGGTTGAAATACCTCTGTTTTTCCTACGGTACAGGGCAGACGACTGAGGGACCGTGTGTACCAACATGAGCCTTTTGGCGTCATGAATAAAGCTAGTCCAAATTTTCCAGTGCTTAAAAAGGCCAGATGTTGTCTTCACCACCACCATCAGCAGCATCAGCTGCATCCCCTTAGCAGCAGGCAGTCTTTGCTGAAAACCTGTTATATCTTTCAGACACAGCTTTTATAAGATGCATTATTTCCACTTTATCATCATCACCGTTATCACCATGACCCCCATCACCCTCAGAACCACCAACACCTCCATCATCACCACCATCATCTCCAACATCATCACCACCACCACCACCACCAATATCAGCATCACCACCATCACATCTACCACCATAACATCCCCACCACCACCATCATCATCACCACCATCACCATCATCATCATCACCGTCATCATCACCGTCGTCACTATCATCACCATCATCACCATCATCATCACCACCATCACCACCACCACCAACAACATCATCACATCTACCACCATCACTATCATCACCATCCTCAACCATCATCACTACCACCATCGCCATCACCATCAACACCATCATCACCATCATCACAACCATAACATCCCCCCCACCACCACCATCATCACCTCCACCATCACCATCACCACCACCATCACATCTACCACCATCACTATCATCACCATCATCACCATCACCACCATTACCCCCACCATCACCATCACCATCACCATCATCACCACCATCATCACCACCATCATCTCCAACAACATCATCACCATCACCACCACCATTACGTCCACCACCATCACCACGACCGCCACCATCACCATCATCACTTCTTCCACCACCATGGTCATCATCATCACCTTAGTAACAGATGTTATTTGTTGAAACCTACGATAACGTATCAATGTATTATATCATTTAGACACTTCACTCTAATGAGGGAGGTAGTATTTTGACTTCCTTGATAAGAGAACTGAGGCACAGAAGATTTAAGAAATTGGCCCAAGGACAAACAAATAGACCCCAAACCCTTCAACATGGTCAGTCTGAATTTAGTAAAATAGGAAACTCTTCCT
Source organism: Meles meles (assembly GCF_922984935.1). Lineage (NCBI taxonomy): Eukaryota > Metazoa > Chordata > Mammalia > Carnivora > Mustelidae > Meles > Meles meles. Next base: position 177,353,892 of record NC_060068.1, on the reverse strand, counting down.
TTTGGGTACCATCGCTTAAAAATAAATTAAAAATTTCAATTTAATAGTAACTGACTGTAGCTCCAACTGCAATATTCAATACGTTATTTCAGAAGTATGGCAGATGGTGGGTAATTTATTTTGGCTTCTTTGGCGAAAGAGTTCATGCAGCACATGGGCATTGCTAGATGAAGAATTTGGCCCTATGTTGTCAGACCAGAGAAGGTGTTCGAGGGTGGGGGAAGCAGACAGCGTGACAGTGACTGAGCCAGAATTATACAAACGATGACCCCACAGGCAAGCAGGGCATTGAAGACCTGAGAATTCACTCTCTGAAGGGGCCAAGAGGTCAGATGTGCAGGAAATGAGAGAGAGGAAAGGCAGGCTAGTGCAGCACGAAAAGTGCTAATGTCCTCTTAGAGGGAAGGGGCCCTTCGGGCTGGGAGAATCTGTTAGCGGATTACCAGTGAACCAAGAGCAGGTCTAGAAATCACAGCCAAACTATCAAACATGGACCAAGGAGGTAGTATAAGTAATATTAAATTGTTAATATTAATGATACAAAATAATCGATTAACATATCAAATATGAGCATCACAAATCAAGTACCGTTCTAAGAACCTGGTCTCGTTAGCTCATTCCACGCTCACAGAACCTTACAAATATAATCTGTCGATTAGCTCCTGCCTGCCTTTATTTTAAGTGAAATAAATGTAGTCTTTAAAATGCAGAAACCCGTGCTCGCTTCGGCAGCACATATACTAAAATGCAGAAACCCAAGCAGAGAAAGACGAAGTTGAAGTCCCACAGCAGTGGAAGATAGCGCAAAAGACAATAAATCAAGCAATAATGGTAAAAACTATTATTTATTGTTACTATGGAATTATTATTAATTTACCACCCGAAGAAGATCAAACAGAGATGGTTACTACTGGCTCTTCTCCCAGCAGGACTAGGTTGGGTGGAGAGGGGCGGGGGACAGTTGCCTGTCACCACAGCCTCATTGGAACTTGATGGTGAGTGAAAGGTAAACTGAGGCACATTAAAATTTTGAATTTGGTAGCCCAGATCAAAAGTGCTTAGGAGGCTCCCCTAACAGGAGGTAGGGGAGAGAATTTTATGGAGAAGATTTGGAAGCAACCCAAGGAAATTATTGGATTGGCTATAACTTAAATGGTGGCCTTATTGGGGAATGCCTGGTTGACTGGGATTGGTCATTCCAAAGTTTCACTTTCCCAGATTCGAGTGTGGAGACTGATATTGGTTTCAGTCTGCTCAGGTCAGCTACCAACGCTCTGGGGCCACCCCAGTCTAAGGGCCTCTTGTTGAATTACCTTACCAGGCATACAGTAGATGCACATGAAAAACACAGACAAAACAATTACTACCAAGTACATGCTTTCTAGGCACTATTCACACTTTTATTCATTTGGGGGATATTTTCTCTGCACAAATAGTATTCATGCATGGATACGTCTCTATATACATATATATTTTTATTTTTTTAATGAGTAGAGTTAGATATAACACACACAAAGGGACTGTTCCCATAGCCTTCGGTGTTGTTTTTTTACACATAAAATTATGTTGTCACATTTTTTTCTTGCCAGTATATACAGCTCTACCTGATTCCTTATGCGGCTGTACAGTATTCTGTTACCTAGAAGAATCAACACTTATTTAAATCCTTTAAAAGCAAGGTTGTAATGTACACTTTTGTATGTTTTTTCTACATGATAAATTTCTGTACATGGCATTGAAGAGATAGAAGTTATAGGTATTAATGATTTTGTACCAATCAACAGTTCAGAGGGGAACTCTTACTCCTCTCCCTATTCCATGCTAGACGTTGCCTTTTTTTTTTTTTTAACTTAGCCCTTTCTGATTGATAAAAACACTCTTCTAGCTCTCTGATCTATTTGTTCAGTTGTGAGATTAAAATTTAGTGTGTGTGCGCGCATTAACGGATTACCTGTATTTCCTTTCTTGTAAATTTCCTATTTGTAACCAATTCCTGCTTTTTGTTTCTTTTGGATTGAGTAACTGGCTTCACTCTTTTTATGTAGCCATTGCAAGTGAAAATATCCATATTAGAAAATTAACCCCTCTATCAGTAATGTTTCAAATACTTTCCCTACTTGTTATTAAATATTTTTTCTTGAGCTACAAATGTATCAAAATTTTATGGTGTGAAGTTTATGAATCTTTTCCTTCACAGCATCTGAAATTTGTGCCATATTTTGAAAGAGCTTCCACACTTAAAAAATCATAAAAGCATTTATGCAGGATTCCTTCTGATCCTTTTATAGTATCATTTCATTAGCCTCCTTGTCTGTGATCCACGTGAAATGCATTTCTAGCAACTCTCTTTTCCTCCCTCCGTTTGTTGAATTAAAACAAATAAGCAAACAAACAAACAAACAAAAAACTATATATTTTTTTTAACCTAAACTTCCCAATCCTCACACCCACACAAGCAGACCTGGGACTTAAAAGTAACAAGGAAGCTGTGTACGGTTTCTTTTTCCTTTTTCTGCCAAATTCAGACAACATCTTTTTTAAAAACAACTTTACAACACAGAGGGTGAGCATCAGCTTCTGAAATTCTCTAGTTCTTGAGGTTTGGGAATATGACTTTTAATAACTTATTTTTAAATAAAAGTTCACTGCAATGATCAGTTCCCCAGAGGAGAATTTGACCTGTGTTCCTGTATTGATAGTACGTAAAGTGTATCTCACATTTCTCAGTTTAAAGAACTCATTATTTTTAAGACATACAGTTGATTTATTATTTTTTTTAAGGAATAAGAGAGAGGAAAATAAACCAGTGAATGTATAAGACAGGGAGGTGTGCGTTTTCGTATCTACAAAATAAGATCTTTCACATACTGTCACTAAGCTCAGGGTCAGCAAATTGTCCCTGTGCAGATGTTATTCTGTGGGAAGTTATCAGAAATCTGAAGACCCCTCCACTGTGAGACAGATCCAGGCACAGTGAGAACCAAGAATGCTTCTGCATCCTGCTGTGACTCCCTTGGTGGCACAGTGAGATGTAACCCACAGTGCCCAGGTCTTACTGAGCCCACCCACCATACTGACTCCACAGTGGGTATCACACATGGGAACGCTCTCTGCACATGATCCCATCTTCACACTGGTGAGCAAGCAGACAAAGCTACACTTACAGAATGATTCAAAAGGCCTGAATTCCTGTTAATGTTTCTTATTGAAGCAACATGAACATTAGACAAAAACTAAAATTCCCCAAACAGGAAAATTCCACCAACCCCCTCACTTTGCCCCTGGCCTCTCTTTGTAAATCTGCCTGCAGGACCTAAACAATGCCACAGGGTTACACAGGATGTTTAAGCTGTTTTCAATGAAAAGCTGCTTGTAAAAACATCTCTTTCTTCCCATAATGTTGAGGGCTTTGCACATTCTTAACATTCCACTTATCCCTTCAACTACTAAAACTCCTCTCCAGGCATAAATACCCATTCATTAAAAATTCCATTTATAGATAAGTATGTTTTCCTCAGTCACAATATTTCAGGCCATAGCAAAATTCAAATGAGCCCTACCTTTACTCCAAAGTATACTTTAAGAAAAACATATGATCATAACTCATTGCTCTGGGAAGGCGGGTCTTTTAAAGAGACGGCGTGGAAAATCACAGATGTCTTATTAATATGGCCATCGTGAAAGAAGCTTTTCTTCATTGCACTTTGAAAATGTTTTTCTATGATGAATCTTTTTAATAAAAAACTTTCCACATTTTGTTAATAACCTTAGATTATTCTCACTTGATATATTGCTTTGGTATTTGAAAGTACCTGAATTCAGAAAATACGTTGCTCAGAATCTGAAATTTTAATTTAAAAACATATTTATTGAGAATATGTTTTAGAGCTAAAGGTCTATTTAGACACAGGCCTTAATTCTAGAAGAAGGATAAACCACTTTCCCTTTTCCGGGACAGTGATATTAAATGTTTAACTAAACACTTCCTTTAAATTTTAAAGTTTACAGTTATGCTATTTGCTAATTTGGGTGATAGGAAAAAGAGGTGTATTCATGAAAATCTTCTACTGTATTTCTAGGCAGCTGGAGACAATTCCTGAATACAATCCTCTCGCATGTTAGATTATCTAAGTGTCAATGTCTTTATTTGACTTGTTTCTGTTACGCTAATTTTCATTAAGTCAGCTTATTCTTGATCTTAAGAATTTTTGCTATATTAAGAAAATGCATTCATTAAACATGAGATTTTAAGTGTTTCCTGCATTCATTCATTTGGGGCATACTTACGAGCACCTGCCATGAGCCAATCTGAAAACAGTGGGGGCACCATGGACAGCAAAGCAGACACAGAATTTACCCTTTGTTTTCGAAAAGGAAATAAACTCTGAAAAATAGCAACAACCATTTCCAAAGGAATAACCCAAAGAGGGAAACGCTGTTTGGATGGATGGGTCTGGGGTCAGGAAATACCCAGGGAGTGGCATTTAAACTGGCATCAGTGAGATGAAGAGGAATGATCCATTTGCCATGGCTTAGGAAAAACAGAATAGTCAGCAGCAAGACAGACATGGGGAAGGCCCTGAGGTGGGAGGGAACTTGGGGAGTTTAAAGAGCGAGATAAATGGAGGCCAGACTTCGGTTGAACCTTGAGGAGAGGAATGGGCAGAGAGCCCCGGAGGTCCAGTCAAGATTTAGGGTTTCCTGGTAAGTGCTGTAAATTTTAAAACACTGTGCAAAAACTGCGTGTCTATTTACTTAACATATCTCTACTGTCCTCGTGATGGTAGTGGGATAGACAGATTTCTGTTCATGAACGATCTTTGCCCTAATTCCTAACACGATCTGAGTTGTCTTATTCCTAATGACCAAAGTCACTCTATACTTCTGAATCTGCTTTTATTTTAAGATTTGCATTAAAAACACTGTCTTACTAGAAATAAGACTGAAACATTCTAATGAGACAGGACACTGTTTGAGGAACGCACTGGAAGAGACCACACGTCTTCCAGTTGGTGAACCCACCCGAAACATATACTTTCTTCCGTTTCTGCTCCCACAAAACTGGACTGATAATAATCACCTCATAGGACTGCTTTGAGGATTAAGTTATATCATGTAGCAAATCAGAAAAAGTCATTTTGGGGGATGGGATACATATAGTTATTCTAATTAATCTCTAAACATAATTGTGTATTCTGAATTGTGTATTAAGAATTCTGGGGTGTTTGAAAACATTCTAGGCCAAAAATACTAAATCTGAAAATGCCACGAGCTCTTTATTTGAGCAGGCAATGTGACACGCCACACTGCTTTCTATTAAGTGGTGTAAAATATTTTAACTGCACATTTGGATATATTCACAGTGGTATTTTTGACTACCTGGCAGGATGCCATGTGTTGAAGACACCAAGACCAGGAGTGAACTTTCAGTCTCGTGAGGAAGGCAAAGGACGTTCATGAATGTTGCCTGACAACATGAGGAGGGCTAACCACCAAGTGAGAAGCTCAGACAATGGTGTGACAGGACGCAGAGGACTGAGAGGTAGACCAGAAGGATCCCGGGAAGATGGCGTGTGCAGGCTGGCTTCTGAATGGAGTTGGATGGAGTTCAGCTGAGTGAGAGGAGAATCCCTGTCATGACAGCCCCAGGAAATGAGAGAGTCATGTGTCTCTGGCATGATCAGGATCATGAGCAGAGCAGCATGACTGGGCTGAGGTTTCCTTAAGATTCCTTGGAAGCATACTGATGTGAATAAAATGTTGGTGTTTTGCTTAGGCAAGAAAAATTTGGCAGGGGTGGATAGCATGTATCAGGTTGTGAAATCTACGAGAAGATTAATTTGTAATTCCTAAGAAGAACTGAGATACAGCTACAATGTAATAGCATTTAAAAATTTCGGACACATGCCAAGTAAACAAATATATAATTACTGGTAAAAATACCTGTTTATACTCATTATGCATCACTTGCTAAAGACATTTAATAGTAATTCATGTTATATATTATGATTTGCAGATGAAATTAATGGTCTAGAATTTCAATTAGTCACTAACTTTAATATATTAAAAACTATTCACTATTGGCTTATCATTACAAGATATTGATTAAATACAATGATTTTTTTACATTTAAATTTGCTTTCAATATGTAATAAGAATATTTGATATGTATTGCCAGTAATGCTAAGTGAGTGGTTTTCATTAAAATCTTAGTAGGTGGATATAGCACTCAAATTTTCCTGAAAAATCTGTTTTAAAACTGAACAAGACTGATACACATATTATGAAGCATTTCGGGAAAATCAAGACTGAAAAAGAAATAGTTAAAAGAGTAAAGAGTATTTGAAATAAGCAAAACAGGAGTGCTCCTGGGAGTCTAGCAACTGTCATCAACTTGGGCCATCAGCTTCAGTTTCTGACATGACACAGACAATCCCACTTCCCCCACTTGTCATATACGGCACCTGAGTTGTTTCTCTTACCCTCCCGGTAGATCTCAATTGTCATGAAATTTGTCTTTTCGCAAACATAATGTCTTTCTGCAGAGGCCAAGTGTGCCCCCAGGATGAAGCTGTCCAGGGAAGGCAGGCTCAGCTGTGATCAGGTCTGTGCTCAGGACCAAAACCAGGACAAAGAGGACACACGGAGTACTGATGACCCAACATGAGCCCTTCGCAGCTCAGGGATGTTGAAGTCACTGGGGGGAACAAGGACCAGAAAACACTGTGTCCAACTGCCCAAGAGGGAAAGAAAAGTATCTGTGGTCACTTCATTCAGGGAAAAGCCTGCCCTTTTGGTATTCTGTGTTCTCTCCTCTACAAAACAGAGGTACTGAAAGGGCCACAGTGTCCTTGCCTCCCCTGCCAATCAGAGAAAAATGAAGACATGATTACTCTTTGCCCATCTCATGTTTCTTTGAGAGAAGCCCTGCTGTGGCTGAGTAGATGAGGGTTTCATGGGCAGAATCAGAAGACACCGGAGACTATGAAGAGTTGTCAATTATACTTGAAGGATGCCCAAGGGGTCAAGGAATACACCTGAACTCTTACACAAACCTTAGGACAGTAAGTCCAGAGAAAATATTTATATTACACTGACTCCTTATAATTCACCCAACTTAACAGTTTGCCCATGAATGAGTCATGAGGCTTAAATGCCAATGTCAGAGAATCCCCCCGTAAGAACACAGCTAAGCCCAAGGGAAGAACTTCTCTCTGTGTCAGCAGAGCACTTCTGGAAAGGGTGGCATCTACTCTGGGTTCCCCCGTGCCCTCCCCAACCTGGTGACAGCAGCAAGGAGCGTAAGCACTTGGCTCTCCTTACACCTGGCCCTGTCCAACCTCCCTCCATCAGTTGCCTGAATCTTAGCCTCTCTGAGTAGATAGATATACGACACAATGAGGGACTTGGGACAAGGAATTACTGAATATCCCCGACAGAGGCTCCTACCAACTGCATGGAGCCATGCTGACAGAAGGTAAGTCAGGGTAGAGTCCTTCAAACTGCCAGAAAATGTATTTGCCAGACAGACCAAAGCCAAGGACATAATGTAGTACCAGGAGCAGAGTCTGGCCTGACTAGCCTTGTACTTCTCTAAGTGAAGTGGTTTAAAGGCAGAAAGCAAATTCTTGACAGGTTCAGGTGATATTAGCCAGAGGTAATGGGTAGTACACCTCGACAAAGAAGGCAAAGCACATATACAAGAGCTATTTGACTTTTCCCCCTTTTCTCTCCTCTCTTCCCCCTTCTCTCTCCCTTTCTCCATTTCTTCCTTTTCTTTCCTTCCCTCCCTCCCTTCCTTCCTGCCTCTCTCTTTTTCCTTCCTTCTTTCCTTCCTCCCTTTCCTTCTTTTTCTTCCCTTCTTTCCTTCCTTCCTTTTCTTCCCTTCCTTCCTTCTTTCCTTCCCTCCTTCCTTCCTCCATTCCTTCTTTTCTTAGATTTGATTTTTAGTTCTATTTAGGACAGAGAGAAAAGTTTAAACTAACCCTTTAACAGAGTATGAAAGGCGTGAAGAAATACCATTCACTAGCAATGCCAACTCAGCAGGACCTCCATGAGCAGGCTGGACTAGGGAAGCAGGAAGGGACAGGAACCATCATCTACTGAATTCTTTCCCCGTCCCAGACCCATTATGTGCTCTTTGTCTTTGTGCTCCCAGGACCATATTGAGTGGTTTGCTTATAATCACACACCATGTAAAAGCTTATCTAGGATCCACCTGAATCTGAAGCTCATGATCTTTCCATACACAAGCACTTTAGCAGGCACATGGGGGGGGGGGGGTTATTTCCATAAGAATCATTAATTCATTGGATTATGCTGCAAATAAAAAGCTTAAGGGAAGCTTGGTGTGTAAAAGCCAAGGTGCTGCGGGCCAGGATAACTCAGGTGCAAGGATCTGGAGTTGAGAACACCGCTGCAGCCCAAGCTTACCCACAGAGCTCTCTACCCAGCTTTAAGTCGGGGAGTGCAAAAGCAGGAAGCTGGGCAGTGGACATCTACTTATTGTGAACTCTCTGGCCGTGTTTCTCAAGCTCAGCCGAGGTACAAAACGTTGGTAATGACACCAATTATCTGACTTTATACAAGTGACTAGAACACACATTGCCATTTAGGAAACCAGAAACATGCTCTGTGAGGAAACTGAACAGAAAGCTGAATCCCAAACTGCTGGCTGGCTAACGCATCACCAAGGAAAGCGGAGAGCCTATCCTAGTAGATTTGACCTATGGAATATTTTAGTGCTCTTGCTTGTTCTTAGAAACTGTGTTCTCCATGGCTACAATAATATGATTACATTAAAGTATGTGACCAAAAGGGGCACCTGAGTGACTCAGTCAGTTAAGTGTTCGACTCTTGGTTTCGGCTCAGGTCAGGATCTCAGGGTGGTGGGATCGAGCCCTGCGTCAGGCTCCGCGCTTGGCAGGGAGTCTGCCTGAAGATTGTCTCCCACTGTCCCTCTTGCTTTCTCTCTTGCTCTCTCTCTCAAATAAATACATCTCTAAAAAAGATTTGATCAAGAAAAAGAAAAAAAAAGATACTCATAACCCCATGGTTGTAGAAGCAGCTCATGATATCGCTACAAGATGGTGTTCACAAACGTTCTTTGCTTTTATTGTGAAGCTGAATCAAAATATGTGTTTATATCATTGCCAAAGATGGATCTGCCATGAAGCTAAGGAAGCTTAACCTTCTTTACTTCACAAGATTCGTTAAGGAGCTAAGACTGGTCTTTGACATTTTGTGTCCATAATTGTGATATTCTTTTCCTTAGCAAGACCCCCTCCCAAACCGTATAAACTTCAGACTTCACAAAATCTGTGTCTCTCCCTATTACAGAAAAAACAGTAATATGACTTATGCTTCATAAATCACTAGTTAAGTTTATGTATGCTCATCTCTATCTATCACATTTTAACTGTTCATTTTCTGACCTACCGAGGACCTGGAGGTATTAACTTGTGATTCCACTAAAAAAATAGCATTTCAGCCAAGCCCCTCTTACAGTGTGTTAACTAGATGTTGGTGAATGTACTTTGTCTTTTCCTCCTATTTTTTAAAGTTATAATGATGGCATATACATACTACTGTTTTGCTTTTTGCTTTTTCCAGTTATTATCACATAATATGTATGTCTTCATAGTCATCATATTTTGGCTTCAGAAAAATCCACAGAGTGAATACTCCATTCAATAAAGTATATGATAACTGGTGATTAATTCTCTTACTATTAGAAATTTAAGATTGGAACACTGGCTGTGATTCAAATATAGCTTAAAAAATAATTGAACAGGATGTCAGGCCTGAAGATTAGGTCCTGGTTCAGTATAGGATCAGATTTTAATGATAAATTGATTTTGGGATAAGGTCTAAGGTAATTCTAAGGTCCTTTGGCTCAAAGCCACAATAGATATTCAGGAGATTTTATTTATGCCAGAATTACTCATTAGACTCTGAGCCCCATGGAGACAGGGTCAGGGGTGCCTCATTCGTCACCCTACACTCAGGGGCTCGCTTGGTGCTTGGCACATATTAAGATCAATAAATATATTATGAATGAATTAACAAAGGAAAATCACAGTCTTTAGAAGCTAATCCAAAGTCAATGCAAACAAAAACTCAAGACATTGAGACTTGGAAAATATCAAATTCATTTTGAAGGGAGAATATTTACTTTGTAAATTGAGTATATGTCAAAATTCCTTCTGAATGTTTATGTGATTCATAACTGAATGGCTAAAGTTGTCTTGCTGGAAGCTGGAAGACCTTAGGGGATCCTGCGATTTCTCTCTATACATTGCATTTCTCCCGCAAGACAGACGCTGTCTGTAGACGATACTTAAGTAATAAAGGTACTGACATGTAACTCCACATTTTCAAACTTTGCTCTTTCAAGCAATACGTGTTCTGCAGCAACCTAACTGCCTAACCTAACTGCACTAAGCTAACTACTAATCTTCTTAATGAGTGTTAATTTCTTTAACTAAATGACATTATTACACGCTAAATGAATTAAGAATGGCTAGACATCCATTCACGAATGGAGCCAATCTCTTTCTTAATCGTTCCATATTTCCCTCCAGTGTTATAAAGCAAAACTTCTCTTCTAGACTAGGACGCTCCCAGACTCCAGCTTTCTTCTCTCCTCAATTAGTTCTTCTTAGTTTATTTATTTATTTATTCATTTGACAGACAGAGATCACAAGCAGGCAGAGAGGCAGGCAGAGAGAGAGGAGGAAGCAGGCTCCCTGCTGAGCAGAGAGTCAGATGTGGGGCTTGATCCCAGGACCCTGGGATCATGACCTGAGCTGAAGGCAGAGGCTTTAACACACTGAGCCACCCAGGTGCCTCTCTCCTCAATTTGTTCTTAAAATTAAGCAAAAATGAAATAACAAATACCTAAAGGCCAGGGGCATTTGCTCCTTTAGCTAATGTTTGATATCACTACACTTTTCTATAAAGGGAGTTTAACTGTTTCGTGAGAATTTAGGTTTACTTTATAGATTATGAAGTGAAATAGCAGAGAGGGGAAAGGTACCGTCCATTTGTAAATCTGATAAATGTTTACTGACCCTCTCTTGGGCGGGGCACCATGCTGGAGGTCACACACACTGGGAAAGACAAAGCCCCAATTTTGGCTCATGGTCTGATGGGCTGAATGAAACGTGGCCTGGCATGCAGTGCTCAGAATTCTAGTTTCTGTTCTAGGCCTGTCTAGCAGCTAGTCTCTGCTGACACCTGACCACTAGACTGATGTCCTCATTGTCCCAGGGGCAAGCACAGTGAACTATAAGACAAAGTCTGGACCTTGGGGTCAGAGCTCCAGCCTGAACCTGGGTTTCATATTGAATGAGGTATGTGACCCTGGGCAGGATGCAGGCATCTAAGCCCCCATCTCCTCATCTAAAAATGGAGATGACAGGTGACTTGACCCTCAGGGTATAGTGGTGACAGGAAATGATGGAAAGAGCTAGCACAGAGCCAGATATGTAACAGAAACTCACAGGACTCTATCAGTTGTTATCATTTACAAACATCTTAAGAGACATCAAATTGTGCATGGCCTTTCAAAAATGAACACTAAAATTTTTTTTTTCTAAAATGTGAATACGATTTGGAAGGAGATAGGTTCTTTAGTTAAGCTCAGTTTTTCTTGTTAAGCATTACAAAACTCATTTATAAAACTGATTTTTCTAATAAGGAATGAAATTAGTTATATTCTACTATGGAATATATATTTAACAAAGAAATTATTGCTCAGTTGTTAATTGCTATCCTGTTGCTACTCAGTATACTTCGTTAGTCGTATTTTTAGAAAATTAAAATTGCTTTTTTTAAAAGATTTTTTATTTATTTGAGAGACAGAGATCACAACTAGCCACAGAGGCAGGCAGAGAGAGAGGAGGAAGCAGGCTCCCTGCTGAGCAGAGAGCCCAATGTAGGGCTCGATCCCAGGATCCTGAGATCATGACCCGAGTCGAAGGCAGAGGCTTTAACCCACTGAGCCACCCAGGCGCCCCTAAAATTGCTTTTGTAAAAAAAAAGAAAAAAATCTTTTCCCATAATGCATCAAAAAAATCTGGTCATATAGATATTAGTTTCTGAAAAATGGATACTTTTCTGCAGCTAGTGTTAATGGGGGATGTTCTCTTGTCTTTCTACTGGAAAAGCATGGCAAAGAAACATAATGGAAAGAATCCACAGAAGTGCTTGGGTTTGAGTCTTCACATTTTTCTTTTCTCAAATGGAATACTTGAGGGTCAAACACAATCTAGCCCTGAGTGTGGGGACACAGAACTCCACAGTCTCTCCGTTTACAATAAAGTTCTAATTTCTCAAGGCTCTTCTCCGAGCGGGTAGACAAGAAAACAGCAGGGAGATTCAGCTCTGGATATAACTGTTAATCATCTCCTCCCCAAAACATGAGGAAGACAGGCAAGTGGCCTTATTCTCCTTGCAGGAGAAAGGGGAACTTGAACGGCATCCGGGCTGCTGTGCCTGGTGGCGGCCGGCTCCTGTGGTCTCCCGACTGGGCTCCACGTGCGGCGGTGCAGGAGCTGAGGTGGGCGCCGTGACAGCTCGGTTCCCAGACCTGACGCAGGAGTTAGCTTCTCAGGTGGCGGTCACAAGGACCTGGGCTATTGTAATCCTGACTCAGCGAGGCAAAGTACCATGGAAAGGATAAGCTGCCTTATCGTGCAAGCCACAAACTCTCACTCTGGCCCCAGACACACCATACATACAGCACAGGCCTATGTCTTCCTGCGTGTTATCTGGAGTCACACCCCGTCCCCCCAAAGTCCGTGACAAGTCAGAGCTCGCTGAGCTGTGGTTGGAAGACTGGGCCCCTTCCCCAAGGGGCATTCCAACTTTCGACAAGCTTGCTGGCAACATCCCAAGCCTCCTGGTCACCCACTGACCATCAGCAACTGGGCAGAATCATTCCTGCACCAGGTCAGTAGGGAACCCAAACCAGAAAAAATTTCAAGCACCCATCAGTTAACTTTAGGAAACAGGTGTTATATAAAAGATAATTGCTAAAAAAAAAAAAGATAATTGCTAATACGTATCACTGTTATCGTTCAACGGCATTATCGCTAACCATCATCGTTAGGGAGATAGTCCCTTACAATATCCCTCAACACCCTGATACCAAAGGAGGTCCCATATATTTCATTGTCTAGAACCATCTAGAAAGGAATATTGTAATGGTTTTTATTATACACAAAAACCTCCCTTCTACAAGAGAACGCCCACTTTGCAGAGTGCTCTAAATTTTAGACCATATGCACTATGCCATTTGATTCTATAGCAATTTTCACATTACATGAAAAAGTGGGATCTAAAATACTTTACAACCAGGTCAAGAAACAGCATGTGCAGTCTGTCATGTGACTGCCAGTCTATGAGTCCCAACGCCCAGGCCATGGGGCACCTTGTTTGAGAAAGTATGACCTGTGTGAGTGGTATCTGTGAGTGATATACCCGAACAGTCCATTTCCATACCTATTCTGCCCTTACAGACTGCACTGGGGGGTGGAGTTACCGAGATCGTTGACCCCTGAGAACACATGAGATGATTATTTCCCCAACGGCAATCTTTTTTCGGGGGTCAGAGCCCTTATGCAATATTCCAACATTCAAGTGCTGGTCAGGTGTATCGTGTACTTAGTACTTGTCATTTCCGGACCACCTGGGCCTGCGCTTACCCAAACTGGGCTTCAAAGACCACTGTGGTCCACAGTGGACATCCCATGGCCAATGAGAATTGAGTAGGGGTGAGGGAAGGTGCCTCAGGAGAGAGGCAGTGTCCCAAGAGAGCTGGTGCTAAGGACAGTACCATGAGAACTGCCCCAGGGAGGGATGCTGCATATATTACATAAATTCCTATAAAAATAAACTCATACAGATTAATGCAGGAACACCAAGTATAAGCATTACTGCTGAGTGTCATCATGCACAGAAGAGCTTATTTTAACCCTGACAACCGTTTACAGATGTCGTAATGGCCCCTCTGTTGCAGATACTGGCGGGTTATCCCCAGCCCAGTAAATGAGTTTGCACTGACATTTCTGCACCCTGGGATGCAGGGCTCACAAGAATGTTCACGTTCTGAGGCCATAAACCGCCAGGGTTGCCCTACCTGCGCGTGCGGTAGAACGGGCATCTCTTCAGTGGGACCTTGGCCACGTGCTCCTGCAGGCCCACGAACAGGGCGCTCTGGCTGTGGAGGATCTGCAGGCTCCGGATGGGCTGTCCCCGCCGTTCGGGAAAGAGCTCGATCTCTTCCAGCAAACAGCTGCTGGCAGCCGGGGCCAGGGGCGCCCGCACTTTTTTAATGGTGCCGTAATCTGGGAGGGCAACAGGGAAGGAAAAAAGCAAAACAAGGTGAGCAGGTCTCGCAAGTCACTCCTCCCCCAAGCAGCCGTGCTTCTCTAGCCTGGCTGCACACAGGATCATCTGAGGGGCTTTTACAAATGCCAACACCTGTATCCCACCCCAGGCTGTTCAGTGGTCAGTGCTGGAGGTGGGGCAGGTGCCAGCAGCTGGTACAGGGCTAGCATACAGCTGGTGACAAGAACCTCTCAGCCACCGTGTGCTTCACCCAGTTCCAAGTCCAGACACCTGGAGCTCAGGAAAGCTTCCTGAGGCTCCAAGTAGCCAGCTTGGCTCCATCCCATTAGAGGACTTTGCAGGAGACTATCCTGGATTCCTAGCATCAGAGAGAGGTGCTGACCTTGCCACCCAGCCAGGACAGACACCACACGATGGGCAGCCGCAGGTACATGGGGCAGCAAGGAACACACCTTCTCTTTCCTGCCTTGCAAGTCCATTCTGGGCTGTCTCTCTTCCTCCTCTGTCTAGAACACTTCCTTCTCTTTCTCTCGAATGCGTGCTTTAGGATGCCCTTCACTGTCTCAAAGTCCCAAATTCTTCTCTCTTGTACAAGGGAACATCTGTTCCCGGGCTGGTCTCTTCCCTGCCCCAGGTTTTCTGTTCACCATGTGTTCGTGCTCACCTACTCACAAAAGCATGGCTCTGAGTACGGCCTCTGAACCAGGCATCTCCCCAGACTGGCTGTGAAGAGTGCAGAGAAATGTCCTTTCAGCCAAGGAGAGGCACAGCATGGCCGATGCCATGTGTCAGGGACACAGACCCAAAACACACACTAATGTCGCCGGTGCACTAGGGTGAGGCCCTTGGTGTCAGCCTACAAGCCCAGGGCAAGACACCAACCCACTAGGAGCACCTCCTGAAGCCATCATCAGGCTCCTCTAATCAACCCAGCAGAATCCTGATTTTTCAAACCATTACAATTCTCACCCCATACACAGAGAGAATGAGGCCAATGAGTTATTCCAAAACCAGAATTAAATCGAGAACCTTTGGCTTTGAGGCTTCCTATCAATCCATACATCTCAAGAAGACTTTGGACAGGAACATGTTTCAGTTTTCCGTGCCTAATGGAAGTCCTCAGAGACTTAGAATGCTTCATTTCAAGAGAAAAATACATGTGCAGACGTATATTGTCCTGAATTTATTTTACAAAGTATACTAAAAGCACATATCCAGGGAATCCTTATTGATTATGAATCAACTTCATCATAATGTGTGCAGTATTAGTAAAGCATTGCCTAATTTTGTCTCCAGCTGCCCGGGTAACTGTCTTCGTTTTGAGATAGTTCAGGCATAAACAGAGTGACGCTATATGCTGGGAAGACAAGAAATGTAGGGGCTGTCTTGGAGGAAAGTGTGTGTGTGTGTGTGTGAGAGAGAGAGAGAGAGAGAGAAACAGACAGACAGAGAGGCAGCCTATCCAACAGGCAGCAGACATTCTAACAAATGAACATCTCGTAGATTGAAGTGTGCGAGGGAATGTGTATGTCTTCACTACAAAAGTCAACTGAATTTGGACTTGATGACCACAGCTCCTAACTGGTGGGAAATTCAACCTCAGTGATGCGGGGGTCCCCCCACCCTGCAGACAGCCAAGCATCCATAAATGGGCATAACACCAAGACATGACGGGGACAAGATGGGAGCTTCAGGGAAGGTGACTTCAGGGCGGATGTCACAACCACAACACCCTGAGAGAAGGTCCCCCCCAGCGGACGGAAGCGCCAGCACAGTGCGCTTGGCCACCCTTAGGGAGGTCCTTCACAGATGTCTCTGTGACAACAGAAGACATTGTCGAAGCCAGGGGATAGGTCGGCGAACCAGGGGCTGCCATCACCCTGTGGGCAGCGAGGTTCGTAGGAGCCCTTAAGTGAGAGACCCTTGCAATGAAACAAGGACATTTTAGAGCGATGCCAGGGTGAGTGTGGGGACAGGACGGGGACAGGGCAGATGGAGTCCAGCAGGAAAATCGTCATCTTTGGACTACTGACACACGACAGTCACGGGAAATGTGGGTTACGGAACAAAATGCTCTTCAACAGTTGAACAAAGACCTTGAAGTTTATGATTTATATTGTTTATCGATGTTTGTTATTTATACTGCTGATGGACTGCTAGTCTGAGAAATCTACCAAATGAATAATAGTTCCACTGTCGACATGCTTACAAGCACGTCAAATTATTACACAACTGCAGGGAAAAACAAATTTTAAGAGATGTTTAAGGACTTGATTTAAAGGAATAGCCATCGTTGGTCAAAACATTTCCTTTTTTTTTTTTTAAGATTTCATTTACCTTTTTGACAGAGGGAGAGAGCAGAAGCAGGGGGAGCGGCAGGCAGAGGATGCGGGAGAAACAGACTCCCTGGTGAGCAGGGAACCTGACACGGGGCTTGATCTCAGAACCCTGGGATCATGACCTAAGCTGAAGGTAGAGGTTTAACCCACTGAGCCACCCAGGAGCCCATGGTCAAAACATTTCAATGCCTACTTCTGCACGTTGTGTATCGCTTTCCAGCAGATGGGATCGAACCCAACGGTGGGGCTGGGCTCTTCGGAAAACAGAACTTGGTGTGGGCTCATGTGCTTGTCCACCATCTGTGCCTCTGCAGGGACTCCTCCACTCTCTCCGGAGTCCGGGTAAACAAGGAGCTTCTAGAAGCGCCTCCTGCCTTTGGCACCGGGACGAGCCCATGTGGACCCGAGGTGACCTTGTAGGAGGCTCTGTTTCAGTGAAGCTTTTCCTTCCCCGGCCCCTGCCTGGCTCTCATTCTGAGTTCATACCTTGCTGCCTTGGTGGAGGACACCGTCCTCAGCTGGATGCTTCCAGAAGACTCGCTCTACTCCCCTGTGTCTGAAGTAAGCGTCAGGACCTGCACGTGACCACGCAATAGACCTTGTACATGAGATGCCACCGTGGTCCCAGGTCTCCGGAGGGCTCCCTCGCACCTCCATGTCTCCGTGTGCTGGGCACAAGGGCACCTGTAGCTCCACGAGCCCAGGAGGCCCCAACCTTGCACATACAGGCTCTCTGCCCAAAGGGGCCGCCCGCCACCTTCCTCAGACTGCTCTCCTTGTGTCCTTGCTCTGACAGCTATGGGGGGCTTCCCTGTGCCCCTCTGCACACCCACAGGCAGAAGCTTCCTCCCAGGGTGTCTGTGATGCCCAGGTCAGGGCGTTCTTTCACTGTTTGTCTCTCACTCCTGCTCTCTGCCCTCTCTTGGGGGCACAATTAGGTCTTGTCCTTTTCATCTCCAGGGCCACTTACTTTTCTTTACATTAAAAAAAATTTTTTGGGGGGCGCCTGGGTGGCTCAGTGGGTTAAAGCCTCTGCCTTCAGCTCAGGTCACGATCCCGGGGTCTCGGGATCGAGCCCCACATCGGGATCTCTGCTCCGCGGGGAGCCTGCTTCCTCCTCTCTCTCTGCCTGCCTCTCTGCCTACTTGTGATCTCTGTCAAATAAATAAAATCTTAAAAAAAAATTTTTTTAAGATTTTATTTATTTTCTGAGAGAGAGAGAAAGCATGTGAGAGCATAAGCAGGGAGTGGGGAGGGGCAGAGGGAGAGGGAGAGGGAGAAGCAGGCTCCCCACCGAGCGGGGAGCCCAGCGTGGGGCTCGATCCCAGGACTCTGAGATCATGACCTGAGCCAGCCAGGCTTCTTTTCACTTTTTAAATGAGTGACTGAGTATCACGCTGTAGTCCAAAAACATTTTTGTAATTGAGGCACGGAACACTGCCAGCTTAAGGCCCCCGCACGCTGCTCTGCCGCATTTATCGGCTGCGGTAGGATCAGCCCGCAGCACACGGCCAGCTGACACCTCTACCTGTCACAAACAGATACATGCTGAACTGCAGACTACCCCTGGAATTCTGAGGGATCTATTTCTCCTTGGAGTACATCAAAACAAAGAAAAAGCAAGCTTGGGTCATCCTGCGTTTCAGGAAAGAGAAGGCACGGGTTGAAGGAGCCACGTTCCCGAGTGCCACGACGCTAACGTGACACCAGTGTTTGAAGCATTTGAAGCAGAGACTCTAGAATCCCCACAGCTGCCACTGGCCTGGTGGGTGGCCACCCGACCTTTCATGCTCCTCAAGTTCCCGTGGAATAGTCGCTCCTCGTTACTTGATATACAGTGGAAGCTCTTGCTCTGGAACAAGGATCTGGAAGAGACCGTTGTCTCTTTCTGTGACAGAAAGGCAGAGGCTGGCCCATAAAAGAGATGATGTTCAAAATGCAGTGGCTCCCTGGTCGGTCCCAGAGAGCACTTAATTTCTTATTGCTGTTTCCGCCCTGTAACATTTATCAGAGTTTGATTATTCCTCATTTACTTGTTTTGTGGCTCCTGTGCTTGACCAAAGCACCCCGGGGGCAGACACTGCGTCACTCCTGTGCTCCGATGTAGGCGGAGTGGCCGCCGCTACGGCCTGTACAGAGTGATCAACACGCTAGGGGAGAAACTCACCGACAAGTAGGGACAAAAGTGTGGAAAGAGGGAATGGGAACGTCACTATTATCTGCGCGTTTGCTGGAAAAAGTCCCGGTGAATATTCGGTCAGTGTGAAGGCAAAACAAGAAACATTATTTCCCCACGGCGCACATGTCAGTGGAAGTGCCATCAGCGAACCAGAACAGAGAAAATCATTTCAATTGGTTTCATCTGGTAAAATATTAACTCTGAAAATCTGCCATTAAAAATAAAAGCGTATGTACCTCCCATACACCGAAAATTCAATACTCTACTCAAAGTGACTTGTGGGGGGAGATTAAAAAACAAACAAACATACGCCAGTATCAAAAGTTCAGAAGTAACAGAAGGAAAAGCAATGACTCATCGAGGTAGCAATGCGTACATGTTTACTGTGCACGCGCCGAAGGACAGCATGAGACCGGAGCCCTCGGACCATTACTGCGAAGGCGGCTCAGGGCGTACTGTTTTACAAAGCCAGAGACTTTATTCTTCACGGAGACCGGTTATAATACTAGAATTTTCTTAAATAATAGGCAATTGGTTAGGGGTTGCCTCGTATCAACCTTGGCACACAGCTCAAGTTTTTCTTATGATTTTCAGAGGCATAAGCAAGAAACGACCCAGGTCAAGTCAGCCTCACAGAAGAAGCAGGTTACGTTTTGTTTGTATGCCGAACCCAGCTTTGTCCGCTCAGGGACTTTTTAAGATTAGTTTCCCTTTGTTTTGGGGGTTTTTTGGTTTGTTTTGTTTATTGCTTTGTTTTGTTTTTAACACAAGAAGTACTTAGAACTTTCTCAACCGTTCTTTAAAATTCTGATGATTCGCAAGAAAAGAAGAACTTGGCACTTCCGGTCACCTGTGGCTCAAGTCCCCGAGGAGCTAACACAGACACAGGAATGGCCCTGCTTTGGTGCAAACTCTCGTAACAGTTGCTTTTTTTTTTTTCAAAGTGTCAACTACGAAGTCTGTCGTGGACACAAATTTGAGTCATTTTGGTAGCTTGTCTCCCTGATTGAAAACCAAGTGCTACCAAGGGAGAGACAGAGCTACTGTGAGATCTCTAAGACCAATCAGAGCTGATGGTGTGGCTGTTATTTGAAAGACATGAATAGCCATAATCACGTGGAAATTCCATTCTCTATTGTACTGAGTAACTTACACCAGCCTCGCTTCAGCGGGACGAACCGTATGTTTATATCAAAGGAGGTTACCATATTGAATAAAGGCTGCCCACTTAAATTTAAATTTTAGATAAACCATGAATCATTATTTTGGTAGTCGTATGTCCTACTCAGGAGTATTTGTATTTATCGGAAATGGAAATTTAATTGGATATCCTGTGTTTTATTTGTTAAATCTGGCAACCCTGTTACACCCACACTTCATCTGGTCATCTCAGCCAGCTAGTTAAGATGTAGCGAACACAGCTCACCCTTAATGAGTGCGGGTTTGAACTGAGCAGGTTCACTTACATGTGGATTTTTTTAATAACCACAGTACGATAATGTAAATGTATTTTCTCTTCCTTATGGCTTTCATCTTTTAAAGATTTTATTTATTTAGTTGACAGAAGGAGGAAGGCAGAGCACAAGCAGGGGGAGCAGCAGAAGAGGAGGGAGAGACAGGCTCCCTGCTACGTAGGGAGCCTGATGCGGGGCTTGATCCCAGGACCCTGAGATCATTACCTGAGCCAAAGGCAGACGCTTAACCAACTGAGCCACAGAGGCTCTTATCATTTTCTTAATAATGTTTTCTTTCCTCTGCCTCACTTTATTGTAAGAATACAATATATCTTACATCTAACATAGAGTATGTGGTAATGACTGTCGTCATTGGCAAGACTTCCGGTCCATGGTAGGCTCTAAGTAGTGAGGTTTGTGGGAAGTCAAGAGTCATGCAGGTTGTCAAGTGCACAGGGTGTGGGTGCCCTTAGCTCCCTGTTACCCAAGGGTCAAGTGTCCGTGCATGATTATTCTTACTTCATAGATGAGAAAATTGAGTTTCAGAGAGTAGAAATGATAAGAATTTTTTTTAAAGATTTTATTTATTTATTTGACAGAGATCACAAGTAGGCAGAGAGGCAGGCAGAGAGAGAGGGGGAAGCAGGCTCCCTGCTGAGCAGAGAGCCTCATGCGGGGCTTGATCCAAGGACCCTGAGATCATGACCTGAGCTGAAGGCAGAGGCTTTAACCCACTGAGCCACCCAGGCGCCCTGAGAACTGGTAAGTCTTTCTGATAAGGTGCACTTTCTTGTAAGGGATCCAGACATGAAATAAGTTTTCACTTCAATGCTAATGAACGGGGATCAAAGATTGTAACCAGGAATTTCAAAGTAAATGTTAATTCAAAGCTATTGTTGAGAAAGCAGTGTCGTGCATAGGAAGAGGTAAGCTTTAAGGAAATTGTGGCATTCTCTTTTTATTCCATGAACTCAGCTAGAAGTCATAAAACTTAACCAGTTGGGGGTAACATTCTGATCCAATGGGAGTTGCCATCGGATGCCCACAGGAAGGACACGCACAGGGGGCACCTGCTCCGGGGGCACCTGCTTCAGGAGGCATGCATTCCCCTGGTCACTGGGACCACACTACCTTCTCTTATGGGCCACGCGGTTGCAGGCACAGTAGGGCAAACACAATGACTGACGTCCCTGCGCCTGTATGCCATCTGTCTAGCGAGGCATGCAGGCCAAATTCAAATACGTGCCTGAAGATGAAAAGAAGCGCCACAGACACTCAGAAGGTGGTATTTCTGGGAATCAGATCGACAACTACCCCATGAAACGAGGACCATGCAAGCACTGTCACCAGACCTGACCCCACACAAGTACAGGGCTTCACTAACGCGCTTGCCAGGAGTAAGAGAACCCTCTAGGGCCTCAGTCAGCAGAATGCACATCCAAACAGTTCTGGATATTGATTTCTGTGGGTGACTGATGATATCACTGAAGACCAGAAGTGACTCTGATGGCAGGTAGAAAACACAAGACGTAAAACTGGATGATTGTTATCACGGAGATAACTCATTTCAACCTCAATACTCTGACCAAAGGAAAAAGCGAAGGTTGTAAAGAAAATGGTTTCAAATTTGGGACATCTTCACGTAAAGGAGTCATCAGTTCAATTCTAAAATGAATGAGGGGCTGCTGGGGGAAAATAGTTATGAAAAACTTATCAAAAGACTGGAGTGTTACTTGAAAAGGACATAAGGAAATTCCCCCAGAGAATTATAGGCACAAGAAATAATCCATGAAACCCCAAATCTTGCCCGCCCCCCACAAACCTCTACCCTACAGGAAAATGTTCTACAGCAGATGGGGTATTGAGCACTCCATGGGAAGAGTAAGTGAAATGAGAACAAAAATGAACAAAGATAAATGTGGTTTTTAGTAGGAAAAAAAGCAAGTATTTTGGCTTCAGTGAAAAAAATATTCTTAGAATACAGTGTAGTGGTAATAAGAGCTTCCAGGACAAATTCCTACCACGTTTCCTGGGACCAAGATGACTTGCTCATGGCCCCTGCGGAAGCAGCAACAGTGATTAAAATCCACAAAACCCTCGAGAGCACATATGCCTACAGGTGGGAACTGAGAGAGTTTGTCTGGACCAATACCATCCATGAGAAATGTATTACAATCCACATAATTTTAAATTTTCTAGTGTCTACATTTAAAAAGGAAAAACAAACAGGGAAACAGGTGAATTAATTTTTATTATCAATTTTTATTTCACCCAATGTATCCAAAATATTATAAGATGTAAAATTATCGTATGTAATTAATACAATACGGAGATGTTTTGCCTCATTTTAGACTAAGTCTTGAAAATCCAGTTTCATTTCAGACCAGCCACATATGAGGTGTGCAGGAGGCCCCCGAGGCTACAGCTGTGGTACTGGACAGGCTGGAGATGCACAGAGCTGTCCTTGGTGCTGCCCAAGGCAGCCAGATGGACACCTGTGCCCCCAAACAGGCGTTAAGCTCATCCTCATGAGCTTCATGAACTGTCCGCTTCAGCCTTAGCATGACAAGCTTCACCGGATGGCCTTACACATTTGAAACCTGCCATATGATTTCCCTTGAATAAAGGATTCCCCTCCATACCACACCCGTGTACTAGTCTAACTGCTTCCTGTTGCAGTAAGATAACCCAGGTATCTAAAGGTTAATAGCTCATGATTATCTAGCTAGGAAAGAAAGCCCTGGGACTAAACCTGGCCCCACAGTCCTCATCTCCCCACCTGGCTTCACCTGCTGACAGTCTGTCCACGAGCAAGTGACAGATGTCCTGTGAGAGAGAATTCAATCACTGTCAGATCATTGCAGATACTTATGGGTTGCCACAAGGCAACCATAACCATTAGAGAAGGTTCCTTCCTGTTCTTTCCTCTATAGAGTTTTCATTCTAACTAGGGCTCAAGCTAGTCCCCACTCTTGGGTGGAATGTAGTTTCTGAGAAAAGTATCACTTTTCTGAGAAAACATATGATCCTGGGGTCCTCCCAGACAGAAAAGGTGTGGCTGACATGACTGATCCTTTACCATCCAATCAACATGTCACAGCTAACACGAACAACAACAACAACAAAGTAACCACAATTAAGCTAACAAGGAAAGAGAAGTACAGGTGTGCAGCCTGATGTACAAATAGGAAAATACCGACCACCTTCACTTTCCTAATTCAGTTCGTTTTCTGAAACTAACAAGACAAATCCATAGGGAAAATATGAGAGACCCCATTGGAAGGGCCACTTGTAACTGCAAATGGTCTATCATCATTATTTTTTTTTTTAAGATTTTATTTATTTGAGAGAGAGAGCAAATGATATGGGAGAGGGTCAGAGGGAGAAGCCGATTCCTCACTGAGCAGGGAGCCAATCTTGAGACTCTGTGATCATGACCTGAGCTGAAGGCAGTCGCTTAATCAGCTGAGCCACCCAGGCACCTGTATTACCATGTTCTCTGAATTAAAATTCTAAATGATCCCAGGATATTAGAGAAGGAGGGGACATACAACATTATTTTGAATTTTTCGGTGAGGAAAGCAAAGCCCAGAAAGGTTAGTAAGTGCCAAAGTTCACATTCTTGGGCCAGAATTTAGATCCTCTTCTTCCCAATCAAGTGCTGGTTATTTCTGTTTTAAAAGTATGGAACGGGCAGGGCACCTGGGTGGCTCAGTGGGTTAAAGCCTCTGCCTTTGGCTCAGGTCACAATCTCAGGGTCCTGGAATCGAGCCCCACATCAGGCTCTCTGCTCAGCGGGGAGCCTGCTTCCTTCCCTCTCTCTGCCTGCCTCTCTGCCTACTTGCGATCTCTGTCTGTCAAATAAATAAATAAAATCTTAAAAAAAAAAAAAAAAGTATGGACGGGGTAAGATGCAATCCCCATAAGCGTGCATCGGTATCACTACAGCTCATGAGTTCTGGAAAGGTCAGGGGGACTGATAAGGGGTGTATGAAGTGACAGTTGTTAATCAAGACAAAGATGAAGCTATGATTTAGGGACATGTGCTTACCATAGAGTTCACTAGACAGATAACTAATGTGTAAGTGGTGTCAGACCCAGAATTGATCTGACTTCTCTATTAAGCTGGGGGCTCTCACTTCCAAGAGCTCAGGAAGCAAACAAGAGAATAATCTGATAACAAAAATGCCTCCTATTTCAGTGCTATCTTTAAAACAAGAGGACTTAGATTTATTTTTTAATTAATTAATTAATTAATTAATTAATGTTTTGGTAGGCTCCAAGCCCAATGTGGAGCCTAACATAGGGTCTGAACTCACAACCCTGAGATCAAGGCCTGAGCTGAGAAGCTGAGATCAAGAGTTGGATGCTTAACCCACTGAGTCACCCAGGTACCCCAAAAGATATTTAAGCAATAAAGCTTACAAGCAGAAATAAGACCCTTAAACCACTATTGGCTGTATGTAATGTTAGCTCTACGTAATGTGAGCTCTGTTGTTCATCATTCAGTTATTACTGGCTGAAAATTAGCCATATTTTTAAATTTGGGGACAAATAGCTAATATTTTTCTAATTTTCAGTTTTTACTTTGCTTACTAATATGGACTGAATCATTTTAAGGAGATTCAATTTTGCATCTTGATAGAGGTGGTCAAGTACAACAATCAGCCATTTGTTATGAAAATAAGCCTTCTAATAAGATAGGGAGTACTACGGGTTAAAATATGTCCCCTCAAAATTCATGTTGATGTCCTAATTCCTAACACCTCAGAATGTGAGTATATTTGGAGATAGGGTCCTTAAGTAATTGACACAAAATAAGGTCCTACGGGTGGTCCCTTACCCATATGACTGGTGTCCTGTGGGCACCAAGAGGAGGAAATTAGGACACAGACAGGTGCACCCCCATGTGGGGACCCATCAGGAAAACGGCCATCTGCATACCAAAGGGAGGGGCACCAGAAAAAAACGACCTCGCTAACACCTTGACCTCGGACTTCAACCTCCAGAAATAAGTGGGAAATAAGTTTCTGTTGTTTAACCCTGCCAATCTGCGGGACTTGTGATCTTTGTCACGTAGCTCTAGCAGGCGGGTACAGGGACTCCAAGCCAAGAACCGGAAATACAAAAAAACGATTTTGTCAGCCAGATAATTTGCTCAAAGCAATTTCAAAATGACACCATGAATTATTGTCCCGTGTCTCCTTAAGATATCATGACTCAAATTCAAATGCAAAGACACTATAAATTATAGATTTGACTCATTTTTTTACCTTGTATGATCACAGTGTAAGATTCATATTAGTAACAGCCTAATATTTTCAAATACTGTCATTTATTCCACTTAATCCCCTATATCTATGCTCCTGAGCTAGTAAAGCAGCTGGAGATGATACATGACATGTACCGTTGTGAAAAATGGATGCATTTTGATAAGCATTATAAAATAATTCATATAGATGGGGCTGTTGCTCACGACCTTTATGCTAATGGCTCTGCTGCTCTTTGGGGGAACATCAGAGAAAACCCAATGAGCACTCAGGAATGAACTTTCCAGGATCTGAGGAAAAGGTCACTGATGAGAATGGATTTCTTTTTGGAGGGATTCTGGAATTTTAGTCCCACCGAAATTTCTGAAGTTTATGAAAACAGATCTCTCTCTCTCTCTCTCTCTCTCTTTTTTTTTTTGGAAAGAAGGCAGGAAGGAAGAAGGGAGGGAGAGAGGGAAGGAAAAAAGAAACATGGTCAGCTCGATGTAACAGTTACTACTGCTGTGATTAAAAATGATACTTTTTGAATTTTCATACTTGTATATGAGCAGACAGCCTTCTGCCATTCACTAAAGCCTGGACAATGAAACAATTAAGCTTAGACAATACTTAAAGTAAAATTCCTTATGCTCCATGTGTGAAATGGCTTTAATTCGATGAACTTGAGAACCCTGAACTATGAAAAAAGACCCAGAGAAATGGATTCTTCTTAAGAACAGGAGCTGTAGGGGCGCCTGGGTGGCTCAATGGGTTAAAGTCTCTGCCTTTGGCTCAGGTCATGATCCCAGTTCTGAGATTGAGCCCTGCATCAGGCTCTCTGCTCAGCAGGAAGTCTGCTTTCCTCTCTCTCTGCCTGCCTCTCAACCTACTTGTGATCTCTGTCAAATAAATAAATAAAATCTTAAAAAAAAAAAAAAAAAGAAGGCAGTCTGTCTCTTAAAAAAAGAACAGGAGCTGTAAGCACTTCCAAAGCACACAACAAATATGTATTTCCTCTAAGGTGCAATAAAAAACTCAAGAGGCTAGAATTGTAACTGATCACATATCATACACACACACACACACACACAATTCTGTGTCTTGTGAAAAAAAAACAGTCATAAGAAGCAACGAAAGGGCTGGTTCAGGAAAATGTGGGATAAAGATGCAGAGATTATTGCAAAGCATTAGACGTTTAAACATAATCTTGACTTCATTCTCCTCTTGTTATGTCTCGATGTTTCATTTCATTTTAGGAGTGTTTATTATTGAGTTTACTCTGTGCTGAATCCCATACAGAAATTAGACCCCTGAAACAGACACATGGCAATTCTGACAATGATTTCCTGTGACCGCCTGGAGACCCACTCTGGACACCAAGACCACTAACCGGGAAGACTAAATTATTTTCTTTCCAATTGTGCATTTGACTCTCTTTGATTCTCGGCCGCTGTATCCAAGAAGCATTTTTAGTGTTTTGTCTCATCGACCCAGAGTTACTGCAGATAAAAGGAAACGTTTTGTGTGTTTGCATCCGTTACTGTTCCAGGCATTATCAGTGAGGTAATGATGAAATGCCTTCTTCCACTCCCTGGGCAGCATGTTGCCATAGCAACAGATCATTATATAAAGTTCATCAATTCAGCTGGTCATTATCCCAAAGTAGCAGACAGCTAATATGTATGGAAGTTCTTTCTTTTAACTCCTAATTGGGTAAATGAATTAAACTGGCTTTGGCACTGGGAGTTCAGCATTGCACTTACATAAATAAGAGGGAATTAAAAGGGGAAAACAGGTCTTCAATGGTTACTATATGCTCAAAATGGAGATTTTAATCAATTCAGTTTATCAGGTCCAACTAATGGCTCCCCCCCTCAAAAAAAAAAAAAAAAAGAATATGTTATTCTGCTTAAGTGTCTTAGTCATAAATTACATGCAACATCATTTGATCCCAAAGTATTATTTTAAACTATATGATCCCATCCTTGCCCTTGGTATAGAAGTTCCAGGGAGGCAGATCTTGGGGCAGGTAACGTGGCTTGTTCACCGGATCTCACTGGCACCTGGAATGGTGTCTGGTATACAGCAGGTGCTCAAGCTGAGCACAGGGTTCAGAGTGTGGACTCTGGGGCCCAATGGCCCAGCTTAGACTCCCAGTTCCCACACTTATAGGCTACGTGGCCAAGAGCAGGCTGGTCACATCTCTGTCTCCATCACCCAGGGGTCTAGCTCCCAGGTTAGTGGACACACAGTGAGCTCCTCTATGCAGAGGGCTTGGCCAGTGCCTGGCACAGAGGGTACCTCATAAGGACCCATAGCTACTATTTTCTTGCTACTTCTAGCTTATGGACTATAAGCCCTATTCCAGGTCTGCCTAAAATGAGCAGCCTGCTGCCTCTGTCTGCTCTCGCCCACCCGAAGCCGGAGGGGAGATGCTACCTTTGTCCCCAACACCCTCTACTGCCTTACAAAAAACCATACCAAAACCAAACACTCCTTTAAGCATGCAAAATCAGAAGCTAATGATTCTAGGAAGTTTATCACTGGAGTTTCCTGTGAATAAAAACAGGAATTACAATTAAATTGAGAGCGATCAATCGCGTCCTCTGGGTGTCCTTTTGAAGCTCTCATCTGACCACACCACTTGCATCTGACTTTCATCGTTCTGCTAAGGAGGCAATTCAAGTTTCTAGAAGGAGATTACTTGCCTTGGATTTATTGTATCTAAATTGCAAAACAGCCACCCACTTGGCAGAGTGTGCAGCCCTTCCCTGATAGTCACCAGGCGGGAACAGAGTCTAAATCAGCCTCACACCCCAGGGGTGAAATTTACACTGCGTCCGGTCCCATTAGTGTGAGTTGGGACTGTTGAGAAAAATCCTTGCTAAGCACTTTTATACTTTTGCAATGTTAATTTAAAAGAAAAAAAAAAGAGCTCTCTCCTCAATGGAATAAGAAAATGATTTTCTTGGGGCACCTGGGTGGCTCAGTGGGTTAAAGCCTCTGCCTTCGGCTCAGGTCATGATCTCAGGGTCCTGGGATCGAGCCCAGCATCGGGCTCTCTGCTCAGCAGGGAGCCTGCTTCCTCCTCTCTCTCTCTGCCTGCCTCTCTGCCTACTTGAAATCTCTGTCTGTCAAATAAATAAATAAAATATTAAAAAAAAAGAAAGAAAATGATTTTGTCGTTCTTCTGAACTGCTACATTTTAATTATGGATAAGTGGCGCGTGCTCCAAGCTATTGTAGCTGCGATATTCACGTGCTTCCCCCGGGCAGGACCTTACCCATTCCTACGACTTCAAAGCTGAGCCGAGATCTCTACTCCTGACTCAAATGTTTCTCTTCAGCTTCAAAAA
Source organism: Meles meles (assembly GCF_922984935.1). NCBI lineage: Eukaryota > Metazoa > Chordata > Mammalia > Carnivora > Mustelidae > Meles > Meles meles. Next base: position 177,324,961 of record NC_060068.1, on the reverse strand, counting down.
ACGATTTCCAACTACCAAAGTGTCCACACGCAACAGGAATACAGCATATTCGAAATTGGGCTTTGTCTGCTCCCCTTTGACTCAAATCTGTCCATGCATCTGAAATCCTGAATTCATTTGTTAGGATAAAATTGTCAATGTGATACATCCTACCTTTTGGCTTCATTGTTCCTGTCTCTCCACCCACAACTCCAGAGAATTTAAATTTCTCACCTCTCAAACACCCCCTGTCTTTCTAAGTCTTCCATATTCTGTGCCTTTTAGGAAGATCTGTCCGTCCTTTCCCACCAGGCAACCATCTCCCCATCTTCCAAGATACGCTGACAGCGCGTGAGCAACACACTGAGCACAGACAGGACTCTGTGAGCCCAAGACCAGGCACTTCTTCACAGAAGTTATGGGGAAAACTGTGGATGTCCGAAGGCATGACAGTGGGATCTGAAATAAGGAACCAAAGGTCTGAGGGGCAGGAGAGCCCCAGCTGGACCCACTGCACAATGTCCCTGTGCAGGGAAACAGGCTCGCATTGGAACACTTCTGAGACGACGGGCCCCACAGCAACGGGCAGCTTCCTGATCCCTGCAGCAAGCTGGCTTCCACGCTGACTTTTCAGTGTGGCTCCCCAAACCATCCATGGGTTTAGTTTGTGATCATTGGGGCATCCCAGCCAATTCTTACTCACTCAGAAGGCAAATTATGAGTCTTAACAAAATTCACTGTTCTTCCATAACTAGGATGTGAACATCTGAGGGACAGCCCAAACCTGACGCCAGTGATACATCGTCCAGCCACGAAGGCCATGGTGAGGGTCTCAATCACACAGCACGAGACAGAAAACCGGGAGTGGGGAGCAACAGGTCGGTGTCTGGCGACAGAGCAGGACCAACCACAGGGCAAGCGAGCAGTCTCCTGATTCCTGGGAGGAGAATGTGTCAGAGGAAACAGTTTTAACACAGACACCAGAGAAAAGACAGGAACCGCACTCAGGAGAGATGTCAAAGTCTCTGTCACCAAAACTAGGCGAGAGGGCAGAGTCCAGCCAGGGTGTGCTGAGCTGGCAAGAAGCCTGTGTCCTCCTGCTCCCGGCATGCTCTGTGCCCAAGGCCAGGACGGAATCAGAGGAAGCCACAGGTGCAGGTTAAGAACCTGCCTTTGAAAGTTAGAGATTCCTGAAGATAAGCTCCCTGGAGAATGATCACAGGTCAGCAATTCAATAAAGACCAAGACAACCGGCTTTTTATCCAGGCCATTCAGAAATAATTAATGCTGCCCACAAGTATTTTTTTAAAATGCCACCACTGTATAATCAAAAAAATTTTTAAATGAAAGAAAAAAATTGTTTAACTCAAAAAGCAGCAACTCATTATGAAGATTCCCTTTAAAGACACAATTTATCAAAGACAAGTCAAGGCCACATTTTCACATTGAACCATTGTTCTTTTGCTAAAGACAAGGTCAGATTTTAAAAATTAATTAAGTGATCATAACACGAGGACCAAAATGAAGCTTCTACTCTGATAATTAATCTTAGAGATCACTTTCAATGCTAAGGGTAGACTTTTTTATTATTTCAAAATCCCATAAATGTATTTGACTATTTAGACAATTAATTATTGGATTTTTTTTATTATTGGCACACATATATGAAAATGGAGTCCTCTAACCCCTTTTCTCTGTTCTAAGAGTGTGAAAACCATCTTCTACTCAGGGTTATTCTTTTTTTTTTTTTTTTTTTTAAGATGTACTTTTTTATTTGAGTGAGAGAGAGCAAGACAGTGCTCCAGCAGGAGGGGCAGCGGGAGAGGGAGAGAAACGCAAGCAGACTCTATGCTAAGCATGGAGCCCGACTCGGGGCTCGATCTCACAACCCTGAGATCGTGACCTGAGCCAAAACTAAGTTGGTCACTTAACAGTCTTAATAGTCACTTAGTAGTCACTTAATCGTGCCACCTAGGTGCCTCCATTCAGGGCCATTTGAAGGGACTTCCGCTGACCGCTAACAACTCTCAGTGTTTCAGCCTCACGTGGCCACAAAGCTGCACACATGTTTTCTAGCTAAAGAAACACATTTTCCTGGAGCAAATTCTCCCTTCCTTTCTTTCAACTCAAGTCTAATCCCTCAAACATCAAATCACATATGCCATCAGTATTTTTATAGCCAGCTGGAACACAAGACTTAGATTAAAACAGATTACAAGAGCCACTCTCTTGGACCGTGTTTTAATCCCAAAATGCTTTAAAATATTCAAACTGAGTTAAGTTTCTGCAGTCTTCAGAAACCCAAAATGTGAAGATAATTATCCCCTTGGTCAGAAAATTAACTAATTTGCATTGAAGGCTCCTAAAGGGTGAGATAGAACCAAAAGCTCAGAGTTTTTTCCTTTCATATTTGGGGTTAAAATAATGACAGTGGGCTTGGCTGATGAGGAGAATAGCTGGACAGACAGAGGGACACAAGCTTTCCTACTTTCCATCTGCCTGTAAATTCAGCAATCACTCAGCATACCGTAAAGTCAGCCAATGCAAAACAAGGGAAGGAACTTTTACTTCACATTGATTTTTCTTTGGTCTACATGCGTAAGCACCTACAGAATTTTAATTTCAGGTATTCTTGATTTAGGGGTTGGTTAGGTGCAGGCTGTCTCAATCCTTCACAGAAGGTCTCATCAGTAAAAGTCATGTCCTCAACTTCTCCAAGCAGATACTTATTTACGTCAGATTTGAATCAGGTCAGGGTGGCATCTGCCACAGAGGACATTAGCTTGGAAACTCATCCCACTCTTAACACCATGAGAATTGTATACGTCCTGCCGAAGAACCCCTGCCACATCTTTTGTATGGGCAATTCTATGGAAAGACCATAAAACACCCTACTTAAGGAACATCAATGTGGCTATCTCTGTTTCAAAAGGAAAGAGGGGTGGAAATTTTAGAAGTCAACCAGTAATTCAACATTCTTTATCTTTTTTTAAGATTTTACTTATTTATTTGACAGACGGAGATCACAATTTGGCAGAAAGGCAGGCAGAGAGAGAGAAGGGGAAACAGGCTCCCTGCTGAGCAGAGAGCCTGATGCGGGGCTCCATCCCAGGACCCTGGGCTCATGACCTGAGCCGAAGGCAGAGGCTTTAACCCACTGAGCCACCCAGGCACCCCGATTCAACAGTCTTTTAATCTGGCTGTGAAACCAGGTTATTTTTTTAAAAGACAAAACGAAAAGAAATTCTTACACTGACATCTCTGCACACGACAAACACCGTTTCCCTCCGCCCAGAACAGGTCTGTTTGGAGCCAGGCACGCTGTCAGTATTTGCATCACCGCACTGAGCGGTTTACCCAAATCTCAGTGTGCTGCGGGCGTCCTGGAGGAAGGAAGTGTGGGGGGCTAATTTGCCACAGCGGTCTGGGGCAAGCCTACTTCCTATAATGCGTTCCAGGTGGGAACTACAGTATCAGTAGATACGCCCCACTCCCCAAGCTTGGCACTCTCTTCCCCCCAGGTCTGTCAAATCCCTTTTACACTAAGGATTTTGCTATCCACATTTCCCCTCCAGAAGGCTTATTTGCAAAGAAACAATGGGGTGTGTTTTCTTCCTGTTACTCTACAGTGTAACCACTTCTGGATGAAAGCCAATATATGATGTCACTGTGAATGACCTTCTATCTAGCCGTGGAGATTGTACTTATTCCTTCCTGCTCCTTCTGAATGCCTGCCGTCTGCTTTAGAACTGGATTACCCGGAGGCCAAGGCTTAACTCTGCTCAGCAGTGGCCCGTGCCACTCCTCCAAGTTAGCGAGGAGGTGCTGAGGTCAAGAACGAAGAAGGCGGACATCCAAAACCAAGGTGGAAACACCCCGAGGAGTGATCTGGCTGCCTGGTCGGATGGGGCTCTGCTGCGGCCCGAGCAACCCGTCCCCGCTCCAAGCCCCAGTTGCTGTAGCCGACATCATGGTAGAGGAAATCATCACAGAGAGATTTACTCTGAAGACAACGTTCCTTTCCAGGGCCGGGAGACCACAGCACTGTGGCCAACTGAGTGGAACCTGAGTTTTCCTAGCACATAGATTTCATTTGTTAGCATAAAAGAATCAAATTATTCCCGATTTTATGGTGCTAAGAACTATTTACTTTTCTGACGTCACAGCGCAGGCAATGGCTGAGTTGGGCCCGTTGAAGGCAAGTCCACCAATTACTCGAATGCCCGCCTGCAAGGGGCATGTGTGGCCGAGATCTAGAATTCTGTTCCCCGCATCCTCGAAAGAATCATGAAGCCTCATCCCGGTCCTCTGCCTTCACAGAGGACCACACCAATCCCGAAGCTGTGGACAGTCCCTTCCCGAGGGACTCCTGAATGCTGCCCAGTGATCCTGGGACCACAGAATGTCGGAGAGGTGGCGCCCCCTGGGGGAGAGACATGCCCACCTCACCGCCTGCAGGGTGACAGGCGGGTTCTCCAGCCAGGGTGTGTCTTCGTGTCCCTCAAGTCAGGAAAAGAACATGCATTGTGGTCACAGTACAAAGAAAGGACAGGAGACAGAGAGAAGGGGATGCGCACTGTTGACATCACCACTTTGCAGTTTCCACAGAGAAAGGCTTCCTCTGCAGAAGTGGAGATCTGGGGCATTGGGTGGACGTGACTAAAATCTCTTTGGAGCTATGACATCACAGCCCACAGAAACGATGACATCCTCCCCGGCCTGCTGTATAAACAGGAGGAAGCAGGTCTGGGAACAGGAGACTATTGTACTTAAACTCTAGTAATCGCCATGAAATCTTCTCGAGATACGTGAGCCATGGGCATCAGCCGGGATTTAGATGAAAAGACGTGGTAAAGAGACATGGTTTGTGTTTTTCTGTCCACAGACAGTCCACAGACTGTCCACAGTGCTTTACTACCTGGGGCAACTTTCGGTCAGTATCGACCGTGTGAATGAGCAGGAGGAAGGCGGGAAGACTCAGCACAGTCTCAGGCACGAGAAGGCCGAGAATTAGAGAGCGGGCAAACGGGCCACCCCAGAGTCACGGGGCCTCCTGCCCCACATTCAGAGAAAACTGGGACATCCACTCATTTGTAGCACAGAACTCCCTCTTATTTCGTGGTTGGGGAGCTAGGTGTGAGTTCCTCAAATTATTCCGAAAACGTGTTTAAAAACAAAACGCATTCCAACACAAGCATGAATGTTCCTGTGTTTAGTAAAACCAACCGATCGCTTGTTCTTACGCCATTAGAAGCAGCCTGGCCTGTATTAAACTGTTTTCAACAGTACACTTTTCATTTTAATTGGGCCTGACATAAACTAATAGGAAAATACCAATTTTGTCCATTGAGTTCTAGTCACTGAGGAATGTGAAGGGAACAGGAGAAAGCCAGGCTACGCTTGGAATTTGGTTGTGAGACCACATGCAAAGTGGCGAAGTAGCCTCGGGGGATTAGCGTCCTGGGGCCACAGTAACAGAAGACTACATTCTGGATCACTTAAAGCAACAGAAACGATCTGTCTTGCAGGGCCAGTGGGTGGAGGCTGGAAATCAAGGTATCATCAGCAGGGCTGTTCTCCCTTGAGATTCTGGGCAGAACCCTTCCTTGCCTCTTCCCAGCTTCTGGTGGTGGCTGTCCACCACTGGTCTTCCCAGGCTTCCGGGGGCACGTTCTGGCCTCTACCCAGATTGTCACATGTCCTTGTGTGTGTGTGTGTGTATGCCCTCCTCTTAAAGGGACACCAGGCCTATTGGATTAAGGGTCTACCCTACTCCAGCGTGACTTAACCTTAACTACTTCCGTCTGCAAAGACCCTAGTTCCAAATAAGCTCACATTCTGGGCTACTGGTGGGTTGGGACTTTAACATGTCTTCAGGGTGGACATAATCTAATCCCTAGAGCCACATCACTGGGATTTCCCACACTGCTATTATTCTCTATGATGATTTTATCATTAGGCACAACATTTATTACATTGTATCTAATGAACTACGTCATGCTTCCGTCTAGCCTCCAGGAGGAACCCTTTACACACCGAGCAATTCTGGTGAGGTTTGCATTTTCAGTGTCCAGTGAGATGGACGGAATTAGGAGTGACTGCTGAAAAACTTTCCAACATACGATCCGCACAATATTATGTTTGCTCATTCCGCCTAAGTAGTTGCAACTCGATTATAAATATTAAGGGAGACAGCTTTTAACAATGGTAACCCAAGGGGCGCCTGGGTGGCTCAGTGGGTTAAAGCCTCTGCCTTCGGCTGAGGTCATGATCCCAGGGTCCTAGGTTCGAGCCCCGCATCAGGCTCTCTGCTCGGCAGGGAGCCTGCTTCCTCCTTTCTCTCTCTGCCTGCCTCTCTGCCTAATTGCGATCTCTCTCTGTCTGTCAAATAAATAAATGAATAAAATCTTTAAAAAAAAAAAAAGACAAAAAAACAATGGTAACCCAAGTGTATCAGTGTTTGGCGGCCACCGGGATCTCCCCAGAGTCTCTCAAGTTTTGTGTATTTCAGTCCAAGGGACTATTGGGGCCCGCCCTGCAGTCAAGGGCCTCACCTTCCTCTCCGCATATCCCCTTCTGCGGGGCTAGAGAAGGAACTGGAAGAAACTAAACACAGAGGGAGAAAGTCAGGAGTGGGATTTCAGCAGGCCCTCAGCCAGTTGCCAACTGTTACTCTTTTTTTTTTTAAGATTTTATTTACTTATTTAACAGAGACAGGGAGAGAGAGAGATCACAAGTAGGCAGAGAGGCAGGCAGAGAGAGAAGTGGGGGAAGCAGGTTCCCTGCTGAGCAGAGAGCCCAATGCGGGGCTTGATCCCAGCACCCTGAGATCATGACCTGAGCCGAAGGCAGAGGCTTAACCTACTGAGCCACCCAGGCGCCCCACCAACTGTTAATCTTAAAGGAGAAATTCTAGAGTGTAAAGAAAATTGTTTCTTTCTGAGTTTTTCTACTAGCTCATTTGGGAAGCATTACTGATATCTGAATTTTAATAATGGCTGGTAGCAAGTGACAATAAATATGCCATGTTCTAGATTAAAACTGTATTTGGGGGGTGCCTGGGGGGCTCAGTCAGTTAAGCGTCCGACTCTTGATCCTGACTGGGGTCATGATCTCAGGGTCACGAGGTTGAGCCCCACATTGGGCTCCACACTGAGCCCAAAATCCACCAGAGATTTTCTCTTTCTTCCCCCTCAGTCTCTCCCCCCAACTCCCATCTCCCATGCCCTTTCTCTCTCTCTCCCTAAAAATAAATAAATAAAATCTTTAAAATATATATGTATTTGGAAGAAAAGAAAGGGACGGTAGGATAAGGCCATTGGCTCTATTTTCTCCACGGCACTCCCGGAAAAGCCACGGGAAGGCATGAGTGCTGGAGTCCCATCTGCACGGACGTGACTCCTTTCTGCTCCGTGGGGTGAGGGAACCCCAACTTCTGGTAGGCTTCGGAACGTCACCCACTCAGTGACCCCTTCTCCTGCCCAGCGGTCCTTCTCAGTGAGATGATTCCATCAGAAAGGAAATGGATTAGCTTGTTTCCTCCCACGCCCTGCATCTCCCTAGTTGAAGCTCACCTCCCAGGGATTTAGGCCGCCTGCGTTTCTGGGTTGCATCTCCCCGTCCCTTTTGCACCCGCACAAGAAGCCAGATCCCAGACTGATGGTGGCACGTCTCATCCCAGTCTGGAGGTGGCAGGAGGCCCTTGGCCACCAGCTGGGAGGCATCAGTTGGAAGAATCCTGCAGTCCTGCCAGGAATCCATCAGCCAACTGGGGCCTGAGACACAGCAAATGGCTGAGGGCCTGGGATGAGAGAAGCGGAGGACTTACTTGGAGATCTGTTCGATGCGCAGGCCGTCTCTGAGTTCTCCAAACACGCTACGCTTCACCAACTCTCAGAGCCCTTGCTACCCGTCATTTCCTGCAGGATGCCTTCCTTTCACTTCGTTGGAAATTAAAATGGATTCTCCTCCCAACACCCATCCTCTTTCCATGACTTCTTCCCGAGGCTTTTGTTCTGTTTTTTTTCCCTTTGACTAGAAATTAAGGCTTTCTGGTTTTTTGTTTGTTTGTTTAAGATTTTATTTATCTGACAGAGAGAGACAGAGCGAGAGAGGGAACACAAGCAGGGGGAGTGAGAGAGGGAGAAGCAGGCTTCCCGCCCAGCAGAGAGCCTGATGTGGGGCTCGATCCCAGGACTGAGCCACCCAGGCACCCCAAGGTTTTCTGTTCTTAAGGTAAGAATCAGAGATGTCGCATCCCTGAATTCTCCCTGCACCTTTCTTTCTGAAGGGAGGATTAGCCTAGAATAAAACCCTTGAGTCACGCTTCATTTTCCTCCAATTATTATATATGTTGTTTTGCTAGAAATCTGGTATTGAGATGTCCACTGCTGTATTTTGCTTTGTTTTGTTTTCCTTTCTTTCTCAAAGCTTCTCCGTCATTTGTTTGGCAGAATTGAGGCAGGAATTTGTCTTGTAAAAGACACCCCTGGTGTTCTGATGCCTGAGATCTTCTCATCTGGGGGAGTGTCTGCCTGTTTCCTTTAATACTGGTTGAGCATAATTTTCATGACTCACATTTCTTTTTCTCAGAATATTTTAGACCATGTTTCAGAGATTTATGCAGCTGGATTGTATTCTGGGGCTCCTAACTTGTTTCCTTCTCCTGAATGCCAATGATTTATTGATCCTTGGAATTTAAAACGTAACCTGGCTACATGCCATGTTCATTTACTCTGAATCAATATTGCTCAAACATGGTGGGGTCTTGAAATTTTCAGACTCAATCTTCCTTTATTTTGGAGAAATCATTCCTAGTAACTTTGCCTGCCCCATCAAGACATTCAAGTCCTATTAGAGATCATTTCTGATTTTTTTCTGCCATATTGCATGTGTTTGTGAGTATGTGTGTGTGTGTGTGTGTGTGTTTAGAGAGAAAGACAGCGCACACCCTCAAGCAGGGTGCGGGGTGGGGCAGAAAGGGAGGAAGAGAGAAAATCCCAAGCAGGCTCCATGCTCAGCACCGAGCCCAGTGAAAGGCTCGATCTCATGACCCGGAGATCATGACCTGAGTCCAAAATCAAGAGTCAGACGCCCAACTGACTGAGCCACCCAGGCGCCCCATTACGTGATCTATTTTAATCATTTTGCACTAGCTTGCTGCATCTTAAACATTTTCCCCCAAATCAAGTCCCAGGTGTTTTGTGAACTCGTTAGCAAATCATACCAGCAGCTACTGAAACAAACAGTAAACATATTGATTAGGCTCAGGCTGGATAACAGATTTCATATCAGCATCAAACAGTCAGGAACCAATCCCAACGCTGTCGGTTTCTCACCACAGAGAAAGGTAAGGTCCATCTGTTATAGAGAGAGTCTAGGTCAAGAAAACTATTATTTCATCCAGAACAGCACGACGTGAATATGGTCCAGAAATGCCCAGCATCAAGTTCACCTGGGGACCAGTTAGAAATCCCAGCCTTCTGCATAATGGAGAAACCTGTCAAATCCCATGTTGTACACCTGAAACTAATGTAACACTGTATATCAACCATGCTTCAGTAAAAAAAAATAAAATAGAATTTAAAAACTAAAATAAAGTTTGTCATTTGTTATTAGTTCATCTCTTGTTCTGAACACATATTCCTGTGTGTGTGTGTGTGTGTGTGTGTGTGTGCACGCGTGTGTTTGTGTGTGTAAAATCCCAGCTCTCTGTACTATATCGGAATCCAGGCTTTACCTATTCTCGAGCTGAACAAACACTGGCTTAAAATACTCCCGTAGAATAGTCACAGTTGGGAATGAGGGAATAAATAGTTACAGAAAAATAAAATGGACGGTTAGTGGCGGCGGCAGAGGGTTCGAATCTCTGGGACCTGCTTCCTCAACAAGCACAAGGGAGAACAAGGGAGCAGAAGCAGACTTATGCGGTAAAGACACACATTCAGTTAGAGACACACCGGAATGGAGACGAAGTAAAAAGACAGTAGTACACTTCATCCTGGAAGGGATTGCGGAAACCCAGAAACTAAATGGTATTTCCAGGGAGGCGGCATGAAATAGAACCACCAAGACTATGGGCAGAGCCTGAGTCACGGCCCCCTGCAGGAGGCAGGCAGGAAGGATGGAGCCAGCCAAGGAGCAGCACGGACGCAGAGTGCCAGGGAGCTGCTGTTCGCCAATCAGGCGAGGAGGAGAATTAGAGAACACACGAGCGGTCCACACGATTCTAATTTTGTCTTTGCAGGGGGAGCTGAGCAGCTGTACCGATGTGAGACTCAGTCACTTACAAAGTCTAAGTGTGCATATATATGTCTTTTATTTGTTATTATTATTAATTTTATTTTAGAGTGAGAGAGAGCGCATTCACGAGCAGGGGTGGGGGATGGTGAACAGAGGGAGAGGGACAAGCCAGCTCCGTGCTGAGCACAGAGCCTGACACAGGGCTGGTTGCCAGGACCCTGAGATCACGACCTGAGATCAGCAGAAATCAAGAGTCAGACACTGAACTGACTGAGCCACCCAGGCGCCCGCAGGCACAAGTACTCTAAAGGTGTTACCATTTGCCATTTTGCCTCTTGCTCTGAGAAGACCTTCAGAAAAATAGCTCCTCAAACAGCAGCACGGTCGTGGCCCAGATAATGAGCCTAGCCCTGGCTGGATTCCCAATAAGAGAGAAAAGGGAACAGACCAACGACATGCCTGGGAAAAGCCCACTGACTCGGTGGGGTGGCGGCCAGCAGGGAAAAGCCATTCGAGCTGCAAGAAACACCAGGAACTGCACTATTAACAGGGTCTATTTCACTTCGATTTTTAGATAATACTGACAAATAAAATAAACCAACTTCCAAATGGCCGTTGGCAGGTTTTCTCCAGGTCCTGTTAATTCAAGTAAAATCAAGGGGTGAGTGAATAAACTTATTGCCAGACCTGAATTCCCAAGCCCAAGACAGCAAATTGATTTCGTTAGCGAGTGAGGAAGCACTCTGCCTCACGTTCGCTCGCACGGAATGATACACTCACGCTGCAGCAGCGAATGCTCACAAATTCCTGCATGAGGTCTGGCCGGAGCTGCGGTGGGACTGGAGGGACCCCAGCCATGTGTGCTGAGGATCAGCTTTACCGCCAAAGGGGAGGGCTGTTCCTGGCTTGTCTGGATGGAAGTCTTCTGGGAAGATGTAAATAAAGGACCGCATGGGCGTAAGCCTTCAGAGTTTTAAGTCAGAATCTCTAACCCTTGTCATCCCTGCTTGTCGGGAAGTTGTTCAGCTCCTTGCAGGGTTAGTGAAAAGAGACTGGCATTTCAGACTATTCTTTCCAATATTCCATTCCACATCTCAATTCCTGGGAAATAAAGAGGAAACCCCTAGGCTGGACCATTAAAAATAATACCCTTTAAAAATGAATTTTATTCTAAATAAAAACTTAGGAAGAAAGGTATTTCCTTCAAAATGTTAATTAATCAGTGATGTAAGAGATACATGAAGGGGCTCCTGGGTGGCTTAGTCAGTTGGGCTCGAGTGTCCACCTTCGGCTCAAGTCATGGTCTTGGGGTCCTGGGATCAAGTCCCGAGTCAGGCTCCCTGCGCAGCAAGGAGTCTGCTTGAGAACTCTCTCGCTTCCTCTCCCTCTGCCCCTCCCTCAATTCATGTTCTCACTCTAAAATGAAAAAATAAACCTTAAAAAAAATAAAAGAGACAGAGATGATCTGTTTCCAGCACGTGAGGACACAGCGAAGAGACGGCCTCTGTGAATGAGGAAGGACTCTCACGGGGAAACAAGCTGGTGGCTCCCTGACCTTAACGTGCAGCGGTCACAATGGTGAGTAACAGATTTGTAACGCACCCCCCCCCCCCCCGGTCTGCGGTGTTTTGTTCCAGCAGCTGAACTGCCTGAGACACGGTCAAAGCTGAAGTACGGGACTGTGCCGTTGCCATCAGAGATCCCCAGAAGCTCCTACGAATCCTTATAAACCCAAGGAAGCAAACATTGCCTTCTTACAGCCTTGGCCGTGGAAGACGTCAGAATTCTCAGGCTGAGGCCTCAGGCTGCCCTGCCCGCACCCCCCAAGGCCTGCTCAGGACCACCTCATCTCCCCTTCACCATCCCCCTCCGGGTACTGATAAGAGAGACTCAACAGCCTCCTGGAATCCCAAGGAGACTCTGTTCTCTGTGGCTCCAACCTTCAGAACACTTATGAAGAAAAACTAGGGAAACTTCTGGAAAGATCCAGTTTGCTCATTCTTCTATCTACCACACACCAGGCACCCTGCGGGCACTGAGCATAAAAACGGCAGAAAATGAGCCACGCTGCCTTCCTACATAGTAGTGAACAAAACGCATGCCGCAGCAGTAATTCTCCGCTTCTCTGGCAACACACAGCAAACTTCACCTCCCCGTCCCGCAGGCCACATCCGTCCTCTTCGAAGCCTCGTCATGGATGCGCCCCCTCACTTCCTCCCCGCCCCTCCATCACACGGACCCTTGTGGGCACCAGTGGCCCCCTTGGGTGATCTCAAGGTCACATCTTTGTCCTTACCTTACCTGAAAACACGGTGTCCCTGCCCAACGCTGATCACTTCCGTACTTTTGATGCTCCCCTCTTTCTTCAAGGCCAAGTGTTCCTCCTTAGTGAGCTCTCAGCTTCCACGTCACCTCCTAGGAGAGGCCCCCCCCTCACCAGCCAAGGACAGGAGCCACCCTGGCTCCCGCTAGCCACGGTATAGGCCTGTCACACCGCCCTGTCGTTTCCTGCCACGGCAGAGGAGGACGTTCCAGTCTGCTCCCCTCTGACCCATCACGGCTCACATGAACCACGAAATAGTCAACGTTCAATAAATCTTGGTGTCTTTATGAATAGAACCAACCCACTGATGGGTATAAAATATTATACCAAGGGGAGTTGTGAGGACAGAGGGTGCAGGCGTGGGGGCGGGCTCCATGTGGGGGGCTTGTGCAGGAGGAGCTGAAGACAGGGATTAGCTGGACAGGTGTGGGAACCGAGACACCGTCCCGGGGCTGGCCTCGGGCCCCTGCACTCTGTGACGTAAACCAAGACGGGACCTGCCTCCCGCTGGTGACACCGGAAAGCACACACGTTCAGATGCGCTCGGTGATTTGTTCAACAGTGCAGCCTGTGTCTTTTCTGAAACAACGTGTTGTCTGCCCCCCGGACACATTCCTCCAATGCTTCTATCTACATCTCGCAACAGGAATGTCCTGGGAGCACTGCTTTGAACCACACAGAAATCCTGGCGACAATCCCAGGATAATATCACAACCAACAAACGTCCTCTAACAAATTCCATCGTCTTAAATTATCCCAATGAAAATGGTCTTGCCAAGAAAAAACTTATCCTGTGAGTAGTTAAGAAATAATAGCGAAGAAATCAGGCATAGTCATTGCGAGGAAAACTAGGACCGATGTAATGCAAAAAAGACAGTAATAAGACGGAGTTTCCCATGAGGTGCACGGAGGGTGACGAGGACAAGGTTATTCTGTGGGTCTTTCTAGGGGAGGACAGACTCACGGCTTGACACTGAACGTGCACCTTTCGGATGTAAAACACGGAAGCGAGAGAGGGTCGAAAACTCGGGAGACGTGCCCACTCCTACCTGTGGCCAGATAGATGATGTGCACCAGCATGTCCCTGCCCTGTACCACGTCCACGGCCATGTGGGAAAAGCGGCTGTTGTCCTCCATGAAGGTGGGCACCGAGGTCACCGGCTGCACCACCTCGTGCATCAGAATGAACTTCTGAGCATCCTGCAGGTTCCTCTCCGTCAGGTTCACGTACAGGCCTTGGTCCACCGTGCCACACTGCAAGGGAAATCAGGTCATTACGGGACACCCATGGCTGGTCCTGCCACCTGGCTGGAGGGGACACGGAGGCTGAGTCGCTGCCTTGTGCAAACACAGGCGTTTCTCCATTGCCCTCGAACTCCCTGGCCTTGGGTCCCTCCCCTTCCACATTTGAACTCATCGCACTTGGGGAGTCTTTATAAACTCCATCCTAAATGGATGATCGGATGTTAAAAAATAAAGCAGAAGTCAGTACTGGCTTTAACTTGAACACAGGTGCACTCCCCATCACCTGTCTGGCCAGGTGCCCATGATCCTGTCTGTCCGATAAACCAGGTCCTCAAACAGAAGACCCAGCAGTCAGAACATCCGACAGATGCAGCACCTCCCCTACTGGAAGGGTGAGTCTATAAGCAAGATACGGATTCCGCGGAGATAGAACTGGGCCATTTTTACCCATAAATGCTGTAATCTGATTCCAGTCTTTTCCACCTGGGTGCAAGACACTGTTGCTTTGTGCTCCTGCTCCAAACAGGGTGAGGGAGGATGGGAGATGGCGAAAGGGGAGGGTAAAAGAAGGAGGGAAGGAGAGAGACGTTCAGATGGAGGCACTGTGGTGAAGAGGAGTCTGGGAGACGGGGTGTGTGGGGGGTGAGGGGTGGGGGTCAGGATGGGGGATGGAGAGCTGGCCTGGCGATTGCTGAGAAGTGAATTCAGAGCTGTGGTGTGCAGAGGCGAGCAGCCCGTGCATAGGATGGATTTTGGCGAGGACGAGCAGTCAGAGGGGTGGGGAACAGAGAAAAAAAGCTCTTCTGGGGCAGAGCACACCATCAGAAAATCTTCCCCAAACTTTCTCCTTTCTTTTCTAAGCTTAAATCCTGGTGCCCACAAAGGCAGATTGTCGGCAGAACTTCCCATAAGCAAGGTCGATGGAAACGGCCCTCTCTGCCGGAACCAGCCGAGCCTACCGTTCATCCCACGGCCTCTCTAATGCTTGGTTTCATAACAAGGGAGAGGTGCAGAACTGTAGGATGGAAACGGCCTTTTCAAAAGAATGATCTTTTGGGAGCCCCTGATGCAAAGTTCTTTCCCTACTGTAAAACGATAAGCCGGTTGTGAAATTAGAGATGAGCAGAGAGACACGGATCCCAAAGCTGGTCCAGAGCATCGTCCATGTCACACTCCTGCAGGGGCAGCCTGTCTGCCCAGTGACAGGACCCCATGAAGTCGGGGGAGAGGTCAGCTCTGCGCCCCCGAGAGCCACACAGTCACAGGCAAGGCACTGCCTCTCGGCCTGTCTCCAGCTCCAAAACACTTGCTTGGCTCCCTCCACCGGGCAGGGGTGAGGCCGAGGGAGATCATCCCTGGAAGGCATCTGTAAATTAACTGGAAATGCCAAGGAACAAAGTGGTGTGCCTGGCACAGAGAAGCGATTCAGCCAGTGGCAAACCCGCCTTGTCACAGGACAGCAATTCTACGGTCCACTGAGCCGCCGCGGCCGGGGGAAACACATGAGTGAGTAAAGGACAGAACCAGCGGGGGAAATACACAAGCAGCTGCTAGTGGGGCAGGGGCTGAGCTGGGACATCCCCGTCCATCCTATTTAACTGTAGCACTTACGGGACAGGGACACTGCCTGCCCGCAGAAGTGTGACACGATGAAAATTCTCTCCCAGACTTGGTCTGAGGCCTACCCCGGTGAGCTCTTGTTCCGAGAGGGACTCTGGCAGTTTTCTCTCCCTGAAATCAACAGCAATGTTGAAACCCAGGTGGCCCTTCTCTGTCTACCTGCCGGGAGAAGTTTTACACCCAGGCTTTGTGTCCTGTGCACAGTATTTTTTTAAAAAAACTGGCATCACAAAAACCGGGCGTCCTAGCACAAAACGGAGGACCTCGCGCTGCTCTTCAGGAATCCGGAGGTCTGCGAGACCTGAGAGGCCTTGGTGAGCTAGAGCTGGGTAGTAGCAGACCAAGGATCTGCCTCTGTCCTTTGTACCTTGGTCCCCTTATCTGAAGTCATCAACCAGAACCGCCACTATAATATTGTGATTTGTACGAAATATGGATTTGGTCTCCGTCCTCTTTCTGACACAGAGCTCCTTCAACTAAAGGGTGGAAATTTTCTAAGTGCAGAGATTGGTCAAGGTGCCTTTTGTCATGTTAATGAGGTGATGCTCAGGCCACGCCCCCAGGTAAGCCCCAACCAAAGGATGGAAGCCGGGTTGACAGGAGAACCAGTCCTGTGATTAGAGGGTGGGAACTTTCAGTCCACCCCTGATCTCCAGGCAGGGGAGAGCAGCTGGAGGTTCAGTTCAATCACCAACGGCCAATGATTTAATAGACCGCACCTGTGTAATGAAGTCTCCGTAAGACTCCCCAAAAGGACAGGGTTCAGGTGGTTTCTAGGCTGGAAAACACGTGCAGATCAGGAAGGAGCGGTGCTACGTCCTGGGTGCCTTTCCCCAGACCTCGCCCTGTGCTTCTCTTCCAGCCAGTGGGTCCAGAGTTAGGTCCTTTTATAAAAAACTGGTCATCGAGTACGTAAAATGTTTCTCTGAGTTCTGCGAGCCCCACTGGTAAATTAATTGAACCCAGACGGGAGGTCATGGAAACTCTCCACTGATAAGCCATGGGTCAGAAGCACGGGTAACGACCTGGCCTTAATTAAGATCAGCCCCTGAAGTGGTGAGGGGCTAGGTAGGAGCCCCGTGGGGCTGATCCCTGCCCCTGTGAGAGCTGATGCGACGTCCAGGTAAACAGTGCCAGAACTGAGCTGAATTGTGTAACGTCTTGGTTTACTTTGCCAGCCTGTAATAAATAGCTCACCCAAGGATTCTTTTTCAACTATTCTGAAAGCTATTTAGATTTATAGTATGTATTTATTGGCTCGTAAGTAACCCACCTAGCTCTCTAATGGGCTGCAAATTCTCTAGCTGTGCCTTGTGCACTGGATTCCCGCGGTATCTGCGTGACACCTTGGGGATTCGGTGCAAGAGGGAAACGATACAAAGAATCATCGTCCTCAAGTGTGTTACAAACCACAATGGTTGTCTTGTAAATGCTTCCAAAATTAATAAGGGTCATCATTCTCCTAATTTCTTTAATGCCATAATATTTGCATTTTTGTTTGTCTCCAAGACAATAGACCCGGCTTACGCAGCAAGTCCACGGTCACCCAGCCTCATGCTCAGGTGCCGGATCTGAACGGTACTCTTCCTCCCGTCCTTGCTGCAAACCTGGTCCGTGTATGAGAAGGTCCTGAGGACGCAGCCGACCCCTTCATTTGCTCTAGCAATGGCCTCCTTATCTGCCTGGCCACTCTTAAGGGTCTGTTTTCCATTTTGGCTCCATCATTTTTGATTGGTGGTTATCAAAACTGCACAGAAAATTCTGGAGTCTGTCCACTGGATCTGGATGGTGTTTCCTGTTACTGACCAAAGCTCTTCCTTGGGAAACTCAGGGCCAGGAGGACTTCGGGGACTGGCACTGCCCACGGTGGTTTCTAGGTGGCAACTGATACAAATATTAAATATTTTTCACTCTTCTATTGTTTTCAACAGTGAGATTTCTGTATTAAATCTAGGAAAATGATGCACTGTCCCTCCTAACCCAGTCTTCCTCCTGAACCTGAAGCCTACTTCTGCTCCTCTAACTAATTTCCTGGTTCTAGTTACAAGTGTGGCATAAAATTCCAAATGTCAGTAGGCAAACAAGAATCAAAAAAATCAAACCACTTCTCACTGCTGGTTACTGCAGACAGAAGGCTGTTTATATGTGACTAGGGGAGGGATCCCTGGCTCAAAGTGTATTCCCACCTTGTGCCTGCTAGGTGGTCTCATGAGTGTCCGTCAGGATGCCTGCGCTAACATGTTATCAAATGTGGTAAACCGAAAGAAAATCCTTGGGACTTAATTGTACCAGAAATTACGTAAGGAATCATCATCATCTGAAACTTTCGTTCCCTGGAAATCTTAAATTCTACCCAAACAGAGTTCAGCCCAGCTAAGCAAGCTTCCTGCCTGGAATGCGGACCACATCTCTACAAGCTTCATCTGGTTGAAGGCACCTACTCCCATCTCATAAACGTGAGTGAGCCCTCCGTGCGACCAGACGTCCGTGGCCTTTGGAAAGAAGGGATTTCGCTGTGTGCTACACATACATCCAGACAAAGGGCCTAAAAGTTATCCACTGCCTGGAGGGGGAAAGGCATCACGGGCTTATTAAGTCACCATTCATTGTGAAGACTTTTGCAACAGAAGCATCAAGGCATTAAAAGTAACCTGTAAATAGAGTGAGCGTCTTTGCTAATTTTTTTTTAACCGTCGGGATTTTACCAAGAACTTTCTTAAACAGAATGATCAATTTCACCTTCAGGATTTTACGAAGGGACTTCATGAACGTTGCCCCCCAGCATCTGGGACAGGGCGGAATCTGGGTGCAGACATTCAGCAGAGGGGCAAACGGTCCGCCTTGAGTTCATACTGACATTATTAAGGGCTAGGGCTACCTTAGCTTCCGTTCCTGCTGAACTGTTGGCTCCCCTGACCCGTAGTAGGAATCTGTCTAGTACCGGACTTTCTCGGTAGCGGGACCGGGAAAATACGCACATGCCTCAGTTTCCCGACTTCTACCGTATGGATGACACTGCCCTCCTCACAGGGCTGGGGAGAAGCATATGACCAACATCTAACACAATGTGTGCCGCCCAGAAGGCACCCAATAAATGGGCCCTAAGAGTCATCCTCTCCGGACACCTTCTACAGTCAGCAAGGCACCTTATCAGGATCATCAACCTCTGTCCCTAAAATATTCCTGTGCCTGGGTATCCCACCTTTCTCGTCCGATGGGTGAGAATGAGAGAAGGAAGATCCCAAGGGAATGCTCAAGGAAACAGGAAAGAGCAGGTAAAAACCATCGGTCCACCTCAAACCCCATGCTCTTAAAGAAAAATTAAAGTTTAGAAACACCCTTTTGCAAAACGATTAGAGCTGAATGGTTCCTGCCAAGGCCCAAGGAAAGTGTAAAATCACGGAGCCTTTCCACGATCTCAGTTTTCTCAAAAGCCAGCGTGTTGCACTGATCAACCAACCTGAACTTGGGGGCCTGCGCCCAGAGGGCGGTTCTAACACTCACGCGTTGGGGTAACCGAGGCTTCCTTAGGCATAAGAGGCTGGGGTTTCGCATCTGAGGCCCGAGTTTGGGATCTCGGCTCAGCGGAGCAGCCAGACTCCTCGGCCTAATTATCCGCCCTGGGGCTCGGCACCCCTCTCTGTCTGTGGGAGAGTCGGTTACCGATCCCGGCACCGTTGCTACCGTACAGGACCACCGCAGAGTCAGAACGCGGTGCCACTAAAAAGTACACCCCGAGCGGGAGGACGGTGATGCCAGGCGCCTTCTCGTCAGAAGGGAGGCTGCGTAGACCGAATGATCGTGTCTCCCCCCAGTGTGCAGCTTGAAGGCCCAACCCGGGTGTGCCTGTCCTAGCGGAGATGCGGCCTCCACGGAAGTAATGAAGGTTAAACGGGGTCGCCAGGGTGGGGCCCTGACCCCCCAGGATTAGCATCTCTCCCCTTCACTGAGGAACGGCCACGTGAGGACACGGTGAGGAGGTGGCCATGTGCAAGCTGGGAACAGAGCACGCACCAGACACTGAACCGGCCAGAACCTTGACCTCGGACTCGCAGCCCCCGGGACTGCGACACAACACAGGTGTGTCAGTCACGCAGCCCCGTGGGTGGCATGTTGTCTGGGCGCCCATACCGACCGGACTGAGCTAACCTGAGAAAATCACGTGATGTCTTCGGGCCTCAGCTGCCCCTGAAATCGGGGAGGAGAGTCAACGACGTACAGGGCGCTCCGAGCTCACACACCCCGTGATCCTGGGACCCACACACTAACGTGCTGCCCCGCCCCGGCTGCACGACGGCCTTGCGCACCACGACAGGAAACCTCGCCACGGCCACAGCGAGCACGCTCGTTCTGTTTGCGCCTCTCCCCTGCCCTGTGCCCAGGCCCCGTCCACGGCGGTGGCGTGCGTTCGGGAGCACGTCTTGTGGGGACACAAAGCCCACTGTCCCGTCATCACCACTCACTGAAGCTGGATGCCCAGCCTGCTGCTCCAGGCTGTCCTTTCGCAGTTCAGCCTCGGGCATCCCAGCCAGCAAAAGACCCCTTTTCAGCCTGGGCATGTCTGTTGACAAGGCCTCGCCCCTTCCGTGAGCCAAGCCGAGGCGGGGGGTGTGTGTAGGTGAGGGCTGGGGGTGAGGGTCCCCAGTCGTGCTGGGCAGGTACCCAGCTTTCAGCTGTGCAAGGCCTGTCTACACAGGGTGCTGCTTTCTAGGGGAGCGAGTGCCCCACCGGCCCCCTTAAAATTACCTGGAAGTTGGGGTTGGGGTTGGGATACGGCAGCCAGGCGGAGCGTGAGTTCTCCTGGTACTTGAAGGGCCCGTTGAAGGCCTGGGAGATGGCGCTCAGGTTGAAGACGCACACAGCCGAGGCGGCGATGCTGTTCCTGGGGGGCCGGGGAAGAGAGAGGGGGGCAGGTCAGACAGCCCTGGAGGACGCTGCGCGGAGCAGGCTCCTTCCGATGACCTCAAGATCACCATCTCCCAACACCCCAAGGGCGAAGTTGAGACAGAGATGGGAGTGCCTCTGCGGTTCCTTTGTGGAAGCCCCAGCATTTCGGGGTGGAAGCAAGACTGTTTAGCAATTATGACACTTCTAATCCTGCCGGACGGACGCGTTCGCTGAGCCGCAGCTAGAGGGACAGAGGACTGTGAAGTCGGGCACGGGAGGCCTTTTCAGGGGCCAGAGCCTGTCCCCAGTCCAGAGTGGCTCTCGACCCAACCATTACTCTGGTTCCTCTAGACGGTACTGGGGCACGCTGCCGTTGTTGCTGTTGCCTGTTTTTTAATCCCCAGGGAGTGGGGCACCTGGGGGGCTCAGCAGTTAAGCCTCTGCCTTCAGCTCAGGTCATGATCCCGGGGTCCTGGGATCGAGCCCTGCATCGGGCTCCCTGCTCGGTGGGAAGCTGCTTCTCCCTCTCCCATTCCCCCTGCTTGTGTTCCCTCTCGCTGTCTCCCTCTCTCTCTGTCAAGTAAATACATTCAATCTTTAAAAATAAAATAAAAAAATAAAGTCCCCAGATAGTTGTGTTTGTAAGCCTTCAAAAAATAACTAAAAGCATTTTGCAAAAAGTACCTGTCAGAGACCCTTCCTCTCTCTCTCTCTCTCTCTCTCTTTTTTAATTTAAAAAGAATTTTCAATTCAAAGGGTCAGGGGAAGAATGTGACATAGGAAATCTTGAAACCTCAAATCCAAGTTCAGGCTCCGCAAAGGGGGCTGTAAGGGGAGATTCTCAGGAGCGCAGTGCCCTCTTATGAAGTGTGGCGACAGCAAAATCTTGTCTGGTTAAGTAAATCTGTACTTTCCAGCACAGCTCTGGTTTCTGCGCTCTGGGAGCCGCCGTTTTTAGACAGCCAGGACCGAGAGAGCAGAACCTTCTGAGAGCCCACAGTGCAGTAGGACTGTCCTTCCTCCCGCGCGACGCATGGCCAAGGGGCTGAGACAACCACACAGTCGTGGGGCAGAAGGAGCTACACCAGTGAGCTTTGTCCCCACTCCCGAGGGCTCTGAGACCATGACGGGCCCACAGAGGCAAACCAGAAGCATGAGCAGAAGCACTCGAGTGCTTAGCCAGTCTGACAGCCGCCGACAGAGAGCCGGGGCACAGAGCCGGGCCGTAACTGCCCGTGATCATCACTTTCTCTCAGTTCAGAGCAAATCTTGTTAGGAACGGGGTCATCTGTCCAGAGGGTAAGCTCAAGGCTGAAACACAAGAAGGAGGAGAGGCAGTGTCCACTGTGGGACTAGAAACGGAGTAGCAGAAAGCTGTTCCCAAGACCTGGGGATAAGAAGTATTCCAGCTAGAAAGGGATGATCTAGTCATTCTCTGCTAGTGTAAACGTTACGTACTGGGGAATTTCCACCACAATGGGCATCTCTGACATGACACATTCATCTAGAACAGTCTAAAACTTATTTTCGTGAGTATCTAAATTGGCCATTCACCATTGGAATGGCCGAGACACATGACTTTTAAAATTGTTCGTTTTTGCCCAGAGCCGGGGAAATGGAGAGCTAAGTAAGCCAGGCGCCCACTGTGCGTGAAACGGATGTCAGTTCAGCAACCGGTCATCCGTCTTGGGCAGCCAACACTGTTCCTTAAACCAGGTTTTGGAAAGCAAATCTACTTCAGAAACTGTAAATTGATTTTTTAAAAGAAACTTTGCAAGGAAGGAAAATAACCGCCAGAGTTGAAAACTGGGCTTACAACACGATGGTCACGGTGGGGTACGGGTGAGTGGGGAGCTTCCGTTTCTGTCTCTTCTTCTAACCTCACGTCAGAAAGAAGACTCTTCGTGCAGCGAATGGTACAGCCAAGCGGCTGTTAGCATTAAACTCAGCGGGGCAATGAGGGAAAGAGCAACAGGGAAAGATGATCAGATGAAGTGAGGCTCCAGCAACTGCCACAGTCTCCCTGGACTCTCCCAGGACTGTGAGGTCTCCCAGGACGTGGAGCCGCCCTCCATGCTGAATCCAGGACAATCCCAGACACGCCAGGATGGCCACTCACCCCGTCCCCCTTACCAGCAGTTGCAACCCACCCTGATTCAGGTGTTCTGCACACTGTTCAGTCACCAGATTAAAGATCAAAGATGGTCCAAAGTAGAGCTCACACTAAGGACCACGGGCAAAAGGGAACCCAGAGTCTGAGTATAAAAAGGTCAGCTCTCACCCCTAGGTGTGGGCTGTGATCCTTTCAGGGCACAGCAGCTAAGGAAAGGAAATAAGTGTGGGTCATGCCACTCTTCTAGACGAGGAGTGAAAGAAAGACCAGGAGACTTCCCATGCTTTCTTTCCCTCATCCAAATTTTGCCAATTCTGGAGCTAAGCCTATCTCCCCTCAAGAAAAAAAAGTCGTTATAAGTTCTTCAAGAATACTTTTAAAGTATCGTCATCATTTTAGAAATGCCTGCCCAAGTTAGCCATCTCTGGGAACAATGGTTTAAAACGTAGCCCCAGGAAAGACAGAATGTGCATTTCACATATGAGCAGAGAGCCAGGCCTGAGTAACATTATCTCAGAGATCAGACTCTTTTGAGACAACCCCGCCTTCATTATGCAGAAATGCATGACTTGTGCGTAGAAAAGAAAATGCCTCTGATCATTTAGCAGCATTTCAGAAAGTGTCCAGAACACACTGGCAAATCAGGAATGAGAAATTAATAGTCAAATTAATTTGATGTGACAATTACCTAAGGAGAGATTGAAACTTTTTTGCTTCACCTTATTTTCCTAATACCAGTCTCAGAAATCACAGTATCGTTGCATAATATTTAATTCATATTCAAACATTTGTTTGGCCATCAGCCCAGTAAAACAAGAAAGATTTCTTTTAAAGCAACTTCCAACCTCAAAGGTCAAAGCACAGTAGACTCATGCACCATGAACAGAGGAGCAGGGACAGAAATTTCTTCCCAGTCACTTACACATTGGTGGTGAAGATGCCGTAGATCAGATCCAGCTCAGGCAGGAAGAACGTGCTCTGCAGCTCATTGTAGTAAAAGGGGACTTCCCCGGGCCGGGAGCAGTTCAGGCGAGCCTTCATGAACGTGGTCCAGGTGTCCTCCAGCAGGAACCGCCCCCCGATGTCGTTCTTGCAGAGCCGCGCAGCCCTGGAGAACACGGTTTTCCCACAGTCATGCTCCACGGCGTTTTCTCGGAAAAAGAAGTAGGTGAAATTTCCGATGTCATAAGACGACACGAAGTTTGGTTCTGGAGGCCAGAGGAAAGAAGGAAAGTGTAAACGTTCATCAGTGTTTTCTTTGTGTCTCGCCTCCTTGGTATTTTGTCCAAGGTGATGTGGGCTTGTGCAGACAACACCAGGTTCTGAGGGAAGAATGGGGACCCCGTGAGCAGCTTAGTGATCTATGCCAAGGGCAGAACTTAGGACACAAGTTCCAAGCGAGGAAAAACTGCCTGCACGATTCCACACGTAAGCATCCTGAGTGAACGCAGCACTCAAGTCAGAGAACATTAACGGTGTCAAAAGTCTGCAACACGCTTGAAAGCAACATACACTAGTCATTTACACATTCTCACATGCCCCTCAGAAAGCGCGGGAAAAAACGAGATTAAACATGCAATGCGATTCAGAATATAAGGGTCTGGTATCGTGTTTGTATGTGTAGAAGACGACAGAATTCTTACATCGTACTTGTATGCAGGAATATGACTGACAGAATTTATGTGCTTTCAGTGAGAGCTTGAAGATGGTTTTCATCTGTGAAAACTGAAATAAACATTGAAACTATCAGGTTAGTGCCCTGAATTCGCTATAGCGATTCCAGTTACTATGGTGACCATGGAACTGTGAGGACCAGCTCTTATTTTCTTATTTTGGTGTGGCTGGGGAACCCACACAGAAAGAGGGGAGGGTATGGGGATGGGGTCATTGCCCTCCAGCTTCCTCATCTCAGAATTAGCTAAAAAACAGGGATTCCAAAATGACAAAATGATGGCAAAATATGTACTTAATCACCAAGCTCTTCAGGTGTTTGGAAATTTAGAGTTTGTCAACTGATTTTCACATATACCATTCAAAGTGTTATCTTCGTAGCTTCCAACTTGAGTCCACTGATGATCGAAAGGATAGCTCTTCAGACACGGAGAAGCCTTGTCATTTATCTTTAAGAATTCTAATCACCAGGTTTGATTCTCACTCTTTTCTCTACTGCTAGGGGCCTTCTATTCAATTAGCAAGTGTCTGAATTTTACGGCGCCATTACGATAATATGGCAATAACCTTTCGTGTTCAAAATTAATGGAAAGATACACACAACCACTATATCCACAAGGACGCATTTCAGGGACAATTAGCTTTGGGGGGAAATCAATTGGCCTTGTACTTGGCCAGATCTGATCAACATATCCAAACAGACATGCTACTGGCAGGACAACTAAGTCTGGCTACAAGACAACGCTTTAACATGAAAAGTTAGACAGACAACAAGCTCACCTCAGATCTGAATGTAGACACAGAGGTGGTATTGACTACTATTCTTCTTTTTTTTTTAAGATTATTTATTTTATTTATTTGATAGACAGAGATCATAAGTAGGCAGAGAAGCAGAGCGGGTGGGGGGGAAGCAGGCTTCCCGCTGAGCAGAGAGCCTGACACAGGGCTCCATCCCAGGACCCTGAGATCATGACCTGAGCCAAAGGCAGAGGCTTAACCCACTGAGCCACCCAGCACCCTGACTACTACTCTTCTATCCAAAAAACCATTTGCCAATTTTCAATTAATAGGTATATTAGGCATCGCCACAAAATGTCTCATTTTAATTCAACTTTACATTGCAAAGGTGTAAGAACGCCTCTAGGTCGTGTATGTTGTACATGCAACGTCTTCTTCTCAGTCCATGATATTGTTCCTAAGTCATTTAATTACATCAAGTAACAGACTTCAATAAGGACCGTTTTTCATTTATAAACTGTCAAACATCCTGTTAGATCACTGTTGCGTAGGCCTGGAACGGGTATAAAGGAAAGCTGATTGCATTAAAACGTATAAGATGGAAGTTGGACGTATTTTCTCTACAGTATGCTTTCATATCAGAGAGATGCTCACAGACACAGGAGGTGACTTGTGTTTGGGGGGAACGTACAGCAAAATGATGGGGAAATTTCTGAACCCGTGTTCAATGAGCCTTGAAAAAAGAAATGACTCATTGAAGAAGACCTCCAAAGCAAAGATAGGGAAAAATTACAAAACTATATTTGGCTTCTAAAGCAAATACTGGCTTCTATGTCTAATTCTAAAGGGAAGACTAAATCATTTCAGAATACGGCCTGTACCCAGGCTCCACAACCAGACTGTAGTTTGATCATTATACTAAACATAAACAACAAAAATTATCACGACCATCATGACAACAGCAACCACAGATCTGATCTAAGATGGAGAAAACAAAGAAAGCAGGTATAGGACTGGATGTGACCAGCCTGGGGTCATGGTGACCAGCACACATGGGTGAGACACAGGCCCAATCCACAGTTTATCAAACACCCTCACAAAGACCGATTCCTGCTACTACTTTGAGGACACAACCGCCTGGAGACCACAGTGTGTGTCTCTAAGCAAGCCTAGAGCAAGAAAACAAGAAGCTGCGAAGACAAACGGGTCTGTCGTGGTTTCTTCTGGTCAAAGCAGAGTCCATAATTTATTAAAAATATCTGCAGAGGGCTAATGCTACTGTGTCAGGCCCTACACTCAAAGCTTCGCTTTCGTAGGCTTGTTAAACCCACACAAATCATAGAGGTAGGTGCTGTGTTATTAGGTATTAGTCAACCATTCACGTTTGTACAACTAGCCACGGGGGGCATGGGGGTGGGGGCTTAGGACCTGAATCCAGACAGTGCGACCACAGAGCCTAGGCTCTGACCATTACACTATGATGGAAAAAAACAAAAACCAAAAAGCAGTGGCTGCAAGAGAATAATTGACTATATTAATAACATCCAAGAATCACACTTCATATTGTGGACAATGCTTTAAAAATCAAAGCGGGGAGCAGGACGACAGGAAGACAAATACCCAGATGAAATTTACCCTGCAGCCACGAGGGCCATCAGGAATGACACCAAGAAGAAAAAGCAGGAGGAAGGAGCCCACAGTCCAAGGGTTTATTAGACGAGAGCACGCCGGCAAGCATCTGCCCAGCTTGAGAGATGACGTTGCGGATGGTGCCACCACGCCCCAGAGAGCCAGCGAGCGACTGCTAGCACGTTTACTGTCTGTTCCATCGACCAGCCTCCCCGGACGCCTCCTAGAAGGGGGGTACTGGCTAATACCATGCGGAGCGGCCCATAGCTTCCTCTCTCCACCGAGAACCTCTAATAGCTCTCCAACCCCCCCCCCCCACACACAATTCTATGATAGGGCGACAAAGCACATTTTAGACAGAAACACTCACATTTTCTCCAACTGAGAACACGGGGGAGAATTTGTGCTTGGCGTGTAGTAGATGCTGTTCTCGAATACACCACACAGCGAAGGGCCACTTAGTCAGGGAGCTAACGGACCCTTGAAAACCCATCGTGCTGTCCTGCAATGGCCCTTCAGGATGATGACTGGTCCCCAATGGCAGGACCTGCCGTAAAACCAGGAAGCTCCGTTTCCTGGAAAGCAGAGCCTCCTGAAACTCTGCCAGCATCCTGTTCCTTTTCCAAAGACAATAAAAAAAGCCGGAATAATTGCTAGACAGACAGCCAAATATCTCCCACATTTGTAGATACAAATCTGGAGGCAGGGGACGTTTGAATCATGCAGGCAGTGTAACAAGAAGCGTACTGTTTCCCTTCCATTATCAAAGCGCTGTCTCTTGTTAAAATGCAATTCACCACAAACTAGTAATCTGTCACTCCTGAGTGAACGGAACAAGTCATAAATCAGGCGCTGCCTTCTTGTCTACAATGAACATGAGTGTGTGAAAGAGAGACCTGAGTGGTCTTTTCTTTATGGTCATTAGAGCTACACACGACGAGAAGGTGTGCTGCCAATTCAGGAAAACAAAACACAACGAAAGACGTGAATATATGTCAGCTCGTTATAAACATATGGACGGAGAAGCTGTTTTTTCTCATGATTGGAAAACGTGAAAAGTCATGCATTACACAGCATCTTACAAAATGAGTCCTGCCATAAGAGGAAATAATTTTTCATGATATAGGAACTTTTATTTTATACATTTACTTATTAGCGACCATGCAGACAGGAGTAAGAGAAGAGATCCATGAGATAATAAACATGAGTATGAGAAGAAAAGCGTCAACATTTTGGAGAAGATTTTGACCAGGTAAAACCAGATGGAGAATATCCAAATGGAAACTTCTGTTCTGCCTTCTTTCTACTGTAACATCTCCTGCAGCCGTTTGGAGGTACCTTGTGCGTGGTGGTTCAGTCTGATGACTGACGCATCATCGACAATTTCCTGACACAGAAATATTTGTCCAAATTAATGCCAATGGGTATTGAAGACAGAAAGGAATCCCATTTACCAACTCTACAAAAGTCTTACTAGAATCAGAATCTATCATAAATCCTTTTTTCAATCAAAAGCCACCTTGGAATATACTGGCCAAAGTCTGAGTAGATGTCTGGGCATGGAGCCCATGTGGGCTGTGGCTCTGCCCATCCCAGCTCGAAACCCTGGGCTGGAGCATGGACATCTGGAGCGTGCTTTTATCCTGTATGACGTTTTGGGGGCACAAAAGACTTACTTTGTCGTAAGGATTAAAGAGACCGGTATACAGTACGATTCTAATAAATGGTGCCTATAATTATTATTTTGTAACTTACTCTTGATTTCCCTCCTATTTTTTAAATATTTTATTTATTTATATGAGAGAGAGAGAGCATGAGAGGGGAGAGGTCAGAGCGAGAAGCAGACTCCCTGCTGAGCACGGAGCCCTATGTGGGACTCGATCTCGGGACTCCAGGATCATGACCTGAGCCGAAGACATTTGCTTAACCAACCGAGCCACCCAGGTGCCCTTCTTGATTTCCCTCTTAATTAATTTATATCTAGTAGGACTCTACATAATGACCGTGAATAATCAAACATGCAAATGTTAAGCTTAAGGGTGACCAAAATTTGAGAAAGATACTTAAAGCCATGCTGATTGCAAGCTACTCCACAAACAGGAAAGAAGTGAATGGAAACAATCTTTCCACAGGACACAGTGAAACAAATTCCTTAACTTGTTGATGTCAGTCACTACCAAAACCATCTCCGTTTATATTTCTGGATTTCATACCCTCTCTCTCCATGCACATTCTTTCCCTCATTACCCCTACATGAAAATCTGCTGCAGAGTGTTCCAAAGTAAACTAATTTCATCTAGGTATTTAGTAAGCATGGATAATTACACTAAAATTAAATTAGATTAAGTACAATGTGGTTTTAAAGCCACTGATGTACCAAAGCTTTCCCCAAGATTTCCAGTAAAATACAGACAGACAGATGGGTAGATAACCCATGCCTGTATGTGTGTATGTGTATATGCGTGTCTGTGCGTGTCACATACGTACACACCGTATGGAGGCGTGTGTATGTATATATGGCTCAACACTGCCACCTACTGGCTGTGTGAACTCCGTTAAGTTCTTTCCCAGCCCACATTCTGAGTCCTGTTGGAGTGGTTAACACCACGCAGCATGTATCACGGGGGAATCAGAAGCAAAGAGTGACAAGTGCCTAGCACTTAATTGCTAATCATCAAAATATAGTCACCATTTATTTACATATGCGAGTTAAAATATAAATAAGTCTATGTGCATATACAAAATATGTAGATTAATATAAACACACATATCGGTAAACCTATCAGTATTTATTTAACAAGCTAAATCATAAACGTTGCATTCGGTATACTAAATTAGGGTCTTGGTTGCTCTTGGCAGATTGTGGCACCAAACATGGGGGCGGTGCGGTAGCCAGAGCCCCGAAAGCCCCGGAGCCCTCCTCCGTCATCAGCTCCTCGCCCACCACCCACGGCGGGGGCCAGCGGTGCTGGGCACTGGGTGTGCCGGCAACTGACAGAGCGCATGCCCTCCGGACAGTGAGGAAAACAAACCCGAGAGACCCAACAGACCAACAAGCCATCACCAGGAGGACAAGAACACTGAAGACCACCAGCGGCGAGGTGTATTTAAGAACTGGAGAAGGAAAGGATCAGAGAAAAGGCAGCTGGAAGGTTGGGGAGGGACCACCGGTTCAAGAGCAGGAGAGACCACAGCTACGAGGACACCCCAAGAGAGGCCAGGAATGGAACAAAGGTCATGTCGGAATGAAGGAGAAGCCAGGACAGCAGCCCACACAGGAGCTGGGATGTTGGCTGCCCCTGGAGGGTCACTTAAGAGTCTGAAAGAGAAGTGGACGAGCCACGTTCCTGTGGGTATCGTGACGGCAGTGGCTAGGGAAAAGGGGGATGGGGCATCAAGTGTGTCCTGGGTGGTCACTGCTGACACTCAGATCCCCAAGTCTTCACTCACGGAGCCCCCAGCAGAAAGAAAGCCATTGCATCAAACCAGAAAAGTGGTACCAGCCAACTCGATTCCTTCTTGCTCCCACAGGAATTTGACCCATGAAAATGTGGTGTTTACGGGTGCCTGGGTGGCTCAGTCATTAAGCGTCTGCCTTTGGCTCAGGTCATGATCCCGGGGTCCTGGGATCGAGCCCTGCATCAGCCTCCGTGCTAGACGGGAAGCCTGCTTCTCCCTCTCCCACTCCCCCTGCTTGTGTTCCCTCTCTTGCTGTGTCTCTCTGTGTCAAATAAATAAAATCTTTAAAAAAAAGAAAGAAAGAAAGAAAGAAAGAAAGAAAATGTGGTGTTTGCATAGACTTGCTGATTCTAGCTGGAGCAGGCAGTACCAAGGGGACCTGTGCCGTCTCTCCCTAAATGACATCGGCCATCCCATGTGAGGTCTCACCCTGCAAGCCCGAGGCTCTCCTCGGAACTCTCCCTCCAGGTCTCAGGGAACTTCACTAACTGGCTGTCGTCCACATGCTCTCACTCAAAGTGTCAAACACACCCTTGTCTGTTCTCCCTCGCTCTGTTCCAAGCACAAAGCTTCCCCAGCCTTTCCCTTCTCCAGGGAGCATCTACCATATCATGCGCTCCTAGGCTCAATTTGTTCAAACTAATTTCACAAAAATGTATTTTTGAACATTTTCAAAACAGAAAGTTTCCATTTACCACGTTCATTATTTCCCTGGTTATATTTTCAGCGCAGCAGTTCACTTCTTTTAAGGATGAATCATCGAGCCTCCAGAATCGTGAATCAAAAGCCGGGCGTTCTTTTTTTTTAATTGGCATATTAACTTGAATTCAAATATTTTAATGTTGATAAAATAGTTCTGAGGAGGAAGGGAACAAGAAGTGAGAGCTCGCTGGAAAAGGTATCGGGGCTGTGGGAGTACGTGCTTAGAACACGTCAACCTGAATAACGGCGTGGTCTTTGTCGCCTGAGCTGACCTGGGCCAGGGCAAGACAGAAGCCCAAAGAAGAGAGTCAGCGATCTAATACGCAGCAGTGCATGCCAAACGCGAGAGGCCACTGAGGGGATAGAAAGAGCTTAACAGAACAATATGGAGACAAATTTACTGGAACACATACACCTGGGGATCTTATAAGCAGGATGACAATATGATTTATGAGCCAAAGGGGAGTGCTCTGGGGACAGACAGGGAGCAATGTTATAATCCTGCCAGGGTGGCAGGAGGGACCTCGGGCTGTCACAGGGCAATGGCTCATGATCTCTAGACAATGCCCTGAACCATTTTCCTTCCCGGTGATGAAAGTACTAGAAAATTTCTATACGATCTGTTATATTGTCTCTAATGGGATGTAACTTCTCCATGTGGATTTCTGTTTGGTTGGATGCACGTCGCTCTATGACTTAGTGTATCAAGTTGGTGCCTTTGGCCACATAATACCTTGGTCGGGGAAATAACGGCTCACTCATCCATTCTCTTCGGAAATGTGCAAATTGAAAGTCCAAATGACTGGCGAGTACAGAGCTGTCACCACAAGACGGAAGGGACTCTGCGCTCCACCACGTTCAGGCGCTCAGCACAGAGACCCACCAGAGCACGACACTGCTTGCAAAGACTACGACAAGAACCGATTCCTTCCTGTCACTTAACCAACTTCTGGGCCCGCGAAGGACTCTTTTCAATTATGCCACAGGCTCTTCTACTTTGACGCCAGTAATCCCCGTCCCTGTCATCGCTTTTTGCAAGTTTTGAGCAATAAGGAAACCCTCCTCACCTTCTCCAGGGTCCCTGCTGCCCCTGTTCTGGGGTAGCTCGAGCATAAAAACGTGGAGCTCGGGAAGAGGGAGGCAGATTATGATGCTGCTATTTCCTAAGATGTGGATGAAAGGAGGGGGAGGAGGGAGCACGTGGGGGCGTGGACCACTAGCTCTGGAGTGGGTGTGTTTGCAAATCCTGGCTCACATACACATCAGCCTCGTGGCTGTGGTTCAGGGGGCTAGACCCTCTGACGGCAGCTTGCACACCTGTAACAGAGGGACGGTGCCATCTCCCTTGGGGGATTTTGTGGAGGATTACAGATGGCATGTGTATGGAGTCTCCCATCGACCTGGCAAGTTCCAAAGAGCCCCTGCGATCCCATGAAGACGCTCAGATTGGGTTTACAGCACAATTTCCAACAGACCTGCATCCCACACAAGATGGCCAATCTGCCTGATGTCCCACCAGTTAGAAAAGGTTGTTCTCCGTGCTCGGTCCCATGTCCCCCAACTGCTCGCAGGCTCTAAGCCCACGACTCACCACCCTAGCGAGCGGAGACCTCACACGTTAAGAGGTCAGACTGAGCCTTGCAGCTGCGGTCCCCAAGAGAGCTCACTGTTCACAGTGACACCCCTCTTAAGCATCTCCTCAGATGCCCATTTAATAAAATATAAAACTAGGGGCACCTGGGTGGCTCAGTGGGTTAAGCCTCCACCTTCGGCTCAAGTCATGATCTCAGGGTCCTGGGATTGAGCCCTGCATCAGGCTCTTTGCTCAGCAGGGAGCCTGCTTCCCCCCTTCTCTCTCTCTGCCTGCCTCTCTGCCTACTTGTGATCTCTCTCTGTGTCAAATAAATAAATAAAAATCTTAAAAAAAAAAAAAGACAAAAACTAGGCTACTAACTAGGCAATCGTTGTTTTTTAAATTCCAGTTTCCTGAGCTTTTCCTTGATAAGGAACTACACAACACTTCACTCCTAGGCGCCGCTTGTCTGTACTTGGCCTGTTTTGTGAGGGCTGCCTCTGATCCATGAATTTCCTGCTCTAGCAAATGTCCATCCAGGGAGCCCCTAGAGCAGAGAAGCCCAGTAGGGAATGTGCTGTGTAGACTCTGCCAAGTGTGAACGAACTCACTGTCCCCAGGACGAGCCCAAAAGCGTGACTCTGGCCATGCCTGCGGCTCTGGGAGGAGGCATCCGCTCTCAGGGAGAAGCACTGAGCTCTCCACCAGGCACCTGTCTCCACGACGAGGAGAAACAATTTCTCCTTGGGTTAAGCAAAGAGGGGATTTTCTCCCTCCAAGTAAATTATCTTTAATCACGAGGAGGTTACTTGTATTTTAAAGACCTCAAAGAGTCTATTTAAGGCACCGGGAACATCATCGAAGTATTTCGAACCAGGAGAAGTTGAGATGGTTACGAAAAGAGTTCTCCTGGCTAGAACCATAATAGCTCATATGAAATAATATTGTTAAAAAGAGAAGGCCGTTGATGTCAGGTCTGTCTGCTTCCACATGAGGTCCTGGTTGGAACCCGCGGAAACAGAAGGAGCTGGGGACCTCATCAGGACAACTCCGTGGACGGGCAAACCCTTCCCTGCAGAGAAGGAAAACCAGCAGTTCAACGAGGGTTAACAAGACGATGTCCATGTAGAATGCCATGCCGACTTCTTAAGACTCATTGATGAATTAGTTTTTCCAAGTTCCCAGAGAGGTTTTTTTTTCCCCCTCTGTGAAAGTATGTAGTTCCCTCATAACCAACAAACTGAATTTGCATACTATAAATTTGGAAATGTCATTTTTCCCTTTATCATGGGTTTATTGTTTCCCCAATTTGATTGCCAATTTCTGGAAGGTGAGTTTTACAGCTTCTCTTTTTTAAGCATTGGCCATTAAACATTTATTATCCTGCCTTACAGTAATCATTTAATAAAGGTTATTAACGATGAGTATTTTAATGCATTAAAGTTGTTAAGGTATTTCTCTAAACACATAAATTTGTTTTCCGAGAGATTTTGGCACAGGAGGATAAATCTGATGTTGAAACTTGCATTCATTGCGGAGCACATAACTCAGAGTTCCAAATTCCTCCAGAACAGTATCTAATCGATTGCACTGCATTTGATAACGGGATAAATAATGGTTGGGAAGGAGTCACAGGAGTGACGTGTCTCAGTGAGATGACGAAGGAAGCTTTTTTCAGATGTTTGGACCTGAATCGGTTTCAAACACTCAAATCTCTTTCTTTCTTTCTTTCTTTCTTTCTTTTAATTCTGGCTTACAATTCCTATGACACGTTCCCTTCGTTTAACAGCACCATTCATATTTCTACGGTTTACATCTCCTACTCATTCAACAAACGGTGACAGAGCTTCGACTGTGTTTCAGACACCGGATGAGACGCATGAGGATGGCTCACATATAATCCCTACCCTCAAGGAATTCGTACACTTATGGGGCAAGCAAAGAAGCAATTCCTCCTCTAGCAACTGCTTTATTCAGAAAATACTGAAGCGAGCTTACTGCGTGCCCAGCACTGATGCAGGACACCTCGGTGGACAGAACACGTTAGTTCGCCGTCGGGGAGCCTCCATTCTAGGGGAGGAAGGAGACAAGCACTGAAGGGCATAGGAGTTAAGGATAAAAGCTGAGCACGGGAAGAGGGACCAGGAGGGCTTCGATGGCGTCCCTTCACATAAGGCGGTCGGGGAACGTCTCATTGCGAAGCCCATCTGAGCAAAGACGGGAAGGAGCTAAACCAGTTGGCCGAGTGGATTTCAGGTGGGGGGAGCTTTTCAGGTAGAACAGGGGCCAGCAAACAACAGCCTGCGGCTAATCCCACCCGCTAGCCGTAAATGATGCTGCAGGAACACACAGCCGCCGGGAGTGAGGCCGCTATGAGGGAGGAACTGAAAAGCTTCGATGGGGACACCATGGACCACAAAGCTTAAGCAACCGACTCTCTGGCCTTTGCTGATCCCTGGGAGACAGCCAAGAGCCAGTGGCCCTGTGCAACATTTAAGAGGCCAAAGCAGAGGGAGCAAGGGGTGGGAAGAAGGAGTGAGGACACAGGAGTAACGGGAGGCCGTGGGTAGGGCCTTGGCTCTCTCTGCAGGTGGAACCGGGACTCTGTGGGTTCCCAGCGCAATCGTGGCCAAGAGCGCCAGTGTCTGAGCACACTCCCGTGTAATGCAGAGAAGGGATGAGCGATCCAGCCGAGTCCCAGAAGCTGAACCTCTAACTGGAGCCAAGGGAGGCGGGAGCGGGATGTGGGAGGAGGCAAAATCCAAGGGAGGTGAGGACATGAAGCCCACGTGCACAGAAACACGGTGGGGAAGGCGTGGCGCTGCGCCTCCCCCATGGCGCACATGGGGAACGTCACAGGAGTCGGGGCAGAGCGGGCAAGCGAGCTGAGCAGTGGGCGAGGACTGACCCACACACAGCCCAGAAAGAAGAGCGGGGTCGTCACCAGAAATGAGGGGCCGTGGTGGGACGTGGCAACATCTGAGCATTTCGTGATCAGTCCCGCGTCGTGGATCCCGCCATCCCCCCAACATAACATAGACTTAACCCCCCAGGACCTGCAAATGAGACCTTGTTGGAAACGGGGTCATGGCAGACTGAATTAAGTTAAGAGGAGTACGGCGGGCCCCTAATGCAGGATGACCAGTGTCCTGACATGAAGATGGCCACGTGAGGACGCAGACAAGCAGAGACGAGGCCACGTGCACGAGGAGACAAAGACTGTAGGGATTGGCTACAAGCCAGGAGTATCTGGGGCTACCAGAGCTTCAAGAGCGAGGAAGGGGCCTCTCGTATAAGCTTCAGAGGCTACTGCGTTTGTCCTGTATGAGGTGACTAGTTGAACTATGGAAAGGGCCACTGTGTGTATAGACAAATCACCGCACGCACAAACTCACCACAAGCACCACACTGAAGACAAAAACGTGCCAACCACAGTCGGAAGGCCCCATCCTCCAGACCTCTCTCCTGAGGAGGCAACTCTCTTTCAGCAAACAAAATTGTTGGCAAAACCCGAAAAATGGCCAAAGCAAAGCAGTGAGCTCTGGTCACCATCACAGGTGCGCAGGTTACGATCACTGACAGCCTGGGATGAGTAAGTGATGAACCCTGGGCGTTCACGTCTGTGACCAAGTGTCATGAAACCACACCTTCCTCGATCAGCAGGCCCCGGGCTTTCCACCTCCCCAGAGTGGGAGCTCACGTGCCCAGGAGGGCCCCGCCTGCCGACCCCATGGGGGTGGCCCGTGTTTCCTCCTCATTCGGCAGGTCAGAGCCTGCGCGTTCTTAACTGGACACCCCAGCTCCGGGTTTTCAGCACCCGCTCAGCTCTACCAAGAGTAAATCCGAACCTCGGCTCTCCGCTTGCTCACTCCATGCCCTGATTCTCAACCAGCTGAACACTCTGTGAAGATTCTAAACGCCTCCGTGAATGGGTCCCTAAAATCTCAACAGGAAGTAGGACCCTTTTTTGGATACTGCAGAACTAACTTCATTTTCAGCTTGTTTGGGTGTCTTTATTGTTTTTGTCTCATTGAAGGGGAAAGACATCTGCATGTTTTTATAAAAAAAAATGGCAGTTGTCGCTAGAGAGGAAGAAATCTGAGGCTAGAGGAAAAAAAAAAGGGGAACGAATAACAAATACAGGAATAATTTCAAGTCAAGGAAGAAAATGACTCCAGAGCACAGTGGGGATGGAGACCAGGGCATCTGGTCACGAAGCAGATGGGATGCAAAGTAGGGATTCCAGGGAGGTCACGAAGAACACAGGCCCCTGCTTCCTGGCTCAGCAGGTGGGTGAGAAGCAGAACTAAGTGGGGTCAGAGGCCAGAATCTGTCCTGGATGGTCCATCAGAGACAAAACCAGGGCTAACCAGTTCAGTAGAAGGCACTGCCCCAACAAGGCACAGGAGAGGGAAGAAACGCTCAACATCGAGCACTCGGTGCTCTCTGCCCTGGGAGCGAGGGCCTTCCTTCGTAGGCCGGTGGGGGTGGGCAGGGCTGAGGGCAACAGGGCGAGTTGGTGTCACGGAATCGAAGATGACAAGTGGTTGAGTGCTGACTTTCCCGCGGTGACTGTGGACTCATGCGCAATGGCTGCACTTGTAAGATTCTACATATATAAACAGCAGCACAGTCTAGGAAGCTAAAACGTGCTTCATCATGTTGAACAAATAATGACGGCATGCGACAGAGACTATGGTAAGCAGGGTTAGCTCTCCCACGGCCCTTCCCCCATCCCCTGACTCAGAGAGAAAGGGGTCCACCCAGAGGTTAATGGAATCAGACCATCTGATCAGCCAGTGGGTATCAGAGTCACATGCAAAGAAACAGTCAGTGTTTTTAACTCATGCTATAACCTGAATTATCAAGGGGCCACTTCTGGGGGGAAAAAAGAGAGAGAGAGAGAGATTGTATTCCTAATTAGTTTTTACTTTGCTTTGGACAAACTCTAATTACAATGCCTTTGGTTGGGGGGCAGGTAATTTTGATTTTTAACTGGAAACTTTGCATGGTCAGTAAAAATCAACAAATGAACAGAAAGAACTTGAAGCTAAACAGAGGGAAGCTTCAGGGCCCAAAGGGGTCTGAAACCAGTTCAACAGAAATAATGTTCATGAAGAAAAGCTAGTTGGAACTTCAGTTTAGGAAAACAATTCATCGTGCCCTTTGGAGGGTGTAGAGTCATTTAATTACTGGAGAAAGTTGATGAGGATCTTGTCTTCTCCACAAGGAGTCTTTCAAAGGCAACCTGTGGCTGATCTGACTATATTATTTGGAAAAATGTTTGTGTCGTGTTTATATACACATACACGAATTAATGTACGTAAATACTGAGCCTAAACGAGTCGTTCTCAACCAGAGGCATCTTCTTCCCCAGGAGACATGTGGAAATTTCTGGAAATTTTTTTATTGTCCCAACTGGGTACAGGGGGACGCTATTGCATCTGGTGAGTACAGACCGACTAGAGATGCTGCTAACCATCCTACGATAACCAACCGTCGTGCACCACCCACACATCGAAGAATTATCTTTTCCAAAACATCAGTACTACTGAGGTTGAGAAATTCTCATCTACATAATTAGCTTGTACTTGACAGAAGGTCAGTAAATCTTTGTAGAACTTGAAAGCTCAAAATAATAAATAGGATAGGGCAATTGCAAGATTTCATCTTTGTGCAGGCTATCAAACAAAGGGATGACATGTGACGCACGTATCTATCTGGGACATCATGCGTGTGATGTGTGTGTGTGGGCGTATAAGCGTGTGATGTGTGTGTGTGTGGGCGTATAAGCGTGTGATGTGTGTGTGGGCGTATAAGCGTGTGATGTGTGTGTGGGCGTATAAGCGTGTGATGTGTGTGTGGGCGTGTAAGCGTGTGATGTGGGCGTATAAGCATGTGATGCGTGTGTGTGGGCGTATAAGCGTGTGATGTGTGGGTGTGGGCATATAAGCGTGTGTGTTTGTGGGCGTATAAGCATGCGTGTGATGTGTGTGGGCGTATAAGCATGTGTGTGTGCGTATAAGCGTGTGTGGGGGGCGTATAAGCGTGTGTGTACGCACGTGGGTGTGTGTGCAGGCACATTCACGTAGGCACATACACACACACGGAGGGCTCGAGTCCAGCTGGCACACCTCCCTCAGGACATTGTACGAAGCCAGCCTCTATTCTGACTGCTTAGTGAGCACATGACCAATTTCCAGTCCAAGACTGAAAGGACATCTTCTGGGGGTTTCTGTTTTCTTTAAAAAAAAAGAAAAAAAAGACACAAGAATCTGGCTTCTGCTGCTGGATATCGTCACACCTGGGTGCGGTGCCTGAAACCGCATGAGAGATTCGGCACCCCCAGCGGGGTCAGTCCGAGGACCACACTGCCAGAACGTGGACGGCAGAGTGACCAGGGACGCTCATGCCATCGAAGGAAGTAACTCCAAGTAACGTGCACCCCAATGCCCTGGGGATGTGATTTGAGACTTTTTTAAAACTGATCAAGCTCTTTGGAGCTACCCGTGTGGCCCAACACAGTCTGTTACCGAGTGTCTGACAGTTTCATGAAATGCTAGCCGTTTTCCTGCTTTTAGATACATAATGAGAAGTTAAGGAAGAATGCACACCCGTCCACAGATAGCTGCGATAAGACATCACAGTTCCTGAACTTCGGACAACAGTGTAAAAACCAGCTTAAGTTCGATGCATGGCCATGTCAACGTTAGCCCTGTTGTTGCAGTCGCCAGCGTTGACAACGTCTCTTCCCTTCTACCCCGAAAGAGCTCCCCACCGACGCCCGTCCACACCGATGTACAAAACAAGTGACATTCTGATTTTTTGAGAAATGAAGAAATTGTTTCTCTTTGGAAGTGGCGACAGCTTGCTTTTCAGTACAAGTCACCAGGGTTACAGACAAACGAAGGGGGGACTGCCCGTGACCGGCAGACTCACCGTTGAGCCATTTGGAGTTATACTGCGCCGTGCGGAGTGGAGGCAAGATCCCCAGGCTCCGGTAAATGGCGGGATCCCGTCCTGGAAAGTCCATGGCTGTAGCGGCGTACAGCTCCCCGCCGGCCGTCAGAAGAGCCGTGGAATTGTGCTGGGGACTGTAGGGGCAGCGGGCCATGCCACTGATCTGGTCGTGGATCTCGGTCAGGTTATTCAACTGCGGGGGAGGACAGGAGAGACGAAACTGATTATCCCCCATGAAAGTCCTAGATCAGCTTGGCCCGACCCGCAAATGACACACGTGCGATGACCTCTCTGGGGCTCAGGACAAGCCACGACAGAGGTGTGCACTCTGACTTTGACGGAACACCCTGCGGTGGACTTGGCAGGAGGGGCCACCCATCAATCACCCCCCCACCCTCCCTTTGAGCTGCCGGACCTCACACCATGACACCCCCCCAGAAACCGAAATAAGATGATTGCACGTGGGTCGCACTGGTAATGCATGGGCACTGCTGACTTTCCACATCAATAAAGAAAACTTCAATATCGAGAGAAACACAAACCGCAATTAGATTACATGCAATTTTATCACTGTAAGGGAATAAAAATGCTCTAAAGAGCCCCAAACTATGCTCCCAGATAAGGACGTGTGCTACTTCGGACTGCATAGCTCAAATTTCCAAGACGTTATTTTATCAGTTTTCAGACACAGCCCACGCGGGGCCCTGCAGGCATCTGGTGTGAACCCAGCTTCTCAGATGCTGGATTCTCAACAGATCCTTGAACAGGAAGAGTTCCATGGGCTTCTTCGTTCTGACCTGGGAGGTAGAAGAGCACAGAGGCCACACAGCCCCCCCACCCCGCCACAGCTCGCTCTGCCCTCAGTCAGCTCCAGGCCAGCCACTTCAATTCTTTATACCTCAAACTCTTGTTGAAAACAACAGGGACCCAAAGGGTAAGTACCACATGGGGTAGAGAACCACCAGCCAAGTCGGTATGAAGCATTGGGAACAGGGCGTGACACCGAGGGCTCTCTGTGGGCAACACTTCCCTCCTCCTCCTCGTCCTCCCTGTATTTCCAACAATCACCAACTCAGTTATTGGAAAATACTGCAGATGATCGAGTCAAGCTTTGAGAGAAGTGATGTCACCGGGAAATCGACATAACACTATTTCTTCATCATGCTCCCCGCGGAACATCTAACCCCTATCTCGAGTCAGGAAGATGCACGAGTGTTCTGAGGACCCCACGATCTACGGGTGTAAGACACAGGTGCCAGGAAGTCCCCTGCCCAAAAGGCAGGTGAAAAGAAAGGAAAGAGGACAGGGTGGAACTTAGCTCTGCCCAGGGTTCGGGCTTCATGTGTTGGCTTCGTTTCATTTTTCTGACATTGCTCTTACCCAACTGGTCAAGTGCATTTTCATCATTTGGACTATGATTTTAAGGCCATTTACTACTTGTCAGTATGTCTACAGTAAGCCAGGCTAAAGGAAGAGTATGTTGGGGATTACTCTTCAGGATCACTGGTGGGGAAAAGTTGGCAGAAACAGTTTAGAAACACACTGAAATTGAATGAAACAAGCCAGAGTTCCTTCCAGCTCTTTGTAGCCTAGTCAGGGTGATTAGTAATAAATCAATACCTCAAATATTTATTCCATTTAAAAAAAAAAAAGACGTTTTCTTTGATTGAAAAAACAACTCCTTAGCGGAAATGCATGTAAAACTACAGCTTTCACAGAATGTTTGGATTTTCCTGGTATTAACTTCTGTCGAGGTTCCAGATGAAGACCTACCGAACGGTTGGTGCAGACAGGCGTGAAGGCGTTGGTCCCGCAGGTAAATAACCGGTCACCACCCACCAAAAGCACCCGGATGTAGTTCTGACATTCCTCCTGGGGGGAAGGGGGATATCACACGAAACATGTTAACCAGCCTGAACACAAGAGGAATGAAAGGTGAATGTGAATCAATTTTGACTGGCTGATAAATTATATGGTAACTGACCACTAAAAACAAAAACGAAAAGCCTTAGATATTGAACCCCCCCAACAATAAAACTGTTAAATAATCTGACCTTCTCTATCTGCACACTTGTTCAGTAGAAGGTATTTATGAAGATAAACATACACATTCAATGAAATCCTCAAAGCGTGTATCTTTTATTGGTGAGTGTGCTTTCATTTTTAACTGTACCTTTTAACGGTGCAAGCCCGAAATCACCTTCGATATGTGTTAGGAAAGTGAATAAAAGGAAACTACTGGATGCCCCTCATGAAAACCTGTCTTAGAAAACTTTCCAGGACTTGGAAAAAAAATGTTACAAATGCTTCTCCAAATGTAAGGATCACATGTGAAACTCTGTAAACAATTTGGAACAAGTTTGAGACAAACTTTTCAAAGTGCTTTCCCATACATAGTGAGAATCTATAAACATTTTTAAATTTTTTGATGGAGAAACAAAAGTGTAACTACTAAGGAAAGGATGTCCAGAACATGTGGGAGAAACCCCAGGCTGAGTGATGACCCAGAGTTGAATGTGTTTTGTGCTTGCAAAGCACGCATAGCAAATTTGGGCACTGTCATCATCGTGTGTGGACTTCTGAGCCAGAAAGCTCCTCATTCATTCAGTAACCATTTACTGATTAACTATTCTTTGGTCGACGTGCTAGAAGTCACAATCTCGGCACTCAGCAGAAAATGAAAATACCGGGCCACAACCACTACTACGGAGTTGTGCAGAGAAGACTATTACTACCCCCAGAGGGAAGGGGAAGGGAAGAGATGGAGGAAGGCTTCCCAGGAGGTGACATCTAATGTAGGTTTTAAAGGAAAGATAGAGGATGCCTGGGTGGCTCAGTTGGTTAAGCCTCTGCCTCTGGCTCAGGTTATGGTCGCAGTGTCCTGGAATCGAGTCCCACATCCCTGCTCAGCAGGAAGTCTGTTTCTCCCTCTCCCTGTGCTGCTCCCTCTCTCTCTGTCAAATAAATAAATAAAATTTTAGAAAAAAAATAAAGGAAGGATAGAATTTAGTGAGGCTCCCGGAGGAAGTGCCCTCTGACACTTAAAGGATTTAACGACCTAAAAGGGAAAAACGCATCCCAGGTGGGGGGAGTGGACTGTCCATGGCACCAGGCTTGGGAATGAGGTACTTCCGTCGTACATGGAGGAGGTCACACATACCCTGCGCAGACAGGGGCCCCCTGTGCCCAGTGAATTTGAACTTTACTCTGAATGTGAAGGGACTCGCTATTTGTTTCCCTGCATGAAGTCTGACCTGACCCAATGTTGAAGGCTGCTCAGTATAGAAGCTAAACTTGAGATAGGGAGATTTCAGTTCAGGAGCCAGACAAGGGAACCACTTCCTTCACTGGGTCTCTTGTCCTTTAGTGCCCAGACTGGGCGAGGGGTGCGGGAGGGCACGGCGAGAACAGAGTGAACCAACAGAACGTGGTGAGGAGCCAACCAAGTGGACAGAGCCGATGTCATACGACCCACAATGGTCCCCGTCACTCACTGCCCTGTGTAAGGAGCTCTGCCTTTGACGCATGACAATGCTCTCTTCCATCAGATGGAGCCCTGATCTCCACGCCATGCTGATTTGCTCTAATTCAGTCTGCTTGGTGGC
Source organism: Meles meles (assembly GCF_922984935.1). NCBI lineage: Eukaryota > Metazoa > Chordata > Mammalia > Carnivora > Mustelidae > Meles > Meles meles. The sequence continues at coordinate 177,282,215 of NC_060068.1, read as the reverse complement.
CTGGCCGTGAGGATGACGAAAAGAGCTAAGTTTGGGGATTTGTTTTTTAAACAGGAAGTCAGATGTCAAGGACAGTAATTCTCCCAATACCATAGCCAGCAAGGATAGTTAACAAATTACTCCTGGCTGCCAATCTGAACACACAAGGAGGAGAACAAGAAAAGGAACAAGAGCTCTAAGCACGGTATCAGGAGAATGGAGAAACGAAGGTCAACAGAGGCAGTGCCTGGGTAGCTGAGAAAGGTACACCGGGGGAGGAGGCTTGTTTTCTTCTCTTCCATTTTGTTTTTATGACTACGGAAAGGGCAGAGAGTTTGAAGGAGAAAGAAAAAAACAAGACTTCAAAGAGACACATGGTTATGTCCCTTTCCCTGCTCGAGGAGGACAGAGAGGAAGGGTGGGTGGGCCGGCCATGTCGGGGAACACGGGGGCACAGGGGTCTGCAAACACAGGATAAAGGCCTAAGGCCTCAGCATGTCTGAGGGAGACTCCAAGGAGACATCTCGGAGCACAGAAGGAGCTGAGAGGTCTTGGTGCCTTAAACGTAAAACAGATGCAGAAATGATGCTAAAATCATTAACAGTTGGGGAGAGAGGGGATTTTGTGGGCAGGGGATTTTGTTTATTTTCTATTGTGCTTTTAGAACTCTTGCAAGAAGGAGTCTAAGATGTAAAAGAACTTTTTTTTTTTGTCGTGTTAAAACAAAAGATTGACACAATGCGCTGGAAGCAAGCCTCTATCCATGAACATAGTCAAGGGTAAGGTAGTCCAAGATCCCGACCGAAAGATGGTGTCTACAGACCTGGGGAAAGAAAGCAAGTGCCTCTCATCAGTTCTGCGAAGGGAAACAATTGAGGTAACAAAATGATGTTTATCTTTATTTTCCAAAAGAAGACAAAGGGAAGATAGGACTGGAGGTCATTAACATTCATGAAGACCCATCACAAACTTGATGAAGAACGGGAAGGGCGGTTAGGGACGGTGGGCACCGAGAAGCAGAACTGTACCAGACAGGCAGGACAAATCCAACTTGAACATATTTTTTTAATCTTTGAAAAAAGTAAATAAAGGAGGGCACGATGTTATTTCAATTGGAACAGAGAACCAGAACAAGCCTGTTCCAGTCCTCAGGACCAGGAGAGAACACACGCAGCAGCTCTGTTGTCTGAGAAGGGTCATGTGCCCATGGACCACCCACGGGCTTCCCCAGCTCAGTGAGTCTGCAGGGCAGGGTGGGGAAAGAGGAGGGACCAGGATGATCGGACAAGGAGGCCTATGCCATCTTTTTCTCAAGGACTGAGGGCAGACCCAGCCCTGTGGACCCGAGTTGCTTGTGACATATGGGACCTGACCAGAGGCGTGCTTTAGATGAGTCCAGCATGCAGTATCCAGTACGCAGGCTGAGATGCACTGGGGCGGAGGGGAGGCGGAGAGGAAGAGGTTGGCGTTATCACCAACGAGGCTAGGACAAGGCATGCTCGCTCCTCCTGTCCTGTAAGAGGAACCTTTGGAGGTGGGTATACTTGTGTGTTTCTTGTTTACAAGAGGTGAACTCCTTTGCCCAAAGTCTGGCTCAGATCAGCTCAGAGCTTTCCTGTTCTCACTCCCTTCAAAGTCCCCTCATGTTTAATTCACAGACTGCTCCAACGGATTCTAGAAGCAGTCTGGGAGTGAATCCTAAACAAATAAATGCATCTAAAATAATGTTTTTTAAGAGAAACTGGGGTAAGTTCATACAAAACAGAATGTAGACCACATTGGAATGGAAGAAAGTAGAGGTACTTAGCTTTTGAACAGCAGATAAATCTGGGCATCAGAGTCAAAATTAAGAATGAAAGGATGTGTTGGGGCATCTGGGTGGCTCAGTGGGTTAAAGTCTCTGCTTTTGGCTCAGGTCATGAGCTCAGGGTCCTGGGATGGAGCCCTGCATTGGGCTCTCTGCTCAGCCTGCTTCCTCCTCTCTCTCTCTCTCTCTGTCTCTGTCTCTGTCTCTCTCTCTCTCTGCCTGTCTCTCTCCCTACTTGTGATCTATGTCTGTCAAATAAATAAATAAAATCTTAAAAAAAAAAAAGAGAGAGAGAGAATGAAAGGATGTGGCCTAACAGCCAGGCTCTGTAATCATGTCTCCTGCTGGTGACGAGCCTACGACCCAAATTCTCCTGCGGAAAATCTGGTGGATCCTGTTGTCGATCACCACTACAAATGTGGTGGTCCCCGGGTTATCTAAACGTGCAGAAGGACTGGCTGGGACGGCTTCTTTGAAAGTACAGGCATGATGCCCACGTCCCTTTAGCAGATCCTGGTATAGGTTTGTCCTATAAACCAACTTAGCTAAGTGTCTTCGAGTTTCCTTTTCTCATCTAAGAATTTTCTTTTATCACATTTCTGCATCTTGAAAACGGTTTAAGGGAATTTAATGAATTCTGGTTTTCAAGAAGTCACCGTGCTCATTTCCAAGGCCGCCAGCAGCCGCCACCACATGGCTTCTGTTGTTGATAATGACAGTCATCTATCCACATTTTGATAATACCGCTTGAACGTTAAAACGACCCATGTGTGCCTGCGATCCCACAGGCGGGTCAACCTGTCCTTGACTTGGAAGCACTTCTTATTTGAATTGATAGCTGGGATGAGGAGCTGCTGACTCACTACCAGAGCTTCGAGACAGAGGCAGGCCAAGGCCCACGTGGTCTCAAGGACACATGGCCCTGAGTCCGGATGGAGAACGCATGCCTTAAAGACCTTTCTCTTAATGAATTCACCGTTTTTTTTTTTTCCTTATAGCGCTTCATCCTTTTTTTTCCCCTCCAACAGGTATGTTCTGCTTGAAGAAAGGCTGTCACTGTGTAGAAAGATGATCTGGAATTGGGGTCGATGTTTCAGCAACGTCATTCCTTCTCCGTTAGAGGTGGGGGAGGAGGGCTGGCAGCCAGACGGCGCCTGCGCCCAGCACAGCGCTCCCACTGAAAGCAGCATCTCCCTTGGTCATGCGTCTCCTCGGCGAGCACCCAGAGCACCCAGAGCAATGCAGGGTGACTGCACGTGCCTCTCGTGCTGAGTGTGGACTCACAGAAGTCGCGGTCACCAGGCGATCTCGGGAAACGGTGTCGCCCCGTCAGACGCAAATGTATACACGTGAGACATATGTTCATACGAGCCTTATAGGTAAGAGACGCATGTATTCCGTATGTATGTATGTATGTGCGCACAGAGGACAGAAGTTTATTTTTTCAAGAGTTTATTTGAGAGAGAGAGAGTGCATGAGCATGTGCAGGGGGAGAAACAGAGGCAGAGGAAGGGAGAGAATCTCAAGCAGACTCCGTGCCCAGCTTGGAGCCACACTCGGGACTCGCTCCCCCGACCCGAGATCATGACCTGAACCTAAATCGAGAGTCAGATGCTTAACTGACTGAGCCACCCAGGTGCCCCCAGACTACATAAGTTTAAATAAATATATAGGCATGTTGTTATAGTCCTATTTATATCTTAGATATATATTTATATGTCTGGATATATATTTATATCTTAAATATATGTAGATAGTAGATATATCTAAGTATATCGATGTACATATGTAGAAATGCGTAGCTGTAAGTACACACGTATGTACATCAATTTGATCGTACACTATAAGATGCACAAGGTATGGATAACACGTATTTATTATGCATCTACTTACATAATGTGACTATTTTCAACTGAACTCCGTGGGAAACTTGTTGGGGACACCTCAATTTAAGAAAAAAAAAATGGACCTTCTTGCACAGAATCTCCACCAGTTGTTAGTGTCCCATCTGAAGAATCCTCCCCGTTTACAGTAATTACGTCAAATAAATTCAGGTCTGCGGGCGCTGCATGCACTGACTCAAGAATTCCAAACACGGGCACTTCTGGTGAGTATGTCCAGCTGTGTGTACCTCCGCACGCCCCACAGGCCACCAGGTTCCCGGGCAGGACGGAGTCATGGTGGCTTCCCCCCGACGTCTGGAGCTTGCCGCGCTCCTTGCAGAGCTGGACAACATGGCAAGCAGAACCCAGGAGAACCACAGGCAGAACAATACACGGCGCCCTGGATTCCGATCAAAACTGTCCCGCGAGAGAGCAAAATAATTCTAGGAACTTGGTGTCAAAGTACTGAAATGAGATGATCAAGAAAGGTCCCAGGAAGACGCAAAAGCTCCAACAGGCACAGAAAGTGGCTCCTCACCACCCCCAACCCCACACCCCCAGAGCTGGCGTCTTTCCCAAAGGGCAGTGCGGGCAGGGCGGCGGCTCAGCCACAATGACCCCAGACAGACAAGGGACTGTTGTTCGCATGCAGGAGAATCGACCATTTATGTTTAAAATAACATTTGTTTACAAGACATTTAAATAATTCTTGAAGTGGGTTTCTGTAAGGGTATTTCGAAAAGAGCTCAATATGACAGATTTTACTATAAAAAGTTTTCGAATACCCAAAAACGGGCAGTTCTTCCCCCCTTTAACGCAGGAAATGTTTGAGGGCTTCGTAGGCAGAGTCACCCTCTTTCCCTGAAATGATCCGAAAATTTTATAAATAAAACCGAACTCCAAGCTCACAGAGAACTGGCAGTCTCCGCACCTCCTTTCCCCTCTAAATGCGCCCAAATCAAAGATGTGGTGACGTTTTCTTGACCTGAGTCCCTGAACTGTCCGTTTCATGGACTACACGTGAAATGGTGCCTGTGTGGGTCCCAGCACACCAGGGAAACAAGAGCAAATGTGTCATCCTTCTCCTCCCCTCCTCTGTAGCCGGCCGGCCCAGGAATGTTCCCTGCAGGGCGGCGAGTGGGCCCGGGGCGCCCCAGTCCGCAGGCTCAGCCCCCGCGCCATGCCCCGCATTCCGGGCTCGGCATGTGCGGCAGCCCAGACCGCTGTCTGCGCAGAGGGAAAAACACGAGCTCCGCCAAAATGGCTGGCATTTTTCTCATGTTTGAGATGTCACATTTTGTATCGTTCTTTTGATTTCAGGGAGAAGGGAAACTTTGTAATTCTGTGTCGGCTGTCCTAAGACTACTGCACAAACAAAAAAATAGGAAATTGCTGAATTCTCATGTCTAAACTTGTGGCTGGTAAGAAAAGCCTGAATTGCACTCCCCAAACAAAGCTTAGAGCCGCCCCCCTCTACCTGGGAGGACTTTCCAAGATCCCCAGGGGATGCCTGAACTACATCTCGGATAGTACCAAGCCTTATATACGCTATGATTTTTCCTATTCATACCAGACCTATGATAACGTTTAATTTGTAAAGGAGGCACAGTGAGATTGCAACAACAAACAATTAAATATTAACCTCCCCTGGGACTGTGGCTGACCGCGTGTAGTGGAAACTTCCAGAAGCAAGACCACGGATAAGGGGACTGCTCTAGCTAGGCTGGCTCTATGCAAATGTTTTCTGATTTGGGCCCTTGAACTATCAGAACAGAGAAATTTGGGTTGTCTGAATTGGGACTGGCCCTGGGGCAGGTGGTGTTTGGCCTGGCTGCTCCTTTTCACAGGAGTGGCCTGGTTTCCTTCTCTTCCGTGTGCCAGGGGCTGGGCTCAGGCCTCTCACCTGATGGCTACTGTGTCAGATGCCACTTGGGGGAACGTTCCTCTCTCCTTACAGCGCTGCTGCTGGAACCCGTCTCCATCTGCGTCAATCTACTCTTCCGGAAAAATTCCCTCTACGAATGCAGTTTCAATCAATCTATAACGACTGAGACTTGCCATAGTTTTTAACCCATTAAAACCAGAAACTCCTTGAACATGAAGGTCTGATTTTATTTGCTTGTGTTTGTTTCATTCACTTTCCTTCTGTGTCTCAGAACACTCAGCGGAGGGCAGTTTCTGTCAATTGAGTGTCCGTCACCCAGTGGAATGAATAGCAAAGATGCTCTTTGCTATTTGTTTCTGATGTTCACTGTCACAAATGGTCACAGCTTCAGGCAAAACATGGGTCAGCTTTGATCCAGCAGAAACAACTCCTCACTCCGGGCAGTGACGACTTCCGAGTAAAACACTACCACTCTGGTTCTATGAAGTTACTGACTCGGAGACCATCAGCAGGAGAAATGTACTATGATTACATAAATAACCAGATGTTATCCTAAAAGATATAAAGAACACGGGAGCCTGATGTCCAGAGAGGGGAGGGAAATAGTTATTTTTGGAAAAAGTCTGTGCAAAGAGTGAATGTGATCTAGAGGAAACACGAGAACCACGTGAAATGGACCATGTAAGAGTTGCGTTCGGAGAAATACAGTAGGGTCTTCACCACGTCGGGATCTGGCCATGTCTGGAAACATTTTTGGTTATTTTTGGCTGTCATGACTGGGAGAGAGGGATTGCAAGCATCTCCCGGGGACCTGGGGATGCGGCTACACATCCCCAGTGAACAGGACAAAGACCCCACAACTAAGAGAGATCAGATCCCAAACGTCAAGAGTGAGGAGGCTGAGAAACCCTGAATTAGTGATGTTCGCCACCCTGCTGTGGGGCTCATGTGTCTGGTCACTCATCAGGAGAGTGGGGTTACCCTTCCCACTTGGGCTGTGTCTGGGGCTCAACAGGAAATAACCAGGCCCAGCTCCCAGCACAGGTGAATGGGGTTGCGTAAAGAAAATGCAGCAGGACAGGGGAAATACGGAAGGCTATTGGTAACTGTGCAATGTGGGGGTGTAGCAGGCCCAGGAACCCCTGCAGAGAAAGACACAAGTCTTGGGTGATAACTGGGGGAGGTGGGGGAAACGTGGGCAACGTGGAAGCAGGGGGGACGCTTGAGAAGGGGCCCTTGAAAGTAGGGTAGGAAGGTAGGAAGGCATGGCCACCCCACAGGGCCGAGTTATACCCATGGACAGAGATGGGCGCTGAGATTGGCATCCAGAAAGTCTGTTGCTGGGTCGCCCAAAACCCAGTTGTGCTTATGGCTTGTGCACAGATCCAGAAGGAAGAAGAGAGGGAAGAGCCAAAATACCAGAAATAAAAGAAAAGAGAAAGACAAAAAGAAAAAGGAGAGGAAAAGCCGAGAGGGAAAAGGAGGCACGCCCACCGGCGCAGGCACCCTGGAAGGCACCAAGGTCATCAGGCAACGGGACGACCAGCGACCAGGGCTTTAGAAGCGTGGGAAGAAAGGTCAATGCTTTCTGCCGGCAGAAGGAAAAACAGTCTTTCCCCTCACTGCCCCAGGTGATTCTGCCCCTCCACACTGCAACAAGGTGGTCTTGTCTGAAGAACTCCCTGGGCTCTGCTGAGCGGGGAACAAGGCCTCTGGTACCTCACGACATGCGAACATTCCAGGGAGGAGAAGGCAAACCACAGAGAAAGCCCCTTCTCAGGGTTTTACACACAATTTATCCCAACTCTGTAAGAAGAACTCATTAGTTACTGATCCTTTATTTTGTGGGGCGTTTTCAGAGACAGTATTTCGATTTTTCGTAACTTGGTGCTGTCTTTACATCATCTCGTGTCTCTGACGATTTATCTCAGAAGCTGTTTCTGAGGTTAAAGATCTCTCAGTAAATTGTCTTCATCAATTTCTGCCTTCTTCTTTCTTTCTTTGTCTCCAAGTGTCTCCCTGGCTAAGTCTGTGTTTTCTTTTTTCCCCTCCCCTCTTTCCCAATTCTTTATTCACTTTTGGAAAACCCACAGGCTGAGTTTGCCGAGACCAGCCTCCATGTCTGACTCTCAAAACGGTTTAGTTAACAGGGAAAGGGGCAGCGAACCTGGGTAAGATGAAGTACACATCATCTTTTACCCACACGGATGGTGTGAAGCTCTTTGACCAGTGTCCACTTCCTGCACTTAGCAGATCTTCCCCAAGCTCTCGGCTCTGGACTCCCATTTGCACAGGGAGCCCTACTTGGGGTCCTTTGTGCATCTGCTTTCTTCTGTGACCCAAAGTGGGATTCACACTGGAAAGGCCCATGCTTATAGAGTAAGGCCATCGCTCTCAGAACAAGACAGAATGATCCTCTGCCCCAGCTGCAAAAAAATGTCCTCAAGATGGTCCAGTATAACTTTCTCAGAGCCAGATTTCCCTGGATGGAGGAATTCTGCTCTCCTTGAGCCCTCCACCCTCTGGAAGCAAGTCGACATGGGGCACAGTCGCTCAGGAAACGCATTGCCAGCCTTAATTAGAAACTTTGCTTTCCTTAGGAACTTGGGGATGTAGATTTTCACATGGAAAGAGCGGGGGTGGGTGGAGGAGAGAGAGAGGGAGAGTTTATAGATATGCTGAGATGAATTAGAAAGAAACATCATTTTTGATATAACGATTTTATTTATCATATATAGTCACTTTATGGAACTAGCTCTAAGATATACTTGGGGGAAATTAAAATGTTATTTTTAAAATTCAGGCTCATATTTTTCCAAACGCTATCACAGCCTAATGATTCGGTATCTTAGCCTAGTGATTAATGGTGCAAATCAGATCTGCTCCTCTATTCTGAATGCTTTTTGGAAACTGTGGTTAATCTTAATTTAATGTTAAAACCTTGAGAATTTACTCAACATATATTTTTGTCTGTTTCTTTAAAGATTTTATTTATTTGAGAGAGCGTTAAAGAGCATGAGAGAGAGAGACAGAGGGAGGGAGAGACTACTGGCGGGCGACAGGGATAGAGGAAGAAGCAGACTCCCTACCGAGCAGGGAGTCTAATGTGGGACTCGAACCCAGCACCCAGAGATCATGACCTGAGCCAAACGCAGATGCTTAACCAACTGAACCACCTAGGCACCCGATATATATTTTGTATCCTGCATTTTTTTCCCTGAATTACAAGGTACCATCAGGAACAGCCTTCGTATTTTTTTTCAATGCCACATGTGACTTTTATTTTAATTTCTTTTTAATGTTCCAGAATTCATTGTTTATGCACCACACCCATATTAAAATGCTTCACGTATAGTCCTTTTAAACGGTGGTGACCATGCATTTCTGCTCCTTACCTTGGACTTGCCCTTACTGTAACAGGCCTTCTTGGTGGCTTCATCACACTCCCACTCCACAGCCTGTAGGAAACACCAAAATGACAGTGACTGTTACAGTTCTGACTGAATCAAAGGGGACAACTAATAAGGCTCTGGTAATCAGATTAGGAGGTGTGGCCACCCCATGGAACCGATGTTTTCATACAAACATAGAATTGACACTCAATTCATGAAATTCACTCATAGGGGCTTCTAATTTTCTTCAAAATCGACTTGCTCCCAAGTATCTGTATTTAAGCAGAAGCAGTGTGATATTTAGACGCCTGTAAGAAAGGCCCATGCAGGGAGTTGATGGCTGTTGTTCTAAGTACTGAAAGCATCCCTTCGGTCACACCGCAGGACAGATCCACAGCGTGCTAAAAAGACAAGCCCTGGACCAAAAACGACGCGAGCACTCAGTGAGACACGTGCATCTTCTGCTTACTGTATGTCGTTCATCAATAGTCAAAGATAATGGAGCGAGGATGAATTTGCACCACCTGACTCCCAACATCTATATGCAAATGGTAAGAAAGAGCTCATGCAAAGAGCACATCTACTACTGTACGCAAGACCGTAATTTTCACACTCGCAGGAGCTCTGACTCAAGAGTGAGGCCACAGCTCGTGAATATGGTTTCCCAAACATTCCAAACCTAACTCGTGGTGACCAAGTTCATGTGCATCCCCTCACATCTGCTGCTGTCTCGCACAGGGCATCTGTGATTGGCTGACATAGTACACAGCGCTGACTTCATGGGAAGAAATGATGCCTACAAATACCAACGATCTGTGACTGTGAATCCCTTCTTGGAACGAATTTAAGAATCTGAACTGTTTATCTTTTGTATTATTGTATGGAATGTGGATTTGTGTTTTAGCTTCCTATTAGAGCTGGAATTCCAAAGACTAGGATTTCTGAAGGACCAGTTAAATCATTTTATCAGAAAAAAAAATTGTTTTTAATTTGTATTTTTTTGAGAGAGGGGGGAAGAGAGAGAGAGAGAAGATGAGCAGGGTGAGGGCTGGGAGGGGCAGAGAGAGAATCTTACGCAGGTTCCAAGCTCAGTGCAGGGCCCAATATGGACATGATCCCACAACCCTAAGATTCTGACCAGAGCCGAAGTCAAGAGATGGACACTGGGGTGCACTGGGGACACCGGGTCGCTCAGTCGGTTAAGCATCTGCCTTCGGCTCAGGTCATGATCCCAGAGTCCTGGGATCGAGCCCCACATTGGGGTCCCTGCTCAGCAGTGGGTCTGCTTCTCCCTCTCCCACTCCCCCTGCTTCTGTGTGTGTGCACTTTCTCTCTGTCAAATAAATAAATAAATCTTAAAAAAAAAAAAAAAAGAGTTGGACACTTAACCGACTGAGCCACACAGGTGCCCCATTATCAGAAAAAACAATTTAAGCAAGGGACAAGTCTTTGCTAATTTGAACGAATGCTAAATAATAAACTAAACTAAGCCAATGATAAGCCACTGTCAAATATTATTAAGGAAAATAATGGCTTCACTCTCACTTCTAGGAAGAAGATATTTTTTAATTCTCCTAAACCTAGGAGAGTAACAAAGTAATCGTGCACCAGAATCTCGTATGACTGTCCTCCGAAGAACGTTACATAATAGACTAAAACACAAAACTCTGCCTCTGTATCTTCCTTGCCAAATATGAGCCCCAAAGAAAGTGTTCTATAGAGAGCCACTGCAGCTTCTTTCAAACAGAAACGATATCCTAACGGCTTTCCCTCGTGTCGACTTAGCGATTTTTGTCAGTATCGACATTTGATGAGAGAATGTGTTAATTCTTTCTGTGATGCCTTCCTGTTCATAATGCTCAATGGCAACAATAAAATCCCAGCTAGTCAACATGTGATGCGAACAAATGACTTGAATTCTGTGCTATGATGACAAATACTTACACGACAAGGGATGACACTTCCCAGGAAGACATAAGGGCTTCACGTGTCGTGGCAGATCTGCGTGTCCCCATAGGACTCACATTAAATAAGCGCATTACTATCGTTCCAGACGGACCTTTCCTTTCCTAGATCTGTTTATAAAACGGACTGTGTTTGTCCGTTTGTACATAAACAGAGATATCCCTATTTCTGCCTTCACTTAAACTCAAAACAGAAATGACACACTACAATACATTCTTTTACAAAGTCAAGGCTATTGCAACTTTGACTTGCTGTCCCCAGGAGGGTTGGATATATAATTACTAGGACAACTACAAAGTAAAAAGCTTTAGATAAAGAGGCATTCATAGGGGCCCTTGGTAATCCAGTAATTTTGTTAAAAGTTAAATATTAATTCTCTCCTCAGTAAATGTAAGACCTGTGAGGAGCATGGTTAGTTCCAGGGTTGCAAGAAAACTTACCAGACATCATCAGAATTGTTCAAATCCTTCTGCCGAAATCACAAACAAATAGCTTCCCCAGTCTGCCTAATGCCCAAGTAGACTGTGTGTTTTCAAGATAATTGAAGGCCAAGGATTGGATAGGAAAGTAATAGAAAAAAGGAGAGTTTTCAAGAATATTTCATTACTTTATCCAGTCTAGCAAGAAAAAGCACCGGCACACACAAGTTTATTAGGCCAAAAGAAAATAGGACAGATCTTACAGATTTTTCTGAAGACAGTTATTAAAAAGAAACAAAGTTACTTCTGAGGCATTTTTATTACAGTATAACCGGCTTTCCAATAATATTCAAATCCAGAATTAATTGAAGACCACGAATGTTCGGCTTTTCTGCTGATTCACTTCCTACTTGAATAGAGGACAGGAGAGACAAGACTTACACCGGGAACGGCAGTCCGTTCCCGCCTATTGTACGGCTGCACAAGTATTACTAGATGTCACGGAATTTATCAAAGAGTGCGGTGGGAAGACAGGTCTTTGGCAGATTGGGCCAAAATAGGGTGTTGATTCCATAGTGTCATTCTGTTCTCACAATCAACTGAACTCGTCCCATTTGACCATTTCCCAACGATGGAGGAACAACACCCTTCTATTAGAGAGAACTCAGAGTATCAGTAGAATCCTTGTGTACCAGAGTTCATTTCTCAAAGTTACTCATCCCACTTGAAATTATATTATGTACTAACCTGGTCATAACTTTCTTTATTCCACAAGAATTGTTCTAATAAATTAAACTTCTCTTAACCCAGTCGTCTCACTGTCTTCTCACAGGAGAGTCTTGTTACTCTTTCATGCATCATAATTCTGGAACAAATCCCACTACTGATTTGTGAAGCCATCTTTCCAGTTGACTTTGTTTTAAGACACTTTTCCATCTACACAAACCTGTCTTTATGACAGTTGAAACACATGCAACGGCATGCACGCGCTACAACCCGGATCTCAGGACAACACGCGTGATCTTATTTCCTGAATCTCTGTGGGTTTTTTTTTTTTTATCATCTCTTGTCTTTCTCTATTGCACAATAGCACCTCAGAGAAGAAAAAAAAAACTGAATTCCCTATTCCATTCTGCATTTAATCTTCATTGTGTTTTTGGCAGCAGACACGCAGCAGTGAGAGTGCAGTTATCTGGATATCTAGGCTATACACAGTAGACGAGGAGTATGGAGCATCTACATCTTAAAAGACAAGAAGATTTCTGTTTGCAGAATCTTTTTTGTTTGTTTGTTTGGTCTGTAAATATATGCCAATAACATCTGTGCTCTTCAACGACCTACAGAAGCTTTGATTTATGCATTTGCATTCATTCTCTCTCTCATGTCATACGTGGTTACAAAGCAGCCACGTACCAAGTGCAAGGCAGTGTGTGTTAGGTAATTCTGATGGAGGAGAAACAGACATGGGCGATATTTGCATACATCAGACATTAGTAAGTGTCTTCCATCAGTCTGGACGACACCTTGCTAACTCTGAGAACTTCACCATGGTCATTTCCATTGTTCCAATAGCCATGCTCATTTCAGATCCGGAGATAACCTGGAACTTACGACATCATCAACTTTCCAGAAGCCACAGTGCTACAGACAGACGAAAAAGGAAATGGAGTACGTCTACAGAATATCATCTGATCCCCACAGGAGCTCTGGGATGGAAGGAAACACGACACAGTTCATCCCTCCCCATCACACACACACACACATATGCTCAAGTTACGATAAACGGAGCTCCGATCTCGGGAGTAAATCAAAAGTTGGAAAGAAAAAAGACTGGCTCTTTCTATGTACGTGTTACATACATAAAAATCCACAGTTCTCCGAAGTGTATAAACAAAGCTGTGTATTATCACATTCCGCAGTGAGAGAAGTTAATTAGACAGGGACCAGCAAAGGCAGATACTTTTCATAAAAATGAAGAGAACAACATTCTAGGCAGATGGGCCACTACTCTTTCAGCAGATGGCTTTGCTAATTAGATACTGGCAAAAGATAACATTAAAAAAAACTAGTTTAATTACACAGTGCCAAAAATTAACAACCACCTGAGGGCTTTTTTTTATATACATTGCATTCATATTCTCATGTCATGTATTTCTGTGAAATGCCGGAGAATATTAAATCGTGACAGCAACCGTAAACACATTGCCAGGCAATGTGAGACCATATCCTTGTTCAAAACAGAGGCAAAACACAAATAAGTTGGAACTTGAAATAACTTGATCTTTATGCAACTTTAACAGGTGCTAATCCAGTTACCCTTATGTAGAGACATGTCTGAGAAGTACCATTAGTGGCCACACATGACAGGTTCACAACACAGCGAATCTGAGACGGAATGGTGTCCGTTGAAAGACACAAAGGGATGGAGAGTTTAGTCATTTGGGAAGGATTCGTTCCACATTCCTCTGCCTTTACTCCCTAGCGTCTACTGGAAATTTGCTTTCAACATCAATTTGCGGCACATTTGTTTTTGTGTCCACAGCAAATACATAAGTCCTCTCCGCTCTTACGGGTGGCCTCCGAATCAGAGAACTGTAAGGGGGCAGCAGTCCTATTACTCAACGACTAGTTTTTGATTCTCGTGACACTAACATCATCCAAAATTACAGATACAGCTTACTTTGGAAACACCATAAAAAATGTGTTACTGCCATTTTTAAAATCCTTATATGAAAGCCCAAGATCTTGTTCCAAATCAGGTTTATTTTCGATAGCTGCACAGTGGAGTTCCCAACCTGTTAAATGCTTACTGGGCCTGTTGTTTTTCGGTGGGTCTTTTTAAGATTTTATTTATTTCAGAGACAGAGCACGAGCAGGGGGGATGAGCAGAGGGAGAGGGACAAGCAGACTCGGCACTGAGCACAGAGCCCAACATGGGGCCCAATCCCACAACCCTGAGATCAAGACACCAACAGTCGAACATTTACCTGACTGAGCCATCCAGGAGCTCTCGCTGGATCTTGTTAAATTGAGGGTTGTTCTTTAATTGAGTAGACAGTATATTAGCTTCCTAGGGCTGTCATGACAAAGTAGCATAGACTAGGGGCTTTAAACAATAGAAACTTATTCCCTTGCAGTTTCCAAGGCTAGAAGTCTGCAATCGAAGTGCCAGCAGGGTTGGTCCTTCTGGAGTCCCAGAAGAGAGTCTGCTCCCTGCCCGTCTTCCAGCCTCTGGTAGAGGCTAGCAGCCCTGCTGTTGGTTGCAGGATTTCCGGAAGCCTCACTCCAGCCTCTGCCTCTTTGTCCAAATGTTGTCTTCTTACAAAAACACTGGTCTTTGATTAAGGTCCACCCCACTCTAAGAAAATTTCCTGCAGCTCATTACATATGCAAACCCCCTACCTCTAGATACGGTCACCTTCTGAGGATCTGGGAGGACATGAACTTTGGAAGGACACCATTCACCCCAGTCCAAGACAGTGTGACATAAAAGTGACATAAAAGTCTGAGATTGACAACTGCTAGTACATAAATGAGGGTCCTTGCTTTGCTAGAAATCAGCCGCCAAATCTCAGGCAAAATACTGATAACAATTTACGAAACTCTCATTGTGCAGACCACAGAGCTGGTTGCTTTGTATACATTTTCTAAGTTCGGTCTCTCTATAATTTTACATGGGAGATAAATCACCATAATATTCTGGAAGGGAATATCGGCTAAATAATGTACCATAAAGCCCCAAAAAGAGTAAGTGGGACATCAGTATCTGAATTTGGATTGAAGCCTTTGCTCTAAACCACTGTCTTCTGACCCACAGAAATCACATGGTTTTCGTCTTTCTCTGGCGTATTTTTCTTAGCGTAATACATTCTAGTTCTAGCCACATCATTGCGAATGGCAAGATTTCATTCCTTTTGATGGCTGCGTAGTTATATATATATACATATATATATATATATAGAGAGAGAGAGAGAGAGATAGATATTCTTTACCCATTCATCAGTCAGTGAACATTTGTGCAATCCCCACACTTTGGCCGTTGTTGAAAATGCCACTACCCACTTTGAATCTGTGTGTTTTTTCTGTTTGGGTAAATACCTAGTAGTTCAACTGCCTGGCTGTAGCGTAGTTCTGGTTTTAGTGTTGTGAGGAATCTCCATGCTCTTTTCCAGAGCCAGCTGCACAGTTTACACCAGCAGCAATTCAAGAGGGTTCCCCTTTCTCCACATCCTCACCAGCATCTGCTGTCCCTTGTGTTGTTAATTTTAGCCATTCGGACTGGTGTGAGGTGGCATTTCACGGTGGGTTTGAGTCACATCTCCCTGATGATGAGTAGATGCTGAGCATCTGTTCATGGGGGGTCTGTTGGCCAGCTAGAGGTCTTCTTTGGAAAAGTGTCTGCTCATGTCTTCTGTGCATTTCTTACCTGGGTTGTTTTTTTGGGTGTTGGGTCTGATAAGTTCTAAAATCTAAAATAGATTTTAGACACCAACCCTTTATCAGATGTGACCGTGGCAAATATCCTCTCCCATTCCATAGGCTGCCTTTTGGTTTTGCGGACTGCTCTCCTCACTGTGTAGAAGCTTTTGATCTTGATGGAGTTCCAACAGTTCATTTTTGGTTTTGTTTCCCTTGCCTCTGTCTAGTAAGAGTTGCTAAGATCGAGCTCATGTCTCTAATTCCTCCGCACAACCTCATAGGAAAGAAAGTAAAAGTGGCCTTTACCAAAGTCATGCTTTATAAATGCGAGATTATAGCAGTAAATCATTAGTAAAATGTAAGAACAAATGACCACTGAATCATAGCACTCAGTATCTAATTACTTCTGTATTTTGTTTTGGTTGTCTACTTTTGAAATAATAGTGATTTATACGAATTAGTCAGTAAAAAATAAGGCCACCTTGGAAGCCCAGTTAATGTGGAGTATATTCTGAATAAAAGCAGTCACTTTATTCTATGTTCTACAATAAACCAAGTAATCCAGGTAATGTTATAATAAAAGTTAATTTACTGAGGGTTTTCAGTGCTTAAACATTTTGCATATTATATATATTAATGCAATGATTTTTAAACAGTAGACTGAAAAAATATGTAATGTAGAAAACCCCTAAGCACCTCTGGAACCCTGGGGTTCCAGGAGGCGTATTTAACGTATTTGGTTTAAAGGTCCCAGGCACCTCTGATACCCAATTTAAATGCTTAGAATGGCCCTGAGGAGGCAGAAAAACAAAGTCATGGAGGACAAGTTCTAATAAGCCAACTCCTGAACACGGATGAGCCCCACTGGGATGAACTGGGGAAAAAAGTACCTTAGGAATAAGCCTAATGTCCAAAGATGCTATAAAATATGGTATAGTATTTTAAATTATGATAGACCCTGAGGCAGCAAACAATTGTTAACTTCAAAAATGGTGTTATTACTGGGTGTGGTGCATAAACAATGAATTCTGGAACACTGAGAAGAAATAAAATAAAATGAAAAAAAAAATGGTACTATTAACTAAAATGGGACTGGAAGGTACACCTAGTACCAAAAGCTGCTTTGGGTTTCAAAAAAATTATTTTGATAAATCCAAGTGGGACTGATTTAAAAAAATGGCATCCTGTACAATTTGTCAGCCTAACCATAGTGGGAAAAAAATCCAATTACTAAAGAACTATTTTTATACTGAAATTTCCTGAGGTATTAGTACATAAGAAACTCAATTCAAAGTCAATCAAGCATGGGATAAAGGTTGCCATTAGAGTGAACTGACTTCTCAAGGACTTGCATTTTTTAAGTTTCCAGTTTTGGTGGGAAAACTGTTGCTTCTAACATATTTTCTCTCTGTATGTTTTTCGAAAACATACATCATAGAGATGATGCCATTCAAATACCAAAATATCTGTAGTGCTCAACAGAAATTGTAACGCTTGCTAGACATTAAATAGATACAGCACAATCAAATTAAAATTAGACATTTATTCCATACATGGAGAGAGGTGCCCCAAAGGGAACGAGCTGATTATAGAAAGTCATGAAAACCGTCAGACCCTCCTGAACTTCGTAACACCATTTGAAGACTTATTTGACAACGACGTGAGGCCTTGCAAAATATAAATTAAAAAAAAAAAAGAAAAAGCATGAGCAAGACATTGACATGGGATGATTTGTAAGACACAGACCAGCTCTAGGGACAACTTGGTATAATGAAGGCTGTCCTGGAAATGTCTTTGCAAGGATAACTTTGTAGCATGGCTTGGACCAACGCATTCCTACACAGAGCACTTGACAACTGGCCATCATTCTCGAGCCTTTGGGAAAAGTGGAGAGACAATTGTGGCCTAAATATAAGAATGAGCGCCCCAGCTCTAGAATGAGATTTCACTTGGAAATAGAGTCAAGGTTCAAAGGGCACTTATCACACAAGCAATATGAAGGACCAAGGTCTCTATTCTGAGACAACATGAAACAGATGGAGAAGAAGATTCCAGCAACCGAAGCATGAATGTGAATGAAAACACAGAGACACGATAATTTTTATACACCTTGCCTACCACTTGTGACTTTTTGTGTGTCTGGGTTCACTTGCTGGAACTCTAAGTTCACCTACGTTGGTCATCGGTTTGGGTCTCATTATTGTATACTTGGCTGAATCCTAATGAAGACGTTCTACATAAACTGTCAGCTTAAGAGGCAATACAGATTTAACTCGATGAGTATTTGTTTTTAGTTTTATCCAGCGATATTTTCTGTTTTTTTCTGAAACTGGCTTCATGAAAACAAACAACACCTCCTACCTGATTACTTTTTTCTGCAGTTCGGAGTTAAGATGTGTGCACTGATTCACTGGGGTGCATAGAAAGGCCAGATTATAGACGCTTACTGAGGAATTATTTTATCACCACTGCGCCAAGCACTCAGAATTTATTTATTATTCACATTATAAATGCTTGTTTCCTGAGATGCATGCTACCACCATCAAGAAGGTCCTTACTCCCAGATTCCGAACATATTG
The DNA here is from genome assembly GCF_922984935.1 of Meles meles. Taxonomy (NCBI): domain Eukaryota; kingdom Metazoa; phylum Chordata; class Mammalia; order Carnivora; family Mustelidae; genus Meles; species Meles meles. Next base: position 177,263,887 of record NC_060068.1, on the reverse strand, counting down.
ATCCATTTGCCAAATCTCAGGATATATTGAAAACCCTTTTTATGAGCCTTATTCAGCAGCATTTCCATAAATTTTCGTTTGGAGCTGAGATAAATGAACATGAAAATGTGTTTCCTGGTGTACATCTGGGAAGTTACACTTCCTTCTTCTTTTAAATAAACTGTGAAACAGGATGATACACTTCTGTCCAAGAAACATTATTTATAATGTGATCACAACGTCAAATGAGAACTTAATGAACATTACTGATATATTCATTTCCTAGTTAATATTTTAACATTCTCATAATTTTACAAATATCTGCTAGAACTTATTAAATCAAATAATTTAGCAGTAAGCTGTACTTTGTGAGTATGCCATTTATTTCCTCAAACATTTGTCTCTCTTCTGTAGTATAATCAGTTCACTAATGAGAGGAAAGTCCTAAAATATTACACAACTATTACTAAAACCTTAGATGAGAAAGAGTTCTATCCAGGAAAGAAGTCCAGAAGTGTTTCAAGTTTGAGAATAAGACATAGATTTTTTTTTTCAAGATTTTATTTATTTCTTTGAGACCGAGAGAGTGTGCGTATGTGCGGTGCAAGAGGCAGAGGAAGAGAGAGAGAACCTTCAGCAGATTCTACACCGAGCACAGAGCCTGATGCTGGACTCGGTCTCACGATCCTAAGATCATGACCGGCACCAAAATCAAGAATCCGGTGCTTAACTGCCTAAGCCACCCAGGTACCAAAAGCAGGTGGTTTTTTGATATATGTAATGTCTAGGATATTTTGTTTGAAAATGGAAATTTTTTGGTGTAATTTTACAACAAACTCCGGTGAACATCACTCACCTTGCCCCCTCCCCTTTTCGTCCATTCTCAGTAGCATCTTTGCTATCTGACCAGTGGGAGTTGTCAATTCATTGCCAAACGCTGTAATTTCGCCCAACTTCCTATGCAGGAACTGAGCCGTATGGCTCTGGCGGGGCCCAGAGACACATCGTGTCAGAGTGAGACACTGTGGTCAATGGAATAAGGGTCCCCCCAAAGTTAGCCGCACGCATCCCATTTCCTGGAACCTGCGAATATTCCCTTGCATGGGAAAGAAGGCAGGGACTGGAGAGGGAAAGTTCTTGCCGGGCTGGCACGCAGCTCAGGACAGGACGAACCAGGCCCCTGAGTCCAGAGCCTCTCGTGAGCCAAGAAAAGCCATGAGGCAGATGGTAAGCAAGACGCCAGCACACGGAGGTGAGTAAGTGAGAAAGACTTCTGGGGTGTGCTAGCGCCCGGGATGGAGGGCGGCGGGCCAACAAGAGACTGGTGCGAGGCGGAGTGGCAGGCCACCAGCAGGCAGACGTGGGAGGCTGAGAGAAGCAAGGACAACAGGATGACCGCGGAGGGAAGGGGGAACCCACTCTTCAGTGGGAAGAGCACCAGGTGCTGAAAATGTAGATATTGAGGTGTGGGGAATGCCACACGCCCGACCTGACCAATGGGTGGACATCAGTAGCCCAAGTCTTTCTCATCTGTACTGGGAAACACATTCCCACCCACTCCTTTGGTTGGACCGGGCGCCAGGCACGATTCCGGACTGCTTTCTTTCCAGCCCTCTAAGTAACTTTACTCCTAGAAAAATAAGACTACCTTTACCATGCTGGTTGAAGAAAAATATAACAGGATAATAAATCTATTTCCCAAATAGCAAAGTCGTTGACCAAAAAGAAAAAAAAAAAACAAAACCCACACAGATTCATAGGCTATCTGGATCACTACACTTTTGATCAAATACACTTTCAGTTCATTGGTCATAAATTCTGGTTTTTCAAAACTAACTGCAAAAAACAAAAACAAAAACATAAGCAAAAACAAGGAAGCAAACCATATCAATCACATGAAAGGTATGGCTAACATTAGGAAAATTCATGCTAGTTTAGCTCAGGAACTTCACCTTTATTTTATTTTTTTATTTTATTTTATTTTATTTATATTTTTTATTTGTTTATTTTCAGCATAACAGTATTCATTGTTTTTTGCACCACACCCAGTGCTCCGTGCAGTAGGTGCCCTCCCTATTGCCCACCACCTGGTTCCTCAACCTCCCACCCCGACCACCCCCCCCGCCCCTTCAAAACCCTCTGGTTGTTTTTCAGAGTCCATAGTCTCTCATGGTTCATCTCCCCTTCCAGTTTCCCTCAACTCCCTCTCCTCTCCATCTCCCCATGTCCACCCTGTTCTTTGTTATGCTCCACAAATAAGTGAGACCATATGATACTTGGCTCTCTCTGCTTGACTTATTTCGCTCAGCATAATCTCTTCCAGTCCCGTCCATGTTGCTACAAAAGTTGGGTATTCATCCTTTCTGATGGAGGCATAATACTCCATTGTGTATATGGACCACATCTTCCTTATCCATTCATCCGTTGAAGGGCATCTTGGTTCTTTCCACAGTTTGGCGACCTTGGCCATTGCTGCAATAAACATTGGGGTACAGATGACTCTTCTTTTCACTACAACTGTATCTTTGGGGTAAATACCCAGCAGTGCAATTGCAGGGTCATAGGGAAGCTCTATTCTTAATTTCTTCAGGAATCTCCACACTGTTCTCCAAAGTGGCTGCACTAACTTGCATTCCCACCAACAGTGTAAGAGGGTTCCCCTTTCTCCACATCCTCTCCAACACACGTTGTTTCCTATCTTGCTAATTTTGGCCATTCTAACTGGTGTCAGGTGGTATCTCAATGTGGTTTTAATTTGTATCTCCCTGATGGCTAGTGATGATGAACATTTTTTCATGTGTCTGATAGCCATTTGTATGTCTTCATTGGAAAAGTGTCTGTTCATGTCTTCTGCCCATTTTTTGATATGATTATCTGTTTTGTGTGTGTTGAGTTTGAGGAGTTCTTTATAGATCCTGGATATCAACCTTTTGTCTGTACTGTCATTTGCAAGTATCTTCTCCCATTCCGTGGGTTGCCTCTTTGTTTTGTTGACTGTTTCCTTTGCTGTGCAGAAGCTTTTGATCTTGATGAAGTCCCAAAAGTTCATTTTCGCTTTTGTTTCCTTTGCCTTTGGAGACATATCTTGAAAGAATTTGCTGTGGCTGATATCGAAGAGGTTACTGCCTATGTTCTCCTCTAATATTCTGATGGATTCCTGTCTCACGTTGAGGTCTTTTATCCATTTCGAGTTTATCTTTGTGTACGGTGTAAGAGAATGGTCGAGTTTCATTCTTCTACATATCGCTGTCCAGTTTTCCCAGCACCATTTATTGAAGAGACTGTCTTTTTTCCATTGTATGTTTTTTCCTGTTTTGTCAAAGATTATTTCACCATAGAGTTGAGGGTCCATATCTGGGCTCTCCACTCTGAGGAACTTCACCTTTAAAGTCAAATGATCATGACTTACTGGCTTGAATTCCCTGTCCTGAGTCAAGCCCATGTGATTAAGTAAAGAAAAGAAATGCAAAATTAGGGAAAACATAACCTTTGACATACAGGACATTTAGTAAAGCTAAAGAAGTCGAAATTTATAAGTGGAAGAAAACAAGAAAAATGAAAAGAAGAAAAATTAAGTTTTTTCGCATCTGTTAGGCTTACATTTCTCTTCGATTTTTCACACATGTGGAAAATTCAGAAAGAGGTATGCTAATAAAAAGCTAATATTTATTCTGCTTTCAGACTAGCCAAATTCAGGCTTAATGCTAAAGTTTCAGGTAGACTTGGGTCTCATAATTCTCAGTATCAACAGAGGAAATTTCATGCTATTTTTCAGGACCACTTTGGGTCCATGATTTTTCAAGTGTTGACTGAGTTCCAGGAGACCCAACAGATAAGCCTATGCTGTAGACAGTTCTGGCTCAATCCGGAGCTGACACGATGTTTCATGCATAACAGGTACACAGAAGAGCAAGGCAACAGCAGAAACCAGAAATCAGACAATGCAGGACTGTAAAATATCCTGCAGGAGCACCAGCCAGTTACGTCTGGGAAAGTATCCCAGAGCTCCTGATGGGGATGCTGTCTACTAACTTCTGCCCAGCACTACACACGTTCTCCTCCCAAAAGCCGTGAGAAACAGGCACTACAATCAGATTCACCCACACAGCGGGTGGCAGGGGAGAGACTGACCCAATGTCCCCAAGCTATTAAGTGATGGCGCAGGATTTGAACTCAGGTCATCTGGCTTCAGCATCCGTTGTGTTAGCCATGTGTTTTGGCCCCATCTATCAGTGAGCAGGGCGCCAGGACCTCCCAGACTCCTAATTCCTTCCTGCCTCACCAGGGTCCTTTTGAAAGACTGACTTGGCTTGCTTTGAACTTGTCAGAGGAAATAAAAATATGTTGCTAATGGGAAAAGACCTTGGAGGGAAAAGAGAAATAAAATGGTTTGTTTGAACAGATGATGCCTCTTCACCTTGTGATTACAGAGATTTCTGACAAGACCCTTAACGTCTTCAATGTTGATTCCATATGATCTCATTTCGGCCGGCAAGCCCTCCCACCCTGCGTTCTGAAAGGGCCCTCAAAACACAAAAACAAATTTAACGGACAGTAGCCTATCACTCTGCAATTCTGTGGAATTATCCAAACCCACAGGGAACACTATGGAAGGCAAGACAAAGAGCAGAGATGAGCCATCAGGGTGTAACAATCCCATCTGGGGTAAAGATACTGAACCACATACAGATAATTCACACTGGGTTATATTCCCAAAGTCGGTTTATGTACTAGATTTGGGAGAATAAAGGAACACTATCCCAGAGGAAACCGTGCGAGTTGAGGAGCACCACAGTCAACAGAGCCCAGTGTCCTGGATACGGCATGAAGGACCCACACATCATGAAGGCATGGCCAAGGGAACACACTTGAACTTCCAGTCCGAGAGTCTAAGGTTCCATGTCCCTCCCATCCCAGTGAAAGGAGGGTCCTTACCCCACACACATGTAACATGGAGGTCAACCCTTTTATCTCACAGCACAGAGCAGGGGACCTCTGAGGAAGTGTGACCACTGGCACCACCAGACCCCGGAAAGACGAGAACAAGGAGCAGTGTGGGACCTGATGTACTCCTGGCTTCTTAGCCTCGGTGGGAACTAGCCTACCTTTTCCCCAGTCTCTGTTCCGTGACCCTGAACAGTCTCACAATCCCCACTGCTGTCCTCTTACTGGAGGACACAGCCTTTTGGAATCTCCCTAAATAGTCCCAAGGCTGCCAATAGGACCGTTATTAAAGAGGGAAGCCAAAGCCATCACACAGGCTGTGGAGAAGCACTGTGCTTCCCGTGCAGTGTTTTCTAGAACAGCCATACCTAAGAGCGCTGTTATCTCTGAGACAACTCATGCTGAGTTCTCCTCACTTCCTAATGCCTATAGTTCTGATGAGGCTGATATCAAGAGAAGTAGATTTTTCTTCTTTGTGTGTCCAAATAAGATAACGTTTCCCCCTACACATCCATATATGTGCTCCCAAGGGCAACTGGTTTAATGGATTACGGTGATGGATAATTAGGTCTCAATTATTTTCTCAGGATTATTGCAGTGGTGAAAATCAAACCACATACACGTACATCCAAATAACAAATATAAAATATTTAATTGCTTTTTAATTGAGAAATGATTCCTCGTTTTAAGCACGATCTCTGTCCCAGTGTGTTCATATTCAAAGACCTTCTCAGTCTATTTATAACTATTTTGATTGGTTTACCTTCTATGGCATTTTGACAAATGTCATTCGTAATTAGTTAGATTTGTGTTCATACTAACACATAATCTGGGTGATTCGGCTGACACATAATGTTTAATTACCCAATTTTAATTCAATCTATTTTTTAAAAAATGGATGCAGCAAGTCCACAAGTGACCTACAGAATCTCAGAATCTCACCTTTTGTAGGCATCAGACTCTGAGCGTTTCCAAAAGATTTCATCCCTAAGGCTTCTCTGCCAATATTTGCTTTTCCTTTGAATGATGATGAGTCCCAGGAAAAAGAAACTCATAGCTTAGGGAATAGCTTCTACATTCCCTTCACATCAATGACAAACAAAAATACAACTGCATAATAATCCTAAGGCAACAGTAAACTTTTTCCTCCAATGTGTAAAAACACAAAGGAGGGTCATCAAGGTTTGTCTGAGTTTAATATTAGTAAACTCACCATATGTGACATATGGACAGAAACTCTATGCCACACTTATGTAATCATTTTTTTAAAGGTCTATTTATTTTTTTTTTAAGTTTTTACTTATTTATTTGAGAGAGAGTGAGAGAGCTCACGAGCAGGGGCAGAGGGAAAGGGAGAAGCAGACTTCTCCGCAGAGCAGGGAGCCTGACGCTGGTCTCGACCATGACCTGAACTGAAGGCAGGTGCTTAACCAACTGAGTCACCCAGGTACCCCTAAAGATTTATTTATTTATCTGAGAGAGAGAGAGAGAAAGAGAGAGAGAAAACATGCAAGCAAACGGTGAAGAGGGGCAGAGGGAATTTTCAGGCAGACTCCTCACAAGACCCGAGCCAAAACCAGAAGTCAGATGTTTAACTGATTGAGCCATTCGGGTGCCCCATCATCATTTTAATTGGTTCTATGCCAAGGAGACACTCCAAAACAGGGGATGCTAATGATCCAGTATATTTCTATGTCATCTGCCTTAACTTGTAAACATATTCAACTAATATTTACTGAGCACCTATTACGTAAATGAATGTGGGTTACACGATTCTTCCTAAAGCCTCCCACACTTTAGAAATTCTCAGCATAACAGAGATGAGAGAAAAGGAAGGAAGTAATTATAATACCATTCGGGATATAAAAGCATGTAGCATGAGAACATCAAGAAGCGAACACCCTGGGTAGCAAAGACGGAAAGCCACGCGGACACTCAGCCGGGCTTCCATGTGAACCAGGATGGAGGAGAAACCAGAGCTCCTCTGGGCAGATGAAAGGGGCACATGCCTGCTGGACACGGTAGCCACACGTGTAAGGTCTGTGAGGAGGGAAAAGGCATCCCACGTTCAGGGACCTGTAGGAGACGTGTCTGCTGAAGCCCACAAGGAAGGGCGGGGATTAGCGGACTTTGGAGCTGAAAAGGGAGAGGAGGACATCGCCTCCTAGGTGATGGGGTTTGAAAACGGGACTTTTTACATTTAGCATTTTAAGCCTTGAGGTAACATGGCAGTTTAGCTACATTAATACATTAACCATAGTTATTGGCGGGGGAAACTGAGGCACGGGCATGATAAACAACTGCTCAAGGTCAGACAGCATGTGAAGGATCTAAGATTGAACCACGAACACATACGCAGCTTAAAAAAGAGGAAAAAAATGCCTGAGGGGAAAGGATTAAACGAAGGAGAAAATAAACAGTTCATGAAAGAAGGAGACCTAGCTGAAGCCCAGTGAGGAGAAAGCAAGGACACCAAATTCCAGCAGCCCGGATCTGGCAGAACCAGTGGCAGAAACGAGCAGGAAGCACAGGTGCAGGGACAGGCTGGGACAGACTCTCCCGAAGGCTGCACGCGCTCTGGGCAGAAGGTCTCAAGTTTGTTTTCTGAAGTCAGTTGGAGACGCTCCACTCCAACGGTGCTGGTGGTGTGAGAAAGTATTCTCTCACCCCGGGGAGAAGCTGGCTTGGAGGAAAACACAAAGCCTGGTTTCTCTTGACCCTTAGAGTCATCTCTGTCTGGAAACAAAGGGCACGTGGTGACATGAGTGGGGCTCACGGGGTGTAGGTTGGCTTCGTCGTGCTCTTTTTGGGGAAGGCAATGGAACACGAGGTCACAACAGCTCAGCCATCAGCCTGCCTTACCGAGAGCTGGCTGACCTTCAGGGTTGGAGCCCAGGGGCTGGCTGTGTGATGGGTATGATGAAGGGTACCCCAAGACCCTTACATGAAATGCTGTTGTGTAGAGGGATGATTTGCTCTAACACACAGACACGTGGCTTGAGCACCGTGCCACTGAGGTCAAGAACATTCTGTAGCTGTTTCTCTGGGACAACAGAGTGCAATGTCTATCACACCACTAGACTTATCCAAGCATTTTGTCCTCAAAAGTACTAGAGAGTTGACTTCTTCTTCCCTCTAGAACCACTTTCTTCCCAATGTCGGAAGCCTACAATGGCCAGGTTTTCTTTTTCACTCACTAGCTGCTCCTTCTCAGTCTCCTTACCAGTCTCCCTCTGCTAGGTCTTCCCCAAAGGTGGCATCCCTCTGGCATCTGCCTGAGACTCCCGTGATTCTTCTCAATCCTTCCTCCTTGGGGAGTATCACCTGGTCCTGTCAGGGTAAAAACCACCCATATATGTTGTACCTCCATTCCTGTTCATTGCCAACAATTCGTCCTTCTCTCTTCTGGACACATCCCTCAGGCATCTCATGGTACCCAGATCACCACAGACGATGCCTCTCAGCATGCTCCAGCCTGCCTTTCCCCCACATTCTGGTCCTATCATCACTCACTCAGGCAAGAAATAGGCAAGCTATCCTCGATTCCCCTCATTTACTCACTGTCAACAAGCAATCCACCAGCAAACTCTCTTGACGGTAACAAACCACAAAAATCCCAAATCCATCCATTTCTCTACCAGTATCTCCTGACTGAACTACTGCAACCATCTCCGAATCGGTGTTCTTGGAGTCTTCCTCCATCACAACCATTTCTCTACACCTCAACCAACGTACCTTTCCAACACGAATATTAGATCGCATCTCGCGTCTTCCACAGGCTTGGCATTGCGCTTAAAATCTAGGGTCCTCAGCCTTGCTCATAAAGGTCATGAGATCTTGTCCCCAATTCTCAGACCATGTGTAATCTCATCCCTTTGCCCCTTGACGACTATGATCCAGCAACTCTAAACTTCTTTATATTCTTTTAGCCTGCCAAGGTCATTCCATCTTCCGGACATTTGGATTTCCCGGTCTCCCTCTCCAGAAGTCTCTTCCTCTCATCTCCACCCCATGTCTCATTGCTCATATGTTAATTCACCCTTTTCACCCTAAAGGTGGGCTGGTGGTGCCCACCTAACATACAGGCGCTCTAATGATACAGTCCACTAGATTATTGCATTTGTATTCTTGGCAGCAGACCGATCATATTCTAACCCTCTCATTAACTATTAATTGACTACATGTTCGTTTCCAACTATAATCAAACTTCTAAGAGGAGAAAGTTCCTCTGGTCACCAGTTTACGTCCTGCCCTTGGAAGTTGACCGCCACAAAGGACATTCTAATTAAATATGTGTTGAAAGAAGTCATGATCTAGAAGTTCAGAAAGGCACAACGACTTTGCTTTAGGAACTTTCTGAGCAGACGGCAACAGTTTCAAGGTGAAGGAAAACTTCACCACAGTTTTTAAGACCATGGGGTCCAAGAGGAGTGAAATTTAGGAGAACCACTTTGCATTTCTGAAACTGAATCTTTGCATCCATACAATGGGAAAAATAATCCTTGTGCTTTGTTTCCTAAAACTGTTGTGAGATACAGAAAGATAGATGTGGAAACTCTCTGTAAATTCTAGGGCAAAATAAGCCAGTAGGAAGAGTTGGGCTTGGAGACTTCGGTCTTCCTCAGGAACCGGAAAGCTCATTTCTTACCATTGATGGACTTGCTGACCCAGTAGGTGTGTGAGGAATAAGCTGGGTGGTAAAGTCAACACCTGGCCCCAAGAGTTTTGCATCTGGCAGCAATCCAGAGAATGACTCCTCCACCGGGTAAGAAACACAGAGAAAACTCCTTCCTCACCATCTCAGCACAGGAGCCTACACTGAAGACCTTCAGGCTGCCCCGTGGATGAAAATCAGGTCACCCTTTACTTCCATAGGACACATGGCTCATGTACTGTCACACCGGAGAGAAGGCCACAAAACTATTCGGAGGGGGGAAAGTAAAGCTTAGCACACCTGGCAAACAAACTTCATATTTCATATGCATGTTTCATACATACATGTGTAATTTCATACACACACAATCTTTTTTCATACCAAATTAAATTTCACTTCAAGTCAGTCAAATGAAATCACAGCTTCTGTATTATACCTGGAAACGGCCATCAAAACGCCCAGCTCCATCACAAAACATGTGGTTGGTATTATGGATGGAGACTGCAGGGCCCTAAAAAATTAATTATCATCTCTCCCTGCAGCAGATGAGGCCAGCGAACACTGTTCAGAATAAATGAAGCCCCCTAGCCTCTCCTTCTCACCACTTGACTCCTAAGGCATCTCTCGTGATTCTGAACCCAAGCCAGGTCAGCCTGGCATCTCGGTGCTGGTCATGACTTCGAGATGTTCCCCAGGGGCAAGGTCAAGGGGCACAAATGGGATGGGTCAGCAAGGTTCATGCATGGGTTACATAAAAAGAGTGAGCAGAGAGGGGCTGGCCTCTGGACAGCTCTGCACACAGACTCCGAGGACCGCAGGAAGCAGGAAGAAGTGCGGTCAAAGGTCAGGGTGGTCACGGTGATATGACTGAGCCCGAAGACCAGCGGCCTGCACCCAGAGCAAAACCCAGAGGTCTGCACCTGCTGGATGCTCATTTAGACTGAATACTGGAAAATGGCTGAGGAGGAGCCCTGGGGAGACGAGCTGTCAGATGTCATGATGAAAAAACAAAATAGAAATATTCATGCTGATTTGGAAAGAATCTCCAGAGAAGTTCCAAGTCTAACCTCTTCCCTTCAACTGCCTTCTCAAATGCTAGTCTGAGGCATAATTCTACAGATTCATTTGAGTTCTTCAATTAGAAGCCTCAGTGAAGTAAAATTCTCCTGTGCAATGAAAACCCTGACTATTGGGTCAAAAATGTATTGATCAAACCTGCTCAGTCTCGGGCACGCTGTTCGGTGACCTAATGAAAATAGAGAGTCGAGCTGGCAGGCCGCTGATCCAGAAGGGGACATGGTGGTCTGGCTATCAGTCTGTCTTCTCCACTTGGAGACTTAAAGGCAAAGTCACAGGTCCCTCTCTCCTCCTTTGTAAAACCATGAAAGTCCTGTTCTCCAGCCATCCTTGGGTTTATCTAGGGGCAGGGAGAGCTGGGCTGAATCCTGGCTACTACATGATTTAGACGAATCTTTGTCTTTCTCTCATTCTCATCATTCCTCATTGCTTAATAGATATATAATAAATACCAAGAGCCTCGAAGGGCCATGGCGAATATGAAGGAGAATTTTGAAATGGCCTTGAATATACATCCTGCACACAGTAAGCCTGCAAACTGTTAACTGTTTAATGATTTCAATTATTTCTTAAAAATCCTTTCTTGTGCCATCCTAATCCTCCAAGTATCGGCATGTAGCTTGGAAACACAGCCACAGTGGAGGGGAGAAATACACACAGCTAGTGGCTGCAAGTGTGCCAGTCAACCTACTTTAAGGTTCAGAGTAACAAATATTTCCATGTGTGTTGACGAGATTTTTTTTTTCTTTTGGCTCAGGCGGAGATTTGAAAATTAAATTTCATGTAAATATCTGAGGAATTCCAAATGTTCAGAAAAGCTTCATCATCAGTCGGGAAAAAAAAAAAGAGAGAGAGAGAGTATCTGCCAAAAAAGCAAAAAAAAAAAAAAACAAAAACAAAAACAAAACCCACAAAATCTGTTCAGAATGTTAATAGATTATTGCAATATTTGGAGAAAGCTGGTACAAACAGTTCTCTGTGTTAAGGAATTACTGAAAATTTATTATCAATATGTGACACCAGGAGGAACATATCCTTGGTCTTTGTCCCCTTACCCTCCTAGTTCCCAACACAGAGCTTTTGAAAACTCTTGGAATTCAGGAGTCCTAAGAACACACTCCTGAGAAGAATATTTGTTGTTATTCATAACAAGGACCTTTCAACAACTCCTGAGTTTATGCTAATTACCTGACTCTTGGTGGGCCCATGGAGGGCATCAAGATGGCGGCTGGCTCTCAAGAGAAGCAACCACTCCAGGAGAGGGTTGGAATTTACAGCCCCTCCCATAGGCTTCCAGAAGGAGGAAAGGGCTGAAAATTAAGTTCACTCGTCAATAACCATGATTTAATTAATCATGCTGATGTAATGAAGCCTCCATAATTATAGAACATGATGAGTTTCAAATAGCTTCTTGGTGGGTGAACACACTAAGGTGTTGAGAAGGTGAGGGTTGTGGGCCCACCATGTATCACCACCCCCATTACTTTGTCTTATACAACTCTCCCATTTGGTTGTCCCTGAACTGTATGTTTTATAATAAACTGGCAAACTTAAGTAAAGTGTTTTCCTGAGTTATATGAGCCATTTCTAGCAAATTATTGAACATGAGGAGCGGGTAGAGAGAAGCCCGATTTTGAGTAAGCTGGTCAGAAGTCTAGGTGACCATTAGGACTTGTGACTGGCATCTGACAGAGAGACTGCTCTTCTGGGACTGAGTCTTTACTCTGTGGGGTCTGAGGAATTCCAGGAAGCTAGTGTCAGAATCAAACTGAATTTCAGGACACCCAGTTTGTGTCCAAGGAGTTGTTGAATTGGTTGGTGTGGGGGAAAACACTCACTAATGTCAGAAATGTTGTAAGTAGAAGCAGATCCAACGATGAAAGGAATAAAACCACCCCCTGCTCTTCTACTCTGTCCACCAGAGCCACCAAAGCTATTGGGATGATGAGAGAAACAAAGGCAGAAGAAAAATTATTAAATTTCCTTACTACTTACAGCCCATTGAAAGTCCCTTGAAACAGACAGAGTGACATTCCCCTAGGGATGCAAGTTCCTGGAGGTTGACACTTTGCTAAGGGCACAAAGCAATCTTAGCCTGACCTTCAGGATCCCGTAAGCCTACTTTAACATACAAAAATCCCTTTGGAGGGTATCTGGGTGGCTCAGTCGGTTCAGTGTCTGCCTTCAGCTCAGGTCATGATCCCAGGGTCATGGGATCAAGTCCCATATTGGGCTCCCTGCTCAGCAGAGAGCCTGCTTCTCCCTCTCCCTCTGCCTGCCACACTGCATACTTGTGCTCTATCTCTCTGTCAAATAAATAAATAAATAAAATCTTTAATAAATAAATAAATTAAATTTATTAAATAGATTAATAAAATCTTTTTTAAAAATCCCTTTGGAAACTTCCACTATCCCCCCCCATTCCCACCCCAGAATACATGTTGGCAATCATCCCCCAAGTATATGACCACCAATATTTATCTCAAGGTTCTTACTGAGTAAGGGACAGGAAAGGCTAGGTAGGGAGACATAGGTAGGGGGTTATGGGATCAGGTTCATACAAATCTCCAAAACAGAGAGGTTTAAGGAATCCAGAGATTAGGGAACAAACCATACCACCTTGCCCTATGTGTCAGAAGTGGGATCTTATTTTAATAGTCACTTGTGACCAACAAAGAATTATAGACCCTAAAAAGGAAGTAAGCCACTAAAGGTATTATCACTAGTCCTTCCACAAGGTGCTATCAGTAGAGACAGTTACAAGGATTTAAGTTCCCTGGTTAGCCTTCAATAAAAGACCAACCCTAAAAGCCCTGTCGGGACCCCTGAAAGATTTTTCTTCCTGTATTCTTGTTTAATAAAACTATATGGTTTTACTCACTCACCTTTGTCCTTGAGATTCATTCTTTAAGTCCCTGAGACAAGAACCTCATTCAACAACACTCGCATACTCCCATTAACCTTTTTCTATAACTTGAATTTAGGTTCTTGCAAAACAAAAGAAAACATGGTCCTTAATGGTTATGACCTGTACTCCTCCCTCATCCTGGTAAAAATCCAGTTATTCTCATGGATTACGCCTGGATGGTTAACCACACAAGCTGCTCTTAAAGACATCTGTCCAGACCCACATTTCCCCTCTTTCACTTGGGTGTTTCTCAATATGCCTCCTTGCAGAAACCAAGCACAAGGGCTATGATGATTCATCTTTCCTCAAACACTGCTTGCCTCATCTCCTGCTATCTCCCCTGCAAAGACTGATAAGAAGAATTTAGCTTGTAAATCTACTTTTGTTGTTGTCTTTAAACTAATTGGAGGATTAGAAACTCTCAAATGGTGGCTTTGTGCCGAGTTTCTTTTCAAGAAAAAAAAAAAAAAGAGACTCCTTGGACTCCTTGTGAAAGATGTAAACAACCTCAAATTCAAGTCTATTTGGGGGAATTATGTTTTAAGAATGGACAGAAACAACAATGAAAAAAAGCCATACCATTAAAATAGATCACTTTGGTTTGAGTTTATGCCTATTATTTCCTCTTGAAGAGCACTTGTTACTGCCCAACACATGTCTATAAGCCCAGAGGGATGGGACTGTGCAAAGGGAGGACAAAGGCCAGACAAACAGGAGCGGTGAAGCAGGGAAGGAAGAGGGGGAACGAAGGCCAGGAAGGAGAGGGGAGATGGGTATATTGAAGGAAGGAGGGGGGGCAGGGATGAAAAGAAAGTTGGAAAGCTTCAACCACCCAGCATCCAAGGAAAGGATGTGCTGTATTCCAATAACATTCCAAGCAAATCCCAGAGCAGTGCACCAAGCACTGGAAATTAAAACATGGCCACACATTCAGGGAAGCATTCTATAAGAAAATGAATTTAAGTGGATATCAAATGAATCGGTGCAGTAGAGCCTAGGCTCTGATTCTCGGCTTTGAGAGTCTAGGCTGGTCAGGAGGGAGACACCCTCAGTCTCATACTCCCTCTGAGTTCGCCTGTAGTAATAGGGGTAGTAATGTCCAATTGTTTCCTCAGTGGACCCAAGAGACCAAGGTTTTAAGAACCTGAATTCAAGGAAATGCATCTTTAGTTTTATCATTTTGTATATCTTACTGGAGGACAAAGAAATAATGAGGCTAGCTTTTGAATGACAATGACAGCAAAGAGCTTTCACATCGGGATGTGACATGTGACCTATTAGGTGCCCAGAGGTGGAGGAAGGAAGGATGCCCTGTGGTCAAGAACCAAGTATATTTACCTACTCAGTAACTTATCCCTTATTTTGAGCCCCCTAACAGGTAAATAAAGGTTGTCTTTGATCTGAAATTCTTTCTATCTTACTGTTGGGATTTTTTACTGTCGTGTAATGCACGTTAGTATTTAGGACTAGAAAGGCTGGGGGAAGGGGCACCTGGATGGCTCAGTTGGTTAAGTGTCCGACTCTCTATTCTGGCTCAGGTCATGACCTCAGGGTTGTGAGATCGAGCCCCACATTGGGCTCTCTGCTGAGTGTGGAGCCTGCTTAAGATTTTCTCTCTCCCTCTCCCTCTGACAACCCCTTACCCTTGTACGTGCTCTCTCTGAAAAGAAAGGAGAGGAGAGGAGAAGAAAAGAGAAGAAGAAAAGAAAAAGGAAAGGAAAGTATTAATGTGACCTGAGTGACTGAAATAATGAGCAAGTGGCCCACTGGGGTTACAAATGAGTGCATTTTTTCTTCTCCTTTTTTTTTTCCAGTCATGACGGGGTAAGATTTAATTAAAATTAAAGCCTACTACTTTGTTTGCTTCCATACCTGGGGGAACTGGGAGGGTCTCACATGGCCACTTCCCCTCCCGGCTGTGTCACCATGGATATGGTCCCCTCAGCCAAGAGACCCTCCTTGTCATGGGACCAGGCATTGTTCCTGCTCACCCTCAAGCCACCTCCTGCAATTCTTCCAGCAAGCCCAGTTCTTCCTGCTGTGGGAACCAGGGGCACCCCAACCTCCTGACACCAGAAAACCTTCCCCACAGCCCGGATCCTTCACTTGGCTCCTCATGTGGTCCTGGCTTTGTGTCATCCTATCTGCTGTCATCCTAGCTGTCATCCTATCTGCCCAGGGCCGGGTCTCCTGTGTCCCCATAGCCCCGAGGCAGAGGACTTCCTCTCTCACCACGCAGGTGAGCAGAAGACAATTAAAACAGTCATCACCTTCCAGGTGATGTTAAACCAAGTTCAAGGCAGCCACCCCCTCGCTTCCTTTCAGGCCATACCAGGACGGCTTTCTACCCACACGAAGGGTCTGGGCTCCAGACTCCGGAGCAGCAAGCACTGGCCCGCTCCATACCCACGCTCGCGGGGAATGTCAGGCACTTGGCTGGCCCGCCGTGTTTTCAGGCATCTGAAAAATGCTGTCAGGAGAAAGGCAGTGTTTTACAGAGGAAGACCAAAGAGGCATTGCTAAGTTTTAGCATTCCTTGCCCCACAGCACCCTCTCCTTCCAAGCCTCTCCCACATTTTCTCCCACCACCACAAAAAAATCCATTTATCTCACATTTCCCAAGGACCTATTCGCGAACAAAGAGCGTCAGTGCTCAGATCCGCACTGCATGCCCTCCTAAGGCTGCTGGCTCTGTGTCTGCCCTCGGGGCATTTTAGGATCACAGGGATGGCCCAAGTCTCTGAATACAGGTTGATGTTTCTGAGGAGAGAACAGTTTTGTTCATGGTTCTGTGTTTCATTTTGATGTTTTAGATACCATGACGTGTCAGTTAGCAAGGGCACATTTCAAAGCAGGGAAATGTTTCTGTACTTTCTAGGTAGCCCCTACATGGAATCCATGGGCAAACCTCCCCTTATAGATACTATTAATAAAGAGGAGGAACAGAAACATGATTTGGGGGGCATCCTGTTATCTGTGGCAACCTCTAGAAGACTATGGCCCCATAAAGGACTACTGCAGATTTACAAAGTCTCTACCAATATAACGATGTGATGCTTGGTTAAATAAGCTGTTAGTGTTTCGTGTAATTTTGGCTACAATGAAAACTTTTTTCAGGTCCCTTAAGACAGTATCAGGAAAAAACAGGTTATCTTCAAACCAACTCCTTTCTACCCCTGTGAGGAAGAATGTGGGACGATTATAGAAATGGAATGATTGCGACCATTCCCCTTTGATGGGAGGAAGCAAGCATGGTTCAATTAATAATATTGTTATTTCTCTAGAGTCAGGAAAAGAACTTGACCTTGCCCAGAAGGCCCACCAGATTCTAACCTCCTTCTGGAAAGATCAGGGCATCTCCTCATTGTACTCCCAGCTAGACTGCTGAACAAACTAATACAAACTCCATCAACACATTCTTAACGTGGAAGTTTGGGAGGCTCTGGACATTTGAACAGTAAAGTCAAACACTTAATATCAAGCACCTGAGTACAGATAAAAGGAAACAGAATTAAATCATGGGCCCTTATGTAATTCTCAAAAAAACTCCTTAAAATCCCATTTCACAGCTGCAGAGCCTCAGCTCCACACTGGAAGTAAATACCTCATTGAGTTCTGCCCAGCTAGAAAGTGGCTGAATCCACGTGGATCCCCAGGTTGTTGGCTCAGAACACTAGGCTCTGTCCATGGCCCTACATGTCCACACTACAGATGAGTGAAGCTCATGTCTGGCTTTCACACTCAGAAAAGATCAGATTGTTATTTCCTATAAACCAAGGGAAGGGTGAGCTGAGAATCCAACCACAGCTCCTGGGGCTCTTTGGAGAGAACCACATGATATCAAATCTCCTCAAACCCCCTCTCAGTGCCAGAGCTGTGGCTCCGTCTGCTTGATAAACTCAACTGGCTGAGAACACCAGCTTCTCATGACCATCCATTGAGTCTGTGACCCACTTGACTTTAGGAAGCTCTTTCTTAAACTGAGCTGGTGTCGATCACTCCGCAGCTTTTACCCATTAGTTCTGGTTCTAAGCCTCAGAGACATCAAGATAAATTCTTTGTCTTCTTCCACGTTATTGCTCCTTTCTTGTTTATGAACCCCTAAATTGTCCTCCTGGGTCTTCTCCTCTGTAGACCAGTACACTCAAGTTCCTTTTCCCATTTCTCAGATAATATGGCATCTGATTCCTCTGACAATGACAGCCCTTCTCCTCTCTCTTCTTTATGATTGCCGATAACTCAAAAATACAGATTTCAACTTACATCCTGAAAGACAATATATGACCTGTTTTCTGGGATTCGCTTCATGATCATATGGGGCTGGGGTGGCCATAGGGGGAGTGGGTAAGGGAATAGAAACAAGATTTGCAAAATCTTGATATATTTTAACTGACTGCTGAATACAGAGTTTCATAGAATTTTCTTTACCCTTGTCTAGATCTGAAATTTTACATAATAAAATTTTTTAGAAGCATAGCTTCTAAAAACATGACTAATACTTCAGACATGACAAGATTAGTTAGAAAAAACTAAGGCATCACATTCTGAAGCATAATACTGTACAGTGATTAATGAAAAATGATTACTTTTTTTAGAGCCACTGAAATCTGGTTTTTTTTTGTTTTCTGAAATGACTCAGCTATCTCTCATTCTTAACATAGCTGGCTCTTGCTACTTTTATTGGTGATGGATTTAGCTCCAAATGGAGAGCTTGTTATTTTGCCTCTGAAGATATTATATTGGTAGATTTCATCTCCAAAGAAGCAACAGATATGGGACGCCTGGGTGACTCATTTGGTTAAGCCACTGCCTTTGGCTCAGGTCCTGATCCCAGGGTCCTGGGACTGAGTCCCACATCAGGCTCCTTCTCAGTGGGGAGCCTGCTTCTCTCTCTACCTGCCTCTCTGCCTACTTGTGTTCTCTCTCTCTAACAAATACATAAATAAATAAAATCTTAAAAAAAAAAAAAGAAGCAACAGATACTAAAACTGCTGATCAACTATTCACTTGGGACTATGCACAAATACTTCTAGCATAGACATTAAATCCTAATATGAATCACTGACAAAAAAATTACTGAGATAGGCTGAGGTTCAAAGTCTAGAGAATGAACTTGCAAAGCATTTCCTGTGTGTGGAGGATGTTCATGTTTAGCATTTCCGTCCGGAAGGTTGACCAGACAAACAGTGATAAGACCATCCGTTCATTGAGGAAAAAAAAAACAAAAAATGAGGTGTGGAGCTCTCAAGGAAGGAAAATCAAAGCTTACTTTTGTTCCTTTTTTTGTAATCAAGTTTGGAATCTGTTGGTAATGGGATGACATTGATCTGAACGTGAAAACCATGAGTGATGATGGCATTAAAAATGCCATATTAATAAATATCATTGTCCCCGAGCAGTAAGAGATGATGTAGAGGTAGGACATATTGAATCCAGAAGTGAGAGAAAGAGATAATTGGATGTTAATAAAGAATTTATTTTCCTTCCACCGTGACAAATCTCATTTACATCACACTTTATAAATAATCACCTTCAACACTTCAACAGATTGCCGCAATTTATCATGAATTTTTTAAAACGTTACCTTGCATATAGATAATTAATCAGCACCAACTGTTTGATTTGTAATTGCTTAATAATTTGGAGATAAATTATATTTATCTCTGTTTTAAACACACTAATTTATTTTTGAAATCAGTATATTTCCATGAGTTCTAGAGATAATGACAATTTTGTGAAAAATAAGGCTTTAAGGAGTACACCATTTACATCAGACAGTTATCTTCGGAGACTAAACAGAAATACATTTCTTTTTCCCCTTTAAGTTATAAGATCAGATCTTCAGACTAAAGGGACTACCAGAAGCGCATCCCTTGGAATCATCACAGAAAGCCATAAAGGGAGGAGACAACACTGAAGGAGTAAGTGTTGGTTGGAAAGCTGAGAGCCTTTTGCCTCCAATTTGTCCCCGCACGGAGCCGCCCCAAAGTCCCCACCTGCCACAAGTTCCCTAGACTAGAATCCCCACCCTCAATCTGAGACAGCATGATGGCAGATGGAGGAGAAGGGGTCGTCAGGTAGACAACGCATGAGGGAGAGTTTCATACGCTCTGTTCGGGGCACGGAAGCAATAAAAGCAGGTACCAAGTCTAGTCACCACCTCCTGTTACTGGAGCTGTGACTCTTACCATCCCAGTAACAAGACCCTAGAGATGGCTGCAAAATTCGTGAAGGAAAGCAAGCACACTATTCGGGTTCTGGCTTGGTTTTTATTAGCTATGCAACCTGAGCCAATCACCTGAGTTGGTTTGCTCGTCTGGCAATATAGAAAAAAATAAATGCCCTAATTACCAAAAAAATGATGATACAGAGTTCCAAAGAGATAACATCCATGAAAATGCTCTTGTTAACACTAAAATAGAATAGACATGTTTCCGTTACAATTATTTGTGGAATGGTAGCAAAAAAAGGGGCATAAAATATAAAATGCAAGATGTTGTATGACAAAGGGTGATCTTAAGGTTTCTGCAAATGTGTAGAGGGTATCTCCAATTACACCCCTGACTTCGACTTACACAGTACTGAAATATAATGGGTTAAAAGATAAGGACTCATTCTAGCGGTCTCTTCTGACCCAGAAAACCAGTGCTATTGAACCCCATCTAACAACGAGCCTCCTTGAACGAGTGCACAGAAGACAGTCCACACAGCACAGGCCGAGACTGACCCTAGAAGGTCCTGCTTACAAAGCTGGCCTTTAGCTGGCACCTGGGAGCCTGGATCTCACACTGGTTTCCACCCTGCTCCGTTAAGAACAGCTTATGGGACCTAAGCCCGGACGTAACAAGGCGTTTCATGCTGAAACTTGCTTTGCTTCACAGACTCTGGAATTTCAGCGTGTTCCAGGCAGGGGGCACCTATGTGACCAACCCTCAGTAAAATCTACAGGCACCGAGCCCAGTGAGGCTCCCCGGCGGACAGCACGGCTGACGCGTCATCACAGTGTGCTGCAGGAGGAACTAAGCTCATCCTCTGTGACTTGGAAATCTGTGCCTGTTGCCTCTGGATCTCCCCCCATGTGCCTTCTCCTTCTGGTGGTTTGCTTTCACATGCTTCACCCAAAGAAACCACAGCCATGAAGGGCGCCTGGGTGGCTCAGTCCATTAAGCGTCTTATTCTTGATTTCCGCTCAGGTCACAATCTCAGGGTCCTGGGATGGAGCCCAGCTGGCTCAGCGCTCAGCAGGGAGTCTGCTTGAGGATTCTCCCTCCCTCCCCCTCTGCCTCTCACCCTGCTTGTGCTCGCAAGCACGTTCTGTCTCTCTGTCAAAATAAATAAATAAATCTTTAAAAATCAAAGAGAGAAACCACAGCCATGAACACAACCATTTGTGAGGGTTATGAATCCTTCTGGAGAACTATGGAGCCCGGGAGGTCGTGAAGACCTCCTCCCTGCCCCAACTCCGACACAGTCATTTTACAAATGTATATGGAAGTGAAAGTTTTCAGAAATCAATGGCCAGAAACCTGTGTCAGGTTTCACAAATTAGCCTGAAGCCATCACCTCTCGACACTCTGGCCGGGAAAGAGAGAGTGACAGGAAGTAATGACAAGGAGGACACGGTGGCTGGCCAGATGCATAGTCCGTCCTTCAGGTCTACCTGCTCAAGTTGGCCCCAGGGTTGCCTGGCTGGGCTCTCAGTGAACATCTGGAGAACATGTGGGTGGACTCCTCCTAATCTGATAGAAAAGAGATTTCTCTAAACCAAGGTGAGGCTACATTGTTTTACCCAGAACTTTCGGTTGCAAAGAAGATACTAGGAAATGCAAAGTTGTTGTTAAACAGATAAAGAAATAAGCATGTGTGTCTCTGTTTATCTCATTTAAATAATCCCTTCATCAACCAAGGGAGTTCTTTGTTGATACTACTAGCAAGCTTGAACCTAGAGTGTCTAGGCATGGCCAAAGCTGCTTTGTAGGTCTCCTATGATCCTCCTAACGACCCTGTGAGTTACGTGTGTTATCATCCCCATTTCATAGACGAGGAAACTCAACACACTAATGCTGCTGAAGTAAGCTGGATTCTCAAAAATTTAACTTCTAATAACCGGTAAGATTAACAAAACTCAAAGAAATCAGTAATTACTAGACCTTGATAATGCACATTTACTTCTTTGTTCAAAAGATTTGTTTTTTTAAGTCAGCTCTGCCCTCAACATGGGGCTCAAACTCATGACCCTGGGACGAAGAGTTGCAAGCTCCTCCAACCGAGAAAGCTAGGGGTCCCATGGCACAAGAACTCCTGTAAGAATAAAATTTCCATCTTCTCTCCAGCACAGAATTTTTCTCTACCAGAATTAAAATAGTCTTCACCTCATTCAAACATCGGATTCAATTCAACCCTGGCCCCTATTCAAAAAATATTTCCCTACTATTCTCAGATATGTTTACAGTAGTGGCCCCAACTGGGGATGAATGTCCCCCTCCAGGGGACATTTGGCAATGCCCACAGACGATTTTTTGTTTTCACACTGCAAAGGGGTGAGGGGGAGCTGCTGGCATCTGGTGCTTGGAGGCCAGCGACGCTGCCCAGCATCCTAGAACAAATGCGGAGACCAGTCCGCCCATGAAGAATTATCCAGCCCAAATGTCTACTGTACCGAACTTGAAAAATCCTACTTTATATGAAAAGTAAGCCCAATACCATAGTGTTTTATTGATTTCCCCCTGTTGATATACTAACTGACAGAGTTACAGAGGGATACTGAGAAGTATCTTACAGACTTCCAAATCACCAAACAGTCAGAGTAAAGAGAACCATTGAAACTGGACAGAAAGAGGACAAGAAATACTACAAGAAATACTACTGTCCCCGACAGACAAGAAACAGTATCGGGCCACCACGCATCTCGGGAACACAGGGTCTCTTGAGCAAAGGGAGGGATGGTTTGCTCAGATCCCATTCTGAGCATCATCAGAATCCAGTCAAACAAGGTCCACTCTCTGGAGCGAACAGTAATGTCGGACATATCTTTAAGCAAATAATGACTATAAATAAGACTATGAAGACCGGACAAATAGAGGAAAGAGAAAGGGAAAGAAAAGGGAAGGGAAAACGAAGCAAAGAGGAAGTAAAGGCTGGAAAAACAAGGAGCCAGAACTGATAATAGCAGTGGGAATTGTGAGTGAGCTGTCCATCGACCTAAAACTTGTCTCGGATGTGGGGTGCCTGGGTGGCTCAGTGGGTTAAAGCCTCTGCCTTCGGCTCAGTTCATGATACCAGGGTCCTGGGATCGAGCCCCGCATCGGGCTCTCTGCTTCACGGGAAGCCTGCTTTCTCCTCTCTCTCTGCCTGCTTGTGATCTCTGTCTGTCAAATAAATAAAATCTTTAAAAAAAAAACAAAAAACTTGTCTCGGATTTTTTCAATAATGCAGGGGAAGAAGACCTGTGACCCCCCCCCCCAAAGATAGGAGCCAGATAAGCAGGAACTTCAGTGTTCCCACAACTCTTAATCACAGTAATACACATGCACAAAATGACACACTTCCCCTCCCTGTGAGATGGATACTAAGGGAAATGAACAAGATACAACACCATTTACAGTGAAATCCACTTAATCCATTTAATTTCAGTTCTAGAATATAAGAAAAGGAACAGCAGAATCTCAAGTTCCTGCGTCCACTGAGGCATCACCTGCTTCCTGGAAGACATATCTGACCAGAGGGAGAAGGGGATTTCCACCTGGGCCCACGCCATGCCATCAGAATGGTCCTTCTGAAACACATGTCCCATCATGTCACACGTGCGCCTCCCCACTCCAAAACCTAAAGCCTGAGTTCCTAGTGGTAGGCAGAATAGAGGCATCCCTGTCCTAACCATGGACCAGATAACCACATTATCTCATGCCAGAGGGAATCTAAACGACAGATAGAATTAAGGCCGCTCTTCAGTTGACCTTCACACAAGGAGATTATCCTGGGATACCCAGTGAGTCCAATGTCATCACAAGGGTCCTCATAAGTGAAAGAGGAAATCAGGAGAGTAATAAGGAGTGCAGAGGTCAGAGTGATGACTGATGGCATTGTTATCTTTGAAGATGGAAGGGGGTCGGGAGCCATGCCAAGTAGTTGTTCTCTGGAAGCGAAAATGACAAGGAGATACCTTGTCCCCTAGAACCTCCAAAAGGGGCACAGCCCTGCCAATACCTTCATTTTATCCCTGTGAGACGCATTTTGAATGTCTGATATCCGGAAGGTTAAGGTAATAAATTTACATTGTTTGAAGCCAGTAAAAGCACACAGTAATTTGTTACAGCAGCGGTAGGAAACTAATGCGTTCCCATTTTGGTTTTCTATCGCATTCAAACAAGTCACTGTAAACGCAGAGGCTCACAGCAATACCTGTCATCAGCTCATACTTCTCTTGGGTCACGAGCCCAGGCATGTCTTAGCTGGGTCCTCTCTTTAAGATCTCACCAGTCTGAAGTCAAGGTGTTGGCCAAGATAGAGATCTCTTTTGAGGCTCAGAATCCTCTTCCAAGCTCACCGGTTGTGTCAAAATTCAGTTCCTGGTGGTTTTAGGGTGGAGGTCCTCTGCTCCTAAGGGTTGCTTATCAATCCTTGCCACACAGCCCTCTCTTCACAGCTTGGGAATTTGCCTCTTCAAAGTCAACAGCAAAGCATCCGTTTCTGCTCAAGTCTCTTCCAAGGACTCACATGATTGGGTCAAGTTCGCTAGGATAATCTCCTTTTTGACTGCTTATGCTCAGTTCGCTAATGTTCTTCATTACATCTGCAAACCCCTTTACTCTTCCCATGCAAGGCCACCCTGTCATGGAAGGGAAGCCCGTCTTACCACCAGCTCTGCCCACACTCGACAAGAGAGGATGAGCTAGGACAAGTCCACCAGGAGGCAGAATCCTGGGGACCACGTTAGAATTCTGTCTCCCGGACTCCTTGGTTGGGAAAACTGAGTACTTTGTCAGCCTGCTCCGGCCAACCTATCTCGAACCAAATCCCCAGCAAAGGCCAGTTAGCGCTGCCCTGAATATGCTCATTGTTACATAGAACACGTGTAGCTTCAGACATGTCCCTCTCTGTCCCTGATAGCCTCCAAGTGGTTCTCCCAGCTCCTTCTTCTTTGTCTCAAAGAATGCCCAAATGTCACTTCATCTTCACGATTGTGTACCTAACACAGAACACGGGCTGCATGGAATTAATTACTATGCATCTCAATGCACATGATCCATGGTTTTACTAAAAATCCGTATATAATGAATTTGTCTGTATCAACCCTGTTTTCCTGATTGAATGTTCCAATTCCAAATGAAAGCACATTGTAATGAATATCCAGGAATGCAATAATTTTCAGAGGACTATAACACAGTAGCTAATATAGCATTCGGAAAGAAACGAATAGTGACAAGGGGAAAGCAAAAGACCTTCATTTTCATAATGTAAACTCCAACCTAGATTTGCTTGCCTGAGAAGTATCAACATAGACACATCCTGAATGAATTATGAAGGGAAATCGGCCATGGGGGAGTTAACAATGAGCCAGCGAATAAGGAAAGACGAGAATATAATTACTTCCATTCCGTTTTTATGACAGATTGGGCTGATTCAAATTCAACACTATTTATCAATTATTTTTAACAATCACCGGTGATGGGATTTTTTTTCAAAATCCCAACTCAGGAACTCTTCCACAGGGTAAGAATTTCGAGAAAATCGCAAATGGAAATCACAAGCTAGTGTGTACCTCGGGTGCTTTTGCGTAAAGAGAGAACAGCCCTCTTATTTGCTCTTACAGGACGGAGCTGGAAGACACCCACCAGGACGAAACGGAGGCACTTTAATAGCTATCCTTGTGCCAAGGCGCCATACTTTGCTTCACTGAAGGTTCTACCCCCCAGCCGTGCAGGAGGGAAGGGGCTGTCCTCACAGCCAGGTCCCAGCCCCAGGAAAAGTGATGAGAGCCCAGGGAGGAGGGCACCCCCTTGGCCAGCTGGAGAAACCCTGCCAGTCTGGGGCAGCGGGCCCAGGAGGACACTCGTGAAGGCTTCTATTCTAATAATAACACCAAAGGAGAGGAAGTGAGGCAGAAGCCTCTGGGCTGTGTGCAAAATTCCTCACGCCTCCAACACGGTTCAGGTCCCCTCCCTCCAACCAGAAGCATCTGTACATCACTGCGGGGGCTTTTTCCATCCATCCACTGTCCAGGATACCTTCTAGCCTCATAATTGGCACATTTCTTGCTCGAAAGCGCTCCTGCCCACGAAATGCTTGCATTTCCGGAAACTGACCTAACTCAACGGTGCAGTGTGTCATTCTGCAAACCGGCCTGTGAGGAATTCTGAGCATCAGTCTCTGCTGTGGGAGGCAGCCAAGACCGTGCCTCTGTGAGTCAGCCAGAATGGCCAAAAATACCAAGAGCGCTTCCTCCCCCAGAACAGCACCGGATTAACAAGGAACTCTTGACTTAGTCTCTCATCGTAGTAACATTCAAATTAAATACATCCTTGGATTCAAACTGGAGTTGCCCAGGTCGAGCTATGAGTCATGAGACCCAAAAGCAGCCAAACGTGGTCCTTCTTCTTCTCTAAGTGAAACTTCGACAGTAGCTCACACGTTTCCATAAGAGCTGTATCCGGACGTCCGACCAGAGTCTCGGCCACACAGCCTTTCCCGAGCATGCAGGAGGACACACTCCCGGGGAGGTCACATGAATCTGGACCCCAGTGCTCTGCTGGTGCTGCTTCATGCGGAATCGAAAAATACTGCCCAAAAGTATGGATGTTTCCAGGGTGCCTCAGTTGATTAAGCATCTGTCTTCGGCTCAGGTCAAGATTCTGGACCCAGGATAGAGCCCCGCATCAGGCTCCTTGCTCAGCAGGAGCCTGCTTCTCCCTCTCCCTCTGCTTCTCCTCCCTTCCCCGTGCTCGCTCACACACCCTCTCACAAATAAATAAAATCTTTTTTTAAAAATGTATGGATGTCTGGGGCACCCGGGTGGCTCCGTCATTAAGCCTCTGCCTGCAGCTCAGGTCATGATCCCAGGGTCCTGGGATCGAGCCCCACAGCAGGCTCCCCGCTCAGTGGGGAGCCTGCTTCTCCTTCTCCCATTCTCCTTGCTTGTATTCCTTCTCTTGCTGTGTCTCTTTCTGACAAATAAGTAAATAAACCTTTTAAAAAATCAAAATAAATTAATTAATTAAAAAGTATGGATGCTTCCAGAAAAACTGAGCGAGAAGCATGAGCTCTGAGGCAAATCCTCCATAGAGCTGCATGAGAAACAAGGATCCCTTTGTACAAAGCTTCTAGGAACACTAGGGTTTTGTTCTACCACCTTGACCAAATACAGATGGAAAATTAAGGTGTTACAACCCCATCTGTAATATTACAATAAAAAGAAATGACAAAGAGATTTCTTCTGAGGCTGTGTTTGAAGATGTGCCTGTGTGTTACATGTAGGTGGGTCACCGTCCCCCAACTACACCAACAAAAACTCAAATTTTCACCTTGTTTCAATGCTTAAGGCACGGATTTAAAAGCACAAGCATTATACAAACTGGGTCTTCCTATCATTTTTTGATAGCTATATTTCTCATAGAACCTGGTGTTCACCCCCCTTTCTGTCTCCCAGTCCAATATATGAATAAGTATATTCATGATCTTTCTCTGCTGTCTGACTCTAAATTCTCACCTCCCGCCTTGGGCAACACAGCAGACCTGTGTGAACCTCTCCTCACTCACCGCGCTCACTTCCTGAGAAGGACCCCCTCAAGGAGCAGTCCCAGAAGACAGTCTTATGCTGGTCTGCCTCCTGGTCATGGCCAGGTGGACCGGGACGGAAACCTAACCCATTCCAGTCCAAATGAGATATTCCTTATGATATTCCTTATGCCTTGTTTTCATACTTTTTTTTTTTTTTTAAATAAAGGATCCTCCATTCTTACTTTTTAAGATTTTTTTTTAGGTAAGCTCTGCACCCAGCTGGGGATGCGAACTCACTACCCCGAGACCAAGAGTCATGCGCTCCACCGACGGAGACAGCCAGGCGCCCCATATAGCCACTTAACTTAATATTCATGTTTCATCCCTTCCTCTGTTCTACAGGCGTCTCCTCGGGTCTGTCTCCGGCTTGTCTCTCTCTCTCCCGCCTCCTGGAACCCACTGACACCGCACACCCCCCGCACTGGACACGTTCTCCTTTTTCAGTTGCATTCAAAACAGCCATGGCCGGTTTCAGCCCTCTGCTTGTGCTCTCCACGCACCCCGTGCAAGGAGGGGACAGTACACACCCAGGTCCAGGAGGCAGTACGACGACCTAGAACTCGTGGAGGGACTGACCCATTATCCTGTTCCCTCGCCCATCTCCACTTCACATGAAGACGAGCAAACACGGACACACGCTCAAACATGCATGCACACGTGTATAAAACACACAAAGGTGTTCGTTCTTATTTTAACTTAGCCATCAGCACGATCTGGAAACTACCGCCTCTTTGAACCGTTGTTAGGGTCAATCAAATATCTGTTACATGGTTTTAATGTCAGAAAAAGTATCAAACATACTAAATGTCACACAATATACTAAATATTAGTCAATTCAATAAGACGAGATGCTTAATTCTCTCATACATATGTGATTCTTAAAGGCAAGTATTTCATTGTACACTGTAACTACTTTTAGATGACTGTAAGTAGACGTTTTCTCACTAGGTGTTCTATGCAGCTAATGAATCACTGAGAACTCATCAAAAACTAATGAGGTACTACATGCCGGCTAACTAAACACAGTAAAAAAATTAAAAATAAAGAGAATGTAAATAATGAATTAAATGTCAAAGATTTTGTAATTTCATCCATTGTAAAGATTTATAATCTACCTCTAAAATTGCCTCACTTTTAAAAGAAATTGTATTAATCTTCTTACACTGTGTTAGTCTTCTACACAACCATCAGGCCCATCTGGCTTACCACCTATTATTATAAATAAAGTTTTATTGAAACACAGCCACGTCTATTCATTTATATATTGTTTGTGGCCGGTTTTGCATCCCAAATGGCAAAGCTGATCATTGGCACCAAAAATCACACGTCTGCCAAGCTTCAAAAGTTACAATCCAGTCCTTTATAGAATACAAATTTGCTAACACTTGCCCTAGTCAAATACAGCAAAGCAGTTTAAAAATTCCTTTCCTCAAACTCTGACTTAAAAACTTAAAATGCAGGGCACCTGCGTGGCTCGGTTGGTTTTGGCTCAGGTCTGACTCTTGATTTTGGCTCAGGTCATGATCTCAGAATCAGATCAGGCTCCCCGGCAGGCTCCATGCCCAGCATGGAGCCTGCTTAAGATTCTCTCTCCTCCTGCCCTTCTATGTGCCTTCTCCATTGGCGCCAGCCAAATGGGTTCTTAAAGGTACAGGAGGACAGACACAGCGCCTGCAGCTGCGCCCACTGGAGAAGGGGAAAGCCCAGGAGGAGACGGCAGCGCGGGTGCCCGGCTCAGGACCACGTGCTCTCAAGGGGGAGGGAACAGGAGCACAAAAATGTGAAAACCATTCTCAATAGCATCTATATTTCCAGCAAGTACCGTCTCATGAATGAAATTCATTTTCTAGGAATCAAGGTTAAGACTGACTTTTTCTCCAACATTAAAGTAAAAAAAAAAAACTTTACTAAGAACTGGCTGCATGATGAAGTTGTTAGACTCAAAAAGCCGTCTCAATCAGAGAACAGTCCAACAGGCAGGCAGTACCTAAATGTGCAAATTTTAAAGCTACATCTAACTCTTTTTTTTTTAAGATTATTTATTTATTTCACAGAGAGAGAGAGAGAGAGAGAAATAGCCAGAGAGGGAACACAAGCACGGGGAATGAGAGAGGGAAAAGCAGCATCCCACCGAGCAAGGATCCTATGCCTGGCTCAATCCCAGGATCCTGGGATCATGATCTGAGCTGAAGGCAGACGCTTAACCACCGAGCCACCCAGGCGCCCCATAAGCTACACCTAATTCTTATCATGCAATATTGAGAAGAGTAGACAGGACAAATAAAATGAGCGAAAAGCAGTAAAACATTTAATCATGTTCTCTGAACAAAGGCTTCGTTCTCCAAAAACTATGTTTAAATCAAATGCCTTATCTTGCTAGAAAGAATCTTAGCCCCGGTAACAGTTCATTCAATTGTTCAAGCTGACTGGAAACCAGGACTGTGGTATTCACAAGACGTCTTTAATAGGACTCCTCTAGTATCTCTCAGAAGACTCCTCTAGTATCTCTCAGAAAGCTTTGCGTGCATTTACTTATCAGTACGACTCAGCATTGACTCCCTATCGATGTGTACTTCCTCATCTATGGGTACTGTTATCTACACACAGAGCTGTGCATGGATAAATGGATATTTTAATTACATTTTAAAAGAATGGCATAAAGACAAAATGAAGGATACTGCAGAATAAATGTCTTATATTCTAATTGAAAAAAATGTGTTTTTTTTAAAATTCTGGTAGACAAATTTATAATATAATGATACAGTGATTTAAAACTGTTTAGGGAGTCTGTTTTAACACTCAGTTTATTTTGATTTCTTGTTTAGAAGTGTGTCAACTAAATTAGGACATCAAAAACATAGACATAAATCCAACTGCCTCTCTGACTGTTCTTACTAAATTTTGATCTGCTATTTGCTTTCAAACCTATCTTCCAATTAGATGGTTTTTGTTGTTGTTGTTGAAATTTGCCTAGTACATTTCACCCTGACCGGTGTCAAAATCTCATGCCTGAAAACTCATAAAAGTTTTAAAATGAACACAAAACACACGGAAACCTTCCAGTTGGATGTTTTATCACCAAGAGAGAAGTGTATGTTAAAGTATTTTTTAGAACTTGTGGAGCATAAGGAATAACACAGAGGACATGAGGAGATGGAGAAGAGAAGTGAATTGGGGGAAATGGGAGGGGGAGACGAACCATCAGAGACTGTGGACTCTGAGGAACTAACTGAGGGTTTTGGAGGGGTCGGGGGTGGGGAGTTGGGTGAGCCTGGTGGTGGGTATTAAGGAGGACGCGGATTGCATGGAGCACGCGGTGTGGTGCATAAACAATGAAACTTGGAACAGTGAAAGAATTTAAAAAAAGAAAGAAATTTTCTAAGGTCTCAAACCTAGAGTATAAGTTATGCATCATTATAGTGGCACCTGTATCATTTCTAGCAGCACATTCGAGTAAGGATGGAAATATTTTGAAGTGTCTGATTAAAGAATAACTTCTATTACATAATGTTTTTGAAACATGGCTTCTGTTTTACTCATTCTTGCAATGAAAACGTTATTTTTTTTTAAAGATTTTATTTATTTATTTTACAGACAGAGACATGGAGAGAAAGGGAACACAAGCAGGGGGAGTGGGAGAGGGAGGAGCAGGAAGCCCAATGTGGGGCTCGATCCCAGGACCCTGGGATCATGACCTGAGCCTAAGGCAGATGCTTAACAACTGAGCCACCCAGGTGCCCCTGAAAAGGTTATTTTTTTCTAAAAGTACCTACTATTTATTGTACTTCTAAAAACAAGAGAAAGTTCAGCAAATTTGGATCACCTCTCTCTCTCTCTTTTTTAAAGATTTTATTTATTTGACAGAGAGAGACACAGGAGAGAGGGAACACAAACAGGGAGAGTAGGAGAGGGAGAAACAGACTTCCTGCTGAGCCAGGATGTTGGCATCTTCCCAGGACTCTGGGATTATGACCTGAGCTGAAGGCAGATGCCTAATGACTGAGCCGCCCAGGCGCCTCTGGATCACCTCTCTTAAAAGAAGAGACTCTTTATTTTTTTAAAGATTTTATTTATTATTTGACAGACAGAGATCACAAGTAGGCAGAGGCAGGCGGGGGGGGGGGGGGGGCAGGCTCTGTACTGAGCAGAGAGCCGGATGTGGGGCTCGATCCCAGGACCCTGAGATCATGACCTGAGCCGAAGACAGAGGCTTAACCCACTGAGTCATCCAGGTGCCCCAAAAGAAGAAACGCTTTAATGTTAAATGAATATGATGATTTTTAAACTGTTGCCACTGGGTACCTAGAGAACTTCTCTATGGAACATAAAGTAACAGTCCCTTCCCACTTCATTACAAAACACTATGAAGATCCCGCTGGATTAAATAATGTAATGACGTAATGCCGGGATGTGTGAGTGGCACAGTTGGTTGAGCCTCTGCCTTCAGCTCAGGTCATGATCCCAGGCACTGGGGATCGAGCCCCGCATCAGGCTCTCTGCTCCATGAGGAGTCTGCTTCTCCTTCTCCCTCTGCCCCTCCCCCTGCGTGTGTTCTCTCTCTCTCTGACAAATAAATAAAGTCTTTAAAAACACAAAGAACATAATGCAAAATTCCACTGTAGTGGCACTTATAAAGCAAAACCCGTCCCCATCTGCCCATGACTCCCAGAACATAGCCGTGCGGCAGGAGCATGGCATATGGAGAAGCCGAGGGCACCAGCATCGTGTGCATATTAATATTAGCAAATTGTGTACCAACTTTGATATAAAAATCATGGAAACAGACATTCTAGTATTTTCTCCCCATCCATTTTTGAAACCACTGTTTCTGACTCCAGATTTCCTGCATCAGACGCACACCTGGGTGCTTGTTAAAAACGAAGATTCTTGGTCAAGGAGGTCAGAATCATTGGGAGGTGGGGTCACAGAACATAGGGCTTCAGCAAGGTCAGGGACATGGCCTGCTCTGCTGCTCGGAGGGCCCCCACTTCATCTGCCCTCCTCCAGTACGGTGGCGTGCCTGTCCCCGGTCTAGGACGGAGTCTAGTTCACTGCACCCTTGCAGGCTTGTGACCATCGTGACCAATGGATATGACGGAAGAGACCCTGTCCCTGCTAGGTCTGGGCTCAGCCCTAACTGGCCTATCCGCTCAGCCTCCTGCCTTTTGAAGTACAACTCTCCTGACGAGCAGGAGAGGCCCTGGAGGATAAAATACCAAGTGGAGGGTCAAGGAGTTACACAGGAAGGAGGGAGAGAGAGAGAGAGAGATCTGTGAAGTTCACAACGATAGACATAAAACAATAATAACATTCATCCAGTGCTTAACAATACATCAGGCTATATCCACCAAGTGCGACCTGCGTGAACTCATTTACTCATCACGAAAACCTGAAGGGAGACGTTAAGATTATTCCCAGGAGGAAAGTGCGGCACAGCGAGTTTGAGTAACTTGCCAAAGGTCACACACATGGAAAACTGAGGCAGTGGGAACCAGAGAGCATCTTCCAAAACTCCTCTTCCCCGCCTCCAGTCACTAACATGGAAGCTGCGGACACAACGCCGGACTACTCGGCTTTGCTGCGTTTAAAGGAACAGAAACTTTTCTAGGATTCCTGGCAAGTTTAAAACAATCAGTATTCCCAGTGCTTTATTAGACAAAAACTAGCATGGCATAGAATATTGCTTTGAAATCCTTAAATAATACAACAGGTACTCGACTATGTGTAGCGTATGAGTAATTCAAAACGCTAAGCAGCTGCTGCTGGTGTAGACCAGTGGCTGCAGCCAGGGGCCATCCAGCCGCCTCCTTCCAAGGAGCACGTGGAAATATGCAGGGACATCTTTGTTGTCCTAACTGCGGGGCGAGGACATTGGCATCTAGTGGGAAGAAGCCAAGGATGATACTAAAAGTTCTACAATGCACAAAGAGCACCCATCAAAAACAAAACCAACCAACCAAACAAACAAACAAACAAAAATACCCCAAAATAAAGAAAAAACAAAAAAGGTGATCTGTCCCAAACCACGAACAGTGTGAGATCCCTGGCGTCGCAGGTGGTCAGAGCCGTGCTCTGTCTCCTCTGACGGTCCCTGGACATGACGAACACCTCCCCTGCGGCTCTGAGCTCCCTCGGTGCTGGTTTATGCCGCACACCAGCCATTAATCACAGAGCGCCTGGGACAGCACTCCACTATCACGATTAATTTTTCAGGAGCATAAATCTTATCGTGTCAACTAGCACGTAAGCTTCTGGTGAGTCCTCAGTCCCTTTCTTTCCCGGCAGAATGCAAATGCCCATGGTACCTGATATCCATTTGTCAATATGATTTACCATAGAACTGGCCATTTCTTGAAAATATGAAATGAAAGACTCAGAGCAATCCAGGAAATTGCTTCCTTCTGATACAACATGTTCCTTCAATGTCTTTTTTTACTTCTTAAAGGTTTAAACACTGTCCTTGCTCCTTCCAGAGGAAGGTCTTATGCCTTCCAGAGGCATAAGAAAAACAAACTTCCTCTCATTTTAAATGGCAAGAGAAAGTTATCACAAGAGAAACACAAACTCCAATTGTCGAACACTCAGTGCCAGTCCCAGCTGCTTTATACTCACTGCGTGGACCATCGACCATCGGTAATTGCAACTTTGTTTTGGATAATAATAGGAAATCTAAAGCATGTCATTAAATTCTACACTGTTTTATCTTAGTTTGTCACAGTATGCATTTTTTTAAGATTTTATTTATTAATTTGTCAGAGAGACAGAGAATGAGCACAAGGAGGGGGAGCGGCAGAGGCAGAGGGAGAAAGAAGCAGGCTCCTCGCTGAGCGGAGAGCCCGATGCGGGGCTCGATCCCAGGACCCTGAGATCATGACCTGAGCCGGAGGCAGAGGCATGGAGCCACTGAGCCAGCCAGGCGCCCTGTCCCAATACGCATTTATAGAACTTTTCTCTGTCTGCCCCTCCTGTACTAGTTGCTCATCTAATTTCTCACTTTTCTCCTCCTCCTCTAAAACTTGTTTCTGTCTATCAATTAGCGATGCCATATGCCTAGGTTAGCCCTAGGAGCCCCAGTATTAGGAGTTGAGAAACTGTTCGCCCAAATCAATAACTGATACCCAGATGCAGGTGGAGGGATACTGGTACTTTTCTGCAAAAAAATCAGTGAAGAAGGAAATACAAAGACTGATGTCGCTGGCCTCTTACGTTAGCTCTGTACTGACTCTGTCAGCTCTACCCTGTTCTCTAAAGAGAAAAGAAACAAGGAGCCATTTGTTCCCTCATTTGCAATATCACAACTACGGTCTACATGTTCCCACCTCCTGTCTCATCACCGGCAGGACCCTGGCCAGCAGAAGTATCCACGGTTGGAAGACACATTGGCTTTTAATTAATCATATAACTGAAGGCAGAGGCAAGACAAGCAAATGAAATGCACAACAGAAGCTCAGATCATGGACAACAGTGGATAATCCCCAAATCTTGTCTATTTGTCTTTGAATTGTGGCCAGACAGCACCTGGGCTTCCCGCCACACGCTGGCAATGCAGGTGCCCTCTGGCACAGCATCTCCGCCCAGCTCCCCTCGCAGCAGTGGCCGGGGCTGGAGAGTGACAAGCATCACAGCTCTTCAGAGGCTCATGGCCTGGGGGCCGCAGAGCGATGCTTCCTGCCTCCCTGTGGAAAGCTGCACCTGCCTCCCTCCGGAAAGCTGCATGTTCCCAGAAGACCCTCTCCCTGGACATCGGCACATCTGCCCAACACTGGGGCAACAGGCCCTCGCCTTGGGCTCAAAAGCCAAAGTTCCACCAGACCCAGCAGGTGGATGCAAACTCGGTTCCTCCCATTCCTTCCTGGATTCCTCCTGCGTTCCTGGCAAGAGAGTTGACGGCACACCTCGGTCACATGGTACCTGTTTCAGCGCGGAACTCCCTGCTGGGACTCTCTGAACGCCTGGTGCTCTCCACATACCCTGACCAAAAGTGCTCTCCGGATCCCCGGCCAGACCACCTGCTTCACCTCTCCGAACCCCGAACTCGCACCTGACATCTGCTTCATCCGAGAACCTTGGACTCTAAACACTTCCCCACAGGGCAGACGACCCGCTCTTCCTTGACATTGAGAGGCCGAAATGCAGGAGTGGCTTCCTGATGAACCAGCAGTCCGGCCCTGTTCCCATATTCACTCGTGCCTCCATCCAGTCATTCATTCATTCTCTCCATCACCCAATCACTATTGCTTCCTCGGTTTGCCTCCTTCCCGTCTCTCCTCCTCTTCTAACCCCACCAAGGCGTTAAACTGCCTTTTCAAATACCCCCTGGAGAGCAAACTGAATACCTCACCATCCCTCGAGGTCACCAGGGTCAGAGCAGAACTTCCTGTCTTCTATCCCCTCCACCCACCTAAACTCAAAACCCCCTTCTCCCCGGGGCCCTCGGTGGGTCTGTGATTAGACACACCGTTTTCACAGTCCAGGTCCGGATCTGTCCCCACAGAGCAGGAGGCGTGCTCTCATTTCCCAGGGCTGGTGTTCAGAGCAGAGATCCCCTTACTCAGTAGAGACAGAAGGGATTTGGGGATTTCCATTTCTAAAAGTCTATTCAAGCAAACCTGATGATCTGTCAGATTCTAGAACGACTGTGCTAAAAAGTCAGTAAGCCTCTTGTCCTGGTTCCCATTGGTAATATTCTTCCTCCTGGAAAAGGCAGTACAGAGAAATAACTTCTCCTTTGTTCGTGAAGGATATCTGGTATTTTTTTTAATAATGTTTTTCTTATATTTTTTAAGATCCTATTTATTTATTTGAGAGAGAGAGCGCGCTTGCCCATGAGCAGGAAGAGGCAGGGAGGGAGAGGGAGAAGCAGACTCCCCGCTGAGCAGGGAGCCTGATGGGAGACTCAGTCCCAAGACCCTGGGATCATGACCTGAGCCAAAGGCAGACTCTTAACCGACTGAGCCACCCAGATGCTCCAAGGATATCTGGCTCTCAGAACTAAATGAACATAGAAATAAGAGACTAGATAATTCATGGTGGATATTTGGACATAATAATAAGTTTTATGATCATTCAGAAGGTAAGTTGAAGCTCCAAGGGAGAGAGATGAGTGATAGGGAAGAAGAAAGACTTGCTGTGCCCCCAAACTCTCTTCAGTGTTTACAGTAGAAGGTCATCAGCAGGGGTGCGGCGGCTACGATGGCTGAGGTCCATTCTGGAATCTGCCACAGTTAGAGCCGTGTGAGCCCGACAAGCTCTCCTCATGTGCAAAGTCAGGATAAAGACGGTGCCTATCAGCTAGGAGCTCTGATAAGAGCAGATGCATGCCCTGTATGCTATAGGCATACAGATGGATACAGATGCATACAGTGTCACAATATTGACTAAGATCACTGTTACATCTAAGATTCAGGAAAACTTAACCTCTTTCTATGGTTAAGTATCTTCAGAGAATGATACTGCACGTATTTGAAAGATCTGGCTGGAAAGCAATGTACTCATTCAAATATCACTCAAAGCTTCCTTTGATTCTAGGTAGAATGAGCAGAAAATATAATTGCTGTTTGCCAAATACCAACTCTGATCGACCAGTGCAGCAAAGAGATGACTACTTATCAACTAGAGGGTATTTTAATGTGAGTAAGGATAATTAAGGTCTTTAAACCTCAAATGCTACCATGTTTATTTAAAAAGGGGTATGTAACTGGGGCAAGAAAAGAGAGATCTGAGCCCCACGTGCAGAAAGGAATACTGTCGAAAAACACCAGTTATTTGAGAAGGTCAAGGAAAAGGAGGTTATTAGTGTAGAACACGTAGAGTTAATATACTATCTGTACATCCATTTACAGGCTTTTTATGCCTTCAAGATTGATCTATGAATCTCCACATATATTAGCTCTATTTAAAGAGCAATGACAAAGCGAAATTTGACAAAAACTGGTAAAATCATTTCCTTTTTTAAAAATCTAATCGTGGTACACTTACACAGAGCTCTCCCAGCACCAGGGGGCACGTCCATAATGTGACACAACCCAAAACTACAAAATACGCATTTTGCATGAAAACAGAAAAGTCTCTGTGTTCTATTTGTCAAACTGTACTTTCCACAAATGTACTTCTTAAAAATTAATGTGCCTTTCCTGCCAAAATGCACTCCTACTTTGAATGTTATGGAAACAAGCTAAAAATGTGGGTCCGGAATTTGACTTTGGACCTAATAAAAAAGAGTAAAAACAATTTAACTAAACTTTATGGGAAAATAACAACGTGACAGTAAAATATTAAATAATTTCACCCAGAATTCACTTACTGCCTACATGCCCTGGATGCTAGAGGTTTTGTTCACACTGAATCACCTTCCCCTCCTTTCTAATTAGCTTCAAGAACGTACTATCTCTTCAAGTTTACTGTTTCAGTTCACTCATCTTTTGATATGAACCCTTCCTGTGTCCCTGACCATGAGCAATGAGTTTGAGATTATATATGTATTTGCTTTAATCATGCCTCAAAATGATAAGCCCATTTTAATTATGAATTACTTGGGGGGGTAATCACCTATTATTAGAACTATACTTTCATCTGTATGTGGAAATCTAATTTTAAAAAAAAGCCATCAATGTAAAATATCTATTTATCCAGGTAAATAAATTATCAATTTCTTTTTGACTCAGGGAACACATTCACATTTACAGTTACGTGTACCTTCCATTTTATACTTGGCTGCCAAAAGGCATCGTATTACGTGCTTGGTCAGTTCTTTATAATGCCTATTTTTTATTTATATTTTAGAACTTTTATGCTCAAGGTTAATTTAGCTACTTGTTTTTCCCTAATTACAAAAGGAAATCTGCGTTTCAGAAAGTCCTGGGCCACATATAAACGCATAACCTCACACAGAAAGTGACCTTGGGATTTTGATTTTTCAACTCAAGGATCAGCTCATGAAATAGCATTTTCTGTAACACTCGATAATGTTTAAATTTCAGGATTGTTATGGACAGTGACAACAGTAACAACGACATGGACCGTAAGAACAACAATATGGGCAGGAAGAGAGTTATGGGGAGGGAAAGACAGTATTTTCTATGTGTAAGACATTCTCCAAACTGCATGGGCTCAAAAAATACATAAAAGCACTCTCCTCTCCTGGGGGAGCATTAATTGAGTTGTGGCAGAAGCTTTGGGACCTCCCTCCGGAAGACAAGATGCTCCAAGTGACCCATGACGGGAAAGAACAAAGTGCAGCTCAAGCCCAGAGAAGACAACCAGCATTACTGAAGCTCCGTGTTGGGAAATAGAGAGCACAGAAGAAAACGCGGAAGAATACGGTGTGGTATGGGGGTCCCCCGAGAAAATCTAACAATGGGGTGCCTGGGGGGAGTCAGTTGGTTAAGCACCCTACTTTGGATTTTGGCTCTGGTCATGATCTCAGGGTCAAGAGTTCGAGCCCTGTGTTAGGCTCTGAGCTAGGTCTGGCACCTGTTGAGGATTCTCTCTCTCCTTCAACTTCTGCCCCTCCGCACCCTCTCTCTCCTCAATAAATGAGTCTTAAAAACGAAAAAGAAAATCTAACAGCTGAATATTGAAAAGTGAAGAATTCAACCAAAAAAGAACACAACACATACTTTGTTCTAAATGTTCTTCAAAGAGAGGAATTACATTTACTTAAATGATGAATATATATTTGCGAACGTGGGTGACCAAAATGTCACCAATGATGAAAAATAGTATCAATGGTGTTAGACGCTCACCTGTGTCCCCCCCAAAAAAAGATCTGTTGACACCCCTAGACCCCAGCACTGAGTTAAAATGAAGTCCTTAATATGGGCTGTCAGCACCAGAGGACAGGTGTCCCTATACAAAAGGAAATTTTGGAAACTGAGACAGATGAGCACAGAGGGAAGCTGGTGTGAGGACACACAGAGAGAAGACAGCCAGGTGACAAGAGTGACATCATCGCTGAGGGAACATCAAGGACTGCTTGGAACACCTGAAGCTGGAAGAGAGGCGATGGACCCTCTTCGCGCCTTCCGTGACAGCGCGGCGCTGGGACACCCTAATTTCAGATTTCTGGCCTCCAGACCTGGGAGTTCATCAATTTATGTTGCCAGAAAGCCACTCTGTTGTGGTTACTCTGTCAGAGCAGACTGGTTAGATGAAAAATATCACACCCCCAGCTTTTTCCTGAAGAGTTGTTGAGCAGTCCTTCCTAAATAAACATGAACATATAAATAATAAAAATGTTTCCGTAGTTTAATTTGCTAGCACTGCCCTGATTCCATTTTTTTAAAAAAACACATTAAATAGGAGATCTGTTCTCTGGAACAGAATGTTGAACAAGGGATTTGAAGGAAAATACCCATCATTGAGGTGACTTTTCGAAACCAGGAGAAGAGCTGACGTTTTGGAAGTTTCAAATACATGGAGTGACGTCGTTCGTAAAGAAGGATGGTGATACTCAGACACGCGAAAATGGCCGCATTGTTGTCTGATCTCCAAACGATTACCAGAGCCCTGCAGTGATGCGCTCTGCCAGCCTCCTGCGCTGCCCACTGCGGAGCGGAGGCCGTCGGCCTGAGTAAGTACTTCTCTTACGGAGCTGTCGGGAGCGCGGGATCAACCAGTAGGTGACGGGGACAGGCCTGACAAGCCAAGCCCACAGTCACCCGGCCCCTGAAGACCCGGAGTGGGCGAGATTCGCTGCCCTCTCAATATTCATTAAATACTGAGAACGAGCCCAACTGTTCAGAAGAAGGGACTCCCTAGCCACTGGCCCTGCAAACCTCAGCTTCGTCCCGCTCTCAGAGGGTCCTCGGGGGGCATCGGTCCATCCAGCAAGGTACGAAGAGCGGCAGGAGAGTGTGGAAGAAACAGTGTGGCGTGACAGGGGCGAGTTCAAACACAAGTGCCAGCATCTGACGTGGGGGAGAGCAGAGACGGGCAGGGAGGGATGAGAGCGGGAGGAAGAGCCAGGGAGGCACGGGTGGGAGGTCTGGGTTGGACCACGGGAGCACGAGCACATAGGGGAATGACAAATTAATGGTCGTCATATCCTGGGGACTCTCTCGGAGCTGGCCTTGTGTCTGCGTCAGCTTCCTGTCCCCGGTCGGGAGTGGTGGCGGAGCGAGGACGGAGGACAGGAAGCAGGGAGCCCAGGCAGAGGCGTGCCAGCGGTGACCCCCGTCGCCTTGGCAGGTGTGCTCAGAGGCCAAGTTTAACCACCCTTTAAACAGCCTTCAGCAGAACTCCACCACCTGTAAGCACCCATCCAACAGGTTTGGGGAAGGAAGCCATAAACACGTAACACCATTCTCCACTCTCCTATCGGAAACTATGAAGAGCCAAAGAATATTCACAGGAAGAACCTGGCAGTGACGATTATGAACGGGCAAGAGCTACACTTCCCATTTCCTTTCTCCCCACAAGGGGCAGGGCCGGGATGTCCTCGCAGCGCGGACGTCCAACAGACGAGGACTCTGGGAGCCCTTCTCCGGGGGCCGAGCTCACCTCGGGACGTTGCTATGACCCCGAAATGACATCCATAAAGTGAACAGAAAGAAAACTGCAACCCCACCTGCTCGCCTCCCCCCTGGCAAAGGATGACGTGCTCACCGGCCTCAGGCACTTGAGGACACCGTGTAGCACCTACTGGCACAAAAGGGCAGACCGAGCCACGAGCACCTTATGTGGCGCCCCCCGGTGGGGGTGCGCTCCAGGAGAGCGCAGAGATGGCATTAGGACAAAGGCGCTCTCCGACATCATCGGCCCCCTCATAAGGTCACGTGCACTCAAGAAAGGGGCCAGTGGGCAGAGGGCAGGTCCTTCCACACACCGGCATCCATTTGCTTTGCTAAAGAAAACCTGTTCCTCCCCCTGGGGGGAGGCAGTGCTGATGTTTGTCTCTGTTTTCTCTGACCCACTTCATGTATCTCTTTGCCTTTTTGTCAGAAAGCATTCATCGCCGTCATTGTGTGACATGGGGATGGAGCCACGCTTCTCCCCTTCTGGTGATTTTGCCGCCCAAAGGGCATTGGGCAACATCTGTAGACACTCGCGGTGTCCTAAGTAGGGGGCAAGGTACTGTTGGCACCTGGTGAACAGAGGTCAGGGCTGCTGTCTCTGTCCCACATCCTATAATGCACAGGACAGCCCCCTAGAAAAAGAATTATCTGACCTATGTGTCCATAGTGTTACGGTCAAGAAACCCAATGGTAGTAGAAAAGAGAAACAGTCGTTTTTTAAAATGTTGCAGTCATAACACAAGGAGAAGCCTCGTGACACCACAATAGGGAGAACCTCTTCAAAACCACGATGCATACACCAGAGGAGATGTTCTTCTGAAGACTCCCCACGTCCACCTGCGCTGGGCTGAACGGGAGCCTTCCAAAAGACACAGCCACCTGGGACCTGGGAACGTGACCTTTGGAGAAGGGATCTTTGCAAATCTAATCAAGTATCTCAAGATCTCAAGATCCTCCTAGATGATCCAGTGGGTCCTCAAGCCAACGACACGTGTTCTTATAAGAAAAAGGCAAAGGATATTTTGACACAGAGAAAGCCACAGGAAGATGGAGCAGAGACTGGACCAACGAGCCAACGACTCTTGGAACCACCAGAAGCTGGAAGAGGCAAAGAAGGACTCTTCCCTAGAAACCTTGGCAAGAGTGAGGTCCTGCTAGACCTTCAATTTCAGGCCACTGGCCACCAGACTATAAGAGAATAAAGTTTTATTTTTTGAGCCACTGAATTTGTAAGAATTGTCACAGCAACCCTAGGAAACTAAGATACTACTAAAAGAATATTATGCCAGACTTAACTTGTCTTCTTTCTAATGGACTGAGATACCTGGTTTAAATGTGACTTTCCAGTGAATTTGGGGAGATCTGTATTTATACGCTAAGCATGTGTCTCATGAGTTAAGGGACTCCCTCAACCAATGATAACATTTACTTTAAACCGAAGAAAATCACACTTGACATATGCATCAGACCCAACACTCTAAAGACAGCCTCTTCTTCCAAAGGACAGACAAATTTCAGGCAGCGAGTTCAGAAGCATCAGGAGTCTCAGTGTAAGTGTAAATGGGCATGCAAGTCGGTCTTGAGAAGGTTTAATGCCAGCAGCAGACAGAAGTAAAATCATTTTAACCAAACTCTTAGGAATGTCTTTGTAACAAGGGATAAAAACATAAGGAACTTTTATCAAACAATAAAATAAAACAGATATCTATAATACAAACCAATACACAATGAGAGTTATACACAAAATAAATAAAAATGTTTATGTAAATTCCAAAACAAAACAAAACTCAACTCCAATCAGTTTAGAGCTACAATTTTCAAATATTTTGTAACTGCAAAGTGTTAGATATGAAAACCAGAATCAGACTGGCCCAAAGATTCAGAGCATGCTA
Source organism: Meles meles (assembly GCF_922984935.1). NCBI lineage: Eukaryota > Metazoa > Chordata > Mammalia > Carnivora > Mustelidae > Meles > Meles meles. The sequence continues at coordinate 177,221,143 of NC_060068.1, read as the reverse complement.
TAAGAATTCAAGGGAGTCACAAACAAAAGAACAAGAGACAGTACCGAAGGCTAGGGACCTAATCAACACAGACATTGGTAATATGTCAGATCAAGAGTTCAGAATGACGATTCTGAACATTCTAGCCAGGCTCGTAAAAGGCAGGGAAGATATTAGAGAAGCCCTTTCTAGAGAAATTAAAGAACTAAAATCTAACCAAGTTGAAATCAAAAAAGCTATTAATGAAGTGCAATCAAAAATGGAGGCTCTCACTGCTAGGATAAATGAGGCAGAAGAAGAAGAAATATCTATTTGATATAGAAGACCAAATGACAGAGAATAAGGAAGCCGAGCAAAAGAGGGACAAACAGCTACTGGCCCATGAGGGGAGAATTCGAGAGATAAGTGACACCATAAGACGAAACAACATTAGAATAATTGGGATTCCAGAAGAAGAAGAAACAGAGAGGGGAACAGAAGGTCTATTGGAGAGAATCATTGGAGAGAATTTCCCTAATATGGTAAAGGGAACAAGCATCAAAATCCAAGAGATGCAGAGAACCCCCCTCAAAGTCAACAAGAATAGGTCCACACCCCGTCACCTAATAGTAAAATTTACAAGTCTTAGTGAGTTGATAATGAAAACACAACAGTTCAAAATCTGTGGGACACAGCAAAGGCAGTCCTGAGAGGAAAATATATAGCGGTACAAGCCTTTCTCAAGAAACAAGAAAGGTCTCAAGTACACAACCTAATCCTACGCGTAAAGGAGCTGGAGAAAGAACAAGAAAGAAACCCTAAACCCAGCAGGAGAAGAGAAATCATAAAGATCAGAGCAGAAATCAATGAAATAGAAACCAAAAAAACAATAGAAAAAATCAATGAAACTAGGAGCTGGTTCTTTGAAAGAATCAATAGGATTGATAAACCCCTGGCCAGACTCATCAAAAAGAAAAGAGAAAGGACCCAAATAAATAAAATCATGAATGAAAGAGGAGAGATCACAACTAACACCAAAGAAATACAGACAATTATAAGAACATACTATGAGCAACTCTACGCCAACAAATTGGACAATCTGGAAGAAATGGATGCATTCCTAGAGACATATAAACTACCACAACTGAACCAGGAAGAAATAGAAAACCTGAACAGGCCCATAACCAGTAAGGAAATTGAAACAGTCATCAAAAATCTCCAAACAAACAAAAGCCCAGGGCCAGATGGTTTCCCAGGGGAATTCTACCAAACATTTAAAGAAGAACTCATTCCTATTCTCCTGAAACTGTTCCAAAAAATAGAAATGGAAGGAAAACTTCCAAACTCATTTTATGAGGCCAGCATCACCTTGATCCCAAAACCAGACAAGGATCCCACCAAAAAAGAGAACTACAGACCAATATCCTTGATGAACACAGACGCAAAAATTCTCGCCAAAATACTAGCCAATAGGATTCAACAGTACATTAAAAGGATTATTCACCACGATCAAGTGGGATTTATTCTAGGGCTGCAGGGTTGGTTCAACATCCGCAAATCAATCAATGTGATAGAACACATTAATAAAATAAAGAACAAGAACCATATGATATTCTCAATAGATGCTGAAAAACCATTTGACAAAGTACAGCATCCCTTCCTGATCAAAACTCTTCAAAGTGTGGGGATAAAGGGCACATACCTCAATATTATCAAAGCCATCTATGAAAAACCCACCGCAAATATCATTCTCAATGGAGAAAAACTGAAAGCTTTTCCGTTAAGGTCAGGAACACGGCAGGGATGTCCATTATCACCACCGCTATTCAACATAGTACTAGAAGTCCTAGCCTCAGCAATCAGACAACAAAAAGAAATTAAAGGCATCCAAATTGGCAAAGAAGAAGTCAAACTATCACTCTTCGCAGATGACATGATACTATATGTGGAAAACCCAAAAGACTCCACTCCAAAACTGCTAGAACTTGTCCAGGAATTCAGTAAAGTGTCAGGATATAAAATCAATGCACAGAAATCAGTTGCATTTCTGTACACCAACAACAAGACTGAAGAAAGAGAAATTAAGGAGTCAATCCCATTTACAATTGCACCCAAAACTATAAGATACCTAGGAATAAACCTAACCAAAGAGACTAAGAATCTATACACAGAAAATTATAAAGTACTCATGAAAGAAATTGAGGAAGACACAAAAAAATGGAAAAATATTCCATGCTCCTGGATTGGAAGAATAAATATTGTGAAAATGTCCATGCTACCTAAAGCAATCTACACATTTAATGCAATCCCTATCAAAATACCATCCATTTTTTTCAAAGAAATGGAACAAATAATCCTAAAATTTATATGGAACCAGAAAAGACCTCGAATAGCCAAAGGAATATTGAAAAAGAAAGCCAAAGTTGGTGGCATCACAATTCCGGACTTCAAGCTCTATTACAAAGCTGTCATCATCAAGACAGCATGGTACTGGCACAAAAACAGACACATAGATCAGTGGAACAGAATAGAGAGCCCAGAAATCGACCCTCAACTCTATGGTCAACTAATCTTCGACAAAGCAGGAAAGAATGTCCAATGGAAAAAAGACAGCCTCTTCAATAAATGGTGCTGGGAAAATTGGACAGCCACATGCAGAAAAATGAAATTGGACCACTTCCTTACACCACACACGAAAATAGACTCCAAATGGATGAAGGACCTCAATGTGAGAAAGGAATCCATCAAAATCCTTGAGGAGAATGCAGGCAGCAACCTCTTCGACCTCAGCCGTAGCAACATCTTCCTAGGAACAACGGCAAAGGCAAGGGAAGCAAGGGCAAAAATGAACTATCGGGATTTCATCAAGATCAAAAGCTTTTGCACAGCAAAGGAAACAGTTCACAAAACCAAAAGACAACTGACAGAATGGGAGAAGATATTTGCAAACGACATATCAGATAAAAGGCTAGTATCCAAAATCTATAAGGAACTTAGCAAACTCAACACCCAAAGAACAAACAATCCAATCAAGAAATGGGCAGAGGACATGAACAGACATTTCTGCAAAGAAGACATCCAGATGGCCAACAGACACATGAAAAAGTGCTCCATGTCACTCGGCATCAGAGAAATACAAATCAAAACCACAATGAGATATCACCTCACACCAGTCAGAATGGCTAAAATTAACAAGTCAGGAAATGACAGATGCTGGAGAGGATGTGAAGAAAGGGGAACCCTCCTCCACTGTTGGTGGGAATGCAAGCTGGTGCAACCACTCTGGAAAACAGCATGGAGGTTCCTCAAAATGTTGAAAATAGAACTACCCTATGACCCAGCAATTGCACTACTGCGTATTTACCCTAAAGATACAAACGTACTGATCTGAAGGGGCACGTGTACCCGAATGTTTATAGCAGCAATGTCTACAATAGCCAAACTATGGAAAGAACCTAGATGTCCATCAACAGATGAATGGATAAAGAAGAGGTGGTATATATACACAATGGAATACTATGCAGCCATCAAGAGAAATGAAATCTTGCCATTTGCGACGACGTGGATGGAACTAGAGCGTATCATGCTTAGTGAAATAAGTCAATCGGAGAAAGACAACTATCATATGATCTCCCTTATATGAGGACATGGAGAAGCAACATGGGGGGTAGGGGGATAGGAGAAGAATAAATGAAACAAGATGGGACTGGGAGGGAGACAAACCATAAATGACTCTTAATCTCACAAAACAAACTGGGGGTTGCTGGGGGGAGGTGGGATTGGGAGAGGGGGAGGGGGCTATGGACATTGGGGAGGGTAAGTGCTATCGTGAGTGCTGTGAAGTGTGTAAACCTGGCGATTCACAGACCTGTACCCCTGGGGATAAAAATACATTATATGTTTATTAAAAAAAAAAAATTGGAAGGGGAGGTGAACCATAAGAGACTATGGACTCTGAAAAACAACCTGAGGGTTTTGAAGGGTCAGGGGTGGGAGGTTGGGGGAACAGGTGGTGGGTAATGGGGAGGGCACGTTTTGCATGGAGCACTGGGTGTTGTGCAAAAAGAATGAATACTGTTACGCTGAAAAAATAAATAAAATGGAAAAAAAAAAAAAGAATTCAAGGGTGTCAGTTCCCAGTTGGGAAGGGCTCTGTTGGGTCTTAATCTTGGTGGCTACCCCACAGCGACAAGATGGTTGGAAGTAGCCTCCAGTGGACATAATCCTTCCAGGATAATCCTCTTTTCTTTCAGGACATATTCCCAAGTCTTGAAAGGCCACTAATTACTGCACTTGAGTCATTTTCAGAACCCTGGAGCATGGACATGGGATACAGTTCCTAGGTTTCCCTGGTCAGCAGCCCATGCGGGAGACACAGGAATGAGAAGCCCTGTACATTAGTCCCCCGAGGCTGCTTTAATGAATGACCATAAACCTGGTAGCTTTAGTCAACAGAACTTTAGTCTCTCACTATTTTAGGGGTCAGAAGTCAGAAATCTGTACCCTTGGAACAAAATCGAGGTATCAGCAGAACCACACTCCCTGCAGAGGCTCCGGGGGGAGAAACTTCCCTGTCTTTCCCAGCTTCTGGTGGCTGCTGCAAGCCTTGGCTACTGACCACATCACTCCCGCCTTCGAGTCTCTCTCTGCTCCATGTTCACCGGGATTTCTTCTCTGTAGGCAGGTGCCAAATATCCCTCCACCCCCTCCTCACGGAACATTCGCAAATACTGTCAGGATGTGCTCGGGCCATCCAAGATGACTTCCCCATCCTGAGATTAACTACAGTTTTACCACCTATGGTAACGTTCACAGGTTTCCGGGATTAGAACAGGCACATCCCTTGGGGAGCCAATTTTTAACCCACCACACTGTGCCACCAGCAAGACCGCCCCAATCACAGTCCTAGAAGGAAAAGGCAGCCGTGAGCAGCGACAGATGCCCCTTGCCGGCTAGAGCGTGGGTTTGCTCCATGAACCCTGCTGGGGAGCCTCCGGGCAGAGTGACGTCATCACACGTTCGAACCGCCACAGAAGCCAGACTGACCTCATCCGCGCTGCGCTGTCTCAGTAGGCTGCGGGGCAGACGGGGCTGAAAACGCTATGCTTCATTTCATGCTCGTGAACCTGACTCATTCAGGGCTGTTCTCAGAGGAGACGAGCAACAATCACCGAGGCATGATCCCAGGCACCGAAGAGGCGTTAAAGGTTCCATGATACGAATGTGAGCCGATATAGAGAAACCCAGGGCTTTAAAAACGGAGACGGCACGGGCTGCTGTCAAGGGCAGAATCTGTCGTGCAGGGGCTGGGACAGCAGGGAACGGCGGGGGTGGAAAAGAAGGGGCAGCCCACGCCTTCCGCATGTCTTCCCAGACCCACACGGGGCCAAGCCAAGAGAACAGAATGGGAACCCGTAACGAACACTGATTACAATATGGAAAGAACTTTTGAAACTAGGTTTAAATTAGGTTTTTTGTTTTGTTTTGTTTTGGAGGGTTTTGTTTTCTTTTTTTACTTTTTGCTTTCTTCATGATTCTATTTAAATTGATTAGCTTTGGGCCACACTAAAGAAAAATGGCTATGTCCAACACACAGTCTGGAAAGTTATGATAAAGTATAAAAAGGAAAATCCAAACCACCTACCACATGAAGATCACCACTGCCAATTTACTTATCTCAAAAAATAAATTTAATTTCTATATTAAGAAGAATAAGAAATTGAAATCAAACTGAAGGAATGCCCAAACATCCTATTTTTTTTTTTTACAAACTTACAAACCCAAAACATTACTAAAATGTACTATTAAAAAAAAGTTGTAAACATGTAGAAGATGAGGTCAGCAAAATAGATTAAAGAGGAGGTCCGGGGGCGCCTGGGTGGCTCAGTGGGTTAAAGTCTCTGCCTTCGGCTCTGGTCATGATCCCAGGGTCCTGGGATCGAGCCCCACATCCGGCTCTCTGCTCAGCAGGGAACCTGCTTCCCCTTCTCTCTCTGCCTGCCTCTCTGCCTACTTGTGATCTGTCTGTCAAATAAATAAATAAAATCTTTAAAAATAAATAAAGAGGAGGTCTATATACACAATGGAATACTACTCAGCCTTCAAAAAGAACGAAATCTCACCATTTGCAACAATGTGGATGGACTAGAGGGCATTAAGGTAAGCAAAATAAGTCAGTCAGAGAAGGACAAATAGCAGAGAATTTCACTCCTGTGGAATTTAAGAAACAAAACATGAACATAAGGGCAGGGAAGGAAAAATAAAATAAGATGAAAACAGAGGGAGGGAAACCATAACAGGCTCTTAACTGGAGAAAACAAACTGAGGGTTTCTGGAGGGAGTGGGTGGGGGATGGGGTAGCTGGGGGATGGGCACTGGGTGTTACACGCAACTGATACATCACTAAATTCTACCTCTGAAACTAATAATATGTTATATGTTAATTAAACTGAATTTAAATTAAAAATTGTTTAAAAATGAAAATAAAGAGCACATTCAAGCCTGCATATAGTAAAACTTAGTTCAGCTATTTAAAAAGAATCAGAAGAAACAAATGAAAAACAATCCTTTCAATGTGTCTTATTGGCCATCTGTATATTCTCTTTGAAAAAAATGTCTATTCATGTCTTCTGCCCATTTTTTAAAAAGATTTTATTTATTTATTTCACAGACAGAGATCACAAGTAGGCAGAGAGGCAGGCAGAGAGATAGGAGGAAGCAGGCTCCCTGCTAAGCAGAGAGCCCGATGCAGAACTCAATCCCAGGACCCCAGGATCATGACCTGAGCCAAAGGCAGAAGCTTTAACCCACTGAGCCACCCAGGCGCCCCCTGCCCATTTTTTAATTGGATTATTCATTTTCTGAGTGTTGCGTTTGGGAAGTTCTTTATAGATGGTGGATACGAAGCCTTCATCAGATATGTCATTTGTAAATATCTTCTCCCATTCTGTAGGCTGCCTTTTAGTTTTGCAGACTGTTTTCTTTGTTGTGCAGAAGTTTTTTATCTTGATGAGGTCCCAACAGTTTATTTTTGCTTCTGTTTCCTTTGCCTCAGGAGATCGATCTAGAAAAAAATTGCTACAGCCCATGTCAAAGAGGTTACTGCCTGTGTTCTCTTCTAGGGTTTTGATGGTTTCAGGCCTCACAGGAGAGGTGAGTTGGGGGAAATAGGTGATGGGGATGAAGGAGGAAGGAGGGCACGTGTCACGATAAGAACTGGGGATGTATGGGGGCGCCTGGGTGGCTCAGTGGGTTAAAGCCTCTGCCTTCAGCTCAAGTCATGGGCCCAGGGTCCTGGGATCGAGCCCCACATCAGGCTCTCTGCTCAGCAGCGAGCCTGCTTCCCACCCCACCCCCCCGCCTGCCTCTCTGCCTATTTTTGATCTCTCTCTATCAAATAAATAAATAAAATCTTTAAAAAAAAAGAACTAGGGATGTATGGAAGTGTTTGATCACTATACTGTACACCCGAAACCAATATTACATTGTATGTTAACTAACGGGAGCTTAGATAAAAACTTATAAAAAAAAATCCTGACAATTACAATGTTTAACAAGGCTTATATAAAATATTTGAAAAGGAACAAATTTTGAAACTAAGCTTGTTTTTACCATGATACTCAAAAAACAAACCAGAAGGGAGAAGATGAACATTAATCCAGCAAAATATCCCATTCATGAGACAAATAACTTGTTAGGGAAAAATAAAATAAGCATCACTGAAAATTGATTGTATTGTGAATTATAACTAAATCCTCATAAATCACACACAAATAAAACTGTGGCCCTTACGTTCCACCCACATTGATTGCTTTTGCGTTTTTATACTCAAAATCATCCCAAGTTTGTTTTCTATTTGGAGCAACATTTACTTGTATACTTATTATTTATCTTGGTTTCCCCACAGAATTTCCAATTGCATTTCTAGTTTTCCTTTTGATAAAAATAATCTTCATATAATTAGCCACTTTGTAGTTGTTAACCTTGTCATCTGAATTAAAACTCTCTACTTCATTCTTAAAGGCATTTTTATGGAACCCTCTAATTTCATTTTGCATAATTTCTGATGAGTCATATATGTGAGACCTCATACTTTTATTTCTGTGAATTATTTCTCGACCTCTGTTGTTTTCTTTTCCATGGAAGCCTTCTCCTGCCTTATGAATATAATATCATACAGACATAATTTTTTAACTGAACAAACATGCACTTAATTTATAAAGAAATCTGCAAGAGCGAAAATAAAAGACTCAAATAAGCCCTCTATGTTGGGTCCCATACACTGCTCAAAGTAAGAAAGTACAACTCTTTTATGGTCTGTTTTGACACTGATTGCCACATCTCTAAATAATAAAATTTTACTGTGGCTTCCTAATATTTTTTTCAACTGAAAATATCACTATCTGCCTCCTTTTCCAACCTATCCTATCAATACCTCCCTTAATACATATACCTCTTCCTGTCCCTATTTTCTCAACACTGTTTTATTGTAATTCCGCTTGGATATTCAGCATTTACATATTTATGACTTGTCAATACTATTCACAGATGTGCTATAAAGGAAGAAATGTTTCTTCAAACCGTTTTGTTTTTCTTGGAATTAATAATGGTCTTGTCTTAGATTGTTCAGGCTGCTATAACAAAATACCATAAACTGGGTAGTTGATAACACACAGAAACTTATTTCTCACTCCTTCTGGAAGCCGGAAAGTTCAAGATCAAGGTGCTGGCAGATGTGGGGTCTAGTGGGGGTCTACCTCCTGGCTCCTTGGTAGTGCTTTTCTCTGTAACCTCATACAAGGGAAGAAAGGTCTCTGGGTCTGTTTTAAAAGGATACTAATCTCATTGGTGAGGGCTCTCCCTTCATGACCTACTTACCTCCCAAAGACCTCATGTTCAAACCCTATCCCACTAGGGTTAAGTTCTAATATATGAATTTGGAGGGTGGGGGGACATAAATATTCAGTCTATACCAGGACTCTAGTTTCTTTTTCTATGTACTTATAACTACTTTATGCCCCAATGCCCAACTTTAAGTTTGCATTTTCCCCAAATATAATCTTCTTCTTCTTTTTAAAGTAGGCTTCATGCCCAATTTGGAGCTTGAACTCAAAACCCTGAGATCAAGAGTTGTTTGCTCTACCAGCTGAGACACCCAGGTGCCCCTTCTCCAGATACATTCTAACAGTTCAGAGATTCCAATATGGTTATCTTCCTGGAAGGATACCTTCAGACACTGTTCCACATGCTCCAACCTCTCCTCCGGCCCGCAGCACGACCATCCCATATACTACCTCTCTTTGGCCTCATCATATTTGTCTCCCTCTCTCTCCTATGGGTAGTGTAGTGATCATACACTGATCACATCTCTCAGTGTCTGTCCAACTTTCTGGGAGACTTGACCAAATTTGTTTTCTCATTGACTGCTGACATCCTTTTACCAATCATATTTTAAACATAATCCATAGACTACATATTTTATTTTCCTTGTTTCATGGATGCAGTACCTTCTTTGATTTCAGGAAACACTAATGGTAACTTCTTATCTCTATTTCCTCTGAGTTTCTCATTCAGTTGGTTTTATCACCCATTTTTCATAACGTGAACTTAAAAAAAAAATAGAGCTGGGTACATGAATTGTTTTGTAGGCCAGGAGTTACCAGTGCTGATTATGCTGGCGGTGACTAGGTTGGAATGACTACTAATATCAATATCCCTATGGTTCAACTTGTAGCCTATTAAACACAGACAAATGTGTATTCTAAACATCCATGTAAAGTGTATGTCAGCATGAACACCACACACAGGGGAGAGGAGCTGGGATGGCACAGACTTACATTTAATTTCCATTTTTTAAATGGTAAAGCTAAGCTCTTTCTGGGTACCCCAGTACAGCATTCCTCCAGGTTGGTCATGTTCTAAACCCAAGACTCTATCTTCTTTCAGGGCAATATAGGAGGTCCTGTGGCGCTGTATAAAGTGAGGGAAGGTCTGGATAGCTAACTGCTCCTTCCATTGTCTCCTGCTTTCTCCGGTTTCTATTGAAGAATCAGCTGTCGATCTTATTTCTCCTCCACTGAGGGTTATGGGTCTTTTTGTCCCCACTCGGGTTCTTTTAAAGATGTTTCTCCTTGCCAATGGCTTTTAGCAGTTTGACCATAACGTCTCTAGATGCGATCTTACATTTTTTATCATTCTTGGTGTTTGCAGAACGTCTAAACCTGGTGAATGATGTCTTTAATCATTTGTGAAAAGTCCCAGCAATAATTGCTGAAAATATAACTACTGCTTTGTTTTCTCTCTTCTCCTTTTTAAGCTCAAATTATATGTGAGATAAGATTTTGAATGTACCATATGTGTCTTACCTTTAACATTTCTCCCCTAATTCTTCTCTGTTCCTCAGGCTAGGTATTTTCTAGCAACTTACCTCCCACTTTATTGTGCTAAATGAATCATCTGTGGGTTTAATTCTACTGCTTATTTTTACCTAATTTATCTGTCATAAAGTCTTGCCTTTTCACACATCTAGACTATTTTACTGCAAGGCAACTGCAGAGACTCTGAATTATGCTACTATCACCAAAGAATCTTCCTTCAGGGAGAATTGCTTTGTTTTTCTGTTATGCAGATGAGGGGAATGGGAGGTACAGGCAGACACTGAGCTGAGTCAGGGCTGAGGTGCGGTTGGGGGAGATTCAACAGACTTCTGCTTCTTCTTTGTTTCTAGAGTGTTGTTTTCTGAGTTTTCAGTCAGGAACTTGCTGGGTATTTAGCTCCTTGGTCCTTTAACATGAGGGGAAATTCCTTCTACTCTGTCTTAACTTAGATCTTTGGCCATAGGACCATCACATTTTGGCAATGGCCTTCAGAGGGGGAAGACTGGCCATGCATTTGAGGCCCACTGAGTCTTTAATTTGTGGCAACAACTCTGTGCGAGAGCCAAACATCTACTGGTTTCTCTCATTCTGAGCAGCAACTACTGGAGGCTTGATCTTTAGATGAACCCAAAATGGATTAATCTTCTTTCCCATATTACTTGTTCTTATGAACTTGTAACATTTAAATATGATCTCTGTCTTCAAAATGGTGTGTCAGGAAAGAGCTGAGGTAATCATGAGTATTCAATCTTCCATAATTACTGAATAACTATTATATTTTCTTGAATCTCACGAAATGTAATATTTGGATTTTTTTTTTTAAGATTTATTTATTTGACAGATAGAGATCACAAGCAGGCAGAGAGGCAGGCAGAGAGAGAGGAAGAAGCAGGCTCCCAGCTAAGCAGAGAGCCCGATGCGGGGCTCGATCCCAGCACCCCGGGACCATGACCTGAGCCGAAGGCAGAGGCTTTAACCCGCTGAGCCACCCAGGTGCCCCAATATTTGGATTTTTTAATGTCATATTATGTTCCTTGGACTATGACTATTTCATGCGAAGTAACTAACTGTAGTTGTCATCTGGCTTTTACTACCAAGTTCTGGGTTGTGTTATTCTCTGTTCTTGGATATATCTAAATTTTCAAATGAAGGGTGCCTTCAAAAAATATCCTCAAATCACTTGGGGGATACATATAAGATTCCATTCCTAGAGTTCATAGAGTCTTTCCTTTTACATATCTTTATTGTCATTTAAGTGTCATGTTTTTCTGCGTGGAAGAGTAGCACGTGGGTGTCTCCACCTTCCTGAACCAGAATCTAATGTCTATACTTTGAAGACTACTTTTGACTTCAATGATCCTTTACCCAAATGATGATTAAAAATTTCCAGAAAAGAACTTTACGAGGTCTTTGGACTTCAAGTCATACACACTTGTACCTCTTTTGTTTTTAAGTAGACTCCTAATAGTGAATATCTAGGTGGGCACCTTGCCTCTGTGCCTTCCAGAAAACATGTAAACAATAATTGAGTAGCCCCCAAAATTGAAAACAGGGTTGACCTTCAAGAATCAAACCGTACAATCAACCCATATAAGGTCACAGCAGAGATTGTATCCTATCATTTGAAAGAGGCAAGCCCCGAGGTCCATAAGAACCGATGCACACAGATTAAACATTGTGACTTAATGAGAAAGTAACATGTCAACTCTAAAAGGTTAGCTGTTAGAGAACAGCCAAAGGAGTGTCTGATACACATACGTTAAACAAAGGCAGTGCCCTTCACAGCTCTACGCACACTTACTCTATCCAAGCCCATCACAGTCACTGAATAAATTCAGGACGACAAATGGCCCCTATGCCAAAGAACCACCACATCACAAGGTTCGGTCTCGTCACTGTCGAGAATGGTAGCCCCATGTGACTCATGTGGTTTTCATTTAATTTCTCTCTTGCCATTCATTTTCACTCGGCCCCTAGGTCACTGAATACCTAACTTCTTACCCAAATGAGAAATCCTTTACTTATCTCGGAAACAAAGGGTGCTTCTGGTGTGTTGGCTTATCTATTTGTGTCAGCATCTGGGGAGAGGCACAGAAATATGGAAACGGAAAGTGCGGCAGAGAATTGAAGCAGGGCCATCATTCAGCAGCTCTTTCAGGGGCTGGGGCCGCTTCCACAATATAGCAGTAGAAATGCATTTTAGATAAATGAAATGGACCCCTCCGTTTATCTACCAGCCTGCGATTGTCAGACAGTATTTGCTGATGGCTCACAGAAACTTCCGACTTTATTTCAGGAAACCAAAGGAAACACACAACTAAGAAAAATATTCGTGCATCTTCAATTCAGTTTCTGGGGCGTAAAATCAGAAATGGATAGGGAAGATCATTAAAGACAAAGGCATGCATGACACAAGAGAATGCATTTGGTAATCAAGTATGTATTACTTTCTTGTCTCAAAGACATTCAAATATTTCACCTCTTTGGTGGCAGGGGCTGCTGCCTATGCAAGCAAGGTCTAGAGGATCAGGACAAGCCTAAGGAAAATATGCAAACCTACTGAGTTAGTACAGACCATAGTGGGTGTTCTTGGTTCCTTTCCCAGCTCTCCTGATAGAACAGTGGCCCTTCCACTGGCTGCTGGGAGCACTGGCCCGCACTGGCTCACAGTTGCCCCCATCTCTGAAAATTGCTCTTGGCCAATGAGAACCACCTCATTAGGAAACACCTCCCCCAAACACGAAAATCAGTAGATAATGATTGAAAGACAAGTGGGAGTTGAGTATAAATCATCATCCCCCTGGCCTCAAAGGAGACCAACTGAGATTCTATCCAGGCTCCAGCATCCCCCTTGGGATCAAGCTGATGCTAGACTCCAGCTTGGGGAAAATCCTTGCCTACTTCCACTCTCTGCTATATTGCTCATGTCCACCTGCTCAGAACATGCCCTCGGTAAAGCCCAAGCATACGGAATCCCTGTCTCTGGCTTCTAGGAAACCTCACCTAAAATCAAGATAAAACTCATCATTATCAACTAACCACCACATTCGCTGTAAGCCAGCTGTCGACCACAGACGGTACGGCGGTCCGTACCAATGAGTACAGGAAAGTAGCATATTGGTTAGTGACAAAGAGACTGTCCTCTGGAGCCCAACGTACCCAGATCCAAATCTTAGCTTGGTCACATGCCAGCTGGGGGGTGTTAGTTAAATCACATAAATTCTCCAAACATCAAGTCCTCCACTCTCAAATATTAGAAATAACGTAACTTCCACCTTAGTGACGTTGAGAGGGTAGAAGTGAAACAGACGATGCACGTGAAGAGCCGAGAACGGAGTGAGGGTACAGCGAGTGCCACGTCTACCGCGACTCTCGTTGCCATCACGACTCTATGGCAACGGGGTCACTGTAGTTGCCTCAAATAAGCATAACGCCACGTTTCCAATCGCGGGAAAACTTTTCCTTGAGGAAGAGGAATCCAGGAGTCATCTGAGCAATGACAGAAGAAAGAGAAAGCAGAAGGATGGTGGACACTGCGATGTTCATGCTCAAAGGGATGGCAGGGATGCTCCACTCCTCGTCCTGGCTCTTCTCTCCAAAGTGCACCATGGAGAAGACTGAGGGCCAAACAGCCTAAGTGGTTTATTCAAAATATCTCCACTTTGTTGCTCGTAGACATGCTGGGAGCATGAATAAGTCCATTTGTGTGTCGTAGAAAATGAGAATGGCAATGGTGGAGGGGGGCATGGAGAGCAGGGAGCAGTAAGGGCATCTCTAGGGGCTAGTCTTGTTTTTCCTAACACTGTCTGGGAGAACAGTCTAGTGCCTTCCCCCATGCTAATGCCCCAGTTTTCTGCTTCCTTCTGGTTTTGAAGACTATACTTCCCGCCCGCCTTGCAGTTGATGGAGGCCATGTGACTGAGTGGTGGCCACTGGAATTTGGGCAGAAGGGAGATGTGTCACTTCCGGGCATGGCCCATATGATCTCCATTGCATGGTTTTCCATTCTGCCTTCCCCGCTTCCCCTACCAAGGTGGGTTGAAGATGGGGGCCCATGACGCAGAACATGCTGGGCTCTTGGACGGCAGCAGAGTACGGGGCCCCAGCAGCCTCTGTGCTGGACTGTCACGCACGTGAGTAAGGGCTTTGCGTGTGTGTGTGCGTTCAGCCACGGAGAGAAGAGGACGGTCTGCTGACATAGTTAGCTCACCTCCGCCGAGACTCTGACACTGGTAAACTCCTAGTCGTCATTATAAAATACACATAAACAACCGTAAATCCTTCAGCAAGTTACCAGGAAAGGAAAGGAAAGGAAAGGAAAGGAAAGGAAAGGAAAGATGTTTGAATACATGGGCAGCTAAACAGCACTTGACAGGGAATGTCCACCAAAGGTCCAGAAGATGAGGATGAAGGTCACGTGGGACCACAAAGGCATTGTGCACGGACTCAAAATAAACACAGCAGCCCAACAGTGTCTGAAAAGCTAAAACAAACAGAGCAAAACAGAACAAATTATGCTGCCTCATACTCTGTTCACTCATTCACTCAGGAAGCCCTCACAGAGAATTGCTATGTACCAGATACATAACAAACCTTTTCTGAAAGGGTCACGTATTAAATAGTTTATACTTTGTAGACAGGCAGTCTCTGGGACAACTGGTCACCCCTGCTCTGCAGCAAAAGTAGACACTCTATGAGACACACGGGGGTGTCTGTGCTCAAAGAAACATCCCAAACTATAATCCCAGGCAGGCAGTAGGCAAACGAACAGGCACGGCCATGTTCCAAAGAACTTTTACTATGAGCCACAAGCCCTGGTTTGGAGACCCCTAAAAGGTATTTGTTTGTTTTTTTGTTTTTAAGATTTTATTTATGTATTTGACACAGAGAAAGAGATCACAAGTAGGCAAGCAGCAGGCAGAGAGAGAGGGGGAAGCAGGCTCCCTGCTGAGCAGAGAGCCCAATGTGGGGCTCGATCTCAGGACTCTGAGTTCATAACCTGGGCCAAAGGCAGAGGCTTAACCCACTGAGCCACCCAGACACCCTCCACCACCCGAAAGGTTTTAATAACAATGATCTCTATGATGCCTTCCATTTCTACAATATCATGATCTTAGGAACATGTTTGATAAAGGCAAAAATAAACTTTAGGATTATGATTTCTGAGGACGACAGTAGACTGGTATCTCCTTATTCAATAAAAATATAAAACTGATTTAAAAATTAGTCCATATGAATAACCCATTTCAACAGTTATTCTAAATGATTAAGTAACAGATCATTCTTTCAATCATACAAATGAACTCCATCAGAGGGTAGTTATGTCATACTGTTTTGGGCCATCGGAGAGGTCCTGGCATTATAAATTGACTGAATTTATTTTTTAATTTAACTGCATATTGACAAAAGGAAGCCGTCTAAACTCAAGAATTCCGGCAGCTTCTTTAGAAATGGCCACTAAGGTTTCAGACATGTGTTTACTTAAATACATGAAGAAATCGAAAGAGAAAAGTTCCTTATGCACATCACAGATCTCATAGATTCCGTCAAGTAACCTTAACATCCCAGACTAGAGAAGCAGCTTCTTCAAAGCACACAGGAGTCAGGCAACAATGATCTAATGTGGGGTTTCAACCTTGGGGCTATTTCCACCGTGAGCCAGGAGAGTCTTTGTGGAATGGGGAGAGGCTGCCCCGTGCACTGTAGGATGTGGTGAAGAGAGATTCCCACCAGGTTAAACAGCCCCTAGTTAAGGAATACTGGTTTAGAAACTGTCTCAAGTTGAAACTCAATTCCCCAGACCTAACGATTCAGGAAACAGAGTCAACATCTACCAAGAGAAACCTCTAGCATCCAAGAGAAACTCTAGCAGTATGGGGCAGGTTGTCAGAGACTTAACAGTTTTTAACTCAGAAATCATGGAGAGGCAGGTGGCAAATTGGAGCACAGATTTCAATTTTTATCTGTTTATTCCGAGCAGTCGTAAGTGAGAAAGAGACTGTGAATTCCTTTCCCACGGTAAAACAATATAAAAATGGATTTGAGCAATTTCCCAAAACAATATTAGCAAGACAGGGAGGCTAAATGAGCCTCAGCCCCTCTGTGTTCTTAGGATCCTGTTCAAGGAGCGTCTACCTCAGGCCATCCGAGGCACGATCCCAGAGGGGCAAATGTTGTCCGTTAGTCTCGAGGCCAGCTGCATTTCTATTTTTCAAAAAGCTTCTTTGTTCTTGCAAAATAACTGCCACGATCAAGGCAAGAAGAAAAGTGAAGTTGAAGAGCTGACTCTGTTTTCAGGACAAGAAGCCCGGAGACGCGTAACGGTGAGCGCCTCGTCTTCCATCGCCACGCCTGATGGGTTTTCAAGACGCCACGGCTACAGTTCAGCACTCGGGGGCCACGAGGAAACACATCACAGCCTCTGAGTGGCAAGATGACTGAGAAAGGATATCACATGGACACTCTGATTCTCCAGACACTGATGAAAAACAGGTTTTATTTCCTTAAATTAAGGCAACTAACTCCCGATCTCGCTCTAATACAAAGGGCATGCCTGCTTAACAAATATTCTGTGAACAGGCATTTTACCTCGCAGTATATTTAGATGTGCCGATTTTTGGGGTGATGCCACGAGATGTTCCTCCAACGGATCGTGTTCACTCAGGGTTCAACAGAGGAATTCTGCCCCAGCCCAATGCCGGCCCACATCTGTACTGCGTTAGAGACCCCCCAGTGATGGCTTACCCTTACGAGACAGGCCCAGGGACAAAGAACTCTGATTCGGGGTTTCTGTTGACTCCGGTCCCAGAATGCTTCCGGCATCAGGCTTGTCAGGCCGTCTGAGTGTCCCCGTTCTAAGGCCACCTCACCAAAGTTCGTTTTTGTCACCTGTGGGTTCTGGCTCCCACTTGTCACAAGGGGGCTCTGACTCCCACTTGTAATGCCGAACCTTGCATCCCGTCCTCCTTCACTGCTCTGGGGGGACTAACACTTGGCCCCTCCCCTTCTCTCAGCAAACAACATAAACTGGGGTCACCAGGTTGGGACCTGAGGAAGGGCAGAGGGACAGGATCCACTGGGAGGTGTTCATTGTGCTCCTGGTCCGGCCAAGAGCTGTGCCCGCGACCCTAGGTAAAGCAGCATGCTGAATTTGGGGGACCCCGACGGGGGACAGTCTCTAGAATTCTACGACTACCAGTCAGTACGAGGACAAAAAGGAATATTAATCAGCAACTTCCTTCTCGTTTCTGATCCTAAACACTTTCAAGGCAGGAGACGAATCTGGGGCAGAGGAAGTGTAGAACAGGACAAAGCAGATGACTGGCGCATCAGAAAGGAATGAATCAGAGCCAGCAGCTGGCCCTTTCGTCCCGGAACCGTCCTTTGTGGTGAGAGGGTATATGCACCTGTTCCTGGACGCCTCTCCCGGCAAACACTGCTCATTGCACTAGTCTCTCGGTTGTGTTCCTTTCCTCAAATTTAGGGACAGAATAGGAAGCTTACCTACGCCCCGCCAATGTGAAGCCTAGAAATTTAAAGAGCAAACGTATTATTCGAAATCAACAGACACTCGTCTTGAGTCCACCACTCGCCGGGTAACCTAATGATCCGCTGCGACCAGAAACCAGCTAACACGAAAGAGAAGGCTCCTGGGGATTGGGGTGGATTTCCGTGTGAGCCAGCGATGGCTCATCCCAAGTAGAGGCTGAGGCGGGGAAACGCACCAGAGGTCACCGGCCCACGCGGACTCGGGACAAGTTGCAAAGAGAGGCTAACTTGGGATTGGTCACCTTTGGGGATTTGCAGGACTCGGGATCAGTAGTGTTTCCTGAGATTAAGAAGAGGGTGGGGTGAAAGCGTTCACCCGACAGGACCGGGAGAGTACATGTCTGCTGTTGGGGCAGAGGCTCCGGGCTAAGAAGCTCTAAGCTGTCTGACGACCGGCCAGGTGGAGGGGCCCCTGCGTGATGGGGAGAGACGCAAACAGCACTCACGGCCACAGGGCAGCGGACCCGGCTGTCACGCACAGGAGGGCCAAGAGCCAATGAAGCCTTGCCGGCAGGAACAAGGGCTATCGAAGGTTCTCCACTGATTCTCTCCACTCTGTTGCAAGCTGTTTTTTTCTCAGCTCAACATCCTTACTTTCTCATATTTAAACAATCCTTTTTTATCTTTCATGAGAGAAGGAAGGAGACAACTGTTAGCCTGAGATACTCAAATGAATCCAGCTGACCCTCGCAGAAAATAACATTTCTATGACCTAACTGAATGCACCCAAGTCACGAAGGCTTCTGCACCCGTTCTCTAGAACGGCATGTTCAACCAGGGAGCCCTCACCATGCTGAGCTCCTGGACGGGGGTTACTCTGAACCCCAATGTACTTTCTGTGTACAATCCACACGAGACTTTATAGATTTAATGCAAAGAAAAAATAAAGGGGGGAGGGCGCCTGGGTGGCTCATTGGGTTAAAGCCTCTGCCTTCGGCTCAGGTCATGATCCCATGGTCCTGGGATCAAGCCCCACATCCGGCTCTCTGCTCAGCAGGGAGCCTGCTTCCTCCTCTCTCTCTGCCTGCCTCTCTGCCTACTTGTGATCTCTCTCTCTCTCTCTTTCAAATAAATAACTAAAATCTTTAAGAAAAAAAAGAACATAACATCTCATTAGTTTCTTATAATGATTTCATATTGAAATGAACTTTTCAGTATAATGAGTGAAGACCAATATATTTTTAAAAATAATTCCCATTTCTCTGCACTTAGTTCAATGTGACCACAGGTTTCAATCAACTAGCCATGAGGCTCGAGTGATGTTTCTAGCAGACAGCCATTCACGACACCAGCACAACCTTCTCCTTATCAGTGCAGCTCTCTTTCTGGTCACCCGTGGAAATCGCCATTTAAATTAAAATGAAGTATTCCTAGAAATCAATCAGACCACGTTACCGAAGACATGCAGGAAGGCACAGTGTGTCGGGAAGAAATGACAGTTTTATCTCTCTCCACGCTGAGTAAACAGTAGGCTTCCGAGCATCACACACACCACAAAATGTGCAAAAGGAGAACTGTACTGTTTTGGACCAAAGGCATGGTCATGTCTGACAGCTATCCCAAGGGCACTGTTGTCCAAGCCCCCGTTCAGAAAGTCACGGTCCTCTTGCTGGGTCCTCAGTCAGCAGGCCGTGCTCTCTTTCTTACCAGGTGGTGCTGATGGGGTCCACCAACATCCTCAGCTCCATCAATGACCTAACCTTGATTTCCACCAAAAGGCAATCACAACAGTGGGAAGCAATTATGGGAGGAACGACTGGGTTTCCCTGTGGCCACAGCAATAACATGCACACGTCCATGGCAAAAGCATGGCCCGATTCTTTGCATCTCTTTATTTCGCAATAACTTATGGAAAAGTCGAAAGAAAAACACAATGGACTCTCATAAGCCCTTCACCTAAATTCTCCAATTTCCCCCTTTATTATTTAATCACATTTGCTGTACCATTCTTTCTCTGTGGGTACATGCATTTTTTAAATGATTTCAGAATATATTAGAAAAACCATACCCTTTACCCATACTTATCTCAGTAGGTTTGTCCAAAGAACAAGATGAGTTTCCTACATAATCAAATCATAGCTATCAAAATCAGAAAATAAATACATTTCTATTACTTCATCTACAGACATTAAAAATTTTTTTTAAGACTTTATTTATTCATTTGCCAGAGAGAGAGCATAAGACGGGGAATCAGTAGGCAGAGGGAGAAGCAGACTCCCTACTGAGCAAGGAGCCCGATGTGGGACTCGATCCCAGGACCCTAGGATCATGACCTGAGTCAAAGGTTGATGCTCAACTGACTGAGCCACCCAGGAGCACCCAGACATTAAAATTTTGCCAGTTGTCAAAATAGTGTCCATGATAACTGAGAAACTTTTTTTTTTTTTTCTGTTCCAAGATCTGAGTTGGAACAGTGTTTCATTTGGTTGCCATGCCATTTTGTCTCCTTGATGAGGGACTCGCTCTTCTTCCTTTTCACGCCTTTCATGGCCTGGTGATTTGTGTAGAGTAGAGGCCAATTTTCAGAATGCCCCTCAGTTTGGGTCTGTATGATAGTTCCTCCTGATGAAACTGGTTATGATCAATGGTTCACATATCAAGGAAATCTTGCTGTGCCCTTCCCTGTACCGTCAATCAGGGCATGTCTGCTGGCTCATTTTCCCATCACGGGTGAAGGGACCTTTGATTCCTTGGTTATGGTGAGACTGGCTGTGTTTCTTTACCATCAAAAGACATTTTCCTTTTATAAAGAGTAAGTATGTTATAGGTAAATTGAGACCACATAAATATCTCGGTCATCGTCAAAGTCTCACCCCTACATTTTCACAGCCATTGATCATTTGTGCCTGAATCAATTTTTAGTATCAAGGTTACCAAGCAACAATTTTGTAATTAAATCATCCCTTGAGTATTTGTCATGTGGCATTTCACAGAAGGAAGAACGGTCCCTTCTGCCTCATCCATGTGCTCATTCAGTTAGTTTGATGTTAGTATATCCTCACGGATTCCAAGTTTATTCAACATGTTTATTCAACAAGTTTATTCAACATCTGAGACTATCATGATTTAACAATCCAATTATCCCAGATTTCTTCACTGAACCCACTTCCAGCTACACCTAGGACCTCCTGACCTGCCGTCATCATGCTTTGAATATGTCCTTAATTCCTGAAACAAAAATATATCCCAGGTTTCTCTAGGACTTTCACTACCCAGGCCCTGGAACCACCTACTTCTCCAAGGAACGTTGGTTCCTTTTAGTGGAGAATTAAATTTAGAAACGAAGAACTGTAGGGGCATCTGGGTGGCTCAGTCAGTTAAGCGTCTACCTTCCTCTTGGGTCATGACCCCAGGGTCCTGGGATCAAGGACATGTAGGGCTCACTGCTCAATGAGGAATATGCTTCTCCCTCTCCCTCTGCCTCTCCCCCTATTTGTGCTCGCTCTCTCCCAAACA
Organism: Meles meles; assembly: GCF_922984935.1. Lineage (NCBI taxonomy): Eukaryota > Metazoa > Chordata > Mammalia > Carnivora > Mustelidae > Meles > Meles meles. Next base: position 177,199,805 of record NC_060068.1, on the reverse strand, counting down.
AATAAAATCTTAAGAAAAAAAAAAAAAAAAAGAAACCAAAAACTGTATAATAAAAAAAGAAACCAAAATCATTGTTACTAGGATGTCAGTGCTTCCAGACCCTCTCAGCCAGGACAACTAGGAGACAAGATATGAGTAAATACATGTAAACAAATGTTTGCACACGTCTACACGCTCCACATTCTCCCACACACACTGTAGCAGATAATCCAGTATACTGCAAGCACCAAAATGAGCGTAATATATAGTTCCCATCTATTGAAAGCTCTATATCCTTTATAAAAGATTACTGAAAATCAGAGTTTTAAAACAGCATTTTGGTTAAACAGCAGATCATTTGGATTTCTTATTAATACCGTCATGATTTTACCAACAAACCATACTGTCATGATTTTACCAACAAACCGACTCATTTAAAGACATATACTAAATTACAGTGGCAAGGCAATTAATTCGCTGCCTGGTGGGATGAAATGATCACAATAGTAAGTCATTATTTATCACCATCACTTTTAAGAACAAAAGCAGTTAAGACTTGTTGAGAAATTCCTGAGCCTTCTCCCTTTCGCACACCTTCTTTTATTTAATTTGAGCAGTGACAGTGTGAGGATCATAGTCCCTTGTGGCCATTTCACAGATGAGGAAACACACGGTTGCAGGGACACGTGAAGCTATATCCCAAACCCATGTTTATAGACGTTCGGAGCCCTTGCTTTTTACCAAAATTAGCTTTGGCTTATTTCGAGGCCCTGGTGAATCAAAGATGGGTCTAGTATTAAATCCTCGCCAGATCTGGAGATTCCTGGATGCTCACACATACCAGCGTGACAGAGAGAAGACACTGGTCTCAACTTCTCTCCACTAATTCTTAGACCCGAGGCTGATACTAAATGGCTGAAGAACTTTTCCCCAAGTTGCACCAATTCCAGGAGTTCTGGCACATTCCGTGGGGCGTTCCAGATGCTCGACCAGGGAGGTAGTCATGTCCTAACTCTCCCCTTGTCCAAGGACACCCTGGTTACCAGACACTTCCAAAAGCCAGGAGGGCAGAAGGGGGCCCTGGTGATTCACATCTGGCACAAAAACACATCCTCTATTCAGACAGAAGGACCTCGGGCTCCTTCCTCACACTTTGACACCAGAAGCAGGCAAATGGCCTCTCTATCTATCAACACTTACTCTTTGCTCTCTGTGGTTTTCAATCCCTCTGATCATATTGATCTCATTACAGGTGATAAAGAGGAAACAAAGATGTTTTCCCCGGAAAACTGACTTCTACAACAATCTGATGGCTAAAGGCAGCAACCTAAGTAACCAGCGACTCCCTGGGGGGAACGGCGCTCCCAGGCGCTGTGGAGGTGTCCTTCGAATTGTCTACCATTTGACAAAGGATAAGTCGGGATGATGCCCTGAGAGGAAGGGAGGCTGCACGGTAGGAGAAAAGGGCTAATGGGGAGCGAAAGAGCAGGGGACGAGTCACATCAAAGAGGGCAGCCAGGAGTCCTGCAGCCTGGCCCTCTGGGGAAACATGTCCCCGCTCTGCCCAGATCAGTCCCTTTACAGACACTGTCTCCCTCCCCTCCAGCGGTGAGCTAATGGGGTGGAAACTGGGAGCTTGAGAAACGTAAATCGCACCTACCTGAATCAGAGACAAATCCTCAAGCTGTAACCTGAAGAGGTAGTTTCTACAAAATACAAAAAGAGAGCAGTTTTATTTTTAATGGATGCAAAGTATTGTAGGTCATAAAAATCACGAGAACAAGGGACAACAAAGCAATGAGTTTTGGCTTCCTAAGGCTTCTCCTACTACAAAAGTGTTTAGCACAATTCTCCTCGCGCCTCGGAGTTCACAGGGACATTCTATGTGTTAACAGGTGCCCGTTTGGGACTGGCTAGAAGTTTAAGGAATAAGGTGTGTGTGTGTGTGTGTGTCTGCGCGTGCGAGAGACAGAGAGAGACAAAGGTAAGTCTCAATTATTAACTGACTCTCTTGATTATGGAATGGACCGAAGTAAATGGGCAACGGATTCTGAAACTGAGCTTAAGTTAAGTAAGACAGTCACAAACACACTCTTCACAGGTCTTCATTCTTAAAGATCATGGACATTCACCACCATATACAAGTACACCACGTCCAGCTTTCGAATTCAACCATAGTCGGAGCAATACAGTGTCCTCTCTCGCTTGGATTCGGTGTGCGTACGTTTAGAAGCCTACACTCGTCGGTCTGCCATCAAGGCTTTGAATGTTCCCTCCGGCTGCCCGGTGTGAAGCAAGAAAGCAGAGAAAAGGAAACTATCTGTTCTCAACAAGGAAGCGGAAGAACAATGACATAGAGAGTCGAGATCAGCATCGCAGAATCAGCATCGCAGATGGGAAAACACAAGTATAGGGACCCGGGAGGCCCTGGGCTTTATTGCTGTAGCTTCTAGAAACAAACTGGCCTCGCTCGTGGGGGATGCTCTGGCCTGACTCAAACCCTGCCTGCCCCCTTCACCTCATGCTGATGAGGAGCTGATGTGGCTGAAGCCACATTCCGGGGACCGTGGAGGAGAAAGTCAGCCCAGGCACAAACAGTAAGTGCCGGAGAAGCGGCACCAAACAGAAACCAGCCGCGACGAATGCGTGAGCGTGGGAAGGGTCTCCAAGAAGCTCTGTTTCACGTGAGGGGTTGCCCGGGACGATGTCCACGGCACTAGCAGAGAGAGGAAAGCGTCCCGACAGCAGCCAGATATGGATGCAGATTATTTTCATTATTCGGGGAGGCGGGTAGATGTCAGAAGTAGCCGCTCTGTCCTGGGGGCACGACAAGTGACAGCCAAGGCAGACCAAGGGCATGACCTTGGGGAGACTGAGAAACAGCCTTATCGAGTGGGCGGCAATGGCGACTCAAAGCCAAGAGGGAAGCCGGCGTCCAGCAGCACGTGTGTGTGCACTGTTTGGAGGAAGAAGGGGACAAGCTCACTCTCAGAGGGACCTTCCCCTGGGGCACTCTGCTTTCTCCTGGTTTGTCCCCGAGCATGGGGACACTGCCTTCCAGCACTCAGTGAGCCCAGCCTCCCCGAAGCCTTCCAGCAGCCTCTTCACCACACTCTTTCCGAACCTCCAATTGTAGCTCTGAAATAACGCCGGGGAAGCTCCCAGAAGCATGGCTTGGCACTCGGCACCTCCGCCACAAAGCCATGTGGGGGAAAACATCCCCGGTCTCTTAGGACAGGCAGCCCGCAGCCCTCTCTGCATACCCAGATCAAGGATGCCTCCGACGAGGGAACGGGACTCACAGTCTGTTTTCATTATGTCCAGCACCACGCAGAGGCAAGGTTTCCAACAGAAACCTCCTCCTGCAGGGGAAGGAACGTGAACTTGGCGCACATGGAAGGGCATTGTTGAGCTGCCGAGGGAGGCGGCACGGGAGGCCGGCGAGCGTCTGGGGATGTGCCAAGCCTTCATCTGCTGTGAACCAGAGGCCCAGGAGTCCTCCAAGAGAGACTGGGAATTGGGACACCCATACAGATCAACCTTCCCGGGGACAGGCTTATGAGTGGCACCGTGGCGATGACGGGTCAGAGCACACACAGTGCCGTTATGAGCACCGTGGCTCCCCACCCTCCGGGGGTCCCGTGACTGGCTTCCTGCCTGCAGGACGCTGCCAGCGGTCACCGGGCTGTGACACCAGGAGGGGGGCTCACCTCATGGTGAAAAATGTTTGCGCAAAACCAAAGCCGTGCCACGTACACAAGCTCAGGAAGGAAGTGTAAGCCCTCCGTGCCTCAGTCTCCTCATCTGTAAAATGGGGCTAACAGTCCTACCGACGCCCTGCAGCTGTTGGGAGGGTTACATCCAAGGACAGCGTGGACAGTGGTGTCTGGCCAGAGCAAGCACTCCATCAATCGTAGCCCCTTCTAGAGGGCTTACGGAAAATACTGAAATTCCCAGACACACTGAAATTCTCGGGATGTTCTCCATCATACGGAGAAGGAGAGAGAAGGTCTGCTCTCCAGGCACTTCAGGTTTTAGGCATAAGGCAGCGTGACTCTCCGCGTTCAGGAGCGGGCTGCTGTCGGAAGCCGTGGTGCGACACCATCGGCTTCCTCGACCAGAAGACGGCGCCGCTTATCTTGTCCCGATTCCAGAACAGTCTTCACACTCTTAACTCACTAGCTCTTTTAAGAAAGACTTTTTCTGTAAATACTTTCAGTAAAAGACATTACTCATATTTTTAGCCAATTAATGGCTATGACGAGGTGATAAGGCCACCCCCCCGTCTCTCTCTCCTTTCTTCTCTCTTCTCTTCTCTCTCCTTTTCTCTCTCTTCCCGTCATACACTCCCCCCGACCACGTACACACACACACACACACACACATCTACATCTGGGAACTTTCTAGAAAGGCACTTCTCATACACAAACTAAGAGCTGGAGTTTCCCTCACACCACTGAGGAAAGAGGACAGTAGTGTCCCCTGTGCTCTGTAGAGCTCTGGGCGGGACAACTGAGGGCAACGTTCCAAGCCCTCTCTCTACCTGGGGAGAGGGTGAGAGGAGGTAGAGAAATCACTCTCTGAAAACCCTGGGTCCAGTTTTCAGGTACCGTCTATGCGGGAAGGGCTATGGTGTGAATGTCTGCGTCTCCCCCAAAGTTCGTACATTGAAATCCTAACCCCCAAAGGTGATGGTGATAGGAGGCGGGACCTCTGGGAGGTGATGAGGTCATGACGGCAGAGCCTTCAACAGTGGGATTAACGGCCTGATGAGGCTCCGGAGACTTTTCACCTTTCTACATGTGAGCACACAGCAAGGTGTCTGCCATCTGGAACCCGATGAGGGCCCTCCCCACAACCCAGCCGTGCTCCCTGATCTTGGACTCGTGGCCTCCAGAACTGTGAGAAATAAATTTCCATTGTTTATAAGCCACCCAAGTCTGTCAAGTTTTGTTCTAGCAGCCCCAAGAGACCAAGACAGGAAGATGCTGATTTATGATAAGAAACATGCCACATTCTCGGTCCACATGTCCCCACACAAAACTCACTCTGCTGACCGTCAGGTGATAGTCTGTAAGAAGCCCTCCCCGCCCCCACCATTGCTGGGGAATTTCGGTCATTTACTCTTACCGCCTGAACACCTCACAGCTGTGGTCCCCTCCCCGCCACCGGCCAGCAATACATCGATATGGCAGAGACACGCAAGAGGTGAACAGAAGGGAAGGGGACAGAGAAGGAGCCACGGTAATTAGGAGATGCCACTGCGGCCGCCATGCCCAGTGTCCCCATGGAGAGAAGCACGAACAAAGACTGGGACGTCCCCTTTGGTATTCTCTGGGCTACAGGATGCAAACCGGTCATGATTTTTAAACTATTCTCGGTTTTTTGTTGTTGTTTTTCTTTTAATCTAAAAACAAAACAAAACAAAGACAGAGAATTCAAGAACTCCGAAGCCGAGTCGTCATTGGAAGGTATATACCGTCAATCTGCTGATGAGGAAAAGTCTGCAAATTAAGAGGCGCGATGGGATTGATTCAAGATTATTAGGATCAGATAAAATCTCAGCTTTAGTATCAAGACCTCTCACGCTGTGCTGTCCCTCGGCACACCGTGCCACTCAGTGTCACCAGCCAGTCCTCCCATGACCCCTTTCTAATTTCACCAGCACCCGCACTCGTAGCCACAGCCACACACAACCACACAGTGACAGTCGGTACCGCACAATCAAGTCCTGCCTTCGTTTCAATTCACAGGTGCATTTGCATACCGTTTCGAGATGATCCAAGTCTCAACACTGCTTAACGGCAAGCTTTTGATTCTACGTAATTGATTCTCACCCCTGGGACTGAGATCTGACTGTGACATATGTCTCCCCATTAAGCGAACATGTTAATCCTACTGGTCTGGCTGATTAAATGGGGCCTCCTTTCTCTCTCTTGATTTCCCACAAATTCTTCCTGAAACCGCCTGCCCGTACTTTAAGAATGCCCACGTTCTTCACTGATGGCTTGAGAGAGCTGCGCTCTACCATCTCTCAGGGTCTTTAAGTCACACAAATTCCTACAAGACTCTGACCCTTCTTAGGTAGAAAATGGGCAAGAGAGTAGCATGAATACGTGACCAACGGATGAAAGCCCTGTTATCCTGAGTGTTTTTGTTTTCTGGAGCTCAGTACCAAGTTTCAAAATAATTTTAAATGAAATTTCAGCATGTAAGAGAGGAAGGATAATTCTTTTTTTTTTCTTGCTTCCTTCTTTTTTCAGAGTGGGAGAGGTGGGCAGGGGGGCAGAGGGAGGGGGAGAGAGAGCGTCTCAAGCAGGCTCCACACTCAGCACGGAGCCCAACACAGCGCTAGATCTCACTATCCTTAGACCATGACCTGAGCCGGAATAGTCGGCTGCTTAACCGACTGAGCCAACCAGGTGCTCTGGAAGGATAATTATTTATTAACAAAAACTCATTAAGCAAGTATTTACACATAATATTTGTTAATTATAGTCAATGAATTAAGCTAACTTAAAAATTTTGAGACTAAAATTACTCAAAACAGGTTACCTCTAACTGTACACTGCCTCAACATCTATTGAAGGTTGATCTTTGTGTCACTTGGTTACATTTTTGCTGCTATTTCTTGTTTGATTTGGGACACCAAGAGTTGGTAAGAGCTTTCTAAAATTTGTTTAATGCGTGACTATAGTCTACACAAAATCCAAGCCAGCAGTTTAATACCTCCTTGGACCTTTCAATAGTAGAAATAAGTAATATGGCATCTTTCACTATTCACTTTATCTATCATGATTTCCAGCGACTTAAAAGCTATTTTTTTAAAAAATGAAATAGAAACGAAACATGTGTGGAATTCCCTCGTCACCTCCCTGGAACTTAAGAACCTGACAAAACACAGAACAGATCCTACCACACTCAAACAAACGCCTCTCCTCAAACTACTTGGTTCCAAGCACAACTCTGAGTCCATTTCTGCCACTGGAAACATTCCAATCCAGCGAGCAATGTGAGGGACCTAAAATCTCCCAAGACAGCTTGATCCATCACAGCTGAGGTCAATGACCTACGAAGCTGAAGATTACAAAAAGAAAGAAAATCTTCTAAAGGGAATAAAAAATGGCTATCCCCAGAGGTTGGGCCACTCACACGCTAAAGTGAGATCTACGGTCCCTTGGAAGTGGCTGTTCTCCAGGGCATTAGAGAAGGGCCAACTACTTTATCTTGTAGTCGTGAGCACACCGGGGAGGGAAAACAACGTCTGTGAGGTTTACAAAGGCTACCAACCTTTCCAACGGGATGGAGTAATGGTTCTGGCTCTCTGCCAACAGGGAATACTAACCCAATGTTTCCTATAGGGTCAGTTTCTCTCGTAGGGCAATGCTTTGAGCAACCCAAAGCGTTTAAGTGGTCTCATTCATCTTCCTAACACCCTGAGATGGAAATAGGTAGTAATAAGGAATATTGCCGTTCTTCAGGGACAAAGGCAGTGTTGCAAGAGGTTAAGAGATTAGAGGTTTTAGAATGTATTAGTTGTACAGTTGAAGGGGAACTGTTCTGCATTTCCATTCGCCCCTCCTCGTTACAGAAGTACAAAGCAAGAGTTTACCACGTGGTAAGGGTTCAGTTTTACGACAACAGTAAATAAAAGCAGGAGTGTTTCTTCCCTTGGTATGGATCTCCTTTTTTTCACATGTCTTGGAATAAAATTTGACATTGTGCATTCAAATGTAATAACTGTATTACTTTTAGGAGTCATAATATATGAGGGATACAAAGATCCAACAGACTGAATAATTCAAATCACAAAGCCATTAAATTTGGCAGACACAAACTGACAGTTTCCCCACTAGACATCTGAGTGCGCTTTCTCCCCCCCTCACTGGAGTTTATTTCTTATCGATTGCAGGATTGCATAACTCATTCCTGCGTGCCATCCAGTCCCCCAGCGGCCTATTAGCAACAAATCACTAAGCACAACAATAAATTCTCGGAGGGAGCAGTGCGGCCTTAATAGACGAAGTTCATTTGCGTCTTCATGTAACGTAATAAAATTCAGCCGACATTAAAGAAAAGGTTGAGCCATCAGGAGCATATTAACTAAATGACTCATTTTATCTAGAGACAGTATAAAACTTAACTCTGACCTCCATTAATTATGAAAGACACAGGTGTTTTAAAATGACATTCTCTTAGAATAACTCAATTGGTCTCTGATGAATATAGCTATAAAATCAAAGAAGAAAACTCCAGGTTCTTTTTTTTTTTTTTTTTTAAAGATTTTGTTTATTTATTTGACAGAGAGAGAGACCAGAAGTAGGCAGAGAGGCAGGCAGAGAGAAAGGAGGAAGCAGGCTCCCTGCCGAGCAGAGAGTCCGATGCCGGGCTCGATCCCAGGACCCTGAGATCATGACCTGAGCCGAAGGCAGCGGCTTAATCCACTGAAACTCCAGGTTCTTATTGAACATGTAGGTTCAAGGCTTGCTCATACCCGAGGAACGGGAGACCGAGTAATTAAGACAGACAGATACGCATTTTGCACGAAGAAAAGACAGAGACAGAACAGGAAGTAAATCTATCAAATATGTTTTAAACAACGATGACAGTGACTTCTCTTTCCACTCAATAGATGCTTAGACCATGGTCGATCGTGAAACGGTCTGAAGGCAGAACACATGCTGCAGAGAAATCATCACCACTGGGGGAAATCTGAGAGGGGACATCAGCTGGGAGGCTGGCCTCTCGTGCACCCCCGCCAGCCTCGTCCTCCCTGACTCCTCTTCATGGCGGGATTCCATACCCCCTGCCGTCAGCACATGACTGCACAGAACTTGAAATCATGACGTTGTCCAAGACACCCGAACTTTAAACTGCACTGATAGGCTTGAATATTAAAATGTAAGTTCATGATTTATAAGCTCAGGAAAATAACTCCTTTTAAGCAAAACCAAATGTCTTTTATAAAAATTATTTTATTACCTAAGTGTAAATAAATAATACAGCAATCATCTCAATAACCTTGAAGAAGCTGAAGATTTCATCTCATCCTGTAACGAACTCAGGCAGCTCACCACCCTAGCTATAATGTTGTTCCAGAGAGTTCATTATACTGGATGACGCCAGACCAGTTCCAGGAGACTTTATTTTCCCTGGCATTATAACCATTCCAAAAATATCTCTTTCGGGGCGCCTGGGTGGCTCAGTGGGTTAAACTTCTGCCTTCGGCTCAGGTCATGATCTCAGGGTCCTGGGATCGAGGCCCGCACTGGGATCTCTGCTCAGCGGGGAGCCTGCTTCCCCCTCTCTCTGCCTGCCTCTCCGCCTACTTGTGGTCTCTCTTTGTCAAATAAATAATTAAAATCTTTAATATATATGTATATATCTCTTTCATGAGCTTTTCCCACAGATTTTGGGGGACTTAATTCATTTTTTTAACTATTTGGCTGGATCACATTTAGATCCCAGTTTAGGAGTAACAAGCTCCTGGCATGAGCTACCTCCTCGGTCAAAATTGTTCCTACCCTCCTCAAAAACAGTAGGCTATGAGGGGCGTCTGGGTGGCTCAGTGGGTTAAGCCTCTGCCTTCGGCTGAGGTCATGATCTCAGGGTCCTGGGATCGAGCCCCGCATCGGGCTCTCTGCTCAGTGGGGAGCCTGTTTCTCCCTCTCTCTCTGCCTGCCTCTCTGCCTCCTTGTGACCTCTCTGTCTGTCAAATAAATAAATAAAATAAAAATTAAAAAAAAAACAGTAGACTATGAAAATTTTTAAATAATTCTGATTTTATTACTGTTCCGTGACCATATATGTCATGACATGCCCCGAAATTGCATGGGATGTTTTCATTCTTTATCCCCCAAAGGGGGACTTTAAAAGTCTTGGTTATTAGGACGTTTCACAGAATACATCAAAACCAAAACAAATCATTTTAACGGCACTCTTGTGTGTTTAAACACCAAGATTAAAAGGCACAGAAGTAGATGGAGAGCTTCTTGTTACTAGCAAGCAAAATGAAGGAACAAAGACAAACTCCGAGAGACAAGCAACAATTAAGACCAATACTGTTAACAAACTGCAGAGACATAAAATCAGAAAAACCTTTTCCCATAAGCATATTTAGGGTCAAAGTTACTAATCAATATTGTTAATAATCACACTGATAATTTAAATTTTATTATGCTCTAAATCTGACTTGTAAATCCCTCCGTGCTTTAAGGATTACAGATGATGACTTATTGCCCCAAACTGAACTCACAATTTCTGCTTTTGTGGGTCCACTGGGTATCTGATTCATTCCTTCCCATTTTTCAGTTAATAGAGATCATATTTCATTGGAAAAAATACCAACTGAACCATCTTACGGTTCCCTTAACCTCTGCTTTCTTAGGAATGTTCACTCCTCAAGAGATTTCCATATATAATTCTTTTTCTGGGTTATCTTTAGAGTTAGCAAAAGGTGGAAATTTTTTTCACGTATTTTCAAATAATCAAAGAATTGCAGTTAACTCCCCACATGCACAGGGCTAGCTAATGCCATCCCAATAAGCCACACTCCCAAACCTTGCTCCAAATCTCACCTTCCAACCTTGCCCTCCGCCACCCCGTGTCAGTCACCATCCATCTCTGTGAAACCCAGCTCTGAAGTATGGCTCAAATCGGAATCTCCCTCATTTCCATCATCACTGCCTGAGTATAAGTTCGTTCTGATCCACAGCCCAAGCTCAAACGCTAGAACACTCTGCACACAAGATGGGAGAAGTACCTTCCTAATGCACGTCTGAGCGTGTAAATACGTAGGCTGAGAAATCCCCTTAACTCCTAATGCCGCTAGCAGAGATTCTCAAATCTGCCAGGCCAGTAGACCCTCAGAAACTTAATGAAACCAAAGATTCCAACATCACTTCCAGAACGTCTAACTGCAATGGTCTGAAGAGAGGCTTGGGTATCTGCATTTTTGTAAGGCCTCTCATGACTACCAAAATTGGAATCACTGGTCTGGAGGTTTAAGTCCAAGCTCGTCTGTAATCTGACCCCTCCTAGAGCTCCTGCCTCCCCAGGAACAATGTCCACTCTGTCACCAACTGGTCCAATCAAGCTGAGTTCTTCTCAACCTCATCAGGATCTCCGATGTTCCCCAAGGTACAGTCCTTCCCGCAAGAAGGCTCTTCTATCTGCCAGACCCCTACTGCATTTCCAAGGCCCACCTGAAAGAGCACCTTCTTGGTGCTCCCTTTTCAGCCCAAAAGACCATAATGTTTCTCTGTTCTTGGGATTTCCAGGGCCCTTGACTCAGGCCTTCCTGGGAAACTCTCATTGCCTGTGTTCCCCCCAGAGCCAATGGCCAAGAGTCAGCAAACGTTTTCTTTAAGAGCCAGATAGCAAATGCTTTGCCTTTACGGATGGCCTCAGTTGCAATCACTCATCTCTGCAGGCAAAACTCAAAAGCAGCCACAGGAAATATGCAAGTGAATGGGTGTGACAGCGTGCCAATAAAACTTTATTTACAAAGACAGAAGGCCAACTCTGGAGCCTCGGCTTGCCAACCTTGCACTAGGTTTGCACTAGGCTATGAAGCCTTCAAAGAGAGAGACTACCCTTCATCTTTGTTTCCCCAAGCCTTAGAGCCTTGCTGGCATAACGGAGGTTCAATGAATATGTGACGAATGAACAGTCATGGAAAAGTAACTAAGTGAACTGATATTCTCTGACGGACCCTCCGTGGGACTGGCTGGGAGCAAAGCCCTCAACACCCAAACACTAGCGGACACACATGCTCAAAGGAAAGAGGCTGATGAACTCTCACTGCACTGCTTTGTTGGCTCATTCATGCATTCTGGAAAAAAAGGACTTTATAACAAAATAAATAATTTGCTGCCAGACTTATCTGCTTCCCAGTTCCAGGAGGGAAGAAAGTGCAGAGATTATTCTCTCTCTCTTCTTTTTTTTACAACAGCAAATGGAACACAATGTGCAGAAATCTTTCCCACAAGAGGGTCTGCAGACCACCTGTTTCTCGAAAGCTCGCGCTCCTGGACCCTGTCCATCCCACCGAGTCAGCAGAGCTGGAAGCGAGGGACCGAGGAAACCTCACTTTGAACAGTGGTGATGCTTAGGTACCCTGATGTCTGGCAAATATTGGACAAAACGTAACGAAGCCAGCAGACAAGGAGTGGGACTTTTTAACCCAGATCAGGTTAATTCATCATGTAGGCTTCCTGGAAGAAAGGAGACTAATAGGTATGAGGAGGAGGAAAACGAGTAAAGAGAATCTGAAGAGAAGCACACATCTATACTCTAATGCCAACACTGAGAAGGGAAATGATGGAGAAGAGGAAATATTCAAAGAATAAACTAAAGGAAAAAAACAAATATCCAGGGGGGCACCGGGGTGGCTCAGTCGGTTAAGCATCAGACTCTTGATTTCTGCTCAGGTCATGATCTCAGGGTCCTGGGATTGAGCCCCACATCGGGCTCCCTGCTCAGCAAGGAGTCTGCTTGAGAGTCTCTTTCTCCCCCTCCTGCTGTCCACCCCCTTTCTCTGTCTCTCTCAAATAAAAATAAATAAATAAATAAATCTTTTAAAAAAAAGAATTCCAGGCGAAGAGCAGGAATGAAAAGGCATCCTTTTTTTTTTTCCAATCACCAGGTGTTTTTCCTAAATCATAATTAATATAAATACAAGGTAAACATCATCACCACCCTGCATTTCTGTGCACGATGGGGGTCTCAGGCTTTCTGGATTCACTCCTAATCGCTGACTTTATTCCACTCCGCAGGAGATACCTTTAATTGTGTGAACTTGACTGAAATGTCTCCTCTGAAAACAGAAAGACCTCACGGTTACTGGAAGCAGAATTGCTGATCTTATTTTTAAAAATCTACATCCCTCCTTTTAATCATATGCTGCTTGCCACAGATTAATTCTAAGGTATGCTTTTAAAATAAAAACAGCAATTAAAAATAAGCATCACCAAAAAAAAAAATTTTAAAGACTGAATTACATTGGTCAATTAAAAAAAATGACTAATGCTTCTAAAATTCAGTTCCTTGTTTTGATCCAGTGGCAAAATCATTCTGAAAGGAGGAGCTTAGGCTAATTAAATAGACGCCTGCCCATTCATTCAATGGGATCTTATGGGAAGGGATGCTTTGAATACTTAAAGCAAATTCAACACCAGCATAGCAAAAGCAAGTTAATCTTTTCTTTTTTATTTTCATCTTTGCAGATTCCAACCAAGGGCAGAACAATGCTTGAAAATAAAACACTACAATTTTTCAAGTCTGGTTGTTGTGATTATAAGGACGATGGAGCCCTGTTTTGAACGCACTGAGGTTTTCGTTTGATTTTTGTCATAACATGCTGACTCGAACTTGAAACTATTTGTTGTATAGACTTATGAACAAAAATATCTTCCCACCCCTGGGCAGAGTTCATTCGCTGTGTGGGCAAGCGAAGGGCTCCAGGCAAGGGACAAAGCTCGGGGCTGGTCCGCATGTCAGGTCAGCTGTACAAGGGGACTCACGCATCCCCCTTCGTTCTTTCTCTTGATAGCTCCATAATGTTCCCCTTTAATAAAATTAAATTTTAATAGAATTAAAATTTGAAATTTCCAAGGTCATAAATTGTTCTATTTATCATCAATTATGCTACCTGACCCAAGTACTGAGTCTATGGGCTTCAATCACGTTAATCTCCTGCAGATCGTTGTGCCTCCTGGACTCAGATATCCTTGTGCAAAAGCTCGTGGGTGAGTGAGTTCTCTTATTAAATGTCGTAGGTTGTGAGACCATGCCCTTCCATATCTATACCTCTGTTCCTACTGAGCAGAGTAAGATAATCACAGATCGACTGACAGGTGCCTCGGTGACACAGTCAGTTAAGTGCCTGCCTCTAGGTTTTGGCTCAGGTGTGATCTTAGGGTTGTGAGCTCGAGAGCTGCATTGGGCTCTGTGCTCAGCCCGGAGTCTGCTTGAGATTCTCTCTCTCCCTTCCCCTCTGTCCCTCCCTCTGTGCGTGCTCACTTGCATCCACTCACTCACTCTCTCTCTCTCTCTCTCTCCCATTCTCTAAAATAAATAAACAGGGACACCTCGGTGGCCTGGTTGTTTTAAGCGTCTGCCTTTGGATCAGGTAATGATCCCAGAATCCTGGGATCGAGTCCCGCCATCAGGCTCCTTGTTCAGCAGGAAGCCTGCCTCTCCCCCTGCTTGTCCTCTCTGTCTGTCTCTCTCTCTTGACAATAAATAAATAAAATCCTTGGAAAAAATAAATAAAATAGATAAATAAATCTTAGAAAGAAAGAAAGAAAGAAAGAAAGAAAGAAAGAAAGAAATCAACTGAAAGACCAAGAAACAAGCCACAAAAGGAATGGAAGGAAACTCACGTTCTTTTCATTACTACTTTATGGCTTTATGCTTTATAAAAATATGGCCCATCGGTAAATGCCCCGATTACTATTCGGTTATAATCAAAAACACTGCTCTATGTAAAACCAAGTTAGTTGCCCCTTGGAATAACATTTGAATTTAGCCCAGAATCACTTGTCATCCTTACAGTGAACCGAACACTACAGACAGACAGATTCGCTGGAGAATAAAACTAGAATCCCCTTCTTACATCCAGCTTCACAGTCCTATGTGCAGCGAAGTTTGCAAGTACATCAACGTCCCGAACTAGTGTTAGAGTCAATACTTGGATAGTGATCGCTACCAAACCTCTACACCATAACATATTTCTTCACTTTGGAATTTTTCTTCCTATATATAAATGTCATGAAAAAAAATAAATAAAATAAAATGAAATAGAAACTGTTTTTAGTAGGTTTTTTGACAAAGACATATATGTCATTCATAAAATATCATCCCACAATCATGTAACAAAAAGAAATCAAGTAATACAGGGAAATAATTGAAAAGGTTAACTGTGATTGAAATTGTGTTTTTATTCCTAGTGCTTTAACTGTATTCTCCACATTTTCTTAAATGCAAATGCCTTCGTCTCACCAATGAAAACACAAACGTTATTTTAATTTTTAAAGAACCCTTCGGTGAAACAAAATATGAATGTCAATGCCTTTAAAATGATATAAACGATAATGTGCACCTTGGAAGTAGTAAACTTAGGGATCTTTCCAGAAGTTCCACGAATTCAAAAACGCAGGTTCCTTCTGGCCCTGTCTAACCACAAATCGCTTCAAGACAGCAGCACAAAACACCCTTCGCAGCACCATGAACTTCTTTTTGCGAAGCGTGCACAGAATCTTTAACTGAATGCAATTTCAAGAACATAAAATATCACCGGCATAAAGTAAAACCAGCCAACAAATGGCTTTCCAATGCCGAGTGCTGCCTCTAAGAAAACAGAAAGCCCATCATCGTGCTTTCCCAGCGCTCACACTGAAACCCTCCCAGGTGTTTTCAGTACGCAACTGCTACCTGAACTATTTGCTAGGTCAAGCCCTCCCAAACAAGAAGCTGGGGCTGGGTTATTTTTAAAGTTTTATAACTGGTTCACACTCCCTCTCAAACCCTCTGAGCCTAATCCCACCAAGTTTCCTAGTGAGATTCCCATTCTCCTCGCTCACTGATGACCACCCTGTGCACACGGATGCCATAACCCAGAACTCTCCGCAGAGCTGCCCTACCGCTGCTGGCTCGCCGCAGGCCTGCTACTGCGACAATCACTTTTCATGGATTATTTTATTAAATCCTCCCAATAGCTGACAGGGGTAGAAATAATTACAGAGAAAATTAGACTCCAAAACAGGCTCAAGGTCACGCAGCTGAGCTGGTTCAGTCCACCTCTCTCTTCCTCTCCCTTGTTTCTCCCACCAGGACAGGACCGTGAGATTTCTCTTCCAAGTGATAATTTGCTCAGTGGCTTTCCACATCCATTAAGAGAATCGATGTCATTCACCAAAATCTAAACCCCTGTGGTGTGTTTGCGCATGCGTGGCGATGTCCTAGACATGGGGCACCACGGTCTTCCAGAAACAGTGAGGAGTCTTTCTTTCTTTCTTTCTTTTTAAGATTTTATTTATTTATTTGACAGACAGAGATCACAAGTAGGCAGAGCAGCAGGCACAGAGAGAGGGAGAAGCAGGCTCCCCGCTGAGCAGAGAGCCTGATGTGGGGCTCGATCCCAGGACCCTGAGATCATGACCTGAGCCGAAGGCAGAGGCCTAAACCCAATGAGCCACCCAGGTGCCCTGTGGGGAGTCTTTCAACTCAAGCTCACAGGCAAACCTTTTCCAACGTCCTTCAGGGTTGAATGAAGTGTAGAAGAGGCAGCTCTAGCAACCGAGGTCGTGTCTGTACCTTCTACCTTGGCAGGTGGCTCCTTCCCCTTTGGCTAAGGGTGAGAGCTCATCTTCCCTAGGGGTTAGCTTTGGGGTAGAGACTTCCACTTCCCTGGTGTCCTTGCCCAAACATGGGAATTTGCAATATATCTGTTACAAAACCCAACCCTGTCTTCCCCCGAGGGCCCCCCCAGATGCAGACAGGCGCCTGTACGAATCAAATCCTTGAAGTACGTACACTGAATCAACAGGTATCTCTGAGCTTCTGTGAGGAGAGAAACTGTGCTACCTTCTAGAGAAGCCGAGAAAAGACAGGCACAACGTCCACCATCTGGCAAGTCACTATCTGATAATGTGGGGAGGGGTGTTGTGGGTGACACCCGCCAAAAAATCACGAAGTAATGCGGTAAGGAAGGTACATGACAGGCATGTTAACAGGACCAAGCAGAGCAGCAGAAGGAGGAGCTCAGGCCCAGGGGAGGACTCCTGAGCTGGATCTCTACTCTGAGTGAGATCACCAAGTAAAGAACTTCGGGGAGGGGCTACCTAATGCTCCAGAGAAGCAAAGAAGTTACCAAATCCCAGAGGCAAGAAAGAGAACGTGTGACAGTGTGGTCTAGAGAAGCAAGTCCACGGGCATTTTATAAAGAAGGTGTTGGCCCCAGTACACAGGAGGACAAAATCTGGAGGCCAGAGGACCAACTAAAAGCCCCTGAAACATCAGGTCCAGCCTCCCGGTGATGAAATGTGATGGAAGTCAGCATCCGACGCCCGCCGTGTACTCCCCATGGGCTATAGTAAATAAAAATACACAAATTCAGCCCAACCCATCCATACTCCCTGTCTGCTTAAAAATACCAAAGGAGATTCAGGGGACGAGATCAGTGCTAGGAACTAAGTCAACTTCTGTCCATTCACTTAACGTTGGCCCAGGCACCTCAATGCCTTCAAGAGTTGGGTGCATACCCAAGGACTCCTTGAGGTCTGAGAACCAAAGTGATGATTCTAGAAACCATTCAGTGATTATCTAGAGTGCCCAGTGGATAAGCCACGCTTAGCTTCACACAGCTCTATATGGAAACTGCATATCCTCTCTTGCTAAGAAACGTATGTTTTATGATCTCGTAAATGTGATCAAAAGAGATATAAGCACTCGGCACCCGACGCGGTTTCCCTGCACGCCGGAAGAGGCCAAATGGGCTCCTTCTTCAAAATTAGTATTTTTCCTTAGAGATGGGTATGACGTGTTTTTTATACATCATCCTCAAATTGCACTGGCAGGAGGGGTGATCTGAATGCAAGGGTTATGCCTGTTTTCCCCCAAAGAAGGGATGATAAATAGGAGGGAAACAACTCAAGATCGATTCTGACTGTGTGTAGTCGCCTCACTGTCAAACGGAAGGTCAGGCGTTGACCTGGACACCAGAGCATGGGCACCCTGAGAGGGGTAAGCAGTAACAATTTCCTTGAATTCTCAGTCGACTGGTAAATGACGTAATCAAGGTCACGGAGAACAGAACAGTGGGCATTGGAACAGACATCCAAACCTCTTGACTCCAGAATTTCACTGAAGAGTATACTGAGAAGTTGAGAACATGGTTTCTGGAGTCAAAATGCCTGGGTCTGAAGCCTAAGCCCAGATTCTCCTGGACTTCAGACTGTGTCCTGCCTCCGTGTCCTCACCTCTACCGCAGGGATGCTGACAATACCCGCCTCTCAGCTTTCATGGAAGAAAATGAATTCGTTCTCGTGAGAACGGTTCCTGGCACCTAGGAACCCCCACGAACACTTGCTATAAAGAGCAGGCATCATCTAATCTTAGGAGGCGACGTTTCGGGCCACCTTAAACCATATTCCATGTTCAGAAGTATGAATTAGCACTTGTAACTACGGCAGAGAAGCTCACGTGCAGCGGCAGAGACGTCAAGTAAAATCCAAAATTATCTGCAGGGGTGAAACATAAGATCTCTCACCTTGCTCCTACAATAAGTTCTTTCTGTCCTGGGTCAAATGTTAACTGCGAGAAATCCACAGCATTCTTCGCTCTGAACTCCCGCAACCAGGGGCCAATTTCTAAACAGGAAAAATAAATAAACGAAAAGATAAAAATGAATGATTTTTTTTTCCCTTCGAGGGACCACACAAAGTGCACAACAGGTAGCAAACATGACATTTCAGAGAGGACCCGGAGGTCCCCTGACATTTGGGGGCCACGGGAGGTTTCCGGCACAGTGTCGCAGGACCCACACTGAGGACGTGTTAAAACCTACAGGGCGGCCACCAAGGATGAGTGAGGGAGGCATCCGTGCTCCGGTGAGATTTCCAAGGCAGATGTGCATTTCCCTCTGGGCTCTGGGCCGGACAGAGAACCACGCAGCATTCACAGGCTTCACCGAGGGAATACGGAGCGCAAACAGGACCTTTTCCTGCATGCGCTGCGTGGCCAGAGCTGAAGGCTGGAGAAGCACAAAGCCTCGGGATCCGGGATAGACACCGGAGCACCCATCGCCCTCCTGCAGAGTGGACACCCTCCGTCTGTCCTCTGGGTTTCGATTCTATTCTATCAGGTGTGTTGAACACATACAGCGCTTTCTAGATGAGAAACCCAGTTCCTTCTAGGCCTTCTTGGCATTTTTTTCTCTTAAGGGGAACGAGGAAATAGCCACTTGTCAGAGGCAGGCTGTTCACGAGCCTGTGGCCTCCCGTCCGTTGACAGCAACATGGCAGGATTGGAGAGGGACAGGAGGTGGCTTCATGAGCCGCTTCTGCGACGTGTATTAGTACATTTCTGACCCCACGAAAATCCTCTGAGAGTCACCTGCCCGTTGTGGCTCGCTTTATCGTTATTTCTGACAGTTAGCCGTGGTACCTGACTTGTCATTATTTTTCTCGGATTTACTATTTTGAGTGATATCACACCGATTAAAGAGGCACGTGAAAGATGTCGCATCAACAAAACCACTGCTAGAGCAAAGAAATCATGCCTTTCCATGGAAACAGATGCCCAAACCAGATTTTATATGGAAATAGGCCCACGTCCCGTAACATGTCCCACACAAACACCTTTGCTGATATGATCGAGACAGGTGATTTTCCAGGAATGGTTCTGTATAAGAAGTAGGGCATTTCTCTACTACTGGTTAAAAAGGTCATGAACGGAAAGTTCTACTCCGTGTAAAGGAAACCAGGGTTGAACTCTATAGAGACCTGCATTTGGGCTTGGAAATTTTAATGTGCGCCTTGATTCTTTTTAGAAATTTATATAAATTTATTCATTTCAGAGCCAAGTTTAAAAGAAAACACTTAATTATAGTAAAGTGGTACAAGGCCCTGGAGCTACGGAAAGTTGTTACTCAATGGCATGTTCCAGAAGTTCATAATTCAGTTAGGGAACAAGAGCCAGTACCTTCTTTCAGCACAGGGTCCGTGAATAAGATCTCTACAGGCATCTGTAACGCTAGAGGAAGCACTCTCACACAGATGGGAGAGATGACGGGGTCCCAGGTAAGAAGAAAGGAAAGATCTACCCGCATATTTACGGTGCAGATGCGTTCCAGAAGCCCAGAGCAACTCGGGGCGGCACAGTGCCTGGGGGCCACCCGTAATTGGTGTTTCTCCCCTTCTTGCCCATCGGGCGCCACCAGTTCTCTGCTTCTGAAGCTGGAACCGAAGGCTCCAATGCCCAGAAAGCTCGCTGGGGTGCTTACAGTCCACAGCACCACGGCCCGCCCGCGGGAAGCAAGCACGGAAGATGCGGTACCGGGAGCGCAACAACCGGCAGGTGGATGGAGCGGGGGGAGCAGATGCAGAATGAGCAGCAAGAGGGAAACCGGAGAAGAGCAACGGCAACTCGAGAAAGCCCCGGGACGGATCACTGCCAGGCGTGTTGAAACAGAACCATGAACACACTCGCTCCCAGGCTCACACGTCATGATTTAGCTTCAACCGTGACAAAGTGGCTTAGAAATTTCCCAGGCAGGGACCTGAACCCACGAAAGCAGCGATCTTAGGAATGAGCACGGGCCACTGGCGGGCAGGATGAGAGCAGGAAGGTTAGATGTTAGAAAGCGTCACCCCACATGAGATGTAGGTGGGGGCTTCGCAAATGCAGAAGGAGGAGGCGGTGGGGGGTCCCATGGGCCTGATAACTAACTACGGTGGGGGGGTGCTGATGGAACAGCTGGAGGAGAACAAAATCGGCCTGAGACTAAATGAGGAGGAAAACAATGATGACGAGTCACGGGCATCAGGAGGTGAAGGGTGGTCCGAGAGAGAGAAGACAGGTCAGGTGCAACAGCGGAGAAGGTCACGTGGGGAGAATGGCCCCAGAGCCACTGCTGAGCATGGCTAAAACCTAGATGCTCCTGGAGAGCTGTTTTAATACAAGACCTTTGTCACACAGACAGAACACGCAGGACCAGGGAGCCCTGCCAGGCCTGGAGTCCCCGGCTCCTGTTCACCCAAACCCACAGCTCCCACAGCCAGCCACGCATGTCGTATTCAAGGTGGTGAGAGCAAGGAGGTTGCGGAAGGTGAGAACAGAGGGTCACAGGCTGGACTCTGTGTTGGAGGAGGGGACAAGTGAGCCACGTCAGGGGAGAGAAGGCTGCGAAAGACATCAGAAGAAAATCAGTGAACTTGCCTCTCATGCATGAATCTCTCTTTTCCACCAGACAAACAGGAAGAGAGTGACCAACAGTGACGAGAAGGAGGAGACGTCCTTCCAGTTTTGGTTCCTGTACTGAGCAATGAGAACTGCCATACTGTTTCCCAAGATGCCCACAGACAGGGAAACACAAGCGAACAGCCTATCGTTCCATCACTTTTGCTCCCTTTGCCTTATTTAAATTTCCCAAAAGCTGCCCCATGAAAACAGTGTATTTGTACGGTTAACACTCCATCAGAGCTGGTAATCTGCCCATTCTCTTCTTTTTTTGATTTTCCTGCACATTCCTCCAGGTCTGATTATCTCAACTGCGTATCTCACTCCCTCTCTCTGACCGAACCCCATGAGGGCTTGGGGAGAAGGGTCCTGCACAACCCATCGCTCCCCGAGAAGGTTCCTGTCCTGACACCACTCCCCCCCACTTTCCCTGCAAGACTGGGGGCTGGTGTTCTCTCCGCTGTGCCAAGACCAGCCCTCCCCCTCTGCTCAGCCCACCTCCCCCTCCTCTTCCGTCCCTTCTCTAAATCACCTCTTTTCTCCTTTAGTATCTCCCGTGTTACCAGGCCCTTTCCCTCTGTCTGGAAGTATACACATATCCCCTCATTTAAAAACAAAACAAAACACCTTTTAAAATGCATGTTCCTTATGCTCTTGTTATGACAGTGTTAAATGCCCAAGACAAAACGTGTGGTAAACTCCCAAGTACAGTTTGTCAAAGAAGGCCGTAGGCTCACCTTCATATGGACGTTTCAACAACCCCTCAAGGAACACGTACTCCCAACTTTCTACAGCTTACTTCACAGACTAACAAAGAGGTAAAGCTTCCTAATGCAGTTCTGAGGTGACTGTGTTCCTGATGATTTTGCTAGGAAGGCTGCACAGAGACATCACGAGAAAGGAAAATCATTGACTAACCTCATTTATGAACACAGCTAGAAACATTGCTAAGGAAGGACGTGTATTAGCAAATCACACACACACACATGCACGTGCACACACACACACACACACACACACACCATTTCATATGGAATAAGGTTTATTCCAGAAACACAAGAAGGATCAACAAGCTTAATGTCAGAAGTTCTATCTGTAGAATTTGCTACCACAATAACAGATTTCCATAATTGCATGAAGAAATTACCAGCACTGCTTTGGAAAGCATTATAAAAATGATCCATTATGAACACAGAAAGCTAGAAGAATACAGTGTCAAGTAAGGCCAGTGAGGACAGAGTCTGAACACAGGGCAGATGGTGCGAACAGGCTCAGGAGACGCCAAAGAAAGGTCAGGGCGAGTGAACAGAGTGGGGTAAGGCAGGTTGAGAGAGACGATTTCCAGTAACATTAACTTTCTTAATACATGCTCACTCCTCCCAAATAATGGGTTTATATTTTTCCTTCTTCTCTCTCTTCTGATCTTTCTAGGAAAAAAAATAAAACCCATTTGATGAAATGGAACTTAAATATGGCAGCTGATACAACCTTGTTTGGAAGTTAGGTAGTCATACAAAATTGGTAGCTTCAAATTGAATACTTTATAGATAATTTGTAATATTTGAGAGTAATCATTCTAGCTCATCCATTCATTACACAAATATGGCTTTTTAAACATGGCCTCTGGCAATGACTGTTTATTGCAAAATCAACTGCAAAGATAACTCGTGTGCCCTCTCCTACCACTGCAGAAGCACCCCTGCTATTGTCCTGTAAATACTGGAATGAAAAGTATGCTGGTCTGATCTTTAAAAGAACCCAGCGTTACCGTTTCAAGAAATAACTTTTAGGAACATATGTTGGTATTAATAAATTTGGTCAAAATGATGGTATATGGTATATACAAACCAGGACTTGAGCTTACAGATTCAAGTCAGTCATCCCCCACCCACCCCAACCCAGAAGACAGAATTTTTTTTTTAAAGACTATACATGACTATTGAATAAAAAATCAAACACTGTAAAGATACTGAAGGCAGTCATGGTTGCAAGCCAAGAAAACCTTTTAGAGCCTGATAAGTAAGAATCACAGGGAAAGACCGGCACCGGTCCCCCAACCTGGCAGTCACTCAGAAAACCAGACTGATGGCTCGGCGGAGTGCAGAGACCACGCTGACTGGGGGGCAAAACCTGAGCAGCGAGACCTCCCAGCTCAAACAGGAGTGGCTGTGGGGAGCCTGTTCCATTCTTCAGTCCAAACGTCAGTCAGGGAAGGAGTCCAGCAAACAGGACTGAGGAACTTCTTTGGGGGACTTGAAACCCCTACTGGAACAACCTAACAGGTAGCTTCCCAAGTAACACATTACACAACACATTCATAAGGTAACAAGAAAGAAAAATCAACATCCACTTCAGCTTGAAAGTGAATCGATTCCCACTGATGTATACTGTTAAATAAAAACAACCACCTACTCAGTTTAATAAATTATGCATTGATTGTTTCTGGTGTTGTGATTATGAATAACAATGATCTACATGTCAGTGAAGACCTACAGGAAAGAGCATTCCCACTGTCACTAGTTAGATTTTATGCTCCGAGGGTCTCGGTGTAATGAAGGAAGGAGAAAATGTCAATAACCCACACTGATCCGCTTTATCAGAGCAAAGAACATTCTAGAAGGAGAAGGCAGAGATGATACAAGCAGAGTGGAATGGCCCAATGTCTCCACAATCTAGGCCACTCACCTCTGATGTGTACGGACAGGACATTGAAATTACAAGGGCTGGGTCCTCACTTTCCCAGAAGGCCACTCCAGCCAGCGAGGCACCTCGGGCCAGGAGGAGAGGTACAGAGCGTACTCTCCGCCAAGCATCCCAGAAGCTCTCCTCACCTCACCCTTCCTGGAATTGTGAGAGAATCCATCCTACGTCAAAGATACATGATCGTCTTTAAAGGCGGCATGCATCTCCCTTCCATGGGCATCATTTTCAGCTTCGGTGCGTTACATAACCATTCTAGCAAGGCAATCTGAGCTAAAACATGACTGGAAAACAGAGGAGAGGCGTTTTTAAGAAGCCATACAGAGAGGACTAGGATGCCAGCCAATGCCCGTTTCCTGCACTGCCACTGGACCGCTAGTACTTTCCTTCCTTTTTCCTTTCCCATCTGCTTTTCCAGGCATGTCCCTCCAGAGCCAATCACTCAGAGCCAGGCAAGCGCACTTCCGACAGCAATCCCAGCACCCCATGCCATGCTTCTCCCCCAAAATAAGATATATCCAGGCCTGGGCACCTGGGTGGCTCAGTTGGTTGAACAACTGCCTTCAGCTTAGGTCGTGATGCTGGAGTCCTGGGATCGAGTCCCGCATCAGGCTCCCAGCTCCACGGGGAGTCTGCTTCTCCCTCTGACCTCCCCCCAACTATGCTCTCTCTCACTGTCCCTCTCCCAAGTAAATAAATAAAAAGCTTAAAAAAATTTTTTAAAAAGATATATCCAGGCTTTCAGCTATAGGAGTCCTGCCTGAAATTCTTCAAGGTGTTAAAAAAGATTTCAGTTCCAAAATTCCATGTGCTTGTCCAGTGGCAGATTGAGGCAAACACTTCCTCAGGGAGGCAACATGCAAGTCCACAAACATTTACACTTGTGAAAAAAACGTATAATCAGAACCACCACTGTCTCTTATTAACACTTTTTTTTTATTACTGTCTGTATTATCAGTGGTTACTTAGTTTCAGGAACTATGTTAAATACTTTTACATGTTAACAATGTCTTATTCCATTTAATGTTCATAATCCTGTGAAGCTAGAGCTGTAATCTTTCTTAAAGAAATAAAAATTTTCAAAATTAAAAACCCTGAGTTTCTGACAAGTTAAACATCTTGCCAAATACAACCTAAGTGGTAAGGGGCTAAGCTGGAATTTAAACCCAGGATAAGACTAAGGCCCTATTTCCATAAGGTCCAAATTAAAAATCAATTTTCCCAGGAATGTATAAAGTACATTAATCCCTAGCACCTAGTAATAAATCAGCATGGATTAAACCTATCGGAAACGGTAGCTGCCACCCACCAAAAGAGAGCAAAATTAGACAGAAAGGAAGAGGTGGTAATTTTCAGATCGGGGACAGGAATGTTCCAGCCCAAGCCGCCCATTAGGCAGGGCAAAGCTGGAAGAAGGAAGGTCCCAGAAAGAAGCAGAAAGAAACCAGGTGCCCCAAAGGCAAGAGGGCACCCGGAGGAAGAAGGTCCCAACAGTGGAAAAATTATCTCCATCATTTCTTTCCCTGACAGGTCCTGCTTACATCAGCTAATGCAGAAATATGCCAGTACTCTATTGCCTTACTTTAGGTTTCTAGAAAGACTGAAAATACCAGGCCAATTTTCTTTCTCCAAATGCAAGGACGTCAGTTACTTTCACTGTACCTGCTACCCGGGACTTCATAGAACCAAAGTAGGTCCAGTAGGACATAACAATGGCTATCTTGCAACCCTTCCCACTGACTTTATAAAACTAAGGGCAAAGAAGTTGCATGACTGCCCGAAGTTACATGTTGATGATGTCCAGTGGAAGACCCCAAACCCTGCGATTCCCTCGCCAATCTATCTCCATCACGGCACTAGTAGAATAGCCATGCAAGTGGAATACCATCGTGTGGTCTCTGAGCACCCAAAACTTTCTAAATTACAGCATTTTAAGGGATCAAAATGCCCAGATCTTGATTTAGATCTCAATATATTCATCCACAAATATGGTACGTATATATGTATATGCGTATGTGTGTATACTTGCGTATATATACATACATACACAGGTTTATAAATATGTATATTAATTATATTTACATACCTTATCCCTGGATACAGATACATATACATACACAGTTACACATATTTATATCTAAAGGCATCAATATGTTCATTGATATATATACATTTGTGTATGTGTACTTAAGTATATAGACAGGTATTCAAGTACATTTGCATAAATGTACCGAAGAGATACAAATATCTATACATAGAAGTATATGTATATACATATATATGAGACACTAAATTAGGTGGAAAAAAATCTCAAAATCTTGCTATAGGAAATGATCAAAATATTCAATTGATGTGACTTTTTAAAAATAAAGCAAAAATGTCCAATAATAACCAATTAGGGAAAGTAAAACTCTTTTTTTTTTGGTAAAACATTTCTATACCATTAAAAGTAGAAAGGATCCAGTACACCAAGAAGGTGTTAAAACATCATTTTTATTTGTAAACATGACCCATAAAACACAGTACTTTAAAATGCTAACAGTGCTCCTTCCCATTCTTTCTATGTTCAGTCTCGCACCCACTCAACAGGGGTCGGGAGCGCATGTTTCCATCGCAGTGACATTTTCTTTTTTTTTTTTTTTAATTATTATTATTATTTTTTAAGATTTTATTTATTTATCTGACAGAAAGAGATCACAAGTAGGCAGAGAGGCAGGCAGAGAGAGAGAGAGGAGGAAGCAGGCTCCCTGCTGAGCAGAGAGCCTGATGTGGGTCTCCATCCCAGGACACTAGGATCATGACCTGAGCTGAAGGCAGAGGCTTTAACCCACTGAGCCACCCAGGCTCCCCCGCAGTGACATTTTCAACACTTAATCCTTTTTTCACAGGTTCACCATTAGAAAACTCCACTAACTGTAAGTTTCACAAAATATCTATGCTCTGGAATTGGGTTCTTGTACAGTTCACTCCTCTACTCCAGACAGCGTAGCTGGTAGATTTTCTTAAGAATCAGATGATCTGTGATCATGTACTTTCTACTCACAACGTTCCCTGATTTGGGTCCGCTTCACGCAAACACGACTGGAAAGCCACAAATGTAAGCTCCAAATCCCCAGTATAATATTGACTTACGATGTGAGCAAGCATTAAATAATAGCATGAATCTGTTAAAATTATAGGCAGTAGCAACACACACACTGTTCCAATAAGGGCAGGAGCGGACAGACTGAAGACTGGCCCGGGACAGGCTAAAGGCATGTTTCACCCCTCCAAGAGATTCCTGTTGTGATTTTCGGATATATCGTTTCTACAAGTTAGATTACAAGGAGGATAATATAGGACATATCTATCTATCTACCTATATATATATTTGTTTGTCTGTTTGTTTTTTACTGAGTATGTATTTTAAGAGAACTCTTAGGAGACAAAATTTCATCACAACCAACCACCATCTTCATAACCAACTGAAACGGACGCCCTTTCTGAATCAAGGGTGGGATTCGTGATTTCTACTGTTTCCCCCAATTCATTTGTTTGCATGATTTTCTGGCCCTACCAGGAAAAGCCATTCGATCTCAGAATCCAAACGTCAGTGGGAGACCCCAAGAAATTCTGAGTCCTCCGAGGGTTAACGGAGACACACCTGGCAAGGTGTAAAGAGAAGTTTTTGGAATGTTGTCAAGAAACTGTTTTAAAAATCTCCCTGGCAGGCTGGCGTTGCCTTCCCTTTTGTTTGTAACTTCTAAGATCGCAGAAACCTCCTAGTTCATTAAACCATCTGGAGCAATTATTCCTGGGGGGATGCGGATCAGAACCAAGCTGATAAGAAGCAGGTTTTTATTGCTGGATAACTCGCACAAGAAGCAATTTCTATTCATCCATCCATCAAGACAGAATTTTTTTAATTTAAAAGATTATGCAAATGCAAATGTAAACTAGGCCAGACCTTCCAACCCCTGGACTGTGACCAGCTTCGGCCTCCAGGCTGCGAAGTGTGTCCCAGAGCTGCCCCGCCCCTCAACCCTGTGCGGCTTTCCGACGGGAAACTTTGCTGGTGCAGAAGGGTCTTAATTTTGCCTTGTGACCTGCAGCATATGACTAGAGGCTATAAAATCTAATTGCAAAATCTTAATGTTGTGCCAGAGGACATTAAAAAGTAATTTCCTTCAGATTTATAACTTGAGAATTACAAATGATGTCAATGTGACTAAAAGTATAAAAATGGACTGTTTCTAGTCAACGGCCACCGAGATGACTCCAGGAGTGGCCATGGGCTTGCTGTGTAAGCGGGGATGACCAGAAGTCCGAAAGGGCAAAAATGAAGCCATTTGTGCAAGGAAGTGTCCTTGCTCGAAGACATTCTATATGTCCCAAGACGGTCTCTCTGCCAGACTCCTGATGCTGCCCATCACCAGAGCTGGAACGCGTTCCAAGACGGACCCAGACTCTTTCAGAGACTCCAGGGTTAAGCATCCGGGTGACAAGCATCTAGAATGGACACAGTTATTCATGTACATGGTCAATGACTACTTCTTGAGTCCCTGCTATTGGAAGGACCCACTTGAGGACTGGCGAGGATACAGAGTATGGAAGATGGATCTCTGCCTTCAAGACATTCATCATTTAGCTGAAAAGGTGAGACATACACACAACAGAGGGAAACTGAGGACGAGAAACACCAGCTGCTACCAGAACGGTGCGATGGTCAGTGGTCCACGGCAGTGCTGGCCAGTGGATGTAATGTGACCGACACACTTAACGCTGAACTTTCCAGTAGCTACATTAAAAAATGCTAAGAAGCAGGGCGCCTGGGGGCTCAGTCAGCATGTGCCTTGGGCTCAGGTCATGATATCGGAGTCCTGGGATCAAGACCTGCATCGGGCTCCCTGCTCAGCGGGGAGTCTGCTTCTCCTTTTCCCTCTGTTCCTCCCCCCTACTCATGCACATGCCTGCTCTCTCTCGCTCTCTCAAATAAACAAAATATTGAAAAAAATGCAAAATGCCAAGAAGCAGGAAAAATTAATTTTCAACAATATAGTTTATTTAATAAAGTATATCCAGGATATTATTTCCATGTTTGCAAAATAAAAACTGTTGAGATATTTTTGATTTCATGTGTATGTTCTACGCCTTTGAATCCCAGTGTCCATTTTTACACTGATGCCGGTCTCCATCTGAACCAGCCACATCTGAGCGCCCAGCAGCCAGACATGGCTGGCGGCTCCTCTCCCGGACAGCGCGCTGCTAAGAAATTAAGAACGGGGCTTCCTTGCTGACACAGAGTCCTGTTCCATTACGTTATTGAAAAACAAATTAACGCAGGGTCTTCTCAGAACTGAAGGTCATTAAGTCAGCAACTGAGTCAGGGGCGGATTCCAACGAAACCGCCCTCAGTTCACCCAACTGCTGACGCAAGTGACATGGGCTTGGGAGTGAGGCTGACTTGGGTTTTGCGTCTCAGACTCCGAGCTTTCATCGGTGGGACTGCGGGGCCGAAAGCAGTTGCCTCATCGTTTCTTCACAAACTATACTAACAGAGGGAGCATATGAACATATGACTTTGCGTGGAGAGGAATGTGTAGACCAATTCCCGTGAAGCGCCTGGCAGAGACCCTAAGACACGGGAGGGTCTCCAGAACCAGGGGTCCCCCCACACCACCACTGCAGGCAGTAATGCGTGATTTTCACCTACTCCCCGAGTTCACCGGGAGGACGGTCCTGCTGCCTCTTGTGACAATATCCTGAGTACCAGGCAGACTATCTGCCATGAATTCCAGTCTATCTGTGATGGCGGGAAGGCTCTGGAATGTTTAGGAAGGCCACAAACAACTAACTGTTCAAACCCGCTGACCAGGCTACACTAGCAGAACTCCGTTCACCAAGTGAGAGACTGTTCCACAACCGGTAGATTCAGCAGGTTCGAACCCCACCCATTCCAAAGAAAAGTCGGACCCTGGACTGACTCCCGGAGATAATCTCTCAGACCTTGGAATATCCCTGCTGATAAGAGTGCCAGTGTCTGCCCGGGGGCCTGGGGCCACCCCGCAGAGTCTATGCGGGCACTGTGATTGATGGGGGGACCTTCGACCAGAGGCAGTCAGTCAGGTGATACACTTGCACAAAGGTTTTCTCTGTCTTCCAGTTTCCATGGCCACAGCAAACTGCCTTTGCCTGGCCGTTGGCCCCTCTCAGACCTCCCTGCTCTTTGCTTCTGCTTTTCCCCAACACAGACGCCCCAACTGCGCTCAACCAGCTCTTTGCCAAACTCATTCTCACGTCCCCCATTTGCTAACACGTCTCCACTCCTTCAAAATGATCCCGCCTGCTCTCTAACAACTACGAACAGGCTGGGAGCCACTCAAGGGAGGGGCGCAAGTTCACACATATCTGTGTTCTACTATGGATACTCTGATGAACTTGGGCTGGCCGTAACATTGAACATTCCAAGGCACAACATGGTCCGGAAGCTACCTGAACCTTCCTTAATTACTGTAGCTGCTCCCCAGCCCTCCGGCCCACCAGACACTGCCTGGATGATATAGCCTGCTTGCTGATTATACTTAAGTCACAGTCATGAATGATATTCCACCATTTCTCTCGTTGTTTTACAGGTGAACGAGTTTACACCCAAAGAAGGCAGTGACTTTATTAAAGAAAGATAACTTGAATATTTATACAGGATAACTGTCAGCGTGTAGGCTCTGGAACAGGGATTGGCCAATGGTGGCCTCTGGACCAAATCAGGTCCATGGCATTTTTGTCTGTAAATAAATTTTCGTAGAGCACAGCCTCGCCAAGGTGCTTACCTACAGTCTGGGGCTGCTTTTCACCACCCTGGGAGAGCTGAAAACAGACCACCTGACCTCCAACACCTAAATTATTACTATCTTCCCTACCCCTGCTCTAGAGGCTAGTGTGGGAGCTCAACAAGTATTACAGGTAATTAAACGTACTACGTGTAATTCTTCAGTAACAGAAAAAAACATCAGTACAGAATCTCACAGTGAGCAGAAACCTCAGGACCCCGTACTCAGATGCCTCATGTCAACAAAGAGAAGTCAGGAGTCCGGACAAGCGAAAGACCTGCTGAAATTCACTCCACCACACATCAGTACAGATTAATCTAGAAAGGTGCCCTGGCCACTCAGCCCAAATGATTCACCCTGTATCCCACAGGATCAACAAGTACTAGCATTTCTGAGACATTTTATTCCATTAGTTTCATACGGCCTTTAATGCCTTCCAACGGAGATGAAAAAGGCCTACAGAAAATCATTAGCCGACTCATAGAAAAGAGTTGCGTCTTCCACGCACAGTCACACAAAATCATTTTGAAACCCCAGCTAATTAATCTACTTCCATCTCCTCCCAGAGAAAAAGCAAACCTTCTGGAAATCCTAGCAGGGCCTATCCCTATGAGCTTGTGTTACTGACGGTTCCAGAAAACGTCAGCCCTCACCCGCAGGCTGACTTAGGTCCCAACAGCCTCGAGTCACTCAAGATGTTAGACTGAAAGAAAAAAAAAGCTTGTGTTAAATATGAAATCAAAGCTGACATTTATGGCCGAAGGTTTCTATTTCTAGGGGAAGTGCATTTCCGCCTCAGCCCAGCCTTCGCAAGAGAGCTCTGCCCTCCACACCTCTGAGTCACCGACCTCCACGAGGACGTGTTCACAAGGGGCAGACAGAGGAGATAGGGCGACAGTGGCCAGCTTTCCTTTAGTTTTGCCCACGTGGGTGGACTGCGGGGAAACCAAGGTCGTCCTCGCTTCCAGGGACTCACCTGACCCCAACAGTGACCGGGCTGTCTAACAGCCATGCTGGTTTCCAGCCTGTAGCAAAGCCCTTGTGCAGACAAGCTAAGAGCCATATTTATAAATTCCTTGGAGAAGTGAATTCAGGGTCACAGTCACGTGCCTAACCTTGTTTTCGATTTTTCTTGACACGTTCATACCCTCATTTCCTGACATGTCCCACGCGACCTCAGAGACACTTCCCGATCCGAGCCCAATTTCCATGGCCAACGCCAAGCCCCTGCTTGACCCCATGGCATCTTCTCCCTGGGCCACCCGCCACCAGGCACCGGACAGCCTTCACCGCACAGACACTTATCGACTCTGTGTCCAACCCTGTTCTCCGAACTAAAGACACAGCAGGAAAATACACAGAGAAAGTTCCTCCCTCCTCGAGGTACATTCCCGTGAGGGCGATAGGTTCAATAAAATAAGTCATCAAAGGAGCAAGTGATCGCCACGAGGTAAATAAAACAGGATGACTCTGGAGAGCGTGGCTCGCAGCGATGTTCTAGAGTTTCCGGGGAAGACCGCTCTGCTGAGGGGGCACTGACATGGAGACCTGAGTGACAACAAAAAGCCACCCAGAGATGCGGGGGAAGCACATGCTAGGGGAGAGCCCTGATCGGGGGATGAAGCAGGGTTTTTGAGCAACAGAAGCGAGGCAGGTGTGCGGTGAGAGACCAGGGGAGGGAAGAGCCAAGAGGGAGGCAGGAGCGTTTCAGTTCCAGTGTTGCAGGTGCAGGTGAAAAAACACAGATTCTATTCCATGGAAGCCAGTGGAAAGCTCTTGCTGCAAAGGGCCAGACAGTATTTTAGGCTTTGCGGGCCATATGGTCCCTGTCACAACTGCTCAGCTCGGGCGCTGTTGCTATAGGACAAATATAAACGTGTGGGTGTGGCTGGGTTCCAGAACCTGGAGGTTGGCCAGACTGGCCGTTCTCTGGCACTAAGAAGCTGCGGTGGGTGTGGGGAAGGAGGATGGGGGGAACATAAGCTACTTTGCATGTTTCAAACCCTCTAGGGCTACTGGGCAGAGGATGGACCAGAGGATGTGAAATGCAGGAAGTGAATACGCCTCAGCAGTCCAAAAACACTGAGCGGCAAGTGTAGTTAAGTGTTTGCAACTACGTGGGGCCCTGAACAAATGTGAGAAATTAAGAACGACACCCAGGTTTTCCACCAGAGCTACTCACTCCACGGGGCCATTTCTGAGAGAGGAGAGACTGGAGAATTAGGCATGGCATGTGGAGAACATTCCAATAGTTCTTTGATGAATGCCTAAGCGGAGATCCCCAACGGAAATCCCGGGGGAGTTAGGAGTAGGCAGCGGCAGTTCTGGGGTTGAACTCAAGATGAAAATTTGATGGACATCCACACATTGATTGTATTTCCAACAAGTCTAACCGGGAGATTAAAGGCAGCAGGTTAGAACAAGAAGAAAATGGTCCTCACACGGAAGTCAGCAAAAAGACTGGAGAAGGTTGAGCAAAGGAACAAATAAACACATGCAATAATAAAGAAGCAAATCCCATTTTCTGCATTCCCGTGTACCTCCTACAGCTCACTGCAGGAGTCGGAGCTGACCGTCAGGACGGTGCTCATCTCAGTATGATGACGACTTGGCCCCATCCCCGAGACCGAGAAGCCATTTATCTGCATATGCGCTTTTAAGAGTCTCCCAACTGGATACTATTTCCAGTCCCATAAATATAAATTCTAAGCTGCCTCTTTGCCCCAATTCTTTCTCTGGAAGAGACGGCTTCTGGCCCTAGTTAAGTCCCAGCCTCACAGAATATTCACTTCCTCTCCGTGGGCTCCCAGGGAAGTCCGAGGCTCTGTTGGTGGTCATTAAATGGGTGACTCACACCCTGTGCTAACTGGATCGGAGGCATGGTCCTGACCTGCTGCTGCCTCCCAGTCAACCCACTTCAGGGACAGAAGCAGGAGAAGAGGTGAATGTACCTGCGTGCAGAAAGTTCAGCTTCTCCTTGTCTCTGCCTCCGGCTAGGGAACGTAACTGACGCGATAGGAACACAAAGGTATGCTCGAGGAGACAATGAAGGAGGCGGACTGGGCTGACTCTTTGGATTCCAAATCAGACCCGAAAGAAAAAATTTAAAAAGGGACTTTGCAGACAGTACAAGGAAGCGCACACAGGAAAGAACCCCCACGGAGTTCAAAGGGACCTGTGTTTAATCAGACAAAAACAATTTTTGCAGCCTTAGGAAGCCATTTGACGCAGGAGGAAGTGGTACAGTTGGATGGCATTGGGCTCCGAGGCCAGCGTCCGTGTGTGCTCTTCTCTCTTTGCAGCTATAGTGTCCAAAGAAACGAGCCATGCAAAACAGAGAGTGGAGGGGATGAGACGCATGAATTAGCCCCGTCGTGAGAAGCAACTTCCCGGGACAAGCAAGGAAACAAGTGTCCTATCAAACACAGGAGTCACGGTACAGCAGCTGTCAAAACACCTTCCACGGTTCCATGTTGTGGCTCTCCTTGTCTCTTCCAACGAAGCTCTCCTACACCGGATATGCCCAAGCTGCCTCCTTGAACACACCAATGAGCTTGACTTCAAGAAGTCCTCAAGAGGAGGCAGTGGTAGCTGGCAGGAACCTGTTCTTCCGAAAAATCATCTTCCTTCCCGGGCCCACGGACAAGGGGCTCTGTCGGTTTCCTACCTGAAGGTCACACGCGTGGCCAGATCCCCATCTCATTAATTATAACTGTTGGCAAGCCATTAAAAATCTCATTTCATTTTACCATTCACCCTCCTTTTAACTGACTTTTCATAATTATAATTCTATTTTTGATATACTAGACCTATTAAATTTAATGCCAGACAGAGATTTTAGAACTCCTCAAGAAAAGACTGACGCTGGACCGCGTCCAGGAAAGGATGTACAGCCCTTGCTCGGGATACGGAAGGGAAAATGGCAGTGCACTCTATTTTCATACATAGAGAAAGAAAAGCCAAGTTAATTGCATATGGTCAGTGTAATAATGTGTCCTTCTGGAAGGGCTACAATTAGCGAGAACTGTTTTCACAAACAGGACAACCAAGCTGATGACTCCAGCTTGAGTTCATTCTTTTTCTGCCCCACCAGTTATAAACATTTCTATTTTTGTTCTTCCCAAAACATAAACATTACTATATTAGATACCCCAGGAGAGGAAGAGGAGAGCCTGGCTGTGTCTTTATAAACACTTAGAACAAACAGAAAACTCCTTTCAAAGATAGAGTCTGTTCACAGGACTGGGAGGACAAGGGAGGGTAGAAGGAACTAGAACCCAAGAAGCCCACATTTAGTTGGTGACGTCAAGAGAAAAAGCCTTGGAAGAAACATCTCTTTTGACCCTCTGTAGCTGATACTGAAGGGACACGCGCAGAGGAATAATCTGATCCCATGTAAAGATGAGGGGACCATTTGGAACTTCCATGTCTTAAAATATATAAAGATATAAAGCAAAAATTATTTATCTCCACATCATATAGGATAACGTGGATGGATATTTATGGCTAAATATCTAACCTCACTTCTTTACTGACGTTGTGTAACTAACATTATTTGGACAGGAATTGTGAGATGGCATTTTCCCGAATTGAAATTCAACCACAAAAGAAGGGATTATCAGGTTTTAATCACACAGGATTGAAGACAGCGGATCATCGCAGAACAGAAAGCAGTGATAACCCCACACACACGCACACATCCACTCGCAGCATCCTCTGGGTACTACTTCTCTAATGTGCCTCCTTCTGTCCCCTGTGCCATGACCTTGGTTTGGGCCACCACGATCTCTCCTCTGCATCACGGGCCACCGGGCTGAGCCAACGGTCTCTCCCACAGTGCCTCAGCTGGACAGTGTCCCCTGCGTACGACTCCACATCAGCATCCTTGGAAGACCCACAGCCAAACCATACATATCAGGTATCTCCAATCCTCATCTCCAACCCCATCACTCTCTCTGCCATCCAACATACACACGCTTTGGGCTCTGACTTTATCAGGGACTTTGAGCCAGGGATTACCCAGAACTCCCCATACCTCCTCCCTTTCCCCACCTAGGGCTCGGTCGCCTGCCCTTCACTGGCCAGCTGTGACAGCCCCTCCAGAAAGCCTCCCTGAGTCTCCACAGACAAGATGAAAGACCCCGGCCACGAGCACCCACCGCCCAAGATCAGAACCTATGGCGCCATGTCCAGTTTGCCTAATGGCACATCACTCTTTCCCATATTCCCAGTGCGTAACACAAAGCAGGTACAGCCTTAACAAAAATGTATTTAAGGAAAGAATGAACCCTGGTTGGGTGGATCACTGAAGCAGTAAACACTGAACACAAAGATGGACGAATGGCCATCTGGCCATCGGTCTCAGGCACCAGTTCTATAATGAACAAAATGAACGAGAATGTAAGACAGAGCTACGGATGTTAGAGTTCTCTCAACGAAACCTGGGGTGCTCTGCTCCTCTGTCGTATAATAAACACACCTGGAACCTAGAAAGGGAACCTCTTATTTGGGGCACTGAAGTACACCATAAGACATCGTTGCCTTCAACTTTGGGATTCAAGGGGCAAAGCAATGGTTCAGAGCCTTCTTATCAATATGCCAGCAGAGCTGTGGGAAGCTTACGTTAACCTAAGGTCGGGGGGGAGGATAGTATAAATGGGTTGACTAGGAGAGAGCACGCCTCCCTTCTCACTCAGGCCCCAGATCCTCAGTTCACTCTACTCAGGCATGTGCACACACATACACACACTAAGACATGCCCGCGAGGTAGGAGGGGCAAGGTGTAAGCTCCTCCCATCACCGCTCAGGGTTGTAAAACCTTAGAGCCTGGTCTTTGCAGCCTGACCTGGCAGAATTCTACCCCCTGTTCTGCAACACACACGTCAACGGGCTCACGGACAAGTTACTTCCCTCCTCTTCGTCTATTTCCTGGGCTACAGAAAAAGGTAGAGACATAGCCACTTTATAGACCTTTTATAAAGATGAAAAAACATAGTGCTTGGGAAGCATGGTTGGAATTCAAGACTGCTTTTAAATTTTGCTTTTCTCGTACCCTATCATGGTGATCAGCATCATTTTCCTCCAGTAGATTCCCTTGGAAACACAGTGGCCAGAGCAGGGGCTTCCCAAAAGGCTCAGATGGAAGTTGAATTGATGACAAGTTGACATCCACAGGATCTAAAATGATTCCCGCCGCTCGTGGAGGACGTGCTGTAGCTTTTATGCCGACAAGAATCATTCTCTGTGCCCAGTTTCATCCCTTTCTTTGAAAAATTCAAAATTTCCTCCATTCCGACTTGGCTCTTTGTATCTGTCACCCCATCTCGTCGGCTTATTCAGCAGTGAAGTACCCACGTTAGCAAAACTCAACCATTTTCTTGAGGGCAAGGGAAGAAAAGCAAACAAGAAAACCATGGAAAAAGTTACCAGTGAGGGCGAAATGCCCACGCAGTTTCATAAGAACCACTGGGGCAGGGGAGGCAGAATGATCCAGAATCCAAGACTGTAATAATCTAAAAATGACACCATTGACCACATTTCCTGGGTGAGTCTCCTGAGGTCAAGATAAAAGATTTTAGGTTTTTGTGGTCTTCATTGTATAGAAGGATAATGAAGGAGATCAGTTTTGTTCCCCTTTTAAATTCAAGATAAACAAGAATGTCAATGGTGACATTATCTTCTCACAAAGGCCTCTGAGCCTTTTGGGCAGGTCAAGGAATTAGTCACCAAGTGAACCACCATTCACCTTTGTCATGGGTCATCGTATTCTATCTGTAGTTTGGACATTAATGGGAAGTTAGCATCCCATCTGGGCACACATGCTTGGAGATAGTGTATCGGATACTATCCACTGGGTGGGATTTTGATTCTGGTCCCAACCCTCGCTGAAAGAGCCCAGCAAGCCGGATCTTAAGCAGCTTGCCAGATTGGATATATTTCAAGAGAGACAACATTTTAATAGCCTAAAAATCACTAAAGATGTTTTTCCAAATACATCTATTACTAAGATAAAGGCAACTGTAAAGAGAGGGTAGATTAGGAGACCCAAAAAAGAGCCCTCAGTAGTATTCCCCCAAACAAACAAATGTTTATGATGCCCCATACTATGCTTTCTATAATAAGACCAGAGCTTCCAAAGAAATGAAGCTGTAACACACACTCTTGAGGAATTTTATTTCAGGCAATGGAGCGTCTAATAAAACAGCAATGAAAAGGATAAAATAACGATGCTAGGTACTGACGGGACAGAAATCTAAGGACTGAAATGAGCACCACGGTAGTTATTCTACACATACACTCCTGAATCCTTAAGAAAGCCCCAAAGGGAGATATTTTTATCCATATGACTCATCCAGGAAAACTAGAACTCTAACAGCCAAAAGAGAGAAAAAACCACATATGATGAATACTCTTTATTTTAAAATTCTCTCTATTAATCTATAATTTATCATTTGAACATTTCATTTTCTGTGTTTTTCATTCTTATTGAAGAGAGTAAGCTCTTTGAAAGTTGGGAATTAAATACGAAGACATTGTCTCCACCAACATCTATAAAGCTCAGGTTTGGGGTACAACAATGAAAAAAACCAGAAAGCCTACCCTCTAAACACACAAGCCCATGCGGGATCATATACTTTAATCCTTGAAAAATAAAGGAAGTACACGTGGCTCTTTTAAGAGAGAAAGGAGGGAAAATGATCAACATCAGACCACTGTAACCTCTATTTTTTCTGTGATACAGGATGAGCCAACTCTTTCTTACTTATTATAAGTTCTAGAAAAATACTTAAATGAATTTACTCTGAATCCAAATATGGATTAATCTCTTTCTCTCTTTGCACTACATTCACACAGATTCTCAGGATTTTTTTTTCCAACTCAGACTATTCTTTCTTACTCTGTCTATTCTCTGTCTCATCCATTCCGTGCCCTCGTGCTCTGGCCATATGGATTCCACTTGTATCTCTTACACACTTTAAAATCTGTTGGGGTCAGGCCGTTATATGGGTCTGGGGCTTCAATTTTGCATTGATCAGGTCTGCGGACTCGTAGAACCGCCCGTCATCTTGCTGCTGTGTATTCTGACTCTTAGCTCATCTCCAGCAAGAGTAACTCCCACAAGAACCCATGACCCGGGGACTATGGCAGCAGCACAAGACAGGAGAACAGAGAGGGCCCCTCTGCAAGTCTGTGGTTTGCTGTTTACAAGTTGATTGTCGATTTCTTTGCTTGGAGCTTCTCCCTTCCAAGAATGGTAACTGTTTAGATCTCCTGTGGGAGCCCCCAGAGCAGGCTTGGTGTTTCTCTTTCAAGAGTCTGACCCCCCTATCCCATGGCCAGCCGCCTTCCCTCTTCCTAGGGGGCTGAAGCGTACTTCTTTTGGATTCCCACGTCACAAGTAGGACAGCTCAGTGTCCCCTGCAGCATTAAAAAGGTCATTGAGCTTCTGCTTTCCTCGCTGATCAGCACCCTGAACCCACTTCTCCCAGCCACCAGTGTTTCTTGAACATAGAGTTCCTATGGCATTTCAACTTGGATTCCAGACCGGACTCCTCTTTTTGATACCTGTCCCTTGGGACTTTCCCTCTCTTGCTTTTAGGGCAGCTCTGTAGTTTTTATGATAGCAAGAGATTTCTCCCACCCACTCAGTGTTTTGCTGAAAATCTTTGGTAAGAAATAACTTCTTTGTCAAAAATTATTTGACCCTAGAGTTGCGGGTCCATATCTGGGCTGTTCCACTGGTCTATGTGTCTGTTTTTATGCCAGTACCACGCTGTC
Organism: Meles meles; assembly: GCF_922984935.1. NCBI lineage: Eukaryota > Metazoa > Chordata > Mammalia > Carnivora > Mustelidae > Meles > Meles meles. The sequence continues at coordinate 177,160,581 of NC_060068.1, read as the reverse complement.
TTGGTGATCACAGCTTTGTAGTAAACCTTGAAATCAGGCAATGTGATGTGATGTTCTCAGTTTTTTCTTTTTCAACATTTCCTTAGCAATTTGGGGTCTCTTCTGGTTCCATGTAAATTTTAGTATTGTTTGTTCCAGCACTTTGAAAAAATGCCAGTGTAATTTTGATCAGGATGGCATTGAAAGTATAGATTGTTCTGGACAGTATAGACATTTTAGCAATGTTTATTCTTCTGATCCATAAGCATGGAATGCTTTTCCATCTTTTTGTGTCTTCTTCAATTTCTTTCATGAGTATTCTGAGTTCCCCCAGTACAGATCCTCTATCTTAAGAAATTAAAAATAGAGCTACCCTAGGACCCTACAATTGCACTACTGGGTATTTACCCCAAAGATACAGATGTAGTGAAAAGAAGGGCCATCTGTACCCCAATGTTTATAGCAGCAATGGCCACAATCGCCAAGCTGTGGGAAGAGCCAAGATGCCCTCCAACAGACGAATGGATAAGGAAGATGTGGTCCATATACACGATGGAGTATTATGCCTCCATCAGAAAGGATGAATACCCAATTTTTGTAGCAACATGGACGGGACTGGAAGAGATTATGCTGAGCGAAATAAGTCAAGCAGAGAGAGTCAGTTATCATATGGTTTCACTTACTTGTGGAGCAAAGGATTAACACATTAGGAGAAGGAAAGGAAAAGTGAATTGGGGGAAATGGGAGGGGGAGACAAACCATGAGAGACTGTGGACTTTGAGAAACAAACTGAGGGTTTGGAGAGGGGGAGGAGGTTGGGGGTGAGCCTGGTGGTGGGTATTCGGGAGGGCACGTATTGCATGGAGCACTGGGTGTGGTGCATAAATAATGAATCTTGAAACATTGAAAAAAATAAAATAAAAAATCTTTTAAAAAAGGAGAAAGAATTGTCTTCTTTACGTTTTCACATCACTTTCTCGGTAACTAGGACTAATACCCCCAATGAGCCCAGCGAGATAATTACTTTGAATGCCATCCTAACATTTTCATGTTGATAAATAGTAACATTTTATATCTTCAGGGAAGAGGCATGTAATTTTAAATCCTACTTTCTGTTTAACCTCTGACATTTTACAACAGAATTTAAATGACTAAGGTAAATCACATTTAATCTCTCCAAAAAGAAAGAACATAAAAACCCAAGTGAACACAAGGTTAGCCTACATGCCCCAGAGTCTGGGGATCCAGCCCACATGCAACCTAATCTCTTCCCTAAGCCTCCAAGCTAGGGGAATCCCAAAAGTGAGGCCATCTCGGTGGTTCAGAGCTGAAGTTAAAGCAGAATCTCTTCAGCTCGGATCTTCATTTTTATGTGCAAAGGCATCTGGGAGTGCTTAGAGGACAGATGATGAGCCATCCAGAAATGGGTCCTCGCCTCACCTGGCCCCTGGGGCGAGCTCGGCAGGCTTCCTCAGTGACTGCCCCGTCATCCAGGCATGGTATTTGGGAACACGGCTCGGTTTTTATTTTGCACTTCTATTTATTTTACCATGGCTAGAAAAGCCCACCAGTTAAAGATTCCAGGACTCGCCAGTACATTTCATGACAGCAGGATGTTTTCCTGAGATCTTATAATCGCATGAGGTTCTTCCGACGTCGTCGAGTTGGTGCGGTTATGCGGCCAAAGGCGTTTGGTCTCAGACTATAAAACGCCTAAGTCCTTCTAACCTACTCATGAGCAAATAGACCGCACAGGAAATCATCGCAATGTGCTGATATCATCTTTTCTGCTTCACCCCGACGCAAGGCGGTTGCCGACCCGTCCGCACACACGGGTCCGTTAATGCACTACAGATGATAAAAGCAAGCGGAGAAGTCAGGCAGCTGTGGTCGGGTGCTGCCTCTACACTTAAAAACAGGCCTCTTACCCTCACCTACCGCAGACGAGGGAGGTCACAATTACATGGTAGGGCAGGAAAGGTCAAAAGCAAATGGCTGGGATGAGAGAAGTTCTAGAAGGTCATGTGGTTGGATCGGCTGGGAAGTAACTTTAGCACTAGCTAATATTTTTGCTTGGCTTGAAGTCGCAGAAAGAGCTAAGGCTGCATAATAGAATTACACATCCTCTGGGAGATAGCCTTCTCTACTCGGAGTGTGAAATCCTCGGCAACAGCAACTGAAGCTTCACATAGGTAGGGAGGCCGAGGAAACCCAGAGTATTCGAGAAGTCGAAAACATGCGGTAGATGGAATCTTACCCAACCATCTGACCCCCACTTCCCACGCGCATGCCAAGCAGGGGTTCCGTGGTTCTGGCCAAGATATGCAGACCGGCAAAGGGTCATTGCTCAGTTGCAAAAGAAACAGTTTTTCATTTATGCAATGGGACGGCTGAATCAAAAAATAACACAGACTCAAAAGGCATCTCAAGTGGTCGGAAAAAATGGAATATGGAAGTAGTCAGGACGCGAGGCAGGACGTGAGTAGGAGAAACAGTATTTCACTGGTTGCTTTAAAAAAAAAAAAAAAAAAGGTTGCTTAAAAAACTGGGGTGCTCCGGTTTGGCTCAGGGGGAAAGGGGAAGTCTTAAATAAGAACAGTAATGATAAACACATGCAAAGTTCACTACAACCTTCCCACTTTTTCTATCACGGCTGTGCACGTTAAACCTTTCTCTTAGCAGGCATCTTTAACAACCAACTATGTAAATTTATTATTTCCATATGTTCTTCCCTTTTTATCCCCTAAATTCCAAACATTGCTCTCAAGAGCGTTCAAAAGCTGAATTAAATCAGACAAGACATTGAACAATTCTGCACAGACACTTTTGAGATTGAAGAATTTATATCTTATAAATGGTGTGAATAATATATTTGGCCCTTAATACAGACTTATTTTATAGCCTTGTATGAAATTCCTACTACATATAGATATCAGTCAGGCTTCACAGGTCTAGGTGAATTTTTTTCATTAGAGATTTTCACTGCAGGAGGACTACTTGTATTTTCAAGGAACAGCCTAATAGAATTTTAAAGCTTTCCCAGTGAGAGATGGCTCGTTTTTATAATGCCCCTTAGGAAAAAGGGCGCAAGAGGTTTCAAGTAAACGGCTGATCAACATCAACTCATAGTTAATCAGACCAAATATAGAGCAGAATTAAAATTACAGGAAGGATGACTGCTTTTGTACAGCTTTCATGTGACAGGATGTTAATTTCCACAATTTTATGACATGAGTTCCCTGAAAACATACTTCGTCATTCTCAGAGTCCAGTTCCCAACTTCCATTTCAGGAGACACAAAGAAGCACCAAGAGATCTTTCTATCTTCTCAGCCTTCCGTGAATCGTTTTAAAATTTCAAGTTATCCAACAATATTTCTTTTCAAATATGAGAAAACACCAAGATAGGAAATTCTTGCTGTTCCTCATGGTATCTCAGATATGTTCGGGGACAGTCTGCTTGGGATAAATTTTCTGTTTCTTATCAGTACAGTGTCTGGTTAGTTATTCAATCAAAAAGCTACTGACTCTTCATTATTCAGAAAGAGCCCTTGTGTGAAGCATGAGATAGAGAATCTACTGTTTATCAAAACAGGGTTTTAAAATATAAAAAGAGACATAGTCCATGAAGCATATAGAAGAACAAACTTTTTTTTAATATTCATGGGACAGACACACCGGAACCAACGACACCACTGTGTAGACAAGGGGAAGGTGCCCAGCAGTCCTTGCTTGCTCACAGAACCCAAACTGGGTTCAACAGCAGGGGCCGGGCACAAGAGTAAGAGAAGCGAGGTCTCCTATAGGGTGCAAAATGTGAGAGGGTAGCTAAAAACCTCAGCATAAACAATGAATCTTGGAACACTAAAAAAATAAAATAAAATTTTAAAAAAATTTTTAAAAACTAAAGAAAAATAAATAAAAGAACCCCCCAAAAAATCCTTAGTGATTTAATATTTTAGGGCAATATTCTTTATATTCTACATTAATGCCAAAAGAAACCCCATGAGGAACAAACTAGCAACATTGTAAATGAAGACAAAGGAGCTCCAATAGGGATCCTGAGGAGATACAGTAATCCTGTCTTCATTTATTTTTTTTTTTTTAAGATTTTTATTTATTTATTTGACAGCGAGAGAGAGAGATCACAGGTAGGCAGAGAGGCAGGCAGAGAGAGAGGGAAGCAGGCTCCCCGCCGAGCAGAGAGCCCGATGCGGGACTCGACCCCAGGACCCCGAGACCACGACGCGAGCCGAAGGCAGCGGCCCAACCCACTGAGCCACTCAGGCACCCCTCTTGTCTTCATTTAAAATCTGAATAGTGTGTTTATCATGGGTTCTTTTGTCATTAATATTGATCTTTTTAAATATCGCATTATATAAATGTACACGCACACACAGAGCACGGTATTCATCTTGACTACTGAGTTGTTTTTTTTTTTTACTACTGAGTTTTTTTTTTAACCTCTTAAATTTGCATCCAAGATGAGTTCCTCACTTCCCCTGTTACCAGACCTGGTGGACTCGGGGGTTAAACCATGATTTTTTTTCCCACTGTCATTTGCCAGACACTTCCTTTCCCCTTGTACCTAGAGGCAGGCCTAAGACCCAGCTCTGGCCACTTACACGTAAACAATTCTGAACACTGGTTTCCATGAGCGATCTTGTTTTCAATGCTGATTCCTGATATGAAACACATGAGTAAAGCAGTTGGTTATCCTGCCTTCTCCCCTCCTTCCCTGAGTTTGAATGCTGCCAGCTGCCATCCAAACAGGAAACATAAACAAAAGCGAAAGCCAGTCGCAGCAGGTCAACTAAGCAAAATGATGGAGCCGGGTCTTTGCTAACACTGCCCAGCCCCTGAACCAGCCTCGACTAGCCATTCCAGGCTAGTCGTAGTACAGCCTAGCCCTGTACTTCTAGCTGGGGACCAATGAACAGCGTTAAAACACAAGGCACCATTAAGTTATCTATTCCTCGCAAGAAAAGATATTTCTAACAGATGCCATGGACTTAACAGCGAGCTTTCAGAGTAAGAGTTTCTAAACTTCCCTGCACGAATGACAAAAATGTGTACTAACCTTTCATCTCCGAACTGTTTGCTTCTAGGTATCAAGAAAACCTGCTAAATCCAGAGAACATGAATCTAACCTTTTTAGATGGTAATTAATTGTGAAAATGAAAGGTCAAACCATTTGTCACATAAAATATATTAACATTCCCTGCTACACGTTTGTGATAAAAATGTTATCAACATCAACAGCGTCACCAGAAATCTCCATTTCTGTTTAGCTCTTGCAATACAGAATGTTACTGTGTTCTGGTTTCAGGATTAAGAGGGAGTTCTCTTGAAGAGAGAAAGAATGTCCCAAATGTCCCTATTATCCTAGTTTAAAGGGCAACAAGATCACCGGTGTGGTAAAGTCTTGGCAGAAGGCCCAACACAGTCATTTTCCACGTAAAGATATGGAGACGACAACAAAAGACCGTAAGAGGTTCCTTTTACATCAGAATTAGTTAAGAGCAGAAGGATAACAATTACACCGTTCTCCTCTTCTCAGCCCCATCTTCTTAAACTATGAACCATGAGGCTTTCCAAAAAATTGACTGAGAGGGGACGCCAGGACAGAAGAGCCTCTGATTAGACATGGGAACAACCGCCTGCATCAGCAGACGCTGTACACCGTGAAGGTCAAAGGTCCATCCATGCACGGTCCACCATGGCACACACCAACAGGTGGTTCTTTATATTTCAACTTTAGCCAATTAAAATTAAGCAAAATTAAACATTCATTACTTCAGTTACACTAGGAAATTTCAGTTCTCAAAAGTTACACCTGGCTAATGGCTGCCCTATTTGCCAGCATGGAACAGAAGTATCTTCCTCATCACAGAAAGTTCTATTCACAGAGCTCCCTTATACTCATCGGTCCTCTTATGCCCCATTTTTTATTGTAGGTGGGGAAAAGGAAGCGACCACGTGTAGGAAATCAACCCTGAAAAGGAAAAAGAAGAGTGGTACGCCTGTATTTCAACCACAAGTGCTAACTGTATGCTTCTCTGCTTTCTTCTCCATGGTTTTAGTAGCGGCTCATTCCAAGAAGGGTTTTATCTCTTAAGTTAAAAAGTTACCTACAAATCAGCAATCTTCAGATGTGGGGACATCTTTTCAAAGTACACGTGAGTCAAAAATATATTTCTCCAGGGGTGCCTGGTTGGCTCAGTGGGTTAAAGCCTCTGCCTTCAGTTCAGGTCACGATCCCAGGGTCCTGGGATCGAGCCCCACATCAGGCTCTCTGCTCAGCCAGAGGCCTGCTTCCCTTCCTCTCTCTCTCTCTGCCTGCCTCTCTGCCTACTTGTGATCTCTGTCAAATAAATAAATAAATCTTTAGGAAAAAAAAATATATATATATTCCTCCAAATATTACCATGGAGTGGAATAGTCTTCGAAAGAGAAGCTTGCTATATAAGTTAATTCTCTTACATCTAAGTTAATCTGAACTATAAGGTTCTAATCTCTTAACTTTGGACTAAACTTTACTGATTAAACAGTTTATGTGTCAGGTTTTTCATTAAAGACATGAATATCTTAGATTTTAAGTAGGCCTGCTGATGCGCGCGCACACACACACACACACACACACACACACACACTTTATTAAGTATTATGACACATGACACATTATTCATAATTATCTTTCTCATGGTAAAGTTCTCACATAATGCTTGGTTTTAGCGCCAAAGAAATGTAGCAGTGTTTTGAAAAACTCGGACTGCTTCTTAGGCAATTTGATTCCTAGATCCCACATTCTCGACAAGTCCATGCTTTTCCCTCAGAGTTGGAACTTGCGTATTTTTTTTTTAAATAAGCATCACTAACGTATACCTGAGACACAATAAATTAATTCATTTAAATTCAACAACTTTCAACAAATGCAGAAACACTGTCCAAACCATCTTAACTGTGATATGAAATAACTTGCACCAACCCACCAGATTTCTCGTGAACCTCCGCAGTGAATTCCTCGCCTTGCCTGTGCCCAGGCAACCATTCATGAATACTCTGTGACTTTAGTTTTATCTTCTGTAGAATGTCACATACTGAGATAACACAGAATACATAGTCTTTGGTATCTGGAATCCTTCACTTGGGATCATACTCCTGAGACTCATCCATTGTGTCTCTCGATATTGTGTTTCTTTTTCTTGCCTGCGAGAATCTAGTTCACGTAACCAATTCGTCCATCCCCGTTGATGGACTTCCCAGTTGTTTCCAGGTCTTGGCCAGGAAGAATGAAGCTGTTATGAACCTTTGCATGTAAATCCTTCTGTAGACATTATTCAACATTCCATTACCTTTGGCAAACACCTACGAGCAGCTTTGCTGGGATTTATGGTAAGTGTATGTTTAACTTTTGCAGCAACCGTGCGTCTTCCAAGGTGGCTGCGCCATCTTGCGTTATCAGCAGCACACCGGGAAAGGTCTAGTCCCACCACATCCTCGCCAACGTGTAGTACTCTCGGTCCTGGAAGTTGCTCTGTTGTGCGTGTAGACGTGGGACACGGTGGCTGCCATCAGTAGTTTTCCAAATTGCCTGAAGCCCTAGGCCATTTCTTAAAATCTGGATGATTTTCTTATTACATTGGAGGCATTTCCTTATATATGCTGGACACAAACCTTTGGTAGATACACATTTTGGTAACTATTTCTCGCTTGCTCTTCCTTATTCTCAATGATATCATTGAAGAGCAAATATTTTTAAACTTGATGTGGTCTAGTTTATACAAAAATATGTATGTGCTTTTTGGGATTTTCTAAATCCTAATAAATCCTTGCCTAATCCAAGGTCTCAAAATTTTTTTCATAGGTTTCCTTCTAGTAGTTTTATAATTTTAGCTCTGAACTACAGGCCGATGATCCATTTCAGTCCATCTTCGCACATGAGTTATCCAATTTTTTCCAGCACCATTTGTTAAAGGACTATCCTTTCCTCATTAAATGACCGTGGCTACTTTGTTGAAAATTAAATGACAATATATGTGTGCATCTGTTTCTGGTCTCTGCTTTCTGTTACACTGATGTACACATGTTCATCCTCGTGCAAACATCACATAGTCTCGAATTTCAGTGTTGTCCGCCTTCCAACATCGTAATCTTGTCTCAAAACTATTTCAGCTTTTCTAAATCCTTTGCCTTTGCAAAGAAATTTTAAAACCCGCTTTTTGATTTACACAATAAAAGCACAATAAGATTCTGATTCAATTTGCATGACCCTATAGACTGCAATACATATGCTACAGCTGAATTGATATCTTAACACTGAATTTCTGATTTATGAATATTTATCCCCATTTGTTTAGGTCTTTTTAATTTTCTCACTAATGCTTTTGTAGCTTTCAGTGTTTGGCTCCTGCACTTATTTAGCTAAATGTATTCTTAGTTCATATTTAAGATGCCACTATAAATGATAAAATTTAATTTCAATTTCTAATTTAGTTAATATATCACAATGCAATTGAATATTTTTATAATCACTTTGTATCTTAAAATCAGGAGCTCACTTATCTGTTCTAATAGTTCTTTTTAAAACGTTAATTAGTATGTTCCTTATAATCTTCTTTGCAAAAAAGAGAAAGAGAAAAAGAAGGCGACTTTAACTCTTCTAATTTGTATGTCATTTGTTCATTATATTACTTCCATTATAATATTTATCTGTTAGTACCCTTCACGGTGGTTAGTGCAGTGGTTAACTAAATGTTAGACTAGAAGCGGAAAGAGTGAACATCCTTGTGGGGAAAGCATTCAGCCTTTCAACCTTAAGTATTATGATAGATTTCAATTGTTTTTAAGCTGCCTTTAGTCAGGTCATAGATAAATTTTACTCCTAGTTTTTTGTTTTTATCATGAAATTTATCAAACGGTTTTTCTATATCTATGGAGGTAATTCTTTAAAGGATTTTATTTACTTATTTATTGAGAGAGAGTGCACACATGAGCGCAGGACGGGCAGGAGGAGAGGAAGAGGGTAAGAATACCCGGTAGACAATGCCCTGAGCATGGACCCTCACATGGGGCTCAATGTCATGACACTGAGATCATGACCTGAGCCAAAACCAACAGTCAGATACTTAACTGATTGAGCCACCCAGGCCCCCTGAGATGAAATATTTTTTAAAAGATTTGTCAGTTAATACATTGATTTACACTGATTGATTTTCAAGTGTTAAACTTTAGAAATCCCATATAATCTTGCATTTATGGGATAAAACCCAGTTGGCCATGATACATTATCCTTCTTAGAAATTACCAGATTCAACTGCCAAGATGTTATTAAGGATTTTTGTGCCTATGTCCATGAGAGATAATGGTCTATAGTTTTGTATTTTGGAATATCTTCTCTGGTTGTGGTAAGAGAGTAATGATGACTTCTCTCAAAAGCTGAAAAGTGTTTCAGCATGTTCTACTCTGGAAGAGTTCCAACCTCAAGTAGAATGTGTGTCTTTTTTTTAGTCCTTCCTTAAATATTTATCAAATTCACTCCTGAAGCCATCTGGTTTGAAGTTGGGTTTGAAGATTTTTAACTATAAATTGAATTCCTTTAATGGATATTAAATTACCCAGATTATGTGTCTCTTAAGTGAACTTCGATATACTGAATCTTCAAAGAATTTGCCCATTTCACCTAAATTGTCACATTTATTGGATAAACTTGCTCAGTGTTTTCTATTATTAGCCTCTTTATTTCTATAGGCTCTGTAGAGATGTCTCCTATACTGACAAATATGTCTTCTCTCCTGATCCTAACCAATCTGGTTAGAGACTTACTGATTTTGTTGATCTTGTTTGTGTTCCTACTACTGACAAATATGTCTTCTCTCCTGAACGTAACCAATCTGGTTAGAGACTTACTAATTTTGTTGATCTTGTTAAAATGTTAGCTTTTAGTTTAATTGATCTTCATTATAATTTCCCCTTAACTGACTTACGTTCTTATCTTTATTCTCCTCTCTTTCCTATTTACCACGGATTTAATTTGCTTTTTTCATACTTCCCTAAGATCCCAAAATCATTGATAACAGATATTCTTCTATCTCTAATATAAGGAAATAACATACAAATTCCTCCCTAAGTTCTGCTCTAACTGCATCCCACAAATTTAGATAATTTGTGCTTTTATTGCTACTCAGATCAAAATATTTTAAAATTTCCCTCCTGATTTGTTCTTTGAACTATGAGTTACTTAGAATTATATTGCTTAAAGTCCAACATAATTTTCCATATATCATTCTGTTATTGATTTTTAGTTTGATTCTTATGTGCTCATAGATCACACGGGCATGACTTCAACACTTATGGACTGAGGCTTGATTTCTGCCGATCTTGGTTTGGATTCCCCATCACTGTAGTCTGTCTTGGAAACTACTTCCAGGGACCTATGGCTATCACAGGACTCATTTATTTCCTTTGTCTAACTAATTACAATCCTGCTCTACTCTCCACCTCTGATCCACTGTCAGAAAATGTAGTTCCTAATATTTTTCTGGTTTTCTTGTTTGAAGCAAGAGGGTAAATCAAATCCCATAATTCCATCATGCCTAGTTGGTAAAGTCCAATATATCATTTTCCATCTTAAAAATAAAAGTAATCTGTTTACCAAATTGTGGTCAAACAATAGATATATATAACAGAAGGAGAGAAGCTCTCTGAGAGTCTGTATACAATTTCTAAAATTAGTTATTAGACATGATGGGTAAAGACTCTATAACATGAAAGAGGGAGCCACACATTCTTACATTTTGCTCTGATTTGCATTTTTTAGTCCCCAAACTAATTAATTTGGATCTCAGATTTATACCTTGATCCATGAATCTATCACGTGAGCTTTTATTTCCCCACTGTGAAATGGAGGATTTATGATTTACAGGCTGGGGCTTTATTTTTACAGATATGCTTCTTAAAAGTAAGCTTGACCCTTTGGAACTAAGAAATAGAAGCATGCAAATGAGTTTTAAATTTTGCTAAATTGCACTTACTAGATTCAGAAAATGTTTAAATCTGACCTGAACCATTCGTGTAATGATTTGAAATTTTCCCGTTAACTCCCAGATGAGAAGTTCTCAATATACCTTGGTATTATCCAGTGATTAACATTATAAACCAGACAAAAGTCACGGAGACCAAATATTCAGATTTCTTGCTCAGTTCATCACTGCTAGTTCCTCAAATGACTGTGCTTCGGAATTTTAAAAACTTGCTAATAGTCAGGGGTGCTACAGGAGTGCTACGTGTAAGCGTAAAGGCAGCTACCATTAATGTTAGCTATAATGACAGTCGGCACTGTAGGTCTCTGTACTTCTCCATCCACAAACACACACAAACTCTCACTTCCCCTACTCAGTCTTGAAAAGGGGGCACTATCATCTGCATACTTTTAAGTGCTAATGGAGGCACAGAATTATTAACTTGCCCAAGTTCACACACTGACTAAGTTACAGGATACAAACCCAGAATCTTGTCTCCTGGCCGTACTGCTCTTTTATTTTTTTTTTAAGATTTTATTTATTTATTTGACAGACAGAGATCACAAGTAGGCAGAGAGAAGGAGGAAGCAGGCTCCCCGCTGAGCAGAGAACCTGATGCAGGACTTGATCCCAGGACCCTGAGATCATGACCTGAGCAGAAGGCAGAGGCTTAACCCACTGAGCCACTCAGGTGCCCCCATACTGCTCTCTATACTCCACAGCTGCTAGTAATGATCTCAATTAAGGGGGAGCGGGGGTAAGACCAACTTCTGAGATTTCTCCTTTTATACAGAGAGGCCTCACGCAGTAGGATTCCTTACAAGTCACTGGGGCAATTCTTTTTTTTTTTTTTTTTTTTAATATTTTATTTATTTGACAGAGAGAAATCACAACTAGGCAGAGAGGCAGGCAGAGAGAGAGAGAGGAGGAAGCAGGCTCCCCCAGAGCAGAGAGTCTGATGTGGGGCTCGATCCTAGGACCCTGGGATCATGACCTGAGCTGAAGGCAGAGCACTGGGACAATTCTTTCTTGGGCCATTGTTCAAGGGATATTCATATTCAAATTATGTGGCTAGTTCCAGAGTCCTCTGAAGTATCTGACTGTTCATCTATGAATAATTCACTGCTTGCTGGTTTATGGACTAGGCTTAATCTCTAGGCTTAGAGATTCTGAGGCCCTTTGGCACATGCATGTTCCTCTCCTGCTAATATTAATGTTGGCCTCCTGTCTTTCTGATGTTCAAGGCCAAATCTCTAGGTTTTGGGCCTGTTAGACCACCCTGGAAAGAACTTTTTCTTGACTTGGCTCCTAGGACATCTCTGAATATCCCTTCTCCATCTTACCTGCTGTCTCATCTCTCTAAACTCTATGTAGTCAATTACTCCAGGACTCACTCATTACGCGTCCTCTCCTTTCTATGTACACTCTTTCCCCTAGAGAGCTCAGCCAGACGACAGATTCAAATGCTATCTGTATGTCAGTAACTCCCAAATGTCTACCTCGGGCCAAGACCGCTCCCCAGACCTCCAGACTTGTGTATGCAACTATTTGACATTTCCACCCAGATGCCAAAGAAGCATCTCCAGCTTCACATTCCCAAGACTGAGGCTCCAATACTCTTTCCAAATGCGACTGTCCTACAGCCTTCCTCATCATCCACTCTTCCAGCTGCTCAAATCAAAACCCACAGAGTCCTCCTTGCCCTTCTCTTGCTCTCAGCACGTACATAATCTGAAAGGAAATACTTTGGACTTGACTTCCAAAGTAAGCTGTATCAGAACACAACCACTGTTCCCTGCGTCTGCTGTTAACACTGTCATCCAAGACACTACCACCTCTGGTCTCGATTACTCACCAGCCCCCAAACTGGTCCCCCAATCCTGCTTCCCACCCAGCACCTACAATTCGTTCCATCCTCAGCACAGCAGCCAGCATGATCCTTCTAAGTCACATTAGATCACAACACTCCTCTACCACAAACTTCCCATCTCACTCAAAACAAAAACCAAAATACTTGAAGGCCCTACAGAATCTGGTCCCTGTTATCCTTCTCACCTCATCTCCATTACTCTCCCCCAAGTTCACTCCACTGTGGTCATTCTAGCCTCTCTGCTGTTACTCAAACCTACCAAGCATGATCCCACCCCAGGGCCTTTGCACCTGCCCTTCCCTCTACCTGGAATACTGTTTCCTCAGTTATCTCCACAGCTTGCCCGTCACCAACTTTAAGTCTAGACTCAATGTCTCCTGCTGTATGCATCATAATCATTCAGGAAAACAGAAACCACCCTACATAGGCTGAACAGAGAAAACTCAACATATACAATTCACTGCAAAGATAATGTGAAAACTAAAAAAGCAAAAGGGTGAAGGATTGCGCCTGAGAAAGCCAAAAGGAAAAATGCATGACCCATAGAGACGAGTAGCTCTAACAAGCTGGACCGGAGCCCGTAAGCCTCTATGGGTTCCTGAGCTCTTGTCCAGCAGCTCGGACCCAAGTGGAAATTGCCAGAAAGCACCACCTCACTCTTCGGCCGCGCTCAGCTACTGGAGGCATCGACGCGACCTTCTGTATTCCACTCCAGCTCCTGCTGCCTCTTCCCATTCACACGTTCCCAACAGGAGTGCCGCTGGCAAGGGAGCCTGGCAAATCTTTCAGACTCCCTGGCCGGCCACACAGAGCCCCCAAAGGGTCGACTGTGTACCTGAGTGTCAGACCGTTCCCGTACCCAATAAACTCACTCCCTGCTTTTCCGCTTCTCCTCAGCCTTTATGTAACCCACTCTGTCTCCCACCATCTTACTCTTGCCTATTCCCCCTCATTGAATGTAAACTCAGGGTACACCAAGATCGCCACCTGTTTTGCTTTTTGGGGTAAACCCGGTGACTGGAACCAGCCCACCCTAGGTGCTCCAAAAATACCAATTAAGTTATTAGCGAGCTGGACCCTACTTTTATCCTCAAACAGAGCAGAAGCTAAAACACTCTGTGGCCCAAAGCCAAGGAATCGAGAGGCACAAAAAATCAAAACACACAGGAGAACAACAATCGTTAATCATTCATCTGGGAGCTACCACGAGCATTCTGCTAGCCTGGCATCAAGGTCCCGCGTTATTGATTTTATTTAATAGGGTTTGTGGTCTCTCTAACAGGCAGCCCAGAGGTGCTCTCAAGGTGGGAATGACCCAACAGCTTTACCACAACCTTGTCGCACGGCGGGCTGGAGGAATGTAACCGACCCGACACCGCACATGACGTCGTTCAACACGTGTGATGAGGCTCTCTGAGGTCAGCCCCGAGTCCCCTGGGGGAAATGGGAAAGCAAAGGGGAAATTAAGGAGTAGCCCTTCCTATAAGGCTAAAGTCACCTTCTGGACCTTCCTCACTCCACACAAAGCAAGCTTCAGGAAATAAAGGGTTAGTGTGATGATTAAATTAGTAAACAAACTAAATTTAGAAACTTTGATGGACTCAGTTCTGCGTCACCAATGTTCTAGATCATCAGTAACAGAGAAATGTGAGCCCCGCTGTCGGCTGGAGCTGGCATCGTGCTTCGTCTCTCCAGTGTACCTGTGGCTACTGTCCTGCCTGATATTACAGTAAGACAAGAGAAGCAAAAACCAAGAAGAATACCGTCTGAATAAAACTCCCTCGCTCTAGGGGGGCTTGGGTGGCTCAGTTGGTTAAGCATCTGCCTTCGGCTCAGGTCATGATCCCAGGGTCCTGGGTTCTAGCCCCGCATCGGGCTCCCTGCTCTGCCAGAAGCCTGTTTCTCCCTCTCCCACTCCCCCTGCTTGTGTTCCTTCTCTGGCTCTCTCTCAATCTGTCACATAAATAAAATCTTAAAAAAAATTCATTCATCCTAAATTTACTCTTCATTTCTTACTTCATATATAAAATAAGGATAAGATTTTTTTTCTGCCTTCAGCATGAGAACAGATGAAGGGCCAACGTAATGCTTAGAGAGACTAGAACACGCACACAGATAAATAAAATACAGTGACAGACCATCTGAGGACAAGTGAAATGACTGCTTTAAATCGGAATCCTGACGATAATGTAACAAACTCTTATTCCCCAGTCTTCATGCAATCCCATCACATACTTCACTTATAAGGCCTTAAGATGATAGAAACTATTTCCCCACCTAGACAAATCAATCAAATAAATTGAAATTTTTATCTCAATATACAATATAGATGTTCAATCTTATACATAATTTCATTAGTGGCCTTAAAACACAAAAAATAATATAGAAGTCATTAATAATTCTCAAAACCCAATACACCATTTTCATCAGAACCCAACTGTTATTTGTTTAAAAAAAAAAAAACAATAAGAGACAATAAGGACTGTCTCAGCTCTCAACAGTCAAAGATGAATAATGACCGTAAAGTTCAATGTCGCGGGTCTCGTGGGTGGCTCAGTGGGTTAAGCATCTGCCTCAGCTCAGGTCATGATCCTGGGGTCCTAGGATCGAGCATCAGGCTCACTCCTCAGGGGAGACTCCGCTTCTCCCTCTGCCTCTTCCCTGTTCATGCTCTCTCTTTCTCAAATAAATAAAATCTTAAAAAACAAAACAAAACAAAACAAAAAAACCCACAATGGTTCGGTGCAGGTATTAGAACCAAATCGCCCCATGCATAACACACGGTGCTTTTACTCTGCATTTCTTCTAACACTTACGTGTACTCATGAATGATCATGATATGCCTACATTACAGAGTTGAAAAGTGGTATATTTTTTATTTTTGAAAGATTTTATTTATTTATTTGACAGAGAGAGAGAGATCACAAGTACAGCAGCCAGCAGAGAGAGAGAGGAGAAAGCAGGATCCCTGCTGAACAGAGAGCCCAATTCAGGGCTCAATCCCAGGACCCTGAGATCATGACCTGAGCTGAAAGCAGAGGCTTAACTCACTGAGCCACCCTGGCACCCTGAAAAGTGGTATATTTTTTAAATATTCCATTTTTCAGAGAGCACACTAGCAACAGATGTGAAAATAAAAAAATGTATTCCCAAATGCAGTTTTTAATGTACAAAACAGGCAGCGTTCCTATGCCGCCGTGGCTTCGCCTACAAATAGGTTGGAATATTTTGCCCGTGTGATTTTGACAGCATGTTATATGAACCATTCAGTCATGTGCATGATAACAAAAGTCAAATTATTTATGGAACCAAGAACTTGTAAGGCTCCATAACAATACTCTTCCTCCCCAGATGAACTCCCAGGAGGGCAACTCATATCCTGTTATGATACCAAAACTAATCACACTTGGTTTATGCAGGTTTTACATTCTACAAAGAAGAACCTTGCCTTCAAGAGAGCTCTCCACAGTCAGCAGAGTCTCGCTATACCTACGCGCTAATCGGTGTCATATGAAAACATTCGAACTAAGCACGAAAATGAATTTCCCACCATCTATTTTGAATTAAAACAACTTTCCTAATCCTCCCCGGAGGAAGGAAGCTGCTGTCACACAGTCACACGCATGGATGATTGTGAAGGTCCCACGGCCGATCTGAGACTAGATGAATGGGGAGAATCAAGCCAAGTCATTTCAGTTCAGCCTCAGGCATCCAAAGGCCGTGAAGTTTCTAAAATCTTCTGGGAAACAGAAATCATCTCCGGCAGCCCTTCCTGCAGGGATGAGGGTCCGGGTCCTCGTCCTTAGAGAAGGGGGGCAACCCAGCCAAGGTCGACATCACAGGACCGACTGGGGCACCGGCAACCAGCACACCACATCCCAGAGGAGCCATGGAGCACCACGGGAGACCACAGAACTGTGGGACACCTGTGAGGCCGGGGGACACGTGGACCCAGGGGACATGTAGAGCCGTGGCACAGAAACGAGGCCTTTGGTCCCCTTCTGCCATCCCTATCCTTGGGCGCTGGGAGGTAACTGAGGCCGCCCAGGCTACGCCTTATTGGGCCCCACGGGAAGCATGTGGTACAGCAAGGAAGGCTGTGGTCCCAGGGACGGTGAGGCAGCCACGGAAGGAGCATGACTGTTGGGACAGTGGCAGGAATGGTGGCCAGTGGGGCGGTATTGTGTACACAGGGACACGTGCACACGGCCACCTTACGGACTGGAAGGAAGACCGTCTCTCTCAGAGGTGGGAAGAGGCTGCGGGTCCCAGTAAGTGACCCAAAGTACGTCAGAGATGTCAGAAAACAAAGTACATCAGAGACGTCAGAAGACAAAGTACGTCAGAGACGTCAGAAGACAAAGTACGTCAGAGATCGCCGCTGCCGACATTGAACAAACCAGTGATTCCAGCACACACACACGCAAATACAATGGAATATAATTACAGGATTCAAATGAAAGAGCAGGATTTGCGAAAAATATACATACCGTGGTATGAGAATAGAAACCAAGTCCAAAACCCTATGTTGCACACTCTGCACCATGACTCCTTCAATGCCCTAAGTAAGACTACCGTGGGGATTAAAGACAGCCATTGACACACAAGGGCCACGCCACCCCCAGTCCTGCCCCTGTGGTTCCAGCTTGGGCTACAACACCCGTTTTGAACCCCTCAGATGCCCCTCCCGAGATGTGGGCCAAATGCCACTAATCCCCCGTGGAGCATTCATACAACGCTGTCCCGAGTTCCAAAACAAGTCCCTGACCTGTCGGGGAGTCCCCAAACAGGAAGACCGTCCACGGGAACACCAAGGAGTCAGAGGTCAAGATCTCAGGGACCCTAGCGTGGAATGAATAGCTCCCTGGCCAGTTCTGCAGGCAGGAGTAAACTTAGTAATCATTAATAGTAAGCGCTGCCAGAGAAGGCACCGAAGAAAGGCTTCCAGATCCATCGTGATATTCAGGCTCCGAGGCAAAGAAAGCCTAAGTGTGGCTTGACTTACCCCACTGGTGGCCCTCCTCCGTGCCTGCTGCGAAAGTGTCCCTGTAAACCAACTCCTCGAAGCGGAGAGCACTCCAATAACAAGCCTGCTGGGTGAACTTTAATCAATAAGCAAACAAAGGCAGAATATGGCACATCGCCTTAAGTGGACATTAAACATTTAAAACTCATTTCAGAGATGGTTATGAGACTCGGTAAGCATGCTGAGAAACAGGCTGTCTTGAAGGGTCACTATTTTTTCCCGCTTTATTGGAGCAGACATTTCAGCAAACGACAAGGACAGACGTGTACACGGCGTGTCTGTGACGGGTCAGGCTGTTTCAGCAGCCACTCCACGGTCAAGGACAAATGTTCCAGAACACGCAGTCAAGGGGCTAACCCTGTAAACACAGCAAGCTCTTAGAGCGTGTCCAGCAAGGAAGTCTGCTACACACGAGAAGCCCACGGGGGCCAATATTTTATCTAGGATGGGGGGGGGGTGGATCCTGCCAGCCTCTTCCTCACACCCCCCACCCCGGGGCATCAAAGCAAGACTTCCACGGAGCGTGCTTCGCTGTCCACAGACGTGACTGCAGCGGCTGGTCCACGTTGGGCAGAATGCCTCCAAGGCAGAAGTAAATCATGACGGTTTACATGTACGCAGAAATCAGGATTTTACAAGTCAAGACTATCCAGTCCTGCCTTTATTTCTCCGGCGTTCCGTCCGGCCTTCTCCACCGTTCTCGTACTGTCGCTCTCTCCACAGAAGCGTTCGTGCAGGACACCAGGGACCGCCCGCTTGGGAGTAACCTGGGCCTTTTGAAGGACGAACTTGGGTGCTAACATCCCCCAGGGAGTCTCTGGTGTATATTGTGACGAACATCTTCACCCCGTCCTCAGAGAAGCCCATTCGGGGCTCAGGTCTGCTGTTTTTGCCTCGTCCCAGAAGCCTGTAACGACTCCCCTAAAACCCAGGCTCTCGGGTCCAGATGCCCCTCTCCTGGGCTCCCGTAGCACCCAGGTAACACACCTGCTGGGATCCTTAACAGGATGTAATGCAATCTTCCTTTTGTTTACAGTCCCAGAGAGATTCTAACCCCCTACACGGGGGCTGTGTTTTGTTCTGCCTCCTCAATACTGAGAACAAACCATGGTACGGAACAGGAGCCTATGAAATGTTTGCTCAACATTTGCTCCAACTTAAACACACGCAAGTTAAAATTATGCTGGAAGGTCCTCGATGAGCTATGGGATTCGTCCAAACCCCAGAGAGTGACAGTCGGCTCCACCGGGAAGGCTGGTGGGAAGGAGATCCTCATAGCCAGGGCGCAGGAGAACCCGAAACGGCACCGCCTTCAGGAAGGGACCTGGGCGGTATCCAGCAGTGCCACAGACGCGTTTCCCCTTGACCCAACAGTCCCGGTGCAGGAATCTCTGCCGGCCGCACCCTTGCAGAGGATTAAGCGATGTCTCAGGTAGGCATCACTCATCGTAACGGTACCCATGACCACAAGGGCAGAACACACCCTCAGTGTCTCCCCGTTGGGAGCTGCTGGGAACCACTTTGGTTCACCACACGGTGAGGAGCTCTGTGCTCTGGAAAGGAGTGGCAGGGAGCCGGCCGCTGGGGTGTGGACTCCACGTCAAGAAAATGCTAGACGGCGAAGAGAAGCAGGGACCATAGAACAGAAGTAAAGCAGCTGAGTACAGCTCGGGTGAGGGCAGTGTCTCTGAACAGTCCCTGTTTTCCTTAACCAAACTCTGCAACACGACAAAAGAAGGTAAATTCCTTTTTTAATTTCTAAAAATCAAAAGGGAAATCAAACAAATGAAACGCACCCGGGTGTCGAGTTGGTAGCATAACCGCGCAGAAGGAAACGACTTCAAGTGAAGTAATCGCTTCCGTTTCCCAAGGCCCTGCGTAGCCGGAGGACTGAAAGAAGAGAAGCGGACCACCTCACAGGGCTTTCCGTCGTCAAAACGACTAGAGTTGCTGGACGCTCGCCCTGAAACGACGCAGGGTCTGCTGCAGAGAAAGGCAAAGGAACGTTCTGGTGGCTGCAGAGACCCAGGATTCTGTGCCCAGGACAAGAGGACACAGACAGACGGTAGAAAGAAGAGGCTGAGAGAAGCCCGAGCGTCCTGGAGGTGAGCTGGAAGCATCCAGAGGATTATGGTGCAATTTTAAGACTTTTTCCTGAGCTCTGTGCTCTGAAAAGACCTAACACTGGGGACACCTGTGCTGAAATCAGCCCAAAACGGCTGATGCTCAGGTCGACGGGAGGAAGTGATGGAGGGAGGGGTCAGGAACATCTTGCTGTCCCAGAGAGTAAGCAGCTGGCAAAGGAAACCTGGGTTATGTCAGAAGAGCTCAGGAGCCCACTTGAAGAGGCTTCCACGGGCTTCAAATGAGATGATTTCACCCCCGTAAGAATCAAAACTGCAATTGCTTGAAATATTTCAAATGTTAACATCCATAAGTAACAACGATTCTAATAACCAAAATGAGAAAACAAGACAAAACAAAAAGTAAACATAACACCTTACTTGCTTCCTTCGCATAATGTTAGAAAACCAACCAGTCATTTAAAAAAAAAAACTAGGAAAGGAGAAAAAAGCATTAATTCTGACTTTTCTAAGCCTCAGGATATTCAAATAGTTGATAAGATAACTTACTTTATACAGAAGTATTCTTGCTATTCAATGAAGAAAGAATAGTAAAGTTAGGAAATCCCAGCTTTACAGCATTGGATGAATCTGTAGGTTTCGGCCGGGACCATCACTGACGGCTAATTTCACACCTAGACAGAACCCGCCTCCCCACGGAGGACGCAGCAGCAGCCGTGCCACAGGGAAGACAGAAAGACGTGAGCCCGAATCAAAGACGCGAGCCCGAATCAAAGCCGCCTCCTGATACCACTATGAGTTTACACAAATACCCAGGACCGAAGAACATTTGAACACCAAGGGGACACACTTGGCAAAATCCAGACTGTGGGAAACTCTAAAGGACAAAGAGCTCGGCTTTCTCCTGTAATTAATTTGCACAGGGAGCAACAATCACAACACAACAGCAGAAGACCAGCAGTTGCCATCCAGGAGCTCCACCTAGATCCTGAGTCAACCCAACGGTACCGAAAAACCGCATTCGCATTCATGAGACAGACCATCAGGGATCTCACGATACTCACTGGATGTCAAATGATTTTATGGAATTAGGTTGGGCTTTTTGGGTGGATTTAAGGGGTTTTTTGTTTTGTTTTGCATTTTTGGTCTGATGCAATAATGGTGCTGGGAATTCCCTTTCTTTCATAGTCATGAACTAAAATAATATAGATGCAATTGTATGATTTTTTGAATTTGCTTTTAAGTAATCTGGTGGGGGTGGGGTGGAGCATGGGGAGGGGATTTAAAAGAAACAGCCGGACCACGAATGAATGAGTGTTGGGTTGGGCGTTCCGTAGATAATTCTTTCTCTATTGGCAGATATTTGAAATCTTTCATGGTATGAAGTTTAAAACATAACAAAACATAAAGCTACTTATCGGATGCATTATTAAAATACAATGTCTGATTAGTTATATAGTCAGCTTGATAATATAACTTTAAGTACCTTGAGGATAGGAACCAAGACTAATTTACTTTTCATCCTGAAAGCTTAGAGTACTCACGGTATAGAGAGCCCTAAGTGAATTCTGATAAATAAAAGAAAAAAATGACCAGATATATATACTAAGCAATTAATCCCACAGATCCAAGACAGTCTTAAGACAGTCAATCAATTCTGTCTGCTATGCCGTGTCAGACAGAGACCAAGACATTAGGTTTGGTGTTAAGACTAAGGCCTTGCTGGAAACGCCGAAGGGAATTTTTTGTTACTTGGGGTTGTTGTTATTTCTGTGGGTCACATTTTCAGGCCCTGGTTCGAATGCCGAGGAGGCTCGCAGCACCTTTAAATAAAGGCGCCCTCAACAACGGGATTTTCTACCTGCAATGACTCCGACTTTGAATCCTTCTCAAGATCGTAGTAATCACTTTCCGGACAGGAAATTCTTGCAGTGCGGGATTTTGTATTTTTGCTTTTCTATCTGCGATGACTCCGATTTTGAATCGTTCTCAAGATCGTAGTAATTGGGGCGCCTGGGTGGCTCAGTGGGTTAAGCCGCTGCCTTCGGCTCAGGTCATGATCTTGGGGTTCTGGGATCGAGTCCCACATGGGGCTCTCTGCTCAGCAGGGAGCCTGCTTCCCTCTCTCTCCCTGCCTGCCTATCTACTTGTGATCTCTCTCTGTCAAATAAATAAATAAAAATCTTTAAAAAAAAAAAAAAAAAAGATCGTAGTCATCACTTTCCAGACAGGAAATTCTTGCAGTGCGAGATTTTTTATTTTTGCTCGTATTTTAAACAATGTCTAAAGCGAGAGTCCCAGAATGACAGGGCAATAACCAGCGCTAGTCTCTACCCCTGAACATGGAAAGTGCCCGTAAGTGGTACCCTTGTGTCCGGGGGTGCCTGCCGCTCACCTTTATAGGAAATGACCGGGTGCTCCGCTCTCTGGCACTGAGATGCGTCTGATTCGGGCTGGGCGAGTCTCCACCACCCCACGATGGAGAGCAGCCATGCAATGACGCAGGTCCCCTTCATGGTGGGCAGACGGCCTTGGACTCCGGGCACGTGTCTTCTAACCAGAAGCTCGCCTTCCTGTCATGTGGGGCAAGTGCCTAAAACGCACAAAAGAGAACAATGAGATGACCATGAGTACAGGTCTTCTGGTGGGCAGTCTTTTACTTAGACCTCATCACTATCTCTTAAAAAATGAGAGCTTTCGGGTGCTTGCACAAACCTACCTTTTTCTAGGTGGCATTTCAAATATGTGCGTCCTGGGACAGACCTCTCTTCCTGCCCATAATTTTAGGAAATAACCCATTTATTACACAAGAAGGAGAAATGTTAAAGTTTAAGCCATACGGTGTCATCGCTCCTGAAAAAACAGCTTAAGACTTGTGACCGCTGATGACTTTACCCTTAGAATATCTTCCTCGCCCCCTTCATGCTAGCGTGGAAATCCTGAGGATCCCTGCCTTTCCCTTCCTGACATCCAAAGTCCCCGTTTAACAATGCCACGACCACTGTCTTCTCTCGATAACCTGATATTATGTGACCCAACTCTTAAATTAAAACTGCCCATATTTGGTGAATTTTTCCTTTAAAATTTATAGACGACCTGCCTGCAAAGTTCCTGGCTGGAAATCAGGCATGAGTCTCCCCCACAAAAAAAAAAAAAAATCCATAGTAAGCACCTACTCAGTGACATGAAATTGCTAGGCTGGTGGCTGGAGGCTTAAAGATTACGAATAATTGAGAAGATTAAGAAGCTTTAAAATAAGGTGAGCTTGTAAAAATAACTACAAGCTAAGCCATTAGAAAAGTGTGTATAGGGGCTGGAGTGTTTTAGGACTTCGGAGAGCTCCACCGCCATTTAGAGGAACCCATGGTAGGTCCCATGAGGAACTCACATTTGGGATCCATACTGAAGCATAAAGAGGATTTCAACCGATGGAAGGTTCTAGAAGTGCATTTCATGCCAAGGGAAGAGGATGAAAACAAGCTCCTGAGGAAGGAGGCGGTAATAACAATTTGGGGAATGGTTTACTGTACTTGAGACAGACCCCCAAGTGATGTAAAGGAGAGTTAGTGAGAAGCAACTTAGACGGGGGTTGGGTTAAGCTCTGGAAGGGGCTGTACACCAAGGTCTGAAGTCTTCATTTCTATTCAGCAAGTACCATGGTATAGTAACTGCAGAAGCAACATAAAGGGTTGGTCTCAGAATACCGAATGCGGGAAACTGGACAGAGAAGAACATAAAGATAGAGAAGTTAATTTGAACCTACAGCGACTATTCAGAGGAGAAATAAATGAAGCTGGGACTTCAGGTGTTACCCATGTGAATGGAAATTCAGGCAAGACACCGAACACTCAGTGTGATGGGTAAAGGGAATCTGGCAAATTAAACTTGGCCGCAGCTTCTTCAACACAGGTTCGACCCGGGTTCATGCCCATTCTCTGGAATCTGGATTGGCTTGGTAACTGCTTTATTCACTCGAGTTTCACTAAAGTGATGGCATGCTAGTTTCCAAGCCCAGATCCTAAAAGCCTGGCAATTTCCACCTCCTGTCTCTCAGAACATTCTCTGGGGGGCTAAGAAACCAGATCAGAAGTCCAACTACCCTGAGACAGTCATGTTACCGAAACCAAATGGAGGGACTCCCGGGGACCTTTCCCACTGAGCCCGGCTTCCCAGCCATCCCCACCAAAGCACCTGACTGATATGTGAGTAAAGCCAAAAGCCACCAAGAAACTTCAATATCACAAAAGCAAAAGAATCACCCAGTTGAGCTCTGGCCCAAATCCTACCCTCCAAAGTATGAAATATAACAAAACAGGGGTTTTTCGAATCTGCTACATTTGGGGGAAAAGAAAGCCAAGAGCCACAGACAGATTCAAGCCAGAGAGTATCAGTGACCACAAGAGCAGCAGCGCTCCTCACTCAGATGTCAGAATCCATAGAAGAACTTGGTCTAGATGAGAGCGTGAGCCTTCAGTTTCACCCGTGTGCAGCTGAAGAGGCTGAGAGAACATTTAAGGGAAGGCAGCAGGCTGCTCAAAACCCAGGTTGGGTGCTCAGAAAAACAGGAATTCGGAGACAGCACTTGAGGTCTGGAAGATGGACATTCTGGGTGAGGTTTAGCTTCAGCAGAGGAAAGCATGGAAGCAAAAGAAAGGGTTAAAGAGAACCTCCCACTGGGAAACTGCAATTTCACAAGTGACCCCACAAAGAGAAGGAAAACAGAGATGGAGCGCCAAAGGCACAGGGCAACCCAGAAATCAAGGGAGACTGGAGCACAGACATTACACATTTTATTTTAATTTTTTAAGGATTGATGTATTTATTTTAGAGAGGGAGCAAGAGAGCACGTGTGAATGGGGCAGAAGGAGAGAATCTTCATCACAGTAAGGAGACTGGGACCACGGGCACCAGTCCAACCCCAAGACCCAACTCAACCAGGAGGTAAGAGCAAATTCTTCCCCTGCACACACTTGTTAAATGTGTGAGACCCAAGCCAACACACAATGCCTTCCGTTAACTGTGAACCAAGTCAGACGGACCCACTGCCCGTGGACATGCCCCATGCTGACAGCAGCCCTCACTCCCATCTCCAGCCTGACACCACCACTTCCGGAAGGAAAGAGAGAAAAATCACACAAGTGCCTGGAACGTGCTTCCCTGTCACTTTCAGAAAGTGACAATTACGGAAGCAGGACATGCGCTGTCAGGCCAGTGGAAAAGCAGTTAAAACGGGACACGGAGTTCGATGGCGAGGAGAAAAAATTACACACTGCCCTTGTTAACCTAAGGAAAGCACGTTTCATGGAAACAGGTGGTTTTTAGAAGTTTGTAATTTTCAGGCTGTAACGGGTAACCTTTTTTCTCAAAATAAAGACCCTCTAAATAAAGACCCGTCCTGGTCGGGTGCCAGGGAAGGGCATTCAGTCTTTGCTGAGAGGGGGCTTTTCTAGAGGCCACCCAGCGAGCTGATTCCTTGAATCGTCTTTCCGTCCGCATAGCTTAGATCTCGGGCTCTAAGGTCCCTCCATCCGGGACTTGGCAACTCCAGCTTCCCCTGAATACAATAAAGCCCTCATCTCTTGCGGGTACATATTTATATGAGGGATTTTAGTGCCCATCTCAGCACTATTGACAATTAGAGCCAGATAATTATTTTCTCTGGCAGTTACTCTGTGAACCTAGAGGCATCCCTGGTCTCCGCCCACTCAACACCAGCATCTGCCCCCGCCCCACGCGTGCCAATGAAGATCACCTCGATTGCCAAATCGTCCCTGGTTGAGAACCTCTGATTCCAAAGGATCATCTTCCCTCCCCTCTTTAGAAATCAGACAAGCTATGATCACTTCAACGTTTCTTTTAAAATACATGAATCACCCAACTGATTTTGTACGGACTCATTTCAGCAAAATTCCTATAGAAATGGAAGTCTCGTTAATTACAACTACTTGCTAAGCTGGGGAGATGCACTAGGAAGGAACTTTCAAAGGATCAATTTCAACAAAAGTCATTCTGGGTTCATCCTAGCACCTCTGGAATTATTCAAAATGTATTAGGTGATTTAATGCTAAACAAGAGATTTTGCCAATAGGCAGATGCAGCACAACAGGCTGGTTTGGGCACAAATAAAACATTTTTGCTGCATCTGCTTCAAAATCCCTGAAGCCTTCCTTTCCATTTCCTGATGTGCGAGGCACCCTCTATAAGCACCATCTCCATAAGCAGAACTCTGTATGTGAGTGTTTGTGCAATAAATAACATTTCCCATTCACACCCACGCTGCAAATGAATAGGCTTGGGCAAACAAAAAAATGACTGTTCCTTTTAGTTAAAAAAAAAAAAAGTGTTGTCAGATAAAAAAAGAAATCCAAAGAATGAAAGCTTACACAAGAAGTTTTGCTTAGGGAACAAAGTCTAACCAGTTATTAATAAAAAGAGACCTACAATGAGCTTAACGTACTGCTGGGCAGACGCGGCTGTTTCTTCTGAACTCCAGACCTACTGTGTGTTTGGAAACGGCCAGACCCACTGGTGCAGTTCAGAATCCACAGAAACCCTCCAGCCCGGCTCCTACCTGCTGGCTTGACGGGCTGTCATGGGAGACAAGATGCCAGATCGGGCAGAGAACGGAGCCTCTGAGCTGGTGGATAGGACTCAGGTAGCCGGATCCCACACCTGCCTGCCCGCCTGCCTGCCCGCCTGCCTTCGGAGCAGCCGTCCTTGTATCAAAGGGCTGAGGCACACGGGGCCTCTTCACTGTGACAAGTCAGTCCATGGAAACATCAGAAACACAAGAGGCAGGACAAGTAGGAGGGGATGGACAGACGGCTCCTCCTGCAAGGTTGACATGTCACGATCTTTCCACCTCCTGGCCCTATTCCAAGGCATCAGATGAATGGCTCATCCAGAGGCTAAAGTCCCAGCCCAAACTGAAAGCAACATTCCTCTACTGGGCACCCCTGTCCCCCCAGTCCCCCCTGCACCCCCCACCCCCTGGCAAGGCCAAATACAGGTCCATTGCACAATCATCAGCTCCGGCCAGGTAAACAGCCCCGCCCTATTCAAAACCCTCGGGATTCCTTCGAGGCTTTTCCAAAGAAGGTAGCCTGCCCTTTCACCAACAGCCCATCCACTAAGTCTGCGTCCATGCCTCCCACGGCAAAGGCTTCCCATCAGCCTCTTCGGCCTCACCAGGGTCCGCAGAGCAAGCCTTGCACCCACATCAGTACGTCTGCTGGGGCCACGGGCTGACCCCGAGTCTTTTTGCATCCCTGAGGCTCAGGCCGGGTGCCCCTCCAGCCCACGTGGCGGCTCCTTTGTGGGGACCATGGGCCACCAGTGACCGTACCTGCCTCCCCATCACGGGCAGCACGGACGCTCACACGATGCCCTGTTTCACAGCTGGACTCATTTCATCACGGACTGAACACCCCGTATGGTGGCAAGTCGATGCATTCCAACACGCTCACCGCCGTCTGCATGAATCCGGACTCGCGCGGCCACCCCTCGACTGAGCATTTGGAATTCACCCATCCCTTGCCCTGAGCAAACACCGCTGGGAGGTGGTTGTGCCGTCCCCTGGCACACAAGACAGGAAATGAGTCACCAGCCCACGGAATGTGGGGTGAAGGAGAGGTGAGATCACTTTGTAGCGGAGAAGTCGGAGGCTCAGGCGGGGTCAAGGATCCTGCAGGTGAGTGAAGGCAGGACCAGGTGAGGGCGTGGGGGGCCTCTCGCCAGCCGCACCGGAGGGGGTGCCCGAGGAAGAGCCCTCCAGCACGGCGGGGCAGAGATGCAGAGACCACAGTCCAGCCAACACCGACCAGTCAAGCGAGCGAACGCCTACCTCTTGATAACTGTCAGCCAGCAGTCAGAGCAAAGTCTCAGGAAACACGGGAGAAAGGAGACAGAAGCTGTTGCTTCTGAACAGGTTCCCGTTCCAGTGCTCAGAAAAGAAGAACGAGCGGCTGACCCAGGAGGACCACAGCACCGGCTGCCTTCAGGGCTAGAAGGCACATATCTTGAATGAATCTAGGGTCCTTCTTCACGACAGTATCAGGTATTCTAGGCGCTCAACAGGAAATGGGATTAAATGAAGAATCAATAAAACACTAAGCTCACGTTAATGCACAGTGCTCAAGGAAATGGATTCTTCTAACCTTTTTCAAAACCAATAACTGCACATTTTATTCTTTGGGAAATAAAGTGAAATTAAAGCTTTGTTGTTATGGCGTGGAGTCTCCAAGGAAAGTCAGAGTGTTCCCTAAACATACTGCATCTTTGATCGTTAACATACGTTTTTTGGTAAAAACTCAGTCCTTTCTATATTATTTTAACCCATGTACCTTGATTTCCAAGTTTCAGCCAAAAAGATTTAACATCAATGAATTAGAGAGTTTTAGGAACATGTTCCCGGAAACACGGACGGACGTGACAGACGGACACCACTGGCTGCCACCTTCGGGTAACTGGTTCAGAAGCTGGCTCTGTTACTCACAGATTGTTATCCCACCTGAACGGAGATAAGATGGAATTCTATGACTATATAGAATGACCTCATGATATAAATTGGGAAAAACCAAACATTAAATGATTTTGTACATTTCAATAACGGTTCAGCTCCAGTGACCTTGGTTTATATCTCTCTACAAAGGGAACTGTTATTACCGTTTTGCCTTTTTCCCCTTGTTTAGCTCCAGATTGCCTGGAGGAACCATAAAAGTAAATGAAGTCCATTAGATAAAATTATTATTTACACAAAGGCAATATTAATTTTATCTGTCAGCAGGTTTTAAAACTAAGTGAAAGTTCACTCAGTCCATTTCTGTGCTAGCTGAAGCAACCAGAGGCCCGAAAGGAAGGAAGGAAGGAAGGACGGATGGACAGACGGAAGGAAGGAAGGAAGGGAGGGAGAGGGAGAGAGAGAGGGGACAGGGGAGAGGGGAGGGAAGGGGAGGAGAGAAGGAAAGGAAGGGAGAAAAGAAGGAGGAAGCGGGGAGTGAGGAAGGCAAGGAAAGAAAGGAAGGGAGGGAGGGAAGGGAAGGAAGGAAGAAAGAAAGAGGGAGGGAAGGAGGGAGGGAGGAAAAGGAAAGAAAAAGAAAAGAAAAATAATGGGTTCTTCAAGGCAACACAACTATAACAACGATTTCTAGAAGATTTATCCAGAGACATTCCCCCAAGGCAGGAAATTCATATGGACACAATCAGAAATCAAATGATAAGTGACTCATGGTGGATAAATTACTATTCAGAGCTCCCATTGGTTTGTTTTGTTTTGTTTTTTAAGATTTTATTTATTTACTTGACAGGTAGAGGAAGCACCAACAGGGGTAGGGTAGACACAGAGAGAGAGAAGGAAAAGCAGACTCCCCGCCCAGTAGGGAGCCCGAGCCCCCCAGGCGCCCCTCCCATTGGTGTTTAGTTCAGCCGAGCAGGACCTGGAGCGCCACTTGTTTCCTTGGCAAGCAGAAGATGCATCATCTAGGCCGACATGCACCAGCACACGATGGCAGCAGGAGAGAGGGATGCTCCCTTGTGTCTCTGGGACTGACCAGCGTCACCCATCACCTCGTCACTGCCATCAGCGAGCTCCCGCAGCTGGCTATCTCCACGGCAGCTGTGCTCGCTGACTACCCCCTTAGATATCTCCCAACCCCCCTTTCCCTGGGGTCCTAACACCCCAACTTTCCTATGTGCTTGTACATCCAGAACTCTCACTTCTCAGTCTTCCCCTCAAAGGAAGGTGCACCCCAAGCCCTCCTGAACATTCATTTCTTCTCAATGTGCACACGCTCCGTGGCCTGTGTCTTCAAACTCACGCGACTTTACATACTTTCTAAAACCCGGTGCCTTTCAAATCTAGAACTCTCTTCAAGACCTCTGCCAACAACCCAGATACATAAATCAAAATATACGTCTTCACACAAAAAGGCAGAGGTTCGTCATCCACAGGTGATGCCATTACCTGCCTTCACCGACTGTGTCCTTTGCGCCTACTTCCTCTCACAGCTGGCCACACCATTGTCTCAGATCCAGGCCCACGGTCTGAGGACTCGCCTTCATCTTCTGCCTCCTTCATCTTCCCAACCCACCCGCCCCTGGCATGTTGTCGCTACACCCCAATGACTCTCCCCTCCCATATCCACAGGCGTGCCCTCTGCCCCAACCCAACCACCCAGCCTCTCTTTCCGGCCTGCACGAGGTCAGATGTTTCTTGACGGGCCTCCCTGCCACTCACCTGGCCCCACAGAACAGCAACTCCCATCTCTGCTACAGCCTTAACCACCGGAAACCGCCATTTACGGGTGTTTCCACCTCGCTCTAAAGCAGGCTGTGGGAAACCTCAACCTCCGGACGCCACGGGGCATAGGACAGATGAACAACCACCACCGAGGAAACGAATTCCTGCAGAGAAAATAATGCAAACCCAACACACCTCTCTACCTTCCTCACAAAGCTTAGGCTCCCATCGATACGCCGTCCACGTCCTCTTGTCGTCTGTGACTCTGCTCCTCGTTGTCACAGATGTTTTATTCCTCCATTAACATTCTCTTAACATCTGGTCCAAATACAAAGATTCCCATGGTTTTGAAAAATGTCCTTTCTAAATGTCATAATTTTCCAATTAATGGTCAAAGGGATGAAGGGATTATTATAGGCAGACGGCTGAGAAGAGGAAGTCTCCTGGGCCTCAAAACACGAAAGCACATGGAAGACATAACCGAAGTGTGTGAACCCTGAGGGGCTCGCCTAAGCTATTCCGGGACACCATAACTCCTTGGAACCACTTGAAAAGTCAGAGGACAGAAAAAGGAGGATATTATAATTTATAGGAGAAATACATTTATCAAGTTCATTATCCTAGGGTGAAAACACAAATACCTTGAAATATTATAAGATCTATTTACGGAAAATGGGCTGCTTGTACACTTGGGAAAAAAATGAGCATTATTTAATGAAAAGGCTCCCGGTTTATTGTTTTCAGATTTCAGTTGGGAACGACCTTTGTGCCCGATATCTAATAATATCTACTCACAAGGGATCAGATATGTCACAGTTGATACATCTGAGTTTATTCAAATCTGTCACATTCAGTCTTAAAAAAATAAAAAATAAAACAGGAGGCCTCAAGAAAACTACCGTCATCCTCCCGTATCTGTCCGTGGCTCTGCTATCCGCCGTCCCAGCCACCCTTAGTCAACCACAGCACAGTGGCAGCCAAGCCTGCTTCTGACATGGGGCCCGAAGGTCAGTCATAGTGTCACAGGGCGTCACAGCACCTAAGTCACTCACTGCATTTCCCTTCATCACACAGGCATTCCATTACCTCACACCGGCACGAGAAGAAGGATGAATACAGGACGATAAGGTACCTAACTTTGATTATAGTATGTTCTTAGAATTCCTCTCTTATGATTAGCTGTCGTTGTCAATCTCTTACCACACCTGATTGATAAACTGAACTTTGTCATCGATAAGCATTATTAAAAAACGTAGGCTATAGAGAGTTTGGTACGATTTGTGGTTTCAGACATCCGCTGAGGGTCTTTGAACATATCCCCAGGAAATAGGGGGAAATAAGGGGGGCCCTACTGTATTTGTAATTTGGGGGTCAGTTTATTAAACACAAGAATAAGTGGGGTGCCTGGGTGACTCCGTCAGTTAAGCATCCCACTCTTGATTTCGGTTCAGGTCATGATCTCTGGGCCATGAGACTGAGCCCCACATCAGGCTCCGTGCTGGGTGTGGAGGCTGCTTAAGATTCTCTCTCTGCCTCTCTCTCTGCCCCTCCTCCTCTGATCACTCTCGCTTGCTTGCTCTCTTTCTCTCCCTCTCTTAAAAATATAAAATAAAAACAAGAATAAGAAATCATCACTGAAATTAAAAAACACTAAGACCTATCACACCAAAATCAAAGATTCCACCAGAGAATAGTAAAATGTAAGAAACTGCAGAGAGGGCCCTATGCTTCTGCACAGTATATGACTGTATCTCTCTCCTTTTTTGCTGAGATAAACCTGTAAAACAAGATTTAGCATTCTTGCCTATTTCACAGATATGGGGACTCAAGGAGGCCTCCTAAGTAGATGAAAGAAGTAAAACTTTTCCCACATAAGTCCCTGGATTCATTTTTTTCTTTTCTTTTTTTTTTAATTTTATTTTATTTTTTCTGTGTCCAAAAAGCCCCAGTTCACCCCCACTGTTCTGCAGATACTGTCCCTGACCAAACTAACCGCTGATTCTCCCCTTCCCCAAATCTGCTTCCTGCCTCAATTCCCCATCACAGCTAGAAACATGTTGTCCTCCTAATTTCCCAGCAGGACACTGGAAAGCCATCAGTGAGCCGTGCCAATGGCATCACACCCCTGTCCTCTCCTCTCGTCTCCGCAGCTGCTGTCCCAGATTAAGCCACTTCATCTCTGACCTGGGCTCAGTGGGAGCCCCCACTAATCAGTCTTGGGGCTTTTCACTCTCGCCGCCTCAACAGTCCATTGTCTACGTTGTAACCGGGGTCATCTTTGCGTGGAGCCCAAAAAAGTCTACCTCAGAGAAGCAGAGAGTAAAATGGTAGCTGCCAGGGGCTGGGGTGGTGGGAGAAACGGGGAGATGCTGGTGAGGGGGGGACAAAGTTTCAGCGGGGAAGGATGAGTCAGCTGTGCAGGTCGCATGTAGAGCATGGTGACTAGGGTTAATGATGCTGTACTGTAAATTACAATTTGCGAGAAGAGTAGATCTTAACGTCCTCACCACACACACACACACACACACACACACACACACACACACACACGTGCTGGGACCTCGTCTCTGGTCCTTTTACTCACCAAAGTCTTCACCTTTCAGACAGCACCTGTAGGCATGTGGGTCCCAAAGTCTTTTCTCATGGTTCTCATGGTCCTCGCAAACTGCCTCCTTTCTCGTTTCACTCAGATGTCACCTACTCAAAGGCGTCCCCAGCCAGGCCAGCTAGAGCACCGTGTCTCACCCTCCGCTAGATTCTGTGATTTTTCTCTTCATGTCACTTAAAACTACTAGAAATCACTCCACTGACAGATTTGTTTATGGCCTGTTTAACCTACTCAGACGGAAGCCTTGAACTAGCCTTAGTTCTGTTCATTTGCTAGTCCCCCGGGGCCCAGAAGAACGTAGGACATATAATAAATATTATTGACCGAGGACTAGGTCTTAGAGGGCCTAGAAACCAAGATAGTCTTTGTCCAAGTGATGGAAAACATCCCTGTGCCGACCCACACACTTTCTGCCAGCGCCACTGAGTAAGGCTTATGGCAAGTTTCGGGAGAATTTTGATGGAAAACGACAAGCTCCCTGGCAAGAAATCAGCCTATTCAGTGAGATTTCCCAAGACAAAAGTCAGTAAAGACCCTGGATTCACTACCACAAAAGCATCGAATGATTAGCACATAGCGCGATGCTGTGAACATGGGAGATTTTATTCTTCAGTTCATTAGCCAGAGGTGTGGAAAGGTCCTGCAGGACCTCACAAGAAAGGCCTCCATGGTTGGAACATGCTCCCTAAGTGTTCTAAATCACGTATTTCAAAATATGAAAAGCCAGGAGATGGTGGGTATGTTCGTGTAAGCACAAAAGGAACAATTCCTAAGTGTAAGTCCAGACAAATGACTGTGAGCTTGCTTCCATTTGGCAAGTCGTCCCCAGCAGTGAAGGGGATCTAACACAGCTGCAGGAGGTCTGACTCCTGCTTCTGTCTTGCAAAAGGTGAAGAACTGCCTACAATGTCCCAGGGACCTGCCCCGCCCCCCAACAGGTGCAGGAGAGGAGCCCTGTGGCGGGGCGGGGGGGTACATGGAGGGCGGAGGGTGCAACCAGCACAGAATTGGGACCCAGAGCACCTGGGGCCCCACCAGCTCCAACACGAGCCTCGTGTCTCAGGCTCCATCATCTGTAACATAGAGTTCGAAACCATGGCTCAAAATTGGAGGAGCTCATTTGATATGACGCGGAGTGGTCCCTAGCAATTACGAAGCACCAGAACAGTTTTAATAAATAGGAACAAGAACGATTTACAAAAAGAAAAATGTGTTTGAAATCTTATAGAAATAAAAATCTCTAAAAATCAAATGAAAGCCTTCCTCTCGGGCAGGGGATGACAAAAGCAGGACAGCGTTTCAGAAGCGCTGTAACAGCGGCCTGCCCCAGCCACAGCAGAATTCCACACCTGTCCAGGAGACAGGTCAGCGCTGTTCACACCAGCAAAACCCTGAAAGCAACACAGGTGTCCACCGACAGAATGCAGATTTGCGTGGTATATGAGATCACAAGGAACACGAACGGACACCAGCCACACACAGCATAAATGAATATACAGAATGCCAGGAGAAAAAAAAAAGTCGAGGATAATATAGAACAGAGTAAAGCCATATTTACTGCAAATTTTAAAAAAGCAAATTAATATTTGGAATTTGTTTCAACTATATGGGAAAGCCCGGAAATGCCCACAGAAAGCTCACAGCGGGGCTACTGTGAAAATGGATGGATGCTGAACAGGCAGGTGGGTGTGCTCCTCGCTGACCTCCCCTATCAAGCCACCCAGATCAAAGTCGGACACTTACTAACTCTGCTTACGCCCCACGCCTCCCACATCCACCTTTTGCCTTGAACACATCCCTCCTGGTCTAGTATGAGAACCCCAAGTCCTTCCAAGTTCCAATTCAAACCCCAGTGCTTCTATCCAATATGACCATTTCTTTTTTTTTTTTTTTTTAAGATTTTATTTATTTATTTGCAGACAGAGATCACAAGCAGGCAAAGAGGCAGGCAGAGAGAGAGGGGGAAGCAGGCTCCCCGCTAAGCAGAGAGCCCAATGCAGGGCTCGATCCCAGAACCCTGAGATCATGATCTAAGCCGAAGGCAGAGGCTTTAACCCACGGAGCCACCCAGGCGCCCCCGCATGGCCATTTCCCTGTTGAGAAAACAAGGGCAGCTCATCCAAGCCTCCTTAGGATGCAATATCCACGGCCCTCAGGTCACTCAGCCAGAGTCTGGCTCCTTCCTGCCTTGTGACATGGCATCCCTGTATGCAAGGACAGAGCCTGCCCCCCCCCATCACTATGGTCCCTCAAAGACATCACAGTTCTCCGCACATAGAGAGCATCAAACATTCGTTGAGCGAATGCGGATAAAGAAGGAGGTTGGGCATCAGATGAGTTCTGGAATCACAGGAATCATGTGAATGTCCTGGAAGTAAAAAGATCACACTTTTCTTTTCTTTTCTTTTTTATTTTTTTTTTATTTTTTTTTAATTTTTTTTAAGATTTTTTTTTTAATCTATTTGACAGAGAGAGAGATCATAAGTAGGCCAAGAGGCAGGCAGAGAGAGAGGAGGAAGCAGGCTCCCCGCCAAGCAGAGAGCCCAATGCGGGGCTCGATCCCAGGACCCCGAGATCACGACCTGAGCCGAAGGCAGAGACTTAACCCGCAGAGCCACTCAGGTGCCCCAAGATCACACTTTTCACAGAGAAATGGAACCATGTCTCAGGGTAGAATTTACTGAGAAGGGGGGTAAGACAGCAAATGCATTTACCTGTTTGAAATGCAAAGACCAAAGTTTTTGTAATGAGATCAGCTAAATTACGGTCCATCCATACTATTAACTGTGACGCAGCTTGTAAACCCGATGTACTGAAACTCGACACGCTGGCACAAAATTGTCCGTCACAGACTGACTTACAGCAGCCGAGCTATGGGAGCAACCAAGGTGTCCACAGGCAGACGATGGAGAAAGAAGATCTGACGCAGAGAGAAAACGCGTCCCGCCATGCAAAGAACAGAATCTTGCCATTTGCCACAGCACAGATGGACCTAGAGGGTGTTATGCCCAGTGAAATAGGTCAGATGGAGAAAGACACGTAACATATGATTTCACTTGTATGTGGAATCTTAAAAACAAAACAAATGAATAAACAAAACAAAAACAGAAACAGACTCATGGATACAGCAAACTGACTAGTGGTCACCAGAGCAGGAAGGGGGTGGGGAAGGGTAAAACAGGTAAAGATTAAGAGATACAAATTTTTAGTTATAAGAAGTCATGGGGCTGGCAGGTACAGCACAGGGAACGCAGTCAGTAGCACTGGGATGACTTTGTATGGTGACGGGGCACACGGGCGGCTCAGTCGGTTAAGCGTCTGACTTCTGCTCAGGTCATGATCTCAGGGTCCTGGGATCGAGCCCTGCATCAGGCTCTGCACTCAGGGGGCAGTCTGCTTGTCCCTCTCTCCCTGCCTCTTCCCTCACTCGTACTCTCTTTCAAATAAATAAAAAAAAAAAAAAAAAAAAAAAAACCTTTGGAGGTTCCTCAAAAAGTCAAAAGTAGAGCTACCCTACCACAACCCAGAAGTTGAACTACGAGGTGTTTATGCAAAGGATACAAACATACCGATCTGAAGCGGCACCTGCACCCCAATGTTCATGGCAGCAATGTCCACAATAGCCAAACTATGGAAAGAGCCCAGATGTCCACTGACTATGAATGGAGAAAGAAGATGTGGTGTACACACACACACACACACACACACACACACACACACACACACAGGAGTATTACTCAGCCACCAAAAAATGAAATCTTGATATTTGCAACAACATGGATGGAACAAGAGGGTATTACACTAAGCAAAATAAGTCAATCGGAGAAAGACAATTATCATATGATCTCACTGATATGTGTAATTTAAGAAACAAAACAGAGGATCATAGGGGAAGAGAGAGGAAAAAATAAAACAAGATGAAATTAGAGAGGGAAACAGACCATTAGAGACTCTTAATCATAGCAAACAAAATGAGGGTTGCTGGAGGGGAGGGGAGTGGGGGATAGAGTAACTGGGGGATGGGCATTCAGGAGGGCACATGACGTAATGAGCACTGGGTGTTCTATGCAACTGATGAATCACTAAATTCTACCTCTGAAACTAATAATACACGCCATGTTAATTAAATGAATTTAAATAAAATAATTTAAAAAAATAACTTTGTACGGAGACAGAGGGTGACCAGCCTTATCATGGGGACCGTTTCATCATGTACAAAAATCCAGAATCACTACGATGTCTGCCTCCAACTAATAGCATGTCTTCTGTTCACCATACTTCAATTTTTTGAAAACTAATGATGTTGGCTGAAAAACATAACTAAGTATGCACAAGTATTTCTCTATGTGAAGACAAATAAGAGAGAAAGGACAAACTTTCGACTAAAATAAACCAAATTATTTTTGTTGATATGTTTGCAGATTCAAAGAAGCCTGCATTACTCCTGAAGTAGAGGTGTTTCACCTGCTTCCAGGAACTCGAATTTTCAACAAGCACTTATTTTTTCTGAGATAATTCAAAGTGAGCAAAAATATTCAGGTTTAAAATAAATGAGTGAGGTGAGCTTAGCTTTACGGATTAACTCATGAGACAGGAGCCCTAATACAAGTACTAGATTCAGTTCAGGCTGACTCGCGGGGTGTAGGGGGGAGGACGTGGTGGAGAGAGTGGCTGCAGGTGTGAAGCCACAGATGGTGAGAGCAGGGATGAACTTCCCCTACGTGTTCTCCACAACCACAGGAAGTTCCTATTCTCAAGTCCAGGGAGAAAGAGTTAGGCACGCAGGCGTGAACTGGGAGTCAGGGACAGACACTTTGGTAACTGGGACCTCCCACTCCTTTACTTTCTGGATTCCTTTTCCCCGGGGTGGGGGGGACACTTCACTCTTGCCAGAGGAAATTGGCTTTACCAGCCTTGACCGATAAACCGTATTATGCAAAGCTCTCTGCTTACACTGAAGAGAGAAGGGCTCGAGAACACAGGCACTGAGAAACGTTTTCTGATCCTGATGCCCCCATCCAGGGTTTCAGTGCTCTAACCCCCTCACTAGCTCGATCAATAACACATCCCTGGGAATTCATTACAGGAAAGCGAACACACACGTGTGTTTCGTTGAGAAGCTCTAGATCGTGTTTCTGGTTGAGCATAGAGGACAAAGTGATGGACTCTGTCTAACGTCACATGTGAGAAGCAGACACTATGCTTAAGCTCACTGTTCTGGAAAATTCCTACAGTTCTCTCTGGTTACAACCACAACCACAGAGATGAGCCTGGAGGGAATGGGGCTGGGCTTTAATGCACAAACACTCATTCTGGAAAAATCGGAGGTTCCAGGCACAGAACTCGCTGGCTGCGGATACCTCCTCCCAGAGAAGCGCAGACAGATTTACCCCGTTCAGTAACTCATCCCAGATCACAGGGAACTGGCAAGTCATGGAACAAAGCTGCTTTGCCTGCAAAGTATGAAAAAGAGTCTGTCTCTACCTGCTCGAATCCAGGACTGCTCTGATGGCCATTTTTAAAACACCACCATAAGGCAGTTGGTGTTTATCGCTATTTAACTAAACGTGCTTTCCTGATCTGACCCACCAACACACACCCATATAGACCCTAAAAAACCCGAAGGGCCTTAAACGTAGTCATACACTACACTTTGCTGAACATTCTCTAAAGGCATTCATCTTTTACACCAGCAAAGGCTTTTAGGGAAATATGGTCCTCCTAGTCCGAGCGTTACGCATTACAAACATGATTTGGAAGCTTCTAGCTGGAGAGAAGAAAATGGTTTTTTACAATTAACTCCATCAGGAATTTATTTTTCACTACATCAGAAGACAGGAGATTATTTTTAAAAGAAATGATAAGTGGGGTTCCTGGGTGGCTCAGTTGGTTGAGCAACTGCCTTCAGCTCAGGTCATGATCCTGGAGTCCCGGGATCGAGTCCCACATCAGGCTCTCTGTTCGCCAGGGGGACTGCTTCTCCCCCGATCTCTTTCCTCTCATGCCTCTCTCTCTCTCTCAAATAAATTAATAAAATCTTAAAAAAAAAAAAAAGAAAAAAGAAATGATAAGGCCATGAGAAGTAATAGTAATAAGTGTCCTGGCAGAAAATAAACTGTGTGTGGCACGCACACGCGCGCACACACACACACACACACGGAGGAAGGACACACCCACCACAGTGCACGGCCACGTGCTTGCACGCACACACATTCTCACAGTGAACACCAGAAGCCTGGTCTCCACGTCTGACTGTAAATTAGAGGCAAATCCCAGCTCTGCCTCTGGGTGGTTGTGGGCCCTCTATTTCCATCTTCAGGTTGGAAAAACCTCCGTGTGTCTCTCACACGGTTTGTGACGATTTACTGTTCTCACCAACGCGGGACACTTAAAACAATGCCAGGCCCATTCTAAGTGTGCAATAATTGTTACACAGGACAATGCGGATGTTCACTGTTCCAATGAACATCTGGAGGAAAACACAACCGGTCGTTAGCATGTTCTGGGGTATGGGGGTGTGCGTCACTGTTCCATACTTCAGTGGGGGGGATAGTTTTTGCAAGTTTCCTGTACATGGGAATGTGTGGTTATTATCATGAGAAAAAAAATTACAGGTATGATTTGCTAAGAAAGTGCTACAGAGAAGAATCAAGATGAACAGATTTAAGTCCCCTCGCTGAGTCATTTCCATCCCCCCAGGACAGAAGAAGCTCTAGCTTCTGAGTCCAGCCTGGACACATTCGGTACACGTGGTCATGCCTGAAAGCACCAACAAGGATTGGGGGGATGGTGTCAAAGACAACCTTCAATTCTTTTTTTTTTTTTTAATATTTTTTTATTTATTTGACAGAGAGAAATCACAAGTAGGCAGAGAGGCAGGCAGAGAGAGAGGAGGAAGCAGGCTCCCCGCAGAGCAGAGAGCCCGATGCGGGGCTCGATCCCAGGACCCTGGGATCATGACCTGAGCCGAAGGCAGAGACCTTAACCCACTGAGCCACCCAGGCGCCCCGACCTTCAATTCTTTTTAAAAGGACCAGAATTCTTTCATCTGATCAGGGCTAGAGGGCCGTCATGCTCAGGTCCACTGCAGCATTATGGATGGCCCTGTTCTAAGGGGACAGCTGATCAGAGCCATAATCCCAGAGAAAAATCAAACAGAACAAGTTACTGTGCCCAGCTTCTCTACAGGAATCCCACACAGCCAAGGATTTTACGCACGGCAGGAATAGAGAATTTAAATTCGATGTCTTACCTAAACTCCACACTGACCGAAGACCTACTGACTCAAGTGAGCACAGAACAAAAATCCAGAAAAACAATATGATGTTCTGCAGCCTAAAAAAAAAAAATGACAACGGTGTGGCATCAAATGCCAGATCAAATGACAGGCGCTGATAGGGGGTCAACTTCGACTTTCTAAGCGGAACTCAGAGCTAAAGTGTTCAAAAGCACCCTCGCCAGAGTCTTCATTAATTTTGTACGTTTCCTCCGCATGCCATCATAGAGACAGAACACAATGAGCTCGCAACCTTCAAAAGCTTAGTTTATAGCTCACCATCTTTCTCTAATGGTTAATGGTGATTCTCACAGATTAGAACAGGAGATGTTTCAGGAAGAGGCAAGAGTCCAGAGACATCAGGTGCCTGGGTGCCTCAGGAGGTTAAACATCTGCCTTTGGCTCAGGTCATGATCCCAGGGTCCTGGGACCGAGCCCCAAATTGAGCTCCTGTTCAGCAGGGAGTCTGCTTCTCCCTCTCCCTCTGCCCTTCCTCCTGCTTATGCTCTCTCTCATTCTCTCATTCTCTCTCAATAAAAAAAATTTAAAAGAACTCTTTTTTATTAAGTTGAATACAGACATATTGAAAAAACAATTTCCTAACAGATGAGAGTCACAGTCGAGAAGAATTCAGCATGGCAGGAATACTGAAGAACTCCAACTCAGGTGTGCCGTGAACCAACCCCTTAGCCTCTACGAGAAAAGTCTCCCCCGTTTACCAATTTTATCCACAAAAATGTTTACCATTTTCTGCATGCAACAACATGAAAACCTTTTGAAAAAAAAAAAAAAAAAAAAAAAAAAAAAACCATGACAGCTTGAGAATCACAGGCCTGGGTTTAATCCAGACAAGAAACTATGATTCAAAGAACTCAACCTTCCCGTCCAAGGTTACCGTCAGTCAAGAAAGCAATGCCAGAACTTGAATTCACTTGGGTTTGACTCAAAAGCCGCGGTGCAATCTTGTGTCCCAGTACTTCAGGTTGCTGACAATTCTGCAACCCCGGCTTGCCAACACCAACAGAGAAAGCACCACGTTTTTTAAGCTCTGTAAAGTGAGCGTTATACCTCAAATGTGAGCTGCTACTGAAGTCTTTGTCTCTGTAAAAATTCCAATGACGCAGCAATTTCACCCCAGGTATATACCTAAGAAAAACAAAAATACATGTCCACCCAAAAACTTGTACATGAATGGTCCGACAAAGGAGACATCGTCCAAATGCCCATCAACGAATGAACAGTGAATGGACAGAGAAATGGATTCTTTCTACAGCGTAATATCACTCAGCTCGAAAAAGGAATGAAGTGCAGACATACGCCTCACCACCGATGACCCATGAAAACACTGTGTGAGGGGGCAGAAACCAGTCACAAAAGGCCACATTCGGTTGGCGGCCATTTGTATGAAATGTCAGACAGAGGCAAATCCACAGGGATGGAATAGAGATGAGTGATTGCCAGGGGTTAGGGGAGGTGGGTAGGGGACTTTTCACTCATAGCTACAGGTTTTCTTTCTGGGATGAAGAAAATATTCCAAAATTAAACAGTGGCGAAGAACATGAGAAACGTGCAGTAACCTTAAAAGGGTGAAATTTATTGTATGTGAATTATATATCAAGCTGTTAGAAGTCACTTCCAAACTCCAACTCAGGCTACCAGGTTCTTGGGATGATAGCTCCAGCAACAGAGCAAAAGGCCTCCCGGACCATAGGAGGATGGCTCATTCCGAGGCGGGGGTGGGGTGGGGGTGGGGTGGCTTTGGTGGATCTTTCCGGTTTGGGGAACAGTGGCCTCGGGGGTGGCATCGGGTGACAGTGGTGGCTGGGGAGCCAGTCAGGAGAGGGCTCTGCATCTACCCAGCTCTTCTCCGGCCAAGTTCCCATTAGCCTGACATGGACTGGGACCGGGGGCGGGCGAGCTACTGGTCTGCGGGAAAGTAGGAGAGCTACAGAAAAACCAGCGTGAAATCGACACTGGCTTTGGAGCCCAAAGCAAATTTATCATTAAGTCTTTATTTTAATTCTGGTGTAGTTAAGAGACTGATATTACTTTCAGGTGCACAAGGATTCAACACTTGCATCATGTGCTGCTCCTTACAGCAAGCGCGCTCCTTCACCCCCACCACTCGCGGCATCCGTCCCCCACCCGCCTCCCCTCCCGTAACCGTCAGTTTGTTCTCTTCAGTGAAGAGTCTGGGGTACCTGGGGGCTCTGTCAGTTAAGCGTCCAACTCTTGGTTTCGGCTAAAGTCATCTCGGGATCCTGGGATCCACGGGGCTCTGTGCTCAGCCGGGAGTCTGCTGGAGGATTCTCTCTTTTCTCCCTCTGCCCCTCCCCCAACTTGTGTGCTCCTGCGCTCGCTCTCTCTCCCCCTCTCAAATAAAAAAATCTTTAAAATAGAAAGAGTCTGTTTCTCGGCTTGCCTCTCTCTCTTTTTTACATTGCTCATTTGTTTTGTTTCTTAAATTCCACATATGAGTGAAATCATACGGTGTTTGTCTTCCCCTGACTCACGGATTTTGCGCAGCATTACGTCCTCCAGCTCCAACCATGTGGTTGCAAGCGGCAAGATTCCATTCTTTTTTTTTTTTAATTTTTTTATGAGATTCCATTCTTTTTATGGCTGAATGATATTCCACGGCGTGTGCAGGTACACTACATCTTCCTTCCTTATCCATTCGCCATGATCAAGTGAGATTTCTTCCCGCACTGTAAGGGGAGTTCAGTATTTGCCCATCGATCGATGTGACACATCACGTCAACAAGGGAAAGGATAAAAACTATATGACCGTGTCAGTAGATGCAGAAAAACCATTTGTCAAAGTACAACACCCATCATGACAAAATCCCTCAACAAAGGGCGCCTGGGTGGCTCAGTCGATTAAGTGTCTGCCTCTGGTTCAGGTCATGATCCCAGGGACCTGGGATGGAGCCCCACATCAGGATCCCTGCTCAGGGGAAGACTGATTGTCCATCTCCCACTCTCCCTGCTTGTGTTCCCTCTCTCTCTGTCTCTCTCTGTCAAAGAATAAATAAAATCTTAAAAAAAAAAATCCCTCAACAAAGGAGGTTTAGAGAGAATATAACTGAACATAATAGAGATGTTATGTGAAAAACCCACCACCAAACATCATCCTCAATGGGAAAAAAAATGAGAGTTTACACCTAAGGTCAGGAACGAGACAAGGATGTCCACTCTCACCATTTTTATTCAACGGCTATAGCGCTTGGACAACAAAAAGAAATAAAAGGCATCCAAGTAGGTCAACAAGAAGCAAAACTTTCACTATTTACAGATGACATGATAATATACACAGAGAACCCAAAAGACACCATGAAAACTACTAGAATTGACAAAAAAAAAATCAGAAAAGTCTCAGGATACAAAATCAACGTACAGTAATCTGTTGCATTTCTATACACAAATAACGCAGCAGTAGAAAGTGTAATTAAGAAAAAAAATCCCATTAAACAATTATATGAAAAATAATAAAGTACCTAGTTATAAATGTAACCGAAAAGTTGAAAGACCTGTACTTTGAAAACAAGAAAACACTGATGAAAGAAAGTGAAGAGAAGACAGAGATTTGGAAAGACGTTCCATGCTCAGGGACTGGAAGAACAAACATTCTTAAAATGTCCGTCCTACCCAAAGCCATCTACACACTGAGTGTCGTCCCTATCGAAATACCAACAGCATTTTTCACAGAAGTAGAACAAACCACCCTAAAATGTGGTTGGAACCAAGAAAGACCCTGAATAGGCTGAGCAACTGTGAAAACAAAAAGCCAAGTTGGAGGTATCAGAGTTCCAGACTTCAAGTTCTATTACAAAGTTGTAGCGGTCCAAACAGTATGGTACGGACACAAAATTATACCCATGGATCAAGAGAATAGAATAGAAAACCCAGAAATGAGCCCAAGGCAGTTTTAGGCTGAAATGGACCCATTACCCAGAGAGCTTGCTGCCACACACATACCCATGAAGCCTCTGACTCCAAAATAACTTTAGATATCTTACCCTATTTATAATTATTAATTGTTATGCAAGTTATATGATTTATCAGCATCAATTACCTCATCGTTTAAAGTGCTTACATTTTACTTAACACTTTAAAATAATTTTATAGCTCATACTTACCTAAGAATTGTAGGGGTGGAGGTCTCTCCAAGCCCCCAAGTTCACTGCCCCCTCTAACATTCAGTCCA
Organism: Meles meles; assembly: GCF_922984935.1. Taxonomy (NCBI): domain Eukaryota; kingdom Metazoa; phylum Chordata; class Mammalia; order Carnivora; family Mustelidae; genus Meles; species Meles meles. Next base: position 177,116,274 of record NC_060068.1, on the reverse strand, counting down.
TGCACACCCTTCAACAACCCCTACAGCCTCTGCACACACTTCTTCAGCTAAACACATCTGATAGAAATTTCCATTCCGCTGGTGTTTTTCCAGTGTTAAGGCAATTAAATCAGATAGCCAAAGGAAAGTTTTCCCAGTGTTGGTCATTCTCCAAAAGAAGAGCAAAATGGAAGAACCAGTGGGCATGAAGGTGAAGGGACAGTACCCAGAGAAGCTGCCTGTACCCGAGCTCTTGGACACGTGACATCAAATATGTATAAAAACCACAAATGCTCTGATACTTTTTGGCTCAGAGCAGGAAGTTCCATTGAAGACTCGGGACCTAGCGCCATTTGTCAGCCAAAGGAATGTTTCCCACCATATCCACCCTCCGTTATTAAACACGCTTTTCTGAAACCTCAGAACTATCCTGGGGATCGCAGGGTCCCCCTCTTCGGGAAGCCTCTGTTGCACGACACCTGTGTAATGACCCCGAGTCATCAGTCCCCCATGGTCCTCTTCTCAGCTCCTGAAGCCTCAGAATTACCCCTCCCTACGCGGTCCCCACAGCGAGAGGTCAAACGAAGTGCGCCGTGAGCTGCCACAGTAGCATTTCACGTCATGAAATAGTTATGTTTCCCCCAAATCACAGTCCCACAAATCTTTAGCAAGCATAACTTCGAAACTTAATTCCTTGACCACAGAACAAGATTCTCACCCTGTGGAGATTCTCTGGGCAAGATTCTCATCCCATGGGAGTTGTACTAAAAAACATCAAGGATGAGAACTGGCCCGGGGTGCTAGCTAAGGGCAATACAGAGTCATAACAAAGAGCTGCCTCTTCTCCCGACTGTCACCATTGCCTGCACACCAGTGTCCTCCAGCAGGCCAGAGCCCCGTCTCCAGCAGCCTCTGATTAGTCAAACATCAGCCCGTTGCAGTCCAAGCGGACCCCGCATATGAATCTTTAGACCATGGCGTGTACTGGTCTAGAGCCTGGAGAACTATGTCCTTATTTGTTATCAGCACGTGCTTAAAACAATTACAGATGCGTCCACTGCACACACGCCGGGCTCGAATGTCTAAACACTACTCTCTTAGTCCACTCTTTTCCCTTAACCCTAACTCATAAAGAAGGATGAGCAAAGCGCCCACAGATTCATCCAATTCATAAAGAAGGTGATTTTGCTCATGGTCAAGGACTCATGAATTCCACTGTAGATCTCGAACCACAGAGCTAAGAAGGACGCTGACAGCCGGTCTACACTGTCAACACTCCTCTCCAGGCTTTCCAGAACCTCATCTGCAACTGCAGAAGAGATGTTGTGGCTTCGTCTCCAATTGCACCATGCAGAAAGGGTTTGTTCCATACGTTCTTGGAGAGATTTCTGGAATCAGGCAGATGTGGGTTTGAATTCTGTCCTCCCTTCTAGCTTGGTGACTCTGGAAAAGTATACTAACCTTTGCCCACTCTTTCTCCTCACCTAAAATACCAATACCCTCTACCTGTCTTTCTACTGTCCCCAACACAGGCATGTATTAAGTGGCTACAAAAATGGCACCCATTGAATGGCCTTCTCTCCTGCCCAGACCAGTGTCCGAGGTGGACATTCCTGGCTGTCTTCTATTTTCTTCGACATGGCTTAAATGCCTCCGCCTGGACCCTCTGGCCTGGATCCTGTGGACAGTCCCAGAGCATGGCCCAAAAGATGCCACCCAATCTCATCACAAACCCCCGCCTCATCTTCCAGTACGCACCGGGCATGATTCAGCATTTTGTGACACCACCGTTTGGGTGTCAATACTCTTTAGATCTTTATCCTCACCATGCCTTCTGCAAACTACAACTTCCCATCGAACCCTCCTGTCCTGTGAAAGGTCACCTCGATGCACCTGCCAACCCTTTGTTATTTACCCATTCTCATCATGAGAACGAACTCTTCCTTCAACCCTGTACTCAAAACCTGTCGCGTACTCTCTCTGTCATTCACTTACAAAGGAATATACTTATTAATGAACTGAATTCCCTCGATACAACACAAGCCCATGGACAGAGACACTCTCGCTACCATACCTCTCCTTCACAACAGAGAGCTTAGATCGTCACCGTTATGAAGTGTGAATTTTATAATACTGAATTCTTTGCATGCGTCACCTCTCTGCCTGGTGCGCAATGATTAACACGTACCTGCTGTCACATTGTAATGGAACTTGGAACGCCCCATTTTAAGCCATCTCACACTCTGTTGAAAACCGGGCCAATCTGCTTTGCTGTGTACTCCTCGTCAGTGCTCAAAGGCTGCAGCCTTAGAAACAAACAACTTAATAAAATTTTTAAAAGGCAGTGAAAGAAAAGAGAAACATAAACTGCACACACACAGCTCCCCTGCCGCTGGGGCTGGTCAGAAACGCAACAAAGGCATGGTCATAAAACTACATGGAGTTTGTATCCCAGCTCCAAGGCAGGCTCCGCAGGCTGCCGGGAATCGTTTTTAGAAGACATACATGGACTCCTATGTTAATTTCACAGTCTGTGAAATCCAGGACTCATATTTCCCCAAACAATGGTGACCCATGCTTTTTATTAGCTGCCTGCCATGAGAACAGATGAATGATTTGTTTCTAATCAAAGTGATAGACTTGAGTCGTTTCAACATACACTATCCACTATGGTGTGTGTGTGTGTGTGTGTGTGTGTGTGTGTGTAGGAGAAAAACAAAACTCAAATTGCTACTTGTGTGCCATAACTATCTAATATCAGCAATAAATCTTTTAAGCCAAGGCTAAACCATTTAGAAGCCTTGATAATAAGCTCAAAGTCTCTAACGCTATTTCACTATATTCCTTATTTAATCAAATTATTTTGAAATGTATTTGCAATGAGAGGTGATTAGAAGTCTCCTCTTACAAAGGATTATTCCAGTGGCCCACTGGTACATGATCTGATGACAAAAAATGTCCCCTTTTCGGGGGAAAAATCGTCACTGGACCAACCTCTGACAGCGAGTCCTTGGGGTCAGAGGAAGGAAGCAGCCCCAGACGAATCAACAAACACAAAGACCTTCCAGGTGGACTGTCTCAGATGACCTCCAAAGGTCGAGTCACACAAGGTGGCCGCTAGAATCACGACCACAAGCCACCAAGCCCTGAACTGCTTCGCTGTCTCTTTCTTCTCAAACAGATACTCGATTCCAAAACGGATTATCCCGCTGCCCAAAGAGAGGATGACTCTGAGGTAACCGGCTCTCTGAGCGTGTTCTCTCACCCACTTTAGTGAAAAACGATGCGGTTTGGAAGCAACTTCCAGAGTTACCGAATGTTAAGCAAGATATTCATTATTCTATCCCACCGTGAAACAACAGGCCCAAACAGCCAACTCCGGGAAGGTCCTCCGAGACTCTGTTTGTACATGTCAGGAAGCAAAACAAGGTGTTCAAAATACACTGCTTGTTCGAGTACTTCTGTCCCTTCTGAGAATCTGAGTAACACAGAAAGAAACCGCTTCACGGAAAACCAGACCCAATCCACCCAACCGCCCTGGAGATCCAAAATTCCCAGGAACCCCACGACGGGGGCTGTCCTACATGATCTCATCAAAATTCTCCCTGTATGTGGTGCCTGGTGGCAGGGGGTGCTCAGTTGGTTAAGCATCTGCCTTCGGCTCAGGTCATGATCTTGGGGTCCTGGGATGGGGCTGCTTGTTGGGCTCCCTGCTCAGCAGGGAGTCTGCTTCTCCCTCTGCTCCTCCCCCCAATCCTACTCACTCTCTCTCTCAAATAAATAAAAAAATTTTTTTTTTAATTTAAAAAGCAAGAGAGGACCCCTACTCAGCCACGTAAGCACAGCGCCTGCACCTCGTGCACCCGCACGGGAGGTGAGCCAGCCAGATGACCGAAAATGAGGAACGGCTGTGCCTTGCCCTCACCTCCCAGGAAGAGAAGATCTCTGGGTTTCTAATTCCCCATAACGATGCTAATACACGTCTCTTGCCTTATCTAGCAAGAGAAATGAACACAGAAGAACCCGATAGAAATCAAGCAAATAGAACACGGTGAAAATGACACCACCAAATTCGCTGTCTCAAAGGCCCCTACATGCCCCACGGCAGGGTTTGTCCAAATGGAAACATTTCCCTAATGGCAGAGGCTTACTCACCATTAAGTTTTGCAAAGTCATAAATATCTATGTATAATATTATTAAAAAAAGAGCGCATAACACAGGCTTTGGAAACACTGGCCAGTGAGAACAGCATCATAAAGACTCTACCCCAGATTTATTAACAAATAAATACAATAAGTGAAGCTGAGACAAGGAGCAAGCTAGGAGTACTTTCTCAGATGTGAAACAAACTACTCTGACATCTATATTCAAGTCCAATGAGATCTAAGTATGGGTCTGCTTTGGGAAAATAAAAGAAGAAACATGGTTTTCTTTTTGTCTCTTCAGTGGAAGGAATTATGGCTATCAAAAAAATAGTATTTTGATTTACACAGACGCATCAAATATCAAATTGAAACATGAAATATTTACCAGATATGCAAAGCATGGATAGCACAAAGCTACATTTTCCACATAACTCAAAGAAATTTCACACGGTATTAAGGAGCTTAAAACCACATTTAGGCAGAAGAAACATACACAGAAGTTGCCTTGTAAGAAGTGATAAAAAGCCATGTTGAGAAACCCTGGGTTTCTGCAGGGATAAACTGCATGTGTTTGCATCAAGAGAATGTACAGAAAGACACAAAAAGAAATCGGCCGGATGTCAAGTCAGTGTCTCCTAGCGTGTGGATTTCAAACAGGTCTTTAAGTAAATGTGAGATGGCTTTGCCATGGTCTGTGAGAACTGGAAAGGAAGAGATTCGAGAATGAGGAATGTGTATTCTACACAACTTCTCATGGAATGTACGCCGTGCCCCAGAGTTCCTTACTCTGAGCAATCCGAGCATTTGCGTGGGATAATTTGCTGTTGCGGGGGTGGCACGGGCATCTGGCAGGGCTGAGCGACACTGTTTACGTCTACCTTCAAGAGGCCAGGAACCCAAGAGAACATGCTAGACAATCAAAATGTCTCCAGATATTGACAAATGTCCAGTAGGGCGGGGGCCAGGGGGTGCGAATCACCCTCCCTCACCTTGAGAATCACGACGCGATACAGTTAAATCTCAAAGAAATGCTGAGCTACGGCATAAGAGAAGGACCGCGTGTAAAAAGGGAACATGCGATCATTCTCCGTACTTTGAGTCTCTCGTTTCCTTACCATGTCAGGATGATCCTGTAGCTAGAGCGCTACAGGTACGAATCAAAACTGTATCCCAAATCGCTACAACACACAATTTCACCACAAGGAAACGTGAGTTTTACAAATCACTTCTATAATGGAAACCAGATTAAGTATGTTTCCGTTACCACAGTAACGAGGACAGCGCAGTTTGGAAAACGACATGAATGCTGCCAACATTTGTAAGCAAAACCGTCAAAAACCTGAACAAGAACCCCAAATGCCCCAGTGGAGCGCGCTTTGATCCCTCAGCTATCCGGCTGCTCTTGTTTCGCTTTGAGACGGTAACGGAATGACAAACCAAGGGTGCACCTGTGGAAGAGGCTCTCGGACCTTCGCAGGAGACGGTCATGGAGAAGGAGCGAAAGAAGGGTTCTTCAGTATCTCTTCTCACCTTGCCGCTAAGGGGCTTCCTGCTCTTCAACTCCAAGAGTTATCGGAGCCACTCCTTACCAAGCAGCAAGCAGTCTGCCGGAGGCCTTTGAGCTCTGGGTAGGGACTCTCCAGCACAGAACTCAACTAGGATAAAGGGAAGAGTCTCCCGGCCTGCCTCACCACCATCGTGGCCACATCCAACGTCGCTGCCACCTCCGCCAACACCTCCGTCGTCATCGCTTCCTCCTCCACATCCACCGTCGTCACCTCCAACTCTACCACCACCGCCGCCCCACATCCACCGTCACCACCGCCGCCCCCTCCACCATCACTTCCACCATCACCATCATCACCATCACCAGCACCACCATCACCTCAAACATCATCATCTCCACCATCACCATCTTGACCTCCACTTCCACCATCACCTCCACCAGCATCACCTTGACCATCATTATCTCCACCATCACCTCCACCATCACCATCATCACCACCATCACCTCCACCATCATCACCCTGACCATCATTATCGCCACCATCTTCACCTCAACCATCATCATCTCCACCATCACCACCATGACCTCCACCTCCACCCTCACCTCCACCATCATCACCTCAACCATTATCATCTCCACCATCATCACCTCAACTATCATCATCTCCACCATCACCACCTTGACCATCATTATCTCCACCATCACCTCCACCATCATCACCTCAACCAACATTATCTTCACCATCACCTCAGCCATCATCATCTCCACCATCACCACCATGACCTTCACCTCCACCATGACCTCCACCATCATCACTTTGACTGTCATTATCTCCACATCATCACCTCAACTCTACGACCACCACCACCCCACATCCACCATCAGCACCATCATCTCCACCATCAGCACCATCTTCCCCTCCAGCAGCATCCCCTCCAGCTCTCCCACCACCTCCACCATCACCACCACCACTTCCGCCATCATCGTCACCACCCTTAGCTAGAAGTCTCACACTACAGCAAGGAATTTTCCCCAGCCCTGCGTTGGGCTCCAGCATACTCTAACCCCTCCTTGGACAACTTCTTGGCACACAATTCTTACATACACTAGACGTTTCTACTTCCGGAACGTCTACATTTCCAGAACTTGCTCAGTTGTTCTCTTGGCCTGAAATATCCACCGTATACACAAGAGATGGGTTAGGCATCTTATTAAGTCAAGCTGGAAACACGCTGGACATGAAGAAAACACTGAAATTGCTCACACACTGCAGAAATTGCTTCATGTTGCAAAACAAGTTTTCCAATGAATAAGCATCCACTTAATATTTAACTCTTACATGACAATAGGCACCAAGGATGTGTTCTAAATATTTTATAACTATTAACTATCTTGCCCTTAGGACAACCCAGTGAAAGTTATTATTATTGTCCTTTTTTTATTGATAGACTTTATTTTTCAGAGCAGCTTCATGCTTACAGCAAAATTGAGGGAAAGACAAAGATTTCCTACAATACCATCTGCCCCCACACAAATGCAGCCCAGCCATGATCAACTTCCCTCCCAGAGTGGTGTATTTGCTACAGTCAATGGACCTACATGGACACACTATTGTTACCCATGTTATTATCCTCTTTTCATGGATGCTGACACTGAGGCACAGGGAGGTTCAGAAAACTGCCCAAATACACAGCCTGGCGTAAGTGGCAGACCTGAGGTTCGAACCCAGGCGGCGTCTCTCCAGGGTCTCTGAACCCTCCACTCTGCAGCCACTCTAAACTGGAAACAGTTCCAAGGCAAACTTTATGTTCAAGTTACTTTTTAAAAAAATAATAATAAATGTCAGCGTCAAAGAGAGCTCCAGGAACATCTGGTTGCAGATTTTCAACCTTTCTCTAATAACAGACCATGACTTTCAAAAGCCCTGACTCCAGCCCCCCTTTCCTCTCAGACCACTTCGGGGAAAATCTGGAGCCATTTCAAACACAGTTTAAAAACCACCAGTTTTACACAGTTTAAAAACCACCAGTTTGACTTCCGCCGCCTCCTGTCACAGATTTAGAAGCGCAGGCCCCAGGAGGAAAAGTTGTCCGCACCAGAGCCACTAAGAGCAGAGCCGCCCCCAGGACCCAGGGGTCTTGATACCCAACCCGCCACTCTTCAGTTAGACCCTGGCACCCCAACGAATCCCCACACCAGTGTTCTAGATAAAAGTATGGTTGAATATCTCTCCATTTAGAAACGTGGCTGAAAACACATGAAAATAATTCCCCAGGAAAGCCAAATGAGAATCACTCACTGAAACGTTCCTTTCTCTACACCCGCGTCCTTAGTGCAGAATCTGGGATTGGGCTGCATCTCTCCTCTGGGGCGTTCACAGGTCTTCTTCCAGCAAAGCTGGGCAGGCAAGTCACTAGTGATCTGAGTTCACGGCCAGGCAGGACCGAAAACGCACATCCTTCAGTCCATCTGTCCATCTGTGGCCAGTGCAGGCACCCAGCCCTGGGCTCTCCCTCCCCAGCCCGTGCCATTACCTGCACGTGGAGACACTGCAGCTCTGAAAGTGATTTATGGGTTGACCTGAGACCTTCGCATCTTAAACCTTTCCATGACTAAGTTTCTCCCTGTGGAAAAGCGCACTTCCCTCCCCATAGAGGTGTTGAGAACTTACTAAAAGCACCTGGGCTCGCCGTGTGGCAAAGGTGTCTCACAGGGGAGCCAAGAGAGAGGGTCATTACCAGGCTGTGTCATTACCAAGACGGCTTCTGCTGACCACTCCTGCAGCTTCTTGAACCAAAGTCCCCACGGAGGGAAAAACTCCAGGAAAAACTGTTTTTCACAAACAAGTAAGACCCCAACCACTCCCTGGTTTCATCTTGAGATTAAGTATGATGCTGTAGCTTTTACACAGGCCTTTTTATTTTCCTTTCCTACACCCAGGCATCACGTAACCTAATAAAAAACATTTACGTATCTTCCTATGAACACAATAATTTGATAGGAAAAAACTCCTTCACCTTTCACTTCACCATGAGAATTTTTTTAGCAACCATTAATTAATAAAAGTTAATGCCGGCAGTTTTATCTACCAGTATCTCTCATTTGCTTTTATTAAACTAAAAAGGGTGTAAATAACGGATACGCACGTACATTTACAATAGGACAAAAGAAATCATATGATGTTGTAGGTTGACCAATTAAGAAAGTAAAAATTAATAATAATCATAAGGAACTCCAGGGAGATACTAGTATCTTATTTGAAATATTGTGTGTACAACTAATAAACTTTCTTTGAAATTACATACACTCTAAAGAGGCAGGACCTTTCTTTGTTTTGTTTTGTGTTTTTATTTTATTTATTAGACAGAGAGAGACAGTGAGAGAGGGAACACAAGCAGGGGGAGTGGGAGAGGAATAAACAGGCTTCCTGAAGACCAGGGAGCCCGATGTAGGGCTTGATCCCAGGACCCTGAAGTCATGACCTGAGCCAAAGGCAGACACTTAACGACTGAGCCACCCAAGCAACCCAGGATTTTTCTTCATTCATGTTTCTAGAGCATTTGTTCCATTTTCCTAGGCTTGTTTTCATGTCTGATTTCCCTGAAATGTCAGCCACCTATCTCCCCAGGATTGGGATTTCCATTTCATTGGTCTTTAATTTTGCAAAGCATCCAGACTATTCTTTTCAAAGATTATAAATAAGTAAATAAAACAGTCTACAAGGAGGGAAGAAAGACATACAAGCCGCCTACATTTCCACAACAGAGTGTTCTGTATGTACTCAGTCTATTTATTCTTGAGTTACAGCAAATGACCACTTCCATCTGGACTTCTCTTTTTCATAAAGGCATTTCTCATTTCATCCTGTGACAATCTGAAAAACTGTACACTGTGTAACCATAAATAAAAGAGCACCACCCCAGAAATTATTCTCAACCTTCCCGCATGCTAAGCTTCTTGTTCTAGCCCAGGCCGGAGAAATCGGGTCGGACAGCTGGATAGCGCAAAGGAAGAAATAACGTGGCTTGTCTCCGGCATGATCTCTGTTATGCTGCTGATTATCTTGTGGGGCTCCAGAGTTTAATAAATCTTCTTAATTGGACACTTAGCTTAGCCTTAGGCTAGAGCAGACACATAGAAGCCGGGTCTCTGTGCTGGATGTGTACTTTGTGCCTGATCTATTCCGTGAGTGTCCTCCAAATTCAGCCGCATCAGGGGTCCTGCATCTCCAGCCCATATCCAAGCAACAGTGCGTCCCCAGCTGCCACACGGTTAAAGGCACACCTGAGTCCCATGCACACCATCTCCAAACAGAATAAGCCTGGAGCACGTCCCTTATGTCACTCATGGGCTAAGAGTCAAGTCCCATCATTACCACATCCAACCCACGCTGGAAGGACAGCTCATCCCCAGCCCAAAGAATTAAACGGTGTGGACGAATGACCCATAAGGAAGGGATGAAGAAAGAAAAGAAATAAAATTAATCTTGTGCCCACCCCATAGGAAACCTTGACACTACATACGTGATCATGGTTAGGAAATATCACAAGTTACAACTTCTAGGAGGACCAACAGAGGCTCAGGAAGGCCAGATACTACTGTGATGTTCAGTATTAGAGCTTTCTTTGAGAAACAGATAGAGGATCTTAGCTAAACTCATGCAAGGTGTTGTCGGAAATGAAAGACTCTGTCCCCTTCAAGGAGGCGGTGTCCTTTCCCAGCAAACGATGGGCAGAAAATCAGTCCTATCGTAGATTCCCGGGGCTCTTCCCTTCACTCATCCCTTCTTCTGCTGGTTCTAATTAAGCCCTAGACAATTATTTCTTTGGAAAGAAAGTAGAGTCTACCATTCTCTAGATTGGTCTATACTCACATGACTTCTCTTTGGCAGAGCTATCTTAATTGACTAATAATATGCTTTAGACTTTCAGATCAAGAATGTCATATAAAACAAAGAACTGTGAACTGCTTTTACTATAATTCCTCTACCACATTGCTACTGTTTTCTACACTGAAAAGTTCCCATTGTTAGTATTTACTTGTATTGGGGCGCCTGGGTGGCTCAGTGGGTTAAAGCCTCTACCTTCGGCTCTGGTCATGATCCCAGGGTCCTGGGATCGAGCCCCATGTCCGGCTCTCTGCTCAGCCGGGGAGCCTGCTTCCTCCTCTCTCTCTGCCTGCCTCTCTGCCTACTTGTGATCTCTGTCTGTCAAATAAATAAATAAAATCTTTAAAAAATTTTTTTAAAATTAAAAAATAAATAAAACAAAAAACAAAAAACTTCATGACCAACTCACAGCATGTATCTATATACCCACCCATCAGCAATCTCTGGTGTTCCATCAACCCTGTCCACCATCCCACACAGCCCACCATGTAAACTGGACGTACAATGACTGCTGGCAGGAGGTACAACAGAATCTGCAGCTCCAGCCAGTTGTCACAAGGGCAGGCAGGCAGGTATCGGACTCCTAGGAGTCAGAGCGAAGGAGTGATGGGCATGTCCCCATGATAATGGAGAAACAAATATCCAGAGACAGCAGAGCGCACAAAACGTTTCCCAAACCATCAGGGGAGTGCCTTGGAGAAAGAGAAAGGATATTACTCAAACACATATCATCTACGCACTCGTGTAAAAGTATATGCGACATACAGATGGAACTAGACATAAGGAAGCTATGAGAAGGGAAAGAAGGAGCTCAACCAGCTTCCAAAGCCTTGGACAGGATCTGGGAAGTTTAGGGAAAGAATATCCAAGATTTAAATGGCAAGCCCATGGGACTGAGCCGAGTGGAACTAGGGCTCATATAAAATGGTCTGGTATATGTTGATATACTGGGGTAAAACTTTCCAGTACATTCATTGGGACTTCATAATAAAGGAAGCATACTCCTTCAGGTAGTATGAATTGGAAAGAATGATAAGGCATGTTGACCTGTGTGGCTAAAGGAGACAGAAAAAGGGAAGTTAGACCAGAAGGGGCGCCTGGGTAGCACAGTCAGTTAAGCCTCCAACTCGTGATTTTGGCTCAGGTCATGATCTCAGGGTCCTGGGATTGCGCCCTGCCTCAGGCTCTGCACTCGGCTTGGAGATAGCTAGAGATTCTCTCTCTCCTCCCTCTACCCCTCTCCCTTCTCTTGCTGGCTCGCTCTCAAATAAAAAAAAAATAAATGTTTAAAAAAAGAAATGAATGAATGCTTTAAATGACTACAGAAATTGGAGAAACTATATCGCTCCATATTTTCTCCCCGATCGGTTTACACAGTGACCTGGGAAGGCAAATGATGGCAGATGTTTACTCCTTCGCATCTTTGTTATACATGGACCACAAAAGCTCCACAAACTGAATAAAAGTCAAATTACACAGTCACAATAGCTCAGATGTTCCCAAAACATTCCTATACTCTGAGTCTCCCCAACAGCCTAGGATTTACAAAGTTTATGGATCCTCCTTTAAATGAATTTCCTTGTGCTCACTTCGACAGCGCATATACTATACAAATGAATTTCCTTCCATGCAAACAGGGTATACACCAAAGTAGGTAGGTAAAAATCTCTAAAGGAAGCAAAACTCATCTGAAAAACTTAGGAGAGAATGTTTGCTGACCATTTTTTTTCTAGCTAGTAAGATATGATTCAAAATTATCATCTACTATCTTTCTTTTTTAACTAGATGAGAGGTGAAAAGATACCCAACTCTCCTGTCACAGTGAAATGAAAATTTATTATGCAATTATTTTTGGAAAACACATATTACATGTATAAATAGACATAATTATAATCATCAGATTTCGCTATAATAATATTTGAGAGTTTAAAGGATACCATCAAATAAAATTAATTTTATTTACAATAAATGAAGCCTAAGATATGGAAAACATTATAGTCAGCTGCAATCAAGGTCTAGCAACTCACAACGAGTTAAAAAAATGACTTTCATCTAAGACGATAGTTTTTCTCTCTTTTGCTGATGCCCATCCAATATATTCTCTCTAAATGGGCATATAAGTAAAAAATGTCCCTCTGAGTAGATTACATAAAACAGATTTCATTCAGTGCTCAAAATATCATGGATCCCACATAAATACTAAGACAAAAATATGTCCATTTTCCAATGTTTATAAGTCATTGGCTTGATAAATACTTTTAGCGTCTACTAACTGTAACATAGAAACATTGGTAATTCTTTACTAGAAATCTTCACACAGAGGCAACGAGAAACTCATCCGAAAACCTCAGCAAAACCAATGATCCACTCATTAGGAAAACATATCAACCACAGGTATCACTGACAACCAAGAGAAGAATGTTTCCCAGAGTCTAGGCGTGGGGTTTTGAATTAGCAGATCCTGGAATGCATCCCAGCCTCACGATTCTACTTTGGGAAAGTTACATGACTTCCAAGTCTCAGTTTTCTGTATTAAATAGGAATAAAACCTTGCAGATTTCCATCATGACTGACCTCACATTCGAGAACAACCAAGTACAGTGCCTGACGCAAGGCAAGACCGTTATAAATAGAACACCATCTCATAGACGGCGGTTGGGCAAATAGTTCACCATTTCACAGGTGGGCCTCAGTGTTGCGTGGTTCTTTACCACACAAAGCTCAGTCCACTTGATACAAACAGGAGATGTGGTCACCCTGAGACAGGATGGATCTTTCAGCAGATAGACACAGGACCCAATGACTCCTGACTCGTAGTTTTCAGATGACAAATCCACCAACACTCGATTTATACAACGAGGCCTTCCTGTAAGAGATTACTTTGAAGAAGCGGCTTTTAGAAAACCGCTTTATTTGAACAGAATTTCATCACAGAATGAAAACAAAACCAAACCTTCAACCATGACAGAGTGAGCTTTCCCAACCATCAGATCTTGACTGCTAAGTGTCCAGGGCTCCTCCACTTTCAGACGAGAGTTCAGCATGTTCAAGTGGTAACGATCACTGAACACAAACACACAGAAGAATCGCCGGGCCTCAGAGATGTGGAATGATGGAAGGAAAGGAATCCACACACTTTGTGACAACTCGCAGAGGACAGTCACCAGAGAAAACCTAGAGGAACTTAATTTCACATAATGCATGTGTTGGAAGATGAAAAATAAGCATTTTCTTTAACATGAACTACATTAAATTCAGAATTTTTATAGTATTTTTGTCCTCTATCTTTTTTCTTTCCAGTTGGCAAGGTGTCAAAAGACAACAGAAAGTACTTCCAGATGGTTGGCCTAAGCAAATTGGGTGGAATTTCCCTTTCAATAAAATGGGGAAAATATGCAATCGGGCCATGCAGAACACCTATCCAATCAAAGTGACTACTGTCTGCATCGTGAGAATTCACTCACTGGCTTATGGCCTCACCCGACTTCAAGGAGTTTCTCAAATTCATATAATGATCTGCAGAGCTAGCGATGGCGCCAGATCTCCAATTGAGCTCGGAGATACCGACCGTGAAATCTTCCATTGTTTGAACACTTTCTTCTTTGGATCACAGCTGAGAAAGGGGAGCAGCAAAACAATAATACATTTTTAATTGCATCCTTTCAAGGGCAACTCTAACCTGCACTCACTCAGCTCAATAAACAATGTGGGTTTCAGGGATAACAGCAAAAAGATGTTCACTGTCATTCCGCGTATATCTTTTTCTCTAATCCTTGTGTTGTTTCGGAGAGTTGTCAGGAAAAATAAGGAAGACAAATGCAACGATGGTCGAGGGTCATCATACCATACATTAATTCTCAAAGTTCTTCTCTTGCCTTCGGTCAAGGGGATTGGATTGGATCTGTTCCCATGTTTCGCTAAGCACATAAACGAGGGGGAAAAGCTTGAATTGGAAATGCGGGAGGTCAGGAAAGATGGAGGCTCCCCGGGAACAGCGTCTGTCCACTCGAACCCACTTCTGATTACTGGTAACTATGGGATAAACCCCTCCGTCATCCAAGGCAGGCCCCATGCTTTGCAGCAATGAGATCTAGGTAGAGCCTCCAGGAAAGAGAGAGCAAACATTGTGACTGCCAGGTCCCACAAGCCAGCTGCCAGCCAGGGCTATCTCCTGGATGGAAGCTATTGGCCTGAGGTCAGGAATACCATCAAAGACAACATGCAAATAGCAAGTCCAAGGCCCGGCCTTCACAGATACGCCGTTACCCAAGTACGCACAATGTCTTCGAGACTCGCATTGTCCTATTTCTGATGTCGTAGAGTGTATCGAGACCACTAGTTCAAAACCACGGGCGAATTTACTCCCTCTGCCTGGGAACACTGGCAATTCCCAATGGCTGTCACAACTGGGGCATGCTACTGACATCTTGTGAACAGAGGTTGGGGTGCTGATAAATATCCTGTAAAGCACAGGGAAGCCCCCCACCCCCAAAAGAAAGTTTCCAACCCAAAAGGTCAATAGTGCTGAGGCTGAAAAACTCTGCTTTAGAATGAAATTTAAAAAAAAAAAAAAAAAGATGGAATTGAGTAGCATGAAAGCCCTGTAATGAGGAAAGGAATCCATAAGACCCACTAACAGATGCAATCATCGGCGCCACCCCCCCCCCCAGCCCCGTGATTCAGATCCAAGTCTAGCCTCGTACTAGGAATTCCTGCAAGGCAATAGGAAATGTCCTTCATTGTCCACATGTGACATCTGCTCTCCATAGACCACAAACCCTGAGGACACCCTGAGCGGGAAGCTCCGTACCACTGAAACGTGCCTCAGCTCCCCAAACAGGAAGCCTGGCAGTCACTGGACGGCTTTCTAGTTACCTTTTATATATCATACAGATTCACTCTCTGTTCTGCCGTGTGCAAAATAAGAGAGGCAATTTATAGCAAGCGTTTCGACTCTCCGCTCAATTATTTTAAGATGCTGCTGCTTTTACATTTTATCCATAAGAAGCTGCACTAGAATAAATAAAAACAGTTGGACACAATTCACAGACAAGTTTTTCAAAGAGCACATTCTTAACATCATAAGCTGTGACTTCTAATTAAATATGCTAGCCTATGGATTGTATGGGCAGAGTACAGTTCCCATTTCCACTCATGTACAGCATCTGCTCTCCTGCAGCACTTTTTCAACTTCCTCACATGCGTCCGTGTTTCTTTAAGCCTTAGGGGGATCCAGCTCGTGCGTCTCCCCACCGATGCCAGCCACTCCCCAGCACGGCCTGTAATTTGCAGAGTGGAAACTGGCTCCCACCGCTTGTCGTTTTCAAACATAAGGGGAGTGAGAATGATCATGAAGGCTGAATTCTCCTGATTCCGTAACTGCGTCCTGTCTTGAGACATCTTCCTCCACTTCTAGACCATCTCTTAATCACCACTGATCCTGGGACCTGCACAGCCCCTGCCTACTGGCCATTCTGATTGTTAACTTCATTTCAAAATGTATTACATTTCTCCTGTCTTAGCTTTGGTACTAAATCACCACAGATGGCGTGGGGGGGATGGGGGAGGCTTAAACGACAAGCATTTATTGTCCCAGTTCTGCACACTGGCAAGTGCAAGTCCAAGACCAAGGTGTGAGCACATCGGTGTCTGGTGAGAGCCTGCTCTCTTCACTCTGTGTCGCCACACGGCAAACGGGGAGAGAAGTAGCAAAGGAGAAAGCCGTCCCTCTCGTATCTTTTCCTTTTTTGTGGTTTTTTGTTCTTTTTTTTTGTTTTTGGCATCCCTGGATGGGCTCGAAACTCTTGTCTTTTCTTTAAGGGCATGAATGCCATTCATCAGGCCTCGATCATCACCCCCCAAAGGGGTCTCCTCCCAACACCATCCCATTGGGGGTTAGAAATTCAATGGAGGAACTTTAGAGGGAGGGACACAAACATTCAGTCCATAAGGCCTCTTCTATGCCAGGCGGAGCTAAAACAAGGGCACGCCTTCCCCTGCCATGTTCTTTGCCTCCAAAGGAATAGTACTTGGTTTCGGGGTGCAAGACAGAGAACAAACGAGCAACAAACACAACTCCTGATGCTGACGAGAACAAGTAACGGGGTAGAACGTCCCAGAGACGAGGGCTACTAAGAGGGATTCAGACAGGTAACAAGCATCTTCCCCATTCAGGACAAAGTAAAGGACAAAGAAGATGTCTGGCCAGACTCTGCGCCTCACTCGGGAAGTCGGGACAGAGGCCGAGAAAGGATGGTACCAAACCCTCCCCACACTCCCACAAAGGCAGGAGAGAATGCACCTGAGTGCGGACCCGAGGGACCAAGGCGATGATGGCATTCAGATGCCGGCCACCTAGCTGCCCCATCTTCCTAAGCACAACGGTGCAGCCTCACCTGTCACGGTGCAAACCCCAGGGGTCACGCACCGCCCACAGACCAGCCTGCTCATGCAATGACAGCGGGGACAAAACGGGAGGCGCCATCCTCCTCCCCGGGGCCTGCAGGCACGTGCGCTTGTGCACGGGAGATTTACAAGTCTCGAAATGACACCCAAATGACTTCTGTTTACTCATCTAGGGAGCATTTCATTTCCTCAAGAATCAGTGTCTGACAAGATACGGAAAAGCGCAACTAGATCTACGCGGCGCCAGCAAAAACACATCAAGCTCTCCGAAGAGAAAATTAGGAACAACTTTTGCTCATCTGGAGCGGCACAGCAGGAAAAGCGACGACGAGCACAGACCCTTTTTGATGTGCATCCCAAAAGCCGCAGGAGTCCATGTGCAGCCAAACGGCTGGCCTCGGGATGCGCCCCTCCGGGCCCCGGCGGCCACCTGGAATCCAGATGCGGGTCGAATAAAGGAAGAGGGCTCGTTCCAAGACCAACACCACGGCCTGTTGCCCTGGTGCCACTGGCTGGTACGCGTGCACACGCGCATTCCATCACGGACCACGTGCAAAGCATGGGAGCGCTTCCAACGGGACCAGACCCGCCGCAGAAACTCCGGAAACCTCAGGCGCGCCACCAGCTCGTGCGCATGTGTGCGCGCAAGTGACTTCTGCTCCCTCCAGCCCCCACGGGCCTTCCTCCTGCTAAGGAAGAGCGGAGGGCGCCCCCCAGAGGAGTGCTGAGGGACCACGAGCTATTCAGTCCCTCTGTTTATATGACACCTTGCGAAGGAAAAGACAGGCGTTCACCATTATCATTGACCCTAATTATAATTCTCGCCATTACCCATAACACACAGGGCAATTAGGGGATTTGCACACAGAGAAACACAGGAAAAGGAGACCCAAGAAGCTTTTTTTTTTTACTTGTCCAAGGTTAGGTGTGCTGGAGAGAAGGGGAAATACTAAGTATCTTCTATCAAATAGCTAAGGGCAGGCTAAGAGGGTGTCTCATTGGCTGCTGGTGCATGTTGATCTCCTAAGAAGACAAAGCTGAAAAGGAGGGTGAATGTTATCAGAAGACTGTCAGAAAGGATTCTGCATGTCAGGAAGTAATGGTTGGGGTGGGGAAGAGTCCACATGGTTTGCAGGAGTTACTTTAAGCCCTTGAAAGAAATGAAAAGGCTCTATGAAGATCTTACTTCTATCCAAACCTCAGCTAAGTCCAGAACAATAGGGTTGGAATTCCTGGTCCCCAAATTCCCACACCTTCCTACTTTCACAAGTTCAATGCCAGCTGCTGGGCCTTTGCTTAGAGGCTGCTTCTCCTCCCCCCGCCCCCGCCCCCACAGACAGAACCACTGTTAACAGTCTCGCAGACACCCTTCCAAGATCTTTTTCATGTTCACGTAATCACATGCAAACTCATGGATACAGACTTGGAAGATAAGGGTCTTCCTGCTGAAAAATAAGGTCTACTTTGCTCACTTAATATTACAAAAATCTAAGTTAACCAGGTGTGATTTTAACTCCCCTTAAAACGGAAGCAGGCTGAAGCATTCTTATGATCTGATACATAACCTACAATTCTTGACACATCCTCAACATGCAAGGTACTTTTCGGGGGGCTTTGCGGGCGGGGGCAGGCCCTGAGAACGATGCAAGTAAAAACACCAGATACACAAACTCTTCTCCGTGTGTGTTTGTGTTTTTATTTTTGTAATGTGTATTCCCAAAAGGGGTACTACTGTGTCCGAGAGTTTGTATATTTTTAGTAGGAACTGCCAGAGTGCTTTTCCAAAAACGTAAACAATTCCCATTTCCCTCAGGACAGGGTGTGAGTCCCCTTCATCAGCATCTTTACCAGCGGGGTTCCGCTTTTGTTTTGGCAGTCAGAAGAAAGGAATTTCCGCTGCGGACTGACCATCATTGCATCTACTAAGGGAACATCAGAATTCCCTCAATATGTGAACTGCTGATTCCTGTCTTCGCCCATTCCCTTGTGAGTTACTTGAATCTTTCTTTCCAATTGATTCCTCTTTGTAGATTAGAGATGTGAACCTTACATCTATCACGTGAATTGTAAAAACTGTCTCTATGTAATATCTGACTTGTTAGATTGTCCATCATCTTTTAGCATAAAGTTTTCGTAATGACAACCAAATCACATTCGAGCTCTTACGTTGCCAAAAAAGAGGAGGAAATAAGCAGAAAATTCCTGATCTACAACTGCTAATATGAAGACTAAAAATCCTCTGAAATATAAACTTGAACAGAATCCAGTATAAACAAAACTACATGTCCAAAAATGCATTCCTTGCCATTGGCACAAAGGTCGTCTCTACCCTTCCTGGGCTGACAAGAACTTAATCGCACAGAAAGTCAGTAACGTGGCGGGTCCAACGCCTTGTGGTGGATGCCACTAATGGGCCACTCAACCATTCTGAAATCCAGGCAAGGCCCTGGTCTGGGGAACTCCCAGCTGCAAATCCTAGTCTGCGCCAACCTGAGCAGAACCCACAGGGACCCTATATGCTTTGCCCACAACCATCTCCGGAATGGGGAGAATCGGGCACCCTGAGGGGGACCGTGTGAGACACGGTGAATCTGGAGGAAGGGCTGACTCTCTGTTTTGTTAAAAATGGTGCGTCTTTTTCTCCACTTTACAGATAAACAAGAGCGCTAACAACAAGATGCGTCCACCAGAGAATCGGTTTCTCTCATTGTCGTTACGAGTTTTTGTTTCCCAGCTGTCACCTTCCAGAATTTTCCCAGTAATAATGTCATAGGCTTTCCTGTTAGGTGACAAAGAGGGAAAGAAATTTATTGCTCCTTCCACCTGACCCTCCCAGGCATTTTTCTGTGTCGTTGCCTTTTTACATCCTGTTGGATTTTTGTCAGATTGTCATTGCTATCAACAATAAGGAAGATGCTGAATGGTGTTTCTAATCCCCAAAATGGTGGAATAACATTAGTCTTAAAAAGGACAACAGAGGGGCGCCGGGGTGGCCCGTCATTAAGTGTCTGCCTTTGGCTCAGGTCATAATCCTGAGGTCCTGGGATCCAGCCCCACATCCAGCTCTGTGCTCTGTGGGGGGCCTGCTTTTCCCTCTCCCACTTGTGTTCTGTCTCTCTCTTCCTATCTCTCTCTCTGTGACATTTAAATAAATAAATAAAATCTTAAAAAAAAAAAAAAAGGAAAACAGAACCCCCTTTCACCTCACCAACCCCATCTGAAAGACTGGGCCAACCATAAAATCATTATAACCGCAGGTGTCACTCTCTGCCCTCACAGACAGCGGGCCGGCAAGCATTCAAGCCTGATCCGTTGAGGCAAATCCCACTTTTACATTTCCCGACCCTCCTGAGCTTCGCTTTACATCTGAGAACAGACCCCAGGCCAGCTGCACCCCTTGAGTTCTGAGCGCCATGGTGCCGCAGAGAACTGAAATCGGATCCATTAAAATTCAGGCTGACCCTGAGTTCAGGGGCCTCAAGCTTCCTTCCGACCCCCAACTGAGCTGTTCCAAAAGGCATCCTTGGGAAGTGATTCTCAATCTCTAAAAAATAACACAGATTTTTAAAACGGATCTATTATACACAATAGTGGCTATAGCCGAGATAATAATACTTAATTGTGCTGAGAAGGTTGATCTTAGTTTAAATAATCTTAAAATACTCTTTAAAATACTCTTAAATATTCTTTAAAAAAAAAAAAAAAAAACAATAACTTGGGACCCCTGGGTGGACCCGGTGGTTAAGTGGTTAAGTGTCTGCTTTCAGCTCAGGTCATGACTGAGTCCCTGGAGGGCTCCCTGCTCAGCAGGGAGCCTGCTTCTCCCTCTGCCTGCCTCTTCCTTTCCTGTGTTCACATACACACACTCTCTCTCTCTCCTCCTAACAAATAAATAAATAAAATCTTTTTAAAAAATAAAAATTAAATTTAAAAAAAAGCAATAATTTGAGGAGGTCATGGGTTATGTTTAAGATCCTGATACTTGGGGCGCCTGGGTGGCTCAGTGGTTTAGGCCACTGCCTTCGGCTCGGGTCGTGATCTCAGGGTCCTGGGATCGAGTCCCGCATCAGGCTCTCTGCTCGGCGGGGAGCCTGCTTCCCTCTCACTCTCTCTGCCAAATAAATAAATAAAACCTTTAAAAAAAAAAAAAAAAGATCCTGATGCTTGCAATGGTTCACAAACTCATCAATATATGTAAATACACATTTAAAGAGACTCTTTTTTTTTTTTTTGAAGATTTTATTTATTTATCTGACAGACAGAGAGATCATAAGTAGGCAGAGAGGCAGGCAGAGAGAGAGGAGGAAGCAGGCTCCCCGAGGAGCAGAGAGCCCGATGCCGGGCTCGATCCCAGGACCCCGAGATCATGACCTGAGCCGAAGGCAGCAGCTTAATCCACTGAGCCACCCAGGCGCCCCTAAAGAGACTCTTTTTATTGGCTTTTTTTTAAGACTTTATTTATTTATTTGGCAGAGAGAGATCACAAGCAGGCAGAGAGGTAGGCAGAGAGAGAAGGGAAACAGACTCTCCGCTGAACAGAGAGTTCCATGAGGGTCTCGATCCCAGGACCCTGGGATCATGACCTGAGCCGAAGGCAGAGGCTTTAACCCACTGAGCCACCCAGGTGCCCCTTTTTATTGGCTTTTATAAGTCAGTCATTTATCTCAACAAAGTGGCTTTTTTAAAAAATAAGATCTTTTAGACTATTTATATACGGTGGTATTTTTCCCATGGAACGATCCCCCAGAAAAAAGTAACTTACTCTTCAGTTCAGCTTATCTGTTTAACCACGGCTGGATCCCTCTGCCTTACAAGTTACCCGTGTTCTTTTCACAAAGGTCTCTGTGCGAATGCTGGACGCCCAAACCATTCCTTCTCCATGTACAGGCCTACATCCTGGTTTGCTAGAGAACACAGCTGCCCTGGGGAATCTTAATGGCCAACGTCAAATCTTATTTCCACTAACCATGAGAAAGGTGAGCTTTCACCTTTGCATGAATAAGCCAAATGCATTTCTCTCTGATGGAAAATCAAAGTTCTAAGCCACTGACAAACCTCTGGGGACACCCTAAGTTTCATCACTCTGATCCTCTAATAAAAGGTGTTAACAATGCTAGCGGGGTTAACTCAAGTCATTGCAAGAAATCAACCACGGAGCGGCTCTCTGGCCGGCATCGCTCTCCGCTGCATTATTCTCAACACCGTATCACAGTCTCCTGCCCAGCACATCGCTAGTACTCATGGAGACTGATTTAGTCAACAAGTATGCTGCCTGCCGCCAGCTCAAGGTCCCTAGAAAAAAAGTACAGTAATTTAAAAAGCAGAATGCAAAAACAGTAGGGCAGATCCGTATGTCAGACAGCAGCATTTTGGGAACAAGGAGAATGGGATAGATCGTTACAACCTGTGTCCTGCCTTATCTCACACCTCCCAGGCCTCAACTGGGGAGAGCCCGCATTTATGGAAAACAGCCTGAACTGCTACCTGGAAGAAGAAAAGCAAAATAAATGCAGACAGGGACTCCCACTGCAGACTTCACCGTGAAACTCTGACCTTATTTCCTAGAACCAGGATGGCATTTAATGTTACAGCTGTGGAGAATTTTTTGGCTAAGATGCTGAATGAAATCTCTCTCGAGGGGAGAATTACCCTTGGGACTTCTTGTCATTTTTAAGATCACTTCCGAAGTATCAAAGCACTACAATGCCACGGGAATTATCATGAAGAGCTCTCCAGCAGATGCTAGGACCCTCCCCAAACGCTGCAGCGCCCATGGTTCTGTCTACAGCACCATTTTCCTCCCTCCGGTGTATCTGAGCAGAGAGTCCTGGACTGTAATTACTGTGGCTATGTTCACAGCTCCCCAATCTACCTCTTGTCCCGATAATTTCCAGACCGTCCACTGCCTATTCTCACCACTATTCTCTCCACTGGATGAGAAAGGAAAGCTGTCAACCCAAAATTAACACGGTCCTTGAAAAATTCTGATTTTCCCCTCCAAATCCTGTGCCTCCCCCAAACCCAGGACTTCTGTCTCCGTAAATGGTCCATCACCCACTGACGTTCTCAAGTCCAATAACCAACAATTCCTTCTTAATTCTTCTTCCTCTCTTCACCAATGCCCGAGCCAGAGTACCACTGACTCTCCTTCTAAAAACACACCAAACCCACCCAGTTTTCTCCATCTTGACCAACCATGCCCCACGCGGTGGCCCTTGACCACCATCACGCCCTACCCGGTCACCTGCGCTGGGCTTCTAACTGGGCTTCCGGCTTCCCCTCTTGCTAATCCACCACCCATTTTCCCAACGGCAACTGACAATTTTGAACAACGGGTGCAAAATGCAACAAATCCAGTGCCTCTGCAGTCTCTACCGAGGCTTCGCAACGTCCCTAATGAACGATCCATATTTGGTGTCCCGCCCTGCCAAGCCCTACCCGCCCTAATGCTCACCCGTCTCGGTGGTCAATTCATACCACTCTCCCCTCCCTCATTACATACAGGACAATCCAAAGTTGCCAGCTCGGCGCTCTCTACCACACGACCAGTCCGGGTTCTCCGCACTGCACTGATTGCTACGCCATACTCTTCCTATCTGTTGTGATATAATTATATATTTATATATATGATATATATACTATATAATATAATTATTGGTTATGGTCGGACTCTCCCACCTAAAACACATGCTCCGTGATAACTCAGAGCCTCTCTTGTGTACCAGTGGATTTCCAACCCCCGAAACGGCCCTATCCACTGCATGTGCTCAGTAATGTCTGCTTGGAGATGGGGAGATGGGATGCACTCAGATTTTTTCACCTTGCCAGTTTCCTTACAACTGTCAAGGAAAGGGGTTAGTGTTTTCCATCAGTAATAGAAACAAGGGGCACCTGGGTGGCTCAGTGGGTTAAGCCTCTGCCTTCGGCTTGGGTCGTAGTTTCGGGGTCCTGGGATCGAGTCCTCTCTGCTCAGCGGGCAGCCTGCTTCCCCCTCTCTCTCTGCCTGCCTCTCTGCCTACTTATGATCTCTCTCTCTCTCTGTCAAATAAATAAATAAAATCTTTTAAAAAATATTAATAGAAACATAATTTCCAATCAGACATATGCGATGCCTGCTACTCCTCGAGGACCCCCGCATACAGGAAGGGATACAGAAGGTCACCATTTGTTTATACAGATTTACCCGTGAGAGACCTTTGTTTGAGATTCACCACCAGTCATGGGTTTTCTGCAAGAAAATTACACAGGGAGAGTGGGTTCTAACCCTCAAAATATCTGCCAGCTCCGGGAAATGAAACCAAGACACTATCTGCAGAGACCTAGAGCTCTTCAGTGTGCCACATTTATAGTAGGCAGGTTCTGCTGCTGTACAATGCTTGTCTATAATATTCTGCTGCGGGAGCTCTGCCCGTGACCTGTACAAAATAAAGGGGACGACACGTACACTGGATTAAGAAGGTACAAGTTATCCACTGGGCTCGGCCATCCAGACCACCTTTGCATGACCTTGGTGAGGTTCTCAACTTCTCCGAGCCTAGTCTTCTCACCTCTCGACTGGGGATAATACCAGCCCCGGTTCTGTATGCTTGTCAAGAAGATGAAAGAACATAAGTAAAGCAGTTCTAACGGTGTCTGGGACACGGCGAGCACCCACGTAACGTTAGCCGTGATAGGAATTACTGCCAGGTCATTACCAGTGGCTTCTGTACGGTTTCATACTATGAAACACTGGAGAATCTGTATTAAATGTGTACTGTCCTCACGACACTGGGGAGGACTGTTGAGTGACATCCACTGGGCCAAGACGTCCTTCAGACCCAAACAAGGTGAGCTCTGCAGGTAGCCAGAGGCGAACTAGGAATATTTGTCCTGGGGAACCGGCCTGAGCTCAGGCAAAGGAGAAAAAGCTACTCCAAACCAATCAGATCTCCACAAACCAGGCATCTGTGGGTAGAAAGGTTCGTTGTAGGTGTATCTGACCATTTAGGATTTCCTCAAAAAAAAAAAAAAAACCAAAAATTACTTTGTAAATGGTTTGCCGTAGAGACAGACTGAGAACAGGAGAACAAGAGTCAGTAGAACGCCTGGGGGATCAGGCAGTTAAAGGGTCCAACTCTTGATTTCAGCTCAGGTCATGATCTCAAGGTTCTGAGGTTGAACCCCACCTTGGGCTCCATGCTGGGTGTGGATCCTGCTTGGGATTCTCTCTCTCCCTCTGCCCCACTTCCCCAATCATGCACACGCACACACTCTCTCAAAAAAAAGGTAAGAAAAAGAAAGAAAATGAGAGTCAAAGCTGGTATACAAGTCACTGAACATTACAATCACAAAACAAAGCTGCCGCATAATTCATAATTACTGTGACATCCCAGAAGAAATTTCTAAGACCTTTGCACAGACCTTTTTTACACCTAGATTATGAAATAATCTTAGGCAAGCGTAACATTGTACATAAAATAGAAAGTTATGAAAAGACAGATAATCAGCTCCTAGGAAATACAGCCACAGAATGAGAAAGCTAGCATATAACTACGTATCAAATTAAGAAGGAGAGCACTCCAAGCAAATAGAGCAAAGTCATAGTTACCTGGGAAAAAAGAGCTAGACCTGTCAACAAAGATGCTTGGTTCAATGGCAACATTTTATAATAAGCACTAATAAAAGGAAGCGTGTGGTCAGTCACGTGCCTCACTGTTGCCGTCCCTTCCTGTTTGGCGCCTCCTGTGTGCACGCCCGTGGATGCCTCCTACCTGACGCTCCCACCTGGGCACACAGTGGCAACACACCACAGTTCCCAGCCCTGGGATGGCTGATAAGAAAGGGGGGCGACCGTCCATACTGTCTGATGAAAAACGTGTGTGTATGCATGCGCACACACGAGTGCGCACACGTGTGTGTACACATCCACACACTCTCTTGTGTTCACAGCAAAAGGCTCGTGAAAAGATCATTTATTTAAAATAGCTGTGGTTTTCCTCCAATGGGTGGATACTGTAGCAGCCCACGATCACTTTACCAAAAATTCAAAGTGAAGACCCAACTCTGGGCTTCAGCACGCTGTTTGTAGACATTTATTTCATTGATTGCAATCCTGACCTAGTGGCCTTCCTGAGTCTTAATAACATGATCTCTGTCTACATTTGTATCTGCGACTCTATATACCTACATATCTACATGTGTATCTCCATGTAACTTTCTGCATCTGTATGTCCAGGTCTGTATCTTTCTCTACACTCATCTGTAGCTATACTTCTATGTCTATCTACCCACATTTACCTATATTTATGGCTTTATCTGCATTAACCCAACTATAACTATATGTACACATTCAACTGACACGGATTCGTGCCCCCAGCACGGCAGGGACTCCATAGGGACACCTCACTGTGGTTTTGTACATTTCAATATGTACATTTCATGTATATTTCATTACAAATTGACGTTTCATTTCAATAACATGTACATTTCAATACAAATTGACGGGACATCGGCCTTCAGGGTTCCGAGCTTGCCTGAGCTCCATGACCAGACAGCCACGCTGTGTTGTGCTATTTTTATGCTTAATAATATCCACTCCTTGAAGATGATGCTGATGAAATTCTCTGTGACACTGACAGGAGGTCCAAATCCTGAATTTAGGAAATGTAAAAGCCAGGAAGGAACTGACACATCGGATCCTACCGTGCAGAGGAGGGACCACTGGTCTCTGTCCCCATGCTATTAACCCCTGTCACCCTCCTTTTCAGCCATCTTCCCATCTCACAGACAACCACCAGGGAAGAAGCGACTTCAGAGGGACTGCATACCCTCTCCTCTGCAGGACACACTATGAAGAATGTTCCCTTATACTGGGAGATGGCAAAGACTACGCAGAAGGCAGGAGACTGGATTATTCAGGCCCCAGCTGGACAATCTGGGGACCAGCTATAATGGCTTCAGCAAATCTAATTATTTAATTATTGTAAAATCATGAAATAAACATCCTAAATGCAGCACAATCAGAAGGCTAGAGAGGCACATTTTTACCGCACTCTTAAGGACCGTTAGAGTAAGTTATGTTTTACAAAATTTCAGTCTAAATCACTTCATTAAATAACACAAATGTAATGAGTGCTTACTGTGTGCCAGAATGTTAAGTACTGGGGAGAGAAATGCAATCAAGCCACGGGCTTCACAGTCTGAACAGAGAAGTCTGCATGGATCCAACTTTAAATTGCCACTGTGGGGACGTGCACAGGAGTGCGGGGACACAGAGGAAGGGCAACCTCATTCGTCTGGTCACGGAGCGGGAAGAGCGAGGTCCAGAGAGGTGACATGGAGGCTGAGAAAAGAGGAACTAGCAAATATGCACCCGCCGCACATCATGGGAAGAATTATACCAAACACGCCAAGTGCAGTTGGAAGTAAAAGGAGAATAATCTCATTCCTTCCTCACGCAGCAAGCTCACAGACCACCAGGCCTGTGCCCAAATTAGAAATCGGGTTTTTCTCGCCTAGTTGGTTAAATCCCAAAAGATCTATCCATCCTTCCACCCATCCTTCCACCCATCCACACCTCTATAAATCCATCCATTCAACAAATAATTATTGATGGCTTTTTATTTCTTGGGCTCTTCTCTATGCCTGGAGATGGACTAGTGATCAAAACAGGCAAAAATCTCTGCCCTCATGGAGTTTACACTGGGTGGGGGGAGGGCAGAGATGATGCAAATGGTGGGGATGGTGGGCAAAGTGGCAAGGTCAAGGCACTGAACGCCCAGGGACTCCAGTGGGCAAGAGAATGAGCAGTTGAGCTTAAGAGGAAGTGGTCAAGAATGTTTTGGAATTGCACCATGGCAACATGCCCTGAAACCAGATGAAGAAACTGCTTCAGAGAAGAGGAAGGGATGAGCATAGGAATGCTGACGACTGACTGACCGGCCGTCACATGCGATGCTGACGCAGCCTTGACCCCTCGGGTCAGCAACATGACGTTAACCAGTGACCGGAAGAGGCGGTACTGATGGAGACTGGCGGTCAAAGTGAGCTCAAGAGGAAATGCACACACAGGAACTAGAGACAAGAAATATAAGCAAGTGCTTTTAAGGAGTTTTTCCATTTAAAAAAGGGGGAAAAAAGGAGAGGTGTGTGTTGTAGCCAGAGGGGAAATGAAAATCAACAGGTCATTTTTTTAAGATGGTAGATATTTGCATTCCTATTGGAAAGATCCAGAAAATAAAAACTGAGGCTGGAAAGAGGGAGGAACAATTTAAGTACTATCTTTGACTAGGAGAGAAGGAACAGGGTCTCGGTGCCCAAGCTGGAAGCATGGCCTCAACTAGTCTTAGTCTGGGTGCCCACTAGGTGGGATTCATGATTGGCCAGCAGAGAAAGTGCCTTCCTTACCTTTCAACCATCCCTGTGGCAGGGAGGTGGCTTGCTGTGGGAGCAGGAGGCATAGTTCTCACCTGGGTGGCTCAGTGGGTTAAGCATCTGCCTTCGGCTCAGGTCATGATCCCAGCGTCCTGGGATCGAGCCCCGCATATGTCTCTCTGCTCAGCAGGGAGACTGCTTCCCTTCCTCTCTCTCTGCCTACTTGTGATCTCTATCTGTCAAATAGATAAATAAAATCTTTAAAAAAAAAAAAAAGGCATATGGCCTCTGAGCTCTGAGCAAGACCCGTGACCCCTTACCCACCCGAAAAAATAATCTGAGCTTGGTAAAAAACTTAGACATACCCACCATATTTCTGAATGCTGGAAACCTAAAATCTGTTCACTATTCTTAGATACCCTTATATGAAAATATGGTGGTATTTACTTCCCAGAATCTCCTGACCATCTTCTCAACCTTTGCTTTTTCTGCTTCGGTTTAACCAATAATGGTTACTGTCCAAAGCCGTAAGCAAAAGCAAATGAAGCAAGATGACTCTGATCCCTTTGTGGCCTGGAAGGCTAAAAGAGATACAAACACACATGAAAACCACATGAAAAGCTCCAGTGGATAAAACATGAGCTGATTAGGTTTGCAGCCCTGAAGCACTAGGATCCTCTCCAAGGCTTCTAGAGGCCACAACACAGGAAAGCCCCCAAGTCCCATGAAATTCCAAAATCCAAACACAGGGTCATTTTTTATGCCCTTAGGAAAGTTTGGCCAAAAAAGATCTTATGCACAGTTTGATCAAGGGGGCAAATCCTTACAAGCACATGTAACCTTCAAACCCAGCAATTAACCTCACACACACGTCCGCCCCTGGAACGGGCGCGTGAAAATGAACAGCACACGGACGCCATCCCCAGCCTGACCCAAACACAAAGCAAAGGAAAGAAATGGATTCTAAACTTGACCACACATCTGTGATTCAGAAATATTTAAAGCGGTCATAAAGCCAGAACAAAACATACTTGGCAGACACTCACCTAAACAAATGAGGAAAAGGGCCAAAATCCCATATAGAAGAGACAGCAAGGTTTCCCCAGCTCCGTAATGGGAATTCCCATGCATTCTAACGGGGCTAGCAGAGACAGACAATTGTCCTGTCAGGGAACTTGGGAAATGAGGAGTAAAGTGCATGTGACCAGGCAAATCAGACCCGCACGAGCCTCCCCAGATCTTCTCCTGGAGATTTTCCATCAGGCTGACGAGGAAACAGAACAGGAATAATGAGTGGAGTCCACAGCTTTAGTATTTCTGACATTATTAAGAATGACAGGCTGAAGCTTCAATCCAAAATACAGACACTCAGCATGTTTGAGCAAGTGATGCTCCTGGGTCAGTGATATACACAGAAATGCACCAAGAATGTCACGGAACAAAATGCCAATCAGCACAGCGACACCCACTAAAACACTGAGCGCAACTCGGCGAGCACATTTGTTTTTCTACTTAGTCTCTGTCTCAGCAAACCCAATCACACCTCTCACTGCCTCTTGCCACTCTCAGCTGATCTTTCACTCTCCTGATTTTACAGCCAAGACATCTAGAAAACCAAGTAAAGTAAAGCTAGAGATCAGAGTTGTGGTTGGATCTGTCCAAACCTAGGTTGATCTCCATCTCAAAAAAGAGAAATCCGGTCAGTGGTCTCTCTTCTGGAATGTGTAAGTTAGAAACCATTGTCGCAGACACATGATAATTCATAATTAAGTTAATATTTTAGGGGAGTGCTCTAAACTCAACAGGTAAGGACATCAACCGATACATGCGGATTCCACCAGCTCGGTCTCGATCTCGCGGCCACGCCGCATAACACCGACTTCGAACACCAGAAGTTAGGTACAAACATGAGATAATGATTGACTCCTATCCAGCACAACGGGCTAAGTTCTATTATATAAAAAGTACTGAAACACAGTTGTTAAAACGTAGGCAAAAGCTGTAGAACATCTCAAAATGCGAAACCTAACCTTTCCCTAACCAAGGGGATTAATGAAAGAATGAAACAATTTCAGGTGTCTGGCCATAAGCTAGATTTCTGTTTGTAGGAAGAAGCAACGTGCAGCTGAGATCCCTCATTCATACAAATATCCTAACTGTCTGAACATCCTCATTAGAGTAAACGTGGGGATAAATTTTTGTCAGTGAGGAAAAAGAAAGGAGGGCTATGAGACAAATTACAAAGAACAGGATCTATTTTTAAATAACTGAAGTGGGGGGGGGGCGGGTGGCTCAGTGGGTTAAAGCCTCTGCCTTCAGCTCACGTCGTGATCCCGGAGTCCTGGGATCGAGCCCCACATCGGGCTCTCTGCTCAGCAGGGAGACTGCTTCCTCCTCTCTCTCTGTCTGCCTCTCTGCCTACTTGTGATCTCTCTCTCTGTCAAATAAAGAAATAAAATCTTTAAAAATAAAAATATAAATAACTGAAGTGCTCTCTGAATTAGAAATGAGAATTTGTAATAGTATCAAAAGAGGGTAGAGGAAAATATTAAATTCCTAAGCACTGATTTCATTATGAAAAGACAAAATATCTGGCAACACTGTAATAAATTTCTCCAAATTTAAAAGGATAAAGTCAACAAGCACATGAAATGGGGAAGTATTAACAGAGTTAATGCTGTTAAACACAAATTCTGGAACCAGGTGGTTCCAGGGAGGGCAGGTATTGCATGGAGCACTGGGTGTGGTGCAAAACAATGAATCAGTTACGCTGTTATGCTGAAAAGAAATTAAAACAAACAAACAAACAAAAACCCCAAATTCTGTTAAAATCTATAAAGGAAGTGCTGAATCTCAATAACTAAATAAGCATAAAATAAAGACAAACAATTCTCTTACACATGTATGTTCCCTCTCTTCTTTTTCAAAGTAACGGTTAATTATCACATAATTAAGGGGCACCTGGGTGGCTCAGTCAGTTGAGCACCTGCTTCTTGATTTCAGCTCAGGTCATGATCTCGCGGTCTTGAGTTGGCGCCCCAACTTGGACTCCCTGCTAAACATGGAGCCTGCTTAAGATTTTCTCCCTCTGGGGTGCCTCTGCCTGCCTCTCTGCCTACTTGTGATCTCTGTCTGTCAAATAAATAAATAAATCTTTAAAAAAATATATATATTTTCTCCCTCTCCCTCCACTCCTCTCCCCATGCTCACTTGTGTTCTCTTCCTCTTAAAACACACACACACACACAGTTAGAAAAAAATTAATCAAATAAGATCATGAATAAATAATGGAACATATCAACATGAAGGAATAGACAAAAAAAATTAATGATGCTCCATGGTACTGAGATTTTACTAAAAGAGACCCTCTAACATATTATTAGTGAAGCATAAATATCTACAACACTTTTCTGAAGGCAACTGGCAATCTTACTGAAAATGCTTGGTTTTGAAATAGTAAGTCAACTGAAGTTATTCTGATGTAATGAACGAACCTCCAATTAAAAGAAAGCTTGATAATAGTGGTTGTTATTGTTCACGAAACATACACTTTATGCACCAAATATCTCCTCTTCACAATATAGGCCGTAGTGTGAGCTACAAGAAGCTGGAAAGCAGGATTAAAGTCTAGGTATGTGAATGTAAGCTGGGCATCCCTTGGCAAGAGAGCGGGGGAAGAGAGAAAGAGAGAGAGAGAGAGAGAATCCTAAGCAAGCTTCACACTGGGCTTAATCTCACAACTACAAGCAAGAACATGACCTGAGCCAAAACCAAGAGACACTTAACTGACTGAGCCACCCAGAAGGGCCCCCTTCACCCATCTTTTTAGATGACAATCAGTACCGTAGTCAGATGGGCCTTCAGATGCCAGAAGTATCTTTTCATAAGAAAAAGTTAAGTACAAAAAACACAGAACCACCTCATTTGACCTATGTGGCAAAGGACATCACCATGTTATCCCATGATTTACGTACATCAACCTTCTCCAAACTGGACTCTTACAAACTTCTGGTTTTGCTCATAATAAAAGAGGAAGACTTGATACCAGAACGCTTTTGAGCAACACAATTATCAGACGGCCCAAAATAATTGCATGTTTGCCCCAATAAGTATAAGCAGTAGTATGTTTAAGTTATGTTTAAGGGTGTACAATAAAAACGTCACATTTAGAAACTCTACAGAGACCAAAAGAAGAAATGCCATCTGAACTTACGTCATAAAAGAGCTATACTTTCTAGACTAACAAAAGACACTAAGGGAACAATGGGTATCAAGTCTACGTTGAGCAAAGCTGCTGCTGTCTAGGTACCTGCCTCACGCTAATACACTGGGGGCCTAGAGACTTCTGTCAAGCATTGGATACAGGACACACTCAACTGGAAAGAGTAGGTTTTCGCAATTCTCGTAGTCTTCGTTAAAAGTCACTTATGATTAAATTCTGAGCATCCAAGGCAAATGCTGTGGAAGGACTCATACCTACTGGCCACTAAAACATGCTCATTCTGTAAGATCTCACTCTATGAGATCTTTGAGCGCTCTAAGTATGTAGATCAGGGCTCAGTCAACTATAGAGCCTGTGGGCCAAATCCAGCTCACCTTCCACTGGTCTTGGGAAATAAAGATTCGCTAGAACACAGCCCCATTTGCTCATTTACCTACTGTCTGTGGCTGCTTCAGTGCTACGGCACAGAGCTGAGTTGTTGCAACAGAGATTACAAGGCCAGCAAATCCCAAAATACTACCTCACCCTTTCCAGAAAATGCTCGAGCCGTCCCCCGAGTTAGATTGCTGTTTGAAAAACTAATTTCTGAATATTCATTGTGAGCTTCCCTTTAAGGGGATCTTTATCAGATAGGGAAGAAAGTAAAAAGTGTGTCTGCCTTATCCTCAGCCAGCATTCCTCGTGCTAGGAGGAGGATTATGTTAGGGTTAAGAACACCGGTTCAAATCCCAGCACTGCCTCTGCCTACTGGGACGTTGTGAGCAGATTACCTCACCTCCCTGTGGCGCCATTCCTTTCTGAAAGCTTGTTCATTCACTGCCATTTTTAACAGCAGAGATGAGTGTTACTCATAAGCGATCAGGGTCACAATCCACAAATCTGTCGGTTTCTTCATTTCCCATTGAGAGGTCTGACTTACCAAGGAGGGAAAGGGGGGGGGCGCTTCCTGGGTCATGTATCACACTAAGAATCCGCAGCACCTGGGCACACTTGAAAAAAGAAAAGAAAAAAAACAAATCCCGTTAATCCATTTTAAAGGAGGCTGTGGTCATTGCTTATCAAGTCTAGAAACTCCCATGAAGGCCCAGCACAACCGGCAAGCTGTTTTAGCAGTGTGAGTCCTGGAGCAAAGTGACCCAGGACAGCTTGGAAATGACAACAACATAGCCCACCCGCTGATGGGTTTTCTTCTTCAGAAAAAGAAAAAGAAAAATTTAAATGCTGCTAACATATGCAAACAAATCTCGTGAGACAACCAAAAGGACCATCATCTCGAAGCCATATGAATTACTTTAAGTATTTTGAGCATCAGTGCTCGCTTCGGCAGCACATATACTAAAAAAAGTATTTTGAGCATCAAATTCAGGTTGGTTGTGTGAAATTACCCATTTTATGATGGCCCTTTCATCCTCTTTTTTTTTTTTTTTTTAAAGATTTTATTTATTTATTTGACAGACAGAGATCACAAGTAGGCAGAGGCAGGCAGAGAGAGAGAGGGGGGAAAGCAGGCTCCCTGCTGAGCAGAGAGCCCCATGTGGGGCTCGATCCCAGGACCCTGGGATCATGACCTGAGCTGAAGGCAGAGGCCTTAACCCACTGAGCCACCCAGGCGCCCCCCCTTTCATCCTCTTTTGGGAGGTATATTGTACCTTAAGTAATGCATATGAAAAATAAGAAGTAAAGGCAGAAGGTATAGAATAAACGATACCAAAGAATTTCTTTGTATTTTTATTTACACATTAATTTATTTGGTGCACAATGTTGAGACTTTATTAGGAAAAGAACCATAAACCATAAAAGTAGTCACTTCCCTAAAATCCAGTAATCTCATTCCACCAGCTAACTGCCCCCCAATCTCCTCAATTTAAGATAAAAATCCTGAAAACCTGATACTCTAATGTGACAGAAAGACTACCGCAAGACCCCATGTTTACCAGAAACTGAAGAAATGGGTCACGTTTCCTTTCTGATTCACAAAGAAACGTGTCCATTAGTAGTGAGGGATGCGTATTATTTCAAATCCTGCCTTGTAGGGCTCATGCGTGTTCTGCTGTCTTAGTTCACACAGCTTCTTTCTACTCCCCACGCTCTGCAGCTTCTGGCTCCCAATAAGCCTGGAACACGCTGACATTGCCTATCCTGACATATACACTTGGGTAGCAGCTAGAATGATGATGAGAAAAAGGGAAGAAGAACTTCCCGGAACATTCTGGAACATTCTGGCTATTCCTCTCTGCAATGATTCCCACACTGTCCACGTCAGTCATTATCTAAGGGCCATCTGCCTGCAGAAAATAAACTGAATTACAGCATCTGGAAGTTTGTACAATTTCAGATCTGCCGAAATCAGCCAGTTGGAAGTCCTGAGGTTCAGAGGTCAGAGGCCCGCAAGTGGCTAAGCGACGCTGTCTCTCCATCATGATCCCTGCTTCCACAAGGTGCTTTTTGTTAGTTCATGGGAAGCAAGGGGGCAATCCAAAGCAACACATTCAGAACTGCCCAGCAAGGCTCACACAACCCAGGTGCGCACACACACTAAAGCATCGCCAAGCCCCGTGTGGTCCCAGCTGAGTCTTCGAAAGCCCATGACATCATCCTTTGGACAGGAGGAGGTGCAGATGCGAATCCTTGAGGCCAAAAGAGGAGTGAGGGAGCTCTCCCCAATGTAAGAAGGCATACTCAGCCCAGAAAAAATGCCTAGGAGCGGCCAAATCCTTTCTCACACCACCAGTAATATCTCCTTTGGGTGTGGCAGCCAACATGCTAGTGGGAACTTCTTTCTAGAACAGCAGGTTTGAATGCACCAGCATCCTCTCGGGTCCTAAAATCTGTTTTAAAATCAGCACTAAAATTCCTTTGTACTGACTTACTTCGTAGTTAAAATTCAAGTGACAAAGTGGCATCGTTTGCTGCCAGGATTACCTGGCAATTTCCACAGCCTTGCATGTGTCAGAATTAAATGGGAAACAGGGTTGATAATTAGGCCTGGAGGCTGAGCGCTCCCATCCTCCCTCAGTGCAGTCATAAGTTAGCGGATATGGTCTCCCCGCTAGGACATCCAAGAGTCAGCAGAGGATGGCCCCCTTCTTAAACGCAAAAAGACCCAGAGGCTCAAAAGGACACTGTTGTTCAGAATTCAGAATCATTGACTCAAGCAGATAACTAGTCTAGAAAGAGGACATCCCAGCGCGGTCCAGGACAGGACAGCCTACAGCACGGAGGGGCTGCTCCAGATCCAACTTTCTGACTTCGAAATCGAGCCCCTTCCTTGTGGGAAGGCAACACTCCAATGGCAGAATGTCCAATACAGGATCCACGTGACTTGGAGGACAACAGGACTCCCTTCGGACGCCAAAGCTTAAACTGGAAACTGCTTCCCAAAGCAGGATTGTGGGAAAGACACCCCGAAATGTGCTTACTCTCTCTGTGATTACATCAATGGTGAAAAAGACATTTTACCACCTTGGTGCCTGGTGGCCAAGCAACAGCATTGGGACCTTCTACTCCTCAAGGTCAACCATCTGAAACGATGGCGTTCCACCCTCTAACTGAATACGCCACCCTCCGCCCGACGCCCACATGTGCCAAGCAGCACAGGCTCGGGAGAAGCCACAGCAACAAGGCAGTGACCTCGTATAAGAGCTCAGTGCAAGTCACGGGCAAAGCCTCCTCCGGGTCTACAAGCTGAGCGCTCCCCTCCCCCCACAGTGAGGTCACAGATTACCTGGTGCGGAAACCATAAATCACCGACATATTCTAGAAAACAGAGAAGACAGTCAAAAGGTGAAGAAACTACAAAGCCCCAGAGGGTTGCCTCGGGCTGGGGGTCGGATTATTTTAAAATGAATATTTAACTACCCATTGAATAAGAAACAGTTTAGGTTTTATTAAAACAAAAATGTCCCCAATTGACTCAATTCCATATTATCCTTATCCTTCTCTTTTTAGCTCAGGAGCCACTTTAGCAGAAATAACATCCGAGGTCCCTGCATCAGAATTCGCAGGGAGAGCCTCACTCCAGAAAACACTGCACACGCGTGTGGCCAGCTGTCCCTGCAGCAGCCCTTCGTGATTCACAAGCGATAAACCTTTCCTAGAAGCTGCACCCCATAGCCACCTTCACGGGCTCTTAAAACTGTCTCTTCACTGAAATGCATTAATAAAGTTTAAACATCAATTATAAGTTACTAAGTGCCCATCAGCACAAGGGTTTCGGTTAAAATATGCAACCTTCCCAGCCCGACCTACTCAGAATGAGGAAAAATGGAGATTTAAACATTCTTCTAGAAACCAAAGGTCGGCGGAGCGGTGGCCTTTCTCCTACAGATACAGGAGAGAAATTAAAATTTCAGGTCAGTCTTAAAAGCTCAATTTAGAAACTGAACCAGAGTAAAATCACAAGAATACAATGAAAATAGATGAGACCCACCTGGCATCATAAAGATGTTTAATGGAGTCACGGAAAGAACCCCCCACCCCACCCCAGGTACAGGCTCAGAGAACCTATAAACTGTTAGACCAGGGTTTCCCAACTCGCAAGAATTGTACCAGTGGTCACGGGGCTCAACTAAGCGACATCTTGTACGCAGTCAGTCAGTCACCTGTCACATGGCCCTATGGCCATGCTCGGGAGGTGGCCAGACGACAAAGCAGGAACCACTCCGGAGCTCATCCAAGACAGTCTACAACCGCTCGATGCCCTTCTGTGCACTGTGGAGGAGAGGGACGTTGCCTCCAGGCAGAGGACTCAAGGAGAGCTTCCCAGAAGAAGTGAAATGCGATCCGGGGTTTCGGGGAGAGGTAGAATGTCGGAGAAGATGGTGAAGTGTGTGAGTGGGGTGTATCACAGGGGAAGCGAGCGGTAGATGAGGCAGGAACAGCCAAGAACCCTAGACGCAACAAAGAGCCATTTGGTCAGAGCCGTGCTGGGTTGGAGCATGAGTGTCTGGTACCCCCTGGGGCAGGGTGAACTGAGGAAGCCCAAGTGTGGGGCCAGCAGACAGGAGACTAAAGGTCATCTAAAGGGAACAGAGAACGTCACCTAAGGTGGACAAGTGCGACTGGAGGGGCTGTGAGGGCCAACACGGAGAGCCGGAGAGCCGGCCTCTCCTCAGACTTGTGGGGTAAGATAAGAAAGCAATCGGGAGATCGGATTCCAGGTGGGATCCCCAGGCAGGGGAGCAGGCAGGGACAGCATCGGGGCAGGCCACGCAGGGGCAAGGCTCAAAGGAGCCACTCCACGGACCTCCCGGGCCGGAAGAGCAGCCGATGAGGGAATGCTATCCTGAGAAAAAGACGAGATTTCATCCCGAGGAGGGGGTCACTGAAGGCTCGTGAAGCACCAGAACGAGAGTGGGATTGAGGACGATCAGGACAACACGGCAGCTCTGCAGCAGGACAGACGAGACGGGGAGAAAACCAGAGGCCAGAAGCAGGGACCACTGAGAACTCAGGATTTGAAAATACTAAGAAAAAGCAAAAGCACACCAAAAAAACAAAACCAAACCACCCCCACAACGATAAATCACAGCCCATTTTTCCAGACCGCTACGTGTGCAGAAAGCATCTAGAAACTGGGCAAGGACTCGATGAGCAAATGTCCCTGGATTTAAGACAATAATGCAACTACCGAGAATGCGAACTTTCTCGCTGTGAGCTGACGTAGGGATTAAGGGAGGGATACTAAGGCCACTGCTTTGGCGGGGAAGACCCATCTGGAGAGTCTAGAGGCAGACGCGGTCCGGGTTGCAGAGGATCAGCCGACTCTGCACGCGCAGCCCCTTTCCGAGACCGTCTCTAGCTCCGCTCTTCCTGCATGACGTCACCTTGGACAATCTCCGTCCCTCACTTCACATACACGTGCCCACTGGATCCTGCTCGGAGAAATCAACAGTGCGCATTTACGGTAAAGAAAGATGCTGCCCCAAGGGCAGGGAGGCAGCTGTGGGCTGGGAGTTGGGGTATGCAAGTGCTGGAAAACGCCAGCCATTCAGAGAAGGAAAGGAGTGGGGGCCCTGGGTGTCTCAGTCAGTGAAGCGTGTCGTCTGCCTTCAGCTCAGGTCATGATCCCGGGTGCTGGGATTGAGTCCTCGTTGGGCTCCCTGCTCAGCGGAGGAGTCTGCTTCTCCCTCTCCCTCTGCCTCTCTCCCCACTTCTGCTTGCTCTCTCTCTCTCAAATGAATAAATATTTATTAATAAATATTTATTAATATGCATTATGAATAATTATAATAATATAAAGATTTATTAATATTTAATAATAAAAATAAATAAAATATTTTTTAAAGGAGGTGCCGTTGCAAGAACAGAGAAAAAGGAATTGAGGAGGCAAACGTGGCAGAGGAGAGTGGGGCAGGAAGAGGGGGAAGGGGGCACCTGGGAAAAGGAGGAGGGGAGGGACAAGCATCCAAGAAGCAGCAGGCAGAGACTTGGGTGCCCTGACAAGGTGCAGGCTTTTTTTTTTTTTCTCAGCGTAACAGAATTCATTGTTTTTGCACCACACCCAGTGCTCCATGCAATACATGCCCTCCCTATTACCCACCACCTGGTTCCCCCAACCTCCCACCCCCGCCCTTTCAAAACCCTCAGGTTGTTTTTCAGAGTCCATAGTCTCTCATGGTTCATCTCCCCTTCCAATTTCCCTCAACTCCCTTCTCCTCTCCATCTCCCCTTGCCCTCCATGTTATTCGTTATGCTCCACAAATAAGTGAGACCATATGATACTTGACTCTCTCTGCTTGACTTATTTCGCTCAACATAATCTCTTCCAGTCCCGTCCATGTTGCTACAAAAGTTGGGTATTCATCCTTTCTGATGGAGGCATAATACGTGTATATGGACCACATCTTCCTTATCCATTCATCCGTTGAAGGGCATCTTGGTTTCTTCCACAGTTTGGCGACCGTGGCCATTGCTGCTATAAACATTGGGGTACAATGGCTCTTCTTTTCACTACATCTGTATCTTTGGGGTAAATACCCAGCAGTGCAATTGCAGGGTCATAGGGAAAGTCTATTTTTAATTTGAGGAATCTCCACACTGTTCTCCAAAGTGGCTGCACCAACTTGCATTCCCACCAAACAGTGTAAGAGGGTTCCCCTTTCTCCACATCCTCTCCAACACATGTTGTTTCCTGTCTTGCTAATTTTGGCCCTTCTAACTGGTGTGAGGTGGTATCTCAATGTGGTTTTAATTTGAATCTCCCTGATGGCTAGTGATGATGAACATTTTTCATGTGTCTGATAGCCATTTGTATGTCTTCATTGGAGAAGTGTCTGTTCATATCTTCTGCCCATTTTTTGATATGATTATCTGTTTTGTATGAGTTTGAGGAGTTCTTTATAGATCCTGGATATCAACCTTTTGTCTGTACCGTCATTTGCAAATATCTTCTCCCAGGCTTTTAAGGACAGAAACGTGGCAGGCAGCCTGGGGCTCTGGCAAGAGGGAGGAGGGCAGGACCTAGGCTCCCAGCCACACCCACATTCCTAAGCAAAACTTCCAACCTTCAGGAAAACCGCATGAAGCTCGAAAGCAAATCCACAGAAAGCACAAGATGACGAAGGTCTATGGTGACAGTGGTGGCCGGTCCAGCGCCATCCCAGGTGTGTCTGCAGAGCGGATCTGCCCATTGGCTCCAGGCTGTGCCGCTGGTGCCAGGGGATGGCTGGGGGAGCAGCCTTGCCCTGATCTTCCCAAATACAAGACTGCTGACTGCTTTCATTCAAGACAGGCTCAGGACTCAAACATTAAATTCGGGGGTATTTTCTCTCTCTTTTTTTTTAAAAAAAGTAGGTCTGCTGATCGGTTCCGTATCGCCCCCTCAACTATGAACATTGCCGGATGTGGCTATTTGAAAATGCTGAGAGCAGCATGAAAAAGTGTCCCAACTCCCGATTTTTTTCTTTTTTGAAAGAGGTTCCATCGCCCGTAGGTACCTGTGCTGCTCCGCGGCTGAATTCTGCAGCGGCAGACAGCCCGAAGTCAGTAGTGTTTCTTTAAGCAGGCATCAGGGCAAACAGCAAGGGCTTTCGAAAGCTAGAGATCTCACACGGACGTGCGTGACACGACACGTGTACGGCGAGGAAAGGAAACCACTTACATCGGGGCTTGAGAGTTGTTAACTATACGGTAACACTGCACCCAAAAAGCAAACGGCTTGCCTTCTTTTCCTCTTCAGTACACGTGGCCAATCAGACATTCTCCTGCTCGCACTTAAGCTCAGGATGTGTGGAAGAATGACAAGCACAAAGCCAGTGCCCCGGGGAAGGGCTCTGGGCTCTCGGAATTCACCCTTGGGGAGAGCTTTCCCCAAATCAGACACGATCTCTTTAGTCACCAGCTAATTGTTTTCTGTACAAATAATGACACGTACGGATCCATACCGGTTAATAAAGAATCCGAGAGTCGTCTCGGGTGCACATTCAAAAGCCAAGTGCAGGATATTACAATTTCCCTTCCTTAAATGCCTGTCTGTCTTGGGGCCAAAGCAGGAACACCTGGAGACCAGCCCCAGGGACAGCTGGGGCTTTGTGGACAGCGTGTCCTCGCATGGGGACACAGGGCTCACATTTGGGTCACTTAATGATGCAATCAGCCGGCCCTGAGACCAGCAGAGGCAAATCCTACCTCCCTGAACAGAGTAACAGGCACTTCCGAAAGTTGAATCTAAAGACAAAGAGAAACGCACTTGGACTTGGAGCTTTCACACCCAGATCCGCTATGACCGCCCCCTCCTTCGGACAGGTGGCGGTCACTGTGCAACCTGCTGGTTTGGCAGTATGAAACACTGCGGAAGCCTGCAGAAAAGGAAAGGTGGAAAGTGGGATTTCATTTCTCTAAGCACTGACTGGTCCTAATGACATCTGGGAAGAAAGCAACCCAGCTGTTCCCCATTTAGTCTCCATGCAGAGTCACCCCATGCAGAACGCTGGAAGCTGGTAGGAGCTGCTGACCCTGGAAGGGGACACGGTCTGAGCAACGGGAACAGAGCTGGAGGGAAACACCTCCCACCTCCTAACTCCCAGACCGGACGGTGAGATGTGGTCTGAGCCGCTGAGACACATGGGAACAGAGGGAGGAAAAAGAGACGAGCAAAAGGCAACTGCGCAGCTGCTTAAAACACAAGTCATTTCTGCAATGAGCTCTCTACGGACGTCGCTATCTCTGAAGAGTGACTACTTTATTTCTGCCACGATGGGCCAAATTTTCAAAGAACAGCCTTGCTTTCCACTAGGCGGTTCCGAAGGGCTTGCTCAATTGGTTGATTTGCATGGGCACTGGGCCCCTCAGCTCTCATTCTGACGGCCACATTCACCCGTCCTCTGTA
The DNA here is from genome assembly GCF_922984935.1 of Meles meles. Taxonomy (NCBI): domain Eukaryota; kingdom Metazoa; phylum Chordata; class Mammalia; order Carnivora; family Mustelidae; genus Meles; species Meles meles. The sequence goes on along the minus strand of NC_060068.1, from coordinate 177,074,447 downwards.
GACTAAGAATCTCACCACTCAGAAAGAGAAGCGCACCTGAGGCTTGTGGAAAAACGGGGCCTCCCCATGCCTATTCACTCAGAACAATGCATCCATAAGACCGACCCTGGAAGCAGAGGTTTGCCCACACAACAGAAGGCCAGGATTCAATTCTAAATCTCACTTCAAGATGTAATTCTTAGATCATAGAGTTGAGGGTCCATATCTGGGCTCTCCACTCTGTTCCACTGGTTTTTGTGTCTGTTTTTATGCCAGTACCACGCTGTCTTGGTGATCACAGCTTTGTAGTAAAGCTTGAAATCGGGTAACGTGATGCCGCCAGTTTTGTTTTTGTTTTTCAACATTTCCTTAGCAATTCGGGGTCTCTTCTGATTCCATACAAATTTTAGGATTATTTGCTCCAGCTCTTTGAAAAATATCGGTGGAATTTTGATCGGAATGGCATTAAAAGTATAGATTGCTCTAGGCAGTATAGACATTTTAACAATGTTTATTCTTCCAATCCAAGAGCATGGAACAGTCTTCCATCTTTTTGTGTCTTCTTCAATTTCTTTCATGAGTGTTCTGTAGTTCCTCGAGTACAGGTCCTTTACTTCTTTGGTTAGGTTTATGCCCAGGTGTCTTATGGTTCTTGGTGCTATAGTAAATGGAATCGATTCTCTAATTTCCCTTTCTGTATTTTCATTGTTGGTGTATAAGAAAGCCACTGATTTCTGTACATTGACTTTGTATCCTGCCACGTTACTGAATTGCTGTATGAGTTCTAGTAGTTTGGGGGTGGAGTCTTTGGGGTTTTCCATATAAACAATCATGTCATCTGCGAAGAGAGAGAGTTTGACTTCTTCCTTGCCAATTTGGATACCTTTTATTTCTCTTTGTTGTCTGATTGCCGTTGCTAGAACTTCTAATACTATGTTGAACAAGAGTGGTGAGAGTGGGCATCCTTGTCGTGTTCCTGATCTCAACGGGAAGGCTGCAAGCTTTTTCCCATTGAAGATGATATTTGCTGTAGGTCTTTCATAGATAGATTTTATGAAGTTCAGGAATGTTCCCTCTATCCCTATACTTTGAAGCGTTTTCATCAGGAACGGATGCTGGATTTTGTCAAATGCTTTTTCTGCATCAATTGAGAGGACCATGTGGTTCTTCTCTCTTCTCTTATTGATGTGTTCTATCACACTGATTGATTTGCGACCAAAATTTAACTTTAAAAGAATTATTGAATTACAGAATTTAACTTAAAAAAAATTACTGAATTACTTGTGTTACTTAACGCCAAGAAAATAGACAGGAAGGGCTTGCGTTCTTAGATCAGTCCTTCAGTTATTTCCTAGGAAGAGTGAAAGGTCTGCCATAGACCAAATGCACTAGCTGAACTGAGCAAAGGGGCGTGCGCGAGCTTGGAGAAAGAAGATCCCTTATCCCGGCCAAGAGGGCTGACCATAGGATTCACAAAGAACTCTTAGCAAAACGGAAGTGGAGTCAATCACTCACAAAAATATTTTCTTTAAAAAAAAAAAAGAAAGAAAGAAAAGAACAGATAACAGGTTTTAGAAGTTGCTAGTCACAAAGGAGGCTCTCTCTCCAACTCCGGAGAAAGAAATGAAAAGATACTCTCCTTCAATTCAGTCAGAGTGACAGATCAGTACGGACGCAGGCTAGCCAACCCAACACGCACGCTGGTCAATGTCAGTTCCGGGTCTTCTGTGACTGGATGTAGTTTACGCACCTCGAGCCCAAGACTGCTGTTTTACATGCGATAGGGTGCCCTGGGCCCGGCAAATTGTGTTTTGACTTGGAAAGCAAACTATGGTGTTGTTTTCTGGTTTAAACCCAGCAAGGACTCCCAAGTCATTTCAAAACTGCCATCTCCCCGAAGACCAAGTGAAATGAGTCCCAACTACCTGTTGGGTCTTCCAGGTCAAAGGTGGGCACCCAGGGCTGCCCAAGGAAGCAGCAGCTCATCTTAACGTCGGTCAGGATGCTGAAAGATGGGATTCATCCCTCCTAAGGGCCTCTTTCATGTTTTTAAGACAAACAGAAGGCTTAACACTGGAAGAATCCTTGGGTGTGTTGTATAACCAAAAATCTAATTCTGTTCTATTTGTCATCCTCTCAGTATAAATTAGGGATAAAAATAAGAACTAGGCTACTACGCAGGGAACCAGATGGTGTCTTACCTTCCTATAAACACGGCTGTGTTTAGAGTGTTTACACGTGCGGGGGAGGAAAAAAGATTTTCTTTTTTTGCATTTGGCCATGAGTCACGTTGTCCATTTCAGGAGCAACAGGACTGAAACTTCCTCCCCACGAAAAACCAGCGCAGCTTCCCTAATGTTTAAAAACACAGTGTCAGCTGCCTTAGATTAGTCACGAAGCCCTCTTCCCCATCCTGCAGCTCCATGAAGGACACCATATGATCAGAGTGGACTCAGTAAATGCCACCAACAGGCCAGGAGTGTCCGGTTGCAAGCCGACTGCATCTTTGTAGGAGTCCAGAGGCTTCTTGCACTTTTCTGTGCTACTAGGTACTTAAATTGTTAGGGCAGGAGGCTGACTGAACAGTCCCCCATTTGCCCGCGTCGCTGCCCCCATCCTTGCTGAGCGACATGCTCAGGGATCGAACCTGGGAGAGGGCTGGGCTGAGCCATCTAGGGACGTTTCTGAGCTTACCGATTATAAGAGGAGCCCCAGTAACCGCCACCCCGTTCAATAAAAGCCCATTGCCCCGAAGCGAGGGAGCGTAAACAGAACCAGTTGAAAACGGCAGCCCACATTTTACAAAATGGTATTTCACTGTCCACTGGCGAGCCCTGCCTGCAAGGGTGTCAGCACAGGTGACGCTGGAAGGACTATGCCTGGGAGTGTTCGCCCCGCCCCAGCAGCGGCCTTGGCTTTGTGCCTCCTCTTCATAAAGCATCGGGAAAACGAATCCCTCCCCGTTGAGCAAAAAGCATGAAACGGACGCCTGGTGTTGATTTGTTTTGTTGGCTCCTACAAGCTGCTGGGATGGTTACCTGCCCTCCTTGTGATTCCCGTGAAAGTGATCTGAATCCAGAACTTCCCGCCCTTATATTGGATCGGTCCGCTGCCAGCGGCCTAGCCAGAGTGGTCCGCGCCTTCCTGCTTGCTCTCAGAAACCTGCATGTGTCCTCGGTGTCCCCATGTGATGGGGCTTCCTCTTCTCTGTGAACAGGACACTCAGCCCTCCTCAGGCTACCTCGTATCACCCTCTGCTGTCATCTATGGGCCTCCCCATGTCAAGGACAGTCATCATGCCCCATGCCCCTTTGAATCCCTGTGGCGAGGCCTCTGTAATGAGCATGTTTCAGAAAGACGTCTGAGGAGGTCTCCTTCTCTTTACGTCAAGGGCATGTGTAAACACTAACAGACCAGGCACCGGACCACAAGTCAGCTTCCAGAGACATCCTTTCTATGTGACATCACTCCTCCATCAGCACCACCCAAGCAGCTACCCCGGTTGGAACCCAGACACCGCCTGCTCCTCATCCAGGTCTAGAGCACGCAGGGCACCCAGCAGGGGTCCGGGGATCTTTCTACGGGCCCGTCCCCCCCCAGGACCTCTCTGCGCACTCAGAGATGTCCCCACGGACAGAAGGCAGCGCCCGTGAACAGTCAAGACAGGAGATTCCTCTGTAATACGATCCTCATCTTTGCAAATCTCAGGAGTCTACTGACAATTCTCTTAACCCATCTTTCATAGATATCAGGAGAATTACTAAGGAAAAGTGATTGTGAATTTATGATGTTTGGTTGAACAAGCCCCAGTTCTGCAGGCGCGGATGGAAAGGAGATCGGCAGTTCTGTCTCCTGGACTTCCGTTCCCGCAGGCTTTCGGGCACCTTCGCACAGGTGGGGTCCTGAAAACACCTGGGGCTCGGCTGGCGGCCTGTCCACCTTGCCCCTGCCTGCTCACTCCTGGGCCCCTGCTCCCCCAGACAGCGGCAGAGAAATGATGAGATTCAAGGAGCTTCCTCCTCCACTGTCCAGCTTCCAACTTCACACGTGGCCCGAAAAAACACTGTAGTGCTCTGGCCGACAGGAACATGCAATGATGATGCAACTGACGAAACCAAAAACTTAAAAGCACTGTAGGTAACGAAGCACCGGGAAACCACTAGTTCTTGGGGGCATTTTATGCTTGACTTCAAAATACGCACCTTAATCTCAACGTTAGGTTTTTTGACTCAGTTACTTTATGATTCTGATGATCCCTTTTCAGGCCTCTGGAAGCGATGCTACTCCGTGAGGACAGTAAGTCTAACAACGAATCCAGAGCTTTAAGTAAAGACTACAGATCTCTAGCCTAGAAGACGAGACAATGACGCTGAATAAAGTGCAGGGACAGCGGCACATGGACCTGCCCTGGCTCTGGGTTTTTTGTTCAAACTATAGAGACTCAAGTGTTGGACAGCAGGTTAGACATTTTGTCAGGTTAGGCTTCTCACCCACATCCACGCTCCTGGACCGCAGACCGCCGGCATCTCAGCCAAGTTCCTCATCTCCCACCAGAGACGTTTTCACCCACTGCCTGGCGGTACCCAGTCATGGCCAACACCAGGGAAATGAAGCCAGGAACAAAACCCCTCATTTGAATGGAAAGCTGACGGGATTAGGGGGGAGGAGGAAGGCACTAAGACTTGTTACTGTACAAGGAACGAAACGTCTTGGCCATTTACTCTTTGCATGCTTCAGCTTGCGCTGGGAGAAAGGGCACGGCGAGTCACTATTGACAGGCCGTGCCCCATTTCCAAAGATTGCAAAAGAGCTATAAATCAGAAAAATGGCATGAGATTTCGGTGACAGCTGCTTTTCTCAGAGACTCCTACGATAGAACAGCAAAGCACAACTCGATGCGAGGGCCTGGTGTTCCTACCATTCGCGACAGAGACCCACTCCTCACCCCTTCAAATCAGGTCTCTTCTATTCTACTACTCAGGGGTGCACAGGGATCTCTCAACAGAAGCTAGAGAGACACAGGTCCGTTATAACCATCCTAGGACGAGGCGGGGGGATCAGGAAGTTCCCAGGCTGACTGACTTCCCTCCGTTGTGAACCTTGGGAGATGCCAAATTCCCCAATATTTTTCTTGGCTTGGCCAAGGATGGCAGACAGGAATTCACCTTCGCAGACAAGGTTATTGCACCTGAGCAGCAAGGAATGACCATGGTTCTACTGACCCATTCCGTAAAAGGGAAGAAAAGAATAAGCATACTAGAAATCTGAATAATTGACTGGTGTTAGCACTATACCTAATCCCTCCGGCTTCAAATGATAACCCGTCAACAGAAATCTTCCTCTCACCTCCTCTCTGCACCTCTCCCCTGAGCTCCTTTCCATGTCAGCCCGACAAGTGGGCACGGGCTCCTTCTGCTATGACAAACCCATGGACAGAGGAAGGGCAAAGAAGTGTCAAGGACGTGAGCTTTCCTCCCTGGTGGACAGTCACTCTGGAAATGGCTCAGAAGATGTCTTCAGTGTGGCTGAAATCCCCAGAGGGAGCCCCCTTCTCCTCAATGCCAATTTGCTTTGTCAGACCCACCGCTGTCTGTCAAGAAGCCACGGGCTTCCCTGAGCGAGATGTTCCGTGGAAATTCCTGAGCCAGCCCTGGCTTGTCGACAGAAGTCGACAGCTTGGGGAGAAGCAGCTGTAGAACCCCAGCCAGCGGGGCCCGGCCCTCGGCAAAACACCGCCTCGCAAGAACACACCGCACCCCCGATCAGTCCACCCCCGCGCCCCAGAGCGCCCAGGGCACGGAGACTGGCACTGTGTCTCAGAAGGACTCACGACCATGTCAAAGGAGAAGTCGAATCAGGCCACATTCCCTAAATGCAGACCAAACGGAACTTTCCTTCGGCTGGTTCCAGCACACTCTCCTAAAGCAAACTTAGAAAGAGAACTGGAAGCTAACCATCTTGGTGCCTCACCCAGCGGTAATGTAAGGTGAGATTTATTACGAAAGTTTCCAAGTCACTCTTCCCTTCCAGTTTGATGCCGAAGCTCTGGGTCCAGATAGGAGGATGCCAAGAGCAGGGCAGGCAGGAGAGCTTCCGAAGGGGCTTCATTCATCCCCAGGCAGAAGGAACATCCTAAGAGCAGCCTCAGAGTCCGTGACGTCTTCTAGCAGTTGCACCGCCATCATCGAACACAGGGCAGCAGAAAATCCTGCTTCATCACCAGAAGCCCAAATATCTCCTCTAAACCCGTGAGACTCCGAGTACAAAAGAAGTCCGATAACTCTAGACATTACTTCCCTCTTAGGGTAACTGATATTCACAAAAGGAAAGGAAAAAAAAAGAGTCAATCCTCATGATTTAGATTCCATTTTTGTGAATTCACCCATCTGCTAAAATTGATTTTTATAGCCCAAAATGTGTACATCATCTTTGAGTTCAAAGCTAATGAATGAACTATATATTACATACGCTGTCTTTAAACGGAAACACGTGAAACCGGGTTCTTTATTGATGGGTTGAGGACGCCGTTGTGACCAGAAGCTTACAGGACCCTAACTGTGGATGGCCCCTAGGAGAGGCGGTTTGGTATGAACGGAACCTTGTTCACGATGAACAGCCAGAGCAGGGCACCCGAGTAAGGAGCACGGACTGTAAATGCAGGACGTGAACGGAAACACCCTAACAGAGTCCCCAGCTCCACCCAGGAATGTCAGCACTGGCTGGCATGCAGGCACGCAGGTGGCCTGTGGGATCTGTGTGCGCGCAGTGTGCAGCGTATCACTTGGTGGACGGAGATTGGGACCAGGCAACGGAAACTTGAAAGCGATCTGATCGTTCCCGCAAAGCATCATGTTGGCCCTCCGGCCTCCGCGGAGCACAGAGCTCACCGCACGAGCTGTAAGCTGCGGAGCGCTGGTGCCTGCATGCGTGCCATTGACCACTGTGGGCAGAGACCTCTCTGAAGTCATGGCAGGGGAAAATGAGACCCCTCAGAAACAGAAAGCTGGACAATTACCGGCCATCGGGGATGACAAGCCGGTGGCCCAAGTCATCAACCGAGTGAAGGCTCCGGGCAAGGCTCCCAGGACTCGTTAGAGCTCCCACTCTATAATGCGAACCAGATCCCCATCCTCTACATCAGAGAATGACCCTTGCCCCAGAGACTGAAGGGATGATTACAGTCTACAGAATTGCGTCTCATTACACTTGCGATAATATATTCCTGACAACTGAGGCTATTCACTTGAACTTCCAAATGCCAGCACACGTCACACGTGGCCCCCTCTGACATCTTCCCATCTGTCATGTGTCCAGTAGGGAAGTGTGTCCTCACTACACAGCATAGAAAGGAGGAAAAGCAGAACCGGTTCAGAACGGTGCAAGGCTTCATTGAACGGCGTCATCTTGAGTACACTGAAATCTTTAATATTAAAAATGAAACAGGCGATACAATCCATAAATGCCAGAGAATAAAAAGATCCAAAGGCCTTCCTTTCTGGCTTCCTGATGGCCTCAGAGTTCTTCGCTAGCGACTTCTCCCCTTTCATTATAATCTTAGGAACTGTAACTACCACCTTCTGGAGTGGAATTGTTTCCTTTTAAACCGCTCACCTTCTTTTATAATGGAATACAAAAAAACAAAAATAAAAACCGAGCACCTCTCTCCACTTCGGCCTGGACATGGTCGGTCATCACAAGAAAGTGAGTAAAAAATCACAGAAAAGGTTCGCATGTGTCTTCAGACTAAGCAAAGATACTGATCGAACAGACTGTTTTCTAAGTTTAAGAAGAGGAGTTTCTCCCATGATCCAAAAAGATAAGTTGGCAGGCTCCACAAATATATTCATCAAGAAAGACAGAAGAGTCTGTAGAGCGATAAACCAAACCCACAAGTTGGAGATATGAGTCAGGCACCAAAATTTCTATCCCGCCAGCATCAGTCAGGGCTTTCTCTTGCGTACGCCCCGAGGCTGGGAATGTGGCAACCTAACCACACGTCTCCAGGAGTTTCCTGGTTGGTTTGCGCACTGTTGGCTGATTTCTAGAGGAAGCACCAAGACGGGCCGGCCGCGTGCCAACAGGAACGGACCAGAACAGGAAGAGGGGTTTCAAACTGGGATCAAGCAATCCTGTAGTAAGAAATTGTGAGAATTTTTTTAAAGAAATGACTATTCCATCTGGGTTTTCCGCCAGATCTGGCTCTAAAAATTCCCTGATCTCTCAGAATACGAGACGCTAAAATAAGGACACGTGCATCTCTAAGTTAACTGGGAGCTTTAAAGAGATCCGGTGGCAACTTGAAAACAGGGTTTAGCGCCACTAAAATCTTGAACCGAAAAGCAGAGAAATGGTTGGTATTTGACTAAACTTACAGCAGACCCTCCTGGGAAGGGAGAGAGGTCAGCAGGGGACACGTTATCTGGAAAGCCTGAAATGCGGAAAGCACTTAAGAAAGGACAAGATCAAAGGTGCCCGGTGAAGGCGGAGAAAGTGCTCACAGAGAAGGAGCCTCTGTCTGCCAATTAGGGTGGGAGCCGGCTCTTTGTTTCCCAGAAGCCAACAGTTACAGGACTTACACTGGGGCATAAATTCTAATTAACGTACATCTTTCTGGGTTCCCTGCAGAATTCCCGCTCACCAACTTCATCCTTCAGCAGGGCTTGAGTGCTTGGCTCCCCAGCTTGACAAAGGGCTGGTCTGTCCCCAGCCCAGCCGGGGAGGGAAGTCTGTGTTCCAGGCTGCCCTCCTGCCTTTCTGGAAGGTTAATCTCTCTTCTGCAACTGGCTGCAAATAATTGCTTCTGTTGAGGCAAGCGTCGGGCTCCGGGTGCAGGTGAGAAGCGGGATTTGGCTGGGCGAGAGGGAGGGGTAATTGGAAGCAGACAACAAAACATTAACGAAGGGAGAAAATGAAAAACCCTAACTTTCAAGGGAATTCAAGGAGAACAGCGAGGAGTGAGCGGACAAGGGGGGAGAGAGCAACATTGCTGGCGAGCAGGCCGGGAACACCTGCGACTTTTGGAGCTCACAAAAAGCGTGTGCGTCCGAGATCCTGGCCCCTGTCCTTCCAGCCTGATCCTAAAGCGGCTGGACACTACCCCAAACCACAGAAGGACCGGGGAGAGACGGAAGGTCTAAGCCGATCCAGCTGCAATAACAAATCCAGAAGGGCCCAACCATGAACACTTTGAAAAAAAAAACATGATTCAAAGCAAGGGAAAACCCAGCGCCACAGCCAGGGGTGGGGGGGGGGGACTTCAAGAAGCACAGGACCTCACCAGACAGCATTCTCAAAGCCATTTGGAAACCGCCTTTCGATGTGGTGTTTCAATGACAACAGAGGCCCGACTGCTCGAAGAGAATGGGATCAAACAGAGAAACCCTCAGAAGGACCCGGCTCCTTGAACAGAGACTTGGCTGGACTTTTATCTCCCCAGGAAGACCTCCTCAGTCCCCAGCCGGCCTCTACGCCCCCAGGCCACTGAAAGCTTCAAGAGTCTTCTTCCCGCTCCCCCTAAATTTTCTAAATTGATCCCAGCAAATTACCCGTCTGGGTACCTATTCTAGAGCTTTTGGAAAATAAACAGTCTCCCTTTTGTGCTAAAACCTGCAGCTACAGAATGTAACTCCCACCAGAACAAACTCTGGCCCAGAACTTCCCAAGTCACTGAAAAGACCCAGAACTTGTCATCTACCTGGGACAGCTAGGTGTGAGTAAATTGACAACTCACACTCTCTTTTTCATGACAACTTCTAAGAAAGGCTCCCCAGGAGAAGAAATGGCCCTATGACCCGAGTTCAAAACCTGTCACTGCTTTCTCTGTGTAGCCTGGACTTTTTTTTATTTCTTTAACTCTCCCAAGTTTTCTTCTGCTGGAAAAGCAAGATAATCACAGCAACCAGGTTACAAGAAAGCTGAGTTTTCAAAACTATGTGTGTCAAGTTCCCGGCCCCCAGCCGGGCCTCAATCTGATTATCGCCATGACAAATGGAACTCGGTCCTCCACCAAAGGGGTCCCGATGGCCAAGGGTACTGGAGGTCATCGATCCTGAGCCTGCCATGACAACTTCCTTTTGGGCCGTGTGGCTTAATTTATAAAATAAATTTAGCACGTCAAGTATTTTCTTGAATGCTTATTTCAGCTGTAGAAAATCTCAGGGCCCCTGGGTAGCTCGGTTGGTTAAGCGTCCAACTCTTGGTTTTGGCTCAGGTCCTGATCTCAGGATTGTGAGATCAAGCCCCACATTGGGCTGTGTCCTCAGCGTGGAGTCTGCTTCAGAGTCTCTCTCCCTCTCCCTCCGCCCCCCCTGCTCACGTTCCCTCTCTCTAAAATAAATAAATTACATCTTTAATAAAAGAAAAGAAAAGAAAATTGAATTATCTGGGAATTTGGTTTCTTCTATACCTCACAACTGCAAAGGCTCATTCTATGCCTCTCCTGACATTTCTTTTCCTCCTAGAAACTTTTCCAGAAAAACAAACAAACAAACAACAACAACAACAAAACACTAAAAAAACATCAATGTGATGCCCCCTGTAACATGTTTTTAAAGAGCCACAGGACAAGTTCTTGATAGAAAGCACAAAACGAAACGAAAACGTTCTCTTTAAAAATCAGCATGTCTCCTTTTATTTGAGAATGTTTTGTTCAGTGTAAAGCTCCAAAGAGCTGTTAACAGATGGGTCCCATTTTTATTTTCCCTAGAGATGGTAGTTTTGTTCTAAATCTTCAAGTTGGCTACGTCTTAAAAATGGACTTGACCGCGATGGGGATTTTTCTCAAAATCTCAGAATAACAGAGAAAGTATGAGCCTGAAGTAACTGCCTCAAACTAAATGAGCAATTGCCACTGGGGCACGTTTCTCAACTTTTACGCTGGAAAGACGTCAGGCATAAACCTGTTAACGAGATCTGGAGGCCAGGCACGTCCCCGTGCGGTGAGCATGCCAATTCCAGCGGCTTGCGCTCGGGCTGCCCGTCAAACCACGGGTCTGGGCCTGCGTTACAAGTCCATAAGCTGAAGCTCCGGCCGGGTGAGGGAAAGTCTCAGAACAGGGCCTGGGGCTCCACGTTGAAAGCCAAGTTTGCTGCGAACCACATCAGAGGAAGCCCTGAACCGCGCAGAGGGCAGGGCCAAGTACACGCAACCCATGAGCACCAGTGTCTGGGGGACCCAATGACAGCTCACGGGCAGGTAGAAGAGGCTGCGAAGCTGGGGCAGGGAGTTCCAGTGACGTACACGTTTTACCGTCAAAGGTGTGTGAGTAGGGACATCCTTTAAAGCCTCACAGCCTCCTTTCCCCTTCATTTAGGAGAAGATAAGCTACGTTGGATGAAAACTAGTTCGGGCAGCCTGTGAAGGCTCAGCCCTTGCTCTGATCTATTTTCACAAGACAAAATGTGGACCAGGAAGCTTTTTATCAATGCGAGTGGCAACAAATCGTGCTTATTATATTCTAAAGACAGAGCATAAGATTAATATCTAAAATCCAATCTTGGGGCACCTGGGTGGCTCAGTGGGTTAAGCCTCTGCCTTGGGCTCAGGTCATGGTCTCAGGGTCCTGGGATCGAGCCCCGCATCAGGCTCTCTGCTCAGCGGGGAGCCTGTTTCCCCCTTTCTCTGCCTGCCTCTCTGCCTACTTGTGATCTCTCTCTCTGTCAAATAAATAAAATCTTTAAAAAAATAATAAAAAAAATAAAATCCAATCTTATTTTTTAATTTGCCCATAATTACATCGTTTAAATTACATCTTTAAAAAAAAATTTAGAAACCTCCCAGAAAGCTACTAATGGACGCTGTTTGAGAAAGAATTTAAGGTCATCCCCAGGAAACCTGCCTCCACATGTTCATGTCCTTGCAAGATCCCTGAGAGTAAGTGGGACGTGTGACTTGCTTCTACCAATAGAACACAGCAAACGTGACAAGATATGAGTGACTGCATGATTGTATTATACAAGATTTCAATACCCGCCTTCTGGAATTCTTTCTCCCTGGCTGGCTTTGAGAAAGCCAACAGCCACGCTGGAGGAGTCCACATGAGAAGGAGCTGTGGGAAGCCTCTAGCAGGAAAATGAAGCCCTCAGTCCTGCATCCACAAGAAAAAATGAATTCTGCCAAGGGAATCTAGAACCATGCACCTCCCCAGTCAAGCCTTCAGATGAAACCCCAACTCCAGTCAATTGCCCTTGACTGCAGCGTTTTGGAAAATCCAGCTAAGTCACGTCCAGACTCCAGACCCACAACAACAGTGACATCATAAATGTTGTGTTCTTTAAAGTCACTAAGTTGGTTAATACATTAACAGATAAGTCATGGAGTGCTTGGGTGACTCAGTTGGCTAAGTATGTGCCTTCAGCTCAGGTCATGATCTCGGGGTCCTAGGATCGAGCCTCGGCATTAGGGTCTCTGCTGAACAGGAAGCCTGCTTCTCACTCTCCCTCTGACCCCCCCCCCCCCACCCCGCTTGTGCGCTCGCTCTCTGTTTTTCTGTCTCAAATAAATAAATAAAATCTTGAAAAAAAATAGTTAAATCATACAGATCATTAAAACTCAAGCTGTTTATATAGAGTGACTCAACCAATTTAAGATAAGTTTATATAATCATTTATTCAATTGAACTTGTCTATCATAAACTATAATTATATATTTTAAATACCCAATTTTAATAAGACTGTGTTTAACTACAACACAAATCAAGCATTGCAGAGAGCTCATTTGCATTTTCCGTTCACTACTCTGGGGTTCTCCAGATAGTGAAGCTTTAATCAGGTAAGAGAAAGAAGGTCACACAGGATCAAAACTTCATTTGATCATTAGTTACGAACCACAGATAGTTCAGCCTTTAAGTGACCTATAATTATTATGAAGTGTCCCATTAAATACTGTCTAATCTTATTTTCAAAATTCTGATAGATTATATAAATCATCCCAAGAGCATTCTGATTTTGACACCAGCAACAGAATAAATGAAACACCTGGGAGTTTGTGGTTGCTCTTGTTTTGAGAGAGAGAGAAAGATAGCAGGGAGAGGCAGAGGGAGAGGGAGAAAGGGAACCCCAAGCAGGCTCGACTCTGGGCTCAATCTCACCACCCTGAGATCGTGACCAGGGCCAAAATCAAAATCAAGATTCGGATGCTTAACTGACGGAACCACCCAACCACCCCAAGCATGCGGATTTTGGAACCGGCATGAGCAACATATTGCTAAATTGCATTACGTCAGCAGCTCATGGATGAGAATAACTGTCCACAAACTCAAACGCATGCAGGTTAATAAAACCATGAATGCAGACATGTGTAATTTACATAGAACAAAGCTGTTTACATGTAAGCAAACATCTCACTATGCCAGCATATCCTGCAGATTAAATACACTCCAGACCATGAGACAGTAGGTAAATGTACTAGTCAATTAGCACCCGCATAACAAAGCACCAAGGACTGGGGAGCTTAAAGAACAGGAATTTATTTTCTCACAATTCTGGGGGTTAGAAATCCAAGATCAAAGGGTCAGCTGATTAAGCCCCTGGTGAGAGAGCTCTTCCTGACATACAGAGGGCCACCTTCTTGCTGAGTCCCCACATGATGGCGGGAGAAAAGCAAGCTCTCTGGGGTCTCTTCTGATAAAGCCACTAGCCCATCAGGAGGGGATCTAGCCCTAATCACCCAGAGGCCCCATCTCCAAACATCACCACATCGCGAGGTAGTACTTCATCGTATAAATTTTGGGAAGACACAATCCATAGCAACACATATCAAAGTATTCCTTAAAGGCATAATTATGAGTTAATTTAAACATGATTGATATGCTTAAATAAATGACCGTCGTCAGTTAAAAGTGCGTGTAATGAAACACACTATGCTAAACACCGAAGGAGGAAAATTATACTACGTATACAGAGCAGAATGTTTTCAATCACGTCTTCATTTTGGGGGGAAGGGGAGGAAAATGTTTTCCTCATCTTGACATGTTTATCAATTTGAAACAGAACCAAATGTTCCCAGTTCATATTTTCTAGCACCTAGAAAGGATAGAATTCTTTGTTTCCTACAATTCATTCTTCTGTTGTCACTGAATATAAGCAAATGAAAATAAATACAGCTAAGCCTTGAACAACACGGGGGTTGGGGTGCTGATCCCACTCCAATCCCAAAAGCACCCCTGAAAATCCATGAATAATTTTTGATCCCCGAACACTTAACTAATACCCTACGACTGACAGAAAGCCTGATCAATAACATGAACAGTCAACACATTTGGTGTGGTGTACGCATTACATACCATAGTCTCAACATAAAGTAAGCTAGAGAAAAGAAAACGTCCCTGGGAAAACCACAAGGAAGAGAAAATACATTTACAGTACTATTCTGCAAAAAAAAAAAAAAAAAAAAAAAAAAAATCTGCATGTACGTCAGCCCTCATAGCTCAAACCCATACGGTTCAAGGGCCAACTGCACTACAGTCAAGCCTTCTGTTCCCCTACTGAGAAGACACTGACAAGGCTCTGTAATTGTGTTTAGAAACATTTTAGCTTATTGATTGCTTTAAGACTTAAATATGGTAGTTTTTTACTATTTTGCCATTCTCATAAAGAGTAGTAGCTACCAATGATTCCTTCTATTGGCTGTCTTAGATTCCTGTGAACCCCGCTGAAGAAGCAGCACATGGCTTCTCTTTGGACGTAAGCCCAAAGATGGCTAAGAAACCTGAATAGACAGTCTCGCTGTAATTTACACCATTCACGGAAATGCTTATTTCTTTCGTCATGGGTTTCTCTCATCGATACCATGCACTTAGCATAGAAAGTTCCTAGCCCAGAAATGATATTGAAGGATTATGGAACTACTTGGACAAAGCGGTAAGATCTCAACTACTGATGGGAAGGCTGAACCTAGAAGCTGTTTCAAACTATCATTGTCCTTCAGGGTCACGTAGAGAAAGCTCGCTAGATCTTCCGGAGTGTCCCAGAGGCGTGGGAGAAACAAAGGTATCACTTAGGGCAAAGCAAATGTAAGGACCAAGCCCCGGCTTAGCTGCCACTGGGAACATCTAGAACAGTAGCCACGTGGAAACCTCAGCTTTAGCCCTGGTGCTACTAATGGCCCTGGTGCTACTTAATTGGAAACTGAAAATGTAATTCTTGGAGCGCCTGGGTGGCTCAGTCGGTGAAGCATCTGCCTTCAGCTCAGGTCACAATCTTGGGGTCGTGGGATCGAACCCCACATCGGGCTCCCTGCTCAACAGGGAGTCTTCTCTCTCTCTCCCTGTGCCTCCCCCTCCCCCACTGGTGTGTTCTCTCTCTGCTTTTTCTCTCTCTCAAATAAATAAATAAATAATCTTTTAAAAATTTTAAAAAGTGCTTCTTTGCTGCCAAGTAATGGTGGACCCCATGGTACAAAGGCATGGAGAAGGCCAGCTTGCCCAGCAAACCTCCGCAGTCATCTGCTTTCTGCAGAAATGCCCAGAAATGGCATCACAATATCATCCTATCATGCCAGGCTGCCTCCCTGCCCTGAAAAATACACCTCCAGGAAGCCGGATAGTTACAGACCCCTCAGTGCATGACTGTCCACAGGCACACTGGGTAGTGTAGGCCTCACAGGCCGCCAAGCAGAAGGCAGGCAACACAATGGTTTTTTTATAATCTACAAAAAAAAATAAGTGTAGTCTAAATAATCTGGTGTGTTTACACACACACACACACACACACACGCTCGCGCACATATAGTACCCAATGTTTGCCATTTGCCACTCTGTGTGGCTAGAAAATGACTTCCCCTCCAGCCTATAATCTCCAAATTAGACTTTCTAACCAGGAAACCAAAGGCCAAAAACACACTGGGACTGTGACACCATAAAAATTAAACACACACACACAAATGTTTTTATCCTTCCTTTACATATTCTATTGCTAGGATGATTCCGTTGCTACAGACCATCCAGGCTTACAGAGTAAGGGCTGCGGAGACCAACTTCACCTTCCTCCCCCCTCCCTCCCTTCCCCTGCTCCAGTGCTGGAAGCATCTGTATCCCAGGCCTCACCACTAAGGGATGGTCAACCGTCCGAGAAGTAAGGATGCCCCTTACCTCTGAGCTCCCACAAAGGCTCAGACTGTGGGGAACTCCCTTAATTTACTCTAAACAAGACAGTCTTATGTGGGAAAGACATGGCCTGGAAAAAAATAAAAAACAAGAGAAAGGATCTCAAAGATGAAACAAGGTTTCTGATAAAACCAACACTCAAAACTCCTTGAAACAATCAAGGAGAAAGAGGGAGAGCTGGTGATAAACTGCTTTTGAAAGACATCCTTTATTTACATACAGAAGGCAAGCAAAGCCCACAGAAACTTAGGGCATTGCCCAAATAGTAAATGTTGTCAACAGCCCACTGGAAGAACGGCTGGGGTCAGCTGTATTTTCAGCACCAAAGCACGATTTTCCTAGCAAGTCAGTCTGTTTGCATTTTCTAAATTTAGTCCATTGCGATTGTTCTAGAAAGAACCTGAGCCGCTACAAAAATAAAGCATCCAGAAGGCAGACCATAAAAAAAATTAAATTAAAAAAATAAATAAATAAAAACCCTGGGGCTAAAAACGGATACTCTCATTTGCAAAATTATATGTTCAGCAGGTGCCCGGAGCTGCCAAGGCCTCAGCTGCCAACGCGGCCTTCCTCTGTCCCAAAGCCGCTCGCTCTCCTCCACCGGAGCTGGGCCTTAGGAAACGGCGAGGCACATTCAATATTCAGGTAGTGGGCGCTGAGCCCACCAAGGCTGCTCCAGACCCCCGTTGGTGAAACAGCCAAAGCCACAGGGCGTGCCCCTCATGGCTCTCTTTGGGAAAAGGGAGCCCCTCCTCCCCGCGGGAGTTCTCCCTGCGTTTATTCTGCAACTTTGTTTTATGCGGTTGTTACTGGTGGATAAGCTGTACTCTGGAGGGAAAATCCATCCGGCATTTTAAAATCAGGGATGCTACAGCAGGTTTTACCAGCACTGGAAGCAGCGGCATCGGGGCCAGCTAATCCTCGGCTGGGGGAGCTGCTTCAGCTGCGGCCGCGGCTCAGCGGCCCCGTCCCTCGTCTGCAAGCCAGGGACAGCCCGCGCGGCCCCCCAACGTGTGAAAACAAAAGTAAATTTAGAGATTGCCAGATGTCCCCTGGGGAGCAAAAGTGCCCCTGGTTGAGGGTCCCTGTCCTAGGTCCGCACAATAGGGTCACGTTCGAAACGCAGGCGTTGAAAAGGACAGAGCAGGTCTACGTGAGGCCCTGGGCGCCCTCGGAGATGAAGAGTCCAGGAAAAGCAGCAGGGGCCAGAACGCCTAAGCCCCATTTCTTATAGAGTCTGTGGACCCGTGCACGTCCCCAACCACCTAGAGAAAGCTCTGGAAGGAAACCCAAGACACTGACTGGATCGTGCCGGCCTCCCAAGAGCGATTTTGTATTTTACTGTTTTGCCCTGCTTGCTGCACTTGGGGATTCGTCAACCGTTTTCAAAATCATTTTGGTAACTTCTCGTATTTTTAGAAGGCTACCATTCAATGGGTTTCCAAAAAAGGAAGAAGAAGAAGGAGGAGGAGGAGGAGGAGAAGAAGAAGAAAACAAGGGTTCTTTTCTTTGTTTTATTCTGCAGTCACTTTGGAGTTCCGGTGGGACTCTCCAATCCACAGGAACGCAAAGCCTCAGGTGGGGGAACCGGATGCAAGGACTCGGGCTGTTGGGCTGACAGCAGCGTCGGTCGGGCCTGGCGTGAAGCCTGGTCCTGGCTACACTGGGTGGAACTCGGGAGAAAGTGTGTGTCGGGGGATGGGGGGTGCCGTCAGTGCCCGGGAATGACTGCCTGCCGTGGGGTCATCTTAGCCCTGAAACAAGAGCGTTAGCACAACGGAGTCAGGCCTAGTTCCAAACGGATGGTGACAGCAAGTGCTAACGGTGGTTCCGTGCTCCTCCGTGACCAGAGTTTGCTGGACGGTGTCTGTGAGCGGGGGGCCGGGGGCCACACTGCACGTGTCTCCCGCAGTCTCCAGACACCTGTCATTGCACTGTTAATCTCAGGATCGCCAGACCCATCACCCGGCCGCGCTCTGAAGCTCCGTGACATGAGGTCATTGGGTTCTGGGTTCTGGCTCCCCGCCAGAATCGCTAAGGAAACATCAAAAAGCGGGGTCGCAGGCTCGCCCCTGAATCGCTGAATCAGAATCCATAGGCTGGGCCTCAGAGTCTCGGCTTTCACAAGTTACCAGTTTCTTATGAAACTCTCAGCTTATTTGTGAATTTCTTTGATTTGGGGGTCAGAATCTTACGTAAAATACAAGAGCTAAAATCTAAGGATTTTCCCAGAGGTCTCCATGGCTCAATCTCAAAACAGCTGGGACACATTTACTTGTCACAAAAGGGGTCTTTCGGTCACCCACTATGTGCCAAGATACACTTCATGTACAGCGTCACAGACCGGGGCTGCTGCCGTGTATGTATTTAGTTACGTTACACCACGTGGGGGCACTCATCATTGCCTAGAGTGCCAAGGTGAACAGGTTCTAGAAGCATCAAGAAGAGTGTGTGACTACTGGGTATTTACCCTAAAGATACAAATGTAGATGTGAAGGGGCACGTGCACCCCAGTGTTCATAGCAGCAATGTCCACAATAGCCAAACTGTGGAAAGAGCCCAGATGTCCATCAACAGATGAATGGATAAAGAAGATATGGTATATATATACAATGGAATACTATGCAGCCATCAAAAAACGAAATCTTGCCATTTGCAACGATGTGGATGGAACTAGACGGTCTTATGCTGAGCGAAATAAGTCAATTGGAGAAAGACAATTATCATATGATCTCCCTGATATGAGGAATTTGAGAAACAAGAGAGAGGATCATAAGGGAAGGGAGGGAAAAATCAAACAAGATAAACCAGAGAAGGAGACAAACCATAAGACACTCTTAATCTCAGGAAACAACTGAGGGTTGCTGGGGGGTGGGGGGGTTAGGGATGGGGTGACCAGGTGATGGACATTGGGGAGGGTATGTGCTATGGTGAGTGCTTTGAAATGTGTAAGACTGATGAATCACAGACCTGTACCCTGAAACAAACAACACATTATATATTAAAAAATAAAATAAAAATTTAAAGAAAGAAGAAGGGTGTGCAAGACAGTGGAATGGGAAGGCAAGCAGAAGACAGCTTCAGAGAGAAGCTTGGTGTGGCTTCAATGCAGGGGGCCCTCAAGGGGAATTCAGGGAGGAAATGACAGGACAAAGGGACACCAGACTATTGATCAAGAAGCCCTTACATCTCCCCAATTCTTGGCTAAACTGTAGACCCACTTCTTCCAGATCTAGGCCCTTTACTTAGAGCATTTACTCTAGAAAATCTTACCATTGTAAATTCCTTCCTTGCCCCTTCAAGATGTAAACCTTTTCCCAGCCTCTTGCCAGTTTTAAAACCCAGGACTGGTTTTCTCAAGGACCTGGGAGCCATGCCTATGAACTCAGTCATTAAGGAAGAAGGGGCAGCTGTCTCCCAGTCTCTGTGGAAGCGAGCAGCCTACCTTGGATAAGCGCTAATTCACAAACACAGCTGGCCCAATCCCACTGACCAACCTCCCCACAACATCCTTCACTACCTTCCCACTAGCTCACCCCAGAGCTTCAAAGCACTTCCACTTTTTGTCTGGGTGGAATGGAGTTCAGTCTCCCTCTTGACCCCTACGGCAACAGTCCTGACCCCTACAGTCTTACTTAACTCTTGAACTTCCCCAGGGCTGTTTTCCCTTGACATTCTCGAAAGCACTTGCATATAAGGAAAGTCTGTTACTTTCTCTCGAGGGCGATGGGAAACCAGTGAGGTCTGAGAGCTTGGGATCTGAGTGGCTGGGTACAGACTAAATTTAACCTGGTTACCAGGTTACCAGGTTTGGAGACAGAGATATTAACCCAGTAGGAGTGAGAGCAGCCTCGAGGACAGTGAAGGAACTTTGCCTCAGGCTTATCAATGTGGTTAAAGAGCATGAAAAAGAAGGCCCTGAATATCTGGGAGCTGGGGTATTTACAAGAGAATTTGGCAGCCAACTATCAGAGAAGGGGAGTGAAAGAACGGGTGGCATTTAGAGCAATTCTGAGGCTTCTAGTTCAGGAAAGTAGGTAAACGTATTTGTAGAGAAAGATAAGGAAATCCAATTACCAAAGAGTCATTAAATGAATACAATCTGCTCTTACGTTAGGACAAAGTGCTTATTTTCAATGTTTATCATAAATATTTCAGAGTTAACGATCTGGGATTGGTCTCACCTGGGTAGTTGGCTGATTCTTCTCATTCCTCCTCTTCCCACTCAGCATTAAATAATTGGCATCCACCCCCAACAAGCATTTCTAAAATACTCCTCAAAGTCACTGCCAAGAGGGAGACCGTGTTTTCAGATCAGTGTGTCTCGGATTTATCACACAAGTGGGCAGATGCGAGGGGAAAGGAGAAGGAGGTTTGGCAGACACTGCCAGCGATAGTTTCATTATCCTTAGGGAGCACCAAAGAGAAGAAAGCGGGCAAAGGCATCCTCATCGGCCACAGCCCCTATCCCGGCCACAGTCCCTATCCCTCTCGTCTGCAGATGCAAAGCTCCAGACCCTGCATCTCCTGAGGCACATATCCAAGAGGCCCCAGAGGCCAGAACAGGGAAGTGAGCGGCAAGAACTGTTCTGAGACCCTGTGAGCATTTACCTGTTCCCAGATGCTGACTCTGGGTACTTTCCACTTCCACGGGTGGGAGCTTTAGGGCCCCACCTGAGCAATGCCCCCAGCTCTTTGCTTGGCCATGCAATTTCTGCACAATTCACAGCTAGCAAAGTGGGCACATGGGGGAAACGTTTGTTTCCTGGTGCAGAATGGAGGGCTGGGAGCATGGGTGGCTTTCCCCCTTGACAGAATTTGGTAAACAAGCGCCAGAAGCCTCTAAGCCAGAGTCAAGCCACGGCAGGTAAGCGGCGGCTCTGTGCCTGGAGGTGGCAGCCGAGGTGGGCGGTGCACTCCGGGCAGGCCCGAGCCTGATCGCCTCAGCGTGGGTCTGGCTTCAGGCCCGCGGGGGGCTGGTTCCTCGCGCGGAATTACTAAATGCTACAAATAGGAGAACAGTGCCGAGGAAGGTTTTACACGTTTGTTAGTAATAACACCATTTGGGACACTCAAACTTCAAAGCCTTTTTGCTAACAAATTCCAACTAATCCTAAAAACACCCTGGTAAGCAAAGAAGCATCATGAGACCGGTTTGATGGACAGCAGCGAGGTAAGACGTTTTGCTCGGGGCTATGGGAAGCTCAGGGTTACTCATGTCTCTGGAACCACCTAGCCCAGATTGGGAGCAGCAGGCGGCGCCTCGCCCCGCGGACTCATGCTGTTACTAAAACCGTAGGGAGGGTCCGTAAGGAGTCTTTCATTACTCAGAATGAAACTTGTGATTAGATTTTATTTAAAATAGAGGAGTGGACATTGTTTTCTGCTGTCGCTTTAATGACAGTAAATGACAGTAATTCTGTCAAATTAGAACCGTCTGACTTGAGATGCTGGCTGACCTTTCCACTCTCGAAACCAAGACTATGATTTGGAAAAAAACTCATCCAGAGTTGGGGCAACTTCCTCAGGCCTCCTATCTTCCATTCTACTCATTTCCATGGCAACCTAGAAAGTTCAGCTATGGGTACCAAACATTCATTTGGATTCCTTAAATCTTCCTTTAAATAAGGGCGCCTGGGTGGCTCAGTGGGTTAAGCCTCTGCCTTCGGCTCAGGTCATGATCCCAGGGTCCTGAGATCAAGCTCCACATCAGGCTCTCTGCTCAGCGGGGAGCCTGCTTCCTCCTCTCTCTCTCTGCCTGCCTCTCTGCCTGCTTGTGATCTCTGTCAAATAAATAAATAAAATATTAAAAAAAAACTTCCTTTAAATAAATTACAGTATTTTTCAGAAGATGTATTTACTGTAACACATTTTGGGAAATACAAAAAAGTACGAAGAAGATGACAAGAGTGATCTCTCCATGGTGGATAGGAGTGCTTTCTGGGAGCATCTGGACGTATGTTTGACCCATGAATTTTTATGCACGCAAATATGTTTCTATTATGTCAATTTGGGGTCACTCTACCTAGTTTTACCCAATTACACCAAATCCACAGTTCACACCCCTAAATCCATAGGAAGGGTGATGTGGGTGCTTGCGGACAGACCAGTGATGGGGTCTGAAAGCAGCTAAGCTGATTTCTTGATTCCTACAAGACCGCATGTGTGGGGCTTCCCACGGCACTGCCCATCTGGGCAGGGGGGGAGCTGGCCAAGGGGAAGCCGCACAGAGATGGGACACATTTCCCCCCCTCCGCGTGAGACAGCTACCTCCCAAGTCTCTGCACCACCCAGTGAATAAGGGAGGGAGGGGGAGAACAATGTGCCCCCTACCCAAGTCCATAACCCCCAGAAAGCCTGGCAATGCTTCAGTCCCGAAGTAAGAACAGGAACGCTTGAGAACTAGCTGTGACTTTGCGAAATTCCAAAAGATGGTTGACAAAGTAACAGGTCTTTGGGTCAATGAGAATAATAAGCAAGAGAGAGATTTTTGTAAATGTCTAGAACACAAACCATAACTCAATTTTATTAGTAATTGTGTAATATTGAATAACTGTTGCTATTAACCATTTTCTCAGTTAGTCTGATCTATTGCTTTGGCAAAAAGTCATTAAATACTTACCTGAAGGATATAGTTACAAGCAACTCAGTCACTCAAAATTAAATGCTCTGTGATACATTTTTACATCCAGTTTTGCTTGAAGGAAGAAGGCAGAAAAGCAGGAAAAAAGTAACAATGTGCTACTCTTAGTAAAATGATGAGAAGCCCTTGATCTATAAGACCCATATTGAAATTAATTAAAAACAGAGCTGTCCATGTTTAATTAAAAAAATAAAAAAGCTATCAACTCATTGCTTTTTTTCTGTCCAAGTACATACAGCCCATCATATGCTTTCTAAAGGCATCTGTCCCTTGGGAAATCTTCCTCCTGCTTTTTCTCTAAAAGCTTGGCAGTGTTCAGTTGTGTTTTTTGCTTTTTGTTTTTCTTCTATCTGCCTCTTGACACTTTTAAGCATAGAAAAGATAACCTGTAGTGCTTCAGAAGAGGCTTGTTTTCATTCTTGTTCTCCTACGGCACCCCCAGATAGCACTATGTGGCTTTGGAAATCAATTCTGCGCTGTGCAAAGAAGGCATGAAATGAAAAGTTCCTGCCCTGCGTTCAGGGAAGAAGGTGAGATCTACCACAGCTGTACTGCATTTTTCCCTGTATTGTTGGAGAGGCCCAGAAATCATGGCTAGCACAGTCTGGGGCAACAGCCAAAGGAACTGACTAAAACAGCAGATCCCCAAAGGAGGAGGAGAGGCTTGAGGGTGGGATAGGGGAAAGCAGCAAAACAAGCAAATAAATGAATAAAGATAATGATATACACAATAATCCACAAGAATTTTTGGTCACTTACATGAATGTGCTTAATGTTTTCACAGGTCTTTTTACCTTCACTGGGCAATCTGCACACACTCATTGCAGAAAACGTATAAAAATAAAAAAAAAAAACAAAAAAAATCATTCATAATCTGATCACCAAGAGATGATCACCATTATCACTTTCACCATTTCTTTCTGGCATATATATATTATATATCATATATTATATGTTACATATATAATATATAATACACAAACTTCTATACAACTGATTTTTACTGGATAAGACACATGTCCATACACACAGTGAAATCTGGGAAACACAAGATTTTTTGACAACTGCATAATACTCATGTTATTTAGACAGCATCGTTCATTCGTGTCCTTTCTGCTGATCTGCTGTTCACTTCTTTAAGTTTCTTTCTATTTCCATAATTAACAAGTAGATAAAAGTCAACAGGGAAAGAACTGCCAGGTCACCTAGTCGTGAATGATTTAAAATAACAATAAACTGAACCTAAAAAAAAAAAAAAAAAACTATTTGTATGTAACAGTTTTGCCCTTGAATTACACAGCTTTCATTAATACAACCTATTGGCTGAATGTGGAAATCAGAATGAGAACTACTAAAGGACCAGTAGACCCAGTGAGAACCAGTAAAACATGAGAGGGCCATGTCCTGGGTTCTGACTCTCCAAGGACAGACTCTGGTGGACCAGACTGCCCAAGATCAAGTAGTTGGTCAAGAAAGGGAGCAGGCAGGGCATCAAAATTTGATCCTGAAATTTTGGCCAAACCCACGGTGCAGTACATGAACTAGGGAGAACATAGAAGAAGACAGAAGATGGGAGAAGAAGGCAGGAGAGGTGTGGGGAGAGCATGAGAGAGCGGACAACGCCAGCCAGGGAGATGGTGTGCATGGCATATATGGGCCGGCTCCGGGCACCCACAGAAAGCCCTGCCTGGCCAGCCAGCATGGAGTGAGGTCATGAACATCCGCACACTAGTCCCGGGGACTCAAAAGCCAGGGAGTGGAGAAGCGATACGTTCTCATGGCCTGAGAGCAGGAGGTCAGACATAGAGGGCAGGAGTCCAGATGCTGGAAGCTAGACCAGCAGAGTCAGGGATCCATGATCAAAAGACAGAGTGACAAGCCCATCAATGACACCAGAGAGTCCAAAGGAACTGGTGAAAAGCACATTCATCACCCTCCTTCCACGTGAAACGGCGACTGTTAAGTACGCAACACGCACGACATAGCCATAGACAACTGCCCTCCAAGAAATAATAATATGCCAAAACATTTAAATACTGGAAAAATCATGAGAGATAAAGCAGGTGTGAATAAAAAGCTGTGGTGGTTGAGAGAAGGAAGCGCTGTTCAGGGAAAAGTCCGGCCCCTGGAGGTTGAATCCCAGAAGATTAGACGCTGTGAACAGAGCTGACTTTGTACGAAGTCAGAGATTCTGGATTTAGGCCGCTCCGGCCCATCAGGCTGAGGCCAAGCTAGAAGGTGATGCATACAGCAGGGCTGAGGCCACCGGCAAGGTTAAACCAAAATGTCCTCCCGTAAAGAAGTTCAGGAGCCAGACCCACGGGGTCACCGGCTGTGGCAAACATGAGTCAAAGGCAAGGACAGACCTGCCCACCAGGAAACAGGAGTCAGATGAGGGAGTATTAGCCAAGTCCGAGAAGCACATTAACTTTTTTTTTTTTAAGGACATTCTGGTATTTCATCTGAAAGCGTCTGTGTTTAAAAGAATTCTCCACTTACTAAGTAATCAGGAAAGGAATACCCACCATGTGCAAGACGCTTTGGAACGACTCATCTGCTACCTCCAAGTTCCCGGGGATCGACCTTCTAAGTCAGAGCCGTTTGTATCCTCAGGGTACAAGGGCCTGCCCTCCTTCCTGCTCCATTCTGGCCGGCTCTCCCAGGGCCACTGAATTCGGAATCATGGCCAGGCTTTCCCTGCTCAGGGCTCTCACATACTGGAACATTCCCTCCTTCTTGTGTGGTTCGTGCTTTCTCATTCTTCACGGTTACTTGAAACATCACCTCCTCAGAGGGGACCTTGGGGAGAGCCCCATCACCATCTTCCCCGCACACATGGGCTCCACAGCCCTTATCTCAAGATTAATGATATATTCAAGCTTCATTCCCTTATTTGTTTCCCGTTTCCCCAATTACGCTTTAAAAAAGAAAGGGACACACACATCTCGCTCACCAAGATATCCCCAGTGTCTGTCTCATAGCAGACTCCCTGTGAACCTGTCCTCCAGGAAAACATCTCACACCATGACACACACACACACACAATGCATTATGATGAAAAACGCAGCTTTCAAAATAACATTTCTTTGAAAAAAGTAAAATAAACCACATTTTTCTATTTCATGATTCTCAAAAATTGTTTTAGAAATATGCAAGAAATAATTCACCTGCACAGTAGCAAACGATTTTATTCAGATTCTAACCTGTCCTGAGCAACAAAGTGACTAAGAACAAAAAATAGAAAATGGGGTTAATCTGACAATTACTGGATTGTTTTATTTTGTTTTTAGTTTGTCTGGAAGCTACTCCATAGCAGGAAAAAATGTCTCATTGATATTTATGTCATCGGAGCCCTGCAAAGCGCCTGGCAATTAAGAGGACCTCACTTAACATATTTTCAATTAGAAGTGTTGTGTTTTTTTTAATTTTAAAGTAATACATGGTAGCTGTGATTAAAAGTATAGGATTATAGGAAGTGAAAAAAACTTTCCTTCCATCCCCTAATACGATTCATTTTACAGAGGTAGCCGATGAGGACAGGTTGATATATATTCTTTGATTTTTTTCTATGCATTTTTGACCAAAAATGCACACACCAAAGGACTACAGATGCTGCTTCATAACTCACTCTATGCACCCAATATACTGTAGATATGTTCACATGTTTGCAAACGTAGATATACTCCCTTATTTTTAAGATTTTTTAAAATTTTATTTATTTGACAGACAGAGATCACAAATAGGCACAGAGGCAGGCAGAGAGAGGGGGAAGCAGGCTCCCGGCTGAGCAGAGAGCCCGATGCGGGGCGCGATCCCAAGATCCTGAGATCATGACCTGAGCCGAAACCAGAGGCTTAACCCACTGAGCCACCCAGGCACCCCTGCTCCCTTATTTGTAAAGGCCATGTGCTACTCCACATTTTATTTAACCACATCCCTTCCTGTGGACACTTAGATTTTTTCCACTGTTAAAAATAAGAAAGCAATGGGGGCTCCTGGGTGGTTCAGTGGGTTAAAGCCTCTGCCTTCCGCTCAGGTCATGATCCCAGGGTCCTGGGATCGAGCCCCGCATGGGGCTCTCTGCTCCGCGGGGATCCTGCTTCCTCCTCTCTCTCTGCCTGCCTCTCTGCCTACTTGTGATTTCTCTCTGTCAAATAAATAAAATATTTTAAAAAAGAAAGAAAGAAAGCAATGGACATCATCTACCATTGCCCAATTAGGTAGGCATAAACACAGGGTCGATTCCTAGAAGAAGAGTCACCAGGTTAAGTGATTAACTTAAGCCATCCAATGGCTGTTACATTCAGATAAACCCTTGCACACACTGGGGATATCTATTTTTTAAAACATCTTTGCCAATGTGACAGGTGAAAATCAGTTTAAATTGCGTTAACGATGGGGGTACCTGGGCGGCATAGTCCTTAAGCGTCGGACTCATGGATTTGGCTCAGATCCTGATGCTGCAGATCGTGAGATTGGGCCCCGTGTGGGGCTCTGCGCTCGGCGTGGAGTCGGCCTGCGATTCTCTCTCCCTCTGCCCCTCCCGCTCATGATCGCGCAGTCTCTCTCTCTCTCTCAAATAAATAAATCAATCTTCAAAAAAGTTACCTTCAGGGGCGCCTGGGTGGCTCAGTGGGTTAAGCCACTGCCTTCGGCTCAGGTCATGATCTCGGGGTCCTGAGATCGAGTCCCGCATCAGGCTCTCTGCTCGGCAGGGAGCCTGCTTCCCTCTCTCTCTCTCTCTCTGCCTGCCTCTCTGTCTGCTTGTAATCTCTGTCTGTCAAATAAATAAATAAAATCTTTAAAAAAAAAAAAGTTACCTTAATCGTGAGTGAGGCTAAACTCATGATATTCATATTGTTTTTCATATCATTAGCTGCCTTCTGCTTTTCTAAGTCAGGAAGACCTTCGGACGCATCTGTGCCAAGCAGGACGCTGAGTACCCGAGCGGGATGCCGGGAGGGGCCCAGCCCGGTCCGTGGAGTCGGTGTCCAGGCCACACACAGCCCAAACCACCCAGAGCTCCGCCTCTTCGGCTGAACCGGCCGAGCTCATCCCCAACCCTCGACCCAGGCTGCACAATATGCTGTACTGGTCTGTAATGCGTGTTTACCATTTCAGCGGCCATCACCCTCCACTGTTCTTCCCCGTAACCTTTAATAAGACCAAATAAAAATGCCCAGCATCATTATAAAACACACTTCTCCTCCCAGCGGGGCAAGGGGCGGGGCGGGGGCACAGAGCAGAGGCAGCGGGGCAGGCTCAAGGGGTAGTGGACGCCTCTGCTGCCGGGGCGCGGGGCGGGCAGGACACGGGGCCCCCCATTCCTGAGCCTCCAGCTGCATCACCTGTAACGGCGCCGGCCCCGCAGCGATGCGGCACGGATCCGGGGATCCGGAGCACCAGGCTCCGCACCTTCGCGCCCACGCGGCGCAGGTGCAAGTGCTTACTCCCGGCAATAGGAAGCCATAACACGGGAAGCCACAAAATCCCTCTTCAAGCCTTATTTCTCACTTCACACCAGAACACGGAACGAAAGGAGTATCTGCTCTCTGACCCCACTGGGAAGCGCGACTATAATCTATTCATCTCGAGGGGCACCCCCCGGGGCGTCACCCTGGGCAGGGCCAGGGCGCTAGAAGATGGCGCCGCCAACGCAACGCAATGCGCATGCGCCTCACTCCCGCCCCGCCCACCCCGCCGGGGGCCAACATGGCGCTGCCGGAGCGCTGGGCTCCCAGAGTACCTCTGGAGTGAAGGAATGCCTGAACTGGCCACCAGGAAGCTCTCAAGAATTGATCTTTTTTTCTTCTCTCTTTTAGAATCTGTTTCAACCAAGGGCTCCCCACCATAGCGCTACACACATCTGGAGTTTGAGAATTCTCTGTGTCAGGGCGGCCGTCCCGTGCATTACACGCAGTTCGGCAGCGCCTTTGTCCTCTAACCGCTGGACACCACGAGCACACGCCGTCCCGGCAAGCTGCGACAACTACAGCTGTATCCGACGTTACAAAAGGAGTCACACCCCCCCCCCCCCCCCGTTCAGAACCCCGGGTGTGGACTATGGGAAAACAACCAGATATATTTGCTTATTAAAAAAAAAAAATACAATGCTGAATATTGCTTAATTTTTACTATGATCCCTATTCTTTTTTTTTCTTTCTTTTTTCTTTTTTTTTTTTTACTTATGCTCCCTATTCTAAAGCTCTTTTTGAAAGCTGAGCCACTGATATAAGCTAGAAGTTCGCAAAATAAGTCATCAGAGCTATTTACAAGGGCTTGGAGAATATTAACTGCCTGGGCAAATCCGTCATTAGCTGCTGCTGATCTGGAGGGGGACCCAGCATTAATAATTCAATAAAGGAAAGGCTGCAGGCAATAAAATCTTAGGGTTATTTATTTAGCCAATTAGATTTGGTTTTGGTGGCAACCCCGCTTCTGTGAGTATGAATAAGCCATGTGTATTCTTCAATTAATCAGGGAAATTGTACATCGCAAATCTGTTCCTATTGCTTTGAGTTGCAAGGTGTGAGGCTCAAGTGGTCCTCCAGCCTTCGGAGGAGGGGAAACCAGCTCACAAGCAGGGCACAGCGATACCTTAACGACCCCCTCCCATGAAACAGAAAGTCCAGTGGCAAGGGTGTCTGGTGCGTCAGCCCTCCGCTCCTTCCTAGCCTTCCATCCTCAATCCAGAGCAAGACAGAAAAAATAGCACCGGGTAAAATTTAGACCCGCTGACCCGGGCGCAGGCACAGTTCATTACTGTGTGGAGATGAACCATCCTAACCACTGAGAGGCTGAAAAATGCCATATGAGATATACATCTGGTATAATACATGCCAGATGATTTCTGTGTACGCTTTGCACACAGATTTCTGCTCAAACTGTTAGAGACTTTCTTTTTTTTTTTTAAGTCAGTTACAACCAGAGTATTTCCATGTGTAGTGTATATTTCACTTCTTCTTCCCTTTCTCTCTCTCCCTGACCTTTCTTTTGGTTCCACTCATTTGTTTAGAGACCAGATTGAATCATAACAGAGGTGCCTGCAGGCTCTGAGTTTCCAGAAGGCCGGATGTCCACAGAGATCAGGGTCTGGCTCACCGAAAGGCCACAGACAAGGCTCCAATGAGGAGGTGACTTTTTCTACTGACTCGTCCTCCCATCTAAACAAAGAGCACAGCCCTGCACAGCCCCCACTGCCCCACACCCGAGTCAGGATCCTAATGCATAGACAACATCTATTTTTCAGCCTCCCTGGGGACGAGGGTCAATCAAATGGCCCTGTTGAAGGCACAAAATGGAAATCACATCTCCAAACCATTCTGTTTCACCGAAATTGAACCGATGGTTCTGTAAACAAAACAGTCTCTGCTCCTCATGAAATTTCACTGACCCCCAAAATTTCCTTTGTCCACCCAAACGTGTTTTTCTCTGATCCTTGAATGTGCTATGGTTGTGATCGCCAAGGCCAGCGGCACACACATGCAGGTAGAGAGGTCAAGGCCTGTGACCTGAGGCTGAACACAGCTTCACATTCCCCCCACCATGATCATGGACAGACCCCAGACTCCAGAAGGTCCAGACCATCTTGCCATCTTTTCACATGTGGCACCTGGGAAGAATATCCTTCTAATATCCTAGAGTAAGGCAGACAAACGGCTCACAAGAACAGAACTCAGAGCAAGTAAACTGTGATTGAGGAAAGGAAGAGCAGTCAAAAGCACAAGACACGACCTGAAGTGGGCATCCCCAGAGGGGGGCATTCTGGATGAGAGGGAGGTGAGAGGAAAAACGGCCCGTCGTGGGCATCCATTGACAAGCGACATGGATATGGGCCACTGGAAGCACACGGGGTGTCCAGTGTGTGCTGGTCCATGTCTCATAACCGGATTTCCGGAGAGCCTAATTCCGTGCTACCAGAAGATGTCCCTGAACGGAGGTGGGAAGAGGTGCACGACACTGGCGGGGCCCTGAGGCCCATTGCCCTTGTTTGGGGTTTTGCTCTGCAAGGGGCTTCATCTGGGCTTCAGCACGGGGGTCTCTAGTAATCATTTATTCTAGGAAATTCAAGGGAGCCTCTTTCCTTTATCTATCTCCATCTGCCTTTATAAAATACTTAGGAATTGAAAAGTTCATGTAGAGCACATATTAACTTAAATCCCAACTTCAAAGGACCGTTTGTCATTTTTCCTGTTGTGACCCTATTGTGGTTAAATATTGCATGAAATTATTATGCCACTATCTGGGAGTCAGAAGCACTTCAGATAATGGCCTTTATTGACAAAGGCAGTACACCTTCTCCTTCGAGACTCCTCGGCCTCCCTCCACCTCTGCCTCCACCCTCCCTTTCTCTCTCCTGTCCTTCTCCCCAATTCTGGTCTCCCTCCTGGCTCCCCCCTTCTTGTCCTCCCCACTCCATATCTCTCACACTCTTCTCTCAACTTCTCAGGAAGGCAAAGGTCCCGACTCT
Source organism: Meles meles (assembly GCF_922984935.1). Classification (NCBI taxonomy): domain Eukaryota; kingdom Metazoa; phylum Chordata; class Mammalia; order Carnivora; family Mustelidae; genus Meles; species Meles meles. Next base: position 177,043,252 of record NC_060068.1, on the reverse strand, counting down.
TATCTTCATAACTACCTGGAAACCCAGGCCCTGGTTTCCAGACATGTTCAAAGGAGTGACTTGCCCAATGACAGAGCCAACAGGAAGAAATAAATGAATGAAATCACCGCCAAATACCATCCATAACAAAAGACTGAACAAAGCCCTGAATACCAAAGTATAGAGTATCCTTACAGACGTAATAGTATGTATCAAAAACAAGTCCCCCAGGACAAAAAGGGTATGATAATTTACACAGGTGAGTAAATTAGTAACCACTCACATAAAGGTAGCCGGAATTGCTGCAGTAAGAATTGCAGCGTCATTTCTCTTTACGTCCTGGTGTCCCCTTACCCTGGCGTGCACTAACCACGCCCTTAAATTACATTCTTCTGTATCAAAAGGTTCAGAAGAGAAAAGCAAAGCAGACCCAATGACTACAAAGCTTCAGTTACAAAATGAGTGCAGTTAAAAAAATAAATAAATATTCAAAGACTTGGGAGAGGGAAAAAAGCAGCTGTGGAGCAATCAGACCAAGAATAAAAACCTATTAAAGATACAGATAATGTCAAGGGCAATTATGGCTTTCTGTTGACACAGACCGCACTGCCAGCATGAGCAGGAACAGATAGGAAGTAACAGGACTCGACACGTGACAGCCCCTGGGCGCCGATTCATTTATTCACAAAATCATTCTCTGCGAGGCGGGGGGGCCGGGAAGGACCGAACCCAAATTCTGGCACCTGAGAATCATAAGGAAAGGAGAGAAAGAACCGGTTCCACTGAACAACTGAAAATGGGAAGCGGTGGCTATTCACAGTTTTGTGGAAGGAAAAAGAAACAGATTTGCAACTTGAAACCATCAAATGCAGGCAATTTTGTAAGCAACTTTCTCCCAAAGATTAAGGCAAAGCATGTGCTCCACGCTCCTCTGCTCAATAAAACGGAAAGCCATGTTTGTGGTTTTTATAATTACTTGGCAAATATGTCAACAATAATTATCCCTTAATATCATTTCACTGGCCTCCCACAGTCAGGAAAATATAAAAAATTCTTTACGTGATCTCGGTGTTAATAACACACTGCTTCTAAGCGTAGCATCAGGAGGTTGTAAGCAAATGGTCGGCTGACACAGTCAACATCCACTGTCTTTGAAGTTAATGATACTAAACCAAACCACTGGAAGAACTGTCATTAAAGGGCACGCTTTAATAATACCGCGGGAGAATTATTTTACATCTCAAGCAAAGGACTAGAAACACATCAGTAGACTTTATGGCATCCCTTTTGAAATGATCACACTGATTTTTATATATTGGTATATTTCTTGCTAGAAGTTCATTTATTCACAGTTATGTATTCTTTGGATCATTCATATACTTAATTATTGCTCTGGTCTAAATGTTTGTGTCCTCTCCTCATCAGATTCATTTTTTGGAGCCTAAACCCCAGCATGATGGTGTTGAGAGGTAGGGCCTTTGGACAGGAGCACCCTCAGGAGTGGGATTAGGCCATACAGAAAAGGTTCTTATGTGATTGCTCAGCCTCTCTCTGCCATTTGTGGGAACTGCACCGTTCTGTCTGGTTCCATAACTAGGCTTTTCCCGGACACCAAATCTGCCAGCACCTTAATCCTGGACTTCCCAGGCTCTAGAACTGTGAGCAATTTCTGTTGTTTATAAGCCAGTGAGCATGGTATGGTGTTTTGTTACAGCAGCCTGAAAGAACGAGGACAATTAGGAAGTTGGCATGAAGAAAGCACCTGATGGATACCACGGAATGTTGATTTCAGTTCAACTACCATTTCACTGGACCCAGCTCCCGAGGTGGCTAATTACCTAATGCACTGGCAGTATTGGGGCTCTGGGGAGCCCATGCTGCAGGGTCCCTAGAGCGCAGGTCTTCCTCTCCTCTGCCCCCCACCCTCCATCACGCATGCATCTCCTGAGGCAGTATGGTTTCTGTCCACCAGACACCAGGGGTAGGGTTGCCAGATTTAGCAAAGAAAAACACAGGATGTGCAACTGAATTTGAATTGCAGATAAACAGCACAGAGCTTTTAAGGTTAAATGTAAATTTCAGATAAACAGTGGATACTTCTGGCAAACAGGGTAAGTACAGGACAGATTCATACTGACACAATTATGCACTGTTTATCTGAAGTTCAAATTCAAATGGGCCCTGTGTATTTTATCTGGCAACTCTACCCTGAGGAAGCTGTGTGAACCCTTGTATGATCCAGGGTCCTGATCCAGGGTGGGGCCACGATGCCGTCTGGGCACATGAACCTGGCTCCTCTTCCCATCTGTGGACGCTGATATGACAAAGGATGGTTGCATTTAAAAGAAAGCGATGGGGCATCTGGATGGCTCAGCTGGTGAAGCATCTGCCTCGGGGGCTCAAGTCATGATCCCAAGGGCTCCCTACTGGGCAGGGACCCTGCTTCTCCCTCTCCCTCTGCCCCTCCCTCTGCTCCTGCACTTGAGCTAACTCTCTCTTATTGTTATTTACTTATAAATAAATAACATCTTTAAAAAAAAATAAAAGAAAGTGTTCAGGGAAGTCCTGGAAGACACTGGGAAATTTCCACGTGGACCAGAAATCCTGAGGAATCCTTGAAAGACAGGAAGGAAATCTGCTCATCTACACAGCTTGATATACAAACGAAAAAGATTGCGGGGAAACATCGCAGTGCCTTTAGAGCTGCTCCAAGTTCAGAAGCAACAATGCAATGAGAAAGAAAAGTAAAATCCATGGGGATTACCTGGGGAGCCCTGTCCAGAACCACTAAACAAGGGTGCCTGCTGCCCCCATCCTGGGTCAAGCAGCCCGGAGCACCTTCCCCCAGAGGGCACCACCAGCGTAAGCACGGGGGCAGAAAAAGCCAGAGGGGGCCCTGAAGGACTGCTAACACCCAGGAGGCACCTGAAGAGGCCCCGCCGTGCGCCCACTCCACCTGCTTCAGTCACTGAACTCCAGCCACGAAAAAGCCAGAGTACAGGCACAGGTAAGCGGCTACAGTTCTGAGGCGCCTGGACGCCTGGGGGGCTCTGTGGGTTAAGTGTCTGCCTTCGGCTCAGGTCATGATCCCAGGGTCCTGGGATCGAGTCCCTCGTGGGGGGAGAGGGAGAGAGAGAGAGAGGGCAACCTCTCTAAGGCCATCTAAGGACCAAGAACCCCAGGTAAACCAACAGCAAGATGCAGACGCAGCACAGAGCTACGCGGCTCCTACATTAAGCTTCGATGTTTGTATTCTTGCTGCATCAGGAACAGAATCGTTACACTGCACATACCAACCAGTTTTTGCTGGTAAACAGAGAACTGTTGACTCTTACATACTGATTGTGTAACGTGACAACCTGACGAAATTCTTATTTCTTCTGATACTTGGAACTGATTAACTTGTGTTTAGGGGCCAAAAACATGGATAGATGTTGTATTTTCTTTTTTTTTTAAGATTTTATTTATTTATTTGGCAGACAGAGATCACAAAGAGGCACAGAGGCAGGCAGAGAGAGAGGGAGGAAGCAGGCTCCCCGCTGAGCAGAGAGCCTGACATGAGGCTCGATCCCAGGACCCCGAGATCATTGACCTGAGCCTAAGGCATTGGCTTAACCCACTGAGCCACCCAGGTGCCCCTGATTTTGTATTTTCGTATTTTATCTTCTTCTTCATCCAACTGCACAGCATAACACGTCCAGTCCGTCTTTGGGACAGATACCACTGGGACATCACTGGGACAGACAGCCTCCTTTTCTTTTTCCCATATTCAGGGCGAGGAAACGGGCTACCTCCCACGTTTCGCTCACGGGGTAATTCGGAAATACTCCACCAAACGCTCGCCTGCGAGGCTGGTTAAGCCCCACCGTGGCTTGAATCACCTGCTCCCCTGTGCTCCCTTGGACAGACAAGTCCTGTCGCCATGGGTGTCTCCTTCTGCACGAGGACTGAGGTGAAATTGGAACAACCACACTCACAGATGGCGGGAATTTTGTATCTTGCATGCTATGTAAATGACATTTATACAATGACTCAGATGCAAAACACACTGCCTTTCCTGGGTGACTTTGTTGTGAAAGCCCATTTTGGCCTATCGTACTGTACTATGACTGCATTCTGCTCTTTGTCTGCAACATTATTCATCACCGCCCTCGGGTCAGGAAAATCAGTGACTCATCTCAACCCTGCGTCTGTGAATGCCATCATCCATGTGGGGCAGATGTACACACCTGCGTTTGATGTCAAGTCAGATCAGTTCCTAAAGTGCCCTGGTCTATGCTCTCTATCATGGTGCTTGTCTCCTGATCACAAGTGTTTATTTACAATATTTACTTGTTATGTCCTGGAATAAAATTTGCCCATTTGGGGGACTTTTCTGCAAACAAAAAGATATTTAGGTCTATTTGAAATCCACCATCTGTTTAAAAAAATGTGCAAAAGAATGGGCGCCTGTGTAGCTCAGTGGGTAAAAGCCTCTGTCTTCGGCTCGGGTCATGGTCCCAGGATTCTGGGATCGAGCCCGCGTTGGGCTCTCTGCTCAGCAGGGAGCCTGCTTCCTCCTCTCTCTCTGCCCGCCTCTCTGCCTACGTGTGATCTCTGTCTGTCAAATGAATAAAAAAATCTTTTACAAAAATTGTGCAAAAGATAACTGTTAGAAATCTGTGGCATTCCTTCCCAATTGGACAAATTTTATTTATTTTTTTTTAAAGATTTATTTATTTATTTATTTATTTATTTGACAGAGAGAGAGAGAGAGAGATCACAGAAAGAGAGGCAGGCAGAGAGAGAGAGGAGGAAGCAGGCTCCCTGCGGAGCAGAGAGCCCGATGCGGGGCTCGATCCCAGGACCCTGAGATCATGACCTGAGCCGAAGGCAGCGGCTTAATCCACTGAGCCACCCAGGCGCCCCCAATTGGACAAATTTTAGTATGAACTATCCTCTTGTGCTCTTTTGCATTTTAACTTGTTTGCAAATTACACAGACTTGTTTGCAAAAGGCATCTTTAGAAATGTTCACTGGTTGGTGTTTTGGTTGTTATTTGTTTTTCATTTAGCTCCAGAGAGAAACCACTTAACGCCTTCATGGTGATCAGCCCACTCTGAACAACCTGAAATCTCAGCCAGGGCTTACACACCATCTTCCCGCGGGCTTTCCTGAGGCCCAGACAGGCAGGTGACACATACAGACATGAATCCACAGACTTGTCTGTCCTTCAGCAGCTTCGCCCCAACTAGAAAACACCAGATTTGCATGCACAATTAAGCGAACAACAATGGGTTTGCAGTGTAAGCCCTGACAGTGAGATCTGAGCGCCCAGGTATCCACCTCTAAGAGAACAATCTCGAACAAAGACACTACCAGCCACACAAGTGGACCAAGACTCAGGCCACCTCCCCCCACAGAGGGTCCTTTGTTTCAGAGATCTGGGTGGATTTCGATCACAATTCGGGCCACTCTTCATTTCCCTTCGCCCATTTTTAATTCCTGCCCTTAAACTTCAAAGCCACCAATAAAAAGGGAGCCCCTGTGACCTTAGGCATCCACCCTCAACCCCAGTAAAAGCGGGACCCCCAGGCCCACATGCTCTTTGTCTACCCATGACCTTGCCACATGACCCCGGGGTGTTGTGTAATTTCCCCTTGTGAGAAATCAACCTTTATTTTTTTTTCGAAGTTTCCTGGTGGTTGTTGCTGAAGGGCAGTTTGCAACCATGATCAGAGCCACAAGGGCCAGTCCGGTCTTGGTCTGGAAAGGGGACATGTCTGTAGGAAGCTCAGGGGGCCCAGGTGGGCGCCGCCAGGCATTTCTAGCTGATAGCGTTGCAGCATGACCATCGAAAGGCGGGACCTGCACAAAACAGGCTTCCCGTAGTTCAAAGGGATATGGTTGGGAAAAAACCCCAAATGTTCGTTTTTTCCATAAAACTTGTCCAGAGATCTTATAAAATGGCAGGTGCTAGGCTCAGCTCAGGATACAAGTGTTTCTTTAACTGTAACTAAAACTGTGCACAAAGGAACACAACCCCCAGCCTTTCACAAAACGTATGTCTGCGCTGGCCCTCGTAGGTCTCGAGACAGGCCGTATGTCAGGTGAGATGGTAGGGAGTGGAGAAGCCGCCACGGGGAAGACAGCCAGGGGCTGCAGGCGCTGAGCTGAATGCATTTTGCCCCCACTGGATGGAACGTGCCGGATTCTGGAGATTACACTGCGAGTATGTCTGATCCACCACCTAATTGGAGTATCAGAAATTTTGAGGAAAACCACTCTTCAGATAATATGTTGAAAACAATTCAAACAGAACAGAAAAGTGAAGTCGGTATTGAACACTTAAGAACAGAAAGGGCCCTTGAAGGAAAAGCCTGGAGGAGGGCAGGAGCAGCTCCCGATGGGAAGGGCTGTTCCAATCCCGTCCCTCGGATGGATGCAGACGTCATTTCTAACATTATCACCCATTACGATTCAAAGCACAAATGTCTATCTAATAGGCTACCCGAGCGATTATTTGCTTTAAGTCCAGTGCCTTTAAGCACCACTCCAGACGTCCAATTTTTAGCTCGGTCATGGTGAACGTCGGCTGACACCCCCTTACCTTCCCGGGGTGTCACTGGCACTCTCCTTCTCGCTCCGTGATCGCGGACGAGCTACACAAGGAAGCCATTCAGCACAGTCTCTCTGAAAGAGAAAGATGAGGAATTTATCATTAAAGAAGGGAATGGTTCTCATTTGCTCTCCAAACAAACTGAGCACCTCGGTGAGATTGGATCCATAGAATCATCCAACATATGTAAAACGTGTGCGCACATGTCTTCCAAACAAAGGTCCTTAACAGATAGGATTGTCAAATGTCTTCTGCTCACTTGCTAAAAAAAAGGACATCCAGAAAGGCCCAGTTTGAATTCCTTCAAGGTCCCCCAGAGCAGAGAAGAGAAACCAGACAAGCAGAACACAGCTTACTTAAACTAACACAGGATTTGTCTGGCACGACACCATCCTTAACAGCGCAGCTCTTGGACACTATACCTCAAATTTTTAGCAACGAGTCAGATAGGAAAGCAGACACTTTTCTTCTTTCATGGGATCCATCATTAATTTCTGAATTGGGCGGGGGGGATATGCCGCTAAAATAATTTTACAGTAAAATCAGGCCTTGAGTCTCAGTAGCTTATCTCGAAAGCCCGCACTCAGACAGACGGCTAATGCGTCAGAAACTGCGTGCCTGATTCAGCCTGTGCTCACACGGGCTGGCGTAGAGCCTAACACGGGGCTCCCAAAATAACCCGCGCGCGGGGACCGATGCTGACACCCGACCCCACCACTGCCCCCCCCCCAGGGCCTGCGGCTCCCCAGGGAGGACCTGCACACACTGCACAGGACTGCGGGGGCCACCCGGGGGACAGCGTCCTTGACGATCACCTCCCATGTCACCCAAGGCTTCACTCGGACGTTTTCCAGCTTCTTTCTCAGAACCGGTGAGAAGCGGCCATCAGTCTGTCCCCGAAGCTCCTGCTGCCCTTTCTGCCTGTCTGTCCCTCTGTCCCCTTCCAGATAAACACAGAGAGTGCAGCAGAAGCTCCATCCCCTCCTTTGAGGCCCTTGGAGCAGCCTGGACTCAGCGCTGTCAGATCCCAGGGGCAGGTCAACCAGAGAGAAACTTGGGAGTCTTCTGTCCCAAACGAGCGACAAGTGACAGGCTGTCCTCCTTAGGGGTGACCAGCACTTGGCTCGTAACACACTCCCGTTCGGCTTCGGTCAGAAGGGGCTGTGCCTGTATCACGCACCCCTTTGCCTCAGTTTCCCCCACCTGAGAAGCCCATCACAGCGCTCCGAAACGAGCAGTCACTTCACCTACAATAGGGCCTTTGAAGTTCTTTTATTATATTTATCTACCTAGACTGTACGTAAATTCAAAGTTGTGAACAGATGCAAATGCAGGTAACTATTTAAAAAAAAGTAAAAATTTATGAACAGACAATAAGCATTGTCAAATTCTCTGATTAAAGTCAGGCTCGGGTCTCTTTTTTTTTTAGAAGGAGAAGGAAGGAGGGAGGGGAGAGGCAAAAATAGAGGGATGGAGAGAATCTCGAGCAGACTCCTCACTCAGCGAGGAGCCCAGTGGAGGACTCAAGCTCATGATCCTGAGATCACGACCTGAGCTGACACCAAGATTCGGACACTTGAGGACTGAGTCACCCCATGCACCCCCAGATTCAGATTTCTACCATCGATTTTAATGTTTTATTTTAATCAGATCACCTTTAAATTGCCACTCCAGGGCACCTGGGTGGCTCAGTGGGTTAAAGCCTCTGCCTTTGGCTCGGATCGTGATCCCAGAGTCCTGGGATCAAGCCCCGCATAGGACTCTCTGCTCAGCAGGGAGCCTGCTTCCCTTCCTGTCTCTCTGCCTGCCTCTCTGCCTGCTCCTGGTCTCTGTCTGTCAAATAAATAAATAAAATCTTTTTAAAAAATAAAATAAAAATAAATAAATAAATTGCCACTACAAAAATAATGTTAAAATACTAAAAAGATAAACAAAAAAATAATAAAAAAAAGAGAAAAAAAATTTATTCCCACAGCCATTTCACGCATCAGAAAAGGGCACCGTGCCCTGATTTCTTATGGGTAAATTTGACAGCACTACACTCATGAGTAGAGATCCTAATTCCATGCATTTATTGAGAGAAGGAACCCCAGTAAAATTAATTGATTTGCTAATAGTGGTCCTTGACTCATGGAAAAACATCACTGGCTAATATGCTTTTCATTGGCAAATCTGTGGCCAGTGTTCTTGGAACACAGAAAGAGGGCACACACAGCTTCTATGAAGTCGAACATTTCATTTGGAAAGTTCGTCCATTCATTCAACAGCTTTTTATTAAGTGTATCACACACTTTTTAAGACACTGAAGACCCATCAGTAATAAGTCAGATAAATATATCTTCTCACATGGAGCTCATATATTTGTAAGGGGAAAAAATGAACAAGATAATAAGTAAATGTCATAATAAATTGGAAAGTAACAAGTCCAACGGAGAAAAGTAATCGCCTGCTGACCACTTTTTCTATGCAAAGCTTTGTGTGCCCATTACCAGTAAAGACTTACGGACACCTTTTCTAGAAGAGAAAGTTGAGGCTCAGGATGGTTAAGAAATATGCTTAACTTCACACAAATGGTAAACGCTGACACAGGGATTCAAAAGCACATCTGCATAACATCAGAGGGTCTGTCTAATCACGACTCTGCTGGACTCTCGGGCGATCCTGAAGGAGACCTCGTTAACTGCGTGAATGGGGAGACTGGGCTTCAAGCTGGGGAAGAAGCTAACACATGGAAACAACAACGGATCGCCCAATGCCCATGACCGCCCCAACATTCAAGCTCTTCTCACCGTCTCCTTGGTGTCTGCAACAACCTAATCCCACTTGGTTTTCGTTTTTAGAGAAATCTTTATTTAGAATAGAGAACAGCGTAAGAGAGACATCCTCTAAAGGCATTATGTCGGGGCGCCTGGGTGGCTCAGTGGGTTAAGCTGCTGCCTTCGGCTCAGGTCATGATCTCAGGGTCCTGGAATCGAGTCCCGCATCGGGCTCTCTGCTCAGCAGCGAGCCTGCTTCCCTCTCTCTCTCTCTCTCTCTCTGCCTGCCTGTCTACTTGTGATCTCTCTCTGTCAAATAAATAAATAAAATCTTTAAAAAAAAAAAAAAAGAGATTGGGAGCAGGGGACAACAGTCAAAAAGACTGGGCCACGAGCAACTCCACAGTCTCACTTAAAGGCATTATGTCATTCATATCCAAAACATCGGGGTAACAAGGATGTCCCCCAGCAGGTGAATGGGTAAATAAACTGTGATCCAACCAGACAAAATGAAAACGAGCTGTCAAGCCCCAGAGACTCAAAGGAAACCTAAACGCATGTTACTTAATACAAGAACCCAATCTTCAAAGGCTGCATACGGCATGATTCCAACTACAGTAGATGACAAATGGAAATGACGCAACTATGGAGATGATAAGAAGATTAGTGCTTGCCACGGATAAGGGCGTAGGGAAGAACAAATAGGATTTTGTCGGGCAGGGAAATAATTCTGTATGATGCTACAATGACAAGACACATCATTATACATTTGTCAAAACCTAGACAATGTACAATACCGACAGTGAGCCATAATGTACACTATGGACTTTTCGGACTTTCGGTGTTAATGATACATCAAAGGAGGTTCATCGGTTGTACTGAATGTATCCCTCCCGTGTGGGATGTTGACGGCAGGGGAGCCTGTGGGTACACAGGAGGGGGCCAAAGGGCATATCAAAACCCTGGACTTTGTGCACAATTTGGCCGTGAACCTAAAAAATAAAGTCTATAGGGGCGCCTGGGTGGCTCAGTCAGTTAAGTGTCTGCCTTCGTTTCAGGTCATGATCCCAGGGTCCTGGGATCGAGCCCCACAATGGGCTCGCTGCTCAGCAGGGAGCTTGCTTCTCCCTCTCCCTCTACTGCTCCCGCTGCTTATGCTCTCTGTGTCAAATAAATAAATAAATAAATTTTTAAAAATAAAAGTCTATCATCTAATAAATATGTATAAACAAACATTAAAAAGCATACCATCATGACCACTGTGAATGTCTATTCAGAAAGGTACAGAATCTTACACATCTTTTTTATTTTTTTCCCCAAAATGGCTTCCTAGCCAAGCATGCCTCGTTTGACTGCTGCGACTCCTGAAGAATGACGCCCCTGGTAGCATTAATAATTAATTATTAACTTCTTTATTTCTATGGGGAGAATGTCAGTACAGTCTTTCTATTTATAAAAGAGAGCTAACTAACAGCCATGGGACAAGGGAACAAGGAGAGAAAACTCTCAGTAGGGGCGGACAGCTCTTGATAATGGGATTAAGGTTATATTTCACCCCACTACAAATAAGCAAAGTCGGTATTGTTGTGTTTTCTCCTCTTGGAAATGTGTGTCGAGTCTTTGAGAGGAACTTGCCCCATGCTACGCAGTCCCTGTCTCCCAGAACGCAAGTACACAATGTGCTAACGGGGATGGGAGCTTTGACACGACGTCGGCACGACACCAGCACCTCGTGAGGGGACACGCTCGCCAGGAGCGGCTCAGAATGGACCTTTACAGAAATGAAACTGTTTGAGAGAATGTTTTCTAGCAGTGAGCCAACAAAGCATCCCTTTGATCTTCTCTCTCGGTGCGCCCGGGGTTCGACGCCACGGATGTAGGGTTATTATGCCTTTAGCGAGTACTATCTACTGCCAGTACGTGCTGAACATCGTGCCCATTTAAGTTAAATTTTTCTAAAAAATACATTTTTGAAAAATGAGTGGGCCATGTTATCCAGATCTGTATGTCCAAATGTTCCCCATGAAGACTGAGCTTAATTATCCCCTTTTAATAGAACCAAATTAAGTGAGCAACTATCCACAGAGCCCTTTCCTTTGCATAATTAGCCAGGTGTTATAGTAATAATAATAAATGAAAGAATTCAAGATACAGACCCTGATCTCAAGGTGCATTCGTATGGGGGCAGAGGAAAAGACAAAGGCATACATAGAAGTTCATCTTTTAATTCTCAAACTCGAGACAATCAGAAATAGAACTTAAAGGCAAAACAATATTCATTCTAAAACTGACCCAGTAGAAAATGAAAGTAGTAAAATCCACTCCTTCTAAATATAATCTTTATGCTTTCCTAGTGAGTTTCCAAAGACTGGACACTCGATGAGGACAGAATCTATGCAGGAGACACACAGACAGGCTAAGGCGGCGGTTCCTCAACTCAGTGGCTACCCTGGGCTGATGAGCCACGGAGATTCCTGAGAGGCTCTCTGATCCACTCAGCTCCCGGTCTCCCGGGAATAATAAAGGGAGCCTGACTCCCTTTATTAGGTCTTCAAGGAGTCCGTTTCCACCAGTGTCTGCTTCTCCCATGACCCCACTGACCTCATTCATGCATAGAACTTCTGAGTCTGCAAAATTTCCTTGATCTTTCTAACATTTCATCTTGTGTGAGATCATTATTGCCATCTTTTTAGAAAAGAAAATGCAGGTTATAGGATGTGTTCCTGTTTGCAGCCAGTAAATACTAGATATTATTACTTTGGACATTATGCAAAGATATGTTTCCAAGGTTTTGTCCTACAGATCAGCACATATTGGGGCATCGAGGCGAAAACTAAAAGTTATCCTTTCAAAGTATCTGGTTAGAATGTTTAAGTTTATATGAAATAATAGATGCACCTTTGGGCGTTTTTTACTTTAGAAATTCTGGTGAACTGACTACATATAAGAAAATCCTCTTCCTGGTTCAAAACTAGGAACTGCAGAAAAAGAAGGTATTTGTTCTTACGTGTGCGGGGATCCACCTCAAAACCAACGTTAGCTGTAGGTTGTATCAAAGTGCTTCAAATCTTTATACCCATTGCGGCTGCCAGTATTTTAGGTAAAGCAGAGATCTGTGTTCCTTCTCCACCGTGGGGCTGCCATACCTTTCGTTATACCTGAAATACACCAGAGTCCCTCCTAGATGATTAATTACCCAGAGTCAGGGATTAAATGGCTATCTCCAGGCATCAGTAGGTAGGCATGGTCAAGGACAGGGATCTCTAGTAACAACAGCACAAAAGAGCAAATCCAAGAGCTACAGGGAAAGCCTTCTCGCAGGACAGCAAATAAATGAGCCGAAACTGGGAATGTTCTGGGTCAGAGAAGCTGGCTCTTACAGGAGGCTCCATCGCCTGTAACATCGTGCTCTCCCGAAGCAAGAAGACTCAGGCTTTCATTTGCAGTAAGGACCATGCATAGATACAGAATCGGTGTGTTCCACAATTAAATATGAATTTGTTGCCTCCCTACATGTCTGGGCCTATAGCAAAGGCTGGGAATAAGACTGAGCCCACAGTGTGGGTATGAACATGGTTGAGTAACCAGAGATCCACGTTCCTTCCACAAGACGATCTACACCAAAGAGAATGTGTCCTCAAGAGGGTGAGGAGAGAACCAGTGGGACCAGTGCAAGCCAGGAGAGTCAAAGGATAGTCATACATTTGTAAAGTGGACAAAGCAAACTAATATTTTTTACATTTAAAAATGGTCAGTAATAGGTAAGTAATAAATCAATCTATTTGATTGATTAGCAATTTGCACTTCTTACCCAAACTGTACTTAACAAGAACTAGGAAATAAATTCTGAATGTAATTTTCTTAGTCGGTATTTCTGAATCTCTCTCTGTTCTTCAGCTAATGTGTAGGAGATACGTGACATATTATTTGATCATTAAAATATAATAAATACTTCTTGGGATGCCTGGGTGGCTCAATCGGTTGAGCATCCGCCTTTGACTCGGGTCATGATCCTGGGATCCTGGGATCCAGTTCTGTGTCGGGCTCACTACTCCTCGGGGAGTCTGCTTCTCCCTCTCCCCCTCCTCCTGCCCGTGGTCTCTCTCTCTCTCTCTCTCTCTCTCTCTCACTCACTCTTGCTCTCTCTCACGTGCTCTCTCTCTTTCAAATAATAATCTAAATATATATATGTACATATATATATAATAACTTCTTACTACAAATTTCCACTAGGCCAATTCAAAAGCTACAGTATAAATACAAATTGCAAAGATCCTTCTGACCATTTACTTATGGTTTTTGCTGAGAATTTATTCCCAGAGTAAAAGTAAGAAATGCACATCAAGTGTAAAGTGCAGTCTGCCTTCAGCTCAGGTCATGATCTCAGGGTCCTGGAAGGCAGGACCCTGTATCCAGCTTCCCACTCAGTGGACAGTCTGCTTCCCCCTCTCCGCCTGCCCCTTCCCCTAACTCATGCTATCTCTCTCACTCTCAAATGAATAAATAAATTTTAAAAATCATTAAAAAAAGTTAACTCTTAAAGTTCGGAATAATCAGTTACAAGGGTGCAAAAAATGGGGTTTGGGGGCAGCAACAGAAGTCACTGCAAACACAAGGTTCATGCTGTTTGCTGGGCCACTAGGGCTGAAGTCCTCTGTCTCTGAACCCGGAGTCTCCTGGCTTCGGCCAGCCTCCACGGAAATGCGGCAGGATAACCATTAGCTTACAATTGGGTTCAAACCCCTTCACGGTTTTTGACAGGAAGGCAGCGACTGCCTTCCACATCCACTAATTTCTGTTCACAGAAACTAGGCCAAGGACTAACACTGAGGCCTCATATCCACACGGGAGGCCCAACTGGTGAGAGTTTTAGCCTCTAACCCAAATCAGTTCTCCACCCACCAGACTCTCTGATGGATTTGAGACACGCAGTGTTCGCTACGCTGTCTCTGCCTGCTGGGGTTCCTATAACAAAATACCATAGACCAGGTGGCTTAGGAGCAACAGGAGTATTTTTCTGACTGTTCTGGAAGCTGGAAGCCCCAAATCGGGGTGTGGCGCAGTAGGATGAGAACCGTCTAGGTTGCCGACTTCTCCCTGGATCCTTACACAGTGGAAGAGTCCAGGGAACTTTCTGGGATCCCTTTTATGAAAGAACTAATCCCATTGCGGGGGGCGGGGGGGCAGCAGGCTCCATCCTCATGGCCTGATCATAGCCCGACAGCCCTCGCCTACTGTCATCACCCTTAGGGGACAGGATTTCGACATGGGAATTCTGGGGGACCACGAACATTCAGACCGTGGCATAAGGGATGTAAGATTATTTAAAAGAGAGAAGGAACTGAGGATGAAAATAATACGCCTTTCTTCTGGGCACAGCAATACCTTACCGAGGAAATAAGGCCGACCAAATGCGAGCGTGCTGGGCAAAAATGCCGGTCTCCCTCTGGACACTGCTCCCTTGGAACTCAACACATTCCCACTGATCCTTAGAAACGATGTGGGTGTCACAGAACATTCCTGGTTTGACACCAAAATGCCAGAGCTGCCCATCTAGTTTTAAATGTATTCCCTTTCTTCCTTTCTTTTAAGATTTTTGTTTTAAAATAATCTCCACAGCCAACATGGGGATCGACCTCACAGCCCCAAGACCAAGGGTCGCGTGTCCCACCGCCTGAGCCAGCCAAGCGCCCCCAAGTGTATTTTCTACACAAGTGCCGTATAGTCTTTCTATAAAAGCATCATTTTTTTAACACCCAAAGAAGCTGTCCAGTTGGGAGGTCGTCGCGCGTGTGAAAATCCAAGAGGGTATTCAACAGACTTGCTTCGTATGAACGTCTTCATGAGCAGCTGGGACTTTCTTCCTTCCTTCCTTTTTTTTTACGAGTGTATTTATTTGACAGACAGAGATCACAAGTAGGCAGAGAGAGAGGCAGGCAGAGAGAGAGAGAGGGAAGCAGGCTCCCTGCTGAGCAGAGAGCCCGATGCGGGGCTCGATCCCACGACCTTAAGATCATGATCTGAGCCAAAGGCAGAGGCTTAACCCAATGAGCCACCCAGGCGCCCCATGCTGGGTCTTTCTGCGAGATTCTAGTGGCTAAGTGGTTTCAGCAGACAGCACTACAAGGGGGCGTCCTCGGGCTTTGACAGTAGTCTTTCCTTTCCTGGCGAAAATCGGGCTGATCCATGTGGTTTCTCTAAGTCCTGCCTGTAGGAGTGTCTTCACAAGCAAGACGAGGGAAGAGCGGGTGCTCTGTTCCTGCCCCGCACAGGCTCCCCCCAGACCACTCAGGGCACCGTGGTTCTGGGGACAGAGATGAGCGGGCCCACAGTGCGACCCCAAGTGGGAGGGGCCAGCCTGAGCCAAAGTCAAATGCATCACTTCTCACATCTTCTTACTCACATCTGGTCAAAATTGACATTTTCCCAAACCGTAAACCGTCCCAAATTTGGAAGAGGGAAATCTGGGGGAGAAAAATGTAAATAAGACTTCTAAGATTATTCCCAAGAGAGCTTTGCCTAATGAGAACAAATCGATGGTTGTGTCAGAAGAAAACGATGTGGGGAGATCACACCAGCAACGCTGTCGTGTCCTTCAGCAATTTTAACGGCCAAAGAATGACTTTTGCCCCCAGACTAGCTTAGCAGTCCCCGGTGCTTGCCCTGATAAAACCCCCAGAGGTTATACATCGAATGTGGTTACTCTGAACTACACAACGCCAATCCTCTCTTCCACCAAAAGTATCACCAGTTCCTTCCACTAAAGCATCCATGTCTTTTCCCTCTCGGTGAGAGGACAGTCAGGAAGAGGGTTTTCCCAGATAGCTTCGGTGCTAAAAGGAGAGGAGAGAATTAAGAAGGCTTACCTCCTCCTTAACTGTTCTTCACAGAATTTGTTTTCTCTTGATATGCTGAATATCTGTTTACTCATTGATGACGGGCTCTCCCTCCCTCACACACACACACACACACACACACACTGGAATGGAAGCCATCGGAGGAAGGTCAGTGGTTATATCCCTAGCATGCCCTTACACAGGGGGCACCAAATATTTCTTGAATGAACTTTTGAGCCAAAAGTAAAGTCCATTAATGAAGAATGTGTAACTGCATGCTTTGATGAAACGCGTTTTAGAGGAAGCTTAAAGATACTATAACTATGGCGGTTTATCCCATCAGGAAGCTCTAGAAACTTCCACCTAGACTGTCCACAAAAGGCCATGACTGTTTCGAAGCAGCTCCCTCTAACAGAGAAGCTGCAGTGAAAACAGCCAAGAGAAATATTATTATATGACTTTTTCACATCAGAAAAAGGTCCAATTTAGCCCAGCTAGTAAGTGACAGGGTCAAATTTGAAATGCAGAGTCGTTAGAATGTGAAGCCTATGGTCTGTCCGCTCGACACGCCTGCCTGCCTGCTGGTAATCGGGCTGAAACTATCGTCCGCCCGGAGTATTCTATTTGGTAAAGTGACCCGAGGCAGGCCGGGCCTGCAGAACTTTCATTCTTCACTTGTTACCGATGGGCGTACATTTCCCTGATTTACAGGTTAGTCCACGAGGGTGTTTTCCAAGCCCATAAAACCACACACACCCTGTAACCCACTACCAGGAAGGACACTATTCTGAGCAGCCTATTTGAGATAATCAATGCTCATTTGTGTTTTAATATGCATGAATAAAAAGGCCTTAAAATAGCCTTGCATACGAATCCAATATTTGTCTTTTAAATGACCAGTTAATCTGGTATGGTCTTCTAAACGCACTGGCTTATTAAAGAGAGTATCACAGGGAGCCACTTTTCTTTCCTCCTTTAGCTCGGTGTATCAGAGACTTACAGGGACAGGATATTTCTCTCCGAAACACTTGGAGCCAGTGAAGCCAAAATGTTACCGAGACGCAGTCAGCCTCCGCGCCCCACGGAGAATGATGAGGTCCTAATGGTAACCGGCCCGGAGACAGTTAACAGCAGTGGTTTCTCAAGAAAATCATCACCACTGTTTGCAATGCCTCAAAAACCATTATGCTCACGTACGTTTTTATTTAAAATAAAATACAACAATAATAATAACAAAGGCTTGCATATCTTGAGGCTTGCTGCCTCCCCTGGTGTTTTCCAGGACAAGCCCGACCCTGCTGGGACACACTTCGCTCCGGGACGGAGTCCGCTGGAGCAGCAATGGTGGAGGAAGGAGCCAGAGCTCAGCGTCTCCGTCACTAGGCGTACCGCACCGTGTCTGTGACTTGGGCTTGAGTGTCACGGCGTCCTCTGCTAGAGCTGAAGGAGGGTCGCGGTAAAAGCTGTGTCCGCGAACGTCTACCTGCCGCTTCAGGATACCAAGCATCTAAGCATGTTACCGGTGGGGACGATCCATCTTCAGAAGAGCCCAAAAGGAGGTGCTGTTCTTGTCCTTGTTTTACAGAGGACGGGCTTGAGCCAGAGCAGTCAGTATCTTGCAGGGCATCACACAGCAAATCAGTGATGAGCAGTGATTGGGCCATGAGCGTCTCTCCTGGAAGCCGCCGCCGCTCGTCCCTCCTGGGCTGCTTCGCCTTCCTTAGTTTCTCCCTAAAACTGTCTGTGTTAGACACCGTTCCTCTTTCCTCAACGTGTAATGGCCTGCTTGACTCTTGGCTAGCGCTCAAAGGCAGACGCACTCTCTTGTATTCTAACTTGATAAACTGGATGTTAATTATTGGGGATACCCAGGGCAGGCAAAGCTGGAGACAGGACCGAACACAGAGAGGCCACCCGAAGTTAAGTGCACGGAGGCCGAGGGACAACATGCCTAGGACAGTCTGGTTGACCTCGGAAGGACTTAAGTTCCTTGGACTCCAATGGGAGGCATCAGGAATGTTCACTGAACTGGCCCTTTAGTCACCTCGAAGGAAAATAACAACTGATTTTTAAATTATTGAATAATTCTGTGCCTTTGATGTTTCTATTGCCTACAAACATTTTTCTATTGATATTATGAAAAACCTAATGTAAGGTGCATAGCTAGAGAGAACCACTTCCCACCACTCTCCTGTCCCTGCAGGTTCACGATGGCCCTGCACGTGCACTGGCTGTCAGGGGTCCTGCGGGCCCACCTCCTCGCTGGGGAAGGGGCAGAGACTGGATGAAGTTGAGGGAGGCTGGCTCAGTCGCTCCCGACCATCCCAGCTCTGCCCAGCCGTCTAGGGCTTCCTCATCCGTCAGGGAGTGCTCAAGTTCAAGGGTGTTTGGAAGAGATACGTTCCAGGAAATAGATGCCCCACGGTGCCCTAGGAGAGTGTGTCTTTTCCATTAAGTCAGAGTAAAGAATGGTGAAGGAGGAACAGGGGCAAGAGTCCACGGGGTAAGGGGTGGGCTCACAGGCCCTCTCACCCCCTCTCTGGAACCAAGAGGAGCCGCAGGCAGCCTGCCTGGATTCACACAGCGCGAGAAGTCACGTGTCAGCACTTAGCCAGGAAGTCCTGAGCCCTGGGGAGCTGCTGGCCTGTCCTCGGCGTGCCATTTGCTTCTTTTATGTAGGCTGGGAGGATCTTTTTCCTTGGTTGGCCTTTCCTCCACAGCGAAGGGGTCAGGACAAGATTCAGACTGAGGTCTGCAGGGAAATGGGGAAAGAAGCAAGCTTGGCCTGCTTTGGGATCTAGTCCCTGACCCAGCAACACGCGTCTGCGTTTGCTTCAGATGAAGGGGAGGGGTGGAGGGAAGGGAAGCAGAGGGGAATGGGGGCTGGCGGAGAGAGGCTAAGTTGGGACTGGGGCAAAGGCCCAGTAAAGTGTTCCTGTACCTGGCCTTGGCCTTGGGCTCTGTATTGTTACTTCCTTCCAGATCCTGGCAGATGGTAAATGCTCAGAAATAGGAGTCAAGTGTTCCTAAGCTTCCTGCTCTCAACCGACACAGCTTACGATGCTTAATACAAAATTAACCCTGATGAAGTATCTCATCCATTCATCCAGAATCGAGAAACCATTTCCTGAAACTGGATGCAATTATTGCCCACAGAGCACCAATTCTGGGCCCACGCTCAAAAGATGTATTTGTTACCTATACACCAAAGAGTTTCTAGAATAACAACACAATCACAGTGCATTTCAGAGCATCATTATCATAAACAAACATGAAGACAAAAATATGGCAAGGCCGCCCTAAAGGAATAGGACTTTCATCACCCACAATCCACCCATCTCTTTTAAGAAAATAACAACAAATCTTGCCATATTTTATTTCAGCTCAGAAATAAATGTTTGAAACCTTAGTACCAATTTCTAAAAGTTAAGACATTTTTAAAAAAATTTTTAAGGCATTTTTTTTTTTAAAGACAGAGTTGTTGGGCTTCAGCTCTCTCGGACTCTGGTGGGGGTCCTCAGGAGGCACAGCCACTGTGCAGATGTGGGGTTCACGAGCTCTACTGCTCGGCCCACAATATGGCAGCGGGGAGCAAAACAGCGTGGAACAGTACATGAGCCTCATATCACAAAGCTGTCAGCATACATAGCCGCTCACTTCCCCTGGGTGTGTCATACAAGTACCGTAGTAACAACTCTGACCCAGTAAACGGGTCAGACCTGGGCCCATGAAGACCCAAGACCGGATGTTGGAGTGGACTTGAACTGTGAACATCAAAGGCAATGTTCTGACCGTGGCTTGGGCTGGGTTGGGTTCACAGCGTCAGCATGTGGTTTGGTTCTGAATTTTGTGTATCTGCTCTGTGTATATGATTAACAATTACAGACTCGCTCTATCAACAGATGTATTAGTGACTGCAAGCTAAAAGGAACCTAGTGAAAATGTGTGCCGGCTGCCATGATGATAATGGCACAATCAAAGGAGTAAACGCAAATCCGTGGGCGTGAACGGAAGCACAGAAAGGTCCCAGCTCTTCCCTGGGGAGGGAAGGATGCCTGCGTTTTGCTGGTGCCACCTGGTGGGGAGCAAGGGAGAAGGGACGCCAGCTGGCCCCAAACGTGAGGACCGCCCCACCACCACCACCAGGAGACTTCGCAAGAATCCAACGTGTTACTACTCTTAAAATGCCCAACCCTGATGACGGGTGGAAGAACAATTATTTTCAGGGAGAACATCCAGTATTTTAGTGTTGGTTCTATATTCTCTTTCTGTCCCCACCTGAGTCAACCCACTACTGAAAGAAGTCATCAAATGCGAAATTAAAAGAAAAAGCAAAAAATATAGAAATGACGTATAGAAATGACGGATGTATCTGGCATTGAATGCACTACAAAATCACAGAAATCGTCCTATTAATAGTGGCACGAAGCAGCATTGCTCCGTACAGAACGTGACAAATGCCTCACTGATCTAGTTGTCTAGATATGTTTTCTCCCCCACCCCCATTAAACTGCAAGCTATTCGAAATCAGAGAAACACCTCTTATATCTCTAAATATCAGTCAATGCCTGTGCATTGGCCCTACAAATAAGCTCACGTCGGAACATGAAGTTTGACGACCGATCTCTCATCTCATGGTCCAGAACGGACACTTGAAACTGTAGCCACAGCAGATCAATAACAAAAAACAAAAAACAAGAAACAAAGAAATCATCACTACACAAATATTGCCATTATCTTAAATGGGTTTGCCTTAGAAGTCAACCTAGTTGTGTACCATCAACTTCCACCCACCCAGGACAAAAACCAAACTCCAAACGGACCCCAGAGCGCAAAACGCTTCTATCACACAGTAAGGGAATGAGGAGAAACGGAGATAAGAGACTGTAGGCAAAGTGAGTAAAAAGCCCAAAGCTAGTGGTGTCTAGAAGAAGGAAAGGGGTGCTTTACAGAGATAGGTATATAAATGAATGGAAAACACGAATGAGAAAAGAGATGGGATGGGAACCTCCCTTAGCAAGCACCCATCTGTTACTCACATTTTAATATCTTCTGTATCACCTACAGCACGCCATCTGCAATTAGGAAGAAATTGCAAGTTTTTTAAGACGTTACTGTCAACAGGCCAACCACAGAGCCCGGTGCAAATCACTAAGTCAATTCAGCTCTGTTTTATAAAGTTTTGATTAATCGTCAATTCCGTCTGTGTTATGATAATACATTACTAAACACAACACATGGCTCAGTCTCCATCATTTACAGATTGGCCGCGTACTGATCATGACAAGGGGGCGGAGGCCAGCCCCACGGGGCCTCTGAAGCCACATTCCTTCCAAATGATAGGGAAGCTTCTGCTCAGAAGACACGTGGGAAGAGCTCTCTGGCCAAACACCAAACCTTCCAAAGGTTTCAGCCTGGTAGGACTCGATGTGTACATTTCTCACCAGTGTGCACCTTGTTATATAACCAAGAAGATTCATTTTTCTCTCGACTGATCCAGACATCACCATTCCACTGGCAGGGACCACACGGAGCCAATCCAGGCTGGCCAGGGACAATGGCCCAAACAGAGGTGCCCTGGGTAGCCAGAGCCACATAAAATCCAAGATCCCCAGTTAAATTTGCTTATCAGATAACCAATGAACAACGTCAGTGAACAACCGTATCACCTGCAATGTCTGGGCCATACTTAGCCTACAGTGTTTACTCTCTCCGGCAACCCTATCCACACAGCTGCTTCAGGCTGTGGTCTGCGCCTGGCCCTGCCCACCCTGTTACTTATTTCAGGAGAGAAACACCTTTGCAGCCAAGGGTCAAGCACACTTGCTCCCTCATGGGTCTCTCTACCTTTCTGGCTCTGGCCCACGCATCCCTTCTAAGCTGGATCCTTACTCCGTGAGAATCTTTCATCAATATCTTCAGAAGCTAAACTGCTCATCAAACATCAAACCAAATCCCTAGCAAAAAAATTAGCCATCCTTGTCTTCATGCAAAAACCCAGACACTGATGTAACGGCCACTGTGTGAGGCTAGAATTTCTTACACTGATTTTTTGATATTTCTGATTATATAATACAAAGACTAGGGGAAAAAATTAATTAGCAACCTTCTAAGTAAGACTGGTTTTCTCCAACTAAAACCCATTTGATTCACAAAATATATCATCAGTTTCACAGAACAGTGTTGAAAGGTCTACGAACACAACTTAAGCTCTAACCTGTCAATAAAATTTTAATACACCATAGAAAAATAAAATCCATGCTTATTTACATTTTCAAATGTAGGAGGCTGAGATAAGAGAACTTAAAATGCTAATAAATTATCTTTTACTCTAAAGACGGATATCAGAACATATGTATGTGTGTCTGAGGGAGAAAGTGTGTGTATAAAATATTCTATTATAGGGACTCCTGGGTGGCTCAGTGGGTTAAGCCTCTGCCTTCAGTTCAGGTCATGATCTCAGGGTCCTGGGATCGAGTCCCACATTGGGCTCTCTGCTCAGCAGGGAGCCTGCTTCCTCCTCTCCCTGCCTTCCTCTCTGCCTACTTGTGATCTCTGTCAAATAAATAAATAAAATATTTTCTAAAATTCTATTATAAATTATATACACACAACCACACGCTCTTCTGGGTGCTTCTCTATGTGCAGAATAAAAAAGGGAATAGTTACATAAACAATGAATTTTGGAACACTGAAAAATAAAATTTAATTTTAAAAAAGGGAATAGTGAGGCACCTGGGTGGCTCAGTGGGTTAAAGCCTCTGCCTCCAGCTCAGGTCATGATCTCAGGGTCCTGGGATCGAGCCACACACCAGGCTCTCTGCTCCGTGGGAAGCCTGCTTCCTCCTCTCTCTCTGCCTGCCTCTCTGCCTACTTGTGATCTCTGTCTGTAAATAAATAAATAAAATCTTTAAAAAAAAAAAAAAAGGGAATAGTAAGCCGGCAAAGGAAAGCATCTAGAAGCCTCATGAGGAACCGGAAGTTTGCAAACAGGAACAAACACTGAGGCTGACCCCGGAACCCCTTCCCACCTCCCCTACACAATCATAGCCCTAGCCTCGTGCACTAGGGAAGCTGGTGGCCATCTCCCGGTCCCTTGCTTCAGGTCATCCGCCATGGTTTCTGGCCAGTGGGAGGTGAACAGCAGGCACCAGGGGAAGTTGGGGAATTTCTTCCAGAGGAGGAACTGGAGGGCCCGCCCCTCACACCACCCTCCCCTCCCTCTTCCTGCTGGGATACAGGCTGTCAGCTGCAGGAGAGGGGGCAGCCTTCTTGTACCCTACATGTGCCAAGCAGGAGTAGAGACAAAAGCCACACATCAGGGATGGCAGAGGGAAGGACAGAAGAAGCCCGGGAGCCAACAAGTCCCCCCAAGAGTGCCCCGCCATCCCTGGGCACACAGATTGCTACACAACGATGACATGGGTCTTACTTGGCTGCTCAGCCATAAATTGAGTCTTCGGGTAGAGGCAACTGAACATTTTCCTGACAGTTTTACAAAAGGAAGACTTAAAACTTCCTGTTTATCTGCCTACAGGAAATGGAACTTGTTCAATTTCTGGATCATTCCACTGGAACTACTTAAACATGTCATGGAATTCAGGTACCTACATTTTTTTTCCAGGCATAGGGACAGGATTTAAAATGATCAAAGCCACCACAGAACCAAAGGAGACAAGCATCTCATCAGGAGCATTCTGAGTAAACTCTCACTCTCGGCTCCCAAATACCATTTTTTTTTTAAATTTTTAACCTAAAAGGACAATACTGTGGAAACACATGCAGGGTCCGCGCTGAGGGAAAAAGAGAAGTAACAGCTCCCTGCACCCAACGTGGGTAATATTTCCTGGGGGCAGAGTTTATTGATCCGTGGCCGTGAAGATGCGGGAGAGGAAACATGTCCAGGCACACACGGAAATTTACACAGAAGCAGAAACAGTCACCGCTCCGTAACACAGACCCGGTTGTCCTCGCGTGTGGGATATCATCCCCCTTGGAACAGGCACCCGCAGAGGCATCGCGTGGCCCAAGATAAGGGGATGGGCACCGCGCTTGTTCCTGGGCACGTCGCTTGTCCCCTGGCACCATCCCAGCGAAACCAGCCAGCACAGTCCCAGTGGGAGGCCCCTGGCTTGCGGTCCCCAATTCCAAGGAAAGGCACGCGGCACGTCTGGGAAATCCACCAGAGACATGCTGCCCGAGGACACAGAGGCCACTCCGTCCTGAAATACCCTTCCCGGAGGGTTCCATCGGGGGCAGACAGCAGGAGGAAGGAGAGATGGGAGGGGGAAGGAAAGGTGAGTGTCAGGGATGAGCAGATCTCCTTCGGGTCTTAGATTCCTGGAATGTTTTCCCAAAGGGACACCAGAACTCTAAACCCCGATTAAAACCAGGGGTACCGAGTTTTCCTCCAGAGAAGTCATTTCCTGGGTCATTTTGCACTATGCTTTGCATACGGTACGTTCCCCGATGGGGAGACTATGGGAGATCCCGGAGTCGCTGGGGCAGCACTGGCCATGAGAGGGACCAGCACCTCTGGCCTCTCCAGGATTTAAACAAAGAAGGGGAGCAAGAGTGAGAGAATTCAAAGCGGTTTGAATGCTCTCGCCCATCTGCGGCACTCAGCAGCCGCAAGGGGGGCACTCCAGGCATCCCCGCCCCACAGGAGGCTTCCCCAGCACGGCACCTGGTGCCACCTGCGGGAGAGCCACCCTCCTCCATGGGAACATGGGGAGAGACTGAAGGCAGGAGGAGGGCTGCGGCAGAGGAGGGAACAGAAAAGCAGCCCTGGGATCCAGACTCGGGTGATTTCTTGGACACACAGCCGGCCAATGCGTGAAGCCTGGGCTGCCTGGAGAGCTGGTGTCCTCGGGGACTGTGTGCCCAGGCAAAGCTCCCGCCAGCGGTCTGCAGGGCCAACACGGGGGACAGGCATCACAATGCTTGGTCCCATTACCAAACGTCACGGAGCAGACTCGCGCCCACATCCTTGGGCTAACCTTGAGTGCTTTGACATTTGTGTGAGGCCAGCCCCACGGATGTTAAATAACATGGTAAAGTTGTGTACGTTCCACGTTTATAAACGAACACTCGCGACACTAGATGCCTTGTCGTGGAGGAAAGTCAGCACAGCCGCCCCACTCCTAAAATGACGTCATTCTGGACTAAGGATAGCGAACTCGGAAGCCCAGGCACCTGGGGTTAGTATAAAACTGCTTATTGTCGTGAGACAAAGATGAACTTCAAGCCACAGATGTTTTCAAAACCCGACACTTGGTATCACTGAAGCCAGGAAGGGTCCAGAGTTCTGCGGGGCACAGAGAACGTGCTCAAGAAGAGGCAGCCGATGCGGACTCTCACGGGATATGAAGGGGTCACGGATTATGAATCGCAATCTTCCCCATGTTAATGTGATTAAACCGAAGAAGCACAGATGTTTATTTCTCACCAATTCAGTTTCCACAAAAGATGTTCGTTCTACAAACACAGCACTCATTTCAGACACGCTGGAGCCCCTGTCGTTTCCCAGAAACTTCCGCCAGCCCCAGGGACTCAGTGGGAGCAGGACACGGTCCTCATGCTCATGGGGATGGCTGCAGCGGAGGGAACAGAGAAGAAACCCATGAATGCAGACATGGAATGTAACAGCAGGTGAACGTCAGCGTGAAGAAGAACAGAGGACAGCGAGGGGACAGAGCGATGACATTCCTGAGCGGGTGATGCCGGAGCAGATTCCTTCCTGAAGGGAAGGAAAACCCGTGGGCGTCGCTCAGCAGCTGAGGGAAGAGCATGTTGGCGAGTACGTCTGGAGGAGAAAGTGGTGAATGGAGATCAACGAGCCCGAGGGCCAGGCCATGTGAAGCTTGGTCACTGGTGGGGCCTGAGTGGAGACGCCATATTGCTACTGAGGCCACCAGTGGAATAAGTCATGGTGCCAAGTGAACGGTATTTTGTTGGGTTTCCTTTTCATCCCATCTTCATTTTTCAACCTATGACCTCATCCCATGGCTTAGACTTTCCTCTCTGTTTTCCTAATCCCCTGTACTTGGTTTAACGGCCTGATGATGCCCAACCATCTTCAGCATTCCCATAACTGCATTTTTGACAGCAATCAAAATTCATCACCTCGTAATTTCTCCTGAACAAAAACTGCAACAAAGTTCATAGCTAAAGAATTAAAAGTCTGAGTTGCCTTCGCTGTTCATCTTCTATCTAGGCAGAAAAATGCAACAACTTGTAGGAGGAAACATCTTCTGGAAACATCTAACATCACCACAACGATTAAGCAGTTTCACACGGCACTTTCCTCCTCCTCTCCTGGATCTTGCACTCATTTTATTAGTTCCCAAAAGACCAAAGGATCTCGCTTTCTACAGAGAGCTCTCTGAGTGTGGTTCACCCAATGAAGAAATCCATTTAGCACAACTTTTTTAATTGCCTTTCACGTATCTGTGACACAAACTTCCAAATTATAACCTCACTCCGTCAGCTGTTTCACTAACCACGGGGGGAAGGACTTGAAGCCAGCCTTACTGTTTGGGGGAAGAGGACATAGTCCGCCAGGTCAATCACAGCCTCGTACTGGGGGGAAGCACACAGACCAGAACCCTTTCTGAGGACACAATGGAGGCTGTTAAACCTCCTCTAGTCCCCCGACTTCCCTGAAGCCCTTGGAGGAGAGTTACTTGATCCCCCTCCTCAGGAAAACAGAGCAGTAGGAGGGCCAGTGCCCACACACACAGAGCCCCGACCCTTGAGCCCAGAGGACCCCAGAGAGGGAGCACATGGGCCAAAATGCCTCTTACGGCAGATCATCCCAGCAGGAAAACCAGATCTAAAGCTAGGAAGGTGGTCTCTTCTCTAATCGCTGCAAGAAGGTGCTCCTGGCTGGGTAGCGTGGTTTTCTTCCTTGTCTTTGACTTCCCAGTTCAAGATTTCAGTGATCGATAATAAGAAAGGCCTCAAAATGAGCAACTGGAGATTTCTCCCAGCAGATTAACTGCCACGCTAGCAGCTCGTCTCCACATTCATCAAGGACAGAGCCAGGCGAAGCATGCCAAAAACAAAACCAAAAAGTGTAAGGAGCTATCAAGAGGCCTGGCACTGCAGATGAGGGAAGGGGTTCCCGACCTCGTGCGAAAATTTCTAGTATAATTAAATTAACCCATCTGACCAGAATAATTTACATGAAGGCAACAGCCAGAGGAAAGAATAGAAGGGACCAGATAATTCAGGCTTTCTTTTAGGATCATTTGACGATGGGACTAGCATTAGCCGGAGGCCAATTCGTTGTGAAAGTTTAATTTTATATTAGCTGTAAAGAGGACACTCTTTTAGAAGACGACACCTATTGTTTTAACTTCAAACCCCTGGTTAGAAGGGGCCAAAATTTCCTGACTCCTTAGTTTGTCCATATCTACATTTAACTGCTATAAAATGTATTAATACATACTTAAAATTCTAGCAAGTTTTTTTTAAATAAAACAGTAATAGAAAGGGTCTCTTTTTGAAAACTTTGTTTCGGGCTTACAAACAACTATCATCAGACAATCTTACATAGCTCAGTTTTTAGAGCGACAACTGTTGGGCAACCCATTTAAGCAGGAGGCTGAGTCTAATGTACAACAAAGTGCACCCCATCGGGCAGGGTTGAAAGGAAAGGCCCTTCATCTCTTGCAGCTTCAAAATAAGGGATTGGAGACTACCGGGGCGGGAAATCTCTGCATGTGTTTGTTGTGGCCTTACTAAGTGTGGGCAAATATGGCAAGCAGCCATGTGGAGATGATAAATTCCATCAAAACCACGTCTTTCCAGCCGAAGCCACGGGCGAGCTTCCAAAACAGCAGATCCCAGCTCTGAGGTCCTGGAACACAATCAGCCTCCATCTCTATGAGTGTCCTGCCATGCTGACATCATGCCCCCCTTGCTGACGTCATGCTCCCAACTCTGCGTGCCCTCCCAGGATCACCATGGTTCCTACAGAAAACCCTTCTCTGTAACTCCTCTGAAGCATGGGCTTGTGCCTAAATAACCTTTAATATTAAGTAATTACTGAGTATTTATTAAGAGCTGATCTTATTGTTAAGTTCACTACAACTGATAATGAAATGGGTGTCAATTTCCATAGCATGATCAGTGTCTATGCCTGGTGGAGTTGGGATGAAAGGAGTAACGTAGCATGGGTGTTATTTTATGAGAAACAAAATAGTTTTAACAAGTTAGGTGGGTGCGTTCCACCCAACTGGATCTAAGTATGCTTTAACACTACAGTAAGAGAGCACGTGTTGGACTAGGGAACAAGGGACATTCGCCACTGCCCTAGAGTCTCCATTATCTTCGAGTCACTGTCACATCAGAACCACCCCAGAATACCTGGTGAAGATTTGACCAGTTCCTCAAAGAGAGGAGACGTCCGCAGTCTTAGGAAGCAATGCCATCTGGCGCAGTATGACATCCCGTTCACATGCCTACAACGTGCCTCCGTCACCTGCTTCAGGAACACATTGTCTGTCAGACGTGTTTTCCACGCCTTCTACACAATATGGCGACAGATGCTTATCACTTCTCCAGGATAAGCTCCTGAGCTCTTTCCTCATTCCTTGGTTTCCATATTTAATGCAACACCTGTAAAGACTCTGTCCTAAGTTCTCCGTCAGCCTACGAAGGAAGGCAACAGGCCCTGCAACTGCCACAGGGTGACCCAGGCAGGACTCGGGTTCCATCCCAGAAGTGTCTACATGGAAAGCTGTTCTTCTAGCACAAAGGGAAACGTGAGAAAGGCAGTGTGGGGAACACTTCTGGAATAGGATTAGGCCAGGGTAGCAAATGGGGAAAGAGGAGTCACTATGAGTGGGTCCTCTTAAAATCCAAAGATTTGAATTCCTGCCCCCACCCCAACGCCAGCAACAAGGAACACGCCGTCTCCAGTGTCTCACTGGGGCTGGGGCCTGGCTTCCTCCAAAGACAAAGCAGAAACCAGGGTCACCACCCTTTTCACCACGAAGCTCCCTCCGCTTACCACACCCAGCTCTCGCTGTGTCCTGTACACCGAGCCTCCTAAATTCCCGTTAACCGCACCCCTTTCCCTCTCACCATTGCCTCTAATAACAGCCGCCATCATATCTAGCTTGGGCTACTTAAAAGGCTCCCAAACTGGTCTCTCTGCCTCCAATCTCGCCCTCCCCCAACCCATTCTCTGAGCTGCGAAAACGGTGGTTTGTAAAACTCCTATGGAGGCACACCACTGGCAGAGGGGGCAATCCTGGCTGGACAGGGAGCGTCTGTTCTTCACTGCTCCAACTTGTCTCACACCCTGGCCCTCCAACACATAGCTCCCCTGCCTGCCCAACCTCTCCCGCTGGCCCACCTCACCTTCCCTGGTGTCCCCATAACAGCTTCCTCGGTAAAGCCTTTCCTGAACTCCCCCAACAACCACCTCCCCGAGCTATACGCTCTACTACCTTCTGGACTCGCCAGAGCCTCCTCCCACATCACTGCAGTTACTTTTATGACCTCCCATCTTCGTTGACATGATGGATGCGCAGTGAGATTCCACAGCCCCACCCGTCCCATCCAGCACCATGTTCTTGGTACATATTACAGAGTAAAAGTGCAATGATATGTAGCAAATGGAAAGTGAATTATAATGAAGAACCAGGGTTTAGAAGTGGCAACTAAACCAATGCCTTTACGAGAAGAGGGAAGCCAATTCATCTTGCAACCATGTACCAAACCCGGCCAAGCACAGGGTATCAGGTAGGTGTAAGCAGAACCCCACGACCACTCCCCAGAGCTGCAAAAGCAGGGACCATGGCAACTGATGACAGGCGAAACTGGATGGGACCTGAGAAGTCCACTTGCAGATTTCTTCCATGATCCACTACTATCCAGGGCTTAGTGCTTAGTAGGCATTCAACAGACGATTGTCGAATGAATGAATATTGGTTCTAGAGCCCCAGGATCCCTGCAGCACTATGCGGACAGTCTACTCACATGGGCCCAAGGCCGTAACAATCTAGTATCCTCAATTCTGTAAAAAGTCAGAACTTCACCTTAACACATAGTTTCTGGGTATGCCTTTAGGCAAATCAGCAGATCTCACTAGACTTCTTTTCAAACGATCCATTTACTCATCCACCAAAGAAATGAATACACTGTTGAGTAAGACAAAGTGCTTCCATCACGGACCTCACCGGAGTAGACAGAAACAAACAAGATATATACTAGAAAGCGTATTATTTCAAATACGATAAGAGGGAAGAGGAAACTAAGGGCAGAGGGAGAAGCAGCAGATTTCTCATGGGCATGGCAATGGGGTCTTTCCGATAGGGCATCCAGGAACGGACCCTCTGGGAAGGCAACATCCAAGAGACCAGGATGATTAAAAAGAAAATTAATTCCAGGGACTCTGCAAAGAACTTTAAAAGGAACTTAGAAGGAGCCTGAAGAGGGGCAGCTGGCTGGCTCAGTTGGTGGAGCTTGCAACACTTGGTCTTGGGGTTGTGAGTTCGAGCCCCATATTCATTGTGGGGATTACTTAAAAATAAAATTAAAAAATTAAAAATAAATAAATAATAAAATTAAATTAAAAAAAAAAAAAGAAGCCATATCATTTTACCCTCCATAACCTCCAACACGATGCCCGGCTCAGCTCATTCACTCATTCAATCTTCTGTTCACTTACTGTTTCACTGATTCCTTCAACAAAGGGCCACTGAGGATTTACAGGACACCACATGCTGTGGCAGATGATAATAAAGTAACTACTGGTTGTTGCTTAATTTGGAAGTTATGTGAATCTGAACACATAAATTCTCCAACACTGGACAAATTTTGACCAACACAATGGCAATTTCATATGATTCATACGTGATGTTTTCACTGTGGATTGGTAAGCCCAAACTACTGGGAGGTAAAGAGCATGTTTTAGAAACTTGCTTTTTCAAGTCCTTTGTAACTGCTCATTTACACAGCCTTACAAGATTCTCGTAGTTTCAGTTGCAAAGGAGTCGTATCTCTGAGCTGTGGGGTATTTTGAAGGAATCTTTGTTAGCCTTATTCCATTTATAGCTAATGATTAGAGTAAACGAAAGTGCATGTTCTTAAATTTATACTTCAGAACCTCCTTGCAACTTAATGCAAAGTTTATAGTATTTTCTGTGTACTGGTATACATGAGAATCCCTTCCACCTACTTCCCAACTAGAATTTCAACCTAGGTCTATCTTTCCAACCCCTCAGGAGAGAAATGCTGTAAAATATAATTTCAGGTACCAATACAAGAAACCCAGCTAAACAAATTTGAAGCATATTTTCGATGACAACCATCAGACACAAACACACAAAACTGCCAAATAAACTGAATCATAATCCATTCAGTCTACCATGCCAATTCCAACAGACCCATTGTCGGAAGCTGCTGTTGTCTTAACCCATCCAAATGTCACTCCACATTCCATGGCCACGAGTATCGAATACTGCCCGTCCTCCTATCAATATTAAAAGCTGGAAATAGTCTGAGTTCTCTCAGTTGCCATTGATGGCTCTTTCATTCATGAACTCATCTAAACCCTTACAGAATTCACATACAGTAAATAATTGTAATACAGTCCTTAACTCTTGGGGTGATGATGCACATTGCAGTTGGGTTTCCTACTGTGAAACATACTCCTGCAGACAGAAGCATATCACATTCAAGACACTTCTGATGTGGCAACCATGATTAATTACGCTCATTTCCGTTACTCATTATGATACAAAATTGGAGCAGATCTTATTCTCAGTTTACACTAAATCAAGGAGACACGTTCTTTTGACAACAGAACTAACTTTTTTGTCTGGCTGATTCAGGAGCCAATGTCAAGGGTGAAAACTCTCTGACATTTCAATGACCTACGCAATATCATTGTTCACTATTCGGAATCCAAAGGAGAAATCTCTCTGATGTACTGGAGACAAAGAGCCTGTTGAGAGAGTACGAGAACACCCAGCCCTGTGTCCTGAAAATATTCTCGTCCAGTACCTGTGCCCCAGTCCCGCTAACAACCAGGAATCCAACGGTTTGAGGGGCAATTCTGACAAATCACAGTACACAGCACAAATGCAAACAATACTATCTTCCATCAAAGTGTGGTTTCTCAGGGCGCCTGAGTGGCTCAGTAAGTTGGGTGTCCAACTCTTGGCTTCAGCTCATGGTCTCAGGGTCCTGGGATCAAGACCCGCATCAGAGCTCCACGCTCAGCACTGAGTCTGCTTGAGATTCTCCCTCTCCATGGCCCCTCCCCCTGCTCGTGCTGTTGCTCTCTCATAAATAAATAAATAAATAAATAAATAAATAATTTTTTAAATAGTGGTTTCTCTTCCCATTTGTTCTTCTTTGCACAGACACCTTATTCTCTCTTAGGCAGGAATTTAAGTTGGAAGAATCTGGAAACTTTCTTCATCGTATAGAGATGGATGAAGACTAAGGGGTTTGCATTAGTCTTAGGTTCCAGGCATCAGAGTTAGAGGAAGTCAGAGCCATGGTTCCTGGAACAAACAGGACCTGACAGAGCCTCCCCTCCCTCCATCTCCCTTGTTAACAGCTTAAGAGCAGAACTGATTCTTCTCCATGCTACCCAAAAAATAAGCAAGTATGCAAAAAGTTTACTTTAGCAGAATCAAAACACCTCCATAATGAAGCATTTCTTTGTATATAAAATTATACTTTAGGAACTGTTTCCACATCCCCAATCTTTCAGTCCTCCAAAGAATCCTGAGTGGAAGCAAGGCAAATAGTCCTACTGTGTCAATAAAGATCTGGAAACTCAGGGCACTGAAGGGACTTGTCTAGACTCACATGGGCAGGAAGTGATGAATCCTGATGAAGCCACAAGGCAGAAATCCTGGTCTTCCAATTCATAATCCCATTGCTTTTCTTCTTTTTTCTCTCTCTTTCTTTCCTTCTTTCCTTCTTTTCTTTTTAATTAGGTGTCCATAATAACTGAGTGGTGTCAATGCACACAGAATGGATTTGAAAGGCGATGTTCATGTTCAGTTCTGTCGAACCATGCAGAGGGTTCTGGAAAAACCTCAAGAAGACCCTGGTCCTTCGCCAGCAGGAGCACTGTGATCCATCCTGCTTCTCCATTTAAGGCCTTTTAAATTAAAGGAAGCCTTAGACACTATCTCTTTCTGTTCCACTCACAATCAAGTCCTTTCAATGAAAGCACCAATTTGGTTTTGTCGCAGATTATTTTAATCTATTTTTCAAAGTCATATAAATGAAACCTGAACAAATATGTTCCCCTACATGTGCTTCCTGAATCTCAGTCAAAGTTTTTGGGTAATTAAGCATCTTTTCCTAGAGTGTTGTGAATCAAATAGTGTTCTGTGCCAAAGCAAGAAAAGCATTAATGAAAACAAAGAATAAAATGAAGCCAAGTTCAAGTAGTAAAAGCGGTCTGCCTTATTTCATTGAAATGAGATGCAAAAGAAAAATACGCAAGTGAGGATTAACGTAAGTCCAGGTTGTCAAGGTAACAATGTGACTTCTCCCGCTCAAATTTTTTAGGAAAATAAATCTCCCATCTTGAGAAAAAAGGAAGGAAGGAAGGAAGGATGGATGGATGGATGGAAAGAAAGAAGGAGAGAAGGAAGGAAGGAAAAAAAAATCAGTCTCCTGTGTTAAAGGTGTGTTTTAGGAAATTTAAGGACTTGAACAATTCACTCTTAGAACATTATTAAGCTGGAGAACCACACTATCTTTACAGTTAAAATAATAATAATAATAATAAACCAGAGAGAATTCTAACACTTTGTCAACCAAGATGGTGTCAAATCCTTGATATTCCATCAAATTTCTTTAAACATGAATCCCTTTTCTTTCTAGAATATCTTAATCAAATCAAATTAAAAATATGCACACCCTACAGAGCCGTCTTCCAGAAAACCTCAGTCACGGAGAACACCTATCTGCAATCTGGGAGGGGAGGGAGCAGAGGGGGGAAAGGCTGGGAAGGACTTCATGTCCTCAGCAAAATCTACAATCTTTGTAAAACATCATGGCAGGAGCAGCTCCTCGCCCAAAACAGATGGGACAGCACACAGCTGTGTCATAAAATGCCAAGAAAGTGAAGAATCACCAGTTCCATCAACTCCCACAGCTTTTCCAAACAATCGATACCCCAGAGTCAAAGTCTAAATTTTGTTTGCATTTTAACTTTTCCTTTCTTTGAATCACTAAAGCCACTACAGTTTCATACAGGTCTCTTATACTTGGGATATTAATTTTACTTTGAAAAACACAAGGCACTTAGGCCCAAAGCTTAGTAATTTGGTGGAGTGGCACGTCAGTTTCCTATGAAACCAATTACTACTGAAACCAATTACTATAAATTTGGTGGCTTAAAACAACTCAAATTTCTTCCCCTTGCACTTCCGGAGGTCAGAAATTTGAAAACGGTTTCTCTGCCATGACTCCAACACCTCCCTAGGGCCACGCTCCCTCTGAAGGTTCTAGAAGAGAATCCTCTTCCTTGCCTTTCCAGCTTCCAGAGCTGTGTTCTTGCAACCCTCCGCTGGGATCTGCTTCCAGGCCAGGAGATCAGCATCTTCACATCTCTCCACACCTCCTTCACTTCTCCTTCTCCTCTCTGACTGTAGCAACTTCTGCCATCTCGCTCTTCTAAAGTCTCTTGCTGGTAACATCCAGAACCCACGTGGACCATCCAGAATAACCTCCCATCTCAGGACGCTTAACTCATGCATGTCTGCCAAGTAACATGCACAGGTTTCAGGGACTGGGACACGACTGGGCGACCGTTCGTCTATAGAGCAGTCAGTGTTCACCGTGTGATCACTCCAAACTATTCCCAGATCACCTTGGCCAACAGATATGTGATTTCTAAGAATCCCTAATAACGACCAGCGTCTTGAAATCTTCGGCTGGTTTTTCTGGGGTTTTTTTGTTTGTTTTTAAAAGGTTTACTTCTTTATTTGAGAGAGAGAAAGAGCACAAGCATAGGGAAGGAGCAGGGGGAGAGGAAGAAGCCAAGCTCCCCACTAAGCAGGGAGCCCGACACAGGGCTCCATCCCAGGACCCAGAGATCACGACAGGAGTCGAAGGCAGCTGCTTAACCTACTGAGCCACCCAGGCGCCCCTGGCTAGTTTAAATTCCACTCGGACTTAAAACATTAGCCCGGTGCATTATGAAACTCTTGGAGAAAAATTACAGGATGGGATCCCGTGATCCTTTCATACTTTTAACAGAGATGCTGAAAGGTTTTAAATCAGCTTCCTCAAAATGTCTTCCTCCCGCACTCAAACCCTATTTTTCTAACAGCAGCCAAACTCTAACTCAAAATTGGTCTTATATCTCAAGTTTAAAAAACTAGAAGTTTGCTAAATTAACATCAGCCTGTGCGGTCAAATTGATTAACCCACTGCCCAAAGACATTATAGTCATGGAATATAAGAGGGAAAATAATCATCTGAATGGGATCATGGGTTATTTGGGGTACAAAACAAGGAATTAGACATTTGAGCTCAGACCCTTGGCTATCTTCAAGGTACTGCTGGGCTGTTTAACACATTTTTAATTAAAAGGTCAGCAAAAATAAAAATTTCCAGTTTTGATTTGAAGTTATTTCCGCAAAGGCCAAACAAAACAACTGATTTTGGTGTGACCCCCTTCCCAGCCCCCAGGTCATTCCTGCTTCTCCCTCTCCCTCTGCCCATCCTCCTGCTCATGAGCGCTCAAAATTATTAAGAATCTTATACAAAAGGGAGAAAAGGTTGACAGAGCAGCTTTCGTGATGGTACAAGTGCGTGCAAGCTTTCCTTGAGGTGCTTGACCTGAGTGTGAACGTGCGTGCCACAGCTAAGCAGACAGCAGCCCAGGAGTCCCGCTCCCTACCCGCTGCGGCTTTCCAGGTCCACCTCCTGCGCAACAGCTGATCGGACAGAAGGGAAAGGGCATGCGTGACCGGCAGTATAAAATCTGGAAATAAGGTGGGCACAGGAATTCCGTTTCTTCCCCTGCCCAGAAAGGACTCCAGGAGCGGTCAAGCTCCCTGCTCCCGCC
This sequence comes from Meles meles, assembly GCF_922984935.1. Classification (NCBI taxonomy): domain Eukaryota; kingdom Metazoa; phylum Chordata; class Mammalia; order Carnivora; family Mustelidae; genus Meles; species Meles meles. Next base: position 177,007,021 of record NC_060068.1, on the reverse strand, counting down.
GATGAGGTCCCCAGGGCCCCGCACAGGAACTGGGACGGGAATTCTCTTGTCCAGCCACTTGCCCCTTTCGGAGCGACAGTTATTTGAGATCCGTGAATTCGTTACAGAACAATCTCCTTCTGTCCCGTCAACGCGGCGCTCGTACATCCCACGGGCTTTAATCCAACAGACCCGCTCAGCTTCTCCCCTTAGCGAAACGCCGCGCAGGGCACCGCACAGCAGGCGCGGGGAGACGCGCCCTCAGCCCCACCTCCGAAGTGCGCAGGCGCGCTGCCGCTCACCCCCCCCCCCACACGCCCGCCCGACGCACGCGTGCCACACCCACTCCACACGCCCGTCCGACGCACGCGTGCCACACCCACACCACACGCCCGCCCGACGCACGCGTGCCACACCCACTCCACACGCCCGTCCGACGCACGCGTGCCACACCCACTCCACACGCCCGTCCGACGCACGCGTGCCACACCCACACCACACGCCCGCCCGACGCACGCGTGCCACACCCACTCCACACGCCCGTCCGACGCACGCGTGCCACACCCACTCCACACGCCCGTCCGTCGCACGCGTGCCACACCCACACCACACGCCCGTCCGACGCACACGTGCCACACCCACTCCACACACCCGCCGGAGGCACGCGTGCCACACCCACACCACACGCCCGTCGGACGCACGCATGCCATACCCACACCACACGCCCTCCGGATGTACGCGTGCCACACCCACACCTCATACACACATACACCACACTCACACCGCACAGGCACACCACTCGCATCAAACACCTATACACACACCCCTCATACACACCACACACCCCTCAGACACACCACATACCATTCATACACATCACACAAACACACCACATACATGTATCACACTCACACCACACACAAAACCACTCATATACATGACACACACATACACCACACACACCACTCATACACGGTATTCACTTAGGACATACACGCACAGTGTACCAAGCACCAACAGAAACACAAATTCTGTGACACCTGTTGATGACTGTCATGCGTTTCCCTAAACCAACAACAGTGAGATTCGGGTGCAATTTTGCCGGGCCGGCTTACTCAAATCTATGCAGGAGGGAAAAAGGATCTTCTCCAAGGTTTTTAAGGGCTCTGGAGTTCTGGGAAGCGTAATCTCGGCTACTCCAAGCAGGGCCCCCAGACCCCTGACATCAGCACCTCCTGGGAGCTCGTCAGAAATGCAGACTCTCGGGCCTTGCCCTGGTACCATGGATCACGGTCTGCATCTTTACAGAATCCTCAGACGGCCTGCACGTCCACACCTCCAGGTAGGAGAAGTAGTAGAATAAACACCAGGAGCTCTACCATGAGGAAAAGAGTCACTCGTACTCCACTTTTTCAAACTAGTGACTACAATTAATTTCTATAATTAATGAAGCTAGACCACCAATGACTGGGAATCCTTCGGCTAACAGAAGGGGCTTCATATAATCAATCTGTGAAATGGTCATTTTTAGTGCATCGGGAAGCCTATAAAGTTTACAAAGTCTACTTTCCCAGCCCATTATGAAGAAAATAATGTCACAGAAGAATCTAGGGGCTGCACCTTACCAACAAGCTGACTCCCTCCAATCGAGTTTCCTGTAACCATAGCAACTCAAATTTGCAGACCAAGAACACACACCAAAAAAAGCAAGCAAACTAACACAAAGGAGTTTTTTCCCTTCTGGTCGTGGTTTATGGTAGCAACAGGTGAGAAAGGTCAAGAAAAGCAATGATTTGCATCATCACATAAAAAGGAAACATAAGCAGTTACTATGGAAACCAGACAAAAACTTCAAAAATGACTTGCAATTTACAACAGGCAAAGCAACTCTATTTCAGTCACAAAAAATTAACTGTAGGCAAATTCCCAGAAACAGCTGAATTTGCAGAAGACGGTAACACAAACGTTTCATTCAAGCACCATCACCCATCACGTGGTTTGCTGTGAACTGTTAAATTACACGTTAAAACAACTGGGTTATTTACGTGTGACTCAATCGAGATTTTCATGCATTCTGAAGATATAATGGCCCCTCCCTTGAGTCAGCTAATTCCTCAGGTGAGCACAGCACATTCCCCCTCAACTCCTGAAGGTCAGTGGAGTGGCTTCTCACCAATTTTTAAGACATAAGAAATTCATGTAAACTCCTAAAATATCCAATTTACACCTTAGGAAGACAAATGATCTCAATGACCCGCCTATTGCATGTTTACTAAGCTGGTCCTCTGTAGATTTCCTATGTAATGATCAATATACATTTCCCCAGTATTTACAGAGAGAAAATAAAGCAGGAAAGCTTAAACCACTGATGTCAACCCACCCACTGCCTAGCAATGTTCGTCCAGCTTCACTGCGGTAAACAGTTCCCCCCGCCCCGTGGATTTCTGTGGATTTTTCAATGTATCTGTTGGACGCTGTCTGTCTCTTCTTTCTGATCAGATTTTACTTACTCTTTTTTTCAGACAGCTTATACACTGCCTGATGCTTAATGGATGCCCAAGAGGAGAAAATGACCAGTCTACTAACGGCAGCGAGAGAGATACTGAATCACCAGAGGAAGTAAAAAAGTTTTTAAAATATGAGTCTCAATGATATTTTTATAGCCCAGAATGACATGTTTATCTTTCACCTATTTTTTTTTTTCATTCCACACGAGAGTAGAAAATATTTTTTGAGCTTGATAAATGAGGGCTCATTTGGGGGCAGCTGCTACTTGAATTACTCCTCTCAGGGTTAAATTAATAACTATGGCATATTATAAACACATAAATATAAAGTTGAGTTCTGTTCTGCCAGCATATTTATGGGCGTTTTTGCCTCATTTTGTGTGTCTGTGTTGGGTTTCCCTCCTTTCTCTGTAAAACATGTTGCTGCTAATTATCACCGTGTTATTACGCACTGACAGGGTGTGCAAATAACAGCCCACATTGTTTGCACAGCCCCTCCTGGTCACGGCTTTTTTTTTTTTTTTTTAAGTAACTGTCCTACTTTCAACTGGAATGTAAAAAGAATTCCAAAACATTTCCAAATTAAACGTTTGCGTTCTACTTTGCACACAGCACATTGTTGACGGGTTAGCCACAGAGAAAGTTAAGTTTGATCCTGTTTTGCACAGTGTTAGAAAAGGACAATGCCCCTGAACTTCCCATTGTTCAACTCTGTTTGCAAAGTGAGAAAAAAAGCATTTGCTTCCCATCACTGAACTGCAGGAACAACCTGAACTAGGGTCTTTTGCATTTGGTGCTAATTCTCTAATTTGCTTTTATCTTCTCTAGCCACAAAATTAATGCTGAAAGAGGCCTTTTTGGGGTTTGCCACGCAACACTCCAGTCAAAGAAGAAGGAAAAAGTCTTTAGATATGTTTCCAATAGCCAGGCATGTACCAAAGCCAAAGACTAGCAATCCCGAACTACGAACCAGCACGAAATCCGCATAATCAAGTGCTGAAATAAGCAGGGGTTAAGACCCACACTAAGACCACACTGAAACCATATTAAGGCCATAGTGAGAGAGCTAAGACCACACTAAGACCATGCTAAGACTGCTGAGATCATGCTAAGACCGTGCTAATGTTGCAGGATTTTGTGTCCCCTTCATGCCCGGATTCTTGGTCACGCCTCTTGGAAGAATGAAGAGGTAGACCAGACGGAGCGCGGTGGGTAGCAAAGCAAAGTTGATTGAGCAGAGTATAACGCTCCTAGAGAGGGACAGGGGCTGGAGAGGGCTGCTCCTGGAGTTTCTAAGTTTAGGGGTTTTTTGTTTTTTTTTAAGATTTTATTTATTTATTTGACAGACAGAGATCACAAGTAGGCAGAAGCAGGCAGAGAGAGAGGATGAAGCAGGCACCCTACTGAGGAGAGAGCCCGATGCGGGGCTCGATCCCAGGACCCTGAGATCATGAGATCATGACCTGAGCCGAAGGCAGAGGCTTTACCCACTGAGCCACCCAGGCGCCCCAAGTTTAGGGGTTTTAATGAGGTCTTTTGCAGAACTTTCTGAAGCAGTCAGGGTGTGCTGAGTCGTGCCAGTCAGGGCTTTGGTCCCGTATCTGTCTACCTATTAGGTTCATGTCCACATGCTGATGGCCCTTTGTGACCGACGCCTGGGGCCTTAGGTCTTCACTGGCCCTTGCCCGTGATATTGACAAATGCTTATGTGGTTCACTTAGTTTAGGACGTTTTGCATTTCTGCAAAGGCTACAAACCAGAATGCCAGCGCCGTTCTATCTAAGCTACAAAGCAGGGCGTCGTGCTGTTTGATTTTCACCGTCCTGACTCCTTATCTTCTTGTTGGGGACCCCGGCCCCCGACTACCTGACCCACTCCTAACACTAAGGCCAAGCTAAGACAGCTGGGACAGCTGAGACCGTGCTAAGATCACACTCAGACCAAGCTAGAACGAGCATGGGCTGATTTTGTGGCCTGTAAATCCAACTGCAAATCCAACCGAATTTCAGAGCATTCTATCAGATCACTGTTGCATTTTAAGACACCGTTTATTACCTCAATTGCGAGACCCCCTTCCTTTCTGATGTACTCGGATGCATTTCCCTGCTTGAAACCCATCTGAGGGGCGCCTGAGTGGCTCAGTCGTCCAGTGTCTGCCTTCAGTCGTGATCTGTGTCCTGGGATCAAGACCCATTTCGGGCTCCCTGCTCAGTGGGAAGCCTGGTTCTCCCTCTCCCACTCCCCCCGCTTGTGTTCCCTCTCTCACTGTGTCTCCATCAAATAAATAAGTGAAATTTTTATTTTTAAAAAAAGAAAGAAACCCCTTTGAATGCTCACAATGTGCCACTGCGAATCCAGTCACACGTGTAGAAAGCACAGGCTCAGTCCTTTGTGAAGGAAAGTGCTAGGGGAAAGGGGGCGTCATCAAACCCCACAGCTCTCCAAGCAGAATCCTGTGAGAAAAGAGGGCAGAAAAGAGCCAAGCACCATGGGTGCCCCTGAAGGGCATCTAGGAAAGGCCCGTCACAATGGCCTGGCACCGGTCTTCCCTCACCCCAAAACCGTAACTTCCAATGGCATTTAGACCATGACCCCTCTTCCTACAAATCACTCATTCGTTTGTTTTTCATTCAGTGTTTTCTGAGCACCTACTACATGCCAGGCACCTTCGCAAGGGCTGAGCATTCAGTGCAGAGAGCGCACTCCCCGCCCTCGTGGGGCGTCCCCTCTAGGGAAGGGGACACCAAGCACACAGACAAAGCTACCGGATGCCCGTGTTGATGAGCCCAAGGGGAAAACAGAGCAGGACAAAGGGCAACCAGAGTGGGGTGGGGAGGAGGTAAGCGGGCAGGGGGATGATCTCTGGAAGGAAGGGGCTTCTGGAGCCAGCACAGGGGAAGCGGAGCCAGACGGGGAGGGAGGGGCCGGTACAGGGCAGGGCTCACGGAGGACCAAGAGCACCTCCCGTCTTGGGAGGACTTGTCACACCACATTTATACGACCTCAGTCAGGCGAATGAGGTCAGCATCCGCAGTGGGACGCTGACACCACCCACCCAGTGAGGTGCAGTGGGAATGCACGTCCCCTGTGGCCTCCTCAAACCCACCACCTGCAGCCTACTCGTGAGGAAGACATCAGAGGGACATTCTGCAAGTTACCTGGTCAGCACTCCTCAGAACGGTCAAGGTCGTCCCGGACAAGGACGAGACTGACAGAGTGAACAGCAGCACGAGGAACCTAGGCAAGACAACTAGGCATCATGTGGGAGCCTGATGGGATTCTGGAACAGAGAGAGGACGCGGAAAAGGGGACCCGAGGAAGTACATACGAAGTCCCTACTTGGGTTCATAACAACAGACCCCTCCTGGCTTCTCACTGTGGCCCACCGACCACCTGACCTAAGACCAGGGAAGGATCTGTGAGCGCAGCATATGGGAACTCTCCACAGTCGCTTGGCAACTTTTCTGTAAATCAAAAACAACCCTAATTTTTTTTTTCAATTTACTTTGTTTGAAATACACAAAGGTCCTCGGTCTAGAAATAATGACTCGGGAATACAAACGAAAACAAAAATAATGGTAAACACGCAGCAATGCTGGAGGCTCGTTATTCAGGATTTAATGCGTTTCTGAATATTCCTGCCAAGTGGTTTATCAATCCCATTGGAGGCCTCAAGGCCAGCCCACTGCATTTCTTTGTGACTCTACGTGATTAAGGTTTTTTCCCCTCGCTGATCCTTGTTCCCTGCTCTGGGGACCACAAGTGACAAAGAAAAAACCTCCCTCTGTTGTCAACAGTCCATCCACTCTTTGGTGAGAGAGATCTTCAACTCAAGTCCTTCCTTGCCTTCGCTGGGCTCTGAGTTTGGTGGTCCATGATGGTCACCCTCGCCAAGGAGGGCACCTGGCATCCTTCAGGGAGTAGGTGACAGGTTAGAGTGCCTGCTTGATGTCCCTGCAGGGTCACAGGTATCTGAGCAGATGCCCAGGTCCCTGGTACCGCACCTGTCCCAGGACTTCCTTCGCCTTCCCTAGGGGTCCAGAGCACGCTGAGCGATCCACTTGTTCCCTGAGGGCAAGACTGTCTGGGGCTCCAGAACACAGACTCGGGCAGCCTCTCATCCTAAGTGACCCCATCTGCAGGGAGGGGGAGGGAATCTTCCCAACAGACCTCATTTCCTCCCTCCTGCACCCCTTCCCGGTCTAACACAGCATCGACATGCTTGGTTACCCTGTAAATGGCGATGACAACTTCCGGGGGGAAAGCAAGATGGCGGCCACCATGAGAAACGATCTCGAGCCTCTGGAGCAGCCGGGTTACATGTACAAGAGAGAAAATGGGGCAAAGACCCCAAGCAGGGAGCAAAGAAAGGGAGGTGGGTCGTGAATGATGCCTCATTCTCCCAAATGGGTTTTCGTTCCTTGACTTCCCAAATGAACAGCTTTAACCTGGAAAGGTAAACCATGCTTGTGAGGTTCATCATTAACTGTGAAATTCATACTACTCAGCAAAACTAAAATCTAAATTTGGCCTCCGACAACTAGTCTTAATACAATTCAGCTTCTTCCTGTTACGTTTCTGTTGTAGAGTTTCTACCCAGTTCTTGATGGAGTTGGTCTTCAACTGAAATTGAATTTGCACAGCCTTCTGCGTAGTTTGGACGGACACAGCTCCTAACGCTATTGAAACAGCTTCTTGAAGGTAATTTTCTTTCCTCCAAACTACTGTGTACATGCATACTTTGAGCTTAAGTAAGATAAAGATATAAACAATTTTATAAGATAAAGCAATTAGTAAGCAATAAAGGTGATTTGATTTATATAGCTAATACGAGACTGTTTAAAAACTATTATAAGCTGAAAAAAATCTGTTCTTTATTTAGATAAAACGGGAATTAACTCTCCCACTCAAGAGGAAAATGAAATTGATAAAGGAGACATGCATAAGGGAGCCGTGTAATCGCCACACTGAGTCCCCACAAAGGACAATTATGATTTGAGTAGAAGAAGTAAATGAGACGCACCGGCTGTGGGCTTCCTATTTTAAACGTCGAAACGTTGCCTCTTTCTGCAGAGCCTTATCTTCTCAAAGTCCCCTTAGAGATGTAAGCTCCTGTACTATCACCTCTCTTAAAAGAAGGTGGTTTCCATTTCTAAAATGGCAAACGTTAATTATGCTCACGAATCCCATAAAAATGCGGGAATGGAAAGCATTTATAAAGTGAGAAATCTTCATGGTGTATTTTTCAAATCTCAGCTGTAACTGCCAGCATTCTGTACTACATAAAACTGTTTACAAAATCTCCTAAGTCAAAACTGTTAAACACAATCTATGTGAAGCATCTAAATTATTACACAAATGTAGAGAAAGTTAGAAGGGGGGACCAAAGACAAGGGGACAGTCACGGACCAGTCATCAAGGCCACACCAGAGCTCCTCCTGGGGCACTTTCTCGAGGGTCTGGAAGAAGCGGCCAGCAGGCACACTGAAATCAGCGCCTGTTTCCAGAGCACTCAAAAACCTAACTCTCCAGTCTAGGTCCGGAGCAAGGAAGTCGGAACCGCCTGTCAGGGCAGAAAAGGGCTCTGCGGACTGCCACTTCTGTCTGGATGCCACGAGAGCCATCCCCAGTGCCAGGCCCCCTGCATCACCCCTTTCCAGATGCTACACCTGGGCTGCAGAATGACATGGTGCCTCCCCCAAAACTCGCGTCTACCTGGAACCTCAGAACATTCTAGTATTTGGAAATAAGGTCTTTTTGCAGATGTCATTGGCTAAATTAAGATGAGATCATTCCAGAACAGAGTGGGCCCTAATCCAGCAACTCTGTCCGTCTAAGAAGGGACCCAGGGATAATGCCACAGGGCAACATTAGTGAAGTCCAGAGAGATATCTACAAAGCAAGAACCCAGGGACTGCAGGCCACCCCCAGAAACTGGGAAGAGGCAGGGAACAGATTCTGCCCCACGGCCTCCAGAAGGAAGCAACCTTGCCCACACCTTGATTTCAGACTCCTGGCCTTCAGGACAGTGACGGGGCAGATCTCACCTGCTCTAAGCCCCCAAGTGTGTGTTATGGTAGCCCTAGGAAACAGGTACAGATGGCAACAATCACCACCATTTTAATGAACATCCCCCTGGTCACAGGATAAGGACCCAGCAATTCTCAACTGCTATCCATGCAATTATCGATACAGACACGAACACGTTCTAGGGTAACCACAAGAGTAGTTAATAGACCCCAAGTTGTCTTTCAGGGAAGGGATTTTGAGTTTAGGGTTTTGCATTCCAAATCCTTACTAAACATGTGTTTACTGCATGACCAAAATATTTCAGGGTTTGACTTGGGCACCACAGAAGGATAAAAACAAGGATAAAAACAAAAACAAGGATAAAAACAATACCAAACACACAGAGAAGAAGAAGAAGAGAGATACGGATGTCTTTGGAGTAGAAATGAGGCACATGCTCAGATAATGAAGGAGATTCATAACAAGGTATGTATTATACTGAATCCCATGAAATTTCCAATAGTTGACTATTTTTGAACTACAAAAAGAGCTATGTCATATGCTTTAAGCCAAGGGTCAAGAACTATGGCCTGTGGGCCAAATCTGGCCCCCTCTCTATTTGTGTAAATAAAGTTTTATTGGAACATAGCCACACCCACTCCTTTGTATGCTCCAGTGGCTGTTTTCCTACTACAACACCACAACCAAGTAGTCAGACCATGTAGCCCTCAAACCTAAATACTTGCCATTCGACCCTTTTCAAGAAAACCTTGTCAACCCTCCGTGTAACCAAGTGTTTACATCCAGCGACCTGCAATGACAGCAGAGGACCAGGCTCTTAGGAGCAGGCCAGAGCAGCGCAGCGTGTTCCCTGGGAGGTCAGGCTGGAGGTGGGACTCGAGAAGGAGCTGGATTCTGAGCCGGAAGGTACCAGGATTCTTCAAGCGAGAAAAACAGATAATAATGGCTATGCTGGCCCTCGGTTCCCACATGCCAGGAGCACCCCCAGTCACTGAGACAACCCAAAATGCCCCCCCGGCCCCCCCCACCCCGCGCCTTGCTTCTAGGCACGGTCTCTGCTGAGACTCCTCAGGGGAAGTGGAACAAGAATGAGAAAAGTTTGGGAAGGTTTTCAGAGAGGCTGAAATTCCTTGCACAGCAGACTAAGAAACGGTATCTTTTTCCCATGAGCATGAGTCCATTGGGGTGGGACAACAGTATGACAGAGGCACCATTTCTCAAAGATCAAGTTCTAGAGATGTGAAGTAATTGAATCTGGGGGAAAAAGTGTACTGTTTGGAGTATCTGTCCTTGTGGCCCTTTATAAGGCCACATTATGGAAAAATAATCACTCTAAAGATTGTAATAATTATAATTTTAAAAATTATGAGGAGTTCTGGAGAATTGGGAACCCCTTTGAGGTTATTAATAACTAGGAAAGTCAAAAGGAGCATTTCTTTTCTCATTAGGAGTCACATATTTCATCCAAAATACAACCTGCTCTTAAACTTGTATTGTACGCTGAGTTGCAAAGTTCTTGGCACCAAATGCTTCCCAAGCTCATGTAAATACTGAATGGACGGGGAAATGCTTGCCTGAGCCGGGAGGGTCCTCCTCTTCCCCATGTACATCAATTAACTAAAAGCACACGAAAAACTAGGATAATAAACATTTAAGTTTGGGGTGAAGCTAGAAGGCCAAGTGGGATGTGGGTGTATAAACCAAGAGGTAAACAGATATTTTGGTGTGTTTATGTATCCGAGATTAAGTATATCTCAGACCCCATTTAGGAGGGCTGTCCCAGGATAATACAGTTTACTGACTTTCTCAAAACTGATTCCTAGCATACACAAGTGTCTTTAATTATGCAAACCAGCTGTCCATTACCCAGTAAAGACCTCAGCTTGCGCACGAGGAACCGTCTAGCCTAGAGACTCCTGATTTTCTAATAGAAATACTATCAGCCTTTGGTCAAGCTCCAGAAGCGATGTCTTCCCAGAGAGCCAACAGCGATGGAAGGTCTGGAAGCCCTGGGGCAGCCCGACTTTAAGCTGCAAGTTGTCACCCAGTCCCACCCCGTCCCTCCTCACTGGTAGTCAGCAACGCACAGCAATCCGATGGCCAGGATTCTGGTCCAATTTCAGCCCAAGATCAAGTTTCCAGTTACAGGGTCTGCTTCACCCCTCCTGAGCTGTATATGACTTAGGTGACCCCCAAAAAACGTACAACAACCGATCAGAGAAGGCCGTGACTTCAAAAGACAAGGCATGCATCTTGAAAGCTCTCTGCCAGCATTAGAAAACACAATGGAATTCTTTTTTTTTTTTTTTTTTATTTGACAGAGAGAGAGATCACAAGTAGGCAGAGAGGCAGGCAGAGAGAGAGGAGGAAGCAGGCTCCCTGCGGAGCAGAGAGCCCGACGTGGGGCTTGATCTCAGGACCCTGAGATCATGACCTGAGCCAAAGGCAGTGGCCCAATCCACTGAGCCACCCAGAGGGAGAGGGGCAGACCCACCCGCCCCGTTCACCTCCCTCCCTCCCTCCCTCCCAATGGACCTGCCTACTTACCCCTCTCCCTCATCTACCTACACTTTTCCCTCAGGTTTTTAAAGTGGAAATAAAATTCGCACTCCATAATTCAAAAAAAAAAAAAAAAAAACAATGGAGTTCTTAACGCCTCACACTGTCCCCTTGCTGGCAGGAGCAGCTGTCACAAAAGCAACTGAAAAAGGCTGTCAAGGCCGTCATTCCAGGGATGGGGTAGGCAGGGCTCTGAGGGACTCAGGCCACACTCTAGGTGGGTATGAGAACAATGAGAGGATTGATAATGGGGAGGGAAACAGAAGCCCTGAGTCCACTCAGCTACCAGCTCCAAGCCTCCTGGGCTGGGAGGAGGGAGCATTTTCCAGTTCTGAGAGCTGCGGGAGGCGGTGTAGAGAGCCCCCCCCCCCCCCCCGCAAGTACGGAGGCCGAGGTGGAAGGACACATGGGGCCAGCGATGCACACTCCTGGGCAAAGCGCTCCTTCAACCCCTTCAGGGCTCTCACAGGAGGAAGCCGTCCAGAAGCAGAAGGCCAGCAAGCCCAGGATGCCGCTCAGGCAGCTGAACCTCCCACGCCTGGAAAAAGCTCCAGAAAGGATCTATAGGGGAAAACAGAAGATACCCAGCGCAAACGGACAAGAAATGGACCAACCGTGGGTTTCTCTGTTTGTTTGTTTTACTTTTTCCTAACATCAAGAGAGATTTGCTTTTTTGCAAAGTCAAGCAATAATTCCCAGCCCTGTTTTTATTTTTGGCAAATTCCTTTTTCTTCCCACCTCCCTCCCACGGCTCTGTGGGCATTCCTATGCAGGTGGCCCAACAGCGGAGCTGATCCAAGTACATCCTGCAACATGCTTTTTGGGTAGAGGAAGATGTTAACCCACACCTGGGCTCGTCAAGAGAATTTCTATTCACAACACGGATACTTGCCAACACTACAGGACGCTCACGATGGAGCAAGAAATTCACACGCATTCAGGCCGGCGTCGTGTCAGGATGCCTACCAGGCAGGAACTGCTCTTTCCGACGTGAGGAGAGGGGGGCCCACAGAGACTGAGACGTTCCTCAAATTCTCGCAGAACTGAGCTCCAAATCCGGCCCCTCCAATCCCAAATCTACTCTGGTAACCAGTACATTCATGCTGCCTCCTAAGCACATTGAAAAGATCTACAGAACTTTGATATTTAAGGGTATCCTGCAACTAATCTTCATCATGGAGTTAAAAAAAAAAAATCCATTTGTAATGAAAAAAAGAGAGCAACCATGTAACTTACAGATGCATGGGTTTGAACGGATTTTTTGTTGATAACTACAGTACAGGACTATTTCTCTTCCTTACAACTTTCTTAGCAACATTTTCTTCCCCCTTAGCTTACTTCCTTGTAAGAATATGTCATAAATGCATACAACACACAAAATGTGTTAAACAGCTGTCCATGTTATTGGCAAAGCTTCTGGTCAACAGTAGGCCATTACCAGTCAAGTTTGGGAGACTCAGAAATGATATAGATTTCAGCTGTGGGATCCCTACCCCTGAAGACTTGTTCAAAGGCTTATTTACCTTTAAGAGAACAGTAAGGGTATGCAGGCCCTAGAAATAAGAACTACATTATTTGTCTATATTCCCAGGTACTAAAACAATCTAACCTGGAGGCCAGGCACTTACAGATTTCAGGATGACCCAGATCTAGAGGTCTAGAGATCTACGACTCTGTGCTCAGGCAGTTCTCACCACATGATGATTGTACCTGCAAGTCTTCGTTCTTCTGGAAATCCCGAGAAAGCAGCAGAAGGGCGGCCTTCCTGAGTTTTGAGCCTGTCGGAGCACAGTCTCCAGAAGGCTCTGGCTCATCCAAGTCTTCCCCAGTCCTAAAAGGGCAAACCAGCTGTCAGCTAATGAACCACCTAAGGACGGCAGCCAGGCCTTGGGTGAGAAGAGCGCCTGCCTCTGTGTGCCAGTCCTTCTCTCGCTGCTTCCACGTTACTCAAACGCAAGTGCCCACAGCCTTCTCGCTGGCAGCCCGGCCTGTCAGCACCTCTCTGAGAGGTCAGGATGCCACTTGGCGGCCCGGTGAGGCAGCCTGCCTCTGCCTGGCAGCTGAGAGCTCCCTCCCTCCCCGCTCCCCTGCCTGCTTCTCCCACCAGCTTCAGGATATAGGGCTGTGGCCTTCCTTTCATGCTAAGCTACTGAACCGAAATTACCACTCATAAACTTCAATTAAAACAAAATAAAACATGCAAGCTCTTTATGCCAGGAATATCTCAGACGGTGACCCGCAGGCCTCTGCCAACATCATTAAGCCATCTATTGAACCGGAGCCAGACTTATTTTTTTTTTTTAATTATAAACTAGTAACGTGCTTTTGAACACTGCCGGCCGCCTCCTATTTCAACCTTTATCAAATGCCATGGGTGTATTTGAAAGCAACTACGAAGTTAGCCTCCAATTATCATTCATTCGGTTTAAAGCTCTTCAGCAAGAAGGGGAGGTGGGGATGGAGAAAGAGGTCTTGCCCGCGGCTGGAGGCATTGCTAAGAGGTCCTTCTGCTCCTTCAGTCCCCAGATGCTCGCTGCTCTTGGTCCCCCTTGGCTCCTCTGGAACTGGGGGCCTCAGAGTAGTTTTCTGGAACTCAAGCACCGTGAGACCCAAAGAGTGTCAAGTTCAAACAGACTCAGAGTGTCAACGTGGCCAGCGGCCTTTGGAACCCCGAGAGGGACAGTAGCTGCAGCTCCTCCCAAGTCGGGGACACAGCCCGGAGGGCAGCGGGGCTGAAGCGCGGGGGGGGCCAGGAAGTGCGCATGCGCAGCAGGGAGTGGCTGGAGCGCGGATGTTCCGCAGGAGCCGCTGGGCCATAGCCTTGTTCCAGCGCCAACTCTCCTATCCACATTCCGGGCCTCTTCCATTTCAGGAAAGGCTGATATTTCTGCCTTGACTGCAAAGTACATTAAACACCGGGAAAGGCAGTCCTGCGGTGCGGGTGGATCGTGAGACTTTGTCCCGGAAACCATGGGGAAACGCCCCGCAGGTCTGCGGCCCTGTGAGAGGCTGAGCTGGTCGAAGAGGAGTCTCAGCATCCAGCTCCCCGACGATCCCAAGGGGGTGACTATAAACTTCTCGAAGATCCTGGAAACAAGTCCATGACACCTGGAGTCTTACTTAGCTCAAAGCTCCCAATTTTCTGCTGGTAGAGAAGGGCATCAGAAGCCCGCGCCCCACCGCCCACCCCGCATCCGCTGCCGGTGCTCCCACAGGGCAGCTGGGCGTCCTGGGCAGAGGGGGCCGACGGTGGGACCAGGGCGCCTGGGCATGCAGCTGCCAGACCCCCAGGCTCGCGGAGTCCCGGGAAGTGCGGAAGCGGAGCCAGGGCACGGGGACAAGAGCACTGCTCCAGTCGTGCCCGCGCCGGACTCCTGCACCTGCCATCTCGGCCGTCCTGGGGCAGGGCTCGAGACAATCCTCCGTGTCTGTTCAGTTCTTGAAGACGCGCACCAAGAGGGCAGAAATTCTGTCCTGTACACACCGTATTCCCAAGGCGGGGCCTGGGCTCTGACACAAAGGAAATTTCTGGTCAACACTTTTTAGTTGACCAAATGCTACCTTTCATGCTTGGGCTCCTCTGCACTAGAGTAAAAATAAATAGCCCACACTGTAATTAGGGGCCCCTGCCTACACCCTTCTCTAAGAAGGTAATAGGTCACCATCCCTCTATGAGGGTTTAGAAAAGGCCCTGCCTGGAGGCAAACCCTGGGTGCCTTCACTATCTTCCAAATTCTAGAATTCTATGGAATGGTTACATCAATTAGGAGGCCCTCAACCTTCAACAGACAGGATGTAATTCAACCAAATGCACTGATCTTCCTTCGAATCAAACCAACCTCCCGTCTCCCATGTCAATTTGAATTAAGGTCACAGGAAAGGGGGGATCTTGATTTAAGCTTGGAGCCTGCTTGAGATTCTCTATCCCTCTCTCTACCTCTCACCCACCCTTCCTCCCACTCTCCCCCCCAAACACCGACACTCTCCCTCTTAATTAAAAAAAAAAAAAATGACAACAGTAAAGGTTTGTCAGAATAAAACTATTAAAAATTGGCCCATCCTCTTGTAAACTACAGATTACAAGCAAACAACAATAAAAACAACAAAACCTTAAGGAAAAACAGTCATCAGCGATCACTGCCAAGGACAATTGTACATTGCATATATATTTAATAATGAAGTGTTTCTCTAGACATGGGAAATGGAAATATAATTCTTTCAAAACAAATTGGGCATTGGGCTCTTGCATGATTGGGGCCAACATGAGTTGGGAGATCTTTTCAGGAGGGTAACTGTCGCTCTCCTTTTTTCCATAGATGAAAGGCCATTGCAATAAGCAAGCATTTCCTGCCCTAGGGATTGTCCTTTGACCTTCCTTTCATGTAAACAAAACAGAAAGGGGGGGGGGGCATCTCAGCTGTTCACCTTTATGCCCCTACCAATAAAATCAAAATACCTCCATTAGGTTTTTAACTGTCCTCATCACCAAGAATCTGTCATCTTTCCAACAGCCTGAACTGTGGCCCATTTTATTCAGCACCCACTTCGCCCAGCTTCTGACCCCTCTGTTCACAGTGAGGGGTTATCCTTTTGTTTTCTCCAAAGAATGATGCATTGTTGGACCAAAGCGATCAATCCTACTGCCAGATTCAGGTTGACAATGCAAAGATGTTGAGCAGGCTGGTTGTCTGAGCCCTTGACACTATGCTGTCCAAGATCCCATGACTAATTTTGGATCATTGGAAATCAGCCACCACAGGATACATTTGAACTTGCTAAAAATAGCCCAGCTACCCCTCCAAACATTTCAACGTACTGTGGCAGCAACAGAAACGTGCTTCTAGTTTCAAAGCTGGCTGACTCTCCTGGAATGCAGTAACGGAATAGAATTTCAAGATATGAGATTTTTGAGATCATCCATAAGATATTTTAAATAGATTGTTCACTTTAGAACTTACAGTTAATTTAAAAAGAAAGATTATTAATACAGAACTGAATGTCTTTGCTCTAAGTATAAGCAAACAATGTCGTATATTGTAGATCAATAGAAAACAATTGATACTATTTTCAGAATACTCCCTGGGCCTCCACTCCACTTAAATGTGGAGCATTTAATTAAGTAAATCCAATTAATCATCTGGAAGCCAATGTGAGAAAAGGAAACAGTTAACAACCCCCCAACTGCTCAGAAAGCAAAGCATTTCAAACATGTTACTTTCACACAATCCCTGCATACTCTAATTATGTCTTTATATGAATTCCTTTAGCTTTCTCCCAATGCTTAAAAGTCTAATGCTGAACTCTCTGATAGAAATACACCTACAAAATCTTTTCTCCCCACACGTAGGAAGGACACACGACATGGACCTGGCTGGTACAGATGCCCCCTTCGCCGGGGGCTTTGTAAGTATCTGACACAAGCTGTAACACACGGGTGACACCCGTCTGCCCATAAACTGTAACATTATCTGGCAAGATGGCTAATAGGCAGAAACCAACATCAGCACCAAGAGCTAGGTTTAGAAAAGACACAGTAGCTCTTACCTAAAGAGGAGCAAAGTAAACAGAAGCATTCCTATACACTTTGAAACCAGCAGCCTTCCCAAAGCTGCTTTTGGTTTGTTTTCCTAAATTTACTCCTGCAGGCTTAACTGAACCAGGTGCTCAGTCAAAAGTGCAATTAAAGAAGGACCCCTAAAGACCGCTTGGCCCTGAGGGCCCCCTTATCTGTCCCCAGAGTGAGCCATCTACTATCTGCATCCTTTGTCCAGCCCTCCTGATAACCATGTGGCCAAGCCTCTAATCATGGTCCTATTCTTCCCGCTTATCACTCCTGCCCACAACCCTAAGGCTGGAAATCCGAGCTCGATGGCCAGTTCCTTGGGGGAAAGGACACTTTTCACTGAAAAACAAAAACTTAAGAACCCACTGAGAAGGACTTACTACTTAGTGGCCAAACCAAACCAGCATCCAGGTCCATGCACTACCACCAGTCACTAAAGACACTCTTGATCACACACCGTCCGGGGGCGAACTCGTAGCCATGACTTGGGGCTCCATCGGTGCTCACTCAAGGGGCAGCCTGGCCAGCGTTCCAGCCCGTGCGGGCCGTCGTGCTCCCATGCAAACTGTACCACCGTGCTCCAGGGCTATTCCGTGAATCACAAGTGCACCGACAACCAGAAGGGTCAGGGCTTTTGCAAATGATTGCTCTCTTGGACACAGGAGGAGGACAGAAAAGGCCAGTGTGGACTTTATTAAATGGAAGAAAGACTAAATGAAACCAACATTCTCTGGGGCTCAGGGGGTCAGGGGGGCGTCTCCATTATTCAGGGTGATAGTTTCCTTTCTCTGCCCCTCCTTCACGATGACCCCCAAACCAGCCCACCAATGGAGCTGGGCGCTCCAAAACAGGAAGGTGACACTATGTAGCATTATGAAACCCAGCGGGCACCATCCTGAGCTTCTCTAATCTACCATCCCAGGCTTTAGAAGTCTTAAGTCCCTTAAGAGAGAAAAAAGTAATTGGCCACCCCAAAAATAAATAAATAAATAAAACACATGGGATTTTCTAAAAGACCATCGAGAAACTCAAGATCACAAAGATCAAATGAAAAATGTTTATCTGAACTTCTCCATCCCAAACTCACCCTAAAGCTTGCACTAGTCCCCTCTAGCAACCAAAAGAAATACATAAAATACAATTCTAAATTGTGTTTGAGTCTGCAGGGTGTGATTTTTTTTTGTTATAATTTGCACTACAGGAAAAAAAAAGTCCCTTTAAGTACTATGTAGATACTGCGAAATAGACCACTTCTTCCCAATTAAAAATTCATAGCACATGACTCTGTAGCCCCTTCCCCATTCCTGTCAAGTCCCTCTGCTCTCTAGCCATGGTCCAAGTTCCAAGCATTGATTTCCTTGTGCCTACCTCAATAAACAATTAATTCATCAGTGGATACTCTTAAAAACTATCTTCAAGGTATTTTAACTGACAGGGTATCTGACTACTATGAAGACTGAGCTTCCCCTCTACGGTCCTGTGGCTTATATCTTTAGTGACTGAAGTCCAAGCATTTACATTGACTCCAAGCATTTCTGGAGACGTGAACTTAGTGCACAGACTCTCGAGTCAGGAATGAGCGAGGTGGGGGACATGGGGAAGGCCCTTTGGCTGGTATCACCCCTGGGGCATGTCCCATCAGATCCCCACTGTGAATCCTTCACAGGCTTTCCTAGACACCAAGATAAACCTCAAGAGATGGAAAGCCAGCAGGTGGGCCCGGAGAAATTGTTCAAAGTTAAATAACATTTGCGGGCATAAGCTTTCAAGTGAATGAATCTTTGCAATTCTTACTTGCCAGCTTGCAGTTTTCTGAATGATTTCTTTTCACAAGCTGGTGATAGGACCTAGGAATTCCATCACTGCTGGCAGACGGAGAGTAAATCTGGCTTCAGGCCTGACTTGGGAGTCTGCTTGGAAGGCGCAGACAGCCAAGAATCACTGCCTGGGCCTGCAGAGCTCTCGGCACAGGGCTCCCCTCCCCCAAAGGCCAGCCCCGCTGCCTGACCGCTGCACAATTTACATCAAAGGGGAGTATTTTTTACTTAGAGCAAGTTGGAGGAAAACACGAACTTAAGATGTGCATTGTTAAAAAAGAAAAAAAAAAATAGGGGTGGGTAGCGTAGGAAATACTTTAACTCAGAGTACCTGCCTTTGGGTATTCCCACCTGCTAGGCACCACCTTGGTCGTCTGACCAGTGGCCAAGGCAGTGGGAGGGATTCAAAGGTGGAGAGTGGGAGGGCCCGAGAGCGGAGCTCCAAGGCTTCTGATCCCTTCTATCCTGACTGTGACCCAGGGAGAGAGGAGTTCCTACTGTCTTCCAGCAAATGCTTCTCCCTCTCTACAGTTACCTGATAAGCAGAAGCAAGTTTTCCCCAGCTCGACAGCACCGTGAAATGTGGAGCAAATGTTGGGACGTACCTTAACAACCTTCCTGGGACACTCATAACGGACCTAGATGAGATCCGATGTCTGCGAGCCAACTCGGAACCCTGCAGGAACAAGATTCTGGGGGAGAGAACATGTCTGTCGTGGTCAGCTGACATCAACAGTAACTCTGAAACCCCTCAGCCAAGAGTCAGGTAGTGGAGATGCCTGACAGCACCAGGCCCAGGACAAAACCCGGCAAAGCGCTTTCGGGGGGGGGGGGGGGGGGGGGGGGGCAGGGTGCGCAGCGGCAGAAAAGGAAGGGAAGGGAAAGAGAGTGAGCTGAGTCCTGTTAGAAACGATAGGGTCAATCAGAGGGCATTATGAGCTCAGCTCAGCTCCAAACTTTCTGGGGAAGGAGAAACATAATAATTAAAAGGCTGCTGGATTAGCAGAGAAAGTGAAAAAGCCATAGAAGGACATTTGAGGAGCAGCTCTGTTGGAACCGAGAGGAAACCAGAGTCCAACACTCTCCTTCCCACACTGAGCATCTGGGCACTGGACCCTGCTCTGAAAACATGACCTTTCTTTTATACATACAGCCCAGAAATCTCAAACTTAAATAATGGAACTGCCTATCTTTGCCTCCTAGATCAGACTTTAAAGGCATTCTCCTTCGCTGACAGGTTAGCAAAGATCCCCCAGTTTGAAACCTCAGAGCATTGACAGGATGTGAGGTAAGGAGGAGGCAGCAGATAGGAGGGACGGATGGCAGAGCCCCAGGCTATAGAGTGAACATTCCAGGTTCTTCCCTGTGCTCCCAGCTGCCTGAGTAAAGCTAGGATCCTATAGATTTTAGTGTCCAAAATCAATATTTGGTGTTACCATTTGGATGCTTTCCAGAAAAAGAAATGGTTTCAGAAAAAAGGTAAAAAAGCCTCCAAAGTAAAGGTCTAACACACTTTCCTCACTGAGGACAATGTCCTCACGCCATTCTCTATGTAACACTTCGTGTTACTCTCATTATGACTCCCCCTCCCCCAGCTATCAGATCCAACACAAATCAACAGTTATTCTAAAGGAAGTCTTAAAACAGGAGAACGGCACATCGTTTCTTATCCCTCATGTTTCAAAACTAAATATCCTAGCAACATGGAAATTGCTCTAATCATGTACACAGGCAATCTGTTGAAGAGAATGCTTAACTAGTTGTCCTTGAAATCTGGAGAATATTAGCTCATTGAAAATGATAGAAAACAACTGCTAAAAAGTACCCATCTAAACAGTATGTTATTGACCAATGAAAACCATCAAAAGTGACATCAAAAATAAAAATGTCTAAAAATAAAATTAAAAATGTCACCCACCCCTTTGCCCTCCAACAAGCATTAGGAAACACTAAAGCAATTGCAAAAATTACCCCTTGTCACTCACCAAGGGTGAGTCATAAATTAGGACTGGTAATAGAAAAACATGGTCATTTTATAAATATTACTCTTAATTTGCGTCTAAGTTAGGCTGCCAGTTTGGGAGGAGACAGATTCAGAATACCCCAATCAGAAATTACATCGCTATGAGGTCAAGAAAGCTCTTGCACTAGGATCCAAACCTTTCATCAATTTCAGTTTCAGCATACAACTATAAGAACTGAAGAAATTAGATGTTGTTGGAAAATGCTTGCCCCCAAACATCACAGGGTTGGATAAAAATACTTCATTACTACACAGAGAGAGGCATACAAGCTCTGGAGGCTGGTGGCTCCCAGCCAGCTCCTGAAAGCCATACTGGGTCTATCTGGACCTCGGACACTCGGTGCCAAACTAAACACTCGCGCGGAAAGCCACCATGTGGACACCAACTGGTGTGCGGAGAGCAAGGTGCCCGAGAGAGAGCTGAGGACGCCCCACGGCGGGAGGCAGAGAGCATGTCGATGCACTCGGCAGATGGAAGTCAGAAAGAGTAAGAAGGGAGAGCTGAAGACACACTTCCACCCAGAGACAACACTCAAAGAGCAAGGAAATTACAGGCAATTCACATGGATCTCTACGCACAACCTAATTTCAGGTCCTGCTTTAAGTGCAGGACTCGTCAGAGCGGCACGGAAAGAGCTAGAAGTGATTCTATGACTCTTCTGCTAAAAGAGGGAAAAACAACAACCAACACACTCTCCTTTAAGTACACAGGCCCTCCCTGTGCATTTAAAAACCTGTGTTCTGCCACTGCATCTGGCTGTTGGACGTCACCCGCCTCACCCGCAGAAATAAATGCCCTACAAAGAAAATGTTCAAGGACACAGGAGCAGGCATCGTGAGACTTTCCCCGGTCACAAGAAAGCAGAGCTGTTTGACCAGCAGAGCAATACACTGGGAGTTCAGACCCTGCAGCTCCGATGAGACCGGGAGATTCTGTGTTTTGAAAGATCCCCCCACCCTACCCCACTGACCATCCAGAGCCTGCAACCTAACAAAACTGGCAGAAGGGAAGTCTCGCAGGTGCACCAAAAAGTGACCAGCGAGGCTGGCTGGTGAGTTTAATGGAGTGATTTCATTCAGTTCTGTGGTCTCATTTGCAAAACAACCTGGCTTTGCTCATTTTCATAAAAAAGAGATCTCAGTTCTGAGTTCAGCCCCCAGGAAGCGAACTTGAGCACCCTAAGGCCCCAGCACTCGCCTTTGTGAATATCATGGAAACCCAGAATATAATTTCCACTTCACGGCAGGATCTGTTTGGGTCGCTGGCCATGCACGGCGTTCTCACTGCAGAGATTATGTCCCAGATTCCTTTTCTTTTTTAAACAACTTTATTGAGGTGTAAGTTATATACCACAAAATTTACTCCTTGTAAGCATACAATCCAGTGATCTTTAGTAAAGGTACAGAATTGCAGGAGTGTCTCCACAATCCTGTTTGAGAACATTCCCATCATCCCAGAGAGACCTGCCCGTCCACGGTCCGTCCCTCCCAAATCCCCAGCCCCAGGCAACCACTAACCTGCATTCTGTCTTTACAGGCTTGCATTTTCTAGACTTTTCATACAAATGGAATCATTTGATAGGCAGTCTTCTGTGACCGGCTTCCTTCACTAAGCGTACTTCTGAAGTTCACACAGTCTGCAGCACAGATCAAGAATTCAGTTCTTTTCTTGCTGAACACTCGTCCGTTGTGGGACTCTATCACATTCCGCTCATCCACTCATCTGTTTCAGCTTATTAAATCTATAAATCCCACTAAATGACCAGGCTGATTGGCCTAATCTCAGAAATAAAATAAAAAAGGCTACCACAGTCTCCAAAATACTCTAGCATTTCTAAAATCTCGGTAAATGTGAGAAGCTCTGTCATGAGGATACAGCACGTTTCCTGGAATTTTTTTGTATGTGGTGCTATTTTGAGTAAACAACATCCTTGAATTCCCATGTTTTACATTTTAATATGTCTTAAAGCACATAAAGTGTTTGGGGCGCCTGGGTGGCTCCGTGAGTTAAGCATCTGACTCTCGGTTTCGGCTCAGGTCACGGATCTCAGGGTGGGGCTCCAAGCTTGACCCAGAATCCGCTTCTCATCCTCTCCCTCCGCCACTGCTTATGCACATGCTCTCTTTCTCTCTAATAAATCAATCTTAAGAAAAGAAAAAACACACATACATAAAGTGTTTTTATGCTAATTTCCAAGTCAAGCTGCCCAGCCCGGACTGCACATCTGCCCCCAGCTGGGACTGCCCAGTGCCCAGGGCAGCTCCCAGGCCCGGGGACCCATCCTGCACTTAGGCAGCCGCAATGGGACGAGCCCTGACCCCACACGCAGCAGGCAGCTAGCCCTGCTGTCTTAGTTCTAGCACTCCATGCAAATTTAAGGACTTGTCCCCTTGACCTGTCCTCTGGGCCCTAACTCAGTTCTAGAGATGTGCTTCGTGTCATCATTGCTGAGGCTCTAACACCTTAACACTCTTGCAGAAAACGCCCACCACACTTCCTGTCTCCTCCTCCTCTATCTTCTGGAGGATCTGTTTCTGTAAAGACCCAAAGACCCCACGCAGACGTGGGATTCGGACCCAGACCGAGCACCGAGGCTCAGCCAGCTCCAAGTCCATCTGTACGTCGCACCTGCAGACTTTGTACAGGGACCTCAACAGAACCTCTACCAACATCCTGATGAGGCAAGCAGCTCTATGAAACCACGGACTTCTGGTCATCATTCCAAACCCAGCTGCCCTCCAACCTTCTTAAAGTCAAGTCCATAGCTATGGCCCCCAGGAACTTCCATGACAGATGTCTCAGAAGCAAGCCCTTACTTAGTTCTTGCTGCAGGTCAGTGGATATTAACAAAGGCTTAACTCCAGTATCTGCTGGACAAAGGAAGTTTAATATCCAGAGGAATCGTTGTTGCTTTAGGCCACCAGTTACAATGTTGTCAGCTTTAATTCAGGAGAGTTGTACAGCAGATGGAAATCTCGGTCCTGGAACAGAAATCCTAGACCCCAGTGGTGATGCTAAAATCGACTGGGTTGTAGGATGGCCAACCGTCGGTGTCCCTGGCCTCCGAAGCCTTCCGTTGGCAGCATGCTAGGAGGACCAGGCAGCCGCATCCTTGGCAGCTGCGAATGGCTTTCAGGTGCCCTCTCCCAGATGAGCCCCATCCCCAGTTTTGCGACAGAAAGGGACATTCTTTGTGTGGAATTTTTTCTGGAGTCAGTTGGAACGCATTTCTTCCAGGAAGTTTAAGCCAAGTGCTGGCCGTACGATGATTTTGCAAACGACTCAACAGAAACCGCTTAGCAGAATTCTTACTACTTTTTTTGACTCCGCTTTTCTTTGCATAAGCCCATCATAAATCGTTGTCAAATGTTGGGTGAATCTGAACTGATGAAAGAGGCTCTATTTCCTGTGAACAATTTGTCCTTGCTCAGTCCTGATTGTCACTTGCCTAGAACTTATTTAATTTCACATTTCAGCAAATACAGCATTATTTCTCCAGTAGAGCTGGCTTCTGATACCATCACTCTCCGGCTATTTATCATACATATCTGTAATTGAATTACCTATTGCAGTAATACGATCTACTCACAAATGTACATAAAAATGCAACATAAAATAAAACTGTTCCAACATATACTTCCTCATCATCTTACATGAGCCGCAGGATGGCCAATCCCAGAGATACAGCGACAAATAAGGAATGAAAGATGGAAAGATAAGGGATTAGTGGGTTCATGGCCTTCCAGAAATAAAAGATATTCAGCCCCCAAAAAATGTATTCTCTTTCAGAATACAGTGTTTTTCAATATTCATCAGGAAACCAATTCAAACAAATGTAGGGGGAAAAAGAGCAAAGAATGGAATGATTTTGTTTTCTTCCAAAACAACAGTACTATGCCAGTATATTTCAAAACTCAGGAAAGGGAACTCAAGTATGTCCATCTTTGCTCTTGTCAGAAAACCATTCATCTTGGACAAGAAAAAAAAAAAAAAGGAGGAGGAGGAGGAGAAGGAAAAAGAAAAAGAAGAAGAAGAAGAAAAAGACAAAGAAAAAAAAAGCAATTCCTTTGAAAACATCTCTGTTTCTTGAGCCCACTGTTGGGTTAACCATAGTATAAATGTCATAATCCAAGTGAAATGTAACTTGCCTTTGATGTTGCCAGGCTTCCAAATACTCTGAAATTCAGAGGTAGATTTTCTTAGCTCTGCAACCTTTAGATGGCATAGATTGAACTGTTACTAATCCATTATAATAATTTGCTTATACACTATCTTCTCTTGGATCGAGTTTTCATTTTGATAGGCTCATTGAGAGTGAAAAGTTTATCTATGTACATTCCAGTCCACTCTAATTTTTTTCTTCCTGTCTTGCTGTTAGAAATTGATTTTATATATCCACCAACAAATTCATCAAAGAAATAAGCGATACATTTATCGAGCATACCAAAAGCTGCCTCTTCAAATTGCTTCCGAATGAGCTACTCGTCACGTGTTGAATTTATCTTATGATGCTACCCATTTGTGCAGGGATCAGAGACAGCAGATTGCCCCCTATCTACAGCAGATCACTTCTACAAGGCAGCGAGCAGAGGGATAAAAACCGGTAATTCTCAACAAAACTTCTGCATCTCAGTTTTAAAGGGTTGCCGGAAACATATGTGAAAATGGGTTGTCAACAACCGTACACAAAGACAGTACAAACCACTCCAAGCACTTACATATATTCATCTTCGTACGTAAGAAAATAGTTCGCGTTCTCTGTGCAAATCTGCCAACAGATGCAGGTGGACAGAAATGTACAAGGTTGACACCACCCACTTTGCACTTGGGTGTAACTCAATTTGTTAGACACTGTAATTAACATTTTAAAAATTATTTAACACTAAACATAAAAATTCGTCACCTTGGTGTTATAATTATACTGTAAGCAATTTGTCTGAGTAACTATAGCAACAATTTCAGGAGCATTTTTAAATACAATTTTGGTATAATTTTAGAATCAAGAATTATGGAGGGCTTGCGGCGGGATGTAGGACTACTCTTCTCAAGCACTGTACCTACACTGCTAAAGAAATGGAGGCCTTGACTTAGACATATTATATACTAATCAATTGTTCTATCTTACAAACTACGTGATTTGCAAGGCAATCCTTCTCGCTGGGATTAGCTTCTCATCTTAGCTATTTCCAGAGTTCATGATTACTTGTTTATAAAATGGAATGCCTTTATACCTTTGGCCATTTAGCAAAGTTCTCTTTCCCCCTCCCCCACCTTGCTGTCTTTTTATCAGAAGCAAAGCCTCCATTTCAGTGATTTTGTAGCCAACAAGAAAGACATTTGGAATCACTCAAAATAATGATCAAGTTAATAAAGACTGGGCAGTGGTTCAGTTAAGCAGCTCTCTCTAACATCAGCAGCATTCAACACAGTCCCAGGGAGCTGGCGTGCAACAAAGAAAAGTTTTGTGGTTTTAACATTTGTCCCTGAATTAAGAGTGTTAAGTGCCTCTCAAGCAAAATTTCTCACTGCAAAGCCATGCATCGGCCTTCAGAACGTTTGTGTACCGCCTAAAGCTTAAGCAAAAGCTTACATCAACGTGCACATATTTCTTATGGCCCCAGAGCCAACAACTTCTAACAGCCACTGCACTGATTCTGTTTCATTCCGTCCAGACATAGTGAAGAAATAATTGTAAAAGGAAGCGGCAGTGAAGAATGCAGGTTTATTTTTACCGGATTCTGCACATCTCAAAAACTTTTGGACAGAGACAAGCTTTACCACCCAGGAGACCAAAGTCTTTGCTCTCAGCAGGGCTCCTGCAGCTGTTCGCCATTAAAACAACCAAATAAGTGAGTGCAATTCGCAAAAGGCATAAACCGATTAGCATCATCCATCTTCTCCCTATTAAGGCAAGTATGCATAAGCTAAAAGCATGTAAAAACAGGTACCAGTTCCTCTCCCCTCAGGTCCAAGACTGGGCAAGTGACTAGGCGACCTTGCAACACAATAGATGAGCCGCGATTCTGTGGCAAAGTTTTTACAAGAAAGAAACTCAAGGGAAAAGAAAATCTGTATTTCAACTGGCCCAAACCATGACATCTTGGGCTGCCTTTTTTTTTTTCCCCAAACAAAACTAACAAATTCTAGAAACTAGAAAAGTAGAAAATGGTTGGGATCAGGGAAAAAAAAATCCATCTTTCCTTTGATATAAATACAGACATAGACAAGAAGAGAAGTTTAAGTGATAACACAATTTAAGGTGTTATCTTCTTGAACTAAAATTGTGAACTCGTCACTCCAAGTAGCGCATGATAAACATCACCCCTTCTTCACTAAAAAATACTGGCACGATCAGCAATTAACTTGGCAATCCTAATTAGGTGCTAAAAATCTTCCCTAAGTAAAGACTGTTCTTGTCTTTCTGTGTCTACTTAGGAAAGACTAACAGTAAAATTAATAACATATCTGCTGTTTCCACACTTGGCCATTATGACGGAGCTCTTCTGCATAAGCTGAGACCTATGATTGTTCTTCTTAAAAATGAGGTGCAAAAACCATTTGTAACTCCTCGCATTTTAACTAACGTGCTCCTGAGGAACAAAATCTTGTCAGTATTAATCCTAACTCACATTATTTTATTATTACTATTGCTGCTGTTGTTATTTATTTTCTAGTAAATACTCACAAGGAGGAAGACATAGGCATAGACAGGAAGAGTTTGCAGGGACACGTTTGTCTCTGTTAGGAACATTTATCTAGATGACCTGTGTTTGGCCACCATCTTTCCAGTCCCTCCTCTTAGCAAGGCTGAAAGCTCCCCGTGGTTAACGGATCAGCTCCCCCTCCCGTCCACCCCCTGTGAAATCATTGCCAGATCTGCCCGGTCCTGCTGTTTGCTGACTGGGACCCCCACCCACTCACCCAGGCCCTGGTAACTGCTCTCAGCATCCGCACTCCTGCTTCTAGCGCTCGCTCTCAGCGCCCCCTGCCGGCGATCCCCCGGGCCGCCGCAGGCGCAGGAAAGTTAAATCCCAACTCTGAGCCGCTGCACCCAGGTACAAAGCAAGAAAGGGCGAGGAGGTGGACGCGCTTCCCGCCAAAGCCCTAGGAACCCGGACCCCACTGCGGAGGCCCGGGCACCGGGCGCGGCGGGAAGCAAGCCCACTGCACTTCTCGGCGGCAGTTTCCCCGCACATCGCAGCAAGACCGGTTTCCCTCCGGGGCCCAAATGTACCTCCGGCCCCGAAACCCTGATCCAGGGGATGCGAAAGCGTGCAGCCGCGTTAGACGCCCGCGGAAAGCGACTCGCCGGGTTGCAACCCGTCAGGCGGCGCCGAGCCCCAGCATCCCCAGCCTCATCCCCCCTCATTAACCAAAGCGTTTGGCGGAGTTGAGCCCAAGTCCCACTGCCTCCCGGTTTCTCACGCGCACGGCCAAACCCCTGTCGCTCGAACAGGAAAACCTGCCCCAGACGGCGGGACTGCGAAGCCCAAGCCCTCCGGACCCCGTGCATCGCTCCCGACTGCGCTCCTGGACGCGCGCCGGGTGCGCGCACAAAGCCCCACTGCGCACCTTCCCAAGGTGTTGGGTGGGGGTCCCGCCTCGTCCACTACCAGGTCGCCCACCGCGTCGCTTCCGCTCCTTACCTCGGCACGCTGCGACCCCCGCAAAGACAGGGACACAAACTTCCAGCCCGTGCACTAGCTCAACTGTGGGTACCCCGCAAGGACGGCAGTCCTAATCCTGTACACGCAGCCACCGGCTGTCCCCCGCCCAGCGCCTGCGGATCGACCCTGCCTGCGATTGACACGACCCACCCGCCGACCACTGCCGCCCCCCGGGTCGCGGCCAGCAACGCGGCACGGTCCGGGCTGCGGCCACGGCCACGCGGGGACCGGGCGGGGTCTCTCACCAGGTGCGAGACGCGCTCCTCTTGCGCCCGGGAGCAGCTCTAAGGGTCCTCTTCAGTGCGCCGGCGAGGGAAGTCGGGGCAGCGGCCGCCAGAGCCACCCGCCACTCGCCGCGCTCCGGGCTGGGGACGTCGGTGTGAGCGCCAGCCGCACGGTTCCCGGGCGCGCAGCCGGGCCGGGGGTGAGCAGGTTCGCGCCCAGCGGGGGCGACGGACGAGGAAAGCCAAAGTTGGGTGCCCCAGCCAGCTCCAAAAGGGAGCCACGGGTAGGAGAGGGGAGCCCACGGGAAGAGCCACACGGGCCAGGCCGCCCACGGCCGAGGGCAGGCGGAGGGTGAGAACCGCCACCCGGCACGGACCGCGGCCGGCAGGGGGCTGCGGAGCCCACCCGCGGTGCGAGGACAGCGCGCGGGAGGCGGCGCAGCGAGAGCAGCCACCGCCGGAGCCGCCTTCCCGGCGAGTAGAGCTGCGCGGGGAGCGCGGGCGGGGAGCGCGAGGCGGGGAGCGTGGGGCCGCTTCGCCCCGCCCCTGCCCCCGCCCCTACCCCGCCCCTGCCCCGCCTCCGCCGCCGCGCCTCCTATTCCCCTCCCAGCCCGGGTGAAACCCGAGCGCCCCAGCCCGCGCCTGACCTCCCTGGGCCCCGCCCCCGACACTGCCCTTCCCGGGACGGGCCCCCCCCGCCTTGCCCCGGAGGCCCCTGTACCCCAGGACCCCCACTCCTTCTTTAGTGCGAGTGCGCCTGAGCGTTGGCTTTCGGGGATTCTCTATACCCCACCTCGTACAGACCTTTGTGGCTCCCCCGCCCCGCAATCCGGCAGCTCAGACGTGGCTGCTGGGTTGGGGGGGCGGGAGGCGGCGGCGGGTGGGGGGGAGGGCGCGGTATAAAGGGCCGGAGGCTGCGCGGGCTGAGACCCGAGACGTGGCGCGCCCACCCTGCTGGCCTCATCTCCAGGTACGTGCGTGTCCCCAGGCGGAACCCGGCCTTGTGGAGGGGGTGGGCAGGGGCCGCGGGGCCACCGGGACTCCGCGTTTGTGATTTTGTTCGTTTTGTGTGACATCTACATGAGTGTTCTGAGCTGGAAACTCTAAAAGACCGGGAGAGTTGCTTCGGGTTCTTGGAGAAGCTATTTTAGGGTGCACCTCCCAGCTAGTTCGGCCGGAATTCAGTGGAAAGAAGTTAGAGAAATGAACAAATCCGACCAAGCCAGGGAGCAAGTCAGGGGGTCCCCACGTAGCCACGCTGAGCGTTGAGAAAGGAACCCTTGGACGGACAAAGTCAACTTGTCCAATTCTGCACTAAATGTTACTTGTTGCACTTTCGCCGGATCTGACGGCCTTATGGAGCAAGTATTAAAGTGAAAAGTCATGATTGGAAAGCACAGTACCTTTCAAGACGCCTAGAATTTCACACTTTGTTGCAAAGCTTCCCTTTGGAACCCTGAAGGGCTGCGCATGACCCTTTCCCTCTGGATGGGGGTGGGGAACGCTATCCCGGGCCCTTTTTTTTTTTTTTTTTTTTCATCTCGGCCTCAGAGGGTGGCTTTCAAGTTTCCCTTGAATAAGGAAACGCATGAACACCCCCTCGGCCATCCTCTCTTACCGCAGTGACATAGGATCCCCCTATGGACCTCACTGACAAACCCGCTGCAGTGTCTGGTTCTTGGGATTTGTCACGCGGGGAAGGGTCCAGTGTGCCTTAACTGTGCCATTGAGCCCATCTATAAAACAAAAAGCGCGTTGCGCCTGGAAGGTGGCAGGGCTCGCACAGCAGCCACCCAGATCCAAGAGGTCAATAGAAATACAAAGTGATGTTGATTTGTCTTTACCGTCCTTACAGAATATTTCCAAATGAGGTAGTCTTATAATAAGAACTAAATAAAAGCAGTCCTGAAGGTTTGCATGGAAGGAAGCCCAGCCCCAAGCCTCCGGTGTCTCCCTCCCACCAGCGGCCAAGCTGCTGTGCGTACTCCTGCCCTCACTCGGATTTCCTGTAAGACATCCAGAGGAAATGTCAGTGTCCCAGGGCCTCTTTGCAGAAGCATTCTCCCCTGAGTTGTGCCAGGGGCCCTCAGCCTGATGCAGGACAGCTGTGGGGATCCTAGAGCCTTAATGAAAAGCTTAACTTCTTGCTTCTGTGCCCAGCGCGCCGGGACACTAGCTCCTTCCTGACTTTCCCATTGATTCTTCTGCCTACGTGGCACAACAGCCTAGGATTCCTCCCTGGGAGGAGGAGGCTGGCCAAGGTCTAGCCTGACTGCTCTGCTCCTGGGGAGCTGGGGGGGAGGGGAGGGGAAGGGAGGGCAGGACTCTGTCTTACACTTGACCTTGCAGCCCTTGAGTGAGTGGGCCGACCTGTGGACCCTCCAGCCACCAGGAAAAAGAGAGGCAGAAATTAGGACCCAAACATGTTTAGCTAATTCTTGTCATTGCCCCTCAACTTTATAGTTAAAAGGCATGTACACTTTAAAAAAAAAAAAAATTCTTGGCACGTTGAGACTTAAGCAGTGGGAAGAAAAAAGACTTCCACACCATAACCCAGGAAGGATCATAACATAATGTTTAATATGTAACTTTATGTTGGGGGGGGTCAGTTTTATAGGCAACTTACAAGCTATAAGGAAACATTGTTAAAATATGTGTATTTCCTGATAATGAATTACAAATTAATAACAAGAATGAGATGGGGGGAGGGAACCAAATAACAGAGAGTGCCTCCTTAGTTTAGAGTGAAATGGACCCAAACTGAGGGTGTGATTTCACCTCATGATCTGGGGAAAGCGCCTTTATTTTTCTGAGCTGAGCTTTTCACCTGGAGCTCGAACCAACCTGCTGGCAAGTGTGTCTTCACTTAGCATGAAGGAGATAGGAGGTAAGGTGAGACCCTTGTCAGGGCCCAGCACAGAAGGCCTTTTCCAAATAAAAGTGTTTTAAAGAATCCACAGATATTTCTTTTTCCTAAATGAAATTTCTGGGGTTTTTTCCCTCTAAAGTCGCCCCTCACTGAAGGACTTCCTCCTGCATGGGGCTGCTTTCATCACACTGTGAAACTAGAGGTGATAATTTCCAAACAAAACTATTGAGTTCTCTTCTTTTCAAGATAAAATTATAGCTCTCCCTGAACCGTTTCTGACGAGCCAGGCACATCATGTAAACAAAACGAGAAACCCAGCCAAACGCTCGGTGAAAATGATGAACCCTGGGGCGCTGATTCATGTGACTTGAAAAAACGCCATCCATTTCCTGATTCACCTTAATTTCTAGGTGGGGATAGGAGGGATCCCGTATGTCTCCGAGATAAGTAACCAGTTTGTCTCATCCTTCCCTCCCTCTCTTCCAACTGAATTCCAGCCACATCGCTCGTGACACTGCCTGCTCGGCGAAGCAAAGCCAGGAGGGGGCTGGACAGACCACCACAACCACCACCCGAAGAGATGCTGACAGCGCTGTGGGTCAGGGGTGCCCCAGGGAACCCTGGGTGTGTGTGATCTTTAACGACTGGACGAGATTGTATTAATATCATGAAAAATCTCAGTCCCGGAAATCATGGCCTCTGGGCGTTTACATCTTCACCGGATTTTCCTATAGATAAGTGGGGGGG
This sequence comes from Meles meles, assembly GCF_922984935.1. Taxonomy (NCBI): domain Eukaryota; kingdom Metazoa; phylum Chordata; class Mammalia; order Carnivora; family Mustelidae; genus Meles; species Meles meles. Next base: position 176,975,035 of record NC_060068.1, on the reverse strand, counting down.
GGGCACACCACAATCATCAACCACAGGTGTTCTTTTGCTCAGGTTTTCCTTCGTTTGGATCCATGGCCTTTAAGAATTAATAAAGAATTAATAAAATTGCCAGATCAACAACCCCATCCGGTTTTGTCTTTAGATGGCCAACATGGGTAAAAAGATGAGCCATTTTATGAAATCTGCCCGGGCTGCTTTTTGCTCCTGTATTTGAAGTATCTACAGATCCGTGAAGAGGGCTACAGACCATGCAAACCTAAGTTGGACTGATGAAGAATCACCAAGTGGGGACAGTTCAGGGAGCCTTCAGCCCAGACTCAAGTCCCTTGAGTTTTACCAGAAGCTCTTTTGGGTCCTTTTGCCCAAGAAAGGCTCACCACCCCCTTTAGCATAGCTCCCCCCACCCCGACACCCCCCACCCCAAGCAGGCCAGTGTTCTTCAAAAACAGCAGCCTGGAAACCAAGGCAGAAGAGACAGGAAACACTACCAGCACACCTGACAATGAACCCAGATGGGCGTGGTGCAAATTGCAGGTGCCTTCAAAGCAAGGATGAGGTTAATTGTCCGTGCGCCTGCACTCCAGCTCTCTGCCAGGTCGTGCCCTAGACGCTCCTCCTCTCCCCTTCTCGGAGTCTGACTTTCCACCCAGGTCCATCCAGAGCCTGCTTCCAGCTCCCCGTGTCTGGTCAAACAGACATGCTTTGCCACTGGCCCTTGTACACCAGAAGCTGACACAGAGCCGCATAGCCCACGCACAAGACAGGGAGCTCTGCTCACCCCTGAACTCTCTTGAATGAAATCCACAAGTGAAAACACCTCGTGGGGGTGCCTGGGTGGCTCAGCCAGTTAAGCATCTGCCTTGGGCTCAGGCCATGATCTCAGGGTCGTGGGATGGAGTCTCCTCCCCCGCTGCATTGGACTCCCTTTTTGGGGGGGTGGTCTGCTTCTCCCTTTGCTCCTCCCCCTCCCCCTGTTGCTTCTCTGTCTCTCTGGCTCATTGTCTCTCACTCACTCACTCTCTCTCAAATAAATAAAATCTTTTCAAAAATTTTTTAAAAAGAAAAGAGAAACATCTCATAGCCCCATTCAGGGGAGCCCCGACCAAAGCTGAAGCCCACAACAGCCGGGGCATGCCTTCAGCAAGAAGGGCTCACCTATTTTTTACTTAGAAAGGTTCAGTAATTCATCTCACTTCCAGTAAGGGCCTATTAACAAAAGACATTGCGTTTTACTTTAGCTATGTATCCCAAAGACCTACGTAGTCTGAAATTTGGAAATATTTTGCCTTTTCTTTGTGGTTAAATTTCTAGCAACCCCATTTCTGGGGGAAAAAAGTATATAAAAAGATCTCAAGTCATCTTTTTATAAGTATAGTATGGAGAGAGGAAAAATGCTAGGTTGAAAAGACTTTTGGAATACCTAGAGGAAATGTAGATGGTTTGTGGCATGGAAAGAAACATCCGTACAGTTTCCTAAGTGTCATTTTCTGACACTGGGCCTCATATATATCTTGAATGTCTATAAGCGAAGCTATACTTTCATCAATGTCCTCTGTATTCCTCTGTCTTTGGAAATAGAGCTTTTGGGGAAAATAAGTACCTTTGGAAATATAGTTTCAAAAATAGTGTTAGTCCAACTTAGATTTAGAAATAAAATACAAATTCATCTGCCTTTGTTTATTCCATCATTTACGAGGGAGATTAACTCATAATGACCTTGCGTTCAATGGAAAGAGTATCGACTAAGTGAAATTAAACCAATAGGCAAAGTGTCTCCTGAAGCAAATCAGAGGGAAGACGGGCTGTCAAGGGTCCTCTCCCCCATCTGTCAAATCTCATTTCAGACTCTTCTTTCATTCCTAATTCAGAATGTCAATTTCTCTCACCCCAAATCCTAGCTCCCGACATGGGTTTCCCTGCCACTCCCGGTCCATAGCATACACCGCGGTGTTCATCCCCAAACAGCAATCTGCTTTGTCCTTGATAACGCAGACCTCCTGATTCTATTTGAATTGCAATCTGCCTAGCTTAAAAAAAAAATTCTTAAAGCTAGGTGAGACCATGGAACCTCACTGTGACAAATACGTTGTAAGTCGGTGCAGTTCCAAGAAAGGCTTCATAGAAGAGCCCAACAACGAACAGTGTGATCTTTCTGGACCTTTCCTGTCACTTCCGGTTCCTGCCTGGAACTCAATTGTGGTGGTTGAAGTTCCAGCCACCATCTTGTAAGGTAACCGTGACAATTCAAGCCATGAGACAAAGTAGAGCTAAAACAATAGAGCCTAAATCCCCGGTGACCCTATGGAGCCCCCATCTCAGCCTGGGATTGCCTATCCCCAGACTTTACAAGATGAGAAAGAAAGAACTCTCCCTTTCGTTTACCCATCATTGTTTCTGTTCAGAATGTATCAGGAGAATGCAATTCCTGGCTGACGGAAGAGAGAAGGCTCTTCCAGATCCAGCATCCCTGCAGCTAAATCTCAAGGTCACCACCCCTGCGAACCTCCCTTCGACACTCCCTCATTCTTTGCTTCTCCTCCTTCTGCCAAGTTGGCTGCACAGTCCTTGCCTAGCATCTAGCTACACGTTAAGAATAGAATGGAGAGAAACAGAGAAGATGCCTGCCCTTGTAGGAGAGGCATCATTGAAAAGGTGCCATTTGAGCCCGCATTTAAAGGACACTAACAAGAAAATGGGAAGGCAGGTCCTTCAGGGAAAAGGAGTGAGATCCAAGGAAGAGTGGAAATATCAGCTTTAGAATTTAACTCAAACACACTTGTTAAAGTGCCAAGGATAGTAATAGTAATCACAAAAGAATAGCACTAGGTACAATCTGATTAAATAGTAGAGAGGAAAAAAGATGAAATAAAGACAATTTGATCAAGCCAGTAAAAGACTTGAAAGAGAAAGAAGAGAGCAACAGAAAGAAAAAAAATCACAGAGAAGAACTAGTAGAAATTAGTAACCATATAAAATTCATTGTAGCAGGAAGCAGAGTAAAACAATGGGAAAAAATACATTAAGCAAATATCAGTCAAAATAAAGACAGTTTACAAACATTAATGTCAGAAAAACATATTCTAAAATGAAAATCTCTTTCGGTAAAAATATTCACCACAGAAAAAGATTCAGTTCATTAGGAAATACAAACACGTATGCAACTAACAAAATAGTTTGAGAATATAAAAGGTAAAAATCTACAGGACAATTAGAAAAGTTAACAAATCCACAACCTTTGATGAAGCACATTCCTGTCCCTAATTGACAAATCTCTAAGAGGAAAAATAGTCAGAATTTAGATATCCTAAGAAAAGCAATTAGCAAGGTTATTCTAATGGAAATATTGAATGCCCAGACAAGATTTACAAAAATTAAGCAAGTCTGGGGCCACAAAGCAAGCCTCAGTGAATTTTGAATACTCAGCATCATGGGATTAGGTTATAAATTAATAATTTAAAAAATAATTTTGAAAACTTCACAGTTGTCCATCGTAAGCCACATGCCAGGTAACAGATGGAACAAAGAAATTGTAATGGAAACCAGGAAAATTCATATGTTATGTGAAAATGCAACATTTAAAACTTAGGTGATGTAGCTAAAGTAGTATTTACAGAGAAATTCAGCCTTGAGTACTCAGGAAAGAAGGACTGAAATCAAGCTAAATGCCCAACTCAAAAGTCAGGAGCAAAGCAAGGGTAATAATGTAGTAAATATCACATATTATGAAATTATCTATAAAGTTACAATAAAATCAACTGCTGAAAAAAATAAAGGATAAAGTAGACAAATGTCTAACAAGACACGTAATTCACTAGAAAAATTTAGCTTAGGGGCACCTAGATGGCTTAGGGGGTTAAAGCCTCTGCCTTCAACTTAGGTCATGATCCCAGGGTCCTGGGATCCAGCCCACGTCCGGCTCTCTGCTCAGCGGGAAGACTGCTTCCCGCTCTCTCTGCCTGCCTCTCTGCCTACTTGTGATCTCTCTCTCTGCTAAATAAATAAAATCTTAAAAAAAAAAAATTAGCTTCGGAAACTAAGAAATGAAAATCCAAACACATTTAAAACCATTAAAGATCGAATCAGTACATACTTAACAAGTGATCATTTTCCTGGAAGTCTTTACTAAATTTTCAAGGTACAATTAATCCCTATTTTATAATTTATTCTAGTGAATAAAAAAATTATAGGGCACAGCCCTCACACTTCAAGGATGTTTTATCATTAGAAAATATACTAATACAAATAACCTCATCAACAGAATTAGAAAGAAAAAACATGTGAACATTTCAATAGCTACTTAATATACTTTGATAAAATTAAACATGAGTTTATCATTTAAAAAAAAATCTTGGCCAGGGGCGCCTGGGTGGCTCAGTGGTTTAAGCCACTGCCTTTGGCTCAGGTCATGATCTCAGGGTCCTGGGATCGAGTCCCGCATCGGGCTCTCTGCTCAGCAAGGAGCCTGCTTCCCTCTCACTCTCTCTGCCTGCCTCTCTGCCTACTTATGATCTCTGTCTGTCAAATTAAAAAAAAAAAATCTTGGCCATTAGACTTAGAAAGGAATTTATCTAATTAGATAGACTATCTTCCAAAAACAAAAATCCACAAAAAACGTGACATTTAAGCCTAAAAATTTGGAGACATTCAGTTGAAAGAGTTCAAGACAAGCAAGCCCACAACTACCCTTCCATTAGACACTGAAACAGTGGTTGAAAAGGAAGAAACAAATGGAACTTCAAGAAATATTCATTGTCTCCTGTAAAGCCACTTAAGAACATTTCCAGATAGGGGCATCCGTATGGTACAATTGGTTAAGCATCTGACTCTTGGCTTGGGCTCAGATCTGGACCTCAGGGTCCTGTGCTCAACAAGGAGTCTGCTTGAGAATCTCTGCCTCTCCCTCTCTGCACTCCACCTCCCCCCATAAACACACGTACTCTCTCTCTCTCAAATAAAATCCTTAAAAAAAAAAAAAAGAACATCTACAGATAAATAATTAAAATACAGAGAAAGTTCTGGAAGTTTGCTACATAGAATCTCAGTATATAAATCAGTTCTGTTCCTATAAACCCTCAGGAAATACGAGATAATATAATTTAGAAAAAATAACATGGTAACAAAAAAATCAATAGGTTACCTAAGTAATTTTGTCAAAAGGTATGTTGGACCTCTGTGGAAAATTTATAAAACTAAATCAAGAGATCCTAAGGAATGTCCAAATAAATTGATGCTATCCCACATTTGTGTGTGGAATGATTTAGTGTATAATTTCCTGAATATGAAATACTCATTCAGAAATATCCACACTCCCCAAATTCATCCGTAAATACAACGGAGATCCCATCAAAATCTCAGCTGACTAAATGGAACTGAACTAGAGCCTAAAAGTGATAAACAAAGCAAGAGGAAATGTCTAAGGGCGATTAAGAAATTTCTGCAGAAAATGAGTAAGGTAGGTTGAAATCCTTATTGCTCATAAAGCTATAAGCACTGAGATGTCGGCCCAGGGACAAAATGAACAATGTAACAGAGGGCCCATAAGCAGCCCACACATATGCCATCTTTGATGTGTGATAAAGGGGTTCACTGGGGAGAGGTACAACTCAATAAATGAATGTAAGACAGTCGAGAACCTTGATGTAAAAATACTAACTTAGATACCTCCCTCAAGCCATATATAGAAATAACTCCAAAATAGATTAAAGCCAAAGTGAGAAACAAAACATTAAAATATTTAAGAAAACATATACGAAGCTATCTTTATGACCTCTGGGTAGGGAAGCAGCTCTCAAAATAAGATACAAAGACCAGCCATAAAGAAAAAGGGAAAAAAATCAATACAGTAAGCAACATTAAAGTTTAGACCTTCCGTATGATGAAATACAACTTAAGAAGCAAGCTGTAGCTGGCAGAAACTTCAGGGCATACAAATGACGAAAGATGGTAGACAGAATAGGTTTCAAACTCCTACCGATGCACCGGAGAAGGAGGAAACCAGAACACAGGACCCGGTGGCCGATAAAGAGAAGAATAGAATGCAAGCTCCCCGATATTGCAGAAACGTAATTAAAACAAAGTGGCACCACGTCATATCGCTCAGATTGGCAATAGTGAAAAAGTCTGCCAGGACCAACTGTTATCACATATTGGCAAGAGAAACTGTAGTGGTGCAAATTAGTACCATCCCTTGGGAAGGCATCCCGGGCACCCTTGTAAAGTCGAAAATCTACATTCCATACAGCCCCACTGGCAATGGAAAAAATAAAAAATATGAAGCAAATACGGAGAACTGTTAAGACTGGATAGAGCTGGTTTGGTGAGTGTCCGTCAGATTATTATCCTTTTCTGTACGCTCAAGAGATTTCATAATTCAGTAAAGAAGGCTGATGGGAAGCAAGGCAGGACAGACGGTGCGCAAAAGCAGCTCATTAGAGCAGTTTTGTCCTGAAGAGGAACAAAGAAACCGGGAGCAGCTGGAGGGACAGGAGCACAGAGGGCTATTTTTTAAAGTGGGTCATTTGAGGCATATTTATACATTGACAGAAATAACTTCATGGACGGAGAAATTGACCACGTACTAGAGAAACAAGATAATTGTAGGTACACAGGCCTTGGAGAGAGACAAGGCAGTAGAACTGGGGTTTGGAGAGAGCAGAAGTTGTCTTCGCATTGTCATGGAAGAGAGGACCAGGTGAGAAGAGAAGTTGTGTTGGTGCAGATGAAGGCCAGGCCCCTCGCACCTTTTGTTTTCCGATCAACATATGAGGTTGGGTTCGAAATGAGGGGAAGGGAGAGGGCGTTAACATTAGGGAAGAGAAGAGAAGCTGTGAAATCAATATTTTGGGAACCAAGAACATGAACTTCCTAGAATCTCCACGCTGCATCGAATGCCCAGCTGAGGCTTGTGGTTCTCATCTTAAAATGAACTCTACACAGGACATGGGATTTTCTCCAGCCAAGTTCAGCCGCTCAGGCCCCGGGGTCAGAGAAGGCGGATGATACTAGGTCCCACCGGGAGAGGTTCCCAGGCAACAGAAAAGGAAAGAACAAGGAAAGCTAAGGACGTTAGTTAGCAGGGCAGTTGACTTCAAGGGTGGTCATACGACGTAAGCTATTTAAGGGGACTTGGGAACAAAAGCAAAGATGTGTCAGTGGAGAGCAAGGTGAAGCCACAGGATCGTTGTGCTGGGAGCCTGGGGGAGGTGAACCAGGACAAGTTGGCATGGGGCAGGGTAGGTTAAGCAGGTGCAGTGGTCCAAGCTGTGCCCATGACAGTGGGACCTGACCTGGAGACGTTAATGGCTGTGGCCGGCAGGCAAGACAGATGGGTCATGGAAGAAAGCCAGACTCTTTGATGTGTGATGAGTGTTGATGGTGACGTCCCCAAGAGGAATCTTGAGTGAATGAAGCCATGTGACACAGAAAGGTAAGGAGCCAGCAGCCATTAAAAAAAAAAAAAAGAAAAGAAAAAAGGTCACTGTTTTGTTAATCTTACAGTTTGAAAATGTGGTCCGGGGAGAATGGACCTCTATGAAGCAACTCACAAAATAATAAGCCGAGAATCCAGAGGTATGGGATTCTAAACTCCGTACTCTCACCCGTATGGACGTCCCATACAAGTTTCAACACAGTAAACTTGAGTAACTGAACAATGGAATTTGATGCTAATCTTCCAGGACCTCCTCTGGACGGATCTGGTCATCGTGACCCTTAACCAATGTGACTTAATCAGGAATATCTGCGGTTTGGTGTGTTGTTTTTTTTTTTTAAGATACACAAGCCCAAGCTGACCCTACACCGAGTGATCAGTCTCTAGGGATGTGTGCAGGCCTGTGGTTTTTGTAAAAAGCTCCCAAGATGAGGCAGATACCCAGGTACTTAGCAAACATTAGCCTCAGCTTATTGTCAGTACAAAAGACTCACTGGTCTTCAAAGCATGAACGGTCCTGATAGTCCCAAGAAAGACCTTTCTTTCTTTTTCTAAGAAAACAAAGACTTAAGTGTCCAGTTGTGTTTTTCTGTCCATCTCTATGGTTCTTGATCTGAGCATACTATACTTGCAACTCATTCCAACTAAACCATAGGTCATGATCCCAGGGTCCTGGGATGGAGCCCCACATCGGGCTCTCTGCTTGGCGGGGGGCCTACTTCCCCCTCTCTCTCTCTCTGCCTGCCTCGCTGCCTACTTGTGATCTCTGTCTGTCAAATAAATAAATAAAATCTTAAAAACAAAAACAAAAACAAAAAACAAGTATGCTTTCTTGTTCAGAATCTTATGTTCTCACAGAACATTCCTTTTTTTCTTTTTTAGAACATTCTTAATATTTGCTTGCTTTGCTTAAGATTCACTAAAACATCAACTTTCATCAATGCATTTCTAAAAAATGCTTTGCTGATCTGTAATATCTTCTGTACAACGTTGTCAAGTTTATTACTTCAGAGACTGCTAGTCTTCTGGGATCTCTCTTCTGTCTGTCTATCTGTCTCTCTTTCATACACACACACACACACACACACACACACACACACACACGCAACTTTTCTCTTCTGCAAAGATCAGATTTCCCGGATTTGTGCATAAATGGAAGAGAAAGAAACTAAGAAAAGATTTTCCCCACTGCGCAGCACCAAAACCATTCTGACCACTGTTTACTTCCTTTCTACCCTAACTTCCCAGCTCAACCAGCACAGACACGATTATTTAATTATACCACTATGAGAGCTACAATATTTGTTTCACCTTTCCCTACCCCCAGGAGATGATGTCATGCCCACTCACCCCAGGAAAACATGTCGGGCTCTTGGGCAAGTAAGGAAATGGTATGTTCCTAAAAAATGGTACCACGCCTTCCAGCTTCCACCAAGTGAAGTAATGGTACACTGAGCGGGCTGGGCTGGCCTTTGTTTCACTCCCCAGAGCCTTGTGGCGCACACGGCCCATGATTCATCCAAATGTGGGAACTGCATCGGTGAAGTCACAAACCTCAGCGACTCAGGCCACCTCTTGAAGTGTCTCGCAACCTGTCATTCATGTCATGACAGAGGCATAGATGGGACGCAGAGGGCACCGCTGGGGGCATCAGAGGCCAGATCCCCCCCACCTCCACTAACGGACCAGGAACTGAGAACTCCGCCTGTTGAGGCCTGGTGGTAAATATTTAGGCTCTGTGTAAATATACGGTCTCTGTTGTCATTCAGATTCATAAGGTAATGGTGTTTCAATAACATCGTGTTTACAAAAGAGTGGAGGAACATTGCCCCCTACCTCCCGGGGGGGCGGTTGCTGGGATCTGCTGCAGTCCAGCGGTCACTTGAATTTGAGCTTGTCTCAAAATCATTGGGAGGCCTTGTTCAAATCAAGCTGGGGCCCAGGAACCTCCCAAGAATTGGATTCAGTAGGTCTTGGGCGAGGCCCAAGACTTGACAGCTTCAGACTGTCTCCAGGTGATGCTGATCCCGCCAGCTGGGGGACCACACTCTGAGAACCGCTGCCCAGAGGCATGTCAACACACACAGCCCACCCGTTACATTCTGAGAACAGATCAGAGTTAATGTTCGGTCTTGCCATTCCTACGACTCCGTCGCTGTCCTTTTCTTCTCCTTGCAGACTTTATTCAGGAATGTGGTTTTCTGGAAAGTTCGTTCCCCAGACCGGGACCGGTTTTTCTCTTGGTATTCGCAGTGCCTGGCAAAGTGGCTTATGTTCCCAGGTGCTCAAAATGTTTGCTTGCAGAATGAAAATAAAACGAATGACTGTGCTTCTGCGTTAGACGATTTCCAACAATTTTAAAATGTGATACTAAGGATTTGGGTAAATGGCTCTGACTCGGAGAATGACATTACCTAGGGTGGGAAAATCATTTGAACAAGAAGCTCGTGTTTTCCAGTTCACATATTTAGGGAAAATCTACATTTTGAAGACAGTCCTGAGTTTTCTCCAAGTCAGGTTAAACATAGCCGGCCCTGAGTTACGATTCTCCATAAGAAGAAACCCTTGCGTGATGAGACAGTGTTCCTTAGACATTGGGGACCAAGGGACACAGGCTCTAGGTCTCACAAAAGGCAGTGCCAACGTAGGCAATAAATGACCTTATAGTTAAAAGATTGGGATCAGGCTGACTGGACATGTCCAGAAATAACTTGAGCAAAGGATGTCTGCCCAGATTGATTCCCCCCTCGGGGTAAAGAGCCAGGTGTCAGGCAAGGACCGGGCGACTTAGGAATCTCAGGGCTCCGAATGAACCACAAAGCCCCGTAGTCCCCTTTTTTAGAAAAATGGGTGGGAAATTAAAATGTCCTCCAAACTATTTGATTGTGAAAAAAGAGAACCCCATTTAGTTTCAAAGCATGACTTTCTTTGCCCCCGCCCCGCCACCGCCCCCCCCCCCCGCCCCAAGCCACCGTGTGTAAAGACTTCTTGTTGTATGTGCTACGCAGGCATCAGGGCTCTCCTGCGTCCAAATGTTCATTTGAACTGACAAAACACTCTCGGCACTTTAATTTTATTTCATAACGAAAAGGCAAACTGAACTTCTAAGCATTTTTATTCTAAATTTAATGGCTCACACTCCCGAGGTCGGCAAGCAGATGGAGTTGAAGACGAGAATGTATAATTGCAGATTATGAAACGGCAAAATTAATATTACTTTGTTAATGTCAAGATGAGATTTGAGAGCCAGAAAGGATTTTCAAGATCATTGATCTTAAACCTCATCACACAGATGAAGACAGTGAGGCTGGGGTGATGATTGTCCTTCCCGACGTGCAAAGCCAGCGGGGGGGGGGGGGGGTGGTCAGAGCTGCAGTGATGCCCTCTCCTGGCCCGTGAGCCAGCCTCCCACTCCTGGGCTCCGCGCTCCGCGTTAATTCCTTTGCAAGAAAGGGGTTCAGGGGGACCAGGGTGGCTCAGTCGGTGAAGGGTCTGCCGCCCGCTCAGGTCATGATCCTGGGGTCCTGGGATGGAGCCCTTCGTCGGCCTCCCTGCTCAGCGGGCAGTCTGCTTCTCTCTCTGTCACTCCCCCTGCTTGTGTTCCCTCTCTCTCTGTCTCTCTCTCGTCAAATAAAGAAAATCTTAAAAAAAAAAGGCGGGGGGGAAGGGGCTTTAACTTGTCCTTCGCTGCTTCACCTTCCAGTGTGAACATATGTGGGGGAGAAGCGGGAGGGAGAGCGCGCACACGTCTGCGATGCTGCCCGGCTATCGTTTGCATTCAGTCCACCATTTTGAGATATTTCATAATTTACTTCGATCTGGGAACAAAACATCAAACAAAATCCCGAAGAGCATTAAATCGAGAATGCCTCAGCCTCACCATGTGGAGTGGGAGTGAGGACTGGGCTGTGTAGGACAAACACCCAAAACCATGGGGGCTGAAATGCTGGCGGCTTCCAGGTGACAGGGACAGCCACACAACACCCCACACGCACCTCGGGGGCCTGGTTCCTTTTCTCCTTGGCTCTGCCGTTCTTGGAGGGCTTCCCGCGTCTTCACGGTCCAGCATGGCTAATGATCACCCCAGAAATTCCAGCCAGGAGGGAAGGGAGGGGAGCGCACATTCTTTCCCGCGTGGCCATGCCTCGGATGCGGCACACAGGTTTCCTCAGAGCTGGGTCACATGGTCAGATGCCTTAGTTGGCCCCACGGGCTGTCTTCAGATGTAAAGAACATGTCCACCCACTGGAACCCGCGGCCGGCAATCCCTAAGCCTCACATCGTGAGTTCATGATGGCAGCCCGAGAGGCAGGGTTCTGCACGGGTCTGTTCTCCACAGGCTTGATCCCCTCAGACCAGCTGTAAGCTGAGAAGTAAGTTTTCTGCCCACCAGTCCCACCTAACATTCAATGGCGGAGCAGGGGCAGAAGACTTCAATGAAGAAATGTCTCCCAGCGGAGGAAAAATGGCAGTCACCAGTTCTTAACTGGCTTATAAATCCTTCAGAAGAGCCTCTGCCTAGGTCGGAGTCCGTTCCTTGGCTGCTCTATCTGGCAGCCCTGGTAGACATCCTCGTCCAGTGTCTTCCATGGCCCTCTGGTTTGTCTGCTAGGAGCGTCTTGCTGGTCCCTCAGCCTTTGGGTCCAGCTGGGGGACACACAAGTTTCAGCAGGGTGGCCATGGGTCACCAATCACACCCTGCTGCAGGCTTGCCCGTGGCTTCTTTGGCAACAGCTTCCTCAGAAACTTAGCAGTGACCGCCATTAAAGCCCTAAAACTCAGCATTTTTATGTCTCTACTTCCGGGCTCGGCCAAAATTCCTTTCAAGTTAATGGGGACTATCTTGAGCGTGCCGGGAACAATAGTCTTGATGGGAAGGAAATTTCCTTCTTCTGATGTCCCATTGTCTGACAAGAGAATTCTCCTCAGAGGTACGTGAGAGCAATTCCTGATTCTTTGGACCTTCCCCCTGCGGTCTCACTCTGCTGCCTCTTGTCACCATTTCAGTTTGGGGTCGAGTCTGGCTTTATCAGTCGTACAAAGTTGCAAGAGAACACTTACTCAACTCAGGCTACTCTCTGGAAGTGAGTCTGTTCCTCAAGAGAGCACGTCTCTTGCGAAGCTGTGTTCCTTCCATTTTTGCTCAACGTCTGGCTGGTGTTGGTTGTGTGTCAAGGAGTAGCCAGGACGCACCAACATTCTAAGTATTCTGACCCTTTCCTTAAATGTTGGTGATAGTTCAGTGTTCTGCCTCCCAACATATTCCAGGTAATCATGTCCCTGAATGCTTTGTTGGCGCAAAGCAAGGACCACCAGCTTCCCAGCTGCCAAGATCTGAGTCTTGGCCACCCACCATCAAAATGTTTCCTCTAAGCCAAGGACATCCATTTTAGGCTCTAACCAAGGCAATGTTGTATTGAATTCTGCTCTATAGAATTCAGTGTGGGAGAGAGACCCCAAATGTTGGTGGTGTGAGCACAGAAGTTTCATTCTTTTTCACAAAATCTCTGAACCGTGATCTCTGCTCCGCTGAGGTCACCAGCCACCCAGTCTCCTTCTTCTCCTTGCTCTGCCATGCCCTGGTGATTGTCTTGCCTTCGTGGCCCAAGGCAAGACCATATCCACCAGTCATCTCCACCAGTAAGGTGGCAGAAGGGGGGAACGACACATCCTTGCTTGTTAAGCATAACTGGGAGATTTCACTCAATCCCATTATTCAGAATTTAATCTTGAGAATAAATTTACTCTTCAGTATGGCTTGGTGCCCAGACAGAACTCTGGGGTTTTATTGCTATGGAAGGAGGAGAAGTCAATATTGTGGAAAACAAGCAGCCTTTGCCACACACCGTGGGATCTGTTTAAGGTGAAGCATAAACATCTAGAAAACAACTTATAATTAGTCCATATATATAATTGCAGGGTGACTCTACTGTCTTCCTCTAAATCCCCCCTCTCTAAAGTATTGCTGGTATTGCCAAGAAGGAGATTATGGGAAATACCTTATCCAAAACTTCAGGGCGACCTAAATCCTTTACTATCTTTTGAGTTTCTTTTCACTCCCAAACGAGGGGCATCTACTCCTTGTATGCCTGAAAGGGGACCGAGTGACGAAATCTTCAGGTAAGTGTTCAAAGTTCGTCTTCTGGATACATCTGGTTGACCTCCTTCTTTTTGTTTTCAGTGAATGTGGTTCTCATTGTTAGAATGCACATGGTCTTTTTATCAAGATATCGAGCTTGTTTTCTGTTTTTCTCTGCAGCTTCAGTCCCTGGAGTGTGTTAATTTTAATATCAGCGCCCTATTATTCCAGATTATTCTGAATCTGCCGTTTATGTGTTTTGCTGGCTCAGGCACATGGCAGATTGTTCTTACGATTCTTGCATTTAGATTGTGAGTTTGTGCTCAGTGGGGCTTTATCTGTGAAAATCCCGAGTGTCTGGATTAAACTATGTCCCTTGGAGATGGTGATGGGCATCCTCGGATTGGTACCAGACTGGGACTCCTTTGTTGTTGTCAAGTTCCTCCTCCGGGATCCCAAATAGAGTGACATTAAGAAGAATCTTCATGAAAGAAATCTCATGGTTGGAACGGTTAAGGAGGGGAAGAGTTTCTCCCACCGTGAACCCAGGAGGAGACAGCTTTGTTATCTCTTCGCTGGTCAGTGGATATTCATGTATCCTGTCACCGAGGATGTAGCCAGTCGATAGGGCTGGCTCCCAGGGTTGGGGGGGGGGGGGAGCATTTTGTCTCATCATCTTACATGACCCAACATCTTATTTTCTGTGACCCTTAAAATCTAAGCCCCTCGATCAGTGGTAACCAAGATAAGTATGCCCCACTTGCTCTCTCCCCCAGTTCATACAATGCAACCAAGTGAGAGTCTGTTCTCTTTATTTTTAGTGTTTGGGAGTCTCGGCACTTTCTTGAGAGTTCAGCCGTGCATTTTATTTTATTTAAATTCAACCAGCCAACGTACAGTACATCATGAGTTTCAGAGGTAGAGTTCCGGAATTCATCAGCTGTGTATAACACTGAGTGCTCACCCCATCACGTGCCCTCCCTAATGCCCGTCACCCAGTTACCCCAAATCCCTCACCCCCTCACCACCATAGCCTCCAGCAACCCTCAGTTTGTTTCCTAGAGTTAAGAGTCTCTCATGGTTTTTTCCTCCCTTTCTGATTTCTTCCCATTCAGTTTTCCCTCCCTTCCCCTATGACCTCCGTGCCATTTCCTATATTCCACATATGAGTGAACCTTGTTTTTATCCGACCTTTTCAGGCATTCTGTAGTGGAATGAGCTGTAGACTACATACTAGTCTACATAAAGAGAAGTCAAGTCCTTATTTCAATCATGTAGAAGCAAACTAAGTTACGTACTCTAACCTAATAAGTTGTAATGGAAGGAACAGACTAAAAAGAAAATATTTGCAACATTTGTCACGGACAAAGACTTAGTATGTTTGTTCATCCAGGGACATTTGCTTATTTTAGCTGGATCCCAGGTCCCTAGGTAAAGACAGTGGCTTCATGCACACCCACATCCCTGGTTACTCACCCCACCTCTGAAGCCTAGCGAATTCTTGCACCCTAAGGATGGACATCCACAGAGTTTACAGGATTGGCACTACTGTCTTCCTACCCTCGAGAAGACAGTTTCTCTGTTACCTCCCAAGAGTATTCATACCTGACTCCTGGTGGTAGCACTGTGACTCTCCGATATGACGTCCCAATGATGGTAGACTTTCCAATATGATCTCCCGATGATGGTAGACATGGACAAGTGGGAGTCAGAGCAAGATGAAGAGAGAAGTCAGAGAGCAGACAGTGACGGCAGCTCACTGGTTGGGAGGGTGTGTGGGTCTCTCAGAAGCAACCGGGACCAGATGCTTTGCAGTGAGCTGATTCCTGGCAATCAGGCTAGGGATGACTGAGTTCCCATCAATGATGGATTGGGTCCCGAGAGCCAAGGCAGCTTTATACTTTCAAGCCATGGATGATCTGGGGGATGCTAAAGATACAGAGTCCTTAAGAAAAAGAAAATCCCAAATAACAGGTGAATAAATAATAATTCATAAAAGGAACAATAAAACAGTTATCAATCATAAAAATTAATTTTGCTACAAAATTAAAAAATAAAGCAACCACGGGATGTTGTTTTCATCCTACCAAATTAACAAAGACGATCAAATGTAGAGTTTGCCCTTTTATTTGTCTGACTGATGGGAATGCACATTTGTGTAAATTTTATGAAGGCAAATACTTAGGAAAGAGCTTTTAAAGTGGATATGCCATTTCATTCTAAATTAACTTAAATAATAAGAGAGACTTAAAAAATTTGGGGACAGAGAGTGCCCCTGCGGCAGTCTTTGACACAGTTTCTCTTTGAGAAACAAGGATATCTCCCAATAGAAGAATAATCAAATGAGTTTTATTCCATCCATTACAAGGCTAAGATGGAGTTACCTGAATCTCACTTTCTTCTCAAAGCCTCTTTCAAGGCCTAGAAAACTGTTTATAACATTCTTGCAAAAATTGTTTATGACACAACTATGGTCGGGTGAAAAACACAGATTGTGGAAGACGGTATAGAAAGTAGCGCAGTCTGAATTGTGTATACGTACACCAATCTGCATGAAAACAACTGGAAATACGTACACAGGTGAGTGAGTGTCACTTTCTCCGAGGTGAATTTCTCTATGTTTTAAATTTGCCACAGTGCGCGTAGGTTATCTGTATGTTCCTTGTACGGGACAATGAAAGCAGTCGTTTCGATTATACGGTCTCGATCAGCTGGGTGTCTGAGGCTCTAGAGTTTTTCCCCCATTTCCCCTGATGCACACATCTGGAGAGTTGTTCGAGGGGAGGGTGGCCATCACCCAAGAGGGTCGCTGGAGACCCTGCTGGCTCTGGGTTTGGAGGAGGAACCCCACTCCTGGTTGGGGCATCCCCCGAGTCCTTCTCATTCTTATATTGTTGGTTTTGCTTTTCTTTTCCTTTGCTCGGAGGCGTCTCTCAGAGGTGTTTGGCTGGTTAGCAATTCCATCCCTCGTCATGCTGGGTTTCCTGTAGATCCAGGTAAAACCGGATGAAAGTGCCAATATGTAAGTTTTTCACATCCACAGAAGCGCTTTCAACTGGTCTCACCCACCCCAGTTTCATCTGTTCGTCATTTAGTGGAAAAAGTCTTTTTTCTGGACTGATTAGAAATTCTAGTTAAGGGGCGCCTGGGTGGCTCAGCGGGTTAAAGCCTCTGCCTTCGGCTTGGGTCATGATCCCAGGGTCCTGGAATCGAGCCCCAGGTCGGGTTCTCTGCTAGGCAGGGGGCCTGCTTCCTCCTCTCTCTCTGCCCGCCTCTCTGCCTACTTGGGATCTCTGTCTGTTAAATAAATAAATAAAAGCTAAAAAAAAAAAAAAAAAAAAAGAAATTCTAGTTAACTGGCTGCCCCATGCGGACAATGGTGCTGGGCAGAGCTACACGGGCTCCAAGGAATGCTTTCACATGAACACAGATTGCTTGAACTTTATTTAATTTTTTTAAGTTTATTTATTTATTTTTTAGTAATCTCCACACCCAACGTGGGGCTCGAACGCATGACCTCGAGATCAAGAGGTGCATGCTCTTTTGACTGAGCCAGCCAGGCACCCCGTACATATTTTTTTGGTTTTTCTTTCTCTCTCTCTCTCTCTCTTTTTTTTAGAGAGGGAGGAGAAGGAGGGGCAGGGAGAGAGCGAGAATCTTAAGCAAGCTCTATGCCCAGCAGGGAGCCGGATGTGGGGCTGATCTTACAACCCTGAGATCATGACCTGAGCCGAAATCAAGAGTCAGAAGCTTAACCTACTGAATCAGCCAGGCAGACCACCGCTTACATGTTTTAGAATAATACTTTCCCACTCACTAGACCATCAATTTAGAAGGTCCTGTTGGAGTTGAAATTAACATCAAAATAGGCTTCATATACATAAAAAGGAACAGTTTCCTCTGGCCTTTCATTTAGAACAATAAACCTATAAAGGAAAAGAAAGAAAACTTTCACAATATTTTATACATTGATTAGACTTGCAAGGTATTTTGAAACAAATTTTAATTCAAATGTTAAAAGCTGCCAAAGACTGGCAATAACATAAAAACAGAAAATCCAATTTTAAAATACGTATTTCATGTTGGCGTAGAAGTAATACGCATCTCAAATCATTCCTGGAGTTTGCAAAGTGGAAAAATAAAGTAAAATGTGGTCTAGAAACAAAAGCAAAAACACGTTAGCAGTTCCTGGGCAATGATTAGAAAATGGGTCGGGAAAGAACTACCTATTATAATCTCCATCCTTTTTATCATGTCCCGTTGCCTTTAATCTTGGTTTAAGAAATGAGATTCTGCCGGCACAAAGTGATGATAGAAAGTATTCCTCCCGCTGGCAGCTGGGATAAGCAAGCCTGAAATTCACAAGGGGAGTTGGGAGTCTTCAGTTCAAAGATGATGGGACAGATGAGAACAGGGTAGGGGAAGAGCAGAGTGCAGAGTGAGCCCTGGAGCTCAGGATTCTGGGGAGGTGGGGGCCAGGAGAGGAGTGGAGGGTGACAGGTTGGGGGGACCAGCAACGGAGGAAGGAGTGTCCAAGCAGACAGGAGGAAGGACCACCGAGATCGCTGAGTGTGCTGGAAGCCTGAAGAAGGAAGCAGGTTCAGGGACAGAAATCGACTCCACCGATACTGCCAAGAAGTCAGCTAAATGAGAGTCGCCTGCTGGGTTTGACCTTGCGTGTAGCTGGGAGCGGCTGTTGGGAGACTCAGGCAAGAGTCTGAGAGGAGGGGAGAGAAGTGGAGGAGTGTCGAGTATTTTCTGAAGTTTTCCAGCAAAAGGTCATGATCATGGCTGGAATCCTAACATTTGCAGACGAAATGAACAGTACAAACAGGCCCACTTGACTAAATATTTAAAATACAAATGCAACTAACAAGCTGTTAAGGAAAAGATGTTCCATCCTCTTATCTTGAAAAAAAAAAAAAAACCACCATATTTTTGATGCAAGATGTTACCATCAGAAAAAACAAAGTAAAGCGTATCAGGGAATCTCTCTGAAGATTTTCCTACAGGCATGTGAACCAGCAATTTTCTCAGAATTATCTCAAAAGTTATCATTACAATTATCTCCAAAGTAAAACTGTGATACATTTGTCAACAACCCAGAAGACCAGGTTTGAATTTGATATTAGAACTCCTCCAACTTCTACTTCAGATCTGGGAGAAAGGGCGAACTGTATAAATGGCAGGACCCACTGCAAATGAAAATACGGGGCCCTGTGTTCAAAAATGATTAAGAATTTCAAGATGTTGAGAGCAGAGCCTTAAATCAAGTGTGGAGACAGTCTGAGGGTGGCCCCTGTGAATGGAGGTTACCCAGCCCATTTGAGCAGGGGTGAGTCTCACTACACCTCCTCCTGGCCCCACGATCCCACCCACGTGTGGGGCAGAGTGGGGGGATCTGAGGTGGTGGGCTTGAAAGCTGTCAACAAACATAAAAAATGGACCCAGAATCTTTATTCCACGTTCTCATCTCCTTCAAGCCTGATGGGTCCAGGTAAATTTCACAGTTTCCCATTTGTCTAGTTCCCCTTCCTGTGCTCTCATACGTCTAGTTCCCCTTCCTGTGCTCTATCTGACCCCCTTCAGCCCCAAAGCACCTATCTCCATCTAACAGACTATATATTTACTTTTATTAGTAAATAACACTTCCACTAGAAAGTAAGCTCCCATAAGGACAGGAGTTTTTTCCTGTTTGGTCCTGAAAACAGTGCCTAGTCCATATTTAGTGCTCAGTAATACTTGGTTTTGGGGACAGATAAAGTAGGACCTCATGAATCCACTTTGATATGAAGTCTTCTGGAAAAAGTCCCCAACGGCAGAATATCACATCTCTTCTTGAGTCTGAGCATTCAATTCCACCAGGGGAATGTGGCTCCTTCCTCTCTCTGAGGCCTCCTTTAAAATGCAAACATTGAAAGCGCTGAACATTATTTAACAGTAAAGTTATGTCAGCATTTTCCTGCTTTGGGCCCGAGAGGGTGGAAAGACCCACGAAGCAAGCAATGGTGAAAATATCGCCTTGAAAGTAGAAAAATGAAAAGAGCCGATTTTAGAGGGTGACAGCCGAGGAATAGGCAAGTTTGAAAGCTGACTTCACAAAAGAAACCGTCAGACCCCACTGTTTGAATTCTTCAGTCGGGTAGTTCTCACTCTGATTGTTGAAGGAGAGCGATTGTCTCCAAGAAAGTCTGCTCCAGGACCCTGAGATGCATGGACTGTCTGGAGGGACCACAGTGCTGCCGGGTGGGTGGTGGTGGAAGGAAGACTAGCATCAGGAGGAAAGCGCGTGGGACCAGAATGGAGGAACTAAGTGCAAAAGGATTTCGGCTGCCTCCCTTTTGACCATGGACTTCCTAGTTGGGTTCTGCTTTCCAGCTGGTGCCTCAGCTCAGGTAGAAGACCCCGAGGGCACAGCATCCCTGATTGGCAATGAGACTATCCCTCAAGCAACAGGGACTGCCCAGAGCCAGCAAGATTCCACCCGTGGATTGACTCCAAGATAATGATGGAATTAACCTTCCCTGCCGACGTGCACGTACCCACCCGTCTTTGCCCCAGATAAACCTGCAGGGATGTTCAGCACGTGGGAGACAGTCTTAGAGACACTAGTCCAATCGTCCAGGTGCTGGCCTCTCTGCAATAAAATTCTTTCTTGTTGTACCACTGCTTGTTTCTCTGTCTTTGGATTTTGCAGGCAGCTAGTGGCCAAACCTGGTCTGTTTGGGGCCCCCCAGAGACAGGTCCTCTTTCTCCCCCCACCCCTGCGCCCCGGGCTCCGATAGAAGAGAGGCCTCCGAGCAGATCTCTTCACGTCCCCCAGGCTCCTGGGCACCTGGCCCCATCATAGAGTCTGATCAGAAAGCACGGACTTTGGGTCTGGTTTCAGGGTTTATGGATAAAATCCGTCTCCCGGTTATGCGTCTTTCTTCTGGTGCCTACGTTTATCAAGCTTCAGAAATAGGAGAAAAGGCACATGAAGGGGGCCTTTCCGGATTCCCGGCTCCTGGGGTCTCTGGGACCTTTGTGATCTCCCAGAGTTGGTTCCACCGACACTCGTGGAAGTGAACACACCGTGTTTCTTCAGTTTTTGAAATCTACACCAAGTTTTTGTCTGACTTAAGGGTCTTCCCACCTCCGCCTGTCCGGAGAAGATACAAGAGTAAATAGCTGGGAAATGGAAAAGAGAAAATAATGTTTAAGTTCATCTGATCCAACCCTCCACTTGTCCAGCTCCAAATACAAGTCAATCATGGACTTAACTGTCCTGATTCTGGAACCTTGCATTCCCTTAACTGCGAGAAATGTCTGTCTTTCATCTCCCACTCTGGATTCCTTTCCTTTCCCTGTGGATGAGGGGCATAGCTGTATCTCATTCTTGATACAAAGTGGAAAGAGAGGCCCAGATGGGAGTTACTGTTTCTACCTTTGAGACGGAAACATAGTTAAATGAAAAGCAAAAATCATTAATCATTGCCTGGAAATGGTCGCAAATCTTCCCCTAAGACATTTACGGTTACATAATGAGACAGGGGTGCCTTGTGGGATAGGCCTTCCATATCGTCAGAACAGGGGCAAGAGAAGAGAACAGAAGCAGGCAGACCTTACCCAGCAGCGACTGGGGAAAGGTCCCAAAGTCGGACCAAGGAGTTGTAAATCATAGGAGTAACACTTGCTAAAGGACTCATCTGCATTTCAACAGCACTGGGAAGAGAAATAATAAAATTCCAACGTAGTGTAAAGTGTGAAGGAAACACAGTAGCCTACCCCAGGGTGGGCAGATAGCAAATTTTGCCTGGGGTATTAAGCAGTAGTACTTTGCTTTTATAGATGAGGTTGATTACTGTGCCCTTTTCCTTTCTTTTTTTTTTTTTTTAAAGATTATTTATTTCAGACAGAGAGAAAGAGAGAG
This sequence comes from Meles meles, assembly GCF_922984935.1. Classification (NCBI taxonomy): domain Eukaryota; kingdom Metazoa; phylum Chordata; class Mammalia; order Carnivora; family Mustelidae; genus Meles; species Meles meles. The sequence goes on along the minus strand of NC_060068.1, from coordinate 176,953,624 downwards.
AGAATGAGCAAGGGGGAGGGGCTGAAGCAGACTCTCCTCTAAGCAGGGAGCCTGATGCAGGGCTCGATCCCAGGACCCTGGGATCATGACCTGAGCCAAAGACAGATGCTTAACCCACTGAGCCACCCAGGCACTTCCCAAAGATAACTTCCGTTGTTTGTTGTTGTTGTTGTTGTTGTTGTTGTAGTTCATAGGTAGCCATATCAAGGGGAGTCAGATGCAGAGCTGATGGAGAGATCACATGAAATCCCAGACTCCGAGTGAAGGGGACCTGGGGAATATTTTCTTCTACAAGAGGATGACGTCTGTTTGGTGCCAAGGGGGTAATGAATATGGGTGACCACGAGAGAGTCGAGAGCTGAGATTTTTACTGCCAGCTATTGGCTCCTTCGCCTGGCTGTGTGAGCTGCGGGACCGAGGCTGTATCGGAGCAGAAGCTTTAAGGGCCACTGGATGTTTGCCTCAACTCCCTTGTTTTCCTCCGGCCTGCACCACATTCTGTCCCTAGAGGGGGTGCCGCGCCTCCAGCTTTGGTCCTGGAATGAAGATACATGAAGCTGACCCACCAATGACATTGACAACGAGCGAGAAATAAACCAGAGACTTGGCGGGGGAGGGGGGCGTTTCTGCAGCAAAATATAGTGAAAACTGATGGTGAGATTCTGTGATCATCCAACTCTTTGTGTCGTTGATGATTCACACAAGGACGGCGAAGCCTGGGAAGCGTCAGGTCAATATGATCAGAGATTTATATCAATTAAAGTTTAAAAAATCAGAAAGATGAAAGGTTGGCGGCCTGTAAACAGCATCTGGATTACAGACCGAGATTTGGGCTGAGCTGATGATGTTGCCTGCCTTCCCGTTGTGTGACTGGAACCAGACGTTATAAGGATTCCTAATGGCTTTGAATTCAGGGGTATCTGAGTCATTAGAACTCGCTTGCACGCTCCGTTAACTCGAATGTATGCTGCGCGTGATCTTCTTGGGGAGTGATCAAAACTGACGTCTTCAAAGGTGATGCAACCTTAGCAGTTTTGTTAGCAGAGTATCTGTCAGGTTAGAATGGAGGGTCTACCCATAAGTGATTCAAATGCTATTTAATTTCTGTCCTGTTTAGTACAAGTTAGTTTCCGAGAGAACTGGACAGACTGATTTTCTTTGTTCTGTTCTTCTCTTTCTGCCTCAAATAAAAATGTGAAGACTTCAACAGGTTCCTCCCTTCTTTTTTTTTTTTTTTTGTAAATCAGCAATAAAACTACCATATTCAAAGTCATTTGTATAAATTGCAGGGAGAGCTGCTGCCCTCCTGTGATCAGTGGACTCTAAACAGAAGTTTGATAAAGACTGTCAGTGTGCTTGTTAGAGCATCAATAACCTTGGCCTTTGGGAAGGAAGGCTGAAGGAAGACGGATGGGCGGTGGGCTCCGGCCAGTCAGGCTCTTCCACGGCCAGTCGGAGATGCTGGTGCGTTTGCCCGCGGGATTGCCGCACAGTGCAATTAACAGATGCCACAGCCGGAAGCTTGGCCCTCATCTCATTCAACGCCATCGCTCTGACTTCGCTGCTAACTCTCAATCATTCTCGTAATGCGACATGCCGCTGCTTGGCACTTTTTCCGGGACACATGCTGGAATGACATTTTCCAAATACTTTTTCATAATGTGATCGAATCCATAGCTTCCTTTTGCAAATTTCAACATTTTTAATCGCAGGCATTTGGAAAGTTAGCGTGTTTGAATGGAGTCCTGAGAGTAAATGGGCATATTTGAATTCCCGAAAGTTGACAGGAAAAATTTAAGCACACAGATACCTTATGTTTCCTTAAATAAAAACACTTTATATTCTCTTAAATAGAAAATATACACCTACCATGCATTAATTTACTTAACTGGATATACAGTTTAGTATATATATAGTCAATCTATACATTTGTTTTATTGGGCAATGCTAGCTGCTATAACGAATAAACCCAACATTTTGGTTGCTTAATATCATGGAATTTTTTTCCTTGTTCATGTAACAGGCCAATGCAGGATTCCTGGTCAGAAGGCAGTTTTTTCCCTAACTTGTGATTCAAAGACCTTAACACCTTGCATCACGTGGGGCCACCATACCTGGGTGCTATGAAACCACATAGTATTCTTTTTTCTAACCAGCCTTGCACAAGGCTTATTTTCTAATAAGCCTTGCACAAGGGCAAGAGGACAGTAGAGAGGGCTCGGCTGCCTCAAAACACCTTAGCTAAGAAGTGACACCCATGGCTTCCACTCATACCCCACCGCAGAGAAGTGGTTTATGGCCAGACCTAGGTATACAGTCGAAACGGAAAATGGTCTACGTTGGGGAACCAGCCGCAAAGAACATCTCCAAATTGTGGAAGACAGAGCACGGTTTTGGGTTCATAGCTAGCCTTTCCTGCGATAATCACCTTGTTGGATAATAAGTTTCAGAAGTTTTTTTCTCATATATTTAAACACATTGGTCTTTTTATATCAATGTTATGTCAGTTCTATTTCAAAATTCAAGGGGCAACATCTACCAAAGCCCTGAATTATCAACAATCCGATTCCCTCTTTCTACACACAGAGTTTGTATTATAGTCCTCAAAGCATTGTTGTGTAACACTTGGTAATTAAAATTCTCCTAATATCACTGGGCGCACCTGGAGAGTTTCAGTCTATACTTATGATTTGGGGTTGAAGGCAAACAGTATCATGCAAATCACACACTCCTTTCAGATACCACACAAATATTAAATCCAAGGACTGCAGAAACGTATTTGCCCAGAAAGAATCTAGATAATTTCCAATTATACCATTCATTCATTCATTCATTCATTCACTCACATTTATTATTCTCCTACTAGATGCCAGGCATGAAGACTCGTTTCACATTTCTGCTAGTGTAAAATGTTTAATTTCATTACCCTCAACTTTTAATGTAAATTTGTTAAGAATTTTGCAAAGGGAAACCAATTGCATGAACTGAGTCTGTAGCCCTCCTCCAATACACTGAAACTATTTATTTTTGTTTTTGTTTTCCCTCCAAATTTTTTTGTTTTGTTTTGTTTTCCCTCCAAATGCTCGGGTCTTATTGGTCAATGAGGAAGCTGTTCCCCCGGAAGTGCTGTCTTTAATAAAGTGTAAACATTGAGCTGACTTTCCGGGTATGGGGCAGGGAGTCACAAACTCAGAGACCACACTCCTCACCTCCCTCCTTCCGACTCCTTGTGACTTCCACTCACCCAGTTCTTCAGCCCTCGAGGGGAGGAAAAGCCATGTTAGTGAACAAAAAACTTCCTCTCACCATTCCTTCCCTTTTGCAGGTGCCCAACTCGGAGAGTACATTTTGAGAAATGGAGAAAGAAATCCGTACTAATGACTTGGTAATAAGTCAGATAGATTTCCATCTTTTTTGTTTTCAGCCAGGTTGCAGAAGAACTTAATTAAATTGTCAGCTGATAGAACATTAAAAGTAATTTTAGATGATAGATGATAGTACAATTTCTGGAGGGGAGCTTTGAAGAGTTCAAAGAATTGAGTGACATCGTTACCACAATTTTCTTCCATTTCTATTTATGTGGATGAATTCTCGAAGCACTTGAACTTACAAAACTGAAAAATAGGAATGGAATTGATACTGAATTCTTTTTATGTTTTAGCAACAAGTGATTTCTATCCAGAGACATATAAACTAAAAGAAAAAAATTGGAAGAAAAAGAAAAAGAAGAAAAGAGTGCCCATCCCACTAAAGATGCATTTTTCAATAAAATGTTATGTACTTTCATATAATTATCAAAATTTGTGAGACATTTTCATTATTGTTCCATTATGCAATGGTAATTATTGTAATGATAACTAAATCCAGAAGTAATTATTCAAACGGTAGAGCAGGGTATTTAAAATATCACATGATATTTTAGAAAATTAAATTTAAATACATACCCATATTTATATTGTAGAGAAGTATAATGGAAATGCAAATTTAATGAGCAAAAGAAATGATGTAAAACTTCTCCTGTAAGAGAAGACTTTGTTCATCTAGTTTAAAAATAGTCAATGGATATCAAATCACTTTGGAGTTTAGATTCCACTGGATCTATTTATGACAGAAAATATTAAGGCTTTACTTTGAGCTTCCAAAACATACAGGACCTTTGAAACTACAGCCTTGCAATTAGTTCAATTTGTGATAAGACATTCGGGTATAAACTTTAACATATGCGAAGAGAAACATTCATACCTTCATCATTCTTTCAGGAAACACATTTGAAGGTGCCGGCCATGGTGGTGGCGTATTTCCAAGGTCAAGTGCACCAAACTGGATGAACCGCACACAGTGGGAGGACATACAGATGTTCTAGCTCTTACTCAAAACTCCTGAGGCTGGAGAAGTATCATAAGTTACAATGGTCAGATGGTCCCTACTCCACGGTACATAATATCCTGGGGTCGTTTCATAACATCTCAACTCTTCACTATTTCTCTAGCTGGGAGGGAGTAGGTTTCCCTTGTCCCTCAGTCTGGACTAGTGTGTGACTTTTTTGGGCCACTGGAAGGCAATGTAAATGACACCATAAACTTTGAGCCTGTGCCCTAGGAAAGCTGCAGCTTTCCTTCAATCTTCTTGGAGTCCACCCTCTCAAAACCCCACTGTCGTGCGGAAGGAGCCCCAGCGAGTCACATGGAGAAGGTTCTGGTGGGGACCTGATTGGTCTCAGTTGGGGCCCAGCTCAGACTTGCCTGCCAGCCATGTGAGCGAGCCATCTGAGGAGTCCCAGCTCAGGGGAGCCTCCAGATGCCCACAACTCATAGAGGATCCCACCTGGGACAGAAGAACGACCCAGCTGTGCCCATCAATCAGCCTCAACCCTTGATCTCATGAGGAGACAGAGACCGTGAACGTTGGTGGTTGCTTTAAGCCCATGTAGGAGTCGCTCATTGCATAGCAAGAACTAACTGGTCTGTGTTCCCAGTGGGATCTAGGGCAGCACCCTGTAACCAAACACATGAATATTTCTGCAGAAAAATCTAGAAATAGTCACAATGTGGAACCATAGAGATGGTAAATAGCCTCACATCAGTTCATGTCAACTGTTCCCTTAAAAGTGCACTGGGTCACTTTTTAAAAAAGATTTTATTTATTTATTTGACAGACGGTGAGAGCATGAGCAGGGGGAGCAGCAAGCAGAGGGAGAAGCTGACTCCCCACTAAGCAGGGAGCCCAAGGCGAGGCTCAGTTCTAGGCCCCTGGGATCATGACCTGAGCCCAAGGCAGGCACTTAACTGACTGAGCTATCCAGGCGCCACTCAATGCAATTTCTTTTTCTTTCCTTTCTCTTTCTTTCTTTCTTTCTTTCTTTTTTTATTTTCTTTCTTTCTTTCTTCTCCTCCCCATCCTCCTCCTCCTCTTCTTCTTCTTCTCGTTAGCCACATGAGTTATGAATAGAATGGTTTTTGGAGAATTTTGAACTTTAGAATTATGGATATGTACAACTCACATGGTGAATTTAAATTTAAATATGAATCTTAGTTTAAAACCCAGCTGACATGCTCTGTTCTCCAGAAAGCTGTCGCTGAAACACCTCTCACACTTTCCCTGAAGCTTCATACTCATCCTTGCACACACAGGCACATTTCTTAGAACTTTTGTAACTTTTCTTTAAAAAAAAAGATTTATTTATTTATTGGAGAGAGAGGGAGAGGGAGAGAGAAAGAGAGAGAGCACAAGAGTACGTGTGAGTGGGATAAGGGCAGAGGGAGAGGGAGAGAGAGACTCAAGCCAAAACCAAAAGTCGAGGGGTGCCTGGGTGGCTCAGTGGGTTAAAGCCTCTGCCTTCAGCTCAGGTCAAAACTCAGGGTCCTGGGATTGAGCCCCGCATCGGGCTCTCTGCCTGGCGGGGAGCCTGCTTCCTCCTCTCTCTCTCTGCCTGCCTCTCTGCCTGCTTGTGACCTCTGTCAAATAAATAAATAAAATCTTAAAAAAAACAAAATCAGAAACCAAAAGTCGGATGCTTAACGAACTGAGCCATCCAGGGGCCTCTCTGCACTTTTCCCTGTTGCCACACTAGATCGGAAGCTCCCTCGAGGCAAGGAAATATTCTTCTCTGTCCTTCAGTAAATCCCAAATATTGGGCTTTTTACCCAAACACAACTACCAGGTAGAAACTTGTCATTCCCGATGATTCCAGGGTCTCATCTTTGCCACATTATACACATCTACGTTATCCCCTGCTTGTAGATGAAGAAATGGAGGCCCAGAAAGATTGTGTAAGTTTCCTGAAGTCGAAGAACCAACGGATCACAAGGCCTGGCTTTAAACCCAGGCAGGTGAGCTTCTCAGGACTAAAAATGTGATTTGCATTTTTTAAAAGTTTATTTATTTATTTACTTATTTGGTGATCTCTACACCCGGTGTGGGGCTCAAACTCATGACCCTGAGATCAAGGGACACATGCTCTTCCAACTGAGGCAGTCAGGTCCCCCCCAGCCGGCATGGTGAATATCCATCGTTGGAGTTGCCTAACCTAACCGGTAGTCATTTCTCAAGTGAGAAGCGGTTATATATGAACTTGTTTTTTTCTCTACAAAATTCGATACATTTCACAAATCTTTATAAAGCAGCAAAATACTGCATTAGTCACTCAAGGTCATACAAAGACGATTGAGTGTTCATGAAAATCACTCAGAAGTCAAACACACAGATGTAAAAATACATATTGCTCAATTAATTTTGTTGAATTATGGAACAAACAAACTCCCAGTTGGATTTCCCTGGCTCGTCTCTTAAGGAGCTAGCAATTCCCTTTATTAAGAAAATAAAACACGTATTCATTAAAGTACATGCTTTTGTGAAAGCAGGACAGTCCAATGAAAGCACAAGATAAAAGAAATATAAACTTGGGGCGCCTGGGTGGCTCAGTGGGTTAAGCCGCTGCCTTCGGCTCGGGTCATGATCTCGGGGTCCTGGGATGGAGTCCCGCTTCCGGCTCTCTGCTCGGCGGCGAGCCTGCTTCCCTCTCTCTCTCTCTGCCTGCCTCTCTGTCTGCTTGTGGTCTCTCTCTGTCGAGTAAATAAATAAAATCTTTAAAAAAATAAAAAATAAATTAAAAAAATATTTATTTTTTAATATTAACTTTAATATTAACAAAGTATGCCCAAATGATGCTTATCAGATGTTTGACCAAAATATATATATATATATTTTAAAGATTTTATTTATTTGTCACACAGAGAGAGAGAGCACAAGCAAGGGGAGCAGCAGGCAGAGGGGGAAGCAGCCTTCCTGCTGAGCAAGGAGCCCACTTCGGGACTCGATCCCAGGACCCTGGGACCTGAAAGAGATGCTTAACTGACTGAGCCACCACGGCTTCCCCCCAAATATAATTTTTCATACTTGGCTATTATGTTTTCTCATTTCCAGGACACTACAGACCATCTCAATGTTCCTCTTGCTCCCAGTTCTAAACCCCTTTCAAGGCCAAGTTCATTCTAAGGTTTCTCCTGCTCCTCTTAATTCTTTCTGCTGGTCAGGTGTTTGCACCATCAACTATTCAACCTGAACTGGTAACTGACCCCTTTCCCTCTTCTGCAAAACTCACTGGTTCGGAAATCTTCCCTCCTGGTGAGAAGCTTTCCGTTTTAGATCCCAGTCTTCTACAGAACCCAGGTTCTTTCTCTTCTGGGTATTTGTAAACCAGCAAAAACAACCAAACACATTTAAAATGATATGCTAGTGCGCTTCCAAGAGTTACCTCTGAACAAGCGTAATCAATTTGCAATGCACTGATATCACGACACATCACATAGGAAGGATGTACAATTCAGCAGCATTTCTAAAATCAGTAGATTTTGTACCAACAACAAGCAGGCTCCTTATTTTGGGAGCAAACACTCTCAAACAGAGCCTGCACTCCACTTGCTAAATCATGTAAAACAAGGTGGAAGAGGAAAGAAGGCTCAATTAAAATATCACTTGAGGATTTCAAGGAAACTATATGACTCTCTTCCCTAAAACCCTTAAACCATAATTGTGACGCATTTGGATGATTTAGTAATAATCACTCAGATGTAAACGCCAGGCAGCTTGATCATTGAATTGGAACAACATTCCCTCTTATTGAGAGAGAAGTTGTTAAAGGCTGAGATTTTCAGCATATGATTGTACGTGAATAAAGTTCATAGGAAGAAATGAGGCTAATACTTGTATTTGTGACATAGCTTCAATATGAGAGCACGTGTTGCTACTTAAACAGTTAACATCGGAAGCGTGGTGTATAATGCATATTTAGGTCATATATTTAAGTAGTATTGTTGATAAAAGATTTTTTTGCCTTAGAAGACTGCTTCTGAAATAAGAGTTTTCACATTAAAAAAAAAATACGCCGGTTTGTTGCTGAATTTTATCGTACTAAAGAACACCTGAAGGGTTACTTGTCTCTCGATGGTCTCATCTCAAAGGTGAATTGTGTTGATGGTAAAGTCATCCCCTGATTTGTTGTGGCTCACCATTTCTGTGCCTGGCGGATGGCGGGGTGCCCGTGTCCATGCCACCACTGGCCCGTACGAGGCCTGCGTTCAAAGAGCACCCAGAGAGGCGAATAATAACTTTCACTTCCAGACGGTCACTTCTGCCTCTGCCCAGAGGTCAGGTCACAGCTGGGCGTCCCTTTCTCCCACCAGCTTTCTGACATGAAGCGTGAGACCATCTCCCTGATAAGGTTGCTCAGAAAATTCAGGTCTGTTTATAACTAAAAGTGATGCATTTCTTGAAAATAGTCAACTCCTAAAGGCAAGGGACCATAACTAGTCCACATGACTAGTTCACCAGCCCTGGCCCTCCTCCAGCACTGGGGATTTTGGCTGGACCTCAGTGGCCACTGAGCGGACGAGAAGCGCACTGGGCCTGTGCTCACAGGATGAGACACCCCCACCACCCCGGCCTTAGGTGGCACTTTCTGTGGTTGTTCTGGACTGAGCCCAGCAGTGGGCATACATCAATTGTACGCAGCTGCCAGGGGACAAAAGACAAGATGGCATCACAGGCTGGAGACGGCCCCTTGATGAGGCAGCTGGCTGCTCTCACACTTCCTGGGCAGCTAGTTAATTAGGCACACGTCTTTGTCATCAAAGGCTGTTGGCTCTCTGCAGAGGGGTTTGCAAACTCTTCTTACCTCTTCCCTGAGTAGATGACCCCTGCGAGCCTTGAGTGAACACCAGGTGGATTCTAGGGGCCATTTGTGATGTGGGTGGAGAGAAGTGTGGTGGAAAAAGACGAGATGGAGTATTTCTAACCCTGGGAGGTTAGATTTTTAACAGAATAATCCAATCAATAATGAGAATATCATTTTACACATTGTATCCACTAGGATTAGGTCCCACTGCATGCGGCAGAATGCCCAAGCTGGCAGTGGTTTGTACAAAATAGGAATGTTACTTGTCTCACCTATAAAGGAGTCCAGACGGGCAGGAAGGGCGCGCCTGGGCCTGCTCTTCTTAGTCTTTAACACACTGGATTTGTCTGGCCAACACTTTTACTATCCTGACAATATGTCCCATAACCTCAGCATCCTGGCTGAATGCCAGAGCTCCAACCATCACAGCCACAGTCCAGGAAGGAAGATTACCTTCCTCCATTTAGAGAAACTTTCTGGAAATTGCACAAACACTCTGACTTACATTTCTTTCATCAAAATGCACAGCCACATTTAGTTTTGCTGGACGTGGCCAAGCAGTCATTTGGCTTGGTGGTGAAGAGATGAAGAAAAAATTGGGGTTTGGGGAGCACCTGAGTGGCTCAGTGGGTTGGGCCTCTGCCTTTGCCTCAGGTCGTGGTCTCAGGGTCTTCAGATGAAGCTCTGCATTGGGCTCTCTGCTTGGCACGGAGCCTGCTTCCCTCTCTCTCTCTGCCTGCTTCTCTGCCTACTTGTGATCTCTCTCTGTGTGTGTCAGATAAATAAATAACATCTTGAAAAAAAATAAAAAATATAAAAAACTGGGGTTCTTCTTACTAGAAAAATGGGGAGTGGACACTGAGAATTTCTGCTGCATATAATTTTATTCTCTTCCCTCATAAAATACTTGTATTAGGGACTGCTTTTGGAGAACAATTTTCTTTTTGAAAGCAATCATGTCATATAACCCTAGAAACAAAATAAATGAAGAACACTGGCCTATTCATTATGATGATATATAGAATTACATCTTGGCTAGAAAATATTTGAAATCCTATAAAATGTACTAATTATATATTGAATCATCAAACTTATGAAGAAACTTGACTACTATAAAGATAACCATAGAATTAAAATAAGATTCTCACTAAGCTATGTGAAGATACTTCTCATTACTGAAATTTATTTTGTTAGAAAAAATAGCAAAAAAATCTATAAGAGAAAATTATATTTACCCATCTAGAAGTTCTAAAACTCAAATCACAAAAGCATAATTTTTATGGTTGCTCTAAGAATCATGTCATAGAAGAATGAAACCTTCGGTCTTTGGAGAGGGGGTGACCACGCTTTCTCCAGGGACCCCACATCCACCCCAAGCACATGCAAGATAAAAGTTTATATTTTGAATTCTCAATCTGGTCGCTATGACAATGGTCACAACAGGCCTCCATTTCATTGGGTCATGCAGGTTCCGTTTGTTTTAAAGGGAAGCGTGTATGTTAGCCGCAGGGAGAGAGCGGTGATGGATAGAGTCTCAGACTAGGGTCAGAAGACTGGTTTCTATTCTCAGCTTCCAGCATTGATTTGTGTGGCCACAGGCTGGTTACTTAAAGTCTTTGGTTTTCTATCTGCTTCCTACAAAGCTCAGCTACTTCCATGGGATTATCTGCTCCTGGTAGATGGCAGGCATCCGGGAAGTCATTATGAAAAACCCTTGAGGTCTTCACGTTCTCAACGCCGTCCTTCTCCTTTTTCCTCTGTGGGTGACTCCTGGACGTCACACAAGCAGGCAGAGTCCATGTGGCGAGCGCACTGGGAATGTTCTTTCCTGGCAGGTCTTCCTGGGTCCGGGCGTCAGAGGAACTGCAGACGCGGCCGCTTAGAGCCTCAAGGGATTCTTCGGATTCAGATATGCCCCAATTTTAAGAAACCCGTTTCGACCCATTTGCAGCCAAAGCCAACGTAGGCAGATTTCTTGGGATGCTTTGTGTGGAATTAGGCAAGACTGAGGGAGTTCAGCCAGAGCTCTGGGAAGTTTAATTCCAAATCGCCGATCTGGGGGGAGATATGAAGGAGGAACACCTGGGATTCCCACGGCTGGCCCAGGGCGGCCGTCTTCGTCCACCACACAGATGTGCGCCCGGAGCTTCTCCTTCTCACTCAGAACGGACCTGCTGCCACATTGAAACGCTCGTGGGACTGTCCTTGCTCTCCTGTCTCGAAGTTCGGAGATAAAACCGCTCCTGCCAAAATGAACCAGCCCACTAAGGACACTTTCTCTCTCCCAGAAATTTCGAGACTATCTATATTTCCATGATTGGAAAACCAATCCTTTAAAATATTTTAAAAGTTCTGTAAAAAATGGGACTATATGGAGGGCCAGCATGATAACCAACCTGCCGAGAGCCTACAGCTGCATGTGAAACACTGAGCCCGGGGTTAATGGGGATCTAAGTCCTGAGGACATTTGTGACCAGAACTGACATTACTGTAAACGGATTTTAAAGCCAGACCTAGAATAAATCTTATCCTCACCATTAACTATTTGTGTGATTGCCAGCGAAAGGAAAGGAAAGGAAAAGAAAAGAAAAGGGAAGGGAAGGAGGAAGGGAAAGGGAAAGAAAGAAAGAAAGAAAGAAAAAGGAAGGAAGAAAGGGAAAGGAAAGAAGAAAGGAAGGAAGGAAGGAAGGAAAACCTCTCTAAGCCTGTTTCCTCATCTTCAAAAGGGAAGTAATGTCAGCTTTCCAGGGTTGTAAGGGTTAAGGTCTTAGTGGATAAAAAAAGCACCAAGCCTTGAACATTATAAATTCTCCAAAGAGTTATTTCCTTTGTGTTCAGAAGTTGATTCGGTGGAAGCAGGAGGCACATTCTGGGCAGGTGGCACGATTTCATGCTCTTACCTGAACAACTCTGATCCCCTCCTCCCAATTTCTGTAAAACACAGGAGCAGTGAAATGAAAACCCCAGTTCTCTAATCAGTGCCAAAACTTGTCAAACCCAGGCTGAGCCCAGACTTGGTCTTGCCCTTCGTCTTCTCGTTCTGCTTCATTGGAGGACCATCCTTATGTCATGGACATTTAAAGAAAATGTAAGGCCACCATGGCTGGTGCTGAGGACACAGGATTCCGTGAGAGGAGGAGAGAAGATTCCAGATGCGCTGGTGGGTTAGTTCTGCCATCTTGAGAAAATCGTGCAAACGATCCCTCTGGTCTAGGAGCTTCAGGACACCATGGAGGACCCAGAAGGTTCCTGGACGTTCTGTCCCCCAAGCAATCTGCATCTTCTGTGCTTGCTCACTCCCCAATACCAGTGTCAGATCTAAGGAGGCTAGAAGCTGAGCTCTCCTGGTGACGGTGAGAGAGCCCCTTAGCTGCTTTCTTTCCCCATCGCTTGACATGCTGGAGGAGCTCCAGGATTTGAGATAACAAACATGGCTCTGAGAGCTCCATGACCCAGTTTAAACACAAGAGCCCCTTAACATCTGCTCCAAGAATAGGGATTGATTTCCAGATATCGTTCTTCCCAAATCCAGGAACCATGCTTTCCATATTTTTTAGCTACACAGCACAGCCTTCTTCTAAAAAATGACATTAGTTTCGCTGGGAAATACACAGACGCGTGGCAATCACATCTTGAAGCAGCTGGAAAGAGGGGACGCGCCTCTGCTGATCTTCTACCCACGTCCACCCTCCTGCCTTCGCACAGCTCCGCTCAGAACAAGGCACATATGTCAGAGGCTGCGGAAGGAGCTGGAGCCTTCTTTTGCCAAAATTCCTTTTAGAATATTGGCAAAGATCTCAAATGTCAGTGTGTAGGGGAGCGACAGGGAGAGATTTGTGGGTGCATGTGTGTGAGAGGAAGAGAATATGTATGTGAGATGAAGAACGAGCCCTTGTGCTCCTTTGGATCCTGTTTCCAGGGTGGGCAACGACCCTCAACTTGCCGGGTGCCTTGCTGGCCCTCCCTATATGAATGCTGTCTGTTGAGAATTCCCTCCGGGGTCAACCAGCCAACCTCAAGCCCATTTCCCCTAGAAGCCTTTGCAACTCTCATGTTCAGCTATTGGAATAGCAGTCTCTCTACGTGTTCTCAACTTCCCCTGCAAATTGGCTTCCCACACATCTTTCTCTTCTCCGATACATGAGGAAGGCCAATGCATTTTCTTAATCTGTGCTTACACAGTTCTCTTAGACCCCTAGACCCCATGGAATGCATATCCATGCAAAAGCGATCTTTACAGTTATTCTTTCCTGACTAGAGGTGGGCTGGGGGATAAAATATGCAAGGCTCCCCTTGTCTGTAAGACTATGAATTGTCATTCCTCCCAAGAAAGGTACAAGGATCCAAGACAGAAGAATAAGAGGGAATAGAGCATTTACACCCACAAGAGAAAGCAGCTCTGTCTACCTGAAATTAACAAATTGCAAATTAATACAATAAGACAGTGGGGAAAAGTGCTCTGGAGAGAAGCTGATAGTGCCTCTGTGATGTTTTCTACCTGGGCAGTTGTGGATGAGTCATGGAACTATCTAGAACCTTGGTTTCTTTTCTTTTCTTTCTTTTTTTTTTTTTAACATTTTATGTATTTATTTGATACACAGAGATCACAAGTAGGCAGAGAGGCAGGCAGAGAGAGAGAGGAGGGGAAGGAGGCTCCCTGCTGAGCAGAGAGCCCGATGTAGGGCTCGATCCCAGAACCCTGGGATCATGACCGGAGCCAAAGGCAGAGGCTTAACCCACTGAGCCACCCAGGCGCCCCCCCCCCAAGGCAGAGGCTTTAACCCACTGAGCCACCCAGGTGCCCCCCCGAAGGCAGAGGCTTTAATCCACTGAGCCACCAAAGTGCCCTGAACCTTGGTTTCTTAACATGGAAAATGGGGAACATAAAAAACCAAGCACGCAGATCTGTTGGAAGAACCACTACCACAGTACCTGGTATGACAGGTGCGTCTGACAGCCTCAATGGTGGTTGTCAGTGTCGTTGGTGGAGGGCGCATTTGGTGCGATTGTTTTTAAACATTGGAACTGAAAGTGAACAAAATTGAGGGCAAAGCAAGTAAAACAGTAATTATACTAATATAACAATAATAGCAATGTTATTAGGGGATGCGTAACCCTTGAGAGCATTTGACTCTACACGCTAACAGCTTCCAAACTAGGTTCCATGTCATTTGAACCAGTGCATCCTTTCCTGTGAATTTGTGTGAAGAAAATAATCTAAAAATGCAATACGTATCCTGATTATAAAATTATGACAGTTAACACAGTGCACGGTTAGATGAATAAATCAATGCATCAGAATATAAAGTCTAGACACAAGACCCACACTTGTGCAGTCAACTGGCATGTGACCAAAAGTGACAGTACCGGACAGGAAGGAGAGATGACCTTTTTGGTTGCTGGCACTGAGTCAACTGGATATCCATCTGGAAAAAATGATGCTTCAGCCTTACATCATACTGAACACAAAAATCAATTACAGATGGAGTACAGATAGAAATGTGAATAATAAAATAATAAATCTTTGAGAAGACACTATAGGAAAACATAGTCATGACTGTGGCATAGGCTTAGATTTTTAAAGACACACAATATGCTGATTGTTAAAAAAAATGATAAATTGGAACTATGTTAAGATCGACAGTGTTTGTCTATCCAGACACCATGGACGGATTGCAAGGGAAACCCATGAAATGACAGAGCATTTTACAAACACGTGTCAGGAAGAGGACTTGTATCCAGAATAAATAAAGAACTTCTACAAGTCATCAAGAAAACAAGCACACAACCCAAAGGGCAAATGGGCAAAAGACTTAAGTAGGCACTTTAAAAGGATACTCCCAAGGGCAAATAAACATATGAAAAGACGATCAAGGAGCAACAGGGAAATGCGCTTTAAGCTCAGAATAAGATATCCCCCAAATCCTGAGTCAGGATCTCATACCTCAGATTCAAGAGGACAAAACAGCAAGGGTTAGAAAGGATATGGGACAAGTGAGATCCTTGCAAATTCCACCGGTGGGAGCATAACTCCTTTGGAAAGCGGCTTGGCAATGATATTGGAAGTGGACCTACCATATACCCTGAGATCCAGCAACTGCCCTGGGAGGCCGCACACCCCAGAGGACTGGGCTTGCTTGTTCATCAGGAGACATGTACAACGTGCTCCTGGCTGTGCTGTCTGCAACAGCCCTGACTAGAAACTACTCAAGTGCCTCAGCAATGGAAAGAAGAAATGGATTGCAGTGTATGTGTATGTGATTCCAGGCCAGGGAGCCTCGTGACGGACAGTGACACGCACGTGAGCATCACAAACACAACATGGACAAGAAGTCATGGCAGGTAAAGGTTTCTGCTTTAAGGGGTGCCTGGGTGGCTCAGTGGGTTAAAGCCTCTGCCTTCGGCTCAGGTCATGATCCCAGGATCCTGGGATCGAGCCCTGCATCAGGCTCTCTGCTCAGCGGGGATCCTGCTTCCCTTCCTCTCTCTCTGCCTGCCTCTCTGCCTACTTGTGATCTCTGTCTGTCAAATAAATAAATAAAATCTTTTAAAAAAAAGATTTCTGCTTTAAAAGTCAGGAAAGCAGCTACTCTTGAGCAGGGGAAGGAGACAAGAGAGGATCCTCTGGTGCCGGTACTGTTTCTTCAGAGCATTGCTTACCTGGTGTGTTCACTTTGCGAAAATTCGCTGATTGGAATCCTTAGGATGTGTGTGTCTTTCTGGGTGTGTGTTGTGCCTTGTTACAAAGTTTAGCCTCCCAACAGCAGTATGTCTGGAAACGTATGTGCATGTGTACACACCCGATTTCATTAATACCAGACTTGGGAAATAGTCTTAATGTCCTTTGATGGTTAATTTTAGATGTCAACTTGGCTGGTCACAGGGCACCCAGCGATTTGGTTAAACATTATTTCTGGATGTTTCTGAGAGGGCGTTTCTGCATTAGATTAGCACTTCATTTGGTAGATGTGAGTGGGCATCAACCAACCCTTCGAGGGCCTACATGGAACAAAACAAAGCAAATGAAGACAGAACTCTCTAAAACCTGATGTTTTGAGCTGGGACAGAGTCTTCTCCTGCCCTCAGACTGGGACTTAGATCATCAGCCTTCAGACTCAGACAGGCTTTCCCAAATCACCATCCTGCAGACAGCGGGACTTCTGAAATCACACGAGCTAATTCCTTATAATAAATCTATATTTTTATGTATATCATATTTGTCAACCATTGGCTCTGTTTCTCTGGAGAACCCTGACTAATACATTCTCACATTAAATTTTCATGAGTTCTAGAATAGCAATCCTGCCCTAGAACTTCTTGCAGCCATCTGACTGCTACGCCGCATGAGACCCCATTTTGGATGCCCTCGTCCCTACCTACTTTATACTTGCAGTTTCTTTACTCTCCGGTCACCCAAGAGGTCTACCAAACTGCTGACCTGTGGAAGGCTGCCTCCGAGCCATCCCAGATGCTGCAGCTCCTCACTCAATGGAATCAGTAGGTCACAAATAGTTATAGCTACCAGCTGAACTTGAAACTTGCTGATTTCATTACTCCTCCATGGGAATCCGAAGAGAAAAACTCACCAATATTTCCCATGGTGACCGAGGAGGTAGCAGACAGGCTGGACTGGGTTCTGTAGAGAAACAACCAGAAAAATCTCAGGGGCTAAGTGACAAAGTTTATTTCTTGTTCACACTGCCCATTACAGGCTCCGCTCACGTCTGGTACTGAGGGACCCAGGCTTCCAGGGGGAACAGGAGCGTCAGAGGGTTACAGTCATCACATACCTGTTTTCCCCAGGTGTCGTTCTAAGAGAGGACCAGCTTCAGCAATGAGGGGCAGGAGGCCACCCAGTCAGCCAGGTCAGCGGCCTCAACTCCGGTCCTCCATGGGTGACTGTTGTCACACTGGGTAATGATAGTCCATCCAGACAATTGTATTTGAACGAACTCTGCAGGTTCAGAGGGGCTTCTGCGTGATCAGCAGTAACGTAGTTCCGTCTGTTCTGTTTGTCCAGTGGGGTCCCTTCAGGAACACCTACAGAATTACCTAATCAAGATGCTGGGGGACCATCTCTTTCTGGAGATGCGAGGGGTCGTGGATTTATTAGCTTAAAGATAAGAAGCAGTCAACAGCCATGAAGTAGGTGAGTTGATAATATGTAGTCTTCCTCATTCTTCCTAGCGAGGAGACAAAAAGAAATCATTTCTTAATAGCAGAGCCACCTTCGGGTAAACATTAGAATGGGCTGACTTCGCCTCTCATTGCCTAAGGAGGCTGTAGGTGTTAAGATCCTGGTAAACGGAGTGTCTTTGGATTCATCTCGGGATTCTCCCCAACCCCCACCCGCCAGACTCGGGAACATGCAGTGCGGCTTCGCTCGTTATGGAACAGCGACCTCCTCTTCAGAGCAGTCCACTGAGCATATACTTGGTCTCTGCGCATCTATAAAGTGTAAAAGAAAACAAAATAAAAATGAATTTTTTCTCCGCAGACAGTGGCTCAAAATAAGCTGTTAATTTTATCGGGTGAATTGTTTTCCCATAAAAGTAAGTTTTTGCATTTTCGAAACCCTTATTTTGCCTGGGGAATCTGTTAGGGCTGCTTCTCGATACTCACACAGCCTCAGTTTGCAAAGGGAGAGGAAAAGGTTGTACATAGCTTGGCTTCTCCTCCAGCGGAGGTCCTCACTGTGAAGCTGAGCTCCTAATGAGGGGCGAGGATGCTGGCTCCGAACTCCAGGTGCAGAGCTGTTTCCGATAAGATTAAAAGGATGTTTTCCCCGAGCAGATATCACTCGCCCTGAACGTACTGTTTCCTAAACAAAGTGATTATATGCCAAATGGTACAATTTACCTCGTGGGAGCCCAGTTGCTTACTTCTGCGTTCCTGATATCATGATTCGCTCTGGAATTTTTCCTGGTAATTTTTGTCTCTGTTTTCATCCCAATTTTAATACCTCACATCAGAAGAACTCGGCAGCTCTGGTTCTGCCAAGGAATTAGTTTCCATTGTGAACTCATTGTCTTTATTAGCAAATCACACTAAATACAGGCTTGGGAGCAGATGGTTTCAAATTTGGGGAAATTTGACTTCATTCCCCCCATTGATTTAAAACCCAGATATTATTATACTGATGCTTAATTATTGCTGCAACTTGTTTCCTGGTAAAATTGACCAACTCGACTTTTTTATTGGGGTAAAATAAAGATAATATAAAATTGACCATTTTAACCCTTTTTAAGTATGCAATTCGGTAGTGTTAAGGACATTCACCACGGTGTGCCAACCAGCACTGCTGTTTAGTTCCAGAATCTTCTGACTAAAATTGGATGCTTCTGATAGTTCAAAGAAATCTCACTTTCCAGGGAAAATGAATGTTGGTTGCCAAATGGTTTTATCAAACAGTATTTTTTTTTCCCCTAAATCAAAAAAACTCCCGGAGCATCAGGACAGGAAATCATAGGGATTTTCCTTTGGAAATCCCATCGACCACCCAAGTTCCCACTGTGCGCTCCATCAAGAGCATCTCTGGGATGGCTACATCCTGTGTCCCACGAACAGCCACCTTGGCCCTAAGCCAGGCCCAGAGGGACAGCCCAGAGCACCCTGCCTGGGGCAGAGTTAGACCTAAAGGACAGACCTACATTAATTGGCCGTGTGTGCGGGGGGGGGGGGGTCCCTGTCCAGGGACACCACCTGCCACCCCATTTGTGACAAGGATGCAGCGGTATGGCCTGGTGTCCCCTCTCCTGCACTGCCCAGAGGCCTAAGATTTGGGTAAGAGCAGTTGGGAAAAGTAAGAACTGAGTTTCTCTCCTTTATTTCACCCGAAGCTTTTCCTAAAATCCTGCCAGATAGTGCCAAGAGCTCTTCTTTCGGATACCTGACGGGGCTCGGAAGACGTCTGGGTTTGACTGCAGAGAAAAGAGGCCAAGACCATGGAAGGAGCAGTTTTTCCAAATGTAACCTTTGAGGTCCTGAAATGATTTGGTCCCAGTCCCCCATCCCTCCGCTCCCGGCAAACCCCTAATCAAATCATAAACCCACGTGGCTGCTTTCGAGCAGAAAGGAGGAGTTTTCCATCTATACCAGAACACTAGACTTCTGTAGTGCTCCAAACGACAACCTTGACCCTTCACCATCCTTATGGATATGAAAGCTAAAGAAAACCTGTGTGGGTAAAATAATCCTTAATAATACTTAAAATACAAACTTCCCGGGGGATGGGTGTTGAGGAGGACACGTGTTGTGATGAGCGCTGGGTGTTCCATGCCACTGATGACTCGTTGAACACTGCGTCAAAAACCAATGACGGACCACGTGGTGGCTAACTGAACATAATAAAAAAATAAAATAAGTAAAATAAAATACAAACTCCAGAATTTTCTGGTAAAAACACACTGTGCTTCCCAGCAAGGAAAGCAGCATTTCTAGCTTCTCACCCACAACCATGATTCTCAATGATATACTCCGCCCCTCCAGGACCGCCCAGGGAAGACTAGGACCACATCAGTATTTGCCGGAGGAATAATACTGACAGTTAATCAACCAGGATGCCAAAGCCAGTTCTCACAGAACTTCTCTGCAGAAGTCAGTGGGGTAGTTGTTAATGAAAATGTGGTATACCTTACTCCGAAGACGGGGAGCAGGGGTACCTCAAGGGTAGTTCTCACTAACACGTCTGTCTTGTCTTACACTCACTCTCCCATTTTCCCGACCCTCCTCCCCTCACTGCTGCTGGCTTCTCCACCTTTAGACTCTCTTCCGCCCTCTCACCCTTCCTCTGAGCCTTTCTCCAGACCGAAAGATTGTGTCCCTCCAGAGCTCATTTGTTAAATCAAGCCCCCAACACAATGGTGTTCGCAGGTGGGGCCTCCCGGGAGGTGATTTAGGTCATGAGTGTGGGGCCATCAGGAATGGGGTTCTTGCCCTTATGGAAGCAACCCCAGACAGCTCCCTTGTCCCATCTGCCGTAGTGGGGACACAGCGAGAAGATGACCATGCATGAACCAGAAATCGGGTGCCCACCAGACACGGAATCTGCCAACGCTCTGACCCTGGGCTTTGAGCTTCCAGAACTATGAGAAATGGATGTTGTGGTTACAGCCGCCCAGTTTGTGGTGTTTTGTCACAGCAGCTGAACCGAGTGAGACAGGCCTTCTCTTCTCCTCCGTCTAACTCGTCGTCCTCCCCTTGGAGCTTTCTCTTCCTCTCATTTCACATTTTGCCTCTTCTCTGGTGTTCTCACTTATTAAGTATCAATCTCCCAGTCTTTAATTTTTCTCATGGAGCATTGAAATCACTTGGGCATTTGCACTGCGACAAAGAACAGACTCTTTTTCACTTGTGTGTGTGGCGAAAAAAGGATAAAAGTTCTCAGTGATGACCAGTGGCTCTTGAGAAGGTGAGGAGCGCCTGGCAGGTTCTCGGGGATGTCCCACTGTTTCTGCAGCCCGCAGTGGCCTGGCAGTCTCTCTCCGGCACCTGAGCGGCAACAGCCAAAAAGTTGGCCAATTCCCAGTAATGGAAGTACATTGCCCTGCTGGCCGCAGCTCCTACCGCATGAAGAGAAACAGGGGATTCCCGGGTGGTGTCTGACTTTCTGTAGGACACCAGGTAGGTGCCTTGTGAGGAATGAATACTGTTACCCAGGCTCTGCTGTTCCCGTTTTGATTTTCTGCGGTTACTGTTGATACAACATATGTTAAACTGAGGGTACCAATGCGTTTGGCAGAGTGCAGTTCCCGGATTACTAGATGAGGAGAAATCTTACGATTTATTTCCCAAATTAACAAAAATTAGTGTGAGACTCATTCCCGGTGTTTCTATGGGACAATCAGTGTTTATCTGCCTCCTTAATTTGAGTAACTGACAAAAGTTAATCAACAAAGTCAGCAAAGCTCTGTCATACTGTCCTGTTCTGAGCTCATTTAAAGAAAAACTGAATAATGATGGAGAACTGGAAAAGAATAGATAGTCCATCATTCCTACTTTCTCTTTTATTTATTTATTTATTTTTAAAAAAAATTTGTATTTTTATTTATTTTTAAAGATTTTATTTATTTATTTGACAGACAGAGATCACAGGTAGGCAGAGATGCAGGCAGAGAGAGAGGAAGGGAGGCACGCTCCCCACTGAGCAGAGAGCCCGATGTGGGGCTCGGTCCCAGGACTCTGGGATTATGACCTGAGCCAAAGGCAGAGGCTTTAACCCACTGAGCCACCCAGGGGTCCCAAATTTTTATTTATTTTTAAATTTCTTTTCAGTGCTCCAGAATTCATTGTCTATGCCCCACACCCAGAGCTCCACGCAATCCGTGCCCTCCTGAATACCCACCACCGGGCTCACGCTTCCCTCCTCCCCCTCCAAAACCTTCAGTCTGTTTCTCAGAGTCCACTGTCTCTCATGGTTCGTCTCCCCCTCCGATTTCCCCCAACATTCCTACTTTCAAATATTTGAGTTTTCAAGTTCTCCAGAAAAGCTAATTGAAGCAGAATCTTAGAGAAAATATGAGGAATATTGTTTTCTGCTAATATCACAGACATTTGTACTGTTTTCTTTTTAAAATTTGTAGAAGCAGCAACTGTTCGTTTGTTTTCTTGGTCAACAGATTAATTTGCCTCCTTTGTGCGTCTCTGCAGTTTGCCCACTCAGTCAGCTCATACGGTCGTTGGCGTAGTGTCTTTCCCCTTCTGGATGCTCAAGAAACATGATTGGATGATAGCCTACATGTGACTTCCAGATGCCTTTGTTTCCCTCCTGCTGGCTCCTAAGGTCTTACCAGGGAAGGTAAGCTAGCGTGTCGCTAGGCAAGGGCTCTTCTCCAGTAAGTGTAGGTGGATGAGGGAAGGTTGAATAGCAAGAGAACAAAAGGGGAAGCAAATAGCATACTTTGCCATTTCTACAACCTTTGCTAAAATTTTTCTTTTGAAGGTATAAGTTTATTTCTTTCAAATAAAAAGCTTTGTTGAATAAAAATATTCTTAAAATTGCCATTAAGTACGCCATTTTGTTCAAGATGAACCCATTAAACATTTTCTTTATTATAATGAAACCTCATATGCAGCGACTGGAAACATTTGTCCCAATGCTAAAAATCAGCTATCAGCTTAGCATGAACTGGCAAGCCAAAGAATAGATGTATTTTTCTAAGCCCCAAAGAGCTTATTTTTGTTTTGTTTTGATGCTAAGGAAAGGCAGGTGGCTCACACCCAGGGCGGTCCCTTTGTCTCCTCAGAATAAGCCTATTCAGCCCAGCTCTGTTCCCGTCTACAACTGCCGTCCTCACCAGACCGACGACTGTGCGGATTCCTAAAACCAGACAGATGACCTGCGGAGGAGCGTGGAAGGGCCGGGAAAGGTCAAGGACGGCATGAGTGGGGGCATTCCGCAGGAGTGCACCCGGTTAGTGGGCCATTATGAAGGAAAACTGGTCACGTCGCCTCCCAGCTCCGGCCACAGAACACAGATGGTTGCTTTCGATTACGTGACTTGCAAGTTAGATGTTTATCTGCATGGTCATCTGTGAGGTTCTGTAACTTGTGACTTTTTAAGGCCACAGAAGGATCGGCTGATGGTGTCTGAGCAGTCATGTAAACGGAAAAGTACCTACAGTTCGTTAAGCAGTAAACCCAAGTCCAGCCGTACCTCCCGCAGACTGGAAGCAACAGAAAAATAAAGGACCATCTGATGGAGGACGGTATTTTTCTCTGGTTATGAAAGGAAAAGAAGCTTATTTCCTTTTCTTTTCTCTTCTCAAATGGCCAAGGGGCTTCTTAGAGGGAAAGAGCTGGATTCTTGCGGAAGAAGAGTGTAAAGAAGGGGTAGCGGGAGAGCAGACCAAGCCACACAGACAGTCGCTGGGGCTGGAGGGGCGGCGGAGGATGAGTTCTGGGGGACAGCCGCACCCCAGGCGGCACCCCAGCTGGTGGTCACCTAGTAAGGGATTTGTGGTGGCTTGAAGGCTTTCCCCTAAGACCTGTGCCCTTTGAGCCTGCACAGAAGATCCAAGTCACCAAACCCATCCCAGGGCGCAGAGGTGGTGAGGAGTAGTTTGCCCGCGGGGGTGGGCTGGGGGGCGGCTATGGTAGTCAGCCAGCTGTGGCTAGCGGGCCACAGGCACCTGCAGCCTATGTTCGTAAATTGAGTTTTGTTGGCACATGGCCACATCCGCATGTTTGCATCTTATCAGTTTTCACACTCCAAGAGCAGAGGACAGACAGAGATGGCAAGGTCTAG
Organism: Meles meles; assembly: GCF_922984935.1. Lineage (NCBI taxonomy): Eukaryota > Metazoa > Chordata > Mammalia > Carnivora > Mustelidae > Meles > Meles meles. The sequence goes on along the minus strand of NC_060068.1, from coordinate 176,930,207 downwards.
AATATTTACTCTCCGGCTCCTCGTGAAGAAAGGCAGCCGACCTCTGAGCTGCAGGCTTGGACAACGGGTGTGCCGCCTTTCCCAGTGCTGCCGGAAGCGAGGAGAGCCGGTGTGAATTCTCCGGATCACTCAGCCCCTGGGTACTGATTGGATCCCAGGACAAGGGGGGTACCAGTAATGACAACATTGCCCATTTCCCCATCAGGCCGGTTCCTGCCCAGTTAGCTCTCATTTACATACCGGGTGACCTGTTAACATTTCTAGTATGGTGCATGTTTTGGAAGAGAATGTGATGGTGCTTGGACCAAAACTGCAGTGCAGGTTGAGAAATACTACACGCGGCTTCAGTTTCCCACGGTGGCCGTCACCAGTTACCGCAAAGTCCGGGTCTTCAAATAACAGGAATTGTTCATCTCACCGGTCAGAAGCCCCCAGATCCATCTCACAGGGCGCAGGTCAGTGGGCTGGTGGGGCTGCGTTTCTCTGGAGGCAGAATCCGAGCCTCACCCAGAGTCTGCCAACTCTTCTTGGCTTGGGGCTCCTTTTCCCGTCTTCCCAGCCAACAGGACATTTTCTCGGACTCCTGGTGCTCTTGTCACAGGTTCATTGACTCTGACCGCCTCCACCACCCCTTGCGTCCCCCCTTGGGATCCTGGGGTTCCACAGAACCCGCCCAGATATCCCGGGGTAATTTTTTGAATTTTTTAACTTAGTCCCGCTGGCAAAGTCCCTTTCACCCTGTGAAGGAACACACTCACGGGTGTCCGAGAGCAGAACGTGGGCTTCTTTGGGCCCCACGATCAGTCCGTCCCCCATGCAAAAGCCCGAGGCTTTGACACCCCCTTCAACTCTGTAAGGACTTGCTGAAAAGCCATGGGAACTCCAGGAAGTGGGACTGTTCTGGTCCCATCTAGTCTCTCCTTCTTACTCATCTGCAACTCAGAATCAGGAAAGGGGTGGGTTGAGACCACAGGGGCGGTCAGGGGCTGCTGGCGCCTGTCACTGCCTCCTGCTGGGCGAGAGCAGCGCCCCCTGGTGGCAAAGGGAGCTCTTGGACAAGTCTGTTGTGCAACCTTGGAGAGTCGGCCTCGTCGTCCTCTCTCTCCCTGACTCTCGTTCTGGTCCTAGGGAGGGGTTTCCTTGTCCATGTCCTGTCCCTCCCTGGCCACGTCCTTGGTGACCCTCCTGGTGAGGGGGAGTGGGTATAGTTTTAGAAGTGCCGTTCTCGGGACACCTGGGTGGCTCAGTCAAGTGTCTGCCTTCAGCTCATGTCATGATCTCAGAGTCCTGGGATCAAGCCCCGGATGGGGCTCCTTGCTCAGCGGGAGCCTGCTTTTCTCTCTCCCGTTGACCCCCATTTGTGGTTGGTCTCTCTAATACTCTCTCTCAAATAAGTAAATAAAACTTTAAAAAAAAAAAAAAAAGAAGTGAAGTTCTTTTGGTTGCGTTTTTAGGGACCAGAAGTTGCCTTGGGAGGCAGCAAATACTCAGAGGATATTAATAACCAGACTCCAAATAGCCCTAGAAAGTTTCCTTTGGGGGGCCTGGATGGCTCAGTTGATTAAGTGGGTGCCTCCGGCTCAAGTCATGATTCTGGGGTCCTGGGATTGAGCCCCGCATCAGGCTCCCTGCTCAGCGGGGAGCCTGCTTCTCTCTCTCCCTCTGCTGCTGCTCTGCATTCTTGGGCTCTCTCTCTAGCTCTCTGTCAAATAAATAAATAAAAATCTTTTTAAAAAAAAAAAAGAGAAAGAAAGTTTCTTTTAAAAACAAAACCTCTTCTGATGTGTTATGGGCTAAATCCTTTCACGTGTTAAAATCCGAACTCCCCAGGACTGGGAAATGGGACTGTTTGAAGTTGGGCCTTTATTTATTTATTTTTAAATGATGGACATTTATTATTTTTTTAATATTTTATTTATTTATTTGACAGAGAGAGAGATCACAAGCAGGCAGAGAGGGGGAGGCAGGCTCCCTGCTGAGCAGAGAGTCCAATGCGGGGCTCGATCCCAGGACCCTGGGACCATGACCTGAGCCGAAGGCAGAGGCTTTAACCCACTGAGCCACTCAGGCGCCCCTGAAGTTGGGCCTTTAAAAAGGTGATTAACATCAAAGGAAGTCTTGTAGGGGGGCCCTCATTCAGCATGACTGGTGTTCCCACAAGATGGGGAGATTAGGTCACAGACAGGTACAGAGGGAAGATGGTTTAAAGATACAGTGGGGAGATGGATATTTGCAAGCCAGAAAGTAGAAAACCAAGGCTTCAGGAAACCAGCCCTGCTGATCTTGGCCTCTAGAGCTGTAATGAAATAAACTTCTGTCTTTTGAGTCATCGGTCTGTGGCTCTAGGAGCTCATGCAAGCTCCAGGCAATGGAAGATATGGAAAGTGGAGCAGCCGCGAATCATTAGCAGCCAGAGCTCACCTTGCCCATGGCCCAAAGCTCTGGTCCAGAAAAGGCATCTGGACCAGCCACCAAAACAACATCTACCACAGAAGGCACGTTCTGGTTCTAGAAGGGGAGTACAGATGCTGGACGGTCACATAGAGTGAGAGCTTGTCACTGCCCTGAAGTAGGACACAGACTTGCTGTGCTACTGGGAACTTCTGAAGTTCGACCCTGAAACATCATTGTAGGCAGAATATCTTTGCCTTAGAGCAACACCCACGTCCGCATGGCTTTGTCATGGTGGACCATGGGCTTTCCTCTGGGGTCTCAGTGTTTTCATTCTTTCCTCCACCCAACGTGTTGCCTGGAAAAGTCATGGAATTCCTAAAACAACATGGAGAAATAGGTCATTTCCTTCCCCCTCTACCTAGACCCCTGTGAGAGCAGAAGCTGTCTAGTTACGAACTATCACATTTCCTTTGTACCTTAATCTTCTCAAATCCTGGTGGCAGTCACTGTCCTGTTTCTCACTCCCTGCCAGATCCATTGTGATCTATGGTTTTCTATTTTCCACCCTGGTGCTCCTGTCCCTGGTAGGGGTAACAGAGAAGGTGTCCTCTTCCTTTAGAGATCCGTCCCATGAACGTGTTTCCCTTCAGTGCTCTGGTACAAACCACGTCATCCAGCCGTTCTCACGACTTCCCTGACCGCACATGCTTTGTAGCAAAGAGTCTTATTTTTCATTTCTCCTGTGATGTTCCACCCCGTGTCAAGCACAGAATGAATAATGGAACCAATGTTCACCTTTATTTTCCATGCTTGATAGAACTGTAGTGGCTTGTAGCAATTCGCATCAAAAGGTGAGGGACAATAAGACATTCGATTTAGTAATCAAAGAGGTGGCTGGAACAAGACGGAATGCCAACTTTTGAACTAATATTGACATAGTGGTAGAAACAAACAGTGACTCAGGGTATGTTTTTAAAGCAGCTTAATGTTTTCAGCTGCGTAAGACGCCCGACAAAGAAATACGAGCATTCAGAGTTTTTGTTTCGATCAAAGCTGGAAAAGTTCAGAGTGTTTTTTGAGTAAAGAGTCTTGATGTGGTCACAAAGAGGTCTGCAAACTCACAGGCAACTTCTCTGCAAGAACACTGTACGACATTGCCGTGTCTTCCGTCAACAGTTGGAAACATCAGCGCCATCATGGCACATGGCAGCTCTTCGGTAAACGGGAATTCAAGGGCTGATCTCTGGCATTAGGTTGTGATATCACCAGCTGGATTGCCATCCAGAATAAATTTGCTTCCTCTGGAGTTCTTGGCGTGCTCCTTTCCCGTGAGATGCACTTACTGTTGAACTCCTATCACTGGTACATGCAAGGAAGCCGATTGCATTATTGGTCCTGTGGCCCTTTTCTCCATACCTGTCTCTTGCACTGAGCTCCCAGTCCTCCATGGCCTCACCCCACTAATGAACCTGCTTAGGACAACCAACATGCAGACCCATCTGGGCATCTCTGGGCCCCTGGGCATCTCTGCACAACATCGTCGGTGGCTCAAAACTCTTTTTATCTGCCTACTTGGGGTCGCGTTATTCTTCCAATATCTCTGCATGGTTCCTAAATGGGTTCGGCTCTTTACTCTACCTTTTTCAGTGTATTCCACTCCCAGATGGATAGTCCTCAGATCGACCACAGAGAAATGTCCTAAATTCATTCATTTTTTAAAACCAATTGAAAGCTGTATATGAACATCCTCCCAGTTCATACACACTCAGTATCTGAAAACAGTTCTTCTGGGTCCTTCACGGGATGGAAGGGACGACGGATTTCGTGGAGACTCTTTTACAAGGGCACAGACCCCCTTCATGAGGGCTCCACCAGCATGATTGATCTAATTACATCCAAAGGCTCCTCCTCCAAATACTATCATTCTGGGGGGCTAGGATGTCGACATACGGATTCTGGGTCGACCCATACATTCAGACTATAGTAGTGCCTTTTCTTGTGGAGCTAACATTCTGGTGGGAGATCAGGTGAGGGGCTGGAGAATTGGCAGGGGGAGGAAGGAGGTAGAGTTTTCTGTGAGTCCCACTTCCCCAAGGCAGAACCGAGAGGACTGGGGTTCCCAGCTCTTGGCAGTGGAATCCTCAATGTTTCCAGGCTCCCCCAAGCTGGTCCTCACACACACAGGCTCTGCTTTGGGAAGAAGCAGCCTAAAGAAGGAGGCTGCTGGGAAATCCACTTTCGGTCGAGGTATCTAGCTCCCGGAGCTGCAGTACTGGCCAGGGTAGTCCCGGGAACAGAAGAGACATGGGACCCGGGGCAGCAGCAGCTACGGTAAAGTCTGGTGGAGGTACAAATGGTAACACTCCCAGCTCGGGAACAGCAAAGGTCCCACTGCCTGGCCATCCGAGGTTGCGCATGACGCAGGGAACAGTTTCTAGAAGCAGTGAGCTTAGTTCTCCAGATGTCTCCAGGATACTGTGGGTCCCTCGTTCTACTCTTTGCTGCTAAATCTATCTCATCAGCTACTGTTACTTGCAGCTAATTGCCTGGTCTGATCCTGGCTCTCCTATCCTCAATGATACCTGTCCCCTGGGTCTTTATACATAAAAACAATGAAGTACTTTTATATTTAAGAACAGAACTCAAACAAACGGGAGGAATGCAACAGACACAGCTCAGAGCCACACTTTCCCATCAATCACTCTGTAAGCTTCCATGGCGTTGTATCCTCCACCATAATTTGCTGAGCAAGCCCCCCCCCGCCCCCCCCGCAACTTACATTTAAGAGATTTTCCTATGCTAACTCTTGTATCAGGTAGCAGTGAAAACCCGGACCATTTCTCTTTACGAGCTCACATCACGGGTTTTGTGTAGGTTCCTAGCAGGAAAATTGCTGGATTATCATACATACATAATAAAAATTTTAATACGGGAAATGAAATTATATTTTAAAAGGTTATACTAACTCATACTCCCACGATATATGCACCAAGACACCAATGTTTCCCATTCTCTCTAGTACTTAATGTGAATGGTCTTTTAAAATATTTATTTATTTATTTGAGAGAGAGGGAGGGAGGAAGAGAAAACGCATGAGGGCGGGAACGTGCGAGCGGGGGGCAGAGGCAGAGGGCAAGGGAGAATGAGAATAAGAATCATCTTTTAAGGTGTTGGCATTTTGAAAAGCCGAACTGCATCTCATTTTAATTTATATTTTAAAAATTATTAGTGAGATTGAGTCTATTTTCACACATTTACCGGTCATTTCTTTTTTTAAAATTTTATTTATTTTTAAAATTTCTTTTCAGTGTTCCAGAATTCGTTGTTTTTCTGCTGTGTTTTGCATGTTCACACCCCTTGTCTATTTTTTTACCTTTTTATTAATTAGTAAAGATCACCTGATATTCTATAGTGTGTATATCTATATGTAATATATATGCCACACAGCATGCAATTTGTATACATTGTATTGTAAATATTTTCTCTGAGCCTCTCATTTCTTATGTAATGTAACTTATAATATCTTCTACGACACCCATTACACAAAAGTTTTGATCCACACTTGCTGGAATGGTTCCACATTAGGGAATCCAGCAACATTGTTCATTATATTAATAAATAATTTGCATAAAGAATTATCATTAGATCCTGAAAAAAATTGGATCTAATTGAGAAGAAAATTGTATGGTTCAAGACTTTAAGTAAAATAAAATTGCTGATTAAGTACTTCTAATAAAATAAAAACTCCCTAAAATGATTTTCAAATGATACCACAGATCATTATAAAACATGATAGGAAATTGTAAAATCCTAAATGCACCCTTACAGCAGTGCGAAACAGGACAAGGCACAGGGTCCCTCCCACTAAAATTCAATCTTGTTTGGGAGGCTTTAGCTAATGCGGTAAGACGGGATCAACTGAATCATCTAAATTTTAGAAAAGAGGTGAAAACCGTGCCACTTTCTGCAGACAGTATGACCTTACACCTAGTAAACTCAGGATCCTTAACTAAAAAGAAAACATCTTTGAACTAAAAAACAAAAACAAACAAAACCCAACCACGTGAAGATGTCACTATGTGAGATAAATATTTGAAAAACTTAACAACTTTCTAAGATATTAGTCACAACCAATTCACAATGAAATGGCAAAAGATTCCATTCATGACAGTTACTAGGACTATAAGATGACCAAAAATAAATTTATCGAGGATGTCGTAAGATTGGGATAATACTAGAATACATAAGACTAGAATACATAGAATACTAGAATATATATATATGGAGAGAGAAATATATTAATATTTTTACAGAAGACATAAAAGAAAGCTTTGGCGAATGAAGACATATCATATCCCTGAATGGGAAAACTTAATGTTGTAAATGTTTCTCCTATCAGTGCACAAATTTGGTGCAACTCCATCAGAGTACTAATGGTGGTTTATGGTTCTGACCTTGCTTTTGGAATTAGACAAATTGATGATATGTTTTATATGGAAGAATAAACTTGATCATTTCTGAGAGTGTCTTGGAAAAGAGCATTGTAGGGAGTTTATTTTCCAGACACTTAAATGTATGTTAAAGCTACTCTAACCAAAACAATATGGCATGAGAATAGACAAACTGAGCAGAACAGAACATGGAATCTAGAAACCAAACCAAAAATATTTGAGTTTTTGATATGTGATAAATGATATTTGGACACATAGCTTAAAATTTTAAACAATTTTTAAAAAGTATATATTTGCATTTATGAAGAATTTTAAATGATTTCAAGATGGATTAAAGATTTAGAGGAAAGATAAAATCCATGTAATGACATAATAAGATATAGGAGCGATGCTTTTGTTTTTTAACTGTTGAGTGGGGAAGGTACTCTCAAGCAAGGTTCATAATTCTGATGCCATACTGAAAACAAAACAAAACAACCCCACAGTCTCTTTGATTATACATTAACCCCGTCACTTTACAGATTTGGATGTAAAGCTTATAAGTGAGAATAAGTAATTCATCCAGTTTCACTCAATTCCATGCAGGCAGAGAATAAAGTGCTACTCAGGTGACCAGAATGCTTTAAGTGGTGTAAATTATATGCTTCTCTTTTTTCCAGTGGTTGTTAAACTCTAATGAGCATAAAAGTTACCGGAAGATCTTGTTAAAACAGTCACTCGGGGACACCTGGGTGGCTCAGTGGGTTAAGCCTCTGCCTTCGGCTCAGGTCATGGTCCCAGGGTCCTGGGATCGAGCCCCACATCGGGCTCTCCGCTCAGCGGGAAGCCTGCTTCCTCCTCTCTCTCTCTCTGCCTGCCTCTCCAACTACTTGAGATGTCTGTCTGTCAAATAAATAAAATTAAAAAAAAAAAAAAAAACAAAAACAGTCACTCGGGCCCCTCGTTTCTGGTTTACTAAGTGCGTTAGAGCCAGAGAACGTGTGTCTCCAACAAACTCCCAGATGATGCTGATGTCGTCGGTGCAGCCTCAGAACAGTCCTTCACTCTGAAACTTCCGTATGTGAACAATAGTGATGCTAATATAGATCCTGGGTTGGGTGCCTCCCTAAGCACACACTGTACTCTCACATATTTTAGGGGCACACTCATGTTATAGAGCAGTGAAGACTTAGATCTAGAGATGAGCAGATAAGGACCAAGATTCAGGGCGAACCCCCTGCAGAAACAGAGTCATCAGGTCAGGCTGAGGCTATGTAAAGATGGCATGATTAAGACTGTTCACGTATCAAGAGAAAGTTAAACGATATCAACGAGAAAGGCAGAAAATTTGCTTTGCCAGAAATTCTCTTCTCCAGAAAATCAATGAGAAAAATGGCTAAAATGGTCAGAATCGGCTTTTTCAGAACTCTGGCAATTAACCGTAGGTGGGGAGCAGTCTGAGGGGTGTATTGGACGATAACCAGCAGCATCTCAGTGAGATCAGTGAGCTCCGTGGGTTTGACGTGCCCACTCCCATGCTCTGCCCTTCAGATCCACAACGACCGCGCGCAACAGCAGCGGTGTTCTACCAAGCCTGGCGGCCAGGGCAGGGACGACACAGTGAAGCTTTTGCAGAGCCCCAGCTCCGAAGAACTGTCATCACCTGTCCCTCCCGTGGTTCCGTGAAAGCTTGCAAAGCTCTCCGTGTCTCACCTGACTTAGAGCTTGCCCAGCGGGAAGAGCCTTCTCCCACAGGGTTATTTGTTGGAAACCATTAGTGGGACATGTTTAACTTTTTTTTTTTAAAAGATTTTATTTATTTATTTGACAGACAGAGATCACAAGTAGGCAGAGAGGCAGGCAAAGAGAGAGAGAGGGAAGCAGGCTCCCCGCTGAGCAGAGAGCCCAACGCGGGACTCGATCCCAGGACCCCGAGATCATGACCTGAGCCAAAGGCAGCGGCCTAACCCACTGAGCCACCCAGGCGCCCGACATGTTTAACTTTTAATTGCCTGAGGTGGTGGGTACAGTGGGTCTAAACCACAGGCTGACCAAAGCTGAGAGGAAAAACCAGGAAATGGCTTCACAGGGGCTTAGAGAAGCTCTTAGGTGTTCCCGGGAATTCAGAAGGCCACGCGTGTGCTAGAGCTGCGCGCATGTCCTGGGTGTGTGCATGCTAGGGAAAACCCTGAGTGGGTCCTGAGCTGACCCTGAAGCTTTGCACAAGCAGGAAGGGAAGGCAAAGGCAATTTTGTCAGCTGCCTGACTGCGTGTTGAAGGACTGGCCCCAAACATGTGCAGAGCCTCTGGCAAAAGGGGGGCTTATTGGTTCCAGGTATTTGAGAAAATCTCCGTCCAACTCTTAGCCAACCACTGAGCCGAGTAGAGATTTCAGTAGCCACACAGGAAGAAGAACACAAGTTTTGGGGGGTAGAATTAGCACAGAAAAGTCACTAAACAAACAATAACTACTGCAACCAGTAGCAATGACAGGACACCAGGATGAAGGCAGAGAAAGATCTGATTTTCAGAGTTGAAGCATGATATTATTTTAAATGTCTGATTTACTTTTTTAAAAAAGATTTCATTTATTTATTTGACAGACAGAGATCACAAGTGGGCAGAGAGGCAGGCAGAGAGAGAGAGAGGCGGAAGCAGGCTCCCCGCCAAACAAAGAGCCCAATGTGGGGCTCGATCCCAGGACCCTAAGATCATGACCTGAGCCGAAGGTGGAAGCGTTAACCCATTGAGCCACCCAGGTGCCCCTAAATGTCTGATTTTCAACAGAAAAGATTATGGGACCTGCAAAGAAACAAGAAAGTGTTGTCCATACACAGTGGAAAGAAAGCAATTATAGACACTCTTTCTAAGGGCCATCAGACATCAGACGTAATGGTCAAAGACTTTAAGTTATTTAAATAAGTTCCAAGAGCTAAAGAAGATGGTGTGTAAACAACCAAAAGAAAGTAAGATGCCTCACCAAATAAAGACTATCAATAAAGAAGTAGAAATAATTTTTAAAAATCAAATAGAAATTCTGCAGTTCAAAAGTATAATAACCATTCTGAAAAATTCACTAGAGAGCTCAATGGTAGATCTGAGCAGACAGAAGAAAGAATAAATGAACTTAAAGAGAATTAATTGAGACTATCCCGTCTGAGAGACAGAAGGAGGAGGAAAAAAATGAAGACAAACGAACAGAGTCTCTGACGCCTGTGGAACGCAGTCAAGATTCTCAACATACGAATAATGGGACTCTCCAAAGAGTGGGCAGAGAGGAAGGGACAGAAAAGACAGTTGAAATAATAATGGCCAAAAACTCCCGAAATCTACACACCCAAGTAGCTCAGTGCATTCCAAGTAGGATAAATTCAAGAGAGTCACACATACATATCATCATCAAACTGTTGAAAACCACAGACCAGGAGAGAATTTTGAGAGCAACCAGAGAGAAGTGACTGATTTTGTACAAGTGATCCTCATTCATATCGATGGCTGATTTCTCACTAGAAACCACAAATGGCAGAAGTCAATGATATGACATATTCAAAGACCTGAGGGGGGGAAAAACTGTCAATAATGAATTCTATATCTGGCAAAATTATCCTTCAGAAAAGAAGGAGAAACTAATATATTCTTATATTTTATTTTACTTCTGTAAGATTTTTTATCTTACAGAGAGAGAGAGAGAGAGAGAGAGCATGACAGGAAGGGCAGAGGGAGACAGAATCTCGAACAGATTACCCGCTGAGGGCAGAGCCCCACACAGGTTTCGATCTCACAATCCCGAGGTCATGACCTGAGCTGAAACCAAGAGTCGGACACTTAACTGACTGTGTCACCCATATTATTAAAATAAAAGATAATTTGTCTCTAATAGACCTAACCCACAAAAAATACTAAACAGAGTTCTTCAGACCAAAATGTAGGGCCACTAGGCAGCAAGGTGAATATATGAAAGAAATAAAGGCGCCAATAAAAGGAAAAACATACATAAATATAAGACAGTGTAAATATATGTTTTGCTTATAAATTTTTCTGCAATCTAATTTAAACGACAGTGCATAAAGAAATAATGAGGTGTGCCTGGGTGGCTCAGTGGGTTAAGCCTCTGCCTTTGGCTCAGATCATGATCTCAGGGTCCTGGGAAAAAGCCCCTCATCAGACTTTCTGCCCAGAAGGGAGCCTGCTTCCCACCCCCCACCCCACCACTGCCTCTCTGCCTACTTATGATCTCTGTCAAATAAATAAAAATAAAATCTTTAAAAAGAAATGACAAATGTGTGTTGATGGACATGAAGTATACAGGCGTACCTTGTTTTATTGCACTTTCCCAGCTCTTGCTGTTTTTTATAAATTGAAAGTTTGCGGCAACCCTGAGTTGAACAAATTTTATCATGCCCTTTTCTTTTTCTTTTTTTTTAAAGATCTGTTACACTGAAAATAAACAAATAAAAAATAATAATATTTTAAAAAATCTTCAAATTAAAAAAAAAGATCTTATTTATTTATTTGACAGAGAGAGAGAGAGCGATCACAAGTAGGCAAAGAGGCAGGCAGAGAGAGAGGGGGAAGGAGGCTCCCTGCTGAGCAGAGAGCCCAACTCAGGGCTCGATCCCAGGACCCTGAGATCATGACCTGAGCTAAAGGCAGAGGCTTAACCCACTGAGCCATCCAGGTGCCCCTCTCATGCCATTTTTCCAATCGCATTTGCTCATTTCATGTCTGTCCCATTTTGGTAATCCTCACGACACTTAAAAGGTCTTGATTACTGTCATCTTTGTTGTATTGATCTGTGATCAGTGATTACAACTCACTGAAAGCTCGGATGCTGGTTAGTATTTTTTAGCAATAAAGGAGTTTTTAATTAAGGTCTGTACTTTTTTTTTAAGACATAATGCCACTGGATTGGAGGAGTCAAGATGGCGGAGAAGTAGCAGGCTGAGACTACATCAGGTAGCAGGAGAGCAGCTCGATAGCTTATCTAAACATTGCAAACACCTACAAATCCAACGGGAGAGTGAAGAGAAGAACAGCAACTCTAGAAACAGAAAATCAACCACTTTCTGAAAGGTAGGACTGGTGGAGAAGTGATTCTAAAATGACGGGAAGATAGACCGCGGGGGGAGGGGCCGGCTCCCGGCAAGCGGCGGAGGAACGGAGCACAAAATCAGGACTTTTAAAAGTCTGTTCCACTGAGGGACATTGCTCCCGAGGCTAAACCAGGGTGAAGCCCACGGGGTCAGCATGGCCCCAGGTCCCACAGGGTCACAGAAGGATCGGGGGTGTCAGAGTGTCGGAGAGCTCGCAGGTATTAGAACGGAGAAGCCGGCTGCAGAGACAGAGCCGAGGACTGAACTCTCAGCTCGGGGTTACCTTGAACTGGTCACGGGCTGGGTGAGCTCAGAGCGCGGCTGGAGGCTGGGGATACGGGAGGGATTGGGTGCTGTCCTCTGGGGGCGCACTGAGGAGTGGGGCCCTGGGCTCTCGGCTCCTCCGGGCCGGAGACTGGGAGGCCGCCATTTTCATTCCCGTCCTCCGGAACTCTACGGAAAGCGTTCAGGGAACAGAAGCTCCCAAAAGCGAACCCGAGCCGATTACTTAGTCCCGCCGCCTGTAAGGGCAGTGCAATCCCGCCTCGGGCAAAGACACTTGAGAGTCACTACAACAGGCCCTTCCCCCAGAAGATCAACAAAATATCCAGCCAGGACGAAGTTCATCTATCAAGGAAAGTAGGTTCAATTCCTAAGACAGCAGCGGAATTCCAGAGGAGGAGAAAGCAAAGCACGGAACTCATGGCTTTCTCCCCATGATTCTTCAGTCTTGCGGCTACTTCAATTTTTTTTTCTTTTTTCAATTTTTTTTTCTTTTTTCTTTTTTCTTCTCCTGCTAAATTTTTAAAAACTTTTACCCTTTTCTTTTTTAACGTTTTTTGACTAGTTTATCTAAATATATATATATTTTCTTTCTTTTTTATATTTTTTCTTTATTTGTTTTCTTTTTTCTTTTTTTTTTTTTTCTTCAGAACCTGTTTTTATCCCCTTTCTCCCCCCCACAATTAGGGGTCTCTTCTGACTTGGTTACAGCGCATTTTTCTGGGGTCTTTGCCACCCTTTTAGTAGTTTATTTGCTCCTTCATATCCTCTTATCTGGACAAAATGACAAGGCAGAAAAAATCACCACAAACAAAAGAACAAGAGACAGTACCGAAGGCTAGGGACCTAATCAACACAGACATTGGTAATATGTCAGATCAAGAGTTCAGAATGACGATTCTGAACATTCTAGCCGGGCTCGAAAAAGGCATGGAAGATATTAGAGAAACCCTCTCTGGAGATATTAAAGCCCCTTCTGGAAAACTAAAGAACTAAAATCTAACCAAGTTGAAATCAAAAAAGCTATTAATGAGGTGCAATAAAAAATGGAGGCTCTCACTGCTAGGATAAATGAGGCAGAAGAAAGAATTAGTGATATAGAAGACCAAATGACAGAGAATAAAGCCGAACAAAAGAGAGACAAACAGCTACTGGACCATGAGGGGAGAATTCGAGAGATAAGTGACACCATAAGACGAAACAACATTAGAATAATTGGGATTCCAGAAGAAGAAGAAAAAGAGAGGGGAGCAGAAGGTCTATTGGAGAGAATCATTGGAGAGAATTTCCCTAATATGGCAAAGGGAACAAGCATCAAAATCCAGGAGATGCAGAGAAACCCCCTCAAAGTCAACAAGAATAGGTCCACACCCCGTCACCTAATAGTAAAATTTACAAGTCTTAGTGACAAGGAGAAAATCCTGAAAGCAGCCCGAGAAAAGAAGTCTGTAACATACAATGGTAAAAATATTAGATTGGCGGCAGACTTATCCACAGAGACCTGGCAGGCCAGGAAGAGCTGGCATGATATATTCAGAGCACTAAACGAGAAAAACATGCAGCCAAGAATACTCTATCCAGCTAGGCTATCATTGAAAATAGAAGGAGAGATCAAAAGCTTCCAGAACAAACAAAAACTGAAAGAATTTGCAAACACCAAACCAGCTCTACAGGAAATATTGAAAGGGGTCCTCTAAGCAAAGAGAGAGCCTAAAAGTAGTAGATCAGAAAGGTACAGAGACAATATACAGTAACAGTCACCTTACAGACTAATAATGTCACTAAATTCATATCTCTCAATAGTTACCCTGAATGTTAATGGGCTAAATGCCCCAATCAAAAGACACAGGGTATCAGAATGGATAAAAAAACAAAACCCATCAGTATGTTGCCTACAAGAAACTCATTTTAGACGCGAAGACACCTCCAGATTTAAAGTGAGGGGGTGGAAAACAATTTACCATGCTAATGGGCATCAGAAGAAAGCTGGGATGGCAATCCTTATATCAGATCAATTAGATTTTAAGCCAAAGACTATAATAAGAGATGAGGAAGGACATTATATCCTACTCAAAGGGTCTGTCCAACAAGAAGATCTAACAATTTTAAATATCTATGCCCCTAACGTGGGAGCAGCCAACTATATCAACCAATTAATAACAAAATCAAAGAAACACATCAATAATAATACAATAATAGTAGGGGACTTTAACACTCCCCTCACTGAAATGCACAGATCATCCAAGCAAAAGATCAACAAGGAAATAAAGGCCTTAAATGACACACTGGACCAGATGGACATCACAGATATATTCAAAACATTTCATCCCAAAGCAACAGAATACACATTCTTCTCTAGTGCACATGGAACCTTCTCCAGAATAGATCACATCCTGGGTCACAAATCAGGTCTCAACCGGTATCAAAAGATTAGGATCATTCCCTGCATATTTTCAGACCACAATGCTCTGAAGCTAGAACTCAATCACAAGAGGAAAGTGGAAAGAACCCAAATACATGGAGACTAAACAGCATCCTTCTAAAGAATGAATGGGTTAACCAGGAAATTAAAGAAGAATTGAAAAAATTCATGGAAACAAATGATAATGAAAACACAACAGTTCAAAATCTGTGGGACACAGCAAAGGCAGTCCTGAGAGGAAAATATATAGCGGTACAAGCCTTTCTCAAGAAACAAGAAAGGTCTCAAGTACACAACCTAACCCTACGCGTAAAGGAGCTGGAGAAAGAACAAGAAAGAAACCCTAAACCCAGCAGGAGAAGAGAAATCATAAAGATCAGAGCAGAAATCAACGAAATAGAAACCAAAAAAACAATAGAAAAAATCAATGAAACTAGGAGCTGGTTCTTTGAAAGAATCAATAAGATTGATAAACCCCTGGCCAGACTCATCAAAAAGAAAAGAGAAAGGACCCAAATCAATAAAATCATGAATGAAAGAGGAGAGATCACAACTAACACCAAAGAAATACAGACAATTATAAGAACATACTATGAGCAACTCTACGCCAACAAATTGGACAATCTGGAAGAAATGGATGCATTCCTAGAGACATATAAACTACCACAACTGAACCAGGAAGAAATAGAAAACCTGAACAGGCCCATAACCAGTAAGGAGATTGAAACAGTCATCAAAAATCTCCAAACAAACAAAAGCCCAGGGCCAGACGGCTTCCCAGGGGAATTCTACCAAACATTTAAAGAAGAACTCATTCCTATTCTCCTGAAACTGTTCCAAAAAATAGAAATGGAAGGAAAACTTCCAAACTCATTTTATGAGGCCAGCATCACCTTGATCCCAAAACCAGACAAGGATCCCACCAAAAAAGAGAACTACAGACCAATATCCTTGATGAACACAGACGCAAAAATTCTCGCCAAAATACTAGCCAATAGGATTCAACAGTACATTAAAAGGATTATTCACCACGATCAAGTGGGATTTATTCCAGGGCTGCAGGGTTGGTTCAACATCCGCGAATCAATCAATGTGATAGAACACATTAATAAAAGAAAGAACAAGAACCATATGATACTCTCAATAGATGCTGAAAAAGCATTTGACAAAGTACAGCATCCCTTCCTGATCAAAACTCTTCAAAGTGTAGGGATAGAGGGCACATACCTCAATATTATCAAAGCCATCTATGAAAAACCCACCGCAAATATCATTCTCAATGGAGAAAAACTGAAAGCTTTTCCGTTAAGGTCAGGAACACCGCAGGGATGTCCATTATCACCACTGCTATTCAACATAGTACTAGAAGTCCTAGCCTCAGCAATCAGACAACAAAAAGAAATTAAAGGCATCCAAATTGGTAAAGAAGAAGTCAAACTATCACTCTTTGCAGATGATATGATACTATATGTGGAAAACCCAAAAGACTCCACTCCAAAACTGCTAGAACTTGTCCAGGAATTCAGTAAAGTGTCAGGATATAAAATCAATGCACAGAAATCAGTTGCATTTCTGTACACCAACAACAAGACTGAAGAAAGAGAAATTAAGGAGTCAATCCCATTTACAATTGTACCCAAAACTATAAGATACCTAGGAATAAACCTAACCAAAGAGGCTAAGAATCTATACACAGAAAATTATAAAGTACTCATGAAAGAAATTGAGGAAGACACAAAAAAATGGAAAAATGTTCCATGCTCCTGGATTGGAAGAATAAATGTTGTGAAAATGTCTATGCTACCTAAAGCAATCTACACATTTAATGCAATCCCTATCAAAATTCCATCCATTTTTTTCAAAGAAATGGAACAAATAATCCTAAAATTTATATGGAACCAGAAAAGACCTCGAATAGCCAAAGGAATATTGAAAAAGAAAGCCAAAGTTGGTGGCATCACAATTCCGGACTTCAAGCTCTATTACAAAGCTGTCATCATCAAGACAGCATGGTATGGGCACAAAAACAGACACATAGATCAGTGGAACAGAATAGAGAGCCCAGAAATCGACCCTCAACTCTATGGTCAACTCATCTTCGACAAAGCAGGGAAGAATGTCCAATGGAAAAAAGACAGCCTCTTCAATAAATGGTGCTGGGAAAATTGGACAGCCACATGCAGAAAAATGAAATTAGACCACTTCCTTACACCACACACGAAAATAGACTCCAAATGGATGAAGGACCTCAATGTGAGAAAGGAATCCATCAAAATCCTTGAGGAGAATGCAGGCAGCAACCTCTTCGACCTCAGCCGTAGCAACATCTTCCTAGGAACAACAGCAAAGGCAAGGGAAGCAAGGGCAAAAATGAACTATTGGGATTTCATCAAGATCAAAAGCTTTTGCACAGCAAAGGAAACAGTTCACAAAACCAAAAGACAACTGACAGAATGGTTGAAGATATTTGCAAACGACATATCAGATAAAGGGCTAGTATCCAAAATTTATAAGGAACTTAGCAAACTCAACACCCAAAGAACAAACAATCCAATCAAGAAATGGGCAGAGGACATGAACAGACATTTCTGCAAAGAAGACATCCAGATGGCCAACAGACACATGAAAAAGTGCTCCACGTCACTCGGCATCAGGGAAATACAAATCAAAACCACAATGAGATATCACCTCACACCAGTCAGAATGGCTAAAATTAACAAGTCAGGAAATGACAGATGCTGGCGAGGATGTGGAGAAAGGGGAACCCTCCTCCACTGTTGGTGGGAATGCAAACTGGTGCAACCACTCTGGAAAACAGCATGGAGGTTCCTCAAAAAGTTGAAAATAGAGCTACCCTATGACCCAGCAATTGCACTACTGGGTATTTACCCTAAAGATACAAACATAGTGATCCGAAGGGGCACGTGTACCCGAATGTTTATAGCAGCAATGTCTACAATAGCCAAACTATGGAAAGAACCTAGATGTCCATCAACAGATGACTGGATAAAGAAGAAGTGGTATATATACACAATGGAATACTATGCAGCCATCAAAAGAAATGAAATCTTGCCATTTGCGACGATGTGGATGGAACTAGAGCGTATCATGCTTAGTGAAATAAGTCAATCGGAGAAAGACAACTATCATATGATCTCCCTGATATGAGGACATGGAGAAGCAACATGGGGGGTTAGGGGGATAGGAGAAGATAAAATGAAACAAGATGGGATTGGGAGGGAGACAAACCATAAATGACTCTTAATCTCACAAAACAAACTGGGGGTTGCTGGGGGGAGGTGGGATTGGGAGAGGGGGAGGGGGCTATGGACATTGGGGAGGGTAAGTGCTATCGTGAGTGCTGTGAAGTGTGTAAACCTGGCGATTCACAGACCTGTACCCCTGGGGATAAAAATACATTATATGTTTATTAAAAAAAAAAATTTGGAAGGGGAGGCGAACCATAAGAGACTATGGACTCTGAGAAACAACCTGAGGGTTTTGAAGGGTCAGGGGTGGGAGGTTGGGGGAACAGGTGGTGGGTAATGGGGAGGGCACGTTTTGCATGGAGCACTGGGTGTTTTGCAAAAACAATGAATACTGTTACGCTGAAAAAATAAATAAAATGGAAAAAAAAAGACATAATGCCACTGCACACTTAATAGACTATAGTAAAATGTAAACATAACTTTTAGATGCGCTGGGAAACCAAAAACATTCATTTGACTCACTTTATTGCGAATTGTGTTTTATTGCAGTGGTCTGGAACCAAACCCACGATTTCTCGGAGGTGTGCCTGTTCACAGACGTAATTTGTGACGATAACACCACAAAGGAGAGGGAGGGAAAGTCACTGCACAAGAACAATGTCTTTCTGTACTATAGAAATAAAATTGGTATTAATCCAAGCTAGCTTGCTACGTGTTAAGGTGTAAATTATAATCCTGGAACAACCACAATGGAAGTAACTAAAACACGTACATGTGGATACATGGAAGGAGAATGGTAATAGGCTCCTCGAGTTTGTTGAGGCTGTTGGACAGGAACAGAGGAACGACCAAAACATCAGACATAAACAGGAAAATGGCAGATGTAAAAACAAAGTGAACGTTCGTTTCCCTGGTACAAGGCATGAGAAGGGATTGACGCAGACGACGGAGGGCCACCACCAGGACTCCAGCTGCAGTGAGGAAGCATCGGGGAAGGACACGCTTGCAAGGACATCTCGAAGCAGACCACGGCAGTAAAGCCCGCACCAGTGGCAGCCCCATTTGCCCCTCACATGAGGCCCTGAGCTGCTCCTTCCAGCTCCAAGGAGCTGGTCCCAAGGAGAATGAGGCTCCCGCTGGGCTGTGTCCTGCCCCAGCAATGCAGGGAGGATTCAGGAGCTGCAGCCCAGCAGTGACCTTGACCCCTTCTGGTGGAGGAATTAGGTCTGAGGGTGGGGAGCTGGACGTGCAAGCCACGGAGTGGCCGTGGGGTTCCTATCCAGAGAGGTTGGGGGACAAAAGCTCCAAGGGCTTGGCCTGACCCTGCACCCACCCCAGTCCCCAGAAAGACTCAGGGCACCTGAGAGCTTCCCTTGACTCTGCACACCTCCCCGGTCCTGCTGGGAGGACCCACGGAGCAGGAAACCATAGGGAAAGTCACCCTTTGCGGCCTCATCCCTTATCAGAGGTGGTGCCAAAAGAAGCTTTTCTAAACTCTCAATAATAAAAAACAAATTTCTGTCAACCCTGCTAGAGGAAAGGTGGGAATTAATTTTCTATTCTTTCTACCAGAAAATGATATTACAAAATTATTTTTATAGGAGGAGGCAATAAAAGAGCGTGCCGAGAAAAAACCCGGAGAAATGAGCATAGCAGAGGGCGTCATGCCGTCCGTTACCGTTACTACTACGAATAACGATTTCATGTTATTTTTCCAGATTTTACGGGGTTTGTAACATTTGTCAGCTTTTCAGCGTGCACATTCGTGTGACAATAAATATGGACCAGATGTTCTTTTAGGAATCATGGATGCAGCAAAGAACAAGCCAAAGGTCCCCACCCCCCCCCCCCCCCATGGAGCTTTTGTTTTGGCTGGGAAAAAGTAATAAACAAAAGAACAACTAATGCATAAGTAATTATCAGGTGCTTGGAGGAAAATAAGGCTGAGTTGAGGACACAGAAGGATGGGGGAAGGTTCTATTTCATATGGGTGATCCAGATGGGCTTCTTCAAGGAGGTCACATTTGATCAGAGACCTGAACAAGCGAGGGAGAGAGCAAGGCTGCATTTTTTGAGCAAAGGGAAGCGAGTGCAAAGGCCCTGGGGCAGATATAGCCTTGGTATGTTAACTAGGGACAGCATGGAGACTGATGTACTCAATGTAGACCAAGTTAGGAAAAGAGACAGAGGGAAAGAAATAAGAAAGAATTCAGAGAGGGCTCACATTTCATGGGATCTTATGAACTACACAGAAAGTAGTGTTTTCAATCTGAATATGAAAGCAAGAGAATGGAGGGATTTGAACAGGAGAAGGAGAAACCAGATTTACATATTTTAGAACAGCCGCTGGTACGTGATAGGCCCCTTCTGTTTTCAAGTTGGCTTCGGGGAACTTGTTTTTGGGGTCGTACCAAAAGCCTGAAGGAGCAGGATCCCACAGGGCACAGCTGGGCAGGAGTGAACACAGGCTGTGTGCGAGAAAAAAATGAGAGAGATAGAGAGCCCCAAGAGAGACAGGGGAATTCAGACCAAGCCCAGCTTCGATGTAAGGCAGAAGGTCAGAAGGCAGAAAGAGAGCCATAAATAAATAAATAACATCACATTTATTACTGGACTATCTATTTTTTGCATTTAATGTTTTACAAACATCCTCACGTCGGCCAACATAAATATTTTTAAATGACGCGGGAGTCTGGCATTGCTCGGTTCAGCTGTGGTTTATGTAAATACTGTCCCGGTCATTTAGGGTTTTCCACATTTTCACTTACACTAAAAACCTTGTCACAAGGTTAGCGTGTACCGGGATAGCCTCCAGCGCCCCCGAAGGGTGAGCCACCCAGCTCTGAGCGTCAAGGAAATGAGGCTTTCTCGGTTTTCATCGGGGGTGCTGATCTCCTTATTTCCCGCTGTAAGTGCTGAGCTGTGGGACTGCAGGGACCGAGAATCCACGTGGTGACATCTCTAGGCACCGTGGCCAGCAGCTCCTGGGCTGCCGTCCGTCCCTCATCCGTCCCTCGCGCGCACGGGGCTTGCCGGCACCTGTCCCCCCTCCCGCCCCGGCTCCTGCGTTTTGGCCCACCTGCCAGCTAAGCCACGGGCCGC
Organism: Meles meles; assembly: GCF_922984935.1. Taxonomy (NCBI): domain Eukaryota; kingdom Metazoa; phylum Chordata; class Mammalia; order Carnivora; family Mustelidae; genus Meles; species Meles meles. The sequence continues at coordinate 176,909,275 of NC_060068.1, read as the reverse complement.
CTCACCGCTCCAGCTCGCAGGCTGGTGATGATGTTTTTGTGCGCTTTCTGCCTCCGTCGGAGTCCCCTACTCCGTGTCTTTTGCCTACTCTGTTGCGCAGGCGGGACTTTTTCCTGTTGCTTTTGGGAGTTCTCAGCTTGTTAATATTAATTCTGTTCCATACGTTGGGGAAGTTTCCTAATATCCGGATGATTATCACGGAGATGTTTTCTCTGCCAACTTATCGTGACTGTTCAGGTCCTCGGCTCTATGGATTTTTTGACTTCAGTGCTCTGCTCGGGAAGACCCCCCCCCCACCCCGAAGTCCAGCCATGTGCGGTTTATCTTTCTGTGCGTGAAGGACTTCTCTTTTCATCTATTTTCACTCTGCCCAGCTGGGTGTCCTCGTGCCGGGGGTATTCTGGTGTGAAAAAAATATGGAAAACGTAGTCCCGTTCCTTGATCGCTGTCCTTGTCACAGGAGCATTCCCGGCACACTCACCCTCCTCGTGTCCTCGTGGGGTCCGAGTCTCCAGAACATTCGTCGTGAGGCTCCCCGGCTCCCATCAGCTGAGGCTCCGTCCCTGAGCCCCTCTGCTGTGCGTCCTCCTCCGGAGACAGGGCTGTCCCCAGGTCTGCGTGGCGCGGCTGGCTTCTCCGGGAGGAGATGGAGAACGGCCCGGCCGCCTGGTTTGCCATCTTCCTCCACGTGTCTAAAGCCACCGTGGGTGACTGGGCGGGAGTGGCCCTTAACACGTGGAGGGAGGGAGCTCGTCCGCACCCTCAGTGAACCCAGAAGCAGGCACAAAAGAGGAGCTACGAATCTTGTCCTCCCACTCCGCAGTCGGCCCCATTTGGACCGTGGCCCCTAAAGCCCACGCGGTTCATCCGACAGCGTGGTCTGGGGTCGGAGGACGGCATCCTTCTCCGGCAGAGCTGCGGATGAAAGGCAGAGGCTGTTCATGCGTGGCCTTCTTAATCCGCGTGCCAAGTTGCCCTTCTCTTGCCGTTCGTCCCAACAGCACTGAGTTTTGTGCCCACTTACTTACTTATTTCCTGTACTCACCGATTTGTTAAACCCTACAACAGCTCCAGACGCAGGGACTACCCAGAGCCACTGAGACGCCCTCACTTTGGGGGGTCCAGGAGCTGTTGTCTAGAGACGACAAAGAATGGCTTGGAGGAGGAAGCCAGAGAGGACGCGTCCTGGGGAAATCTGGGGGGAGAAAGACCAAAACGCACTGAGTTTGCATCTGGTTTAAACGACCCAAGTGACAGTTTTTTCTGGAAGGTGGTAGTCGCAGAAAGGCAGCCAATGCCCTGTCATCTACTCGTAGAAGCAGAACAAGAGTCACGGATGACTCTCCATCTGTCTGTGCCCGTTTCCCTTTAGAGAGGCAACGAGCAGGCCCCCTCTGGGACAGTTCTCAGCGGGGGGATTAGCCTCCGGGGACACTGGGTCATGTCCGCAGACTTCGCTGCATGTCACCGCGGGGAGGGGAGGCGCTGCCGGCCTCTAGTGGTGAGGCCGGAGACCCGGTGTCCGTCCCACAGCACCCAGGACAGCCCCCACCGCTCTCAAGGTCGCCCAGCACCTGTGCATAGGGTCAAAGTGGAGCTACCCGGTCCAGCACAGCGAGGAATAGGCCTTCTCCATGTCCCCTTCCAGATTTTCTCCCAGTTTAATCCAAGACGGAAAAGGTTGACCCTGCCCCGAGAAGCCCCGAGTGGTGAAGGAAAACTGAGTGCCCGGAGCTGGACCATCGACGAACCGATTGTGGGGGCGGGGGGTCCTGGGGAATCAGCTCCGTTTAGAGGACCCGCCCAGCCCCTCGTCCTGGGTCTTGTCACCCACATAATGTGATTCTCGTGTCCAGGCTGAAGCCACAGGGGACATTTCAGGCTGTCTGAGGGCCGGGGTGCCCAGCAGCTCCCGGGCTGTTGTCGCGTAGACCCCCACCTCGTGCCCCCTCCCTCTCCGCCCTCGGCGCCCTGCCCCACCGGGACAGTGGGCCCCGCAGGTGCCTCTCCACCTCCTTGCTCAGCCGCTTCTCTGGCCAAGGTGAACTCCAGCCGGCCCTGGACCCTCAGTTCCTCGTGTTCTTATTCGAGAAGGGCCCAGCACCGCTCGTGGGGTTCGTCTAACCCCTTCCTGACCACCGCCCCTCCGCCCCGTCCCGTCGCTGGTCTTCTGCGAAGCGAACGTTCCCACGACCTGACCTCCATTTCCGCGGCCTGGCACGGGCGGGTTCTGCTTGTCTCTCCGCCATCCTTTCGGAGAATCTGGCCTCGCCCTGCACTTGGCCCTCAGCACCCCCGGGAGTCAGCCCTGCTCTCCAGGGCCTCGAACCGGTGACTTAGAAGCTCTGCCGCTGGGCGGGTGTCTCAGTCTCTGAGCTTCCGTTTCCTCTTGGGTGATGGGATCAATAATACCAGTCTTAGGTCTGTTTTTAATATATTAGGATCAAGCCAGGCAAGTGCACGTCATCATCACCCTTATGGACATTTTAATCTTAATTTCTTAAAAAAAGCAAATAAGAAGACAGGGTGTAATCACTGCATACATGTGTGCCTTCCATCTGTGGAAACCTTATTGGAGTTAAGATTTGGAAGGACTCACACCTTAGCCTCTGCGCTCCCTGTACCTCAGCACCGGCCAAGGGGAGCCCTGGGAGCAGGCCTGTGGAATCTTTTCTCCTGAGCCTGGGTCCTGACAGCGGAGGCACTGTGGGCAAATTATGTTTCCCAGGACCCCGTTCCCCTCTCTCAAAACTTAGGAAGAAGATATGGCTGCCTTTCACACTCTGGGCGATTTAATAAATTAACATTTGGGACATGTGGAGGAGAGAGCTCGGTGCAGAGGAAGGACAGGGTACACGGCCACACTTACCAGGGCTCCAGCGGGGGTCGTGAGTAACAACCTCGAGGCCTCAGTGCACCCCCTCGCCCCAACTGAGAGCCTTCCCAGCCCTAAACTGCCCCAAGCCTTCAGCCTCTGCTCGGTCTCTCAGAGCGTTTCTGTCACCTTGTATTTTCCCTACCTGGCCTTCCCTACCTAAACACAGGTTCCGTGCACAGGATGGTTCAAGAGAGTCCAGTGAATTAAACTTGTCCCCTTCAGAACAGAGCAGCTGCCGGATGCCCCGCAGGCTCCCTTGGAAGGTTCTAATTCAGTGAAATGAGGTTTATTGAGAAACATTGAAAGCTGATAAGGGTCTGTGTCAGGTCACAAGAAAAGTCTTATCAAATGAAGATAAAAACCAAAAGTTACTCCATTGTTCTTTTTTAGAGCGAGATTTTCAAATTGAAGCCTTTCTGTCCCTATTAAAATAGAAAATGTAAAAAAAAAAACAAACAAACCTTAAATAGCAGTGCTGGTCAAGATGTAAAAAAAACAGGAGACTCATGCCCTGCTAACTGGCCATGCAGCAAATTCACCCAATCTCTTTAACAAGGGATTTATGCATTTTATAGCTACCGGCCTGGGAATCCTATTTCTGAGAACTTTCCCTACGAAATTATCCAAAAGGTAAGAAAATCAATAATCACAAAGATTTCTATTAAACATTATTCATAATAGTAGAATTGAAATCACATCCAATGCTTCCCAAATAAGGGAATAGATAAGTAAAGTGAATTAATTCATCTTTTCAACAAATATTTACTAAATGCCTCTGTTTCGGGGTACTGTGCTATATACTAGCTCAACAAAATAGTCCGTAGTTATTACAATGATCAATGAGAAAATGCTTAATATAATAAGGGAAATGAAATTTATAACAATATAGCTTTATCATGATTATAATGATACAAAATTAAATATTTTTATTTATATCATTTGAGTGGGAACATGGGCAAATCAGAATTGCTGATCTATTAAGATGAAGGATTTTGTATGATTTTCTTCTTCATCATTTGTTTTTCAATTCTGTGTTATGTGCAGTCAGTATGAAATCCAATCAGAAATGGAAAAATCCAGCGAGGGTATCACTGGACTTCTCGATAGCTCACACTCCCATCAGAATGCTCTGCACTTGAGGGGCCGAAAATGTCCGAGTCTCCCTTGACCTTGGTCTTCGGAGCGCTTAGCCCTGTCAGCTGGAGGCTCCTTCCGCAGGGTCCCTGCTGGCTTTGCTGCTCTGTTCTGCTTTTTGAAAAATTTTTGCTCTTTAGCAATGATTTGAAACCCCAAAGAGAACACTTTGGGGAATTACATCACAAGAGGCTCATTCATTGTCTTCCTGGAAAAACAGGGCCACAGAGAGCTATACTCGGGCCCCCGCTGGGAAGTCTTTGGGAAGCGTCACACTCAGCCTGCCCCCGAGAAGCAGCCCTCTGACCACGTCTGGGAGATCTGGGCGTGCAGCAGGACGAAGTCGCTGGGATTGGCAGGGCTGGAACCTGGGGGCGTAAGGAAGCACAGAGCATGGACAAAACCAAAGAGTTGCTGGCTTTCAGTGCAATTGCCCAGCTGAGCCCGCTGAACTCATCTCAGGTCACACTCCCCAAAGCTGCGCCCGCAGCCTGCTCCCTGAGGGCCCTTACCTCCACAGGACCTGGACCCGTCCAGGGAGGCGTTTATATTTTTAACATTCTAGAAGCATACCACTCGAAATCAGTTTGCTCCCTCTGAATTAGCTACCAATGATTGAATCAGTCTTCAGAATTCTTGACTCCAGGCAATCAAGCCCAACTTCGATGCCCTGCGGGGTTAGAATTTCTATTCCCTGATGATTTTCCCCACGCATCCAGTCAGCACCCATTAAAGAAAGAGAGAAAGGAAGACAGAGTGAAATCTACCCTTTAGGTTTATTTGTGTTTGAGCTTAGAGATGAGTATCAAACTAACCTCTTCTTTTACTTACTTAAAATCAATTAATTACCATATAGAGTAGTATGAGTTTCAGAGTATAGTGCTTCATCGTTGCATAGAACCCCCAGGGCTCCTCATACCACTTGCCGTCCTTAATGCCCATCCCCCAGTTATCCCCTCTCCCCTCCCCCGACCCCGTCCAGCAACCCTGGTTGTTTCCTAGAGTTAAAGAGTTTCTTATGGTTTGTCTCCTTCTCTGATTTCGTCTTATTTCATCTCTTCTTCCCTTCCCCTAGGTTCATCTGTTTTATTTCTTAAATTCCACAGACTAACCTCTGTAAGGAGGACGTCAAAGGACTTGGGTTCTCTGGGCTCTATCCCAACAGCCACTGCAAGTTTCTGGGTCTGGTGGCCTGTAACGTGCCTTGGGGACTCTGAAGGGAGGAGGAGCCCATGTTTGAGCAGTAGTGATCTATTTAGATTCTAAAGGTAACTGTGAGCCTGAGTGTGAGCTGACTCTAGTCGGGGAAGCCGACTGAGGATCCATGAGTGAGTGAATTCCCGATGGAGATGGGCACCTGTGTTTGCCCATGAATGGTACCAGGACATAGAGGTCATAGCCTTTCCTTTTTTAAAAAAGATTTTAATCATTAGAGAGAGAGAGCAAGAAAAAGAGTGCACAAGTGGGGAGGGAGGGACAGAGGGACAGGCAGACTCCCTGCTGAGCAGGGAGCCTGCTGCAGGCTTGATCCCGGACCCCGAGATCATGACCTGAGCCGAAGGCAGATGCTTCACCGACTGAGCCACCCAGGTGCCCCTGTCTCTTTCCTTTTCATTATGGTAATACACATAACATTACCATTTTTACCATTTTAAGTGTAAAATTCAGTGACACTAAGTACCTTCACAATGTTGTATAACCATCACTGTTATCTGTTTCCAGAACTTTATAATCATGCCAAGCAGAAATTCTGTCCCCATTAACTCCCAGCCCCTGGTATCCTCTGTTCTACTTTCTGTCTCTATAAACTCGCCTTCTCCAGGTGCCTCATGTAATCAGACTCCTACAGTATTGATCCTTTTGTGTCTGTCATTTTTCACTTATGGTATTTTCAGGGTTCACCCATGATGTAGCGTGTGTTAGGACTTTATTCCTTTTTATATGTGAATACCAGACCATTTCCGGACATATCGCATTTCATATACCTGTTCCTCTATTGCTTGACACTTGGGTGATTTCCACTCTTTAGCTCTTGTGAATTACGCTCTGAATATTGCTATACAGATGTCTGCTCAAATCTCTGTGTTCCGTCTTTTGGGTTTATACCCTGGAGTGGAATTGCTGGGTCATGTGATTATTCTATGTTTAACTTTCTGAGGACACACCAACAGTTTGGCACAGCAGAGTCACAATTATCCAGAAGTTGGGTAGAATTGGTCTTTTCCCCAGATAGTTGCTGCCCTTTCTAAGGGGATGTCCTGTCTCTCTCCTCTTTCTATGGGGTTGGGCCCCTTGGCCATGGGAGTGGATATGGCAGAACTTTAGAACCACAGTGTGGCTCCCCAGCCTTTGTTCCTTGCCCTCTGCCTCAAGAACAAGCATGTCCTTTCTTGCCCATGTAGCTCTATGCATGCTCTTTCCTTTGTCTGCAATTAGCTCCCCTCCATGCCCTCTGATTGATTGTTTGATGGATGATTAGCATGAAATACATGAAACTGCCCTCCCTGCAGGTCCAAGATGGTCACGTGTCAGAAGGTGTATACAGTTTAACAACTGAAAACACTAGTAGCAACAAGGCATTGATTCCACTTGCTCACCAACTCCTCTCATAAAGCTTGGAATTACTCATACCCCCACTCCAAAGATGGGGAAACAAGCTGTACAGGTCTCTTTAAGCCCCCAGCTCATTGGCGGTGGATCTAGATTCCACATCAAGCTTCACTTGTGACGCTCTGTTGTTCAACATGTTCCTTCCCAGGGTGCTCTCTTCCTCTCCCAGAGTGCTCTTGGGTATTCCTCATGCGAGTACAGACCTCAGTCCCCAAGGGCTTGGGAGTCACGTCGTTAGAGCTCACAGTTAAGTACCTGGAACTTTGTTAAGTATGTGGTATCCATCCTTTTTATCCCCATTTCACAGGTCAAGGAAGAGAGGATCAGCTCATTTCTGTTTCCTACTTTGCATAGAAGTTGCTGAAATGACCAAAATAGCAGGTGAGGTTTTAGGGAGAACAGGGAAAGCCAGGTTATCAGCCTCGAAATGCAATGGTCTGGCTTGTGTCTGGACAAATTCCCTATCTTTATATAGTATTATACAAATCCACTTAGGTTTCCGAATCTAAATATTATGCTCAAGGTTTCCTCTTCCTTCCACAGAGGCTGTCTTCTGGATCTATCATCAACCAGTGCCGTTAAGAACATCATGCCTCCATGATCAAAGGCACACGTGCTTATTTCCAGAGTTCCATGCATTAGAACAGACAAGCAGCGGTGAATGTGCTGGCGAATGTTTATCATGAAGCTGAGCTTCCTGGCCATATCTGGTCAGTATTCTCTGGAAGCCAATCGCCTAGGTTTGAAGTGGAGTAAAACATTAATTTGTAATCACAAGTACAACATCTGCTCTCTAAATGACTGGGTTTATGGCCAGAGGACAATCCATATATTCAGTAATGTGATAGCCTGTCCCACTGTTAGCCACTTCTTTATTTTCAAAATCCTCTTCCATCTGCCTATTTCCAAAAGAATCTGGTTTCCCCAGTGGTTCTAGAATTTAGGTCATCCAAAGCGTGCCCACCAAGTGCTGAGCCCACTTTAGTTACAGGACCGCAGATACTCTCCAATTCAAATTCTACCCAGTTACACATCAGCCCGTACTTACATGCATTACTTATGAAATCTCTGAGAAGAGAGAGTTTAGTTATGAGAAGGTGAAGATTTCATTTAGGAACCTGCATTCCGGCTTCAAAAATAGGGTCACAATGTATTTCTTTTCTCAAGAATGTTGAGGTTGACCCAAAATGAATTCTCGGTCATCGTTTTAAAAATGGGCATATTTTCAGACATCTAAGGGGATTTTTTATTTAATATTATGTTATGTTGATGATGTTGTAGAGAACTGTTTGGAACAGAAACTGATAAAACACCAAAAAAAAAAAAAAAGAGAGAGAGAGAGAGAAAGGAAACCCACACTTCATTGATTTGAATATGTTTTAAATTATAGGCTAAAATCACCAGCTCCTGACCCCCAGCCAAAATGATGAAGTAGATCCAGATGCCACAGATATGAAACCAAATGTTCACATCACATCTTAAAAACAATCAGTATTTGATCCTGTGAAGGTATGGAGTGATAGATCAAGCACTTTAGTGTATCAAGGAAAGGGAGATGCGGGCTCAATAGGGAAAGATGGTGAAGGGAGGATCCATCGCCATCTGAATTTACGTGGGCCATCCCCTGAAGCTTAATATTTTCAGCTCATTGAGACAGATTCCCCAGCACCTACCCTTTCCCCGGCATGAAGATTTCAGAAGACAGTCTGCAATTATTGGGTCGCAAAATAATGATTTTTGAAATAAGAACATACCGTTGATTCTAAGTTTGTGTTAACACCATCTCTCCTCTGATTTCTGAGCTCATACCTTAGCTAGACACGTTCTCAAACATGTGGGGGCTCCCTGCCCCTGCCATTGGGAGCTCTCTCCAGTATGGGTGCCATCTGTTTGTAACATCTGTTAGCCCGTTGATTGCCAAAGTCTGTTTGCATGATCTGCCTGGTTTCTTTTTCTCTTGGATATTTTTGACTACCTGTCCCTCTTGTTACCCATAGAGATGTAGGTCCCTGTGGACAAAAGTTATGGCAACCATAGTCCCCAAGCCTAGGATGAGAATATTTATCATCTGACAAGGATCACTACCCTTCAGCATATGACACGGTGTAAGATCCTTCTGGAATGGGTGATCATCAGCCTGAAGACCAGCAGACTTTAAACGCTAATGTGTGCCCCGCACTTTGGGGTCCAGATTATTCTATCTTCAAGCAGTTATTATATTTGAATGAGTGAGTGACTGAGGATTTAAAAGGCGTTTGCAATTTGTGAGACTTTTAAAACTGTTGTATTTATTTTTTGACTATTCAAATCGCTATAGCATTTATACTTTAAAAGATGTGTTAATAGAAGTGTCCAGATTTAGCCTTCTCAGTTGGCCACCATGTTTAGTCTTCGGAAGTCATGGAGAATCCCTGTAGTGCAGGCGCTGAAGGAGTCCGTGTCAGAAAGGGCAATGGGACGTGATGCAGCAAGCCTGACATTCTGGTCTGGGGCTGCTTACTGAGCCCCTATCTGAAATGGAATGGGTGCTATGCTGGCTCCCTTCTCAGGAAGACCCTGCCTGGTGACCCATCCTCCTTTGCCCTTGACTGAGCAGGGATACCCGATCTCCTCCAAATGGGAGACCACAGGGAATAAAGAGTGCACAGCACTGTGTTCTGTAGTTGGCAGCTCTCTGGCCCAACCCATCAGCATGTGAACCCTGGCCAAGTCTCCCAGGGACCACAATGGCCAGTCCATCCCTACAGACGCAGACCTAGTGTAGAGGAAGAATCTGTGTCTCTCCGGAGGCTAATCCCATTCTACCCCAGGCTAGATGGGCAGGACAAAAGGCATCTACCCAGGCTAAGGAGTCCAGACAAGAGCTGCTAGGGACAGACCAAAGGCTAAGTCTGTTTTGCTTCTCCAATGGAGCAATTACCATCCTACACAATACCCACCAATGTGATAGCTAGACAGCATTTCTGGAAGAAATATTTCAAGGAAAGCAGACTTGAAAATGTTTCTAGAATAGTTTTCCTTAGCCTGCCTTCGCTTCTTTAGAACTGCTTGGGAACTTTCAGGTATACAAACAGTTGTACTTTAAGATTCATCTCATTAACTAGCATTATTAGAGCAGAAGTTGCATGAAATGGAATCAGAATTCGGTATCTGAGGGGGAAAAAAAATCACATAAGAGTTGTATATTTACGAATTTCTTCCCAAATGTTTGAAATCACTCCCACTCTCTCTCTATCCTCCTGCTGGTACACACACTATGATTCAAAGATCCAGCATCTGAACCGGAGATGCACAGAAAGTCAGAGTAACTCTTCACTGTCCCTTCTCAAAGCGGGGACAGCAGTCACCTGCAGGACACAACTGCTGTTCCCAGAGCCGGATGTCTGTGGGTATGACTGGTTATGCACCTTCCCACCTGCTGGGACGAAGGAAAATGAAATAGGGGGAAGATGGAGGCTGGTAATTTGCTCCTTGGGGAATGAAGGAAGGGATACATGGACAGAGGAAGAGTAGCCTCAGAGCTCAGTCCCCACATCCAAGAAGATAAACGCTTTCCTGCATCTTCTGAAGCAAAGACCTCTGTTAGTTTGGTGCAACCAAGCCTGCCTGTCTTGGGCTAGTATTGGAATCTACATTGCCAGCAATTGGCAAACCCAAACCCAAAGAGGCTTTCCATCATCACACGTGACTGGCAAGTTCTAGCCAAACAGAGGCACATCTTCACTTCACCAGAAGCTAGGGGTTCTGAAGCTGTTTTAGAAATACACACACACACACATCTTAGCATCTAAAATCATCACGCAAACAGAAAATGCATCTGTGACTTGAAGCAGATGGAAACACCCTAGCCCACCCACCTACCGACGTCGCTTCATGGGGAAGACAGGCAGTGTGGTAGGAGTCCTAATTTGTTACTGTCGGTTGAAAAGGTCCCAAAGCCCAGCACACAAATACAAAAATGAAGCATATTTGCAAGCTAGTTTCTGGTGAGTGTGTCCAGTTAGGGGAAATGGAAAATTCAGCCCTGGATTCCTCTTCCATCTGCTTTTAAAAAACATTTTTAATTAAAAAAAAAATTTTTTAGCAGTCGCTGGGACCTGTCAACCTGGCATCCGGCATCTCAGCTGTGTGGGGTCGGTGAGCAAAATCACACAGACAGAGAAAGCCGGCTTGTCCTCAGCTTCCCCTCAGATCTGGTGAGGAAGAATGGTTCCATTGTCCGTGACTCTAACAAACAGAGCAAAAATAATCTGCAAGTAGACAAGAAAGTGGCAGCCAGTCCTTTCAGGTTAGATCATCTAAGATGAGGTGTCAGAAGCCCAGGGACCCCACGGGACTCCTGCATCCTTTGGCCATTACAAGTTCAAGCACCCTTTCCTTTTTCTTTGAACTTTTTATTTTGAGATTATTGTTGATTCACAGGCAGTGAGAAATAACACAGATAAACCCCCGTACCGTTCACCGGCTCTTTCCCAGGGAGGAAACAGCTTGCAAGCGAGACAACCAGGTTATTGACATTGACGGAATCCGCCCGTGTGTGTTGCATTTCGGAAATCAATTTAACCCTTTGAAAAAGGAGTGAATCTATAAAAATGCCTCATGTTGGACAAACGGTCTTTAGATGATGTTTTGTGTGTTCACACGCAGATGGCTTTGTTTGAGCAACGGAGGGATGGCGGGCAGCGTTACCGTGGGGAGCTGTGGCTTCTTCACATGGATCCAAGTACTGTCTCACTTGCAGCATCTCCCGCGGAGGAGGAGCTCCTTTGCATTTTGTTTCAGTTTAGGACTTCCTAAAATTAAGATCATAGAGTGTCCAGAGGGAAAGGACCCAAACACCCAGACACAGAACAAAAACATGAGGCTCCTGAGCTGAAAAATCTGAGAAGAGAGCAAAGCAGCTGTCATGTAGTGGGAGACGCAGAGGACCAGGAAGGACAGAACGGACAGCAGCGATCTGACGTGGACACCCGTGCTAGGGACCCTGGTGCCCATGGCCATGTTTCTCATCTGCCAGGTGTGTCTCCCCAGGGAAAATATCACGAGCAGGGCAGACACGAGGAAGATGAGTAGCGGCAATGATAACCTCACAAGAAAGGCAATCTGTAAGGTAGGCATCTCTTTGATTTGGGTTGTTGCATTTGGGGAGAAAAAGCCCAACACAACTTGTTGGGAAAGAACCCACATATGTTTGTTTAAGAAGACAGAGAGAATGGAAGCGTGGAGCAGGGACCCTAGGATCAGCCACGGCACCAGCTTCGATATCCTCATCTTCAACCAGAAGAAGAGTGGGTGAGCTATGGGGGCGATCTTGGCACAGTAGAAAACGCCGAGCCACGAGGCAAACCACAGTCCCAGCTCATTTACAAACATGAAGATTAAAAAACTCTCAATAAGTAGAGGGACTTCGATCCAGAGGACAATAGCCAGGCTGATGTAGAAGATGACTGACTGCAGACAAATCCGGGCAATCGCCAGACAGGAAAGAAGGAGAGCCAACGGAACCATCTTTCTCTGCTTGATCAACTCAGTGCCATTCACAACCAGGATGAGCCCGTTTGCTAAAACCCCGATGAGAAGTTGTATCGTTGAAAAAAAGCAATGGATAATAAGGTTAAACTCTAGCATTTTGAGAGGAAAAATTATCAGTTACTTTTAAAATGGATGTATTTATAGATCTGGGGGCAGTTTGGATTTTTCGAGCTGTTTTTCTTCAACTAGACTAGAAGTTCTTAGGGGGGCATGACTCTGATGATTAAGGCGGTCAAGCAGGAAGGTGGTGTCCATTTGTTTATATCAGCGTTCTGTCAATTTGGTTCCAAGGCAGTCAAATAAGGGAGAGATACCCCAGTGATGATTTGCTTCTTGGTGACAGCTTTTGCATTTTCCAGGTCTACTTAGCGTCCGACGTCATCATAAGCAAATGGTGGAACCGGACACTTTCAGGGCTGGGAGAAGGGCGCCTTCACGGCACGAGCAGTGGACCCTTCTCAATCCCTCATCTCCCCCACGACGACTGAGCTCCCTGCCCGCAGGTGTAATTCTGCTTCATGTTAGTGGGGCATCCTTGGAAAAGACATGTCTGTGAATTGATCCCTTGTGCTGTAACCGCATAGAATGGTCGGCAACACAGGACTGCCGAGGTAGTTGTCCCATCCACAATAATTCAGTGATTCAGGACCGCCGCAAATTTTGGAGCAGTTATGTCATAAAATATATGTGATGAGCAGAAAGGGTCACAAAAGACAGAGACAAAAGAATTAGGCTGGCATATGTGTGGATACAGTCGGTCCACAGTCTAAAGGAAACAAAAGCCAGTGAGAGACTCACTTAGCACCATACACACCTGCAACCATCTGTGGGATGACCTGGCTTTGAAGCCTTTTTCCTGTTCTTTTCTCAATACATGAGATTTTTATGGCACGAGCTGGTTGTTTCAGGGGGGAAAAGTAGTAAGAGAACGAGTACTTGATTCAGTTTGTTTTTATACTTGTCTAACTATTTTGGGGAAAATTACATTGGAATTTATTAACATGTAGACTGTGCCGTGTGTTAAACTAAACCAGGTTTTCTCAGTCTCCACACTGTTGACATTTTGGGTTGGGTAATTCTTTGTGGGAGTGGGGATGTCCCGTGTGACGTGAGATGTCCATCTTCCCTGGCCTCTACCCACTAGATGGGGGTAGTTCAGCCCACTCTTCGGTGTGCCAACCAGCCGTGCTCCCAGACGTTGCCAAATGCTCCCCGAGTGGCAAACTCACCCCAGTTGAACACCACGGTCCTAGATACCAGGAGGATTACGGTGAGTGGAACAAGGTCTTCGTTCTCCAGGTGCTCAGAGACTTAAGGGCCAGCCACGGGTACAGTGTGGCCTAAAACTGCATTAGGTTTTGGACAGTTCCCTACCGGGGCCCAAAGTGGGGAACAATCTATTTCCTATGGGGGAGGATTGAAGCTTTCCTAGCTTAGCACCTGACCATATGTTCCTAGCAGACCCCGCACCCCCTTAACGAGACGGTCCTTATGGAAACTTTTCATTTTGTGCAATGGTGTCATGAAGGAGACGGAGAATGAGTTTCCCTATTAGAAAACTGGAAAAGAAACCGTACGAAAACGCTAGCGGTGAGCGTAAATCTCTAGGTTACTTTTTCATTCTTCCCTGAACGGGTCATGTCTGTCATTGCGGGACTCTACGTTGTTCTTGTCTCGGCTTCAGTGAGATGAAGGGGACGAGCAGGACCGTCGTGAAAGAGACACCGAGGGAGGCCGTTTGTGAGTGGCTTCTCTCAAAAAGGATCCAGATTCAAGCATGAGAATCAGGGTCCGTCTTGTTCCTCTCCCTCAGGTGCAAGGGGAAAAAGTACTTAAAAAGTGCTTCGAGTTTTACATTCCGCAGGCCCGAAAAGCCACGTGGAAGGGCCTCAGCCTACAGGACGATGACGCCGGGATCCGTCTACTGCTGCCGGGTTCTCCATCCAAGCCCCGCGCCCGCGACCCTCCCCCGGGGCCTCTGGCGCGCAGCTCCGCGAGGGCCTATCCCAGATTTCTCCTCGTCCTCGGCCCCATTCCTTCCTTTGGTGTTTGGCATAGGGTACTTATGTGAAGCAGAACCAAAGCTGGTTACATAAGGCTTTTCATCACAGAGGCAAAGTTACACAGTCACCTTGAAAGGGAATTTTTCTTCTCCAGCTGTTCCTGGAGACATCAGGCCTCAGGCCCACCATCTAGCTCCTCCCCGTTGCCCAACACGGTCTCGACCCTCACGGACTGTGCCCTTCAGCGTGGTCTGGGCACTTTCCTATTGCAAACAAGTCATGGTGACGCAAGGGGTAACATGGAAAGAATTCGATTCTGAGTCTGAACCCACAGTCCGGTCTTTCAGCATTGACAGCAAACGAGCAGAGGTAACCAGGGGGAGAGCAGAGACTTACAGGACATAAGTTTGTCTCCTCGTGTTTACTGACTGCTTTTGGTCTTCTGGAATCGAACACCTTGCGGGGCCGGGGGGTTCTCAAACCCTCCAGGATCATGTTTGTTAGAACTAGCCTGGGGAGCAGAGGCCACCCTTCACAGAGAACTTTCATTCACGGAGGTCTGCTGACGCGGACGTCCATGGAGGAAAACATAAAAATTCATGCAGCTTAAGCTACATTTTTTTTTCATTAAATAATTTCCATCACCAGTCTCTTCCGTGAGCACACACAGAGGCTGCCGACAAGGACCACCACGCTGCCCTTCTGACATGGGACGAAGGCAGAATAAAAGATGTCTGTTCCCGGGAGCACAGTGTTTGTGTGGCTGCTGGGCCGCGGGCGGGGAGCCGGGGCTGCGAGCCGGTGGTGATGTGGAGCTCCGTGGGGTGGTGCTCCCCGACCTTCCCCCCACATCCCACGGCATCAATCAGGATAACCACGGCTTCAGCCATGCTCTTGTGCTAAGCCAGGGTGAGCTAAGTGTTTGTCATGAGCCACCCATCAGACCAACGAAGGAGAAAAAGGTCCCCAAAACAGAACGCCTTTGAATCTTTTAAGCAGTTTGTTTCGGTGAGAAGGACACGTCAGAGAGTTTCTGGGTCTGAGCTGAGAAACGGGCACGTCTGGCCTCACCTGTCAGTCATCGGCACGGAATGGTGACAGTTTTACATGGACAAATGGCTTGGAACAGATGGAACCAGTCCCGATGTGGAGAAATTCACATGATGATTACCCCGTATTACCCTGATTAAATCCGCTCACTCGCACTCCTCTGTAATGAGCGATCATTAAAGGAGACAACACTAAATATTCTGGAGGTAACTGACAGGCGAAAGAGCTGCTTATTTATATTCAAATCATTCAGCTCCTCCAAAGAAAGTGCGAGGTTTTCCCGAGCAGTTGGATTGACAGTGGCGAGCCTTTCACCAGGTAGAAGTCTGCAATGATCATCTTTCTGCTTTCTGCTTTCCCGGGGCACCCGGACATTTACTTTGAGCTTAGAGCCATCATGCAAGTGAGTGATAGTTTTAATACCTTCCCCAAGTGGCTCTTCTCACTTGGTTATGTAGGAAACAATTCCCGCTGTAAGGAGAATGTGCGTGGATTAACATTACTGTATATTTAATAAGATCATCCGAATAAGAAACAGACCCCGAGCAGACCCATGGAGACGCCCTTGCCCAACCTTCCCTGAAACGGAGCTCAGCCCTGGGGAAGCCTAGGAGGAATTTATTGCCTCCAGACTCTTTTGGTTAAAATGCTGCAGACTCTTTCGGACTGATCATTCTTTAGTCCGTTCATTTGTTTCTCCCCACTCAAATGCACAGTAGCTCTTTCGGACAATGAGTTTTGTCTTTGCTATTCAGGCCACTCGCGTTTACTTGTCCCTTCCCTCCCTCCGTGCATCCCGGTAACGTGTTCCTGGGCTTTTCCTGACTCTTCTCGATATGCAGGAATTTATGTGCATGGCAGCAAATAGAATTGGGGTGTAATGGGATACTACACTGAATTCAAGTCCTACACGTAAAGAATTCAGCATGCTCTACAAACAAGAATCCCTTGTTAGTGACAACATGGAAAGGCCAGCCAGAGAGGCTGCACCTGCTTCCCATGAAAAATCTCTAGTCCTCGTGATTTGGTCTCCAGCTACGGAACTTCAAATCCCTCCCTCCCTCCTTCCCTCCCTGTTGTCTCCCTACCTTTCTCTCTTTCTCCGTGTCCCTTCCTCCTTTTTCCCACATGTCATTACATATGGACTGTATGTCTTACGGACTAGGCACTATTCAAGCACGAGGACAGAGTAATGAATGAGATAGACAGAGTCTCTTTCATCTGGGAAATTACATTTTGACCTTTTGGTGGGGGAGATGAGAATTAAACAAGCCGAGAAGTCAATACTTCCAGGTAACGTGGAGAGGGATGCTATCTTAGACAGCATGGCCAGGGAAGGCAGATTTTGCCCAAGAGGAGGTGATAATTGAAAAGCAAACTGGGTGAGAAGGAATCATCTCTTCATATCCAGGAGATGAACATTCCAAGTGGAGAGGGCAGCTGATGGCAATGCCCTGTTGAGTCACAGTGCTCCAGAAGAGCAGAGGATCAACCTTTGCTGTTGTTGGAGCAGGATGAGCAAGGTGAAGAGCCCAAGGAGAGGAGAACGGAGGCCAGAAAGGGCCAGATCACCGAGAGTTTTAGGTCACAGTAAGAATGAGACCGCATCCTCTGTGTGACAGGAGACCCTCATAAGGTCTGTGTATGTGTGTTTGTGTAATCAGATCTATGTCTAAAACATTTACCTGGCTGTCGTTAAACCAAAAGCAATGACATTTACTCTGGGTGACAGACTTGGGGGTCAGGAAAGGGCAAGAGCGGAGGCAGGAAAACCAGTCTGAAGCTACTGCAGTAGACCAAGCAAAGGATATTGTTGGCCTAAATGAGATTGGTGGTAGAGGGTGGAAAGAAGTATCAGGACTTGTAATGTATTTTGAAGGTAGAACCAAGAGGAATTTCAGATGCTCTGATGGGAGAAGGGAGAAATAAGAATGACTCTTGGTCATTGCCTTGATCCACTGTGGAGTGACAGCGCCATGTTTCCAGGAGGAGGTTGGTGGAAGGTTCAAGTCAAGAGCTCTGGTGTGGATATATTCTGAGGTGTTATGAAGCCGTGAGTGAGAAATTTGGAATTTGGGGAGCCACTAAGTCTGGAAATGCACATTTGGAATTTATTTGCATACAGATGATATTTAAAGTCATGAGACTGGATAAGATTATGTAGGAAAGAGGTTGTCAAAGAGTGTCCAAGCACTATAAATAAGAAACAGAATATTTTGTGCATTCATGTCACCCTGCCTGTCCCATCTGATGCCATCTCTGTGGAAGGAAGCCTGATGAAGCAGAATACATGAGCTAACGCTTGCTTCCCTGAAGTCAACCCTACTAGTCATGGTACCCTAATCTCTTTATACGTGGCTGATTCTATTTGCTATTTCATTTAGAAATTTTACTTCTTTATTTATAAGACAGATTGGTCTGTAGATTTTTCTGGTGCTCTATGTGATAAATTTGATTATACATGTTATGCTGGATTTATCTATAAATTGTCAGCTTTTCTTATTTTCTATGCACCGGAACAATTTAAATAGCATGGGAATTATCTGTTTCTTAGGGAATGGAAAGAGTTCACAGTGGAAGAATCTGAGGCCAGGGGCTTTTGGGAAGGGGCAGAATCTTTGCCAGGTGTTTAGCACTTAAAATGCTAAACAGTTGACAGACATAGTCTCTTTTGCCCTCTTAACAACTCTACAAAATCAGTATTATCTCCACTTTAGAGATAATGAAGCTGAGGTACACAGAGCCTTGGGAACTGCCCTCCGTCATGCAAGTAAAAAGTAGCATTTCCAAGATGTGGACCACAGTCTGACTTCAAATCCTATGCGTGTCCTTAACCATTCAGGACCACGGCCTTCCATGTTAACACTCAGTGAGAGTGAAGGTTCCTTTCCATGGTTTAACATGAAGCTTTGCACAACTCCTATCTGTAGGCTGCTCAGCACTCATTACTCCCCACCTTTACCCTGACTTCCTTTGGAGGAACCACCTCTCCTCCATTTTCTTCTGTGTCTTATTTGGGATTCCCCATCTACAAATCCACAAATAAACACAAGACCCGGGTGTGACAACTAAAATTTCCATTCACCTGACCAGGGGCGATCCGTTCAGAAATGAGCATGAGGCCCAAATTTAGCAAGTCAGAAGTAATCCCAGAACTTTTGCTGGAGCAGGCTGGGCAAATGTCCCTTTCTGCCCGGGATGGGATGTTTGTCTGGCACGGCCGGCAGCCGTTTTGCCACCATGAGACGCAGACCTGAACCTGACTGAGAATGGATTCCATGCAGAGAGCAGCAGGGCTCAGAGAAGAGAGAGCTAGACCAAGGGCTCAGAGCCAGCTTTCACTTCCCATTGGCCTTGACATTTATTTATTTATAAAGTTCTACTTATTTATTCATTCATTTATTTATTTATTTATTTGGCAGACAGAGATCACAAGTAGGCAGAGAGGCAGGCAGAGGGGGCGGGGGAAGCAGACCCCCTGCTGAGCAGAGAGCCCTATGCGGGACTCGATACCAGGACCCTGAGATCACGACCTGAGCCGAAGGCAGAGGCATAACCAACCCACTGAGCCACCCAGGCGCCCTGGCCTTGACATTTAAATCACCGCATACATTTCCAGCTTTTGTGAAAGCAAGCTTGAAGCGGGCTTTTGTCACTTGAGGCTTATTCGAGTAGAGCGGCTGCAGGTGGTAGAGAAAGGCAGGGATGCGCTTCCACGCTTCACGTCCAGGAAATGGAGCCCGAGGAGTGATTTGCTCAAACCCGGGCCACGGAACGACGAACCCAGGGCCCAAACCGGGGATCTCTAAACTAGAGCTCACTGCTGCATTCACTGAACTCACAGTTTTCTCAAACATTCTGGTAGAAGAACTTTTTAGAAAAAAATACAGATTATTTTTCTGGGATCTCCCTTATACATTTAATTATTCCTTCCCTCTCACATACCCACTCTGACAGCTCAGAGATTTATGGTGCTGTAAGAAGGGTCGACAAAGCATCAGGCTACCATACCAGCACGAGAAGTTTCATTCATTCCGAACGGCACAGAATACCCCGGGTAGGCTGACTGGCTATCCTCCTCCCAGAGGACGTGTTGTGGGGAGATCTACGGATCTGTGGGTCTCCCCGGCCAGTATCTCTGCGTCTGCAAGTATGCTGGTTGCAACTGTTGCACTGGAGACATGAATGAAGAAGGTGAATATGTGGTCTTGAAACCCACAGTGTCAGGGGTGCCTGGTGGCTCAGTCAGTGACGTGTCTGCCTTTGGCTCAGGTCATGATCCTCGAGTCCCAGGATTGAGCCCCTTATTCGATCGGGCTCCCTGCTCTGCGGGGAGCCTGCTTCTCCCTGTTCTTCTGTCCCTCCTCCTGCTTGTGTGCTCTTGCTCTCACTCTCTTTCTCTCTCTTGCAAATGAATAAGTGAAATATTAAAAAACAAAACCAAAAACCTTAGCATCATTTCTGCCCTGGTCTGATTTTGAATGGTTCCCTCTCTTTCACCCTAGGAGCCAGATCTCTTTGGCTAAGACTGAGCATTCCAGGTTTTCCTGAAGCAAGGCTGACCAGCACCTGGTTTCTCTTTCTCTTCCTTGAGCTGACTTTCTCCAGACATAATTTTATCAGTTCCTAGAAGGCCCAGATTATTTTTCTCAGCCTTGTTTCCCCAGCGGCTGGGACCAGGCTTCATGGTCTCTCACTTCGTGTGGTTTTGGGACATCAGCCCCATTCCCTGCATCCAGGAACGGGTATTTGTGTGTCAATATTTATGGGGATATTCTGCAAGCATTGCTGCATGAATAGCAACGAGGAAAATGAATGAAGCTTCTCATCTTTAGAAAGATATTGTTATTAAGAATTGAGTATTACAAAAACTTCATAATGTCTTTCCTACAGCAGAAAATATTATTCCATTTACCCACCATCAACTAATATCCTTTTGTGGACATTTGTGGGATAAATGGATAAGATGAAGAATAAGGTCTGTGACCAGGAAATAAAGGGAATCTCACTAATTCAGAATGTGTGAAAAAAACATGAACTTGACTTTTTAAATCCAATACAGTAAATTTAATACCGAACCACATCATGTCAGATCTGCAAAGGATATTAGGGATTATTTATGGCGGCTCTTTATTGGATGAAAGAAGAGAATAGAATTTCAGAAAAGATGCATAATTCCCTGTGCCTTGGTGCAGGGAATATCCAAACGCTGGGAATTCTAGAAGATTCTAGAAGAAGGAAGACTGGATTTGCTGACCTGGGTGTGACTAGTGCAGCCTTCTTGGGAGAACAATAAAATGCAGTCAATGGATGGCATAATGATGACCATGGGTCCCCCCAAGACATGTTTAATGACGACGCTTTTGGAAAAAGCTGGGCAAACCCCACATCCGTGTATCTGTATCCCACTGCTGTTGATCGCAAAGGATACACACAGGAATCTGCAGTCCTTCCTCAAAGTGTGAGAAAAGGAAAGAATATCCAGCAATGGAACCTGAGGTTTTGCAGGTATTCATATAGAGTGAAATTGGTCCAATGTATATTTTTTTTGCCCTCCAACATATTTTAAATTGCAACTAAAATCAATTTAGAAAAGGAAACATAAGCAAAACCTTAAATTCCAATTTTCTATCATTAATACTTATCTCTGTACACTTAAGGCTCCCTCTGCACAGATTAAATGATAATATAGAAGTTTCACTTTGAAATAATATCCTTCCTCAATTATCCACTGATCTGAGTGTGGTCTTGTTACGATTAAACAGATAATACCATTTTAAAAAATCTATTCTTTCTGCCTGCTATGAAACACAATTTAGATAATCACAGACCCTACCACAGCACAGATTTGGATGATGTTAACAATTAAGCAATCAGGAGGAGGGTCTTTCTTGGGTTCAGTGGACTCTTTTTTCTGGTGGTGACTTAACACAGCAATTTACAAAACTTACTTCCTCCTTAGAATTCACATAATCATGAAATAAGCAATTTTGGCTATAAAAACAAAACAAGATCAAATGTATTCCAAAAGTAGTAGTTATCAGACATATTCACAGTGCATCATGCTTTGATCTAAAACAGAGAAAGTCAATATTTCTGTAGAAACATGGGGGTGTGAAGTGGAGGAAAGAGAGGGAACCCACTGACCCACCGGTCGAGAAAAACATGATCTTAATTGTATGGACTGATAATTAGTACAACTCAAGTTTCTCCTGTTGACCCAGATTGCTGGGTCCAGACATTTATGCCTCATTTTGGCTTCCAATCACCTTAAAAATTGGTTTATGAAAACAACGTTCATGCCTTTTTTTCTCCCCAATAGTCTGTTGGATCAACAACACGGTTGATCTTCATTGTCCTTGCATGATTTGGGTTGGACGGAAGTTGGACAGGAAGAGGCCAGAATCACGCCCTCTGGAAGGTGAGATGAAGTGCCCAGTGCACTGGGCCTTGTGGGATCCGAGAAGAGTACCTCGAGCTGAAGCACTTACCTCAGCCAAGTTTCCATTGGCCCCATACTCACTCTACTGGGGGCAGGGTTCAGCAGGGAAGAATGACCCATTGTTGGCAAGGCAGGGTCCTGCCAAAATGAAAACCTCAATTTCTTAGAGCACTCCTGCACCATTTAGGAAGAATCTAAACTCACAATCTATGCCCCAGGACATCTGGCCCGCATTGGGATCTCAAGCCAGATTCAGCCCCTGCAAGGCCCACGTGCTCATGCAGAGCGAGAGATGAGAACGTGAACTCACGCATCCCTGAAGGATCTCTCCCGCTTTTCTCCTCTTGAAACCCCCCATTCGGGCCACCTCACTCCTGAGTGATTTAAAACACCTCTGCCTTGCATTCCTGGTAGTGTCGGAGGTGAGGTAAGGTTCAACTCTAGCTGATGCGAGACAGCTAGGACCACTCCCTTCGTCCTGAGTCTCATCATCTCCAGTGCACCTGCCGGGGGCAGCCGTGCAGGAGCATTTTTTACAACGCAAAGCGGTCTTCGTTCTACTGCTTCATTCTGCAGATGTATCAAGTATGTTGGCAGCCCCGGATCTTCGGCATTGCTCTTGTTTACTTGTCTGCTGAACAAACACTGAGCAGGCATCCGCCACACCCGGTGCTTGTTCCTGCGCGTCATTAGCGAAGTTCGGAAGCAGCCAGGTGTTAAGCAAGTTCATCTGTCTACTCAAGGAGCCATTCACAAGGGCACTTGAAACAAGTTATCTTCCACCATTGTGTGGTTTGGTGTTTTGTTTTGTTTTTTGCCATTATATGGCAAATATTATATGGAGAATATAATAGCAGGAGTCGGAAGTATTTGCAAAGAACTTGGAGAGAAATGTGCTCTTAATTTTATGACCTCAATCTCAGACTCTAGCTCCGTCTTATCTTTCCAAAATACTCCGAGGTAATGGCTTCTCTATCACCTCTCTGGAATGTAACTTTATCAGTTTCTATTTTCTCCGTTTCCTATAATTCAATCAGAAGTCAGCAGTAACATGTCCTAGGGCGAGCTCTATCTCCAGTATGAGTTTTAATGAAACGCGGATATGCACACCCATGTTCCCACGAGTCCTTCTGCCTGATGCAAAAGTGTATTAAAAGTGGAGCCGCATTTACGTTTGTTTTGCATTTGTTATTTAAGAAGTCAAAATATGCAAACTGCATCCACTTTTGTCAATACCTTTTTTTTTCCATTTTATTTATTTTTTCAGTGTAACAGTATTCATTCTTTTTGCACAACACCCAGTGCTCCATGCAAAACGTGCCCTCCCCATTACCCACCACCTGTTCCCCCAACCTCCCACCCCTGACCCTTCAAAACCCTCAGGTTGCCCCAACCTCCCACCCCTGACCCTTCAAAACCCTCAGGTTGTTTTTCAGAGTACATAGTCTCTTATGGTTCGCCTCCCCTCCCCAATGTCCATAGCCCGCTCCCCCTCTCCCAATCCCACCTCCCCCCAGCAACCCCCAGTTTGTTTTGTGAGATTAAGAGTCATTTATGGTTTGTCTCCCTCCCAATCCCATCTTGTTTCATTTACTCTTCTCCTATCCCCCTACCCCCCCATGTTGCTTCTCCATGTCCTCATATCAGGGAGATCATACGATAGTTGTCTTTCTCCGATTGACTTATTTCACTAAGCATGATACGCTCTAGTTCCATCCACGTCGTCGCAAATGGCATGATTTCATTTCTTTTGATGGCTGCATAGTATTCCATTGTGTATATATACCACATCTTCTTTATCCATTCATCTGTTGATGGACATCTAGGTTCTTTCCATAGTCTGGCTATTGTAGACATTGCTGCTATAAACATTCGGGTACACGTGCCCCTTCGGATCACTATGTTTGTATCTTTAGGGTAAATACCCAGTAGTGCAATTGCTGGGTCATAGGGTAGTTCTATTTTCAACATTTTGAGGAACCTCCATGCTGTTTTCCAGAGTGGTTGCACCAGCTTGCATTCCCACCAACAGTGGAGGAGGGTTCCCCTTTCTCCGCATCCTCGCCAGCATCTGTCATTTCCTGACTTGTTAATTTTAGCCATTCTGACTGGTGTGAGGTGATATCTCATTGTGGTTTTGATTTGTATTTCCCTGATGCCGAGTGACGTGGAGCACTTTTTCATGTGTCTGTTGGCCATCTGGATGTCTTCTTTGCAGAAATGTCTGTTCATGTCCTCTGCCCATTTCTTGATTGGATTGTTTGTTCTTTGGGTGTTGAGTTTGCTAAGTTCCTTATAGATTTTGGATACTAGCCCTTTATCTGATATGTCGTTTGCAAATATCTTCTCCCATTCTGTCAGTTGTCTTTTGGTTTTGTTAACTGTTTCCTTTGCTGTGCAAAAGCTTTTGATCTTGATGAAATCCCAATAGTTCATTTTTGCCCTTGCTTCCCTTGCCTTTGCCATTGTTCCTAGGAAGATGTTGCTGCGGCTGAGGTCGAAGAGGTTGCTGCCTGCATCATTTCTATAGCTTGTCAATACCTTTGAGCAAAAGAAAATTTTATTAAAGTTAGATTCATGACCAGTAGAAGAGCTAATATCCCTCGTTGGGGGAGGACGGGGAGGAGAGGAAGGCTGCATTTTTAAAACAGTAGGCATTTATTTCTTATCTAAAACTGAGAATACTTACCAAATGTGCATTTTGGATCAGGTATAATGGGCTCCACATAAATATGCAATTAAAAAGCAAACTTAATTATAAGCAGTTTACAGCCTAAATGGAAATAGGTATACAGTCTGCAATTGGTCCTGGAAATTTTTATATGAAAAATAAAATTAGTAATAGAGGAATAATAAAAGACATTTAGTGATTTTCAAGAATGAGTTTTAGAGACAGCCAATTCTTACCCAAGATATACAAAGAAAGCGTACAGCTATAGGAAAATTTGCATTTTCTAAGTTAGATAATAGAAAGAAAATCTGTTCCAACATAGTTTAAGAATTATAATCTTATTATACACATTCTAAACAAATTTGTGGCTGCCTTCACCAAAGAAAACTTTTTCCCCAAGTTAAAGAAGTTGGGTTTTTGCTAATTCAGCCTCTATGTTCACCCTGGAAAACCCTGAGCAAAAATGGTATGAAAGAAAGCAAAATAATAATTGCACCTGTGCAATGCCTTTTCCTTGCACTTCTGGACATGTAGGGTGAATGAGTCCACACTGGCATTTCTTTTTCTTTTTTTCTTTTAAAATTTTTATTTATTTATTTGTCAGAGAGAGCGCACAAGCAGGGGAAGCAGCAGGCAGAGCGAGAAGGAGGCTCCTCACTGAGCAGGGAGCCCAATGCGGGGCTCGATCCCAGGACCCTGGGATCATGACCTGATCTGAAGGCAGACACTTAACCAACTGAGCCACCCAGGTGCCCCGCACACTGGCATTTCTAGCATTTCTACTGCATTGTCTAGATCCGATCTGTTACACTGGTGAGTATGTGACTTCATGCCCCTGGTTTCATATCGGGTTTCGCTGGGACCAGTGCAAATACCAGAATGGACCCTGTGATGTGCACAAGTTACCCTCTGTGGACCCTAAGGTCTTGCCTGCTTGGAGCACTCTCCTATGGCCCTAAGAGCCATGCCCTGTCCTAATTCAGATCAAGTATGACCGCATCTATGCTTCCACGCATGCCAGCACCATTCCCTACCTCCTTCCCCTGCATCATCTCTCTCTCTCTCTCTTTCTCTCTCTCCTTTTTTCTTTTCGCTAACACCTCATCACTACTGGGCATATTAATTTTATTACCTGTTCCTCTTCCTGGTATCTGAAATTCCATTAGAACAGAGACAATTTTCGCCCGTCCATGGAGCCCCAGGATCTAGATGGTGCTTGGTATGTGTAGGGGCTCGATAATCTTTGTTGAGTGATTGCATAATTAAGTGACTAAAATAAAAATTCATCTGTTCATCAGTGACATTTTGGAAAGGTCCAGTAGGGAGTGCAGCTTGCAGATTGGCTCGGAAACAATTCCTATAACGGCTATTGTTTGGAACACTTAGGAAATATCAAGACTTCTATGTGCTTCTGACAGACTCACAGTATGAAAAGCGTCAAAGGCTGTGTCCGGCTGTGGTGTGGAGAAATCCCAAACAGGAAGACTGAATATATTCTGTCATCAGACCCCATCAGACTGATGTTCTCAGGAAGGTCAGCTGGCTAGCCTGAGGAGGGACAATGTTAGCAGTTTCCTAAATGCATCATTGAATTGATCCTCAATGTAGTGATTGAATTGCATTAGGATGAATCTGGGCAGAGACTTCTGTTGTAAACAGTGGAGCCAGTCACTATTCAGCTAGGTGCTGGTGTGGAAGGCTTGGGCTGGGGAAGGACAGCCCAACCAGAAATTGGCAATGAAAGAACTTCTAGCAGAAAAATGTGAAATAATTTAATAGCATGCATGTTACTTAAAAATCACCAAATATGCTGCATTCTGATCTGGCAAACAAGATAAATTGGGAAGTGATTCACATATCATGAAGATTTTTCAAATTAATGTAGGCACATTTAATAGAGAAATCTGTAACAAATTCTAAAGTCCTGGTTTTAATTTTCTTTTAATTACTAGTATTTTTTTAGTGGAGAGAGAAGGGGGAGGGGCATGGGAGAGGGAGAGTGAATCTTAAGCAGGCTCCATGTCCAGCGAGGAGCCCAAAGCAGGGCTTGATCTCATAATCCTGGAGACCTTGACCTGAGCCAAAATCAAGAGTCCAACGCTTAGCCACCTGAGCTATGCGGGTGCTTAAAGGCCTCATTTTTAAAAGATTATAACCAAACCCAAAGTTTTATGAATATACATATAATGTCAATATTTGTAGCTCACTCCATTTCAGTGAGTGCCATCCCAGCTCGATGTGGATGTAGTACTATAGTCTGTTGGATGTACAAAGACATCATATCTAGAAAAGACGATGTGCCTACCTTCATTTAAAAATACTTTATTGCTAAAACACGCTGACATTATTTGAGCTTTCAGTGAGTCTTAATCACTGATCAAAGATCATCTTAACAAATACAATAATGATGAAAACCTCAGAAATATTGTAAGAAATATCAAGATGTTACACGCAGACATGAAGTGAGCAAATGTTAGAAAATTGGCATGGGTAGACTTGCTGAATGCAGGATACCACAAAACTTCGATTTGTACCAAACGGAATATCTGTGAAGTTCAATAAAGGGCAATAAAATGGGGTGTGCCTCTATAGGTCTTTCTGAAGGAGCCCAGGGGAAGTTTTGAGGATGGAGCACTCCAGAGACCAGAAGACAATTTATGACTCGCTGAAGGTGTGGCTGGGCTCTGTGGCCTGCCTGAGCCCCTCCATCCACTCCCACTCACTTCAGTACTAGAGCATCTAGAAGAAAAGTGTCGTCTAGAACCTTGCAATGAGCCCTTAGCGGCTAGGGGTTTCTATATTCCCATCTGAGCTGTGGTGCCAATCAGCTTTCCGTACCATCCCATTCCTGAATTTGATCTTAGTAATGACTCCATTAAGAGTCACTCTTTGGGGCGCCTGGGTGGCTCAGTGGTTTGGGCCTCTGCCTTCAGCTCGGGTCATGATCTCAGGGTACTGGGATCGAGCCCCGCATCGGGTTCTCTGCTCAGTGGGGATCCTGCTTTCTCCTCTCTCTCTCTCTGCCTGCCTCTCTGCCTACTTGAAATCTCTGTCTGTCAAATAAATAAATAAAATCTTAAAAAAAAAAAAAGAGTCACTCTTCGTCTGAATTTCAGAAGAAAATTTGGAGGTCTGTTGTTGAAACCATAGATCTTCAGATCAAAATGTGGATTAAGTGAAATAATTATATATATATATTCACATCACTATGTATAATCATGCTAAGCGCTTGGGACCAATTGTGTAGACATAGTAACTCTTTGCTTCCTGTAAGAAATATCTTTCCTACCAGATCCTGACTAAGAATATTGCAGATCTTATTCTCACAAGACAGTTATTAAATATGCCGTTCTAGTGAGACTCACCTGGAACAGAGCCCTGCAGTTCTCAGAAATATCTAAGACCCTTCTTCCTCATGGACACATGGCTAAACTACATTTCCCAGTGTCCCTTGCATTATGGGTGTCCCTAGGACAGAATTCCCCTGGGGAGAATGTAACTGGGACTGATGTGTGCCAGTCTGAGGCCTGGCCCATAAAAACTACCCAAGCACTATCTTCATCCTCCTCCTCTTCTCTCCAATAAATGGGACTCCAAGGAGCTAGAGGAGGCTACGGCCACAAGACTGCAGGGTGTGGTTCCTTGGATGAATTATGAACCAAATACACCACCCACCTGCCCTCACCAAACTCACAACGGACTGAAATATTAGTGATAAATAAACTTGTATCGCACTAAGCCAGCCAAATTTGGGGACTGCTTGTTTCAGTTAATGTACCTTGACGAACATAATGACCTTTCATGTAGTTTTTCAGAACTTGAATTTCCTAGGATCTTTTTTGTTCCATTTACTTTTAAAAAATGAATTATAATTGTACTAAAATATACATAACACAAACATTTTAGCTACTTTTAAGTGTACAGTTCAGGGGCAGTGAGTACATTAACGCTGTTGTGTAATCATTCACCTCCAGAACTTTTTTCATCTTGCAAAACTGAAACTCTGCCCCCATTAGACAATAGCTCCCCTTCCCCACCACACCCTTGTCTCTGGCAACCATCATTGTAGTTTCCACCTCTGTGGTTTTGCTCATTCTAAATACCGTGGATGAGTAGAATTATACAGTATTTAGTCTTTGTGACCGGTGTTCTGTAAAAGCAACAAACCTCTAAGAATCTCTGAAAGTATGAAAGAGAGTTATATTCGAGCCCAAGTTAGGACAGCTGCCCGGGAAACACGCTCTTCCCGTGGAAGAATGTACTCTGGAGAATGAATGGATTTTATAGGGTTATATACTTTTCACCTCTTGTAAAAGCTGAAAAGATTCTAGATTAGCTTATAGGCAGGAATCACAAGTTTTATCGTAAAGGAATGCAGGCAGTAGGAGCACTGAAGGATATCTCAAGGACAAGATGGATTCCTTTAGGCTAGTCATTCACAAAGCGGGCTGTTGGTGTGCACAAAGTTTCTACACAGTCATGTTGACTTAGGAAGAGACCTAAGATGGCTTCCCTTGGGTGTCAGGCCTCTCGAGTTTTTCACTTGGCCTGTCTTCCAGGTTCATCCATGTGTGGCATGTGTCAGAATTTTCCTCCTTTTTGAGTCTGAATGGCATTTCATCGTATGTATGTGGAGAGCACATTTTGTTTATATGGTTATCTGTCCTTGGACACTTGGGTTGCTTCCAGCTTTTGGCCATTGTGAATAATGTCGCTGTGGATGTGGGTTTACAGACGGCTCTTGGAGAGTCTAGTTTCAGCTCTTTTAGGTATATATCCAGAAGCAAAACGCTGGATCATATGATCGTTCCACTTTTAATTGTGTGAGGAATAGTCCTATTGTTTTTCATAACAGCTGCACCATTTTACATTCCTACCAACTCAACATGAGTGTTCCAATTTCTCTATAGTCTCAGCCCCATTGTTTCCTCTTTGAACTTCCCAGGATCTTAACCCCTAGCACAAGTCAAGAAGAGAAACCAAATGGGATTGCATCAATTACTGTCTTAAATTTTAATCAATAGCTCTGAAAATTAGTCCCAAACTCAGACTAATTCCCAACTACTCAAAGCCCACTGTTCTTTCCTTGATGGGAGCCATAATCTTTTTCTCTCCTAAAACCCAGCTCGTGGTTATATAGTGATTTCTGAGCATGAAGATAAGGTTGCAGTTGGCTTTGTGGTTAGTAAATGATCTTCTGGTAACAAACTTGCTCCATGCGTGGGTAACTTTAGGACATCAGACGTTGGTCTGAGTCTGACAGCTCAGCGAGGTCACTTTAGTGGCAAGCCTTGGGAGCATTGTAACCATATCTGGAGCAGATTAACAAGAAATATAAATTCCCCTCCAAAAATAGATTGTAGGAAGTTGAGAACATTTAAAATTATTTCCCATAAGAATTTCCTTGCCTGAAGCTGTAATTAAAAGGACTCTTGAACTTCAGCTAGGTATGGAATTTACAAAAAAAAAAAAAAAAACAAAACCAAAACCCTCTTGCATTTGTTGTGTAAGAATAACACCTAATGCCTTTTTAAAAATAAGACTTTGGGTTGTTATTTTCTTGGGCAAAAATCTATAGAAGAATGGAACAATCGCAATTTTATTCTCTATCTCTCCATTATTTTTTGACTTATAAAAATCACATTTTTAGGAAAACAATCCTGAATTTCAAGCACAGATTAAATGTATAAGAAAAGCTGGATAGGGTGCCTGGGTGGCTCAGTGGGTTAAAGCCTTTGCCTTTGGCTGAGGTCATGATCCCAGGGTCCCGGAATCAAGTCCCGCACTGGGCTCTCTGCTCAGCGGGGAGCCTGCTTCCCTCCCTCTCTCTGCCTGCCTCTCTGCCTACTTGTGATCTCTCTCTCTCTCTGTCAAATAAATAAATAAAATCTTAAAAAAAAAAAAAAAAGAATAGCCAGATATTTTTTGGAACAACAACAGCAACAAAAAAAGTAGAGAGAAATGACTTTCACTATCAGATATTGAAATAGATTAGGAAACAATAATGACTAAAACTGAGTGATGCTGGCCTCAGAAAAACCAGGGGAATAAAGGGATAGTCCATAAAAAGAAAAAAAGTTTATAAAATCATTCTGGTCTTTAAAGAAATGGAGAGATTATGGACCGTTTGATGAATAATGTTAAGTGGCTAACCACCCAGGGAGAGATGAAGTTAGATTCCTCCTTGCTCAGAATTTACAGAGAAATTAATTAAAGAGGGAACAAGGGTTGGTCAAAATGCAGAGCAACTAGAACCCTCATATTTGGCTGGTGGGAACGAAAATGATATGGCTCCGATGACCTAGTTTGTCAGTTTATTGTAAAGTTAAACATACACATTGTCCATGATCCAACGATCTCATTCCTATCCAGTTACCCAAGAGAAATAAAGCATATGTCCACAAAAAGGCTTATACAAAGAATGTGCATAGCAGTTCTGTTCATAGTAGCCAAAAACATAAAAGAAACCAAATGTCCACCAAAAGACATTTGGATGAATGGATAACTACATGGAAATACGGTCATGCAATGAATTATTACTCAGAATTAAGAGGAACAAATACTGCTACATGCACCAACATGAATAAATATCAAAAACATTGCATTGAGTGGAAAGAGCTAGACATAGAGTGCCTAATGCATGATTGCATTTATAAGAAGCTCTAGAGTAAGCAAAATGAGTCTGTGGTGACAGAAATCAGAACAGCGGTGGTCTGTGGTCAGGGCATGGGGTGGGGAGAGAATTGACTGGAACAGGACATGAGGGCACTTTCTGGGATGAGGTGAATATTTATGTCTAGATTGTAGCGTTGATTTGTGCATGGATTTGCCAAAGTTCATCCAACTACAAATCTTAAATGATAATTATATCCTCATAAAATTAATAGGTAGAGAAGGGTTTAATATTTAAAGGAGAGGCTGACAAATATAACTACTTAATTTAAATTTCTGCAGAATCAAAAATCCCCCAACAGGGCGCCTGGGTGGCTCAGTGGGTTAAGCCGCTGCCTTCAGCTCAGGTCGTGATCTCGGGGTCCTGGGATCGAGTCCCGCATCAGGCTCTCTGCTCAGCAGGGAGCCTGCTTCCCTCTCTCTCTCTCTGCCTGCCTCTTTATCTACTTGTGATCTCTCTCTGTCAAATAAATTAATTAAAAAAAAATCTTTAAAAAATCCCCCAACAATAATTAAAAGATGAGTAACGACCAGAAAGAAATCATATATAAGAGACTGAGTTACTGTCTTTATTTTAGAAACAAATCTCAAAACCGAAGACCAAAAAACAAAACAAAACAAACCCCCACTGCAAATCTCAAAAGGGAAATGAACAAAGAATATAAAATAGGCAATTTATTATAGAAGTAGATGTGCCCCAAACACTATTTTAAGTGTGTCTCACGATTGGCTATAGAAGGATTCTTAGAACTAGAAAAGCAGAATCAGTAGAATACTTGAATAGCTAAACAGAGAAAGGATGTCGAGAAGAGCTTCACAAGAAAGAAAAAAAGACCAATAAGCACTCAAAATGTTCAACCTGTCTAGAAACCAAGGAGAGAATAATTAAAATGGCTGCACGCCACATCGTGGTCTCACCCTGCGTTCTCCTAGCCCTGGTGTTTCCATTCTCTCTCCAGCTCCATTTCCCACCCTGATGTCTGGGCGAGTCCCATGATGCCCCTGCTTTGGGGGTTAGTCCTGACTCAGGTTCTGATGAGGAAGCCCCGCCTCAGTCATGCTGTGCCACCCATGATTCCTAGCGGAGCACTGCCCTACTGTCATGAGGAAGCATTCTTCTCCCAACAGCCCCATGTGCGCTCTGTAAGCACAAGCCCCAGGGCCCTGCACGGTGCCTGGCACATGCAAGGGCTCAGTAACTGTTTCACGAATGTTTTGGATAGGGTGAGACAGCATTTTGAAATTGGGCAAGATTAAAATGAAAAATTCCCAGCACTGGCAAAGTTTTAAATGGTGCCATTTTTATCTACTGCTGGTGGAGGCAGAAACAGGTTAAAACTTTTTTAGAAGGTGATTGGCAACATTTAATAGAAGCCATTAACATTCCTTACCCTCCTGATCTAGTAATTCGGCCTTTGAGAATGTGCTCTAAGGAAAGGATCAGGTAAGTATTGGATATTCGTACATGAGCTCTCATTGCATATTGGCTATAAGATGGAAAGGTATTTTTTAAATACTTAAAAGAACTATTAAATAAACCATAAGTCACAATGAAATATAATTCAGTCATTAACAGTGATCTAGATAGCCTACAATTATTGATATTAAAAACTCATTCACAACATGTTAGGTTTTAAAAGCTAGTTAAGGAGAGAATTATAGTACAATCCAATTTTAATTTAAAATATATACATAGAAAAAGCCGAAGGAACATGCATCTAAAAAATTAATTGCTATTTTCTCAGGGCAACAATATTATGGGTGTTTTTTTTTTTCCTTTTGCTAATCTGGTGTTTCCTAGTTTTTATGTCAGTTGACATGACTCATTTGTGTAATTTTAAAGACAGAAAACATTCACTATGTGCTTTGGAAGCCCTGGCTGGGCCTCACCTTCACGTTCCAGTGTATTCTGGATCGCAATCAAAAGTGGTTTGCTGAAACCCACTCTTTTCTTAAAAGGTTCCATTGGCTTCTACTACAAATATTCCTGCTCTGATGGGGCTCTCCCCTGACTGACTTACACTTCTCCTTCTGATGGGGCCCTAGCAGGACAAGAGATTGGGGCACAGAGTTTCAAAGGCAAGAGTGATCTTAAAAACTGACAGGCCTGTGGTAGCGAAGAAGCCAGCGTCAGATGAATTCACTCATCTTGAAACAGATAAGGGATCCTGTCCCTCTTCCCCGGGGCTGTCATCCCACCATCATTCAGATGCTGAGCACTCAGGAAATTAGAGCCCAGAGAGCAGACCCTTCCTCACTCTCTACCACCCCTCGAATGAAGGCCAAAGTAACGGGGACCACTTAGAACGTGCCTCCTGAGGCCAGGGGCCGCTCAGAACACACTGTACACGTGTTGAGGCAGCTAACCCTCACAACAGTCCTGAGAAGCAAGAATCATAATTAGGTCCATTTTGCAGATGGGAAGCCAGAGTTTCAGAGAGGTGAAGAGATTTTCCCAAGGGTATCCAGCCTGCAGTGGACTAGCCAAACTATAAACCCAGGCCATCTGGCCTGAGAATCCAAGCTCTTAACCGTTACAGCCATGGCTCTCATACTGCCATGGAACGAAAAATCACCTGAAACCTTTCTCAAAACCATGTCCTCGGGGAGTCTGATTCAGTAATCCTTACTGCGCATGTCTGCCAAGCTCCCCCGTGGCGCCGAGCGCTCTTTGCTGGGGCCCCCACCATGAGCTGCGCGGCAGACGCTCTCCAAGTGTTGCAATAAAATGCACCAGTTCCTGGAATTAAATCTAGTAAACAATCAATAATGCATGAGTTACTCGGGGATCAAATTAATTTACCCCAAATGACTTGCTATTGATATAGAAGTAATTGGTAGCAAAGTTGGCTGATAATCCAATTTAAAAATTGTTACTTATTCAACTATATTGCAGCAAGGATTCAACTATATCCCAGCAGCAACAAGCCTGCTGGGAGTCCAGGGCAATGGAAAACCGAGGAGTATCATTTACTCTAAAACCACCATAACAACACAACACGGGTTTCTAATCGCTAAAACCTCGTTTTCAGAAGTCACGAAAGATGCGATATGAATAGAGCACCCCACAAAACCTTGCCCTCCCCTTGCTCTCACTCTACATCTGCTTTTCCAGGAGAGGTTGCCTTGGATACAAGTATCCTTATGCCTGCAAAGTCTATCCCCTGTGGCAAATTAGCAAATCGGCATTCAGATTTAATAAATCTGTCTGTTATTAATTTTCCTGCATGGATCAGACCCCCAAGGCTTGATAACCTCCGTGAAAACTGATCGAACCAGTTCTTGGACTCTCAAAGGGGACAGTTGAGCCCAGATTTGGGGGGGGGAACCACTGGGAGCACGGGAACCCCAGAACTTCTGCCGGGAGAAATGGAGAGTATCCCTCCCCAAAAACGTGGGGACTGCAGCAACAGAGGCTGGTTTCCAAAAGGCCACTTTGACGTCCCTAATTGTGAGTCCCCTCCAGACCTAGACTGGCTGCCCTCTGGGAAGGGTGACAGTGCCGCATTTAATAACAGATCTCAGCCTGGACCTTCCTCTACTTGGAACAACCAGCTCGGAGCTGTAGCTTAGGAGTTGTTTCCTTCCATCTGTATGAACGCCTCACAGAGCCACCAAGCTGATGGCCGGTAGATGCCATCCCAGGACAGGACCCAACTCCCCACCGGGTCTATTCGATGCATGAGAAATTGAGGCATGGGCACATTCCTAGCAAAGATCCCATCCACAGCTATTAGAGGCAAAAACACATGATATGAACATTTTCGTTAGGTCATAACAGGTCAGGCCCAGTAGACCCAACAGAAGATCTTCATTTTATCACTGGGTTCCCTTTAATATTACCTTGCTTCTGACTGAGAGCCATATGACTGCCCCTAGCAAGTTCCCTTCCTGTGAGCATCCTCTCATTCTCTACACTCCCCCATGAAAGAAGACAAAGTCTCCGGTTGGGACCATTCCCCCACAGACTCAGAAAAAGGGACGGGGACAGCCTTCGGGTTGTCCCACTCTGCAGGGGGACACCCAAACTGCACATATTCCCTGAGCCCTGGATTCGCCAGTGAGTGTCTCAAGACTGGGACATGAACAGTCAGTTTTCATCTATAAAGGAGTCCCTAAATAGTCAGAAGTAGTTAAAAATTCTTTTTAAGAATAAATAAAAGGTATGATGGAAAAGTGTGAAGTGTTTCTAAATAAATGGACAAACTATAAAGCCTGAACAGGAACCTCTTTGTCCTCGCACAGAGCACACCCCACTGGTCACCAAGGTACACAGAATCTCTAACGTGCTCCTTCCTTGAGCTCACGCCCCAAACTGCCCAGCCTGGAGAGTGAGACCCGGTGGTCTCGAGATACTCAAAACATGTACCTCTAATGACCCTTTGCCTCTCTGTAGGTTGTGTCTGGTGGGGGGGAGGGGGGATGCAGAATGACGGCTCTTTGAGATGTCCATATTCCAATCCCTGAACCCATGAAGATGTCACCTTCTACGGTAAAAGGGCTTTCCAGCCGTGATTAAAGTAACACATCCAGGATGAGGAAATTATCCGGATTATCTGAACGGATCCAAACTAATTTCATGAGTTCGAGAAGCTGGAGAAGACAGCAGGGGCACAAATCAGATGGCAGGAACAGAAGTGTCCAGAGGTAAGGGCAAGGTCCGAGCATTGGAGAGAGGATTCTGGGAGGAAAGAACGACTCCCAGGGGATGGCCAGCAAGGCAATGGGGGTCCCAGTTCTACAACCACGATGACCTGAATTACATCAGTGTCTGAATGAGGGGACAAGTTGTCCCTGGGCCTCCAGAGAAGAACTCATTCTTTGACACCCGCATTGCAGTCCACTGAAACCTACACTGGACTGACCCCCAGAACTGGAAGGTAATGAATTTGTGTGGTTTTGATCACCTTAGCTAATGGTCATTGGTATGGCAGCAATAGAATACCTAGTTTTCAAACAAGTATTAAAAATTTTCCACTTCAGTAGGAGGAGTCAAGATGGCGGAGAAGTAGCAGGCTGAGACATCAGGTAGCAGGAGAGCAGCTCGATAGCTTATCTAAACATTGCAAACACCTACAAATCCAACGGGAGATCGAAGAGAAGAAGAACAGCAATTCTAGAAACAGAAAATCAACCACTTTCTGAAAGGTAGGACTGGCGGAGAAGTGAATCTAAAACAACAGGAAGAGAGACCGCGGGGGAGGGGCCGGCTCCTGGCAAGCGGCGGAGCAACGGAGCACAAAATCAGGACATTTAAAAGTCTGTTCCACTGAGGGACATTGCTCCAGAGGCTAAACCAGGGTGAAGCCCACGTAGGGTCAGCGTGGCCCCAGGTCCCGCAGGGTCACAGAAGGATCGGGGGTGTCAGAGTGTCGGAGAGCTCGCAGGTATTAGAACGGAGAAGCCGGCTGCAGAGACAGAGCCTCGGACTGAACTCTCAGCTCGGGGTTACCTTGAACTGGTCGCGGGCTGGGTGAGCTCGGAGCGCGGCTAGAGGCTGGGGATATGGGAGTGATTGGGTGCTGTCCTTTGGGGGCGCATTGAGGAGTGGGGCCCTGGGCTCTCGGCTCCTCCGGGCCGGAGACTAGGAGGCCGCCATTTTCATTCCCATCCTCCGGAACTCTACGGAAAGCGTTCAGGGAACAGAAGCTCCCAAAAGCGAACCCGAGCCGATTACTTAGTCCGGCCGCCGGTAAGGGCGGTGCAATCCCGCCTCGGGCAAAGACACTTGAGAGTCACTACAACAGGCACCTCCCCCAGAAGATCAACAAAAGCTCGGAACTCATGGCTTTCTCCCCATGATTCTTTAGTCTTGCAGTTAATTCAATTTTTTTTTCTTTTTTCAATTTTTTTTCTTTCTTTTCTCTTCTTCTGCTAAATTTTTAAAAACTTTTACCCTTTTCTTTTTTAACGTTTTTTGACTAGTTTATCTAAATATATATATATTTTTTCTTTTTTATATTTTTTATTTGTTTTATTTTTAAAAATTATTTCTTTTTTTTCAGAACCTGTTTTTATCCCCTTTCTCCCCCCCCACAATTTGGGGTCTCTTCTGATTTGGTTACAGCGCATTTTTCTGGGGTCTTTGCCACCCTTTTAGTACTTTATTTGATCCTTCATATCCTCTTAACTGGACAAAATGACAAGGCGGAAAAAATCACCACAAACAAAAGAACAAGAGGCAGTACCAAAGGCTAAGGACCTAATCAACACAGACATTGGTAATATGTCAGATCAAGAGTTCAGAATGACGACTCTAGCCGGGCTCGAAAAAGGCATGGAAGATATTAGAGAAACCCTCTCTGGAGATATAAAAGTCCTTTTTGGAGAAATTAAAGAATTAAAATCTAACCAAGTTGAAATCAAAAAAGCTATTAATGAGGTGCAATCAAAAATGGAGGCTCTCAGTGCTAGGATAAATGAGGCAGAAGAAAGAATTAGTGATATAGAAGACCAAATGACAGAGAATAAAGAAGCCGAACAAAAGAGGGACAAACAGCTACTGGACCATGAGGGGAGAATTCGAGAGATAAGTGACACCATAAGATGAAACAATATTAGAATAATTGGGATTCCAGAAGAAGAAGAAAGAGAGAGGGAGCAGAAGGTCTATTGGAGAGAATTATTGGAAAGAATTTCCCTAATATGGCAAAGGGAACAAGCATCAAAATCCAGGAGATGCAGAGAAACCCCCTCAAAGTCAACAAGAATAGGTCCACACCCCGTCACCTAATAGTAAAATTTACAAGTCTTAGTGACAAAGAGAAAATCCTGAAAGCACCCCGGGAAAAGAAGTCTATAACATACAATGATAAAAATATTAGATTGGCAGCAGACTTATCCACAGAGACCTGGCAGGCCAGAAAGAGCTGGCATGATATATTCCGAGCACTAAATGAGAAAAACATGCAGCCAAGAATACTCTATCCAGCTAGGCTATCATTGAAAATAGAAGGAGAGATCAAAAGCTTCCAGGACAAACAAAAACTGAAAGAATTTGCAAACACCAAACCAGCTCTACAGGAAATATTGAAAGGGGTCCTCTAAGCAAAGAGAGGGCCTAAAAGTAGTAGATCAGAAAGGTACAGAGACAATATACAGTAACAGTCACCTTACAGGCTAATAATGGCACTAAATTCATATCTCTCAATAGTTACCCTGAATGTTAATGGGCTAAATGCCCCAATCAAAAGACACAGGGTATCAGAATGGATTAAAAAAAAAAAAAAACCATCAGTATGTTGCCTACAAGAAACTCATTTTAGACGCGAAGGCACCTCCAGATTTAAAGTGAGGGGGTGGAAAACAATTTACCATGCTAATGGGCATCAGAAGAAAGCTGGGGTGACAATCCTTATATCAGATCCATTAGATTTTAAGCCAAAGACTATAATAAGAGATGAGGAAGGGCACTATATCATACTCAAAGGGTCTGTCCAACAAGAAGATCTAACAATTTTAAATATCTATGCCCCTAACGTGGGAGCAGCCAACTATATCAACCAATTAATAACAAAATCAAAGAAACACATCAATAATAATACAATAATAGTAGGGGACTTTAACACTCCCCTCACTGAAATGCACAGATCATCCAAGCAAAAGATCAACAAGGAAATAAAGGCCTTAAATGACACACTGGACCAGATGGACATCACAGATCTATTCAGAACATTTCATCCCAAAGCAACAGAATACACATTCTTCTCTAGTGCACATGGAACCTTCTCCAGAATAGATCACATCCTGGGTCACAAATCAGGTCTCAACCGGTATCAAAAGATTAGGATCATTCCCTGCATATTTTCAGACCACAATGCTCTGAAGCTAGAACTCCATCACAAGAGGAAAGCTGGAAAGAACCCAAATACATGGAGACTAAACAGCATCCTTCTAAAGAATGAATGGGTCAACAAGGAAATTAAAGAAGAATTGAAAAA
This sequence comes from Meles meles, assembly GCF_922984935.1. NCBI lineage: Eukaryota > Metazoa > Chordata > Mammalia > Carnivora > Mustelidae > Meles > Meles meles. Next base: position 176,870,343 of record NC_060068.1, on the reverse strand, counting down.
ATTCATGGAAACAAATGATAACGAAAACACAACGGTTCAAAATCTGTGGGACACAGCAAAGGCAGTCCTGAGAGGAAAATATATAGCGGTACAAGCCTTTCTCAAGAAACAAGAAAGGTCTCAAGTACACAATCTAACCCTACACCTAAAGGAGCTGGAGAAAGAACAAGAAAGAAACCCTAAACCCAGCTGGAGAAGAGCAATCATAAAGATCAGAGCATAAATCAATGAAATAGAAACCAAAAAAACAATAGAAAAAATCAATGAAACTAGGAGCTGGTTCTTTGAAAGAATCAATAAGATTGATAAACCCCTGGCCAGACTCATCAAAAAGAAAAGAGAAGGACCCAAATTAATAAAATCATGAATGAAAGAGGAGAGATCACTACTAACACCAAAGAAATACAGACAATTATAAGAACATACTATGAGAAACTCTACGCCAACAAATTGACAATCTGGAAGAAATGGATGCATTCCTAGAGACATATAAACTACCACAACTGAACCAGGAAGAAATAGAAAACCTGAACAGGCCCATAACCAGTAAGGAGATTGAAACAGTCATCAAAAATCTCCAAACAAACAAAAGCCCAGGGCCAGACGGCTTCCCAGGGGAATTCTACCAAACATTTAAAGAAGAACTAATTCCTATTCTCCTGAAACTGTTCCAAAAAATAGAAATGGAAGGAAAACTTCCAAACTCATTTTATGAGGCCAGCATCACCTTGATCCCAAAACCAGACAAGGATCCCACCAAAAAAGAGAACTACAGACCAATATCCATGATGAACACAGATGCAAAAATTCTCACCAAAATACTAGCCAATAGGATTCAACAGTACATTAAAAGGATTACTCACCATGATCAAGTAGGATTTATTCCAGGGCTGCAGGATTGGTTCAACATCTGCAAATCAATCAATGTGATAGAACACATTAATAAAAGAAAGAACAAGAACCATATGATACTCTCAATAGATGCTGAAAAAGCATTTGACAAAGTACAGCATCCTTCCTGATCAAAACTCTTCAAAGTGTAGGGATAGAGGGCACGTACCGCAAAATTATCAAAGCTATCTATGAAAAACCCACCGCAAATATCATTCTCAATGGAGAAAAACTGAAACTTTTCCGCTAAGGTCAGGAACATGGAAGGGATGTCCATTATCACCACTGCTATTCAACATAGTACTAGAAGTCCTAGCCTCAGCAATCAGACAACAAAAAGAAATTAAAGGCATCCAAATCAGCAAAGAAGAAGTCAAAGTATCACTCTTCACAGATGATATGATACTACATGTGGAAAACCCAAAAGACTCCACTCCAAAACTGCTAGAACTTGTACAGGAATTCAGTAAAGTGTCAGGATATAAAATCAATGCACAGAAATCAGTTGCATTTCTGTACACCAACAACAAGACAGAAGAAAGAGAAATTAAGGAGTCAATCCCATTTACAATTGCACCCAAAACTATAAGATACCTAGGAATAAACCTAACCAAAGAGGCTAAGAATCTATACGCAGAAAACTATAAAGTACTCATGAAAGAAATTGAGGAAAACACAAAGAAATGGAAAAATGTTCCATGCTCTTGGATTGGAAGAATAAATATTGTGAAAATGTCTATGCTATCTAAAGCAATCTACACATTTAATGCAATCCCTATCAAAATACAATCCATTTTTTTCAAAGAAATGGAACAAATAATCCTCAAATTTATATGGAACCAGAAAAGACCTCGAATAGCCAAAGGAATATTGAAAAAGAAAGCCAAAGTTGGTGGCATCACAATTCCGGACTATAAGCTCTATTACAAAGCTGTCATCATCAAGACAGCATGGTACGGGCACAAAAACAGACACATAGATCAATGGAACAGAATAGAGAGCCCAGAAATAGACCCTCAACTCTATGGTCAACTCATCTTCAACAAAGCAGGGAAGAATGTCCAATGGAAAAAAGACAGCCTCTTCAACAAATTGGACAGCCACATGCAGAAAAATGAAATTAGACCACTTCCTTACACCACACATGAAAATAGACTCAAAATGGATGAAGGACCTCAATGTGAGAAAGGAATCCATCAAAATCCTTGAGGAGAACGCAGGCAGCAACCTCTTCGACCTCAGCCACAGCAACATCTTCCTAGGAACATCGGCAAAGGCAAGGGAAGCAAGGGCAAAAATGAACCATTGGGATTTCATCAAGATCAAAAGCTTTTGCACAGCAAAGGAAACAGTTAACAAAACCAAAAGACAACTGACAGAATGGTTGAAGATATTTGCAACGACATATCAGATAAAGGGCTAGTATCCAAAATTTATAAGGAACTTAGCAAACTCAACACCCAAAGAACAAACAATCCAATCAAGAAATGGGCAGAGGACATGAACAGACATTTCTGCAAAGAAGACATCCAGATGGCCAACAGACACATGAAAAAGTGCTCCACGTCACTCGGCATCAGGGAAATACAAATCAAAACCACAATGAGATATCACCTCACACCAGTCAGAATGGCTAAAATTAACAAGTCAGGAAATGACAGATGCTGGCGAGGATGTGGAGAAAGGGGAACCCTCCTCCACTGTTGGTGGGAATGCAAGCTGGTGCAGCCACTCTGGAAAACAGCATGGAGGTTCCTCAAAATGTTGAAAATAGAACTACCCTATGACCCAGCAATTGCACTACTGGGTATTTACCCTAAAGATACAAACGCAGTGATCCGAAGGGGCACGTGTACCCGAATGCTTATAGCAGCAACGTCTACAATAGCCAAACTATGGAAAGAACCTAGATGTCCATCAACAGATGAATGGATCAAGAAGATGTGGTATAGATACACAATGGAATACTATGCAGCCATCAAAAGAAATGAAATCTTGCCATTTGCGACGATGTGGATGGAACTAGAGGGTACCATGCTTAGTGAAATAAGTCAATCGGAGAAAGACAACTATCATATGATCTCCTTGATATGAGGACATGGAGATGCAACATGGGGGGTTAGGGGGATAGGAGAAGAATAAATGAAACAAGATGGAATTGGGAGGGAGACAAACCATAAATGACTCTTCAACTCACAAAACAAACTGGGGGTTGCTGGGGGGGAGATGGGGTTGGGAGAGGGGGAGGGGGTTATGGACATTGGTGTGGGTATGTGCTATCTTGAGTGTTGTGAAGTGTGTAAACCTGGCGATTCACAGACCTGTACCCCTGGGGATAAAAATACATTATATGTTTATTTAAAAAAAAAAATTGGAAGGGGAGGCGAACCATAAGAGACTATGGACTCTGAAAAACAACCTGAGGGTTTTGAAGGGCCGGGGGTGGGAGGTTGGGGGAACCAGGTGGTGGGTAATAGGGAGGGCACGTATTGCATGGAGCACTGGGTGTTGTACAAAAACAATGAATACTGTTACGCTTAAAAAAATAAATTAATTAAAAAAAATTTTTTTCCACTTCAACCAAACCTATTCTTTCTAGCTGCAGACTCTAATCGGCCGTTATTCTGGTCTCTTCTTGTAACACAACCCTCTTCCTCAGATGAAATAATTTAGAAAATTCTTTATAACTTTTTATACAAGACTTTCTCTATTAAAAACATCAGTGGATTTCCATGCTTGATTTTAGCCCAAATGATTCCAGCTTGACTAATCACAATAGTGTCAGTTAGGAGTGATGTAATCCTAACCTCTAAAAGGCGCATGAATGCTATCTTTCCTGACCCCGAAGGTGGCCTCAGTCACGTCTGGCAATGGACCGCATAGAATATTTTGGAATGTATCAGGACAAAGAGGAAAAAACAGAGATACTGATCTTCTAACCCCACAATCTGGTTTTAATACCATTTGTCTCCAGAAGAATCAGCTATTAGAGAATGACTTCCTCAAGTCCATTTTGTAAGATCACTTTAATCCAACCATCTGCTGAAATCAGGTTGACAGGAATAAGGAAAATTCAAGCGAACATCTGAATTTCTCTGTTTATAAAAGAAAAACGGGGTCACATTCTTGCCCCGCCCGCTGATCAAAATCAGTCTGACATATCCGTGCGTGTGTGTAGGTGTGTGTAATATATATACCCAGATCTCTATCACCCGCATACACACAATTGTGCACACCCATGGGTGCACACACAGATACGCATTAATCAGGATAAGTGCAGTTTACGCTCATCTGTCATCCATTGCCACGTACAAACCACACAAACCGCGTGACCCCAAACAGCAAATTTCTTCCCTTACAATCCAACAGGTTTTGGACGGGACTGAGTTAGCACTTCTTCCTTGGGTTTCGCCTGGGGTCACTCGTGGGGTGCTGTCATCTGGGGCCAAGGGGTCCAAGGCGGGCCCGTGGGTCATGCCTGGAGGTGGACGCTGGCCCTCAGCCAGTCTCTGCACACGTGTTCCCTCCCCGCGGACGCTGGCTTCCAAGGCAGGCTGAGGGCGGTGTGAGGGGAGAGCGGGAGGCCTTCCTCACTGTCAGTTTGCCCCCCTCAGTGGACTGATCAAAGCAAGCCACCCATTCACCCCATTTCAGGGGGGCAGAAGAGGAAATGGGCCCCTGGCTGGGGGAGAGCCACAAGCATTGCGAAGGTGATGGAGGGATGGATGGTTATGTTCATAATGTAGCAAAACCCCAAATCTCAAAGGTTTATTTTGACCCAGGCTGCATGTCCGTCACGGTCTGCGAGGGCTCACCTGCATGTCATTCCTCATTCGGAAAGGCAGGATGGGCTTTGATGGATTGATTCCCCCCTGTAGAGCATGCTGGGTTGGTTACCATGACTGAGTGAAAGGTATGAGTGCAGTGTCTTCTAGATGATTAAATGCTCTGTCCAGAGTGACATACGCTACTTCCAACGAGCTCACTGTCCGAAGTAATCAAGACGACCACACCAGCCTTTGGGGCAGTGGGAGCGAAGTCTTATTATTTGCCCAGAGAGAGGGGACCTCAAATATGAGCAAATGAGCTATTCGATAACAAATAGCACAATATATATGCATCCCCGACACATGTACACACACACACACACACACACACACACACCATCAGTCTGTAGAGAGACCCCGACACCTCAAATATTTGCTGCTACTTCTGAAAATTATATTCTCTGAATATATATCAGTAGAGAAAGAACAACAGAGGCTGTACTTCTGTCACTTCCATAAGAAATTTTGATAGGAGGGCTCACTCTATCTTGTTTGTTACAGAGATGATAATTTAAATTGAATTTCCTTGTCAAGACCAGGTGAGCTTTGATTAGATATGGAAGAACGTGGATGGGATCCACAGCCTGAATCAAAAAAAAATCTATTGCCATTTCTTTGGATGCCAACATGTGGTAGTTTGGGCTGTTTCTCAGATAATCTGGCCTTTTCTCCTTGGGAGCCCTGGCTACTCCTCACCTGCTTAAAATGAAATGTTGTCAGGTGACTTGCTTCAGCCAATGAAATTCCACGTTATAGCTGCATACTCTTACCTATGTTAATTCATAACAAAGTTATAAAGACCATAGTTGGAAATGAGCTTACTCTTGTGTAAACTTTGCTAAATAAAGGTGATTCTAAAAACATTTGTGCTTAAAAAGAAAAAAAAAAAGATAGGGCAAGAAGGCTGAAAAGATAATAGTGAATCACCCCAACTACCAGTTGGAATTTTTGGACCCAACCAATAGCAATACTTTTTTAAAAGTTGAAAAAAAATGTAGAAAATAGCTTATATTTTTAAATTGTCATGTTTTTCTAAGTTTGTAATGGGAAAGGAGGAGAGGTTGAGAAATTCCAATTGCTTCTAATGGCTTAACTTCCTCCAGAGATTTAAACTTTTCTGCTTTTTCTTCTAAGAATAAGCTTTTCTGTTCATGTGGAAGATTATGCTAATAGTTACCTGACATTCAAATTACATAATTAGTTTTAACTTAAAATGCTACCTACAGAAATGAGCCACACTGGGCTTGCTGTCTTATTTTCCATTATAATTCCACATTTATAAAGGTATATGCTGTTTCTCCATAGGTTTTAGGTAATGGTCCCTGCACTGAGTTGAATGGTGACCTCCAGAAAAGATACTTTCCAAGTTATCACTCCCCTTGCCCCATGAATGTGACAGTATTTGGGTAGAGTCTTTGCAAACATAATCAAGTTGAGCATTTTGTGATGAGATCATCCTGGGTTACCCAGCTTGGTGAGAAATCCAATGGCCAGTGTCCTGACAGGAGAGAGAAGAGGACAAGTCCCTGAGAAAACAGAGGCAGAGACTGGAGTGATGTATCTACAAGCCAAGGAACCCAGGATTGCCGGAAACCCCTTGAAGCAGAGAGAGTGGCGAGGTCCGGTTCTCCCGCAGAGCCTCTGGCACGAACCAGCTGGTGCCAACACCTTGATTTCAGACTTCACACTTCTGCAACCATGACAGAAGAAATTTCTGTTGTCTCAAGCCCACCAGTTTGGAAGATTATGTTGTGGCAACTCTAGGACACGAATCTACTCCCTCCCAGGTTACCCGAGATCACCTCCCATCCTCCCTCTTTTCTTCCTGGCATTTCCCAACAAGCAGAACTGTCATCTCTGAATTAACACTATTTAAAATCTCAGTGGTTTCACTTCAGTCTGGCTTCCTTCAAGTTCTGTAGAAACGTGGAGGTTATTCTATTACGCGCATTGGATGTTAATCACGAGTGTGACTGTGTGGCCCCTGCAGCCTTTAGGGGCGCTGGTGTGCTTTACATGGAAACATTCCAGCACACACAGAGTGGATGGTACACCTTGAAGTCAAAACAAGCCCTATGTTGGTGCTGGGCCTGTCAGTCAGCTCGATGAACATATGGGCTATAAACCACTGTATATATTCTATACTGAGCTCCTTCCTTCCTTTTTACCTTTTTTTCTTTTTTTTTTGGCTCCTGTTTTATTTTTGGGATGGAATGTTGCCTCCAGAAGCTGCCACATCCTGAGGTCAGTTAATTTTCTTCTGCCTATTAAAATGCAAATTCATATTTCAGTGCAATGTGATGGATTTGTGTAAAGTGTGGGGTTTTCTCTGCCTGATTCTTTACTGGCTTAATTTTCATTTGAGCTGTGTATCAAAACTCTGCTGGTTCCTCAAAATTCAGTGAAAGGGCCACTTCTGCTAGTCAGAGTTTCTCCGTTTCACTCTTCACTCCCACAGGGCATGTTGTATATCTGTGAAGTGTGCCCGCGTTTATGGAATTTCCACCAAGTTCCATGAATCACACGAGGCTGTTATGTAATGACTTAATTTAATCTCCAGGGAACACATCTATGATTAGCTCCTCTCTACAGATGAGGAGAGTGACTTAGCAGGGTTCAGGAACTAGTCTCAGGTCCTTCTATTGGGATGCTGATGCCACGGAACCACATTTCACAAACCAGGCACCATAAATCCTCATTTGTGACCCCACAGTTCTTTGGTCAGAAGTCCCACACAGCATGACTCTTTACTCTGCTTAGGATCTTTCAAGGTACTGACTGGGCTGGGTTCCTTTCTGGAGGCTGCATGGAAGAAGCTGCCTCCAAACACGTTTGTTGTTGGCCATTGTAGGACTGAGGTCCCTGTTTCCCTGACAACGGCTGCCTCCATCTCCAAGCCAGCAACAGCACATCGAATACCCATTGAGCTTTCAATCTCTGTGACTTCCTGTCCTGCTTCTCCTTTTAAGGGCTCTTGTGAGGACTTTGGTTCCTCCCAGATAATCCAGAATAATCTCCCTGTTTTAAGGTCAACTGATTAGTAATCCGGATGCACATCTCTAAGTCCCTTATCCAGGTGAGATCATGTATTTACAGGTTAAGCCACACCCCATGGGAAACAACTTTATCAACTACAGTACGAGCTTGTTGTGCAGTTCCTTTTGCTTTTAGTCTCAGTCTCTGCTCATTTCCAGAGTGACTTAGGTCAGCACCTTGGCCTTCACCCCTTTTAATGTGATTATTTCATTCATTTGTAATGCATTTAGATTCTCTGGTCTCATTTGCTTTTCTTATGGGGATCCCCTCAAACTTCCAAATGATTTTTTTAAATTTATGTACACCAGACTTCATTCTTTGTCCTATAAAATTCTACAGGTTTTGGCAAATTCATAAAGTTATGTATTCACCACTACAGTATCATATAGAATAGTTTTGTTGCCTTAAATCCCCTGTAATTCATCCATTCATTCTCCCCCCCATCATGTTGATATTATGTACCTTTAATATTATATGATGAAAGTGGCACTTTCCCTCTGTGGTCTTTCTCTGGATAAGCCATAATCCCAGGTTTATCAGTATGAAAATGTCAGAAAAACCCCAATAGAGGACATCCTACAAAATATCTGAGTAGTGCTCAAAATTGTGGAGGTCATCAAGAATAAGGCAAGTCTCAGAAACTGCCAGAGCCAGAAGGAACCAAAGAAAACATGGCAACTAAATCTCGTGTATCCCAGAGCAGGAAAAAAAAAAGTCTTTAGAAAATAATGAAGACAATATGAATAAGGTATGGATTTTAACAATGAATGATGTATCAATATTGGCTCATCAATGATAACAAATGTATCTACTAAAAATGTTAGTAGTAGGGGAAAGTGGGTGTTGGATAAATGAGAATCCTCTGTAATAGCTTCTTAAATTTTCTGTGAATCTAAAACTGTTCAAAAATGAAAGTCTATGAAAGATGAAAATTAGATGCTGAAAATTCCCTTTAAGTTCTTAAGCAGTCCCAATTACTTGCAGGGTAAAAGAAAAACTCCATCCTTAGCACTGAATACCAGCTCTAATTTTCTCCTCTTTCCAACTCACGTTCCACTTCATGCCTGTAGAGGTTTCTCATGGCTCCTCAGACAATTACAACAAACTACCATGTTCTTCCACAATTCCTCATCTTTGGACATTCCATTACTCCAGACCTTTGTTGACAAATGGCTCATCTTTAAAGATTCAGCTTCGTTGTCCTCTCCTCAGAGAAGTCTTCCCGGGCCTTTCCAAAATAAATTGACTGGGTGACTCTCTTCCATGCAATACGGCAACGAGTAAGCGTGATTTAGCGGACTTCCTTGCTACTCGCTACTCAGTGTGGTCCATGGACTGTCAGCATAGGCATCCCCTGGAGATGCAGGAAATGCAGACCTTAGGGTGTCTGGGTGGTTAAGTGTCCAACTCTTCATTTCGGCTTAGGTCATGATCTTGGGTTCATGGGATGGAGCACCATGTCAGGCTTCCTACTCAGCGTGGAGTCTGCTTGAGCTTCTCTCTCCCTCTGCCCCTCCCCACCCGTGCTCAAACACACACTGTCTCTTTCTCAAATAAGTAAATCTTAAAAAAAAAAAAAAGAAAGAAAGAAAGAAAGAAAAGAAAAGAAAAGAAATATAGACCCTCAACTCACCCAAACCTACAGAATCAGAATTTGCTTTTTTACAGATTTCCGGTAGATATGTAGCCATCTTGCATTTGGAAATGCTCAGGCACCAGGATTTAGTTCTCCCCAAGCCCTAAGCACATAGTTCTCTGATATGTTTTAATTGTCTGTGTCCTCACCAATTCATGAAGTCACTGAGGACAGGGGCTATGTTTCATTTGCTTTTTTTCATGGTATCTGAGACATTCATGGGAATAGGACTGAATGGACTTATGAAATGAAAGGCTGTGAGGGAATGTTATGTAAATTTTATAGGTTAATACCTAAAACTCCATTTTCCTAGCCAAAATGTAGGAATAACTGGGGGGGCAGGCAATGGTCAGGGAGATGACGTACAAAACATCCCATTTATTGCTGATCAAACTGATTTGGGAGAGCATGGCTTTGCTGTACAGCTAAGCAGCTTCTTTGTATCTCTTTAGGCAGACAAAAAGCTTATCCAGGCTTCCCTTTGGGGAGTGGGAATCTGATCTCATAAGACTTAAGTCATGGAGGACGAACAGACCTGTATCTCACTCTCTCCAGGCGGAGTCCAAAGTCCAAAGTAGATACAGAGGTGCCCTGTCAGCTTGCTGGGGTCCCTCCCAAATTCCCAGACAGCTCTGTTCCCTCCCTCCTGTGGTGCATGGGTACTAGGGTACCCTAATGAAATGGACATAGCCACACCTACAGCAGGAAACTCAGGGAAAAAAAAAGAAACAATTAGGAGCTAAGAGAGAAAAGAGAAATATAATACTTGAGTTACTATCTTGAGGAACTGAAATCTCAGGTGGCGATCAGATGACTGACATTGTGGTTGGATCCTGAAGAGGCCTGAATGGGGCTGAATGTATTCTACTTTAGGATGACACCCTCGCACCTGCTCCACTGAAGCTGATCTGAACTCACTCAGATCTCACTGATCTGCACTGCCTCCCATAGTTTCCAGGTGAGTTAGGTGTGGCGGAGAAATGCCCAACTCAGCCTACAGCCCCATTATACACCACCAAACTGCAGGGTATGAGGACTGTCACTGTTTCATCCCTTCAGGCTTGCTCCCTTTCCAGTGCCTCTGCCTCTGTTGATGAGGAGATTACATAAAATGAAATATAATGGCATCTTTAATCCATTTAATAAGGGTGAACTCTAAGAAACCAGCACTAATAACTGGCATTTTGAGGGGACCAGGAATTTGAAAAGATCCATCCTTTAATGTAGAAGAACACAAAAGTACAAGGGCTCAAATCCACATAATTTGATGTGTTACTTCTTCTTTGCCTTTTCTGTACCATTGAATGCACAAAATTTGTTTTCCTCCAAAAATCTTTGGGCCATATGTGTTATAGTATAATATGTATTACTGAAATATACAATGTATAATATATATATAACATAATAACAACTAATAATAACTCATACAATAATCTCACACTGTTGGGGCACCAGGATGGCTCAGTTGTTAAGCGTCTGCCTTCAGCTCAGGTCATGATCACAGGGTCCTGGGATCAAGCCTCACATTGGGCTCCCTGCTCAGCAGGAAACTTGCTTCTCCCTCTTCCACTCCCCTGTTTGTGTTCCCTCTCTTCCTGTGTCTCTCTCTGTCAAATAAATAAAATATTTAAAAGCAAAATCTCATACTGTTATAATCCTTCATTAGACAGAATACAAATCGCTTTGTCTCCAAGTCTCGTGGAAATCCATTTAACACATATGACTTAAGACCCATGTGTATATTATCCTAAGAAATCAAGGTGATGATACTCACTGGTCACATGCATTAAAAAACACACACAGAGTATAGTTTATGAACAGTCACAAATTTGAAAGTTTTGATGGTGGAGATAAGAACCCAGGGGGAGCAGAGCCCTCCTGAGTGAGGCACAGGTGGCTTTAAATACAAGACCAGCAAACTTTCGGATGCTCAGGCAAGCATCTAGGGATGGTTTCCCCTGTCTCTTTAAGATAGAAACCCATGTTAGCAATATAGGATGTAAATGCTTAGCATTCATGGCCACAAGCCTTCAGCTACTTCCCATGGCAGACATTACTAATCGATCACAGCAATCTTCTGCTTCCACCTAGATGTAACCTCCTCAACCCAGACCTCAGGGCAGCCTCAATTAATTGACCGGAGTCTGTGCTCCAAATGCAAACTGCCTGATGTCCCAAGGCTGGGCCCTTCCTCTCAGTCCTCCTGCTACAAACACAGCCCTGTGCATTTGTCTCAGCAGACTGTTGTCACTGTCGTCTTTCCAGGTGTCGGCTCAAAGTCTGAGTTCGTTACCGTCGGGTTGCCAACATGCAGCCAAGGGGGTGTCATTTTTGTTATAAGAATGAAAGGAGAGGGGAAGGAGGGGTGCCAAAAACTGAAATGGAGATTAGGGAAGAAGAGCAGGTCAGAAGAGCAGCCCAGAAGAAGTTCAAGTGTGGACTGAGTGAGTCTGAGGTATTGATATGTTATCCCCCCTCCCTCTTCACCTACTGCCATCTGGACCCTGGAGGACAGAGGCTTTGTGTCGTTCACAACAGGCTCGCCAGCTCAGGGCTCATGCCTAGCTCTTCTCTGCTGAACAGAGCATGAATTCACAGGCGACACCCAAGAGAACACCATGTGTAAGGGTTTGGACAGCGAAGGGGGTCTGGGGCAGCACCAGGGATGTGAGAGGCATCAAGGTAAAGTTCGCAGATAAAACTACAGGTGAGGGAGGAAACAGCCCAGGAATGTTCATTCGTCCTGGGGAAAGCGCTGTAGAGCAGTGTTATTATTCAAACAGCCAAAGATGCGGGGCGCCTGGGGGGCTCAGTCATTGAGCGTCTGCCTTCAGCTCAGGTCATGATTCCAGAGTTCTGGGATCGAGCCCCGCATGGGCCTCCCTGCTCAGCGGGAGGCCTGCTTCTCCCTCTTCCACTCCCTCTGCTTGTGTTCTCTCTTGCGCTGTGTCTCTCTCTGTCAAATAAATAAACAAAATCTTTAAAAAAAAAAAAAAAGGAAAGGAAAAAATAAATAAACAGCCAAAGATGAGACTTGAAGAAAAGTGGACTTTTGCCTTTGAAATGGATTAATTGGTCACATAATCCAACACTGCAGAAGCACAGAAAACATCCCATTTAGACAAAAATATGTCCAGGGAAAACACTTCTGGAGAGCTTAGATAAAACGATTCATATTTATATATACTGTATTTATAATATATATCTGTAATATTTATTACAATATCACATTACATTGTGTTGTAGTGTATCATAAATATATTTATAAAAATAAAATTGGACAAAACATCCTTTGGATATCAGATACCATGGAACCACCAGCCCAAGGTGATTATTTACATATTTAATAATTGTTTCAATGTCTACTCAGATTAGTGATGTTGTTACATATTAAGGACAGATCTTGAGGACTTTGTGTAGTGCCTGTGGAAACTACCCAGCCAGGGCTGATGGCTGTTGATAAAATGACATAGTCCAGCATAATCCACAGTCCACAGTGCCAAGGAAGAAACCTAGTTATTTCTAAAAATTATTTTTACAAAGAGCATAGAGTGTTGTTTTATATACACAATTAAATATTGTTAAGTAATGTAAGCAAATTCTTTTTTTTTTTTTATTTTATTTATTTATTTGACAGACAGAGATTTCAAGTAGGCAGAGAGGCAGGCAGAGAGAGAGAGGAGGAAGCAGGCTCCCTGCTGAGCAGAGAGCCTGATGCGGGGCTCGATCCCAGGACCCTGGGATCATGACCTGAGCTAAAGGCAGTGGCTTTAACCCACTGAGCCACTCAGGCGCCCCTGTAAGCAAATTCTTTAGGCAGATAAAACCATTTTTGAACTATAATTGAAGGATACCTGGGTGGCTCACTTGGTTAAGCATCTGCCTTCGGCTCAGGTCATAATCCTGGGGTCCTGGGGTCCTGGGGTCGAGCGCTGCCTCGGGGTCCCTGCTCAGTGGGGAGTCTGCTTGCTGCTCTCTGTCCCTCTGCCACACCTCCACTCCCGGCTTGTGCTCTCTCTCTCAAATACATAAATAAAATCTTACCAAAAAATGAACAATTGAGTAAGTCTATTTTATAAGCTCTTCAACCTCTAGATGTATTTATCAGCCCCTCAAAAGCAGATGATGGTCCTGATTACCAGCATGTCCTCAACATGACAAAGCTGTTGCCCCTGGGAAAATCTCACTTTGAAAAATATATTATTCTTGAGGAAGGAAAAAAAAAATGTTGATCTAGCAGTAAGGATGTTATCCATGGGCATTTACCAGAGACTCAGTCACCAAATGGGAGGTCTGGCCCACGGAGAACTCCTTCCTAGTGGCCATTAATTCCCAGAAATTCTTGGGACTTTCTGTGTCACGTAATTCATCACACACAAGGCCTCTAATCTGATATTCTGTGTGACTTTGTTTACCAGAGAGAGAGAGAGAGAAGAAAATAGGAGAAAATTGAGGAGGAAAAAATAAATCAAAAGAAATCATAGGGGGAAATGGGCAAATTACATTATATCTATATAATAGAAAATATATGCTGCTATAAAATTTGCCTTTCAAAAAACAATATTATTGAAAAAGTCTCTCAGTGAAATGTTAACTTTTTAAATTAAAATTTATTTTTATTGAGCTATTATTTACATATAGCATTAGATAAATTTAAAGTGTACAATGTGTGGATTTGATACGCTTATCTATTGCAATATAATTACCAATGTGCTGTTAAATAACACCTCTATCATGGAATATACTGATATCTCTTTTGTGGTGGAACAATTAAGATCTAGTCTCTTAGCAACTTTGAAGTTTATAATACAGAATTGTAATCACTATGCTGTGCATTAGATCTTCAGAACTGAATTAATACGGGGCGCCTGGGTGGCTCAGTGGTTTAAGCCGCTGCCTTCAACTCAGGTCATGATCTCAGGGTCCTGGGATCGAGTCCCACGTCAGGCTCTCTGCTCTGAAGGGAGCCTGCTTCCCTCTCACTCTCTCTGCCTGCCTCTCTGCCTACTTGTGATCTCTCTCTGATAAATAAATAAAATCTTTAAAAAAAAAAGAACTGAATTAATACAAGTTAAAATGTCAACATTTTTAAAAGTAGAATTTAAAGTGGAATGCATCAAATAATTCCAATTTTATTTTAAAACATCGAGTACTATAAATATGAATCTAAATATTAATAATAATTATACTTTGGTAACAAGATTTGTGGATTATCTGTATTTCCTTCTCTGTGTTTTCCTGTATTTGTTATACTATATTGCCCTTCAAGGTAACATGTATTACTTTGAAAGTAAAATAACCATTGTTATATATTTCCAAAATATCTGGTTACCTTTTGTGTGCGTTTTAACTGCATGCAAAATATGCCATTAAAATTAATAATTGTGATTATTTTGATAGATGACAAAAAGATAGCTTGAATTATTAGTATGTATTTTAACTATATGTTCTAATATATGATGTGTTCTAATTAAGAGTCATTAGCAGGGGCACCTGGGTGGCTCAGTTGTTAAGCGTCTGCCTTTGGCTCGGGTCATGATCCCAGGGTCCTGGGATCAAGCCCCACATCGGGCTCCCTGCTCATTGGGAGGCCTGCCTATCCCTCTCCCACTCTCCCTACTTGTAGTTGCTCTCTTGCTGTCTCTCTCTTTCTCTCCATGTCAAACAAATAAATAAAGTCTTTAAAAAAAAAGTCATTAGCATATGATATATTTTAAATAGGAACCCTAGAACAAATAGAATTTGATGTGGTATGCCTATTTATAGAGTCCCTCATAGTCAATAATCTCTCTAAAGCTAACACATTACGATAACAGTACATCACTAAAATTGAGCCTTAAAAACATAAATATTCACTGGTTCCCCAAAATTCTATCCATGGTTTTGTCACTTATACTAAATTATTGCCAGACTAAACAAGAGCCACCAGTGAAAAGGGAAACACAATGCTTTCACCTGACTTGGGAAATGTTTCTGACTTAGGTGATGCCAGTGTCTACAATACGATCTGATCTTGTCATCCTCCCGTGACTGAGTCAGCCCCATGAGCAGCCCCATGGTTGAGAGCCTGACTGATGGCCATGGTGAACAGATGGACCAGGCAAAGTGTGCTGCGTGCTCGGATGAAGATTTAAGGATCCCACCACAGAACTTCTCTCTCTCTCTTTTTTTTTTAAAGATTTTATTTATTTATTTGCAGACAGAGATCACAAGTAGGCAGAGAGGCAGGCAGAGAGAGAGGAGGAAGCAGGCTCCCCGCTGAGCAGAGAGCCCGATGTGGGGCTCGATCCCAGGACCCTGAGATCATGACCTGAGTTGAAGGCAGAGGCTTAAACCACTGAGCCACCCAGGTGCCCCCGGACCTTCTCTTTTAACGCTCTATTGTTCTGCTCCCTCTGGCCACCAAAGAGTCAAAGGCACCAGCCCCTTATTCCCCAGGCATCGTCCAGGGCCATGCCCAGAGCAGGACAGAAATGCTCATCTACTAACAAGAGATCTTCGGTGTCGCCAGCTTCCTCCGTGTACTTTCTGTCAAGCTTCCAGAAGGCAGAGGTTGTGTCCTTCCTTCTTTAATAGTTCTTTGCAGTGCCCACAGGGATGTCCTGCTTGCAGTCGATCTTTTAACAAATTAGTACTTGTTTTATGTAATTCTAATTGAATGGGGTGGGTAATGAATAGAAGGCGGAGTCCTTCTATCAGTAGGAATCCATGGTATCTTCATGGGTATTTGGTGCTACGCGTGCCAAGGGCCAGTCCAAGAAGAGGAGCGACTAGAAAATCCCTGAAGTCATTGACTCAGTAGGATGGACTCCTGCAGAGAGGAAAAAAGCAACCCAATACCTTAAGTGGCACATAAGGCATTGTTCCTTGCCGAGGAGATTTGAGGACCAGAAACTCAGAATAAAGACATCATTTTTGATTTGATGCTGAGATGACTATGCTAAGTGATTTTTTTTTTAATTACAAAAGTGTCCCATTTAATTTCTTATTTGCTGATAAAACTGCACAGGTACCATAGTTCCTGAAGATAAGCAAATATCAAAGTATCAGAGGCAAAGAAAATGACCAGGAACAAATCATGACAGATGAAGTGTTTTAGAGGATATTCAACAATGTGACACTCGTTAAGATTTCTATTCCAGTGAAATCACCCACAGTGTGTCCAAAAATAACTCTAAATTTTGATTCTTTTAGGAGGCAATTTTACCCAGGGTAGTATCAGACATAATAAATTCTCTCACATTTGGGTGGAGGAAGAGAAAAATATTATATCGGGGAAAACAAGAGGAAGAAGTTGTGCTAGGTGATATTAATTAGCTGTCCATAGAAGTCTAGGGACTCTTTAAACCACTAATGGAGTGACCTTGATTAAGCTTCAAAATTCTTGCCATGGACAGAGAGCTGATTGATCCCTTGGGCAGGTTAAATGAAATCCCATATGGTTATAGGAAAATATGCTCTCTTTTTTTTCAGAAATAGAGGAACTCTTGAAGTCTATTGAATATAAGAATGGCTTGTTGGGCTTATTAAAATAAATAGAGATTCCTAGTTATCCCTCAGAGATTCTGATTAAGCAGATCTGGGAGAAGGTTGGGATTTGCCTTTTTTACAAGAACCACAGGTAAGTTAGATGTAGGTGTTTCCCGTGTGTGCTGAGAAGTGCAGACAGAGGAAAGACAGACAGGCATTCGTGTCAAGTAGATGCCCAACCTCCCCACACTCCTGCAAGGAAGAGTGAGTCCCCTAGGTTCTGGATGGCTTCATATCCACATCTTTATGATGGGGGAAACATCAACGGCTGTGGAATTTGGAAATGTAAAGACCCCTGCCCAGTGGATGAACCACTGGTCTTCATTCCCTCGAGTTCCAGAAGCCCACTTGCATCACCACTTTGTAAAGACCATGGTAGTAACAAGGCAATGCAGGGCACGAATGGAGAAGTTGGTATGTTAGCTGTGTTAGCAGCTTCATGCTTGGGGACTGGCTGCTTTGGTATTGGGCACAAATGGTTTGAACTGGGCACTGGGAGAAATACTCAGCAAAGATGGCGCCTACATCAGCACCATCTGTACCTGCTAATCTGGACATTTAGAACAATAGTGAAGGAATAGAAGAGAAGTCATACAAAGCAAACAAAAACCACCCTCCTCACTACCCAGTCTAGGGTGTGTTCTGCACCCTCGGTGGCTGTCAGAATGCCCCTGGAACCTACTGCCAGCCAACGGTGAGTGACGGGTCAATTCAGAGGGAAAATACTTCTACAGTATTGCCTGAGAGTTCACACTACCCTCCTTCCAAATTGGTGGTTCTTAAAAATTGGGGTCACTTACTATTTGAGAGCCTGATAAAGCTATGGATTTTCTTTTTTTTTTTTAATTTTAATTCTTATTTAAAATATTTTTTTAAAAGATTTATGTATTTATTTCAAAGAGACAGCATGATCACGGGAGGGGCAGAGAGAGAAAATATCCAAATACACTCCTGCTAAGCACCAAGCCAGACACAGGGCTCAATCCCATGACCCATGAGATCAGAACCTGAGGCAGATACTCAACCAACCGAGCCTACCCAGCACCCGGAGTTACAGATTTTCAATGATAAGTTACACACTCACATTTTTGTATACAATTTCCTAGGGTTCACAGAAAACTCCCACAGTGGAAGTCCATTCTTATAAAACCCAGTAGTTCTAAATAGTAAGTTTTTACTGTTACATTTAGTCAGACCATTAACGATCCTGGTTACATAATTTAGTCACCTGTTAAGATGCTCACACCAAACGTCTCTGAGACTTTATGCTATCTACTTCCGGTAAGGAATCCTGAACAAAAGTACCCTTCAGTTTCTAGCTGAATTTGTGGTCAGACTATTGTGGATCAAATAGTTCCTGACATCAAAGGGCCTGGTCTTCATGAAACAATGAGAAAACCGTCTCTCAGGCCTGCATATCAAAAAGAGCTATGTCTCCCTTGAGTAAGTGTTTATGTGGTGTGGATGCCAAGAATTACATGACAAGACATGCTCTCCTTCCCCGAGTGTCATGGAACTGGCTTTTCGGCTCACCCCTGGGGAGAAGCCTCAACTTGGCTTCCTCTTATTTTTTTCCTTCATCCTGATTTTCTCACTTATTTTTCAAAAATTTATTTGCTAAGAAAGATGTTTGCTGAGGACCTGAAAGACCCATAATAAAGGAGGATTCATTTCTCTTGTCTCTGGGGACTTTTCTTACTGAATTCAGAAGCTCTTTCTCTCTCCCTGGTTCTTCATACTGTTCTCCTCCCCTTCAGTTCTCTCCACCCAACTCCTTCCCCAAGAAAATCTTTCAAAGACTATTCTTCATGGGTGGATGCATCTCTGGAAATGAACAAAGCATTCCCGAAGGTTTACGGTGATGCAGAGATGGCTGTCTGCCCTCAGCTTATGAAATGATGAAAAATGAAAAATAAACATACACAAATATCAGGTAAATAAATCGTACGGTGACTAGTTAAAACATGTGGCTTTTTACAGGCCTTTTAAAAAAGCTTCCTCAAAACTCTTTTTTGTAATAGAGAGCCACCATAAAGAGGCAAGTACATTTCGTGTCGTTCTTCTTTACCTGTATTTCTTGCTGAATTACAGCATGACCTCTGGTATGATGCTTTCTGTTTCCAAACCGGGTGTGCTAACTGCACTGCCTGCTTAAAAATGTTTTATTACACAGACAGCAGTTAACCAACGCATGGGTCCGTTTAGAGACGGGTTTGTAGAAAGTGTCAGCCATTATATAGCAGGTGTAAATAACATGGCCAGTTGCTACGCTCAACAACACTTTGGGTTATAATACATTCCACTAGAATTAGACTCGCCATTATAACTCAATAACCCTCACCTCCAAGAATCAAGCGTAGTTTATCTTCAAAGAAATTACAGCTTTTTGTTTTCTCCCCTGAGAGGCATCCAATTTTAACAAAGCTATTCCGGGTCTAGTGTTACTACACAAGGGAACCGGCTTCTTAGTAATTCATGAAGGAAGAGTTAGAACTAATTAGGCTCCTTGGCCAAAATTAAGACACAAATGAATCCCCAAATTGACCCTTTTAAGTGTAGCATTCAAGATGTTTGCAGCTGTTGACAACCAGAAAGCCGATGATAAATTATAACAATTGGAGAAAACAAAATCAAACAAGTTTTTAGTTCATAAAAATATGGAAGACATTAAGATGAGATCAAAGGAAATTTCAGTAGTTGCAAATCAAACAAGAAGAGAACACAAAGCAACTTCTTGTCTTTAGCTTAAGGGCAACAAACCAGGGCCTTGGAAGCAACATTTGTTTCCCCCAAATAAAGGCAGAAGAAGAAAGAATGAGTCTGTGTTACCCTACTTATCAAACAAAGGTCTTCTTAATTTTGGCTTCCAGTGTGCTGGTGTTCCAATAGGTGTCAGTTTGTGTTTGAAGTGGATAACCTCCCCTTGCCACCCATGAATCAGTAAAAAGAAAATGTGAAAAGGGCAATTTCTTTCCAATGGGTTTCTATTGTTTGAACTCAATTTTTTATCTCTTTTATTATCTCAACTTAAATTCAATTTTGTAGGTCTTGATGTTTGGTGAGAAAGTCCTGTCAGCTACAACACAAGCATCAGAGAGAAGGGTACGTGAAAACAGACTTGAAAATTGGTAAAACAATTATTCCTTAACTCTTTCTCATACATTGATTGCTCAGGCTAATACCCCATAGGAGTCATTCCAGGAATTTCCCTCACTTTTCTCTAGAATTCACTGATTTGTCAGTGTTCCGTCATTTTATTTCATTTGTTCACCATTAGAGGCCCCAATGCCATGACATCGTTCAGAGTTTGATTCTATTTTTTTTTAATTTTTTATCTCTTTTTAACGTAACAGTATTCATTGTTTTTGCACCACACCCAGTGCTCCATGCAATACGTGCCCTCCCTATTACCCTCCACCTGGTTCCCCAACCTCCCACCCCCAACCCCTTCAAAACCCTCAGGTTGTTTTTCAGAGTCCATAGTCTCTCATGGTTCATCTCCCCTTCCAATTTCCCTCAACTCCCTTCTCCTCTCCATCTCCCCATGTCCTCCATGTTCTTTGTTATGCTCCACAAATAAGTGAAACCATATGATAATTGATTCTCTCTGCTTGACTTATTTCGCTCAGCATCAAATGACAGTACAGACAAAAGGTTGATATCCAGAGTTTGATTCTTGAGCCCTAGAAGTAGACTAAGTAGCACAGAAAACCCTTTCTTGTTCAGTGCATGGTTAGTAGTGTTGATTATGGATTCAGCTGGTTCAGGGAATTCCCAGCAGCACTCCACCCCCAACCACCCACTGTGTGACTTAGTGGAACCTCTTCGGTAATTCAGCTTACTGCGGGAAACCTCTTAAGATGACAGACTGCTCCTGTTGTCGTTATTACTACAACCAGTTGTAACATTATTATTATTGTTTTCTTGTTGTTGTTACTTCAGTTGTCATCTTGCCACAGCCCTGAGAAAGCCCCAAACCCTTCTTAGTAAAACAGCTATGAAGAAACCAGGAACATGGAAGCCCGTGAACTAGATCCAGGCTTGACAGGGTTCCACTTCTGTTTCTGGCATTGGGAAGAAGTTTGCAGCAACTCCACGGTAGGTGAAACTGGACTGAAATACATTCAAGCTTAAGAAAAATTTGGAAGATCTTTCACATCCTCTACAGCATGAACGAAGGGGGACTGGGGCAAGATTGGGCTCAGTGCTAGGTACTAAAGCTCTCAAGGTTGACAAAACCTGCTTCTGAGTCTCTACAAAGCTGCATGGGTGTCACCAAGGAGCTGGTGAGTAAGGCCATCTGGTGTACAGAAACTCAAACTGAGGGAAATGGCAGGTCTTTGTGACCCCAGAAGCAAGACCCTCATATTCAACACGACCTGTGAGAAATCCCCCAGGATGAGCAAAGGGAACACCATCTTGAAGATGCAGGAGGGGACATACCTCAGTCAAATATTTACCACAACCACTGAAGCATGGTTCAGGAAATGGAGCTTGAGGCAGGCAAAACAGGTGGGAAGCTAGAAGATGTCACTTCTGAGGAACAAGGAAGAGCGAATCACGATGAGAAAGGCTTTGCAGAAAGGAACACTGGATGAAATGAAGACAGATTATATGGAAAAAATTTAAGTGAGGTGAATTAAAACACACACTAGAGAAAGTAATAACCCACATGAACAGAGTGGAAAATAAAGTAATTTTACGGTGGATGAATGTAAGTGGGCTACTGGCAGTGTAAAAGAAAAAGTATGCTAGGGGGACCTCGGTGGCTCAGTCCAATAGGTTAAGCATCTGGCTCTTGATTTTGGCTCAGATCATGATCTCAAGATTGTGGGATTCAGCACCATGTCAGACTCTGTGCTCAGTGGAGAGCTGCTTGAGATCTCTTCCTCTCACCCTGCCCTTTCCCTCACTTGTATGTTCTTACTCTCTCTCTCAAATAAATAAATAAATCTTATAAAAAATATATAGGATTGAAAATAATAATTTGATGATAATAATGTGTTTTGAAAGTCTCAGAATGTATTAGTAAAGGTGGGAAGAGAATAAAACATTTGCATTTTCCCCCTATTACCTAGTAGAGTCAGAGTAAAAGAGAGATTTTAGTATTAGTTTTGAAAAATAAAACTTTTCCGAATACTTCAAAATTGTACAATATTCTATACAACCATTGGTTAAAAATAAAATGAATCAAAATTATAAGCTACAAATATAATAACAAAATGAGAATAGGACACATAAAACAGCAAAGCATATAACCAAGTATGTAATCAGAGGAAAATTCGCAGCTTTAAATGCTTTCACTGTGAATGAGATTAAACAAAGGTAAGTGAACTAAGTTATTATTAACTAAAGAAGCTCAAACAGAGTGATAACCAGAAAAAGAAGAAAAAGGAGGCAAAGAAGGGGAAGATGGCAGGAAAGAGGAGGGAAGAAAATATAATTGCAATGGAAATATTTGAACTCATATTAAATTGAAAAGTGGTCTTAAAAAATATATACCCTCCTGAAAAAAATAATACTATCAGGAAAGTAAAAAAAGAGAAGAAATTGTCCCCCAAGACACAGAGTATCTTCTTCAAGTTAAAATAATACTAGGCTTTGATGGAAGAAATTGAAGAAACACAAACAAATAGGAAGATATCCACTGTTCACAGAGTGGAAGAATGAATATTGTTAAAATGTCTACACTACCCAAAGCAATCTATAGATTCAATATCTATCAAAATTCCAATGGCAATTTTTCACAGAAGTGGAAAAAAATCTTAAAATTCATATGGAACTAAAAAAGATCCTGTATGGTGAGGACAATCTTGAGAAAATGGAACAAAGCTGGAGATACCACTTCCTGATTTCAAACTACACTTCGAAACTATAATAATCATAACAGTTTGGTCCTGGCATAGAAATGAAGACCAAAGGAAGATAATTGAGAACCCAGAAATGAACATTTGTAAAGGGTCAATTATTATTTGGGAAGGGAGTCAAGAATACTCAATGGGGAAAGGATATTCTCTTAAATAAATGGTGCTGGGAAAAATGGACAACCACATGCAGAAGAATGAAATTGGACCCCTACCTCACACCACTTGCAAAAATTAATTCAACATAAAGACACATGTAGAAGATCTGAAACTGTGACACTCCTAGAAGCAAATATAGGAAAAAAAGATTCTTGACATTGGTTTCAGCAATAACATTTTGGATGTAACACCAAAAGTACAAAAGCAATAAAAGCGAAAACAAGCAAGTGGGACTATATCAAACTAAGAAGTTTCTGCACAGCATTAGAAACAATGAACAAAATGAAGAGGCAACCTATAGGATGAAAGAAAATATTTGCAAAATGTGTATCTGATAAGGACTTAATACGGAAAATATATAAAGAACTCCTACAACTCAAGGGCAAAACAAACAAAAAACAAAAGGAACACAATTTAAAAGTGATTTAAAAATGGACAGTGGAACTGAATAGACATTTTTTTTTTCAAAGAAGACATACAAATGGCCAACAGGTACATGAAATGTGCTCAACATCACTAATCGTCAGGGAGATGCAAATCAAAACTGCGATGAAACATCACCTCATACCTGTTAGAATGGCGATTATCAGAAAGACAAGAGATAACAGGTGTTGGCCAAATATGGAGAAAAGGGAAATCTTGAGAATTGTTGATGGGGATGTAAATTGATGCAGCCACTCTGGAAGACAGCATGGAGGTTCCTCAAAGAATTAGAAATATGAACGGCCCTAAGATCCAGCAATCTCATTTCTGGGAGTATCCAAGAAAAAAAAAAGGAAAGAAAAGAAAAGAAAAATTTAAAAAAGAAAGAAAACAGAAAACAAAATCTTAAAGAGATATCTACACTTTTTTGTTCATGGCAGCATTATTCACAAGATCCAAGATATGGAAACAACCCAAATGTCAGTCAAAGGTTGAATGGATATATATATATATATATATATATATATATATATATATATATCCATCTCTTTTATATTCACACACACACACACACACACACACGAATATTACTTAGCCATGAGAAAGAATGAAGCTTACCACTTACAAGATGGATGGACTATGTGGACATTATGTTAAATGAGATAAGTCAGACAGAGAAAGACAAGTACTGTATGATAAAATTTATATGTGGATCTAAAAGAGCCAAATTCGTAGGAACAGTTACTGTAGGGGAGTGTGGTGGGGAAGGGGAAATACTGTTTAAAGGTATAAACTTCCCATTACAAGGCGAGTAGATTCCAGGGGAATAATGTACAGCATGATAATTACAGTTAATAATACTGTAGTATGTATTTGAAAGTTGCAGAGAGAATTGATCTTAAATGTTCTCACCATAGAAAAATAATTTTGTGATGTGACAGAGGTGTTGGTTAACACTACGATGGTGATCATATTGTGATACAGGCATGAGTTAGGTCAACATCTTGGACACCTTAGGCTTACAAAATGTTGTATGTCAATTCTATCTCAACAAAGCTGGACCAAAAAACCTACGATGAAGCTTGATTGTTTTTAAATAAATGGATTTTTTTCTGAGAAAATACAAAATGTGTGTGTGTGTGTGTGTGTGTGTGTAGATAGGTAAGATGATGATGATAGATGATAGATGGTAGATAGATAGACAGATACAAATGAAACAGGAGAAGCTACCAAAGAAACCAACCAGTAAACCACATACCATAAAGTCTTTGGAGCCAGGCTATTTTACAAATAAATTTTTCAAAACTTTAAAGAAAGTAGTCCATATATGTAATGATTTCATAGGACAGAGAAATAGACAAAGTTATCAAGTTCATTTTATCCAGCTAGCAGAAGAGCCCTAGACCAATGTATAAAAAATATAACACAAAATAAATTAAAACTCAAGTCAAATTTCATTTGGAAATAGGAACATCAAATGCAATTCAATAATACATGAAAAATTGATTCACCTTGTAAAAGAAGGTTGATCCCCCTAGTGCAAAACTGGCTTAGTACTAGGATATCTGTTAATATAATTTTATACATGAAGAGAACAAGTATGAAAAACTAAGGGTCTTACTACTTGCCCAAAAAAGTTCATTGAATTTTAACATTATTTACTATTTTAAAAAAAAGTTCAGCAAACTTCAAACAGAAGAATATTTTCTCAGTATAATTTTTTTTAAAGTCTCAAACCAACAGCTATCACACTTAATTTTAAAATGCTAAACACATTCTGGTTAAAATCAGGAACATGATAATCATCACTGTTGTTATTTCCTATAATTCAGAAAGTTCTGGTTTATGCAATAAAATATGGGGGAAAATTAATATATACCTATTAAGAAGGATAAGGCAAAAGTTATTAAAAATTTCAAAGAAAAGTTAAAAATCCAAAAAAAAAAAATCATTCGGAAAAATCTCCAAGAATAAGAAAGAAATTCAATAAGATTGAAACAATTAACCTTAACTTATGCCCCAGAAACATAAAAGCCTTAATAGGTAGGGATCTTGTTCTCAGCACATACATAACACCAAGCATCAAGGGATAACCTCATTAAAGAAAGAATTTTATTGTGAAAAAATATTTTTTAAAAACTGAAGGAACAACACGTTATAATCATAGATAAGAACATGACGAACATATATACATACACATATATACATATATGCATATATACACATATATTTACATATGTATGCTCATATTTACATATATGTATATTTAGATAATGGAGGAGGGGCAGAGGGGAAAGGAAGAGAGAAGTTCTTAAGCAGTCTTCACACCCAGTTGGAGCCTGACATGCAGCTTGGTCTCACAACCCTGAGATCAAGATCTGAGTTGAGATCAAGGTCTGAGCCAAAATCAAGAGTCAGACGTTTAACTGACTGAGCTACCCCGGTGCCCCCATGATGAAAATTTTAACATGCCCATTTTCTGGAGTGAATACATAATTCTAATAGAGATGTACTCAAAATCCCAATAAATTTTTTTCTTGGGACTTGAAAACATGATTCAAAACCTCCTGAAATGGGCACCTAGGTGGCTCAGTGGTTTAGCCTCTGCCTTGGGCTCAGGTCATGATCCCAGGGTCCTGGGATCAAGCCCCACCGGGCTCTCTGCTCCACAGGGAACCTGCTTCCTTCTCTCTCTGCCTGCCTCTCTGCCTACTTGTGATCTCTCTCTGTCAAATAAATAAATAAAATCTTAAAAAAAAACTATTAAAAAAAAAAACCTCCTGAAAGAATAAACTTGTACAAATAGTCTATTTTAATAGTTTCAAATGAAGGATTTATGTTTGATTTCCACAACAATATCATAAAATAATAAGCATGCCATCCTCAAATGTTTTCAATAATATGTCAAAATTGGAGCCCCCAAATTCCTGGTTAACATATTTATTTTTATATTTTCTTTTCAGCTCCTGGTTAACCATATAAATGCCTGTATAGAAAACACCTTTCTGTAGAGTTGTATTCTATTTTGTTTTTAGCAAATGTGAGACAGATTTTTCAATTGACTTTCAAAGTTAGACAATGTGGTGTCACAGGAAAACATCAAACAGGGGAGGTCGAGGGGATCTGGGGGGCTCAGTCAGTTAAGCATCTTAGTCTTGATTTTGGCTCAGGTCCTGATCTCAGGATTGTGAGACCAAGCCCTGAGTCAGGCTCCATGGTGGGTGTGGAGTCTGCTTGAGATTCTCTCCCTCCATCTCCTCCTGACACTACCCCCCACTCCACTCATGTCTCTCGCTCAAAAAAAAAAAAAAAAAAGAGGAGAGGTAGTTGCCTTTATGACACACAAACACACCCGAGAAATCAGCAAATTTTATTTTAACAACAATACATTTTTAGTAATTACTAATTTAGTATTTAGTAATGAAGGCAGAGAATATTCTGGAAACTCCATCTTTGACAGTTTGTGACTCTTCCAACTAGCAGTGATAAGTGGCTTACACTGCTTGCAGACATGGCTGGACTTCACAGACTTCATGAAAGAAGATTATTTAAAAAATTGTTTTCAAATGAAAAATTAAGAGAAAAAGCTTACCTATGTTCTCTGTCTCAGTGTTCCAAATTGATCTATCCTATCCTACAATATTTTAGTACATATAGCAGAAATGGAGTGATACCTTACTCTTTTTGCAGGAAAAGAATTTTATAAAAAGGAAGACTTGCCCACTTCAGAATTAAGCCGGAAATGGGTTGTGATTTGCCCCAGCGTGCATAGGGCTCAACTATGGGAATGTCGAGAGAAATGTCAGATGGTACAGTACCAAAGAAGAGATCAAATTAGGGCCTTGACGAGTTATCTGCACCTAATGTAGCATTAGTCACTATAGGCGAGATATGGAAATAATCCAAGTGTTCCTCACGAATGAAAAATAAAGAAAATATCCTTAAAATGGAATATTACTCGACATTAAAAAAAGAAGGAAGTGCTGCCCTATGCAATAATGTGGATGGACCTGGAGGACACTATGCTAAGTGAGAGTAGCTTGACACGGAAAGACAAATACTGCATGATTCCACTTACATGCAATAACTAAAATAACCAAACTCGGAGAAGAAGAGAGTAGAATCGTCGTTGCTAGAGGCTGCGGAAAGGGGAAAATGGGGAGTTGTTCAATGGGTATAGACTTTCAGAGACACAAATGAGTAAGTCCTAGAGATCTGCTGTACGAAATAGTGCCTAGGGTTAACAATGCTGTGTTGCATGCATAATATATTTGTTAAGAGGGTAGATCTCACACGGATGTTCCTACCACCAAAAAAAGGCAGGGGGAGGGGCACCTGGGTTGCTCAGTTGGTTAAACATCTGACTTCCGCAAAGGTCATGATCCCAGGGTCCCCGTTAGAGCCCCTCGTCTGGTTCTCTGCTCAGTGGGAAGCCTGCTCCCTCCTCTCCCACTCCCCCTGCTTGTGTCCTCTGTAGCGGTGTCTCTCTCTGTCTAATAAATAAATAATATCTCTTTTTAAAAAAGGCAGGGGGTCATTAAGAAACTTTTGAGGTGATGGTCCTTATCACCTTGATCGTGATGATGATTTCATGGATGTGCACATGTGTCCAAATTCATCCAATTACACATATCAAATATGTGCAGTTTCCTGTGTATCAGTTATAGTTCAACAAAGTTGCTTTTTAAAAAATAATATAGGTAAACAGTGAAGTCAAAGAGAAGAGACCAAGACATACGGGAAAAAAAATTTGTTCTCACGGTTACCCACAAACTATAAAATAAACACGGTGATTAGAAGCATCCAGTTCATGTAAACATACAGAATGTTCTCACATGTAAGTCCAATCAGAGGCACAGTTAGCTCTATGGACCAAAGTCAAAGTGATGGGGCTGAACATCCCTGGAAGGAGCCAGTTCCCTTCCATGCTTTCATGCTCCCATTAATATGCAGCAGATACAGCTTTCTGACTTTTAAGGATGGTTTATTCCTATGGTGAAGATTCATATGAGTTGAAATGATACAGTCCTGTTTTATTACTTGTGCCTAATGTCCTTGAACCACTACAGAAAATCCAGATTCTTATGAAAAGCCAAAGTCAGATTCTATCTCCAAAATTCACATAGGCTTGGGAGTCTGTGATTTTTTTTTTTCCCTGACATCTAAAATTCTGTATCTAAACACACTTCCCCTGTGGCCCTTAATTACTTATGGGAAGAGCAAGCGCTCTGAGGTTTGGCCGCGTTTGTGGGCAGTTGTGATGGGAACGGGATGTGCTGCAAGCTGACGGCCAACCGGGCACCTTGCCTTTCTTCTCTCTGCAAGTCTACATTCTTTTAATTGCAACATGCTGTTTCTGGTTCTTGACTGAGCCCTCTGCAAAAACACTGTTAACTAAAGGCCTGCCGCATCTTTGAAGTAATAATTCACTTTTTTCTTATATCGACAAAAATTTAGTAGGGCCTCTGGGGCATCGATAGCCCAGAGAAGAAGCACAAGATGTGTCCTTGACAGAAAAGAGTCAGACAATTTTTTTCCAAGTTCTTCAGAGAGAGATTCCATGATTTCTCAGGTAACCCATTTCATTACCTTTTAAACTCCGGAGGTATTCTGGTGTCCAGCCTAACATCAATGTGTGGAAAACAGAGCTTCCCTCTGCCATAAACAAACAAAACTAACCCATCGCACTCTGAACACAATGAGATTCCCCCCTCCAACTTTTGCATCGTGGTCTTATCATCAAGAGTCTAAGAGGGTGACATAGGTTGTTCCTGACTTGTCTTCACACACACACACACACACACACACACAGAGACACACACACACACTCACACACACAACTAACAACTACTCAAGAGTAAGACATCGCAGCAAGAATCCTAAAACATGGGCTGAGGCTGAAGAACTGCCCCCCACCACAGACTCCAAGCCTGGACTATTTCCAAACAAGGAGAAATGGCTACAAGCACATCACATTGCCCCTCCCCCAGGCAAGCGTAACACCAGGCAGAGAGGTCTCTCTGGAGCCTCCAGTTCCTCCAGAGGGAAAAGAGCACTCAGGGGGACAACCAGTCCCCACCCGGATCCTGCATAGTGGGTCGCTTTGCAGAAGTCCCTACTCTGATCTCCTCCCATGGGGTTCAGGGGAGTCTACAGGACTCAACTGCTGGGAAGAACTGAATCACAGCGCCACCCGCAGGGGATCAGAGGGGCTGGGGAGGAGGTGACTCCTGGAAGCTGTACAGCAGTGGTGCTTGGGCAGAGAGAGGCGAGCAGGCAGAGCTGATTGTCCCCAGAACCAAACTAGTACAAGGCCTGGAGTGTCCCCATGCTAAGCACAGGCGGGGTGGGTGTGGGGGGGGAGTTTGTTCACAGCCAAGACTGAGGACGGCTCCCAGCCCCACCAGTCAGTGTCCCCTCCACCTCCTGGCCAGGTGAAGTTGCTGAGACAGAGCTTTGCCAGCGGTGGGGAGTGTCTTCTGGCCCCACTGGACCAGAAGGGCTGTGGGACCCAGCTGCACTCAAGCCACGAGGCAGGTAAGCAGAGCTGACAGTTGTGGAGCAAAGCCAGCGACCCTGGTCCACCAGAGAACTTGGGGGCCGGTCAGACTTGGGTTAAGACAACAAACCAAGAGCCTTACCACCTTACAGCTCTTTCTCCCACTGGGCCCAGCAGAGTCTCACCCATAGCCCTGCTTGTGCTGAATACAGCCTTCAGGCTCTCTGATCTGAGAACCTAACCAGAGCCCACCAAGCTGCACAGCGAATTCGATAGCCGTAATAGAGAGACAGCTAAATAGAGAGCACCGCCCACAGCTCCCCCTATCCCCTATCCACAGCTCCCTTGTCTGACCAGGGAATTTGATGTACACTCTGGACTGAATCAAGTCCCCTAGCAATGTGTTATACAGGCCTTGGGTCCTGTCCTAGTACCCTGCTAGGATAAGGAAACTAATTTATAGCTCTATCTACTACTGCATATAGTACTCAGTACTGGCCATCTAGTAAGTCTGACTAGAGAATGCAAGTAACTACAGAGCCCTCCCACGGCCCCCGTTGGGTAGAAAACCAGCAGTCCTGTCCAGGGGGTCTCAATAGACCGTAATAGCAATGTCCACCTGCCCAAGCACATTACCAGCATATACGACTCAAACTGAACTAACTGGTGAAGAACTACCTCTGCTAATGAAAAACTATAAAGTCTAGAAGAAGAGCCCAATTATGCAATGCACAGTTACCAATGCAACACAAACAACAAAATAAGAAATCAACAAGTGGGACTATAACAAACTTTAAAGCTTCTGCACAGCAAAAGAAACCAGCAACAAAGTGAAAAGACAGCCTATGGGATGGGCAAAAAATTTTGTGAATCATATATCTGATAAGAGATTAATATCTATAATATTTTAAGAACTCCTACAACTCAATAGCAAAAAAATCAAATAACCCAATTAAAATGGACAAAAGATTTGAACAAACATTTCTCCAGAGATGATATATAAATGGCCAACAGATACAGGAAAAGATGTCTATCATCATTAGTCGTTAAGGCACTGCAAATTAAAACCATACTGAGATATCATCTCATGCCAGTTAGAACAGCGGTCACCCAAAATATAAGAGATAAAAGTGGGCAAGTATGTGGAGAAAAGGAAATCCTTGTGCACCATTGGTGGGACCATAAATTCATCCACCATGGAAAACACTATTGAAGATCTTCAAATATTTAAAATAGAACTACAATATGATTTAGTAATTCCACTTTGGAAAATATATCTAAATGAAATGAAAACACTAACTTGAAAAGATATCTGCACCCCCATGGTTTAGCAGCATTGTTTACAAAAGCCAAGACATGGAGACTACCTAAGTGTCCATCAATGGATAAATGGATCGAGAAGTTGTGGTGCATAGAACCAGTGGAATATTATTCAGCCATTAAAAAAAAGAAAATATGACCATTTGCAATAACATGGGTGGAATTTGAAGGGATTATGCTAAATGAAATAAATCAGAGAAAGTTCTGTTCTCACTTGTATGTGGAATCCAAATAAACAAATGAACCAAAGAAAAAGAGACCAGAGTGTGTGTGGTTACCACAGGTGAAGGGTGGGGGGGAGGTGGAAGGGAGGAAGGTGGTGAAACGTAAAAACTTCAGGTAGAAGATAAATAAGTACTAGGGACATTATGTACATGATGACTATAGATAATACTGTTCTGTGATCTATTAAAAGTTATTAAATGAGCAAATCCTAAGAGTTCTAATCACAAGAAGAATTTTTTCCCTTTTCCCTTTCTTTTCATTACATCTATATGAGAAGATATGTTAGCGGAATTTATTGTGTGAATGTCATAATGTCTGTAAATCAAGCCATTATCCTGTATGCCTTAAACTTATACAGGAAAGGAAGTCATTTATTTCTCAATAAGACTTTGGGGGAGGGGAAGGGAAGGCCAAATTTCAATCATCTTAATAACACAAGCAAGTGGTATGAGAAGGTCACTAGAATCCATAACACGCTTACATAGATTGACCTCAAGTCTTCCTGGGTTATCATTTGTGGATTTGAAGAGCATTGCATGAGATTAAACAAATGTCTAAAGGGTATTGAGGAAAACTTTTTTTTCTTCCAAATTTTAAATTACAGAAAGATACTTGGAAGAAGAAATAAATCTTGGTATGCTTCATTTTCTGTCTCTGCCAGTTTTCTCATCTCTGAAAAAAAGGTAGTTTGACTGCCATTCTGATTCTACAATTTATTTCTATTTATAGAACATTCAGGCTTTTAACATCACCAGCCACATTGTCTGCTTTTGAAGAACCATAGTGGACCTCTTGCATTACAGACTAAGTGAACCATGGTGGTGGGATATGTTTTTAAAAAAATTCTTACAATGATTTGAGCTTTTCCCATAAATTGGGTAATAAAGTAAAAAAAGAAAGGAAGGAAGGAAGAAAGAGAGAGAGATTCTAAGTGAGTTCATTTTTAAAATGACCCTGATTCAGTATCCAGCTTATGTTTTCTACCATTGAAATGGAATCATTGATCAAGTTCACAATTTTGAAATAATGAGGTTTCTGGACCAGAAGCCATGTGTCTACTCTAGTTCCATTATAGGTCCAATTGAACAAATAATGAAAATTGCGACCATAGGCAATGTAGAAGTCAGTTACAGACCAGTCATAGATGTAAGGGTAGAGATATATATGCCTCCATGGAGATGCCCTTCATTATCTTTGTTCTTATTTTCAATTTGTGTACTTGCCCAGGAAGCAATAGAAAAGACTGGGAGGACCATTCTAAGAAACTCAAATCTAA
Organism: Meles meles; assembly: GCF_922984935.1. Lineage (NCBI taxonomy): Eukaryota > Metazoa > Chordata > Mammalia > Carnivora > Mustelidae > Meles > Meles meles. The sequence goes on along the minus strand of NC_060068.1, from coordinate 176,837,657 downwards.
CTTACACAACTGCACAACAGATTTGGAATATAGCATGTGAGTTTGCTTGGGCTGCCATAATAAAGTACCAGAGGCTCGGTGGTTGCAACAACAGAAGTTTATATTCTCACAATTCTAGAGGCAAGAAGTCCAAGCTCAGGATGCCAGCTGGGCTAGTGTCTTCTGAGGCCTCTCCTTTGCTTGCAGACACCTGTCTTCTTCCTGCCTCTTTCCATAGTCCTCCCTGTGTGCATGTCTCATCTCCTCTTCTTATAAGGAAACACGTCATATTGGATCAGAGTCCATCCAAATGATCTCATTTTTAACTTAGTTATCTCTGTAAAGACCTTATTTCAAAATACAGTCACATTCTGAGGGCTGGGGATTAAGACTTCCACGCATGAATTTGGGTGTGGGGGAGCATCATTCCACCCATAGCATATAGGAGACCCCAACACTGCGGCACTTCTCAAAGGAATGATGAGGCTGTTCAATACCTCTGAGAGAGGTGAACGTCACTGACCGATTAGTCTCTAAAAAGTTGAAATGGGAAAAACGAATTGGGTTTCCTCATGGGTCTGGGTGGTGAGCAATTCTTGCTGAAAGGGGTTACTATTTCATCGGCAATATGGCGGACATATCACACAGGGAGTTCCGTAATGATATTCATCTGCATCTTCCCTGAGCTCATCTTTGACTGAAACCCTTCTCTTTATGTGTCCGGCAACAAGATGAATGGCAGCTTTGCTGCGACTAGGTGGAATAACTTTGAGTTACAGCATGGAGCAAACTACTTTTCTGACAAGAAAAATGAAATGTGACGGGGTAACACTGGGTGTTTCAAAAGTTCTCCTCAATGCCTTATTCATACTGCATATAAGCATAACCTGGCACAATGACAAAGAAAAAAAGATGCCCGTTTCTGAGGAACAAGCAAACAATGATCGATAGACAGACATGAATTAGAGGAAATCTAAATGCTAGAAACTAAAATCAATGATGCTTTGACAAATACTAATTTTGAAGCCTATATATATGTGTATCGATTCCTAATACTTTTGTAAAGTTATGTCTTCATATGTTGGAAACATTTTTTTCCAATTTTTGTCAGAATAGGTTTGATCTGTTCCATATGTTTTGAAAGACTGTGAGACGTTTCCCAAATCAAACCCACACATCATAGTTATAACTCCTCTTCTTCCTCACAATCGCATCACTACTGTTCTTGATAAAAGAGTGCAAAAAATTAAAGCCTTTTATAGAATGGACTATTTCCTTATTATCATTAAAGTCTCTGCTAGAGAGACATGAATCTGACTTGCAGAAGGCAAAACTAGCCAATGGGTCACTTTATGTAGACAACTAAATGATGTGTAGATGTCCTGTCTGAAGAAAAACTTAGAAGGGATGTCGAACATGGGATCTACTGTTCCAGCTACATGTGGTCTCATGTCTCCAAGTCAGATAGTTGCAAGGCTATTTCCTGCCTCTCTTTCCTTTAAACCTTGAAATATTCACCCTGGTGAGAGCCTACTCACTACAGGTCTGTCCAGTGAGTGTCAAGAGCTTCTAAAAGTTTTACATCTGCAGGAGTAAAAATAACATTCATTCATTAAATATACCTTTGGTTCTCACTCTTCTGGGTATTGTGTGAGATTAGCACTTCTCAACCAGGGGCTGTTACCCCCTCCCTATGCCAAGGGACATTTGCCATGCCTGGGGACAGTTTGGGTTGTCACACTGAGGAGGAGGGTTTGTTACCAGCATATAACAGGTACAGACCAGAGACTCTGCTACACATCCCACCATGCACAGAATGGCCCCTCGAACAATGAGTTATCTGGTCTACAACTCCAATAGTGCCAAGGGTGAAAAATCTTGGAAATACAAGGAAACTCAGAGATGAGTAGAAATTCACAAGGGCACAGAAACTAGCCCAGCTGAGCCCAGCTCAAGAAGAACAAAGAGTTAACTAGCTATTATGTCAAGCCATTGAGTTTGGGGTGATTTGTGATGTAGACAACACTAAATGACACAAATTGGTCATTTAAAATAGCCCAGATGACAGTGCCCAGAATGGCCTTGTAAAGCTACCAGAGGTGAGCGTGGAAGAAAGGCAGTTTTAAGGGATGGCAGAGAGACAGACAGAGTTCACACAAGTGATGGAGGCATCAGACAGGAAATGAAATCAAAGGAGACCAAGTCAGGGAGGGGTGGGGGTGGGGTCCACAGAAGCAAGAAAGAAAAAGTGAAAGTGAGAAGAAAATTTCAGGAAAGGGGGAAAAACAATCAGGTGCAAGAGATGGGTCAGCAAGGAAGTGAAGGGGCCAGGCAGATCCTCCCTTAACTTGTTGCCTTCAGGCAAAAACGGAGCTGGACCCTAGGACTTGGATTTCAACCCCATGGACCAGAGTGGGCCTTGGACACTTGGCTGGTCTCCGGAGAGAAGACGTCATACAGATTTGGGACACTAGTCAATCAGTGCCCATAACGCCAGAAATAAGGGCACCCTTTCTGGCAGCTGCTAGAGGGCAGCTCCTCTGGGGACGAAAGACATCAAAAGGAAGAGGCAGCACTGGGATTCTAGCAGAGCTTATGGCTCATCTGTGACATGGAGCTTTGTGGTATGATACTGTTAGGTCGGGACATAGACTCTGGAACTTCTCCAACCAACGTCGTCCAAAGAGAAGGCTGGAAAAAAAAATGAATAAACAAGTCTATACCAGTGATGAGTGCTTTAGAAATGGAGCTCTGGAGACTGGCCAAATTGAGCGACCAATGGCAGGACAGTCATTTAGGGGAGCTTCCCTTCATACAGCAAGCTTTTGGGGAGAAGCGACAAGGGTCCCATGGAGACAAAAAGGGAACAGCAAGGCAGAAGAGATCCAACCACACATACATGAAGGGTCACCCTACTCAGTGGGAGAAGGTAGATGAATCCCTGGAAAGCCAGGATGACCAGTCCGTGAGTAGAACTAACATGGCCACCAAGAACCCTTCCTCAGAAGATGAAAGAACAGGTCTTTGGGGAAACTTGGCATTCGTGTCACTCTCCAGGAGAAGACCCTGAGCCTTGCTGACATTGTACCTGTGCCCATAACTGCCTATTTCTGGTGTGAGTGAATGAAGGGTCATAGCTGACAATTGGAGAGATGGTTCATATTTGTCAAGACAAAGTCTTAGCCACTGGATGAAATCCGTGCTCTGAGAACAGCTGATATCCCGTAAGACCAAGATTTGGGGGCTGAGAGATTCAGCTTTTATAATGGAAACTGACTGCCAAATGGTCGAATTTATAAAATTGATCAGTGGGGGAAAAAATCACACAAATATTCATTTTCCCTGAACTCCTAGTCTAGGAATTTTTTGACTGCTCTCTGTTCTATTTAGATATTAATATTAAATATTAATCGACACTCTGATAATACAGGTGAAGAAATGAAGAGAAAAAAACAAATGCAATGATTTCCCTAAAATTTCAGAAAGCTGGGGGATGCAATTTGAATTCAGATCAGAAGTCTTGAACCCCAAGGGCTTAAGAGTGCCTTAGCTTTTTATGTCACGCTTATCCCAATTTTTGCTATTACCATTTCTTCCCTCGAAAACTTGCCCCTCCCCAGAGTATCTCCATTTTTTTTAATTGACCCTTGTTCTTTATCTACTTCCTGCAGCAACAGCTCCACTGAGAAAAACATTTAGGTATTACAAATCTAATTTGGTAACGTGAAATAGATCCCATGAGCGGCAGGCTGCCTGCTCCCAAGCTGCACTGAGATTTAAATATTTAAATGTAAATAGTTAATACCCTCCAGGAACAACAAAAGGCAATTCATGATGAAGAAACCAAATAAAATCATCGTAAAACTATAGATTCTGTTTTTAAGAAGCAGAAACCCTCAGAGTTCAAAAAAGAAGGGGGAGAATGGACAGAGGAGAGGAAAAGTTAGTCCACACACACATAAATCAGATCAGACAAGTGTCCAATTCAGGTATAACTGAGGATCAGCCCAATTTATAACTAAAAGAATGCGAATAAAATTGTAGTGTTTTTTTGTTCTTGCTATCAGAGTGCCAAACATTGTGAAGTTTGATGCTACCCAGAGATAATGAGAAAGTTTGAAAGTAGACATGCCCACACATGGTGAACCTGAACATGAAAGGGTACAATGTACTGATACACATTTCTTAGCTATCGGAGTGTGCAGTGTACATACCCCGGGGTAGGCCCATTCCACCTGTGGCCATTTACCCAGCAAGTGTGCGTGCACAAATGTGCTTCTAATTTACTCATCACAGATTGTTCAAAATCTCAGAAAACTAAGCACGAACTATGTATCCACTAGTAGCCTGCTGGACATTGGTTTTGGGTGGAAGAAAACTATACAGTCATTTTTAAAAACCTAAATAAAATGATATAGGTGTTCTTAGAGGTGGAATTTCAAAATAGAGTTGCTGCAAAAAAAGGGGGGGTTGTAAAGCACACATACTGTGTAGAAAGAGGCAGCTATGAGCATTGAATATTTGTAGACTAACACTGGGAGATGGTTGGAAGAGGCTGTCCCTGGCTAGAAGATATGAAACAGGAAAGGTCAGGACAGAGGTTGACTTCTAACCTCCACATGTACTTCTCTGTGCTGTTGAAATGATTTCCTGTAAGCATGCCTATCTTGCTTTCCTAATATCCAATGATTTGGTGAAAAGAAGCCATACTCCATACTCTACTGAGGCAGAAATATAAACCAAAAAATGAAATTTGGTGCTGATTTATAGTGTCTAAGCCCACCCCCATCCTAATCATCACTTTGATCAACTTAGTCCTGAGCCCGGGGCAGTCTAGGGGTCTAAGGTGACCAACGGCCATTCCACTTCCCGTCTTCCCCTCCTCCCACTCCATCTGCTGGGACCCAGGATTTTCTGGGGTACAAGGCTTTCAGTACTAGACCAGGACAATCTGGGGACAAGAAAGCCATGCTGCTGGGCTCAGTGAGAAGCAGGGACATAGGCAAGTGAGTTTCCTTTGGGGGACTTCCCTAAGGCCATGTCTGAGTTGAGGGAAGGAGTTGGCAAGCCCCTTGGCTTCATACGTAAGTCACATTCTCCAAAATGGGATCCCTTAGGAGTACATGCAATGGAACATCTGTTGGTTAAGCGTTTGCAATGGGCTCAGGTTGCAATTTCAGGGTCCCAGAATCAAGCCCCGCATCAGGCTCCCTGTACAGAGGGGACCCTGCTTCTCCCATTCCCTCTGCCCTTCCCCCTGTTCATGCTTTATCTCTATCTTTAAAAAAGAAAGAAAGAAAGAAAGAAAGAAAGAAAGAAAGAAAGAAAGAAAGAAAGAAAGAAAGAAATACATGTAATATTTTCTCTGTATTATAACTTAGGCCTCAAAGATGAGTATTTGACTTTAAGCCTTCCCTCTCCCTCCAACAAATAATTCTGGGCCCTTCTGCTACAAACCAGCACTATTTTCCACATGAGCAGTTCAAATGTGGTCTCCCCAGCCTGATGGAATGCCAGGAAGACCCAGAGGGGAGAAAGCAGCCAAACTGGGCTCATACTCAGAAACAGGGGAAATTGGTGTGGCCTTCAAGACAAGCAACCCAAACCCCCAGGCCCAGGTCAATCCCCACCGGGGCCAGACATGCCCAAGGAGGAACCACAAGATCGGTCATCAGGTAGATCTAAGTAATTCCTGGAGTCACAGACAGGAGGGTCATGGTTCCCAGGGTCATGAATCCCTCTGCTCTGTTACATTGTGAGCAAAACCAAAGCATTGATGGGGACCAGGCCAGTGACCATTAGATGTGATGGCCATGTTCCATGCAACCAGGCAAAGCTGGAGGGAAAGTCACTTCTCATCAGGGACATACCATCAGAAACCAAAGCAGAAGTAGAGCCCTACAGCCCTGCAGACCCGATATATTTGAGGTCATGACGGTGCAGCACCCTGACTGCAGTGTGGGAGGGGGTCTTCAGGCTTGGCAAGTCCCGGCTTAAAGGATAGTGGGCCCTTCCAGTAGGGGACTGTTTGGAGATATTAAACAATGATTTTTCTTGCCCGCAAGTTTTTTCTTCACTCAATTTCCCCCTTTGCCAAGGTCTCCCCATGAAAGAAGGTACCCATGAATCACTCTGCTTATAATAGCCTCAGTGGTGGGACGTGACAGAGGGAAGGGCAGAAAGACCCTAAGACCATTAAGTTTATTATCCCTAAGAACAATAGCTGCTCCAAAGCCATGTGAGGACTCCAGAAACAAACTCTCCAAAATCCTTGAATGGAGAAAGGTTTCCTCAAGACTAGGGAAGGATTCCTTCTGGCTGATGGTAGAATCGGGGACAGGAGTGAGGACACAGTGAGAACAGAGCACACCCCCACCAAGTGTGCCCCAAATTCCATGTCTAGCCACCAGACATGGAGAGGAAACCATGGTGGGGCAATATAGTTCTGTCATTCAGGACCCTAGATGGCCTCAAACATTCCCATGCCCTAAGCCGACTTAGAAAACCAGAGAGCTTGCCCACCTGGAGGAACCATGCGGGGCTAAGCATGGAGCTCTTACCCAGGCCCTCCCTGAGCTTTTGCACCACGTAATGTTCTAGAATCAGGGTTGACTGTGGGGGGAAGCAATGCAAACCAACTCAGATTAGCCATGAAGACCCTGTTGAGACCCTGTGGTATCTGCTGGTCTGCACCTCACTATTTGTTCCCAGCCAACACTGTAGACATGAGTGTCCATCTTCCCAGGCTGCTGTTCACCATGGCTGCTAGCTGGGCTCCCTGGTGGGCTCTCCATCTGAAACCCTATTTCCAGTGTCTAGGGAAAACAAGGGCACACAAAGGACTTGACCATAAATATTCTGTCTTTATGGCATGTGCTTCTGCTGGAGCATGTCATCATTTGAAGGTAGCCCAGAAGACGGAAATAAACTTCAAAGTCCAAAGTAGAAGAAAGAAGGACCCACCCATGAATTACTCTTCAAATGAAAATAACTGACCACCAGGCTTTCTCTTGGTGTTCAAATGAGAATCCTTGAAAATCCTGTGCCACCTGGCAGCTTCAAGTTGGTTCATTTCCTTTTCTTCTCTCCTACATAGTTTTCTTCTGCAAAAATGGAGACAGCATTTTCTTCAAAGGCAATTTACCATATAAAGAAATATGCACATAGAGGGCAAAGAAAATCAATGTCCTCTCAATGCATTTCATATGTAGAGATGTCTCCCTTTCCATACAGTCTTATTTCTTTTTTTAAAGAGAGAGAGAGAGACAGACAGCAAGACTGTGAGTGTGTACCTGAGTGGTGGAGGGGAGGGGCAGAGGGAGAGGGAGGGAATCCTAAGCAGGCCCAGGGCAAAGCTGGTCATGGGGCTTGATCTCACCACCTTGAGCTCATGACCTGAGCCGAAATCAAGAGTCTGACACCCAACTGACTGAGCCACCCAGGCGCCCCCAGTCTAACTTTTAAATACACTGATTAAAATCTTTACAGGGATCTGTGACAAGCCATTTACACAGAGGCTCTGTGTAATGTGCTCTATGAACATAGACAACTGGTCTTTTTTCTTCTACCCATGACCACTACCTTTGCACAGACCTCATCATCCTTTCATCCACTCACTCGTTCATTCCTCAGCATACATTTCTCAGAGGCTGGCCGTGTGTGACGAGTGATGCTGGTTATGAGGAATGCAGAGGGGAATGAAACATGCTGGTCTTACTCATATGGATGTCCCCCAGCCAGGCTCATTTCACCAGGACTCACATGGCCTGGAACATTCTTTCCTCTCATCGTGTTTACTTCCTCCAGCATCACCATCATCTCCATGACCTGTGAAATAAAAACCTTCATAGTTTTTCCACTAAACCATTTGATTTGGGGCCAGAATTCATGCCACTGTCTCTCGCCCTGTATGTCAAGATTGTTTCCAAGATGCCCTTCCACAAACAAATGGGTAAAGAAGATATGGTCCATATATACAATGGAGTATTATGCCTCCATCGGAAAGGATGAATACCCAACTTTTGTATCAACATGGATGGGACTAGAGGAGATTATGCTGAGTGAAATAAGCCAAGCAGAGAAAGACAATTATTATATCATTTCACTTACTTGTGAAGCATAAGGAATAACATGGAGGACATTAGGAGAAGGAAAGGAAAAGTGAATTGGGGGAAATTGAAGGGTGAGACAAACCATGAGGGACTGTGGACTCTGAGAAACAAACTGAGGGTTTGGGAGGGGAGGGGGGCAGAGGGATGGGTGAGCCTGGTGGTGGGTATTATGCAGGGCATGTATTGCATGGAGCACTGGGTGTGGTGCATAAACAATGAATATTGGAACACTGAAAAAATAAAATAAAAACAAAAAGCAAAAACAATGTTTTTAGCAGCACATGACAGAATGCCCCACACATGGTGGCTTAAATTCTTACGGTCTTTATTGTTAATGAGATGAGACATTTTAAGATTGATCGATGACAGCAATATCACCAAACAGCCAGCCCTACCACATCAAGCATAATCATTTTTCACCTCATTGTCACAAATGGCTGCCACAACTCCATACATCGTGGTCCCACATAATTATTCCAAAGGCAGGGAAATTAAGCCAGGGAAATGAGCTTGCCTTAATTCTTTAGCTCTGTCTTTTTATCAGGATAGAATTTTTTCCCTAGAACTCTCTCCCATAAGACTTCTCCATTGATTAGAAATGAGTCGCTGAATCCACCACAAGCTCTCAGTGACCTTATTCCTTAAGTATTTGTCAACTTACGGGGCACCTGGGTGGCTCAGTGGGTTAAGCCACTGCCTTCGGCTCAGGTCATGATCTCAGGGTCCTGGGATGGAGTCCCGCATCGGGCTCTCTGCTCAGCAGGGAGCCTGCTTCCCTCTCTCTCTCTCTGCCTGCCTCTCTGCCTACTTGTGGTCTCTCTCTGTCAAATAAATAAATAAAATCTTTAAAAAAAAAAGTATTTGTCAACTTACTTTCTTCTCCTTTTTCTAATTTCCATATGCTATCATCAGCATTCTGTCAAACCAATATCCTCCTAAAAGGTCCCTACCTCAAATCTAACCTGTACACAGATGTCAGCCCAAAACCAAGTGTGGTGACCAGCCTTAAAGATGACCCCCAGTGATCCTCACCTCCTGAGAGTCCTGTGCTATGGAGTCCTCCCACATTGCTCCAGGGGGGTCGGTGTGGCCAAGAGATGATGGCAGAAATGATGGGATTTCACTTCAGAGGTTAGGCTATGAAAGGCACCATGGTATCCATCCTGGTGTCTCTCATCCCTCACACTGGAGAAAGCCAGCTGCCAGGTTCTAGGATGCTTGTCAATCCTGTAGAGAGCTGAGCAGAAGGGAGAAGAAAGGCCCCTGGCCAAGAGCCACGTGACTGAGCTTGGAAGCGGGTCTTCCCGCCCCAGTCAAGACCTCAGCTGACATCTTCACTAGCACCTGCAAGAAATCCTGAGCCAGGATTGCCACCTCAACTTCTCCCAATTCCTGACTCATAGAAACTGTGTGATAATAAATGTTCGTGCCACAAAATTAGGGGAACATTTGTTATGCAGTGGTGGATACTGAATTCACTTCACTGAAAGTGTACTGTTTAAAACCTAAACCCAGCATGTACAGCAGAAGGCCTGGCATTTCCAGCAAAGGAATTTTGGCTATAGAGTCTTTTTTTTTAAATTTTTTTTTTGTTTATTTGTTTATTTACAGCATAACAGTGTTCATTGTTTTGGCATCACACCCAGTGCTCCATGCAGTACGTGCCCTCCCTATTACCCACCACCTGGTTCCTATAGAGTCTTTTAAGATATTTTGAACTCATGTTTCAAAATTGGGACATGTCACATAAACATCAGAACAGCTGGCCACACTCTCTCCATATGCCCATAGAGTACCATGAGCTGGGCCAGTGGCCTGGCCACCCCCGCCAGAATGCACGTCCTCTCCAGTATTATCAACTTTCCTCCAATGCTCTTCTCTCAACACTAATAAGGGCACATGATAGTTGCCATTTTTTCTCCTCGTATGCGCCATTATTTGGCTATAATGAGACATATTTTTGTGTATCCTTGTCCCTATCAAACGTGGGAAAACAAAACATAAATCAAAGGGCTCTGCTAAAAAAGAAATTGAGAACACATCTTTCTTTATAAAATAGAAAATTCTCATGTGTTTGATGTGTATACAAAGTGTATAAGAAATACAAGCAGGTCTCAATTCACTCATTTGTCTTACATTCCTTGTCCTTTAGACATCTGTGTTTATGATCCCAGATCTATAAGGCCGTGGTGGTTCATCAGCACAGGTCAGCTTCTCTGGAATCCAGTCCCAGACCATCAATTTCTCACGTTCACCCCTCTTTGAATTTCATGTGCCAACTTGGCTAAGCTATGGTCTCCAGTTATTGAGCCAACCACTAGCCTAGATCAAACACTAGTTTAGATCAACCACTAGTCTAGATCAAACACTAGTCTAGATGTTGTTGCAATGGTATTTTTAAGATATGATTAACATCTGGGGTGCCTGGGTGTCTCAGTGGGTTAAAGCCTCTGCCTTCGGCTCAGGTCATGATCCCGGGGTCCTGGGATCGAGCCCCACGTCAGGCTCTCCACTGAGCAGGGAACCTGCTTCCTCCTCTCTCTCTGCCTGCCTCTCTGCCTACTTGTGATCTGTCTGTCAAATAAATAAAATCTTCTAAAAAAAGATATGATTAACATTAAATGGGTGGGCTTTTAATAACACAGATTGGCCTCCATATGGGGACAGGCTTCATCCAATTGAATGCCTGGAGAGCAAAGATTAAGGCTTTCTGAATAAGGAGGAATTTGGCCTCAAGACCCAAACACAGAAGCCTTGCCTAAGTTTCCAGCGCATCTGGATGGTCATGCAGAATTCACACTCAAGACTGCAATATCAACTCATATCAGAATTTCCTGCTTGCTGGCTTGTCCAACACATTTTGGACTTGCCAACCCACACATTGTGTGAGCCAATTCTTTCTCTGACTCTTTCACACACACTCTCTCTGTGTATGTGTGTGTATACACACACACACACACACACACAGAGATATGTATATATGTATATATATATATGTAGATATGTATATATATGACACATATATATGTGTTCTGTTTCTCTGGAGAACCCTAATATACACACGATTATCAGCTGAACCATCCCATCAAATTCATATGCCAAATTCCTAAACCTTATTGTGATGGTATTTGGAGATGGAAGCTCCATGAGGTAATCAGAGTTAGATTACCTCAAGAGAGTGGGGCCTACATGGTTGGATTAGAGTTCATCTAAGAAGAATAGAGAGAGAGTGTGGATATCTCTCTACATAGGAACAGAAGGGCCATGTGAGGGCATAGTAAGAAGGTAGTCATTTGCAATCCAAGGAGAGGGACCTCACCAGACACTGACCCTGCTGGTATGTTGATCTTGGACTTCCAGTCTTCAGAACTTTGAAAAAAAGATTTCCACTGCGTACTCCACCCAGTTGATGGTATCTTATGGTAGTCCAAGCCAAATAAGACACCTGATTCTGTCTTCCATGTTCTTGGTCATGCCTTAGTCCTTGTTCACGCCAGTCCCTTACACCCAGGACATCTTGTCCTACCTCACTCTCAACAATGTCACCTCCTCCCCTAGGACTTGGTCCAGCCATCACCTTGTCCAGGAAACTTCTCATAACCATGCAGATGGCTACGTAGTCCTCCCTGATGATGCCTGCTCAGCAGCCCCTCTCAATCCACGTGTTAGACCGAGATATAACGACCTCATTTACGTGGCCCACCAGAGCAGGAACTTTCTCTTACTCTGTCCAGTGTATGAATAAATAAGCGGATGAATCCTAACATTATTACTGAGGAGGACAAACAGAATAATTTTAGACAAAATAGTTTTATGGAATTATCATGTAAATCACTACAGAATAGAATAAATGCTTTGTAATTTAGGGGGAAACAGAAGGATTTTCTGGGCTTCTGGCAAAGCTTTCTCCTAACTCAATCATTTCATGCACGGCTTTTGCAAGCACATCTTCGGTTGGTCATAATTATGCGTCTCCCACCCCCCACTGTTTCGAATTACTTTGTGCTAACACCAAAATTGTTCCACAGAGAGTCGGATTTATTTGCTGAAATGTGATGAGGAGAAGTGGGATAAGAGACATACTTCACATGCGGCGCCTGTTGCTAGCACAGCTGTATTTCTAAGAAATATATTTCAGTCCTTTTGCTCCATTTCTTTTGTAATTTAATAACTGAAGTACAAAGCTCATGAAAGCTGGGAATGTGTTGGAAGGTCAGGGAGGGAAAATGTGCGTGGTACAGTTAGGAGAGATGAGGGAGTTAAAATAACAGGGGAAATTGATCATTTAGGATCTTTCTGGCCAATGGTTTATGGCTTAATGTCCATGTCGGCCAAAGACCAAGCACGGGTGTGTATCCACAAAAGGGTGGAACAAATAACACATCCAGGATCAGAATTCCTTTTGTTCCTCTATTGGAAGAATAATTACTGGTTTAAAAATTATTTCATTTAAGACCGATAGAAGGATAGCTGCTCATCCATATATAAATACCATGCTGGTGGCTGGGCCTGCTCTTTGAATGACAGGACTACACATCCAAGCAGTTCTCCCACCTTGCATGGAGCCCGGGGGGCAGCACAGGCTACATGCTTCTGACAGTCTCTTCCCCAAGGGCACAGATAGCTTGATGTGAAAGATCGACATTCACAGAGACATGAGAAATGTGAACGGTCCCTAGGGAGGGACCGGCTGATCTCCCTCCTCAAGGAGCAGTAGTTTGCAATCTTTACTTGGTCTCACATCTGTAAATGGGATGTAGATCCTATCTCCATGGTTTCCAGAGAATATAGTGTTATCCACACCAACATTCATGATAGCAAGCACGATGTCCCCGCTGAGCTTTTTCATCAGCCCCTTCCAGGAGAAGGAGGCCTGTTGTAGTTTAGCAGGAGGCATCTGATGCTGTCTAACCATCCAATGGTGTGATGAAGACCAGAATGCGAGCTTCGCGATCAGACAGCTCTCCAGCCCTCTCCATGTTTGGCCTCACCAGATGTGTGATCTTGGGCAAGATGTTTTGCCTCACTGAACCCCAGTACCCTACTTGGTCAAAGGGAGCAAAGAAAAATTCCCTTTCTGGAACAGGATGAAAATTGGTTCAAGCATTTAGGATAGGTATTGGCCCACAAGAGATGATCACAAATGGTAGAAAGTGTTTGTAACTAAATATGGTTGACACCGTTTCCCCTGGTTCAGGATTCTGGCTAAGGCTTCAAACAAAAGAGGGAAAGACCCTCCTATTCCAGAATAAAGTTCTAAACATACTCCTTCAGATCTTATTAAAAGATTACATGGTTGGTGGGAATGTAGGTTGGTATATCCACTCTGGAAAAAAGTATGAAGTTTCCTGAAGAAGTTAAAAAAAGAGCAAGGAAAGGAAAAGTGAATTGGGGGAAATCAGAGGGGGACATGAAGCATGAGAGATGGTGGACTCCAAGAAAAAAACAGGGTTTTGGAGGGGAGGAGGTGGGAGGTTGGGTAAGCCTGGTTGTGGGTATTAAGCAGGGCATGGATTGTATGGAGCACTGGGTGTGGTGCATAAACAATGAATCTTGGAACACTGAAGAAACAAAATAAAATAATAAAAAAAGAGAGAGAGAGAGAGCTACCTTACAACCCAGCAATTGCACTACTGGGTATTTATACTCAAAGAGACGGATGTAGTTAAAAGAAGGAGCACCTGCACCCCAATGTTCATAGCAGCAATGTTCACAATAACCAAACTGTGGAAGGAACTGAGATGTCCTTAAACAGATGAATGGACAAAGATGTGGTCCATACATACAATGGAATATTACTCAGCCATCAGAAGGGATGAATACCCACCATTTGCATCAACATGGATGGAACTAGAGGGGATTATTCTGAGTGAAATAAATCAAGGAGAGAAAGACAGTTATCATACGGTTTTACTCATATGTGGAATATAAGGAGCAGCACAAGGGAAGGGAGGGAGAACGGAATGGGAAGAAATCAGAAAGAGAGCCAAACCATGAGAGACTCGACTCCAGGAAACAAACTGAGGGTGTGGAAAGGGAGGTGGGTGGGCAGATGGGGCCACTGGGGTGGGTGATGGGTATTAAGGAGGGCACGTGATGTGATGAGCACTGGTTGTTATATGCAATTAATGAATCATTGAACACTACACCAAAAACTAATGAGGTACTCTGTGTTGGATAACTGAGTTTAAATTAAAAAAAAAAAAAAAGATGGAAAAGGCAGTCTAGCAACCCAACCGTGTATCTAGCGTGACCCATGCATTTGGGTGCAGTATGCACTTTCGTATGTATATGTAGATAATATAATACAGTATAACATAATTGTTATAATACAGAATATAATATAGATAATAAAAACATATAATACTTATATACACAGCTACATATATGTGAAGAAATGACTTTATTGAAGGGAATGAGCCAAAAAATGAGATATGCCAACGGGGGAAGGTTCCTATGGATTCTCCATTTGAGAGGGAAGCAGAGTCCTTTGCCACTCTCTCATACTAAGGAAAAGGAGACTCCAGCAGAGATATCAGGAAAAAACAACACACTTTAAGGGTAAGAGACGGGCATCCTACAGCCAATGTACTTCGTGCTGAGCAAACCTGAAGGGCAGTCCTGGGGGAGTTAAGTGTGTGTTTCTTAGCATTTGAGGGGACCTGTAAACAGAGACTGTTGCCTGCTTCTCTCCTGAGAATTCTGAACATGACAGCTGGCTAGAGCAGGGCACTGTAGGAGCTAGGGAGAAGGGACCCACTTGGGACCCCCCGTGCATGACTGCCTTGAATGGCAAGGATGTAGAGGAGACGGTCAAGCCAAGCCATCTGGAAGCACCCACCTGCTAGGGCAGCGTCCAGTGGTGAGGGGTCCCGTCCCCAGGAGGCTGTGGGTATACCATCAGAACAAGAGTAGAGGGAGGATTGCAAAAGATCTATTTTGCAACAGAGTTCCATGATCTATTTGCAGAGATCTCTGAGGGGCAGCCAGACCACAAGAGAGTGTCAGCTCTGGGGGAACCAAGCATGCAGACAAGACAGGTGGATTACAATGGCACCAAGCATGGAAGAGGTGTCCTGCTTCCCTTGATCAGTTTTCCCTGCGCCCCCCTCCCCATCCTGAAGACACAGGGAGAAGCAAGGAGAGCTGGGGTTGGGAGCAGTTTTGCACCAGATGTGACACTGAAGTTTTCAGTCTAACTAGATTTTCAATGTCTGGTAGTGAGCCTTCTCTACTACATGAGCTAAGGCATTGAGAAAGCTGTATGGATCTGCCTGAGATGTTCTTCAACGGGCAGGGAAGGGAAATCCCACAGGGCAGAACAGAAAATAGAAGTGGGAGAGAAATAGAGCCATTTTCCCCTTGTATACTTCAAGTTCAAAGGCCATAATAGACCAACCCCCAAATATACTGTTATCTTACTATGGCAATCCCCAAATAGGGACAGACACACCCAATTTCAGAGGTCAGATACTTCTTCTATGGGTGACAACCAAGGCACAGGGCGGGAGGGGGGGAGGTTGGGCAGTTCTTTCCAGTACCTGTGTACCGTTTATTTGTGACTGTCACAACCTAACTTAGAATGTCTACATTAGTATATTATAGTGGAACAAAGCCCCAGGAACTGCAACCAAATTCGGTCAAATCCAGATTTCCACCCAGTCTGTATTCTATTGCTTTTGCTTACACTTACTTTCAAGATTCTTTTCCTCTTAATCACCAGAATGTGGGTCCCTGGGAACTGGGTTCCCTCGTTTCTGCTCTCAAAATTTCCCCTGACATACCCTTTTCTCTTTGGGGCACAGAACTTCCTCATCAGTTGAAATTGTCCTTCTCTGTATACCATGTCTAGGAATATAATCAAGTATTTAACGGGGAAAATGACAGCTTCTGATGTGAGATCTACCTCTAGATTTGCCTGACTCCCAAGCTTCAGGACTGGAAGAACAATGGTGGTCTGGTTTGGAACCTGGTCTTCCTCCCAGAACAACCATGAAATCGAGAAGGAAAACAAATGAAACTCAAAAGGACTCATGCCTTCAGCACTACCAGAAGAGAGAGAAAGCCACAATCTTTGCATTATCTGAACATAGAGGGAAAAGCAACAGACTCCCACAGAGCTCCCATGCCCACTCGCCACTGCTCCAAGCAACTGAATACAGAGGCTGGAAAGAGTAGAAGAAAGAGCAGAGGGACCAGAGGGCTTAGAAGAACTACAGACAGAACCGCCCCCGCAAGGAGGAAGGGAAACAATGCACACAAATGACTAGGCACCAGCCAGGAGCTGGAGAGTTCTCATCCTTCTGTGGAAAAGACACTTGCAAGTGGGTGGGACCCGAGGGGGCAGCCTGGAAGAAGCATTATTTTGTGGGAGAGAAACAGATATACAGAGAAGACATGGGACCCTTTGGAGATGAGGCAGTGAAGGGAGAGAAGGAAATAAGAGTAGGAAAAGAAGTCTCCTCCAGAATGAGTGAAAAAATGGAACAGCATCTCTTGTTCTTGGTTGGGATGCCTCAAAGTTCTCCAGATGTCAGTGCTCTGTTAGTTTATAAATGTAATGCAATTCCAGTAAAATTCTAAGGAGCTTTTTAAAGGAGCTAGGTGAGCTAAAAAAATAAGCACACAAGAATAGCCAGGAAAACACTGAGAAGAAAGGACTCGGTGGGTGGGGGAGAGTGGGAGGAGGAATAAGCTTACCAGAAAGTAAAACACAATACAAATCCTATACAATTAAAACAGTGTGGTACTGGCACGTGAACAGACAGAACAGTGGAGCAGAAGACAAAGTAAAGAAAAAGATGCAAAACAGGGATCTCAAATCACCAGGACAGCCATAATCTCTTAATAGATGATGTTGGGGCAATTGGGTAGTCATTTGGAAAAAGATAAAATTAGATCCATTCCTCAAACCATACATAAATATAAACTCCAAATAGATCAGAGATCTAAATGTGAAGATGTGTGTGTGTGTGTGTGCGTGTGTGTTTGTGTGTGTACACACATATTTAGAAGAAAACAGGGGTAAATTTTCCTATCAGCTGAGTAGAGTAAAAAGGCTTGTTAATTACGACTTGACTTAAAATTAAATACAATAAAGCACTGGGTGTTATACACAACGAATGAATCATTGAACACTACATCAAAAAACTTATGATGGCTATCATATCATATGCTGGCTAACTGAGCATAATAAGAAAAATAAAATATTAATAAAGTTACATAAAAATAAAATAAAAATTTGGGATGCCATAAATATAACATAAGCAAAGTCAAAAAATGACAAACTGAAAGAAAATATTTACAACATACATAAGAGAGAAAAGATTTGTAAAACTAATTTATTTAAAAATATGTAAAGTTATAAAATTTTCTATAGATTCAGGGCAATCTCTATCAAAATCCTTATGGACATTCTTACAGAAATAGAAAAAACATCCTAAAATTCCATAAAACAACAAAAGACTGTGAAGAGCCAGATAATTTTTGAGGAAGAAGAACAAAGCTGGAGGCCTCACACTTCCTGGTCTCAAATGTATTACTAAGATACAGTAATCAAAACAGTGTAATACTGGCATATAAACAGACATACAGACCAATGGAATAGAATAGAGAGCCTAGAAATAAACCCACACATATGTGGTCAACTGACCTTTTTTTAAAAAAGGTTTTATTTATTTCTTTGACAGAGAGAGATAGCAAGAGAGGGAACACAAGCAGGGGCAGTGGGAGAGGGAGAAGCAGGCTCCCCACTGAGCAGGGATCCTGATGTGGGGCTTGAGCCCAGGACCCTGGGATCCTGAGCTGAGCCAAAGGCAGATGCTTAATGACTGAGCCACCCAGGTGCCCCCTTGGTCAGCTGACTTTTGACAAGGATAGCAAGAGTATATAATGGAGAAAAAAAATAAAGAGTATATAATGGAGAAAGGATAGCCTTTTCAATAAAAGGAATTTAAAGAAATTGGATACCCACATACAAAAGAATGAAATTGAACCCTTATCTCACACCATATACAAAATCAACTCACAGTGGATTAGATTTAAACATTTAGACCTGAAACTCTAAATTTCCTAGAAGGAAACATAAAGAAAAAAATTTTTTTACCTTTTTTTGACATGTCTTGGCAGTGATTCTTTGGATATGGCACTAAAACATAAGCAACAAAAGCTAAAATAAACAAGTGGGACTACATGAAGCTAAGAAGCTTCTGCCCAACACAGGAAATGGTCAACACTTGGAAAGGTCACCTACAGAATGAGTGGAAATATTTGTAAACCATATATCTGATTAAGGTTTAATACACGAAATATATAAGGGCAATAGCAAAAAAAAAAAAAATCCTAAATAACGAAATTTAAAAATGAAATAAAGAGTCCATAGTCTCTCATGGTTCATCTCCCCTTCCAGTTTCCCTGAACTCCCTTCTCTTCTCCATCTCCCCATGTCCTCCATGTTCTTTTTTATGCTCCACAAATAAGTGAAACCATATGATACTTGACTCTCTCTGCTTGACTTATTTCGCTCAGCATCATCTCTTCCAGTCCCGTCCAAGTTGCTACAAAAGTTGGGTATTCATCCTTTCTGATGGAGGCATAATACTCCATCATGAGGGTTTTGAAGGGGCGGGGGGTGGGAGGTTGAGGAACCAGGTGATGGGTGATAGGGAGGGCACGTACTGCATGGAGCACTGGGTGTGGTGCAAAAACAATGAATACTGTTACGCTGAAAATAAATAAATTTAAAAAAACCATTGTCAATTAAATGGATGATAGTCCTAAATGTAAAAGCTAAGATGATGAAACTTCTAAAGGAAAACATGGGAGAAAATCTCCATGACCTTAGGTTAGCCCAAGATTTCTCAGATTCAACACAAAAAAGATAAACCATAAAAGGAAAAATTGATGAATTGGATTTCAACAAAAATTTAAAATTGCTCTTTGACAAATATGTTAATTGTACTGATTAATTCATTCTAAATATTATTATATGTCTATTATGTTGGGCACCTGGCTGGCTCAGTCAGTTAAGCATCTCACTCTTGGTTTTGGGTCAGGTCACAATCTCAGGGGTCAGTGAGATCGAGCCCCCTGTTGGGTTCTACAGCTCAGCAGGAAGTCCGCATAAGATTCTCTCTCTCCCTTTCCTTCTGCCCCTCCCTCTGTTTGTGCTCTCTCTCAAATAAATAAATAAATAAGTCTTTTCTAAAAAAATGAAAGAAAGGCATTTTCTAAGAAACTAAGTACCATTTCCCCAAAGAAGACATAAAAATGGCCAACAGGTGTATGAAAATGTGCTCAACATCAGTAATTACCAGGGAAATGAGAATCAAAACCACAGGAGATACTATCTCACACCTGTTGGAATGGCTATTCTGAAGAAGTCAAGAGATCCACGAAGTGTTAACAAGGACGCGGAGAAAAGACGATGCTTGTACACTGGTGGTGGACATGTGAGTTCCTGGAGTCACTACAGGAAAGAGTATGGAGAGTCCTAAAAAACTAAAGCTAGAGCTAAAGTATGATCCAGCAACCCCACTTCTAGCTGTATGTCCAAAGGAACTGATATCAGAATCTTGAGGAGGTGTCTTGGGAGCTTTCTGAGCACGACACTACACTTGAAGGGCTGCTGTGCCCCCCTCTCCTGACGCTGTCATGTCGCATTCCCTTGGGCAGGTGCAATGGCTTCAGTAATGTTTGGGAATCTGGGTGTAATGTGGCCGCGCGGCTGGGGGCTTCTGGGGGCCCCTTTCACCTGCCATAGGTGTTAGCTGAGAACCAGGAGTGTGTGAGGTTATTTTCCTACCAGTGAGTAATCTGCTAATTAGGGCTTTTTTGGCAGAAATTCTCTGATAGGTTAGGAGTCGAGTCTATGCCAGCAAAGAGCAAAGGAGCTTTTCATGAAGTGGCTCCTTGGAGGTTCTCATGAAAACAGCATGTCTGACACCAAGGCTGCATACATTTTTAAATGCATTTGTTTAAAAAAAAATGGTCCAGAAGCAAATTGTACATGAAATTATATATAAAAGTATGTTCCTAAACCAGAATGTGGAGGGGCTGTGGAGACAATGGCTCTGGAGTTGGGCTGGGTTACATACAACCCTTGTGCTCCCCAATCACCTCTGTCATCTTGAGATTGTACTCCTTCCTCTAGAAAATAAGGCCCTTCTTAAGCTTGCAGAGGTCCAGAAGGGTGAAACAAAAGGTTATTAAAAGCTCCAAGCATCTGGATGCACCTGTTGTATGCACTAAATAAATAAAATCTTAAAAAAAAAGTCAAACAAAAGGTACCATCATCATCATCGTGTTTTGAGTGTTGCTGGATTATTTTCCTCTCTTTTTTGCTTATCTTTTATAGATGTGTTTTTACTCAAGTTTGACAAATTCAGTTTTGAATATTTTTAGCTCACTGCTACAAAGGATAGTGACTATTTCTAATTAATGGAGAATTTATACTCACTGGTTAAAGACCTCTTGCCCTGAGTAACTAGGGAATAGGAAATTGAAAGAGAAACACACAAGATGTGATTGAATAGGTCCAACATATGATTTCAATAAAGCTTTGTATATTTTTTTTAAAAAACCCTATTTTTACTGTTCTGCTTTGCTGTGTCTTCAGCTTATACGAAATAGTACCTGGTTAGGAATCATAATAATCACAGTCCAATACTGACCCGCTTCTGTGTTCCACAACTTCAAAATGGCTCCCAAGGGTCCCACCTCTTCTGGTACTCTTTCCTCACTGTGGGTGGGCCAGGCAAACAGTGGATTCTAAAGAAGAGAATGCCCTCAAAGCAATGATGTGTCACTCCCTAGGTGAGGCTCTGAAAACTGTGACTTCCTTCCTGTCTCCACTCCTTCTCCTTGGTTCTTTTTCCTTGCTTACGGTGCTGAAACAAGCTGCCGTCTTGTGAACCCAGGCCCACAGAGGCTCTGAGGCCCTCAGACCAGCAGCCCAGGAGCATCCTTCCCAGCTGAGCCATGAGGTCAAAGCCACTGCTGCCAAGACCCGGACGGCAACCTCACTGGCGACTCTGAGCCACTGGACCCCACTTAACCGTGCCCAGGTTCTCGACCCACAGAAACAGTGAGCTGGAAAGTGTCCTCATTTGACGCTACCAGGTTAAGAGTAATTTTTCTGCAACAGTGGATAACTAATACATCTACACTGTACTAAGCACTATAGGAAAGTTTGAGTTTAATCCCTACGACTTGATGAGATTGATTTGCTGCTTCCTGGAGAAACGCAGTGGATCACTTTCTCACCAAAACACATGCTATGCTTACCCTTTTGGAGCAGTGCCAGGTCTGGGGGGAGGGGGTGGTTCTTCTGAAATGTGGGCACACTAAGCTTCTGCATCATGGGCGGGCCTCCATGCTGCAAAGCAAAAGTTAAATCCCCATACTCTTTTCATTAATGGTTCTGCCTTCTTTCTTTCCCCTCCTTGAGCTGTTTTCTGCATTATTCATCCTTCCTACAATCATCCAAGCTCACTGCAGAAAAATACAACCTAGTATTTAGAGTACCAGAAGCACTTGAGCAAGTATAGTCATAGAACCTAGGGATGCCAAGACCAAAAAATTGGTGCCTGGAATCTTCCTGGCACCGTTGTTCCGGGTGAGGCCTGGGACAGCTGCAATCCATTTCACCCTCCCTAAACTGCTTACACAGAAGTTGTCACTCACGCTGTGAGATGGCCCTACAGATGCCTACAGAGGCTCTGCCGTGCCCCTGCTGCGTTACAAAGAGAGCGCCCAGTTCTGGAGTGAACAACCAGCCTCTGAAACAGATGGACGTGAATGAAAGTAAGATAGAGATTGGGAGTGTGCACAGAAATATTTCAGTCTGGGGTCAAATTGGCATTTGAGAGCTTGTCACCATCTGCCGACCCAGGGCTCCAAGCCTGCTACTCCAGCTTGCAGATCGACTGACATTTTAAAATTCCTTGACCTTGGGAAGAGTTTCGGAGTTCTCCAGTGTTGCCACAAAGATTTTGCACAGTCTCTATCAAGTAACACCTGAGCTCTATGGCTCTCAGGCTCCAAGGTCTTACCCCCTAATAACTCCGGGCCTGGGGTCTTCTCCTAAGGGGAGAGGGCCCTGGTCATTGTGGACTCTGAGGCACAAAATCTTATTACTTATTTTCACAACATGTCACACAGCCCAACCGCACATCTTTATGAACGCAAGACAATCCAACTGAAGACCTGAACCAGCCTGAACCCCAGCCATTCTTGTCCCCTAGAGTCCAGGCATGGATATCTCCTTACACTACCATTACAACCATCACCAGTAGCAACAACAGCAACAACCAAACCACCACTGATAGCACCACCAAGAATGACGACACAATGACTACCATCCGAACCAAGAAAATCAACAACAAAACCACTACCACTATCAACACTACCATCAACACTATTACCAATGAACCCAGTAACAAAACCATCAGTACCAACCATAATAACAAAAACCACCACCACAGTCTTCATCAGTGGCAACAAAACCAACATGGCCTCCTTCAACCGGCACAACAAAGTCACCACCAACAGCCACGACAACAACCCACCCACTACCATCACCGCCCCAACAGAATGATCACCATCAAACAATGCCAAGGCCACCACAGATAGTGTAACCATCACACTTATTAGATGTTTTCTTTGCAGGGTCTATACTAAGGGTGTAAATGTTGTACATGGGTTGTTGTACTTAACCCCTGCTTTCTGGGCTCCTCTGAATAGCTTCCTTTCTCTCGTGTTGGAAGATGTTTGCACATTTCTTGCTTCTGCTAAAATCTACTACCTCTGCCTTTCACTAACCATGCTCCTTGCTTTTGACTCTTTGGCAAACTCTACCTGCCCTTTAAAACTTGACTCAAGCATTTTCTGAAATCCAGCTCTGTGGCTGATTTCATTCGCATCTTTTTGTAGGCCTCATGGTTAGAACTAACTTTGTGGACCTCCCACCATGTGTAAGACCATGGGGACTGCCAGGCGACCCTCCCTCTGTCTCTATTTTAAGTCCAGACCCCTGGTCCTTTATTTGGTTTTCTAAAAATGTCTCTTCGATATTCCTAAATTTTTTATTATGTTGAAATATTGTATCTTCTTAAGCCATTTTCTATCTTCCTTTGCAATGAGCTAGAACATAAATAAATAACACAATGTGCAAAAGGAAATTTATTTCCAAATCGTTATTTCCGAGGGAAAAATCTATTTTAAACTCTGCCCCATGTATGGACTACAAATGTAGTCTTTGTGTTGTTCTTAGGCAAATCTATCAATAAGATGTAACATTTTCTAGTGAACCACTGAGGCAAATTATATCCTTGTGCAGAATACAAGTAGTAACCGACAAGTTCCTGGTCACAGAATCAGGCCATGTACAAGAATGACCTCATTTCTTTGACATAAATGACTTTTCCTTGAGGGAGTTTTACAAGCAAGTATTTTCTGTTAGTATGGCTTTAGGGCCAAATCCTAAGCATGGACCATGTGCGGGCAGATGGCTAGATGCTGGGCAAACAATGGAAAACAGTTACTAAGAAACTTCTCTCAAAGGACCTTGCACTGATTGCAGTGTAATTCTTCCAGAAACAGTGATAAAATCAATACATTCAGAATTACGGAACCCTGCAAAGGTATATATTAAGACCAGGGAGTAGGGATGGAATTCTGTTGGGCAGTCCATTTTGAACTCAGTATGATGCTTCTGTCATTTGGTCCTGGGCCACCTGGGTCCCTGAACTGTCTCAATATGCATTGTACACAGTGATGGGGGACCCTGAGAAAATGGCTAAACTGGGTGATGGGATCCGAGAAATTCCTGGCTGTTGATCTCTTATAGATTTTCAAGATTACAACTAGGACTTTTAAACACAGAGTTTCAACACTAAGGATCCACCAGGCAAGTTTTCTTTGCTAAGGAAGTGTTAATCTCCTCAGCTCATTTAAGACCAGTGTTATCGTGCTGGCCTACCTACTTGTGGGGAAAGTTTTTCATGCAAACCATGAGCAGCTGAGGGACACATTTTCAGTACTTAAGACAGGATCTGCACATTGTGTGGCTCCATCATTTTGGAAGGGATGACCCCATTGCCTTGCATCAGTGGTAAAAGTAGTAGTTTCAAATTCTGGACATAGAGATTCCTGAGCATCAAGTGATACTCAAGAAACAGTGCAGATACCCACATGGTACGCTGGTGTCCTCGCCTGCCTACCAGAGTGCTGGTTTATACCCTATTATCAAGCTCAGATCAAGGCAGCTCTCTCTCTTTTTTTTCATCCTGAATTGTTAGCCTTAAAGAGAGAATGATGTTATGTTCACCGTTGTTTTCTAAGACCTTAATACATTTCCATCAGGAAGCGGACATCAATAAAGCATCATTTACTAGATAGAGCTGATGAAGGAGAGAAACTGTCTCCGATGATACTCTTTCAGCCTTAACTGACATTACCACTTCACATTCGCTGGGACCCTTTGAGAACCAGGAGGGAGGAGCCAAGTGTGTGAGCTCAGGTGAGAATCATGTTATGGCAGAAAGCAGGAGAATGCTCTGGGGTTTTCCAAGTGGCGGTTCCAAATAAAAAGCCTATCTATTCTCGCCACCCGGGAAAGATTAGCATCCCCAGGCTTGCGGGGGCACAATCAGTAAAAGCCAGCAGATATGATGCTGGAAGGACCCTGAGCAAAGGATTGCACTCATGCACTCCTCAGACTGAGCCCCAAGAGTGTTGACAAGGATTCCTGATGGTGGGGGATTTGAATCTGGCCCCATGCAGAGCCCCAGAAGCAGAATGCATCCTGGGCACAGATGTAAGGCAGCCAAATTAAATCCACAGATGGGTCATGCAAAACGGGAGGATGATGTGGAGTGGGAGGGAGGGCTGGAACTCAAGGATCAGAGATACAATAGCAGATCCTAGCATCCCAGACAAATAAATGTCAGATAGGCTCTCCCCTGTCTTCTCTCGTGATCAGAGTTGAAATACAACCCCAGAAATGTTGGGGTCACCTCAAGCTGGCAAAATTTGTACCACCTCCATGGAACAGAGTCACAAAGTTAAGATAAGTTATATAAAAAAAGAAATACTATTCCTGGCACATGAAGACAGTGCTGATTGAAATATACCACATGGTGATAACAGCAAGAAATATACAAAGGAAAGTCCATCAAATCTGATTTGAGCACAGCTTTTGTTGGTATCGTTACTGAGACGTTTAAAAAATAAGATGAAAAATGAACAAACTTTTAATACAGCATTCTGTTTACATGGTACTTTCCCTACCTGAAATTCAAGAACTTGTGGATGAAATAGTCCAACTTTCCCTATACTGTCACTGCCCAAGAATGCCATTGTGTGTCTTGTGTTTTCAAATATTCAGGGGAGAAAAAACACCAGGACTCTTTAAGAAGTCTGGTAGAAGTGAAGTTTGCACAAAATTCCTTTACTCAGATTTATGGAAGCTTGCGCTAACCGTGTGGCCCATTCTGTGCAAATGGAAAGAGTAAATGTGGACTGGGGACTGCTGGGGAGATCAGGGGTGGGGAATAGAGAAGCCGCTTCCCAGTTGGGCCCAGGCCAAGAAGGGAATCAAAGGAGAGGGGGTGTACTGGAAATAGAGCTTTGTCCTCTTTTTATGTTCTTCCCAACCCTGGGAAGTGGCAGGTCTAGGAACTTGGAGTCTGAAAGACTCAACACACTTGTTTCTTGGGGGGGCTTCCTGGAACCCAGAGAAGAAAGAGTCCAGCAGAGAAATGGAGTCCCTGAGGGACGTTGTGGTCTGCTCCCGTCTATACTGAGGAGGGTTCCCCTAACATGAGTAGGAGGCAGAGCAGTGCTGGCCAACAGGACCAGACCAGGGATCCCTCCAGGAGCAAGGAAAAGAAATCCAAGCATCCAGCTTTGCCACAGAGGGCCTCTCCACCTCTCTTACCCTCTGACCCTTGTCTTTTCATCCCCCCTTTCAAAAACTCACACTCAGAGGTGTAGCCAGGATGGACCCAGATCTGACGCACCCAGAGACCAGGCTCACCATGAATGTGTGCATGTGGCTGGGGGTGGGAACCACCGGACACCGTAACACAAGGTCTAATAAAAAAGGAACTCGTCCCCTTGCCTGAGGGCAACCTGTCTCAGGGAGAGGCCCGTGGTCTCTGACATCACAGGTGGGCACTCAAGAGTGAGGGTCTTCCCCAAGGGTGATGCTGGCAGGCAGAGCAGCCCGCCCTCTGGCTTCTGACCACACACCAGTTCAGAAAAAGTGATGCCCAGGGCCAGCTTTAATTTAATATGTGACCCCACTTTGCCCTTAATAGGGGGCCGCTATTTATTGCTGGGCATGCCCCTGGTGACATGCACCAGAGTCCTCCTTGCTGAGAATGTCTAGGAAGTTCTAAAGAAGATTCTAGAAACTGGAAGTCATCAAAGGCCCTTCCTTCCCTGGAATGGTGACAAGCAGGTTAGAGTAAGGGTAAGTAATGCCAAAGACAGTACTTAGGAAGAAGGCACACACATTGTTTCCAATGTTCTCTGAAAATCTGGTTTACCTAGCAGTTCTTTTTAAAAGTTAGTGATGACTTCATCAAGATGAAAAGCTTCTGCACAGCAAAGAAAACAGTCAACAAAACAAAGAGGCAACCCACAGAATGGGAGAAGATATTTGCAAATGACAGTGCAGACAAAGGGCTGATATCCAAGATCTGTAAGAACACCTCAAACTCAACACACACAAAACAGATAATTACATCAAAAAATGGGCAGAAGACATGAACAGACACTTCTCCAAAGAAGACATATGAATGGTTAACAGACACGTGAAAAAATGTTCATCATCATCAGGGAGATTCAAATCAAAACCACATTGAGATACCACCTTACACCAGTTAGAATGGCCAAAATCAACAAGACAGTGTTTTGGAGAACATGTAGAGAAAGGGGAACCCTCTTACACTGTTGGTGGGAATGCAAGTTGGTGCAGTCACTTTGGAAAACAATGTGAAGATTCCTTAAGAAATTAAAAATAGAGCTTCCCAAAGTCAAACGCTCTCTCTTCGCAGATGACATGATTCTTTATATGGAAAACCCAAAGGACTCCACCCCCAAACTACTAGAACTCATACAGCAATTCAGTAACGTGGCAGGATACAAAGTCAATGTACAGAAATCAGTGGCTTTCTTATACACTAACAATGAAAATACAGAAAGGGAAATTAGAGAATCGATTCCATTTACTATAGCACCAAGAACCATAAGATACCTGGGAATAAACCTAGCCAAAGAAGTAAAGGGTCTCTACCCGAGGAACTACAGAACACTCATGAAAGAAATTGAAGATGATACAAAAAGATGGAAGAACATTCCATGCTCTTGGATCGGAAGAATAAACATTGTTAAAATGTCTATACTGCCTAGAGCAATCTATACTTTTAATGCCATTCTGATCAAAATCCCACCAGTATTTTTCAAAGAGCTGGAGCAAATAATCCTAAAATTTGTATGGAATCAGAAGAAACCCCGAATTGCTAAGGAAATGTTGAAAAACAAAAACAAAACTGGCGGCATCACGTTACCTGATTTCAAGCTTTACTACAAAGCTGTGATCACCAAGACAGCATGGTACTGGCATAAAAACAGACACATAGACCAGTGGAACAGAGTGGAGAGCCCAGATATGGACCCTCAACTCTATGGTCAAATAATCTTCGACAAAACAGGAAAAAATATACAGTGGAAAAAAGACAGTCTCTTCAATAAATGGTGCTAGGGAAACTGGACAGCTATATGTAGAAGAATGAAACTCGACCATTCTCTTACACCGTACACAAAGATAAACTCGAAGTGGATAAAAGACCTCAATGTGAGATAGTAATCCATCAGAATCCTAGAGGAGAACATAGGCAGTAACCTCTTCGATATCAGCCACAGCAACTTCTTTCAAGATATGTCTCCAAAGGCAAAGGAAACAAAAGTGAAAATAAATTTTTGGGACTTCATCAAGATCAAAGCTTCTGCACAGCAAAGGAAACAGTCAACAAAACAAAAAGGCAACCCACGGAATGGGAGAAGATATTTGCAAATGACAGTACACACAAAAGGTTGATATCCAGGATCTATAAAGAACTCCTCAAACTCAACACACACAAAACAGATACTTACATCAAAAAATGGGCAGAAGATATGAACAGACACTTCTCCAATGAAGACATACAAATGGCTATCAGACATATGAAAAAATGTTCATCATCACTAGCCATCAGGGAGATTCAAATTAAAACCACATTGAGATACCACCTGACACCAGTTAGAATGGCCAAAATTAGCAAGACAGGAAACAACATGTGTTGGAGAGGATGTGGGGAAAGGGGAACCCTCTTACACAGCTGGTGGGAATGCAAGTTGGTGCAGCCACTTTGGAGAACAGTGTGGAGATTCCTCAAGAAATTAAAAATAGAGCTTCCCTATGACCCTGCAATTGCACTACTAGGTATTTACCCCAAAGATACAGATGTAGTGAAAAGAAGGGCCATCTGTACCCCAATGTTTATAGCAGCAATGGCTATGGTCACCAAACTGTGGAAAGAACCAAGATGCCCTTCAATGGATGAATGGATAAGGAAGATGTGGTCCATATATATGATGGAGTATTATACCTCCATCAGAAAGGATGAATACCCAACTTTTGTAGCAACATGGACGGGACTGGAAGAGATGATGCTGAGTGAAATAATTCAAGTAGAGAGAGTCAAGTATCATATGGTTTCACTTATTTGTGGAGCATAAAAAATGACATGGAGGACATTGGGAGATGGAGAGAAGGAAGTTGAGGGAGATTGGAAGGGGAGGTGAACCATGAGAATGAGAGACTATGGACTCTGAAAAAGAACCTGAGGGTTTTGAAGGGGCGGGGGGTGGGAGGGTGAGGGAACCAGGTGGTGGGTAATAGGGAGGGCACGTATTGCATGGAGCACTGGGTGTTGTGCAAAAACAATGAATACTGTTACGCTGAAAAAATAAATAAATAAATTTAAAATGTAAAAAAAAAAAGAACTTGTGCATGCTGGTACCATTTACTTAGATGGCAAAGATTGTTAAAAGAATGGATGGGTGACTGGATGGATGAATAAACAAATAAATATGTAAAGAGAATAACACAGTAAAGCAGAATGAGTCTTCAGGGTAAGAAATAATGCATTAGGCATTTTTCTTCTAGATCATGCAGGGTTCTCCAGATAAAGAAATCAATAGGAGATATATCTATGAATTAGCTCACATGACTGTAGAGGCTGACATGTTGACATCTCTAGGGCAAGCCAGTGGCTAGAAACTCAAGCATATATTGCACTGTTGAGGCAAAATTCTTCTTCCTAGAGGGGTCTCAGGGCTTTTCCCCTCTTCTTCTTCTTAAAATTTTCAACTGATTAAATGAGGCCCACCCACATTATTGAAGGTAATCTCCTTTGCTAGAAATTAACTGGTCATAGATGTTAATCACATCAGACAGACTAAATGCCCTTCCCAGCAAAACTTTATTAGGGTTTGGTTAAATAACTGGGCACAAAAGCCGAGCCAGGTCAAAATAATAACCATCTATGAACCCCTCAAAATAACGATCACAGCCAATAAAGGAAACTCCAAAATCACACTGGTTCCTTCAAATGTTACTTTTTGGAATTCTTTCACTGTTCATGTATCTTTATTATAAACTTTATAGCAAATGTAAAAGTAGATAATTTAAACCAAGCACATGTACTGTGTTTGCCTGTCAACTTATCATTTTTTAAGCTTCCCATCATTTACGTTACTTTCCCCCCAACGGTGAACCTTAGCAACAAGGAACTTGATGGGCGCAGGCCAGTCACCCTAGTACCGAGGGACAGAAAAAATAAGGGTGATCAACAATGCTTTCTGAGGAAAGATTATCGATCAAAAGAGGGAAATAATAAAGGAAATTTTCAACTTTTTATGTGTGTGGGCTCTGCTGCTGGGCTCCCAGGGAAGCTGTGTGTTGACGTTGACCAAGGTCAGAGTGACTTAACCAAACTTCAAAGCATGGGTTCTATTTCTGCCAAGAACACATTGTACATCAGCTTGGTTAGCAAATAGCCTAAAAAAAAATTTCTAACTAAAGATAAGAGTGAAAATATCCCTAGGTTCCATTGCCATACCTCCAAAACCTGCAACCTCGCACATACTAGAAGCACAAGATAAAGTTTATCATTTTCTGGAATGTCCTTCATCATGATGATTTGTAGCTCTCAATGTAACGAAAAACATGCATAACCCATATAAAGCATTCCTTCTCTGGGGCTCGCTCTTCTTTGTGAAGATTGGGTGTCCCAGACAGCTGTCTTCATGTGAGCTTGAATAAAACTATCTTCCACGTCTTAGAATTTCTAAGAGTTTCGTTCATTTCGCATCCACAGCTCCAAGTAATTGTGTGATGGAAACCACTATATGTTGCCAACGGTGTAACTCAAAGGTCAGCAAACTACAGCCAGTGGCCCAAATCTTGCACACCACCTATTGCTGGAACACAACCATGCCCGTTCACGTAGCCATTGTCTATGGTGGCTTTTGTGTGACCAAGGCAGAGCTGAGTAGTGGTGACTGCGACCAAATGAGGTCTCCAAGGCAAAAATATTTACTATCTGGCCCTTTTATAGAGGAAGTCTGTGGAGTTACCCTACCAAAACAGTGGGGCTCGGTGGCAAAGATTCAGGATTCAAAGTTGTGAGCAGGTCTGGGGGCGCCTGGGTGGCTCAGTCAGTTAAGCATGCGACTCTTAATCTCGGCTCATGTCTTGATCTCAGGGTCATGAGTTCAAGCCCCGCATTGGGCTTTGCACCGGGCATGGAGCTTACTTTAAAAAAAAAAAAAAAAAAGTAGGTAGCAGATCTGAAGCCAGCGGACATCTGGGAAAACTTTAAAAGAAGAGTGAAACATGACATCAGGGAGAAGAAACCCAAAACATCTGCATTTGGTTTCAAAGCAGCTTAGCCTCAGGCAACTGTTAGCTTGCTGCTCAAAAAAGTCAAGCTTGGGGCCTCTGGACCTAAACCTGACCCCTAATAAAACTCACGGTGAGGATTTGCACATGCACACGAATGGCCGCAGCCCCTCTGCTTTCTCTTGCGAGTAGCAATTGGCCTTGGGTTTTCCACTCCATTTTAAAGCAGCTTATCATCACCTCCAAAAAGGAGAGAAAATAATCCTTAAAAGATTGCATTGCTAAAAACAAAACAAAACAAAACAAAACATTATCATTAAAAAGAAATTGCCTTGCGGGACACCTGGGTGGCTCAGTCCATTAAGCATCTGCCTTCAGCTCAGGTCATGAGGCCGGGGTCCTGGGATCGAGTCCTGCACTGGGCTCCCTGCTCAGCACAGAGCCCACTTCCTTCTCCCTGTGCCTGACACTCCCCGTGCTTGTACTTTCTCTCTCTCTCTCTGACAAGTAAATAAATAAAATCTTTTTTTAAAAATTGCAGTGCTTTTTTTTTTTCTGGCAAGAACATATTATGAAACTTTAAACTTTAATGAATAGTTTTGCCACATAATTATTCCTAAGTTTTGTCTGCCACTTGATATCTGGAAACGTTTTGTCATATCTATGGAAACTGCCCACTCCCCCAACCTCCCGCACCTTTCTTTGCTTGGAATAAATTTCACTGAAATGAACTGACTTTAACATCTCAACTCAGTACCTTGTATCTGAATCAAAATAGTGCCTGAGAACTTCTGTAAGTATCGAATGAAAGGAAAGTTGATAACGATATTTTTTATCACCAAGGTGTAAGAAAATACATGACCACAAAGACATGGGACAAAATAAAATTAGTTTTTTCTAAAAGACGAAACCCCCCACGATGCTTGGTCCAATACAATGGACTTTGGTGATTAATCGACCACGTGTGGTGCCTTTACGGTCTACCACGTGCTAAGCTGTGTATCTAGCAGGAAAAAATTCCAGCCCTATGCTCCCTACC
Source organism: Meles meles (assembly GCF_922984935.1). Taxonomy (NCBI): domain Eukaryota; kingdom Metazoa; phylum Chordata; class Mammalia; order Carnivora; family Mustelidae; genus Meles; species Meles meles. The sequence goes on along the minus strand of NC_060068.1, from coordinate 176,805,577 downwards.
CGAATCCCTTGGGTGGAGCGGAGTGGCATACACTTTTATCTTGGGTTTGTAGGTGGGAAGCCCGGCCCACCTCCCCCAAGCCCACACCCCGACGACAACACAGAGCCCAGGATGGCACAGAAAAGCACCTGCACAGGGCACTCTTCACCCCGACCTCCCCACCCAGACCCATGATGCTCCTGCTGCTCTCATTCTTGTGGTTTAGAGAACACCAATCATCCCACCACTCTGCCTATCTCCCCTTTTCTGTCTCTCCTTCTATAAGATATGAGGTTTTTTTCTCTTGGGGATCTGGTCTGACCAGTCCATTTTTCTGTTTGCTGGGAAATGATTGCTTTGCCAGGAGTTACCTCTTCCCCTTGTCAGAGTTTCTAAGTCCAAGGATGAGAGCCTGATGCAAGCAGGGCCAGGAGGGAGCAGCGGCAGGGAACGAGAAGCCAGTCTCTGTGTGCCCTGGGCTGGGGGGCAGGCAGCCCTCGGCCCCCCGGTAGCTGCCTTGTTCCCTGATAAATGAATCAGAGAAGAGGAGGAGACAAATGGGAGACAGGAGGTCAGGGGAAGGGACACCCCCCCGCCCCCACCATTCCAGTCCCTGAATCCAAGTTTTCCTGAGTCTAAAGCACATTTCTTACTCTGGGTCCCCTGTGAAATCCACAATTATTGTAATAATATCACATTTGTTTCGTCTCATTGAGAATGGCTTCCGTCATGAGCCCACCTAGCAAAGATTACTACTGTCTTCAAACCTACCATTCATTTCCTTTTTTCTAGGGCACTAGCTGGTGACCAGTTCAGGCTAAGGTCACAATGCAGAGTCCTACTTTATGCCCCAGACCTTGTGGAACCGACGTTGCCTTAAAATCTCATGTCCTGGTTCAGAGGCGTGACTAACGAGCCAAACGCTAGGGGCAGCAGGGGCCGCAGAGAACGAGTTTGAGGGCAGATGGGTCTTTGGACCCTCAAATACTCCACCAGAAGACTCACTACCTCTGGTCACATATGCCAGGGCTGGCATTTAATTTTTTTTTTCTCATGCTATAGCAATAAGCTCCAGCAGTAATTCCCATGTCAAACTGCTGGGAAAAACCAATCTAACATCGCCATATTTTTTCTGTTTTAATTCAGTTCAGAAAAAAAGAAAAAACACATATTTTCTTCAACACCTGTCTATTTCTAGATACAGCTAGAAGTTAGAAACAACAGCAGACCGCCTTCAGCGGCTACGGTCATGAAGCTTGGTCACTTCCATATTCTTCTTTTCCCAAGAGACCGACTCTTATTTGGAGAGCACATAACCCCTTGTCCCTGTGCGTTCAGAACCAGTTGTCTTTCCTCTGGGGCTTTTTCCTGGGGAGGTGGTCGCTCTCTTGGGGAACAGTGAGTGGTCTCCTGGCTCATCTGACCCCAGACATCTTCTCCAGGTTGGGTGGCTGACATTCCCTGGGAGGGGCATTCCCTAACCAGCCCTAGGAGGGACCATTTCTTGGACCGTAGGGAATCCAAACTCGAGTCCAGAATCCAAACTTAAAGGTGGAATCAGTAAAATTAAGGACTGATACACAAAACTACATATTTTTAAGATTTTATTTATTTATTTGAGAGAGAGCATGTGAGAGTGAGCAGGGGGAGGAACAGAGGGAGAGAAAGAGAGAGACTCTTAAGCAGACTCCACACTGAGGTCAGAGTCTGATGCGGGGCTCGATCTCATGACCCTGAGATCACAACCTGAGCTGAAATCAAGAGTCCGACATTCAACTGACTGAACCACCCAGGTGCCCCAATAAATAATATTTTTTTAAATAGTTGCAACTATAAAGAGCCACGTCAGCACATACCAGCATCCAAAAAAACCACTGGAATTCACTCACCCTTGGTGCTACACCACCTTGTTATATCTTAGTGGCTTCATCCCTCAAAGGCCAGGAGGATGCCTGGCAATACCTTAGAGTTATGGTGAAATTTACTCATGCAAACATTTTATGTAGGAGATGCGAGCATAGAGGTCTTTCAGTGCATGTCCCTCCAATGCCCTCGGCATGCTCCTCCTCACAAGCCTGGTGGCAGGAGATTTCCCCAACTCTGATTCCACGAGCACCCCTTGAATTCGGGCACTTTAAGGTATCTCTAAATCAGGACGAGTCTTATAACCAAAACCATGTCATAGTTTAACTAGCAGCATTTTTTTTCCCTAGAAGTACATAAAATAACGGTGCCTTTTATAACCAGTGACATTTTTTTTTTTTGGCATTTTAGAGTCTATGAAATACAGCAACTCAATGAGTCCTTCCAGAATTCAAGGTCTTTTTTTAAAGCAGGTTAACTTTGGTATTGGATTTAATTCATCTCTCTGTAGCTTTGGTCAAAATGTGCAGAAATTGCACCTTGGGGACCCCCCCCCCATGGTCCTGGGAGGAATGGGACAGGTCATCCCACTCATATTCCTCAGAGAGGCCCAAGGTTTACAAAGTTTGGGAAATGTGTCAGTTTTCTCAGTCACTTTGATTTCTCTGAGGCATCTGTCAACAGGGTGTTCTCCCACTCAGGATTTCCCTACCACGAAGCCTTTTTCCTAGGACAGATTTGAAGGTGAATAGAAATGAGGAGAAAATGAAGCCCTGAGAGATTGTGCAATTTGCCCCAAAGATCCAGAAAAGAAGTAATAAAGGTGGGGCACCTGGGGTGGCTCAGTGGATTGAGCCGCTGCCTTTGGCTCGGGTCATGGTCTCAGGGTCCTGGGATCAAGTCCCACATCGGGCTCTCTGCTCGGCGGGGAGCCTGCTTCCCCCTCTCTCTCTGCCTTCTTGTGATCTCTCTCTCAGTCGAATAAATACATAAAATCTTTAAAAAAAAAAAAAAGAAGTAATAAAGCCAGCAATGCAGCTGGGGCCTTCACACCGTAGTGCCTCGTTAACACACACTACTACTTCATGCACCATTTTTCAACATAACTAGGAAGGCACCATGGTACAGACATCTCTTTCCTAACGCATTTTTCCTAGACTCTCAAAATGAACACGTTAACGGAACCTGGTTAAAGACAAATTTACACTGCAGATCAACAACCACCTAAGTTGTGGAATTTTCTAGTGCATGTGATATCAGTGGAATGTGTCACTCCATTGCCTTCCGAGACCCAAGATCAGCTTTTGGAGCACCCACACTTTTCAGAGCAGGTGGAGGTTAAGGGGCAGAAGCTAGAGACCCATTAGTATGGGTCCCTAGTGCCTTGAAATCTGGCAGAACTTTTGAGAAGTAATACCCACTAGTGGCTTACTGCTGCTGGCTTTGCGACTCCTTTACTTCTGATTATGAAAATATCCTTATTACACTGCACTGCACCATAATCATTTGCATTTTTATTGTTTTCACTCAAAAGCTCCTAAGTTATTTAGATAAGCACCATTAAACAAAAATTTGAGTAATTAGTTCTTTTGATGCATCCTGGTGGCAGCAGAGGAACTCAAAGACATTTATTAACAATACAATCTGTCCCAGGTGGGACTTATTATAAACAGAGCTTAGCCCCAAAGCAACCTCTCATTAAATCCTGAGCAGGAATTAGGTATTTGTCTCTTCCCACGCCATTCTTCATCAACCAGTCCCTGCCATTTGGGCAGGATCATTATATCTTTTCCTCCACTGAAATACCAGAAATCACTGCTAATCAGAGTCTCGGAAGGTGGCCGGAAGCCAACTACACACTCTTTCTGCACCCATGAACTCAGAGAACTTTAAAATCAGAAGGAAATCTCGGGGATCATCTTCCTTGATCTCATTTCACTCATCGGAGACAGAAATCCAAGTAAGTTAGGAGATTCCCCAAAGGGCCACAGATGGTCATTGTGACCCACACTTTCCATCTCTTGCTCCAGTGAATTTTTCAGCCCACAACTCTCCGAAGTGTCCCACTGAAACCAGTGCCTGGTTGCCAATGGATTCGGGGTGTTCCAAGTTGCTGATCTATGACAATGCACCCACCCTTTCCCCAGGATGACAAATGTTAGTAATGTCAAATCTTGACATACATGCATTAAAATGAGGGCCTTTGTGGGATCTTAGAAAATCACCAAAAGGAAGATTTACATGAGAAAAGATAGTGATTTCATTTTGTGTACATTGGAAAACAGACCTATGAGTTGATTGGCTTCCAGGGCAGAGACCTGTGCTGTCTTTTCTCCGTAGCCGGTCCCGGGGACCCAGTGAATGCCGCACCTGTTGGCGTCTCTGCCCCACATCTGTGAAACAGGCCAACCAGTGTCTGACTTGAATTGAGAGGGGCAGGGAGGAGGCGAGCCAATTAACCCCTGAAAGTTCCTCGGGATGTAGGCACTCCTCTCTGTCTTCAGATGTCCCTCCTGTAGGTGAGATTTCTCCACAGAGCAAATGTCATCATTCATGAAGCTTTCTCCCCTGTGTCAGGTACCATATGGCAGCACAAACAATTTTTCAAAGAAAAGATTTCTTGTTAATTTCTCAGTGTTTTGTGAATACATGATCTCTGATGAAAAGGCCTGGAAAGGGGGGACTCCCTGCCTCACTCGCTGACTGAGACTCACCTTCCCAAAATCTGAGCCAGGTGTCATAGAGATAAAGTCTTATCTGCATGCCTACTTCCTGAAGCATGCAAAACACAGGCTGCGAGTCCCTCGCCAAACAATTGTACTCCCCGCAGAAACACTTGTACACTTAACTTCCGTCTCCCTAACGGGACATTTACCTGCTCTGCCAGCCCATGCTATCCCAGAAGAAAATACCGAGTTGGGGGTGGAGGGCAGATATTTCAGAAGGGACAAATATCTTTTAATTTGACACTAAGTTTCTAGTTTTTCTCACTTCTATAGCTAAGAAAAACAACACAAGGTTTAGTGTCGATTAACAACAACAACAACAAAATACTTGGATTGTTCTATTTTCCATAGGTGGACTTTATTTTCACTCAGATTCCTGCCATGTGACAATAATAACCTTGCAGGCTGAGAATACTTGAAAAGGAAACTTCCATCCATCTGGGGAGGCTTGGCTGACTCTCCCGGATGTCATTCGCAGAGGAGCCTAAAACGTTTTATCTGCCTGAAGCCCTAAATGGCAGAAGAGGAGAAAACCCAAAAGATGAATGAAGGTTACATGCCTAGATTAGACCTGAGAAGAAGTTGGTGAGGTAGAGTCAGAGAGACAGAGGGAAGAGTGGCCCATTCAACTGTGGGCATGGCCTGGGTGACATGATTAGCAAAAACAGGATCCTGGCAGGGACCAGTCAGAAGGGAGACCTGCAGTCGCCGATCTGTGAAGACAACAGGTAATGCAGAGCAACAGCTGAGCTCATCCCACTTCCATTTTCTCCAACCAGACAATCCGCAGAAGGAGACTCTACTTGCAAAAAAGTTCCAGAATAACTTTATGGGCTATGTTATTCGTCTTTACCGTTAATTAGTGCCAGAAGCAACTCCCTGTTTTTCCCTCTTCTCTCTCGCCCTGGATTCCCCCTCTGGATGCTAATGAAGTCAGCGATTTTAAGTTTCACAGTCTCCGTTGAGACTTTTCTACCGGCAATAAGGAGAAAACAAATTAACGTGGAGGATTTCTTGACGGGAACAGTTTACAAACACCCCACTGTTGACAAAATCATCAGAACTGTCACTTCACGCCTCTCTGCCAACTGCAGAATCGGTGTCATTACCAGGAAGTCCTGGAAATATAAACGAGTGTGGATTAGACACCCCAAAATTGCATAAATATGAAATTTTACACGACCTAAGCAGTATCACAGATCGTACATGACATGGAATTGGCACTTCCTTCCAGAAGGTCCTAAGATCTCTCCTTCAGACCAAGGAAATCCCATCAGTTTAGGGATCTAGACAGATATCCTGGGTGGATGTTACTAGAAGGCAGGTGAGGAGGAGTGCGGGCAGGGGGGCAGTGGATGAGAATATTCTCTTTGGAACTGATTTTAAAATACAAAAAATTGTTAGTGCCTTTTTATGTTGAGGACAGGCAATTTCCTTTTTTATATTTTCCTAAATGGAATATAATTTCAAACGAAGTCATTGTTAAAATAACAGAGTTTAAAGCCAAATGCATCTAATTTGTTATCACCTACTCTTCGGGATCACTTGTGTTTGAATACTTGGTTGAAAATCTTCCATCTGACGGCCCTGCAACCTGGTTCTACCTGGGATGGTCTTCCTTCTTTCTGTTGGCCCAAGACCAGCTCAAGCCACACTGCTTTCTCCCATCTTTGAACATCTTCAGCTTGGATTCTGGAAAGCACAAACTTTGACACTTTTTAGATTCTATAAGATATGATTATTGGACTGGTTTTTGTCTGTATCAATTGTGCCTTTTTCAATTTCCAGACTTCCTCAGACCCTCTCCTTCTCAGTGTCCAGAATGGCGCTCAGAGGTCAGAGGGACTCCTTCAATATGTGTAAAGAAAATTGTTAAATTAAATATCAGTTTATTTAGTGTCTAGAAAATAAAATGGGACTAGAAAAATATGGGATAAAGCCTAGGTGTTCTTTTTAGCACAGTGAATGTATCTGGATACATTCACACACACACACACACACACACACACACACACACACACACACACACCAGTGCATTCACTGAAACTTGCCGATGGGGGTTGGGAAATACCTTCGTAATCAAGGAGATTATTTATTACAAGCTTGGATGTACATTGAGGGGCAGCTGAATCTCACAGGTATCACTAGATTATCAGTGCCAGCAGGGAAGACAGTTTTATCTGATTGTTCACAGTGATGGTAGGCAGAAGAATGATGCCCAACAATGTGCATGTTCTACTCCCTGGGTCCTGTGACTGGGTGAGGTTACACGCTCTGCAAAATGAAACCCAAACACAACTTTTATATCCATGTCAACATTTAGTGCTTATCATGTTTAAATTCTCCATTTTTGACTCAGATATCATGTCTTTTAAATACTTGTAAACTGTCATGGTGAAGTTCCAGAGAAACTTTAAAATCTGTGTCTGCACTAGATAAAGGATAAAGCCACTTGTTCGAAGTTCAAAATATAGATTTCTGTCCAAGAGATGAGACTAGAATGATAGAAGTTGCAAACCTCATCTTACAGGAATTTTATCTTACAAGGTTCGAAGCAACACCAAGCAACTGACAAGATCACATCTGCGTTAGTGGAAATTCCTTCCAGGTACAGTACAGAGAACGACTTGGATGAAAAACGCTGTGGGTGGACCAGGTAGGAACTCTGGTGAGAGAAGCAGTGGCCTGGCCTTGGATTGTGACAGTGGGCATGGAGAAAAGTGAGTGAACTCTAGAAAAGATTAGAAGGTGGTATTGATAGGAGTTGGCAACTGGAGGGGGGAGGGAAACAGTCAATGGGAATCACAATGGCTTTGGACAACTGGGTGGATGATAGCCATTCAACGAAGTATGGAGTACAAGATATTGTGGTTGAGTGTGAGATACGTTACAGCTGGGCATATAAAATGAGTCCTGATTTGGACATGTTGTATTTGTAATGGGGAGGTGTTTGTTGTAGATAATCATAAGTAATTAGATATATCAGCCTGCATCTCAAGGAGAGATTTTGTTGGCAACAAAGATTTGGAGGTATCAATATATGAATGCAGGTGGAGGTCAGTAAGTATGATAGCACCTGAGGTAAGTTTATAGATTGAGAATTCATCGAAGAACTCCAAGGAACACTATTTTTAAGGAGCAGGTCAGCAGAGGAATCTACACAGAGACTATGTCCATAGCCAGAGAGAAAGAAAACCAGGAGAATTCAGTGTTATGATAGCTAACAGGGAAAATTTCAAAATGGCGGGCATAATCCAAAGTTCCAAAGGCTGCTGAGAGGTGCAGCAAGGTAGAAGCATGAGGCTTGGATTTCGCAAAACAGATACCATTGGGGACCTGAGTGAGAATATGTTTAGTGGAAAAATGGGGACAGAGGTCAGCCCAAAGTGTGTTAAGGAGGGGTGAGTACAAGGTGAGGAAGTAGGGAAAACAAGTGAGACACCCCTCTCAAGAAGCTGGACTAAAAAAGAGAAGCAAGAAATGGGATGGTAGGGAATTGTTAGAAAATTTGTTTTGAAGAGAGGAAAGCGTTAATCTGAAGAAGCCAGTGGAGAGGATATAATTGACCATTCAGATCATCAAGGAGACAGCAAGTGTCAGAACAGAGATGGAGAGACATGCTATGGATGGTGATACAAGACACGTTTTCCACTGTAACTGGGGGCGGGAGGAGGAAATGATGGATATAGATGGTTGCAGATGAACTTCTAGGTTTGATGAAGGAAAATGGAGGCAGTTGCTATCTGCCAGCTTTTTATTCTTCTGTTAAGTAGATGATAAAGTTACCTAAATGCTTAATTTTGAAAAGAGAGGTATTCCAGAATATAAACCAAATTTTCAAAACAAATAAATCCAAGGTTCTCAGGCAATACCATCTCTGCATACATCTGAATTTTCAAAAACCATAATCCAGTGGTCTGACGTAGTTTCAAAGGGGATTCCAGACATATGGGAGGCTCAGCACTACGGAAGAGCTCATCCATAATGCTCAGGGAAAAATTCTCAAACTCCTCTACTCCTCTGTAGATCTCTCATGCCCATAGCTTCTCCAGAGCTTCTCAAATATCAGACACTAAAAATGCCTCCCCTAATCCAGCCTGGGGCCACATTCCTTAGCCTCCTCCCATTTCCTGCTTTTTAGCTTTCTATTATGAAAATAAACTGAAGCTCTTGAATGAAATCTTTCTTTCTCTCCCTTACTTCTCAAGCTTTCTTCTGTCTATCCATTCTCCAGATTCCAAGATCTGTATCATGGAAGCTTCAGGCACAGGTCTGACAGGTATAGAGTTTTTCCTGGAAGATTAGGATACGAATGCAAAAAGAATGAACAGGGAGAAAGAACTCACACATTATTAAATTGTGGCCCACCATCTCATCAATAGGACAAGAGCTGCTCTTGTAAAATGTGATGTTAATGTTGGAGAACAGCCCAGCATGTTCATTCTCACTGGAGTGTAGACCCTAGTGCTGAAGGCTTTCTCCAAAGAAGGACCCGGGTTAAGTGGATAAAAGGGTAATCAATAACTCTGAAAAATTGACCATGGCACAGTGCTGTGGCTGACACTGGACAAAATTTGAATTATTGACCGTGCACAGAATAGGCATATTTTAGGCATTAAATCTCCAGGTACTGAAAGGTTCCAAAAGGCATAAACAAGAACATTGACTGCATGATTCATTGGAGACTTGAGGTGTCATAGAGCCAGTAACAGTATCCCCGTGTGAAGCTTTCCTAAATCCACAGAGAAACGGAGATGCATTTCACTCCTCCACCCAGGCACTGAAGGAATTCTTGTCTTTGCACATTAACAAGAAGAACATCAAAACTCCTCCCCAACGAAGCACCAATTCGGAGAGGTTGGCTTATCAGTCAAGTGCAAACAACAACAAAATCTCGCTTGTTGAACATGACAAGAGCATTTCCTGCTCATGCAATGACATTGGTGAAGCCAGCAACCCTTCAGGACGCCTGTCCTCCACAGCGGGAGGTGGCGGGTGCTCAGCATTCCAGCTGCTGTGAACCTGAGTCCTCATAATGGCTGCTGCAGGGGAAGAGGGCACCAAGGGTTTCTCTGCTGGGCATCTCCCTTTGCCCTTCCAGACCCCTATCCCAGAACCCTCTAGCCTGTTCTGAGTCACAGAAGTCTGCTCTGTGGGATCATGTCCTCATCGAACTTGACCAATGGGGAACGCCAGCAGGATATCCAAGGGCAAAACTTGAGAGACAGCAGGTGTAATTCCTCCAATCCCTCTCTATGGGGTCATGGTAGCCTTCTGCATCCCTCTTTCAACCACCAGACCTTGCTTTCTCTCTCCCTCTCTATGTTCTGGTAACTGCCCCCTTCTCTTGCCTCTTTAAGCCTACATGCTGCAATGCCTCCCCAACATCACCAGACCCAGAGTGTACCACCATCCCTTGTTGCTTTCTTAAAACCCAGCCTGCACCTTTGCAAACACCATTGCAAACTTAAAATCCAGCCCACCCTTTATGGAACTCTTTTCCATTACCCAGATTTTAAGTGCTTTGTTCTGAAAATGACCTTTGTCACTTTCTCTTGAAATCATGGACCAGACATGTCCTGCTTAACCCCTATGGGACTGGGAAGTTTCATCTTCTCAATGACCCAAGAGAAATAAAGAACCTAATATTGGTGAAGACCAGAAGTCTCTACCACGAGGCCCAGCGATAGATGTAACATAAGTTATGTGATAATTAGAGAGAAAATGGTCTCTTTGCCACTTTCATCATTAGAAACGACATATAAGTCATCATAATTCCTTTTCGGTGTGACCGCACAGTTGGAGCACTTCCGAAAGCAGTCATCAAACACAAAATTACCAAATTAACCCCCTAACTGGCAATCAGATTGAGGTAGTTGTTTCCTCTCAGGTTAGAGAAGATTGCCCATTAGCTCTTGAGAAGCATAAGCAGGACAAGTCACAGGCCTTATGCAATATTGATAGGATGTGTCCTCCCATATAAAATGCCATAGCATAGCTTTCAATGAGCTATTATACAACTGTCACAGAGGGCCAGAAATACATGCTATCTTTTTTTAAAAATTTTTATTGCTTCTTAATTTCTTTTCAGTGTTCCAGAACTTATTGTTTATGCACCACATGCTATCTTTAAAATATTTTGTCTGCTGATTCATCAAAACAACCCAACAGAGCTAAGCCTAACACCCAACACCAAATGGTCCAGAAATGCCGAGGATGTGCAGGGTTACAAGAGTTGTGCTGGACTCCGGAACCCAGTCCATGCTCCCCAGGAACTGGCTGGGTGCCCGGAGCCATATCGAGCTGGTTTCTTACAGATAAGTTGAGGCAACTAGCTTAAGGGCTTTTTAAACCAAGATCTAGGAATATATCTCATGAGTTCTGGTAAAACTTGGCAAAGTTTGGAATATGTTTGCATATATATTTTTTTTACATAAAAAATTCACAATTTTCATAAGACGTCAAAATATTCCTTACCTCTCCCCTCAAGAAAAACCTTACAAATTGGGATAGATGGTTTCCAATGATTCTTCCAGACCTAACGTTTGGTAATCCTGTGGTCATCTCTGGTCAGTATATTGGTCCGATGAGAACACATAATACATTCTCCATAAACAATGAAATTGTCTTAGTATGGAGACTCAGTATACAGTTGGTGCTCAGTAGAGGTGTGTAAGTCTGATTCTGGATCTTGTTTCTCTTAATTTTTGAGTATGTCATTTTAGAAGGTTATAGAAACATCCAATGTTTCTATACAATGGTCTTTTCTTGATTTTTTTCAATTATTTACTCAATAACGAGCCCCTCACTTGCTCTACATTCCCCATTTCCATTTTACCTCTGTGCGGGTTAAGAAGTTCACAGTAATTTCCTACATATGAAGGTAGAGGACACATTCTAGTTAAGCAACTCAATTTTGAGCCAAGATCCTAAAATGCCTATTTTAGTAACTAGTCATTGTTCTGCCCAAACTCTTCTCCAAAGAACAAACTTTACGATGGTTACAAGCAACTCTTAATGGACTAAATTCTCTAACTTCAGTGTCCTGCGGTCCCTAAACCGCCAGCTCTCAGCATCACCGTCCAGTTGCTTTAATTAACCATAGGTTCAGTTTTGCTTACATTCTAATTGGGTCCTTGACTAATTGTGCATTAAATACTTGGCGGAACACTGCAGACAATCTTAGAAAGCCTTCATTCCTCCCAGCGTCAATCTGGGGAAACTTTAGGTGTCAGAATATTACAGTTCGTAGTTTCCCATGGAAACAAAGGAAAGAGGGTAAGATTTAAGGGAACTCACACACAGGATCAGGACCCACAGGCATACATTCGACACTGGAAATGCTTTTCCTTTACAGTCTCTTCTCTCTGGCTCAATTTTCCTCTTCCTTGTTTTCCTACTCGGCACATATATGTTGGCCTTCCTGTCCCAGCTTCACGCCTTTCACTTAACACACTTGTTTTTTTGTTTTTTGGTTTTTTTTGGGGGGGGGTTTGCTTTGTTTTATTTTTTGCTTGAACACAGAACTCCCACTTGGGGATTCTTTGCTAAAATATCATCTATAAAATCTTGTCCAGTATTATTTTCCTGTAACTTCCACTTGACCTTTTAAAGTTATCTGGATGAGCCATTGGACTGGTCAGGTGTGTTATTTCCAAAGCTGATGATTCCTTACCCCAATCCTGCAAGCCTCAAACCAGAACTATTGACAGAGTGCTGGAAGCATGGACTAACATGCAAATTTCCTGAGCTGGTTGGGATTGGGTGAGCAATATGAACCAGGCAGAGTCACCATCTTAATGATTTAGGACACCAGACTCCTCCAGGCTGGCCTCTGATTCCCTGTACAGACAGCCCATTTCCTGTAGGCCCCTGTTTACTTATAAAGGGCTAAAGGATGATCTTTCAAAAGGATCACTTTCAAATTCAAGAATTCATAACTGTTGCACGAATATTAAGTGGATAGGGCATGCCTGGGTGGCTCAGTCGGTTAAGCGTCTGCCTTCGTCTCAGGTCACCTTCCTCTCAGGTCACGATCTGCAGCTCCTGGGATCAAGCCCCTCATCGGGCTCCCCACTCAGCAGGGAATCTGCTTCTCCCTCTGCCTCTCACACCACCCTCACACTCTCTCAAACAAATAAATAAAATCTTTAAAAAATATTAAGGGATATATTTATCGGACTCAAAGAAGAATGTGGAAAACAGATCTATCTGAAACATCAAAAATACTGGAATGAATTTCTGAAAGATGCAAAACAAGGCACAAAACGTAATCTTTGTAATGATGTTTGGATCATTTCTTTTTGCAGGGTAGAAATCAATTGTCTCACCACCAGACAAAATTAATTTGCATTTCTAGTAGTTTGCTGCGAGTGGCAGAGCTGCGGTATAAGTTAGTCAGAGACAGTAAAGGGACAGCCCCCTATAGAATGACATAACCCTGGAGAATCTGCCAGACATTTTCCAGAATTCTGTTAAAATGACAATCTGTAATCTGCTGCCCATTTCAAAAGCCTTTGAAAAATTTTCCCAATCAGCTTGCCCTAGAGATCATAAACACTGTCTCCTAGAATCACGCTCCATCACAAAAATGCTGGTCTCATTAGGTTTGGCCTGCTTATTTCCAAGGCTGTTGCGGGAATGCTAATTAACCATATATTTGGTTTGTAAATTGAGAACCATGCCATTCTGAGTTATTACCAAGGCCACAGAATTAAATCCTGTGTGGACATTTTCATGAGGAGGTGGAATTTTATCTTTTAAAGCCAGTGCCATTTGCTATCCTGAAGCCAGGAGACCAGATCCAAGAAACTGTCCACCGGATGTCACTTACAGCACCTGCAAACTTGGGTGACTTCTGCCCTTCAAGGTCCCTCAGACTTGCCGGGGTTCTTGGCCTGACAGGACCTGACATTCCTCACCATCTGTGAGGCCTGGACCTTAAGCTACATTAACCCTGAAAAATATACTTTTTTCTTGAGAGTTAGTTGTTATTCCCAATTAAATCAGAATTCTTTTCAAACATGACACTCCTTCAGTGGCCTTTCTTGCCTGTTCAATTATTCCAGTCAGATGGTAGGTAGCTTTATATTAAATCTAGCTAAATAACTATTTTTCCATGAGAAGTAGAGGGAGCTGATAAGAGATGGCAAATTTGGGGGAACAGTGGGAATCAGATATCATTTAAAAATGTTTCCCTTCCCTTTCCAAAAGAAGAAAGTTCTTAACTAAATGTCTTTAGGAATGATTCAGAAAGAAAGAGAAAGTGCTTCCTAATATACATACATAAAAAAGTCAGAGCATTGAACAAAACAACAAAATTCTGAGCAACTCATCACAACAAAATTTTTGTCATTGGTTCTTTCGTCTTCTGGTTCTGTTGAATCAAGGCTGGCCAGCCTGTTTTCAGGAAGCCATCTGCTTCTAAATCAGGAAGAAACCAGGAGAACTTGCCTCAATCTGGTGGTACAGTTCGATGGTATCTAAACAATATCTGCTCAGAAACCTCTTCCCAGGTGTCTCTACTTAGAAGCATCCATAGTTCAAAGTACCTGCTATCGTCCTTTCCTCCAAAGATCTAAAACTAAAGACAAAACTGCTGGCCTGTGCCTTATGAGAAGGCCTTCAAGCAGGCAAGTGCTAGAATAGAGCAAAAATTATCTACAGATGACAAATACTTAATGATTGTGGTTAATTTATTATTGTCATCAATAATACCAGAATATGGCAGGATCAACTCCCTATCGGAGTACAATGCATAATTAGTTCAGAAGGGTTTGATCAGTGTGTCCCCTGAGAGTAAAACCAACCCCGAGTCTTCTCAGAAGGCACAGACTTTCTGAAATATTTATATTAATAACATCGCACATCAACAAACGCAAGAAAAGGCTACACATCTCTTCTAATTTGACGAGTTTTTCCCTGTAGCTCTTGTAATAGTGAACTAATTTAAGAGAGACCTAACACATTAAACAAACTTAATTATTTCTAGTATTTCTCTTTGTATATGGTAAAAACTAAATCTTCGTGATTGCTCTGAGCTTTGGGGAAATCTCAAAGATAGTTTTAGGTGTAAAAGATATCCTGAAATTTTCTTTTCTTTTTTTTTTTTCCTAAATATAGGATCCAGGCTTGGTGAAGGAAAGTCAAAAGAGTTGTCAGAGGAGAGCCGGGGCACTTGATTTTGGTTGAATCATTGGTGTCTGAGAACCAACTGGATGGTGACCGATTTAATCAAAGTGACAACAAAATATTTTGAAATACACATAAAAGGTAATACACTCATAAAAACCTTAGCTCTTTCACAAGTGAGAGAACTTTGTTCTTTGGATTTTTTCTTTTTAAACAATCAAGGATATAATAAAGTCAACATAAAGCACAGAAAGTCGTTCTAGTAGGCCCAAGTTCTCTGCTACGTAGACAGATTTTACAGAAAGTAAAGAATACTCTTCATCTTGTAAATAACAGTATTAATCAGCAAACCGTGAAACAAACCCATCAAAAATGAGCCAACTTAGCTAAAATTTTAACTTATTTTAAGCCTTTCTTTTCAGATTCAGCTGTTATAAATCAAGGCAAATAAAATTTATTTTCCAGGCCTTGTCTTTGGCAAAGCTCTTCTGTATTCTAGAACAAACAGACTCTATAGTAGAACAAAATTATTTTTTCCCGATAAAACAAAGCCACATATCCACTTGCATTTTTCTATCACTATTGCTTATAGTGTAGTTTCGACCATGTACATTAATTATAACTTGAACCAATGTGAAAATCTCCTTCTTTCACAGAGAAAATTAGGGGGTATATGATTGAGAGCCGTCTGTCATTTCGCAGTGTTTAAGCAGAATAACTTAGCTTGTGAATATGTTTAAAACCCTTTCTACACCCACACCCAACCCTTTTATACCCTCTTAAAGTGGTAAAAGTAAACCTGTTTAGTAACATGACCCAAAGAGAGTATAGAGAAATGTGAAGCTTAAAGTTATGCTTAAACATTAATATTTCAGGATTCCGTAAAACATAGAAAATATCAAGGTATCCAAGAATTATCCATTAATTAGCTCAATTTAATATTAGTTTAAGACTTTAAATTACCTGAAGACCTTGGAAATTATGTTTAAGCTGACACACTACAAAACATAATTACTATTGATATAAAAAGTTTGTTAGAATAATGACTCGATTTAGTTGAGCACAAATTACTTTTTGTAATCTTTAACAATGTGTAGGAGTATTTTTAGCTTATTTGATCATGAAACCTTCAGAATTCAAGGCAGTTCAGACTGACTATTCTCCTCATGAATGAGAAAATCAACCGAGCAAAGTAACACATGAGCTCACATACCCTTAGTACCAACGAATCAGACAAAACATAGATTTAGTTTTGAAAACCATAACGAGAAAACCAGTCCAGTTCACCAAAGCTTTCTCTTACTTATGTAAACATGGGTTCTTAAAATGTTTCTGATGCAGCAGAATAATCATTTTAGCTGTAACTCTCTTAAATTATTAGAAATTTAATTTCATTACTTTGGGGGAAGATTCAGGAATATTTTATCTATATAAGTGTATCCTTATTTCAATAAATGATCAGAAGAGAGCTCTTTAAAGACATGTAAATAACCTAATTTGTTAATATCCTCTGGAGAGGCATGGTGAGGGGGCGGGGAATCCTACTAACACAAGAAGAAGGAGCCTTTCTCAATTACATACTTGGCCACATAGACATACAAGAAACATCGAGAATGTGTAACTTCGGTTCTACAATATCAGCCTCAGGTCTAAAATAAACACAGCCACACAAAAACTCTGTGGCCTCAATCACAAAGAGTTGTTCTCCATCGCAGAAAGTCTTAACTATAAGAGCTCAGAATAGACAAACACGAAGGGTGAAAAAATGAAATCTCTGATTGTCTGTCACCCAGCAGAGAAGAGGTCCCCACCTTCCACCCGTAGAAATCAACCAAATGTAGATGGCGGAACCAAATTTCCAGTCACTGTTGTCTCTCCAGTGGGGAGTAACTTAGCACCCACCTGGCCATCTGTGTGCCAGAAGCGAAAACGAAACACTGAATCAGGGAAAAGGAATAAAATAAAACAGAACACCCACCATGGTAAAGTTTAAGTCACTTTGAACTCAGATAGGAAATGAAGAACAAATCGACACAGGCTTGAACGGGCCATGACGTTTACCACTCCAGCAACACAGTTTGTCAGGTAATCCTCGTATCTAAATGGCACCGCCAGGAGCACCTGGGTGGTTGAGTTGTTAAGCGTCTATCTTTAGCTCAGGTCATGATCCCAGGGTCCTGGGATCAAGACCCACATTGGGCTCCGTGCTCAGCGGGAAGCCTGCTTCTCCCTTCTCCCTTCTCTCTTCTCACTTCTCCTGCTTGTGTTCCCTTTCTGGCTGTCTCTCTCTGCCAAATAAATAAATAAAATCTTTAAAAAAATAAAAATAAAAAAATTGATGGCACCTCCAAACTAGTAAAGAATAATCCAAAGGGTAAAATCATGACTCTTATACAAATATAAACAGGAGTGAAAGGGTTGGTTTTTCTCATCAATGAACAAGGGAACTCTGAGAGTTAAGCACCTATGCCTAGAATGTTCACCCAGATTGGTGAGCCACAAAATTGTGCGCAGTTGCATCTAGTTGTAGCTACTGGAGTTGAAGATGTCAAAACAGGCAGGGGTGACCACATTCCCTTATCCTACTGATGAAACATCATATCTATCACACGCTCTTTGCAATTTCAACAGTCATTAAAAACATTCATTATATAAAATTTGACTTATACAATTGTCAAAATACATCCAAAATTTGACCAAGAAGTTGGATGATCCAGCTGAACCATCATCACCAGGGTTCTTCAATAATGCATCACTGTACTGGGGGACTGAAATCCCAGGCTCAGTCTCCAGCACTGACATGGACCAACTCTGCTTGGCCAACTCTAGAGGTCCAGTATTCATAAAATGAAGGGTCAGGATGGATGGCCTCTGAGGGTCTTTCTGGCTCCAAGGTCAAATGCAATGTTGTCAGTGAAAGATCATTAGGCAACTAATTCATCTGGGTGCCTATACAATTAATAAATTTCTGGCCTCCTCCACAGACACAAACAGAATTTGGGTGGGAACCAGGGATCTGTGTTTTAAATAATCTCCACATTATTTTTATACAACTGAAGTTTGAAAATCTCTAGTGTATGGTTTTTTTTCCTGGGAAGAAAACAGTTATGACTAAAAAATAGTTATCGAATTGTTCTGGTAAATAGTACACTACCCACTGCCTTCAAAGCAAAGGTCATCCACACCGAAATTTGTCTGAAATAATGTTGAGAAGAAACCAGGTTGTCACTATTTTAAAAGTGGTAGTTTTGAGGGGCACCTGGATGGCTCAGTTGTTTAAGTATCCAACTCTTGATTTCAGCTCAGGTCATGATCTCAGGGTGATGAGATCGAGTCCGTGTCAAGTTCCGTTCTGAGCATGGAGCCTGCTTAGGATTCTTTCCCTCCCTCTGCCCCTCCCCTCCAACTCACGCTCACTCTCTCTCATAAAAAATAAATAAAAATGGTAGTTTTCTATGATTCATGGCTCATTATACCTGACATAAGATTTGGACTGTGTGCTCGGCCCCACTAAAGAACAGTTGTGGATAAATGTGCAGTTCCCTCTGCTCAGCCACATTGCCTTCTCCTTCCTTCTTTCTTAGAAATGGTTTTAAGACAATCAATAAAAACAAGTGCTGTTTTTTTGAAAAGATCAATAAATTGGATAAGCCCCTCACCACATTAACCAACTCAAAGAGAAGACATAAATTGTCCATACATAAATGAAAGAGGGGCCATCACTACTGATCCCGTGGACATTAAAAAGCTAATAAAATCATGTTATGAATAATTGTATGCCCACATATTTTATAACTTATATGAAATGGAACAATTCCTAAAAAACACAAACTACAATACATATATGAGAAGTAGTTTGGGTAAGCCTATATTTGTTCTTAAAAGTTACATTAATAATTAATAACCTTTCAAAACAGAAAGCACCAGACCTAGATTGGTTCGCTGGCGAATTACACCAAGCACTTAAGGAAGAAATAATGCTAATTCTCTGAAAACTCCTCCAGAAGATAGAAGTCAAGGGAATACTTATTAATCCACGCTATGAGGCCAGCATTATCATGATAGCAAAACCAGACAAAGACATTACAAGAAAAGAATACCACAGACCAATATCTCTCATGAACACAGGCTGAAAAATTCTCAACAAAATATTACTAAATAAAATCCAAAATTGTGTAAAAAGAATTATACTCTACAACCAAGTGGAAATATTTCCATTATGCAATGCTGCCTTAACATTAAAAAAGCAATCACTGGAGCACTGGGTGTGATGCATAAACAATGAATCTTGGAAAACTGAAAAAATAATGTAAAAAAAAAAGGAATCATGGTAATCCACCACATCGACAGGTGAAAGAAGGAAAATCATGTCAGTTGATATAGAAAAAGCATGTAACAAAATTCAACATCCAATCATGATAAAAACTCTCAGCACACTGAAAAGAAAGAGGAACTTCCTCAACTTTATTTTAGAACATCTCCAAATCAACAACAACAAATCAGTGGCTAACATCATACTTAATGGTGAGAGACAGGATGCTTTTCCCTTGAGATCAGGGAAAAGGCAAGATGCTCTTTTGCACCATTCTAATTCAACACTGTACTAGAAATCCTAATAGTGCAATAAGACAAGAAAGAGAAATAATAGTTATATATATATATATATATATATATATATATATATATATATGAAAGGAAGAAAGAAAACTTTCTTTATTCACGATATGATCGTCTACGTAGAGAATTCCAAAGAATGTACAAAATAACTCCTGGAGCTAATAAGAGAAGATAACAACGTCATAGGATAGAAGGTTAATATACAAAAAGCAATTGCTTTCTTTTAACTGGTTTCTCTTTCACTGGGGAAAAATGTTAACCCAAAAAATGGGCACTGCTCCCCTGAGAAGGCTGTGGCCAAACTAAGGAGAAAATACACCGACAAAATCAACAAGACAGGAAACAACGTGTGTTGGAGAGGATGTGGAGAAAGGGCAACCCTCTTACACTGTTGGTGGGAATGCAAGTTGGTGTGGCCACTTTGGAAAACAGTGTGGAGACTCCTTAAGAAATCAAAAAGAGAGCTACCCTATGACCCTGCAATTGCACTATTTACTATTTACTATTAACCCCAAAGATACAGATGTAGTGAAAAGAAGGGCCATCTGTACCCCAATGTTCACAGCGGGAATGGCCACAGTCACCAAACTGTGGAAAGAACCAAGATGCCCTTCAACAGACGAATGGATAAGGAAGATGTGGTCCATCTATACAATAGAGTATGATGCCTCCATCAGAAAGGTTGAATACCCAACTTTTGCATCAACATGGACGGGACTGGAAGAGATTATGCTGAGTGAAATAAGTCAAGCAGAGAGAGTCAATTATCATATGGTTTCACTTATTTGTGAAGCATAAGGAATAACACGGAGGACATGGGGAGATGGAGAGGAGAAGCGCATTGGGGGAAATCGGAGGCGAAGAAGAACCATGAGAGACTGTGGACTCTGAGAAAAAAACTGAGGGTTTTGGAGGGGAGGGGGGTGGGAGGTTGGGGGAACCAGGTGGTGGGTATTAAGGAGGGCACGGATTGCATGGAGCACTGAGTGTGGTGCATAAACAACGAATTCTGAAACACTGAAAATAAATTTAAAAAATAAATGATAAAAAATGCACTGACAAATTAATAATCCTCTGAAAGAAGTGGCACAACATACGCTTTTTCTTTTTATATTCCTTATTTTAGAATTTTTTTTTAATTGGATGAGAGGAAGGATGCTGGCTACGAGTCTGATTCAAAGGGAAAATGGCCTAACTGAAAGTGACAGTCTTAATGGTTATAATTTAGTATCAGAAAAAAAAAACCCACTTTGATACAGGAAAATAGGAACTTACCCTTCCTTTATACAAATGGTAGACTCTCTCTGCCACTTGAAAATTTCTGGGCAGAAGAAATTGTGTTAATACCTTTGCAAAATAATTCTGATAATTTTCTTCATTCTTATGTATTCACTTTTTTTTTTTCAATTTGAAAGTGGTCTTCTATTAACTGACCAGATTACAAAAATAATGCTAGTAGACCCCTTAGTTCATCCTAATAACCTATTGATCTGGTCTTCCCCGTTGCCAGCATCTCCACCTTCTGCAAAGCGGGTGGTCTTCTACTTCATTCCCCCGCATGGAGAAGATAATTGAAGGTCTGTAAAAGGTTGCTTCTTTGAAATGTTTTCCAACGGTATAGATTTCGGGAATCAGATCCTCTATGCAGATGATGCCCCATTTACTAAGAGATGGAATGATCAATGTGTTATCTGTCAGGGCAATCTGCTTCTTGTTGATTTTGCCATAATCACGTTTGTAGATCAATTCATTCATCAGCTGCAGTGTTGGGTCCCCCATGCTCTAAATGGTTCCACAGTCCTTAGCCTGTTAACTGTAGCCTTGCTGAGCGTAACAAAGTTGCCATTGAAGATCTAGCGAAGGCGAAGCAGCTCTGGCACCTGTGGAACCCTGGGGCTCACACGACTGATACTTCTGATCCTGATGCTACATGCTGATTTGGGTTCCGCAGATACGGAGAAGTTGCCGGCTCCTCTTGCTAGCCATTCGAATCTCAGTCCCGCCCACCTGCCTATATTACTTTCACAAATGCTTAGCTTTTTCATAGATAGGCTTCTTATGTACTCACTTTAAAGAAGAGCCATTTGTCATTTTCCCTAAACTCCTTCTGCCCTTTGTGTAGTCTTTTAGGACCTTCCGTCTGTTATCCAGCAGGCTGTGATTCTCTGCCCACTCTCTGGCTATGTATGTGTGTCGTCACACACAGGATTGCGAGGGGCGCAGTAGTAATTACCACCCTGTTACTAGACAGCCAGTAATTGCTGCAATAAAATGAAGTATAAACGTTCGGACAGCACCTTGTTCTGGCTCCACAATTTCCGTTCCTGAAGGACGCTTCACCCAGCTTTCCGTGGAGCTCCACTGAACGGTCTTCCAAAACCCTGACCTCTGACAACATTTCTAAATCCTGGGGCTAGTCCCTTGAGCTCCACGGGAGGGACAGAGCTATGGGAACCGGGATGACTTTAAATAACACAGTCTTTGAGCTGGGTCACGTGGGTCCCCCGGAGTCCTGCACCACCCCCCATCGTTTTCCTGGACGCTCAGAGCCCTGGACAAAGGAATAGTGTGCAGCAGAGCACAACAGCCTGCCCTTGCTTCATGGGAATGCGGGAGCCTTTCCCCAGCCCCACCTTGACAACAATAGAACATCCTGTCTGAACTCCTTCCGCCTCCACCGAGCACGCAGAGCCTCCCAGGGTGCGTCTTGGCCTGCCCAACGCCCTGCTCACCGTTCCAGCGCCCGCCGACACAGCCCCCAGATAAAAGAACCCTAAGAGACACAACACCTATTCAAAGGAATTTTTGCATATAAAGGCACAAAACAGGATCTTGTACCTTTTATATCTTGCAGGAGAGTCAAAGGATCCCGATTTTAGTTATTAATATTACTAAAACCTGGTTCGTATCACCAGCTGGGGGGGGGTAAATATTAGATTCTACAGCATTTCACACTTAACTATCTTGCTATCTTGCATCATTTCCCAACCAGAACCGAGACCCCATTTGTGGGAGTACATGCTTGAGGTCTGAGTACACCGCAACCCAGAACCAGTAAGTTGTCCTGAAAACCTTCATTTTTCCAAAACGGGTTTCTGTGTGAAAGTTTGCAGTGATCTGATTTTTTTCCTTTCATCCCTCCTTTTTTAAAAGATAGCACCAGAGCCCTGACAGACCTAGGCCTGACACCTACTTGTTGGAATCTGGGAAAGAAGGAGTGACAAACTTCACACCACTCCGGGAGAGGATCTCTTTCCAAAAAAATGTTCTCCTTCTGGGAACGGAGAATAATTCGCATTTTGTGAGAGTTCCTTGTCTCTAACCTTACACAGGAACTATCTCCTCAGGGATGAGAAGCTGAGTCTGAATTGGAAACAAAGAATTCTCTTCGGGGAATTCCTATCAAAAAGAAAGAAAAAAATAAAAGACCTATTGCCTTTTCTCACTAGAATCCTCTAATAGAAATTTACACCATGATCACAAAAGAGAATATTCCAGAAAACTTCTTTTTTTTCTAAAGATTTTATTTATTTATTTGACAGAGAGAGAGATCACAAGTAGGCAGAGAGGCAGGCAGAGAGAGAGAGGGGGAAGCAGGCTCCCCGCTGAGCAGAGAGCCCGACGTGGAACTCGATCCCAGGCCCCTGAGATCATGACCCGAGCTGAAGGCAGCGGCTCAACCCACTGAGCCACCCAGGCGCCCCCAGAAAACTTCTTTATACATAACCATACCATAGGAAAAAAATAGATGAACTTGCAAAACCAGAAGGTAGCCTCTTGGGGGCAAGTATGCATTCCCTGGGTTCATCTAAAATCTCGCTTAAGCTTACCCTTTGGAGGATTCATTTTGTGGGATTTAAAATGAAACCGAAGAAGTAGACTCAAGCAAATCACTGAAGAAGTGGTGTGAGAGATATTATGGATGAGGGAAAACAGCAACGCCAGCATTCACTCTAGGACTCCGTGAATGCCAACAAAACCCGAGAGAAGGAAGCAACAGTCAGAAGTTATTGTCTATAAATGGACCAGATGTGCAAGAACATCTGAACACCGACTCTGCCAAGGGGCAGAGCTGGGAGAGAAGCCGAGGCGAGGATCAGAACAAAGGGAAGCATGGGGAAGAGCAAAGCCCTGAGAACCCTAGCATACAACAAGGAATGAAAGTCATGAAAACCACGATGATGGGACATTAGACTCTGCAAGGAAAAAAGGAGGAGGAAATAAACATAAAACAGACCATTTTCACATGAATTGCTGCGCGCTCCTAACCAATCGAGAGGAGCATTGTGTAGCTACTAAAACAATATGGAAAATAAAAGCGAATGTTTGTAGAAGTTCAAAAAGTAAAATAATGCAAGAATCTAATTACTTTACAGTTTAGGGAGGATAGAAGGGAAGGCACAAAAGATTGAAGAGAAAATTGAAATGACCTCCTGGCCTTTTTCCTCCCTCGATTTCCATAGGGATGCTAGTCAAAATGACTTAAAAGGTTATGTGTTTAACCAGTCAGACAGGAAGGGTAACAAGGGACCTTGGGAACAGAGGGAGTGGAGAAAGTGAACGGGAGACAAAGTTGGGGTTTGGAAGATTCATCATGTTTCCCCCCAATTCCAGAAGGACTATAAATCACTTCTGTATCTGAAGTCTTCACAAAAGTATATCAACGTGACAGTCACTCTTCTGTCCCCCCATAGGACTGCCTTCTCGTATTTGCCACAGGCTTTCTTTGCTTTTTAGGAGAATACTTCGGTCTATAGAAGCTTCAAAAAGTGTCTTTCAGATTAAAACGTCCTGGTTAGATTGGGGTTTTCAAGATTAAAATAATTTCTGGCTAGCATTTTTGAACTGCTCCCAACAATCTTATGAAATACCTGTGAAGGCCATCTAAAGAGACAAAACTTGCATTTCCAACAAAAGCAAGGCTCAGTCAGCTTATGACTTGGGTCTAGGAAGAATTTCTGCTAAGAAAAAGGCAAATCTGAGAAGAATTGCCATTGTTCACTAACATGTATGTTCCCTACGCCTATACACAAATACGGAAACATTGTCAACCTCCAAGAAGACAGGAAGGCACCAGATTACTCACACCCCTTCTGTCCTAACTCAGAGAAGTATCTTGCATGATAAAAAAAAATGTTTCGAGATGTCTCAAACAAGAGCACGTGCCACAGGATCCAGTAATCCCAGTTTTAGAAACCAGGCCTAGAGAAGGAATCAGAAATTTCAACCGAGATGTATGGTTAGATGTGCTTATGGAAACTTTTCAAAATCAGAAGAGAAACTGACAGCCACCAGCAAGGGAAAATGTTCAATAAGTCATGATACAGCCATGAAGTTCCTTAAAATAGCCATGCTTTGGGAAAATTTAACAACAGGAAAATATGCTCACAATACAGTATCAAGTGATTAAAGAGTAGAATATAAAATTTATTTGTGGTTTGAACCGGAATACGTTAAAATCACACACACACACACACACACACACACCCTAGGAAAAGCAATGAGTTAGCAGTGCTTGTCTTTGGGTGGCAGAAATACAACTTTAATTTTACTCTTTATATCATTAAAATTTCTCTACAAGGAGCCTATGTAGCTTTTATAATAATAAAAATGGTATTCAGTTATTTAAATAAAACATAATTGAAGTGCCCATCACGAGGCTTGGACCAACATTGAACTTGGACTGAGACCATCACGTACTCCTGCCTCAACAGAGACAAGTTCATCGCTCTTCTCTGCATCTCAAACAAGAACACATGCGTCTGGGTTGGGATGAGATTGCATGGAATAATTCAACTAAAATGACATATTTTAAGGGCCAAATACAACGCCAACACAAAGTAGGTGTGAATACATGCTAGCCAAAGCTAGATGCTTACAATGGAAGTAGCCAGTGATCTGTCAGAAAGAAAGAAAGGAAGAAAGGAAGAAAGAAAAGGAAAGGGGGAAGGAAGGAAGGGAGGGAGGAAACAGTGGCTTCTTCTCTACCAGTGTGGGAATATCACACCCATGCAGGTGATCTCTAGCCTCTGGAGGGTGCTTCCAAATGCAGGAAACCACCCTCCTTTCTGATGGATGTCAGTGGCACGCAGAGCACTGAAGAGATCCTTCATGGCAGGGGCAGAAACATGACAGCAGGACAAACAGACAGGAACATAATGGAAGACCCGGTGTAAGGATAAATGATCCAGCACCTCATTCAATAGCAAATTATCCCACCAGTGTAATAAATAAATTTAAAGCTTATCATTACACCCACAGTTTCACATCCCACAAGGACACAGACTAGTTTACCCTAAGACAGAAGCATCCACATGTCAAATGCACACGGAGGTGGCCTAAGGGAAGGAGAAATATGTTTTCATTTCATTCTATTAATATTTTATCTGAATGCGTTCCTTGTTGTCTAGGGTTCTGAGATCACACAGGGCTGAGCTGCTCCCAGCCAGAACGCGACTTGGCCTTTCAGATTTATTCTTCAGCGTCTCCAGATAACACAGTTAAGCGTTACACAGGAATGCCGCACAGAAGCCAAAGATCTTGTTTTTTTCGAGTCAGTCATTATCATCCATCCAGAAAAGCAACATAATGGAATACTTCGATTTTGTCTGTGAAAACCTTCAACAAGCCTAGATAATCTTGACTATGTAGGTGTTTAATATTTTTAATGCCAAAGGATGTTAAATAAATGTTCACAAATGCTCCCTCTAAATTCAAAATCGGCTTCAATGTGAAGCCAAAACATCCAGGGCAGAGTGGTCTAGAATATTGTGGAACATCTGGAGTGGGCTGAGGACCAAGATGGGAGAGGACCTGAGGCCTCCTCGCTGGGGATCTGCTCATGGGAAACACAACAGAGAGGTTGAAACAAGGTAGAGGCAGAACAATAGGCACGAGGCAGGCCACAATGTAGGATTTTTTTCCCAGACAGATCTGCTTAGGGCAGGTCTGAATCCCCCAAAGGACACCAGGGTCCACCTTGGTGGGATGAGTCTCATGACCCCTGATAAGACTATGATCAAGGATCAGTATCCATCCTGCAGCCTGTGGGGTCCCTGTAACACAGCCGGCAGCTAAATACAACATCAGGGGGGCCTCCCCCACATGGGCTAGACCTGGCACGCTGTGGCTGATGCCTTCATCTGGGCTATGTTGCCCTTCTGACCTGGCAAATGCTGACCCTGGAGGACAGACTCGGATCCACGGTCCTTGCTGTCTGTTTCCAGAAGGCGGTGGGGCAGCTGGGCGGCTCAGGGGCCCACTCTGGGCAGAGGTGAGAGCACAGTGACACGGGGAGTTAGCAAGTCCCCAGGGCTGAGGTGGACCGATCAGAGCCAAGAGTTCACACAGTCTGCTCTTGGTTTCTTCCCACCACCTGGCCAGCGTTCCTTACTGTCTTTGACTGAAATCCCCTCTCGTTGAGGGCCCAGGTTGGTGCGGCTCAGGCTCTGTCCCCACCTCCCCTCTCCTTCACCGCCAGCCTCTCCCTTCTCTCCCCTCCTTACTCCGCTCCCATCCCTTGGGCACTCATTGCTATTTTTCTTTGCCCCTATCTAAGACTCTCTTGCCCTCCTGCTTTGTCATACCTGCTCACACTCACTGAGCAGAATGACTGCTCTGAAATCCAGCCCTCTGCCCCTTGAATAGAGCTGGGACAAAACACAGCACGTTGCCTGAGCTCCCTTGAAATTCGTGATGGAGAAACTCCAGTGGACTGCAGTGATTGATGTCATGCCCATGATCTCTCTGCTCGAGTTTTCTCTCTTTCCCGTCTCCTCTCAATGACTATTTCTCCAGCCTTTCCTCTCTCCTCAGGTGCCTACAGCCTTCTCTTCTCTCCCCCATTTCAGCAAGAAGCCTGGTTTCCTACTTGACCGGGACACCAGAAGCACTGGAGGGCACTGTCAGCCCCCCACCACGCCGCTCTTCTGTCAAGCATCTGGGTTCACATATTCTCCCTCCCACTGGCTCACTCTAAGTCGGTGGTTCTCAGAGTGTGGTCCTGGAGCAGCAGCATCAGGGACCCCTGGGAACTGGGAAAAAATGCAAATTCACAGGTCAGATTTCAGGCCTGGAAACTCTGGGGTGGAGTCCAGAATTCTGAGTTTTAACAAGCCCTTGGGTCAATTCTGATGCACTTGCAAATTTGACAACTCCTGCTGGAGACAAATCCACATTTCCATCAAAGGCTGACCTACACCCCTCTGGAGCCCTGGTCCTGCAAAGCCTCCTTCCTCTCCTGTATCATCAACTTCACCATCTCTGGGAGCTCATTCCCAACAGCAGGGAAACCTGCTGTTAGTCATCTCATCTTACAAAAAAAAAAAAAAAGAAAGAAAGAAAGAAAGAAGAAAAAAAGAAAATTAATTGGCCTTCAGGCAGGAGGGGATGCTGCAGTCTCCAGACAGAATTTCTCCTCTGAAAAACCTTAAAACCTCAGTTTTTGCTCCGAAGACCTTCAACTGATCAGATAAGGCCCACCCTCACATTATCAAGGGTAACCTCCTTTCCTTAAGGTTAATTAATTTGACCACATCTACATCTAACTCTATCTACAAAATACTTTCGTAGCCACAGCTGGTAAGTGTTAGATTAAATAACTGGATCCTGCCAGGCAGCCAAGGGGACGTGTAAAATAACCGTCACACCATCCATGTGCCAGGACCCCCACATTCTCAGTTTTCATCCAGGTCACTTTTCTGAGCCCTGACTAGTGTAGCCACCTGCTTGCTTGGCATCCCCACTTGGCTACCCACAAGGATCTGTGCAAGGCTGAGTCTTCCCGGCAGATTTCTCCACCTCATTGGGCAGCAACTCCATCCTTCCAGTCCCCCATTCTTGAAGCCTCTGAGTCATCCTTAATGCTTCTCTTTCGCACCCCACGATCAAGTCCCGTTGGCCCTCCCTTCCCTCTGCCCTCCTCCGCTCCCACCTCTGCCCCAGCCCCATCACCTCTTCCCCGGGCTGCTGCAACAGCTTCTGAGTCAGGGCCTCCCACCTTTGTTCCCCATCTCAACGCCGCAGCCAGTGAGCCTCTGCGAACGCAAGCCGGGCCACGCCATGCCTTTGCCATGGACCACACTGCATGTCCTTGTTGGGCCCAGCATAAGAGCCGAAGGCCTCAGCGTGGTCCACTGGGGGTCTTCAGAGATGAGAGGGGGCCGGTTCCTGCCACTGAGACTACTCCATCACCCTCTTCCCGCCCCCCACCCTGGCACAGTGGGGGCTGGGCTTGGCTGGTGTCCGGAAGAGTTTGAAATGAGCAGTTTTTAACAGGACAGTGACCAGTTTACAGATGTCCCCCTCCCTGTCCTTTCCCCTTCAAAACTGAATGCTAATATTAAACTGATTTCTCCCAGGCGGGCATCCTGTAGGAGGTGGGAAGAGGTCCCACCTGCATGGTAATGCCTGATCTTGCTGAGACGGACCCGAACACTCGGGCCTCAGAGCACATCAGAGAAGCCACGCTGAGCCAGGCCGGGTGTCCATCTAGAACCATGGATCTGGCTGCTGCTCCATCTCCAGTCCCCGGGACCTTGGCTTTCTGTCACCAAGGCACACATTACCCGGAGACTAATGTTACGTGTAACAGAATTCACACCTACAGCCGCCGTGACTTCCAAACACGCTGAAAGGCAATCAGCTTTTTCTCTCCATCATAATGCCAGAACTCAGTGTTGCATTATCCAGGAAAAAAGACTTCTGCTTATTTAAAAAAAAAAAAAAATCCGTTGGGAAGAGAGGGAGAGATTCTTATCTGGAAGCCAAAGGGACAAAGGGGCTAGCATTTTACAAGCTGCAATAAAAGCTGGGACATTGTCTCAGGATGAGGCCAGCAGGGAAGCGGGGAGATAGGAGCTTCTAAACAAGGAGGTCGCCATCCAGACTGCCTCTCCGAGGGTTGCTGCTGGAGCTGATGGATGTCGGGCAAGTGGTAGTATGGTTTGCAGACTGCTCTCCCTCCCCTGCTGGCTGCACGGGTGGGGGGGGGCGGGGGGGGGGCGGGGGGCTGTCTCATCCCTGTCAGATCCCTTCCCTACAGCCCTGCTGCTGCCTCCTCCTCTCCACCCTATTGGCTTCTGAGCACTTCATTAAGCCGATTAAATGCTCACATTAGCCCAGCTCCCCTTTACCTAGAGGAACCACTAGGACATTGTGTCGCTCCTCATTCGCTTAAACCATCTCACACGGATGTCTGGAGAGTCCATCTCCGTGATGCTGCTTGAACTCCTTAGCTAGTAAGAAAGGCAATAACGTAACTGGCCAAAATGGCTCTTGAAACAGTAGCTGCTCCTAAGAGCATCTTTCACAGAAGCTGGAGTACGCCCCAGCCAGCCTCGTCCTTCCAGAACCAGATGGCCTCGAGCGCGTCCATCTGAGCTCAGTCGGGGGCGGGGGAGTGAGGTTTACTTAATCGCCTTTGGCCCCAGCCCACTGGAAAGTCCTTCCTTGTGTCTGACCTGAACTCCTCAAGCCCATACACTCCCCTCTGCATGAAGGCACTTCAAATTACCGAACAAGATTTTGGCCTGATTTCCTCTAGAGTAAAAGTATTTTGTACCTTTTTGATGAAATGAGATTATTCCACATTTCTTTTCTTTTTTTCCCCTCTTGGTTATTTCTACCACTTGAAAATGTGAAGACCAAAACTGTATGTTATTGTATCAGAAAGCCCAGAATTAAAAAAGAAAAAAAAAGCCCAGAATATTGTTAAAAGTATGGAGAGCCACATGGTTTCAAACCTAGTCCCTGCAGCCTGACAGCCTGCCTTCAAATTCCAGCTCTACTTATTAGCTTTGTGACCTCAGGCAAGTGGCTTAGCCTCTCTGTGTTTCGGCTTCTCAACTGCAAAATGAGGACGATAGCTGTATGTAGGGCATTCGCATATCATGAGGTTAAGTAAGTTCATAAATACAAGAATATAGGTGGTACTAAACATTTTGTGCCATAGAAAAGTCTGCTATAAACATTATTTCAAAAATTTTTTAAATTTTATTTGTTTATTTGAGAGAGAGGGAGAGAGAACCTGAAGCCTGACATGGGGCTCGATCCCACAGCCCTGAGATCATGACCTGAGCTGAAAATCAGGAGCTGGGTGCTTAACTGACTGAGCCACTCCCGTGCCCCTAGTTCTTCATTTTCTATAAATAAATGTGATTTCCATTCTGAGCATCTCTCCAAACAGGCTAGCAGGAAATGTACTTGCTCTGGTCTTCAGGGGTTCGTCTGGGGAAGGGAGAGCGCTTGACCCGCCGGGCTGTCCGTGAGTCCAGCTCTGTCCAGCCAGACCCCTGCTGGGCCCCGAGAATTGCAGGTCCAGGGCTCCTGTGATGGCTTGGGACTGGGGCTCTGGCTGGGTTTCCCAAGAAGCCACCTGCCAGGACCCACGTCTGGCACTGTGGCAAGTATGGTAGCCCCAGGATCGTGCACGAGGCCTGGAGAGTGACCAGCACTCAACACAGGCAAAGCAGAGATGAGAACTCAGGCATGGGTTTGCGCATCCGAGAAAAGGACCCAACCCCAAATCTCCAGGTGGCAAGGTCGGGTTTCCTTTATCAGGTCAGTTTACAGGATTCAAAATGCACTAATCCTTTCAGAGATGAAAGAAAATTGAATCCTGACTATCATAGCTGTAGCTTTAATGACACAGAAAGATGTTCACAATATTTTGTTAAATGAAAAAAAGCCAGATTATAAAACAGAATCAAGAATGATGGCCTTGTGAGTCTCTCTGGGCTGCTGTAGGAAAATGCCATACACTTTGTGGTTTAGGACAATGGAAATGTATTTACTCAGAGTTCTGGAGGCTGGAAGTCCAAAAACAGGCAGGGCCACATTTCCTCTGCGGGCACTGGGGGCGGGTCCTTCTTGCCCCTTTTGGCTCTGGGGGCATCAGTGCCTGGTATCCCCTCGCTGGCCAGCATCACTGTTATCCTTGCCTTCATGTGGCATCTCTCGGCAGCCATCTGTCTTCACGGGGCCACCATCATTCTCCATGTGGGCACATCAGTCACGTTACCTGGTTACATCTGCGATGACCCTATTTCCAAATAAGGTCACAATCTGGGGGGTACTGGTGGCTAGGACTTCAGTGTGTCTTTTTTGAGACGTAACTGTCTCTTGCCTTAAGAGTCTACAGCTTTTTCAACAATAACAAAAGACTGCATCTCTTTCTTTTTTTCTAACTTTTTTGGAATGATGTTCAGTTAGCCAGCATTTAGTATATCATTCATTCGACTGCATCTCTTTCTGAAACCATGTGCACACACACGCACACACACATACACACACTCACACAACACAACCCTTGACCTGAATGAGATCTTATTCTCCACACCTGTGTTACCTGCGCTAACACCTGTTGTCACATTGTCCCCATCCCTGCCCCACCAGGTGAGCTGTGCTGACACCTGGATGTGGGCTTCCCTCGGTGCGCCTCTATTTACTCACAGGCTCCCACACACGTCTTCATAGGCGTACACTCATTATGTGAAGGTACATCTCTGGGGGAGGGTTTTGTCACTGTTTTGTTGTTTTTGTTTTTTTTTTTTAATTCGTTTATTTGTTTATTTACAGCATAACAGTGTTCATTGTTTTGGCATCACACCTAGTGCTCCATGCAGTACGTGCCCTCCCTATTACCCACCACCTGGTTCCTCAACCTCCCACCCCATCCCCTCGCCCCTTCAAAACCCTCTGGTTGTTTTTCTGTTTTTCTGTTGTTGTTTTTTTTTAAGTATTTTAGGTGCCTCTTCAGAATCCTGCTTTTCTCATGCAATAACATCTGGCAGAAGTTATCCCAGTGGCTAAAAAAGCCTCTAAATCACTATTTTCAATGATTATATAGTATATTCTGCAAGTGGGCATCAGCTGGAGATGAACAGTGATTACCTCAAGACACGTGGGGACAGGGTCTCTTGTCCACCACCTTCGTGCATGTGAGGCGAGCACCGAACCTGAGATAGGACAGCACTTCAATTAGCATGTGTATCTCTTCTCGTAGGTGACACGTTCTCCAGAAACTCTGTCGCTAGCAGAACTGGTACCACTTGCATCACCTTGTTCCTGCTTAAGCTAATGTTCAGTGCATACATGAGCCGTCACATCGTGTCATCCTAGTAGGCTGATGGCATTAAAAAGCTCCCTCAGGTAAGGACAGGGCTCTGAGGGGTGAGCACGGCTCGTTAGTCAGACTGAGGATTCAAACCCAGATCCACTTATCCCCACAAGACCCTCTCTCTCCTCCACATTTGCTTTCATAGAAGAAACGACATCTCCTTCGCCAGAACTGGCTCGGAAAGTCTAGACGGGCTTGTACCCGAATCCACCCTCCAAACTTTGAAGGGTTGAAGTTTCAATGACAAACTTTGTCATTGAAAATAGACAAAGAAATGAAGCAGACCAAAAAATTAAAGAATTTTAGCAACCCACGACCCCAGCCATCCTGCAAAGAACTGTCATAACTTCCCTCTGCTTATTTACAATCGATGACTTAACGTTCGAGTCCGACGTGTCACATATAAATGCCTAATTTCTAAGGACAGAAGAGAAAATGTCAGCTCACACGGGACCGGGCAGGGAGTCATCAGGAAGTGGTGACAGAGGCGGAAGCCTGGGGTGGCAGGCCCTGAACTGGGGGAGGGCAGCGGTGACCTCTGAAGTTACACCAGGATCCCCCTCTGCAGGCCCACCCTTTCTAGGAGTGTGGTTCCTAGAAAGATCATTGAGAGGCTTTGATAAAATCCCCACATGAAAGTTCCATTGCAGTCTATGTTACTTTTTTTTTTAAAGATTTTATTTATTTATTTGACAGACAGAGATCACAAGTAGGCAGAGAGGCAGGCAGAGAGAGAGGAGGAAGCAGGCTTGCTGCTGAGCAGAGAGCCCGATGCGGGGCTCGATCCCAGGACCCTGAGATCATGACCTGAGCCAAAGGCAGAGGCTTTAACCCACTGAGACACCAGGTGCCCCCCCATGTTACTTTTAATTGTCAATAAGTTCATGGGTAAGTGTGACAGGTGCTGACTGACCACGGAGCATCCCAGTAAGGAAGGGATGTGAATTTCAAAGGAAAGTAAGCGGTGCCTGGAATTTACCTCTCTTACCTACATGAACGAGCAGATAGGGATGTGCTTCTCAGCCCGGGCTAAGCACGGCAAGCACCTGGGAAGCTGTCAGAGGACGGATGCCTGCATCTCAACTGATTGGTACTAGATGCACCTGAGCATTGAGCATCTCTCAAGCCCTCCATGCGACTCTCACGCACAGCAGAGGCTGAGACCCACGTCCCTAGAAGATTCAATGACAACCAAAAAAGGGATTAAATTTGCTACAAATTAGAAGGGCTGTCTGCAAAACAAGATAAAATTGGGAATGAGAAATAACTTCCTTTGTGTGGAAACACAGCCTTCTGTGGTCTGCTCCCAGGCTTGCTCCTCGGCCATCCCTCCAGTCCTTCCCGGTAGCTGCTTGCTGCAGGGGAAGTGAACTTGCCCCACATAAACCACCTGCTTTTCTCCTCCATTGATTTGCTAATGTGTTCTCTCTTCCAGGAAACTTCCCTTAAATGACTCCTGCTCATTCTTGTCCATTCAACCTAGGAGGTCCATCTCCGTGAAGCATCCCTATGATTCCCTAAGGTATGGACCCACTGGATTGCATTTAATGATCTGTTTGGTGTGTGTTTCTCCACTTGACCTTGGAGAACATCATAAAAGCAGAGATGGCGGGGAGACTGGGTGGCTCAGTCCATTAAACAGCTGTCTCTTGGTTTCAGCTCAGGTCATGATCTCAGGGTCCTGGAGTTAAGCCCTGCATCAGGCTCTGTCCTCAGCGTGCAACCCACTTGAGATTTTCTCTTCCTTTCCCACTGCCCCTCCCTGCACTTGCAGGCATGCCTCTGCTCTCTTTCTCTCACTCTAATAAATCTTAAAAAAAGGCAAGAGACTGCCCACTCATTTTGGGTCCCCATCACCTAGGCCAATAGGTCCCCATCACCTAGGCCAATGATCACAGACAATCAGGAAATGAGTATGAGATGAACCCAGGAAGCAGGACAAGGGTAGTAGGAAGCATCAGTTACTCATTTAGTATACTCCTGAGAAATGTATAGTCTTGGCAGGCATACACGTTTAAGAAAAAATTTGTTTTGTTGATGATAGCACCAGAAGCTTGAAAGAGAACACTGTGGGGAAGGGGCAATGTAGAGTTAGTTGCTTCTTACATGGTGTTTATAAGTCTGTTTGCATTTTTCCCCTTTGTCTTTGTAGGAAGCCAAGTAACATAAAGATATCCTAGTAGCCACCTTATTTTTTTCCAGCCTCATGGAAATATAAGATACTTAGTTTCCACGGGCTGCTGCAAAAGAAACCGCTTCCCTTGGTGGGGATTGCACAGCCCTTGTAACAGGCAGCTGCAAATGTTTGCTGCCCACTGTAATCAACTTTTTGCAAGTGACACTTCAGAAATACCAGAACCTGGTCATTTATTCCTTGACTGTCTTCCCAGACAATTAAGGACCTAGCATCTCCTATGTGCTAAGCCACCCAGGGGCTCCTCTTTCCAGCAACTTCACTAGAGACACTGTCAGAACTCCTTACAAACAATCAAGTGTGAAGGAGGCCCCCACAGAGTGTGTGTGCTGGTACAAAAGGCGCTCGTGCCAAAGCAAAGGACACACTTCTGCAACATGCCACATACGTTATTCAAGACGGTGTTTTTGTCCGGCCTTTCTTGCGATCGAGGGGTTAGACTTTGCAGGATGACAGTGATTCGACCAAATGCACCTGGATGACAGATGTTATGGACACCGTCAAGTTTAACCTGGTACCATCCAGGAGATTCTGCTGTACCCAGCACGTGGCAAGCGTGCGGTGGGCTGCCGACAGCCACACCTGGTGAGGAGGGAGCAGAACTGTGGGGGCGGTCAGCATTCAGAGGGAGAGGAGGGATCATCAGGGTCAGCCTCCTCTGACTGCAGGGGAACTGCAGCGGGAGAGCAGAATGGTTTCTTGCTGAGAATCACAATCACGTATGTCCAATCCAAATGTGGGGACTTAAACTGGAGTCCTTTCCCTGCATAATCTAGATTAGCTGCTTGTTTTGTTTTGTTTAAGCTTGTATTTGTCAGAGGCGGAGAGAGCATAAGCAGAGGGAGTGGCAGACAGAGGGAGAAGCAGGCCTCCTGCTGAACAAGGAGCCTGATGCTGGGCTCGATCCCAGGAACCTGGGATCACAAGGAAGGCAGATGCTTAACTAACTGAGCCACCCAGGCGTCCCTAGGTAAGCTACTTGTACGGTCCAAACACACCAGCCAATTTTCCGAGCTTCATTTGACTCTTCATCTGTATGCAGCTTAAGGATGACTGATTGTTATCAGCTTGGGCAAATCAAGTCGGAGCTCTACAAGTGGTCCATATCCAGTTGCTCCTGCTGTATCTCCCTAATAGGGCTCAGCACCACGAAGTAATCCCTGCTGGTAGAGAGTCATTTTGTTGTGGCTCGCCAAATCTGGCCGCCCCTTATCTTTGACCTAAAAATTCTCCGGAGTCAGTTCTTAGAATCTGAAGAGTTTCCAACAGTATGTGAGAGAAGCACTTCTCCTAAGACCTTCAACTCTTTTTTTTTTAATATTTTATTTATTTGACAGAGAGAAATCACAACTAGGCAGAGAGGCAGGCAGAGAGAGAGGAGGGAGCAGGCTCCCCGCGGAGCAGAGAGCCCGATGCGGGGCTCGATCCCAGGACCCTGAGATCATGACCTGAGCCGAAGGCAGAGGCTTTAACCCACTGAGCTACCCAGGCGCCCCAAGACCTTCAACTCTTAAAAAAAATATAAAATAGGAATAAAGGAGGAGCTAGAAACCAAAAGGAGACATCATCATAGTTCTTTTGTCTTGCCTTACATCTCAGAGGGAAGCGTGAGTCTTGTAGAACAGTGGCTTAATTTCAGCTGAACATCATTCAAAGCATTCAAAGCTACTAGCATATTTTAGAGAAGAATACCGTGGAAATTTTAAGTAAAAAATAAAAATATTTTGGGTTCTAAAACTAGAATAAACTTTCGTTGTAAGTTTTTTTCATCAAATAGAGACAAAATAAAGAGGAAAAAAATAATGGAAATATGGTTCCATTCATGATTGCCCCCCACCCCACCCACAAGGGCCATGTGTGGACAACACATGTATTCATACACACACCTGTGTACCCTAAATCTCGATGTCTTGTAGGTATCATGATCTCATAGTGATACTACTTGTTCTCTTCTAGTCTCAAGTAACTAGAACAATAACACGCTGGTAGACATTACCTTCCCGCCTAACTTTCCCCACCCTCCATAATGCATCCACTGTCTAAAAAGAGTTGCCAGGGCACCTGGGTGGCTCAGTGGTTTAAGCTGCTGCCTTCGGCTCAGGTCATGATCTCAGGGTCCTGGGATCGAGTCCCGCATCGGGCTCTCTGCTCGGCAGGGAGCCTGCTTCCCTCTCACTCTCTCTGCCTGCCTCTCTGCCTACTTGTGATCTCTCTCTGTCAAATAAATAAATAAAATCTTAAAAAAAAATAAAAAGAGTTGCCATCCATGAATACTGTCTTGTCATCTGCACATAGTGAGATCTTGACTTTTTCTTTACCAGTCTGGATGTCTTTTATTTCTTTTTCTTCTTTGATGATTGTGACTAGGACTGCCACTACTATACTGAGGACAATGGTGAGAGTGGACATCCCTGACTTGTTCCTGACCTTAGGAGAAAAGCTCTCAGAAAACCCTAAAGATGTCACCCAAACACTCTATAACTGGTCAATGAATTCAGTAAAGTCACAGGATATAAGATCGATGTACAGAAATCTGTTGCATTTCCATATGCCAATAATGAAGCAGCATGAAGAGAAGTTAAGAAAACAATCCCAATTACAATTGCACCAAAGATAATAAAATATCTAAGAATAAGTTTAACCAAAGTGGTGAAGGACCTATACTCTGAAAACTATAAAACACTGATGAAAGAAATTGAAGATGACACAAAGAAATGGAAAGACATCCCATGCTCATGGATTGGAGTAACAAATACTATTAAAATATCTATACTAGCCATTTGTACATCTTCATTGGAGAAGTGTCTGTTCATGGCTTCTGTCCATTCTTTGACATGATTATCTGTTTTTTGGGTGTTGAGTTTGAGAAGTTCTTTATATATCCTGGATATCAGCCCTTTGTCTGTAGTGTCATTTGTGAATATCTTCTCCCATCCCGTGAGTTGCCTCTTTGTTTTGTTGACTGTTTCCTTTGCTGTGCAGAAGCTTTTTATCTTAATGAAGTCCCAAAAATAATTATCAGGGAAGTTCAAATTAAAACCACATTGAGAGACCACCCTACACCATTTAGAATGGCCAAAAATAACAAGGTGGGAAACAACAAATATTGGAGGGGATGGGGAGAAAGGGAACCCTCTTACACCATTGGTGGAAATGCAAACTGGTGCAGCCACTTTGGAAACAATGTGCAGATTCCTCAGAAAATTAAATATAGAGCTGCCTTATGACCCAGCAATTGCACTATTGGGTATTTACCCCAAAGATACAGATGTAGTGAAAAGAAGGGCCATCTGTACCCCAATGTTCTTAGCAGCAATGTCCACAATAGCCAAAATGTGGAAAGAGCTGAGATGCCCTTCAACAGATGAATCAATAAAGAAAATGTGGTCCATATATACTATGGACTATTACGCAGCCATCAGAAAGGATGAAGACCCAACTTTTGCATCAACTTGCATGGGCCTGGAGAATATTATGCTGAGTGAAATAAGCCAAGCAGAGAAAGTCAATTACCATATGGTTTCACTTATTTGTGGAATATAAGGAATAACATGGAGGACATTAAGAAAAGGGAAAAATGAAGGGGAGAAATTAGAGGGGGAGATGAATCATGAGAGAGTATGGACTCCTGGAAACAAACTGAGGGTTTTAGAAGGGAAGGGGGGTGATGGGTTGGCCCTGTGATGGGTATTAAATGAGGACACGTATTGCATGGAGCACTGGGTGTTATACGCAAATGATGGATCATGGAACACGACATCAAAAACTAATGAGGTACTGTATGGTGACTGACATAACACAATAAAAAAAATAGATGAATGGATAAACTAGTTACGGCATATCTACAACGGAATATTATTTAGCCATAAAAAGGATGGAATCTTGTCATTCCTACAATATGGATAGAGCTAGAGAGTATAACGCTAAGTGAAGTAAGTCAGACAGAGAAAGACAAATACTATAGGGTTTCACGCATATGTGGAAATTAAGAAACAAAACAAATGAACAAAGGGGAAAAAAAGAGAGAGAGGCAAACCAAGAAAAAGGCTCTTAAGTAGAGACAGAGCAAACTGAGGGTTACCAGAGGGGAGGGAGATCAAGTAAAGGACGAAATAGGGCATGGCGATTAAGGAGCACACTTAGTGTGATGAGCCCTGGGTAACGTATGAAATTGTTGAATCACTCTATTGTACACCTGAAACTTGTCTCACACTGTATTTAACTGGAATTTAAATAAAAACTTTCAAAACACTCAATATGAATAAATAAATGTTTAAAACTACAATTAGTAACTTAAAAAAAAAAAAGAAGAAGGCGTTGTCCTCCAAATAAATAAAGAGCATGGACCCATGTGCCAGGGGAGCCTGGGGGGGTTGGGGCACAGGGAGCATTTGACACAAAGTAATTTTCAAAGTAAGACAACCAGGAAGTTCTCAGATTTTCCCCTTCAGGAAGAATTTGACACAATTTATTCCTTATTTGCAGGATGTACCTACACATATTCCTTTTCTTCATTAATCAGCCTTGTGAACAAATCCTTTGACAGACTTTAAATCGAAATGTTTGAGAAAGGGTCTGCAGTGATGAGCCCATGAAGAGAACGGGACCCCACACACCCCAAAAGACAATATGGTACCCCTGCTGGGACCCAGCCACTGTGTCATGACCCCCAGACAACACTGACTGCAAAACACGCTTTTAGTTTTCAAGTGACTAAGAAAAATACCGTGTCCATGAAGACATCTGGTCCCACCAGCCCCTCCTTACTGTGAGCACCCTGACTCCCCCTCGGGGGTTTGGCAGTTCCTCCGCCCTGGCCGGCCTCCTTCGCCCAGCGCTGGGAGTCCTTCTGCGTGTGTTTCCGTACTAATTCCTCCTCGCCCACCTCCTTTCTTAGGTCCTCGTGTCTGTGAGATTTCCGCAAATTGCCGTGCTGACAAACACCACCTAGACAGCAGCAAAAGACTCGTTCTCACTCGTGGTAACCGCGGGTCTGCTCCCCACGCCCTCACCCAGGGCCCAGGCTGAGGGAACAGCCCGGATCAGAGACTTCCCCAGCCTCAGGTCAGAGGGACAAAGAAAGGACAGAGGGCTGTGACCCTCCTATGGCTTCTTCTCAGGAGTCCAGACGTCACTCACTCACAGGCCAGGGACTCGTGCTCACAGTGGTCAAGTGTGACATGATTGGCGTGGACTGTTCTCCCATGGGGGGACGTTCAGGAGGGAGGGGCCCTCCTCCTCCCAGTTGCCAGGAGCAGTGAATATTCTGGACAAATATTGCAATCTGTCATTAAGCCTTTGGTGGTCACTTTCCAAGAAATTAGAGAATAGGATCGTTCTACCAAAAAGCCATATTTCCTCTCCCAGTAACACATTTCTTCCCTGCGGCTCTGTTTGTGCATCTTTCTGTGTATTTCACAACTTTTCTCTTAAGTGTAAAATTAGATGTAATTTCTGGAGAGATCTTTAAGTGTCAGTTAAACTCAGTCATGTAGCTACTGACACACTCATGACTCATGCAAACACCATCGGTGTGACAGCCAGACCGAGTCTACTCACATACAGGCAATGGGGGCCATGTGGGCAGCTTCCGGGTCACGGCAAGCGTGAGACATCATTGTCTGGAAGATGCGTTTCGACTGCACATTTGTTGAAATGTGAAAAAAAGGTAGATGAAAATCAACGAAATAGGATATTTGTGGGTACGTGTGTGGGAAATGAGATGGGCTGATTGGTTCTTAAAAGGTCTGCATCGTTGCTCCTCAAAGTGTAGGCTGTGATTTGGAGCTATTCCTGCCCCCTGGGAGCTGGTTAGGAGCGCAGAATTGCCCACTCCAGCCAAGACCCACTGACTTGGAACATGAACGACACCTGCTGATATATCCTCATGCACGTTTAAGTCTGATAATAGCATTCTAAATGACATCAGTGTCCTGGCTGGTAAGTGCATCATACCAGAGTGAACACACACACACACACACACATATGCACGGAAGCAGGTGTTGGAGACAATCGCCACCCCTTCCTGCATCCTGGGGCTGCAGCATCTAGGGCAAGAGGAAAGGGCATCAGAGGTTATCCCATTCAGCAAGACGAGAAGTGTGACAAGGACAGCCTGGAAGCTCAACCCCAGCCACGTGTGAAAATCACCTGGAGATGTTTTTTGTTTGTTTGTTTCTTTTTTTATATAGGTATTTGTATATCTATACATATACATTTTTATTTTTTTCAATATCTTTTTTTATTAATTTCTTTTCAGCGTAACAGAATTCATTGTTTATGCACCACACCCAGTGCTCCATGCCTTATGTGCCCTCCTTAATACCCACCACCTGGCTCCCCCAACATCCCACCCCCGCCCCTTCAAATCCCTCAGATTGTTTTTCAGAGTCTATAGTCTCTCATGGTTCATCTCCCCTTCTTCCAATTTCCCTCAACTCCCTTCTGCTCTTCATCTCCCCATGTCCTCCGTGTTCTTTGTTATGCTCCACAAATAAGTGAAACCATATGATAATTGACTCTCTCTGCTTGACTTATTTCACTTAGCATAATCTCTTCCAGTCCCATCCATGTTGCTACAAAAGTTGGGTATTCATCCTTTCTGATGGAGGCATAATACTCCATCGTGTATATGGACCACATCTTCCTTATCCATTCGTCCATTGAAGGGCATCTTGGTTCTTTCCACAGTTTGGCGACCATAGCCATTGCTGCAATAAACATTGGGGTACAGATGGTCCTTCTTTTCACTACATCTGTATCTTTGGGGTAAATACCCAGTAGTGCAATTGCAGGGTCATAGGGAAGCTCTATTTTTAATTTCTTCAGGAATCTCCACACTGTTCTCCAAAGTGGCTGCACCAACTTGCATTCCCACCAATAGTGGAAGAGGGTTCCCCTTTCTCCACATCCTCTCCAACACATATTGTTTCCTGTCTTGCTAATTTTGGCCATTCTGACTGCTGTAAGGTGGTATTTCAATGTGGTTTTAATTTGAATCTCCCTGATGGCTAGTGATGATGAACATTTTTTCATGTCTGATAGCCATTTGTACGGCTTCATTGGAGAAGTGTCTGTTCATGTCTTCTGCCCATTTTTTGATGTAATTATCTGTTTTGTGTGTGTTGAGTTTGAGAAGTTCTTTATAGATCATGGATATCAGCCTTTTACCTGTACTGTCATTTGCAAATATCTTCTCTCATTCCGTGGGTTGCCTCTTTGTTTTGTTGACTGTTTCCTTTGCTGTGCAGAAGCTTTTGATCTTGATGAAGTCCCAAAAGTTCATTTTCGCTTTGGTTCCTTGGCCTTTGGAGACATATCTTGAAAGAAGTTGC
The DNA here is from genome assembly GCF_922984935.1 of Meles meles. NCBI lineage: Eukaryota > Metazoa > Chordata > Mammalia > Carnivora > Mustelidae > Meles > Meles meles. The sequence goes on along the minus strand of NC_060068.1, from coordinate 176,763,616 downwards.
TGTGGCTGATATCGAAGAGGTTACTGCCTATGTTCTCCTCTAGGATTCTGATGGATTCCTATCTCATGTTGAGGTCTTTTATCCATTTTGAGTTTATCTTTGTGTACAGTGTAAGAGAATGGTCGAGTTTCATTCTGCTACATATAGCTGTCCAATTTTCCCAGCACCATTTATTGAAGAGACTGTCTTTTTTCCACTGTATATTTTTTCCTGCTTTGTTGAAGATTATTTGACCATAGAGTTGAGGGTCCATATCTGGACTCTCTACTCGGTTCCACTGGTCTATTTGTCTATTTTTATGCCAGTACCATGCTGTCTTGGTGATCACAACTTTGTAGTAAAGCTTAAAATCAGGTAACATGATGCCCCCAGTTTTGTTTTTGTTTTTCAACATTTCCTTAGCAATTCGGGTTCTCTTCTGATTCCATACAAATTTTAGGATTACTTGCTCCAGCTCTTTGAAAAATACCAGTGGAATTTTGATCAGAATGGCATTAAAAGTACAGATTGCTCTAGGCAGTATAGACATTTTAACAATGTTTATTCTACTGATCCCAGAGCATGGGATGCTCTTCCATCTTTTTGTGTCTTCTTCAGTTTCATTCATGAGTTTTCTATAGTTCCTCAAGTACTGGTCCTTTATCTCTTTGGTTAGGTTTACTCCCAGGTATCTTATGGTTCTTGGTGCCATAGTAAATGGAATCGATTCTTTAATTACCCTAATCCCCAAACCAGGCAAAGGCCCCACCAAAAAGAAGAATTTCAGAGCAATATCACTGATGAATATGGATGCTAAGATTCTCAACAAGATCCTAGCAAATAGGATCCAATAGCACATTAAAAAGATTATCCACCATGACCAGGTGGGATTCATCCCTGGGTTGCAAGGTTGGTTCAACATTCGCAAATCAATCAATGTGATAGAACAAATCAGTAAGAGAAGAGAGAAGAAAAACATGGTCCTCTCAATTGATGCAGAAAAAGCATTTGACAAAATCCAGCATCCGTTCCTGATTAAAATGCTTCAAAGTATAGGGATAGAGAGAACATTCCTGAACTTCATAAAATCTATCTATGAAAGACCCACAGCAAATATCATCCTCAATGGGAAAAAGCTTGCAGCATTCCCGTTGAGATCAGGAACACAACAAGGATGCCCACTCTCACCACTCTTGCTCAACATAGTATTAGAAGTTCTAGCAATGGCAATCAGACAACAAAGAGGAATAAAATGTATCCAAATTGGCAAGGAAGAAGTCAAACTCTCTCTCTTCGCAGATGACATGATTCTTTATTTGGAAAACCCCAAAGACTCCACCCCCAAACTATTAGAACTCATACAGCAATTCAGTAATGTGTCAGGATACAAAGTCAATGTACAGAAATCAGTGGCTTTCTTATACACTAACAATGAAAATACAGAAAGGGAAATTAGAGAACCTGGAGATGTTTCTTTAGAAATATTTCTTTAGAAACATATTTCTTTAGAAATACTGAAGCCTGAGTCTCATTCTCGGAGATTCACTGGATTTGGGGTACCCAAGGTTGTCGAACACTTAACTGACCAGCCGTGTGGGTGGGACCTCCTGTTCAGAGGGCTGCGATCCGCGGGGCATGGAAAGGTCTGTGTGAGCTGGGAGCTGAGCTGTCCAGCTCTCTTGTGAGTGCCTGAGTCCTCCCCTTTGCTGGGTCACTGTGTACACAGGCCCCAAATTAGGGACAGGAAAGAGACATATGTGTTGCGTAGGGTTTAGAGCTGACCAGAGTTGGAATCAGAGTAGCACAACGACTCTGGATTTGACCTGATCGTGAGTTCAAGTGGACATAGCCCATGCACACTAACTTCTGGATCATCTCTTCTTTCACCATAAATAAACCAGCTAAACACCCCAAACCTCAGTTCTCTGGTCTGTTAAATGGGCTTAGAAGTAGTAACTGCCACCTGCCTCCTCCATCCACACTGGGATCCTGAGGTTTACAGACAGGCTTTTTGTGAAATGAGTCTTCCTAAGATGCCATGCAGGCGTGTTGTTTTTTGTACACATTTTTAGAACGGTCTTCAGTTCACTTTATCTCTCTAGAGAGCTACTGATTATTCATGTTAAAAAGAGGTTGATTTGAGAATGCCTGGGTGGCTCAGTCAGTTATGTGTCTGCCTTTGGCTCAGGTCATGATTTCAGAGTCCTGGGATCAAGCCCCGTGTCAGGCTCTGCACTCAGCAGGGAGCCTGCTTCTTCCTCTCCCTCTGCCTGCTGCTTCCCCTGCTCATGCTCTCTTTCAAATAAATAAAAATCTTCAAAAAAAAAAAAAAATAAGAGGTTACCTTTTACTTCAGATCATTTGAGTGTAAGTGAGTCAAAATTAGGAGTTTCAAAACTGAATTCCTTGAGGCACTGAGGTTTACTAAATTTGGCTTCCACAAAGTATTTTTCAATTACATCTAGGGTTGTTGGTGGTGGTCATTTTGTTGGTTTGGTGATTTTTGTATTTCCACACTTTAACTAACTTATGAGAGGATGTATTATCTGGATTTACTTTGTCTTCTTCAACTTCCAAATTATGTCTCCATCTTATGGTGACGTATGTGGTTCTATGTAACGGAAGCCTTAAATTACATCAGAAAATAAGCAGTAAAAATATTGCTACTGATGGGAAGACTATTTGGAATGTTATTTGCTTTGGTATTATCGTTCTCTTTCTCCAAGTTTATTTAAGGACTTTTTACGACCTAGACATAACTGGTAACATTTGCTGTTGCAGGCAAAGCCGCGTAGTTGAAGAGAGTTTCATATATGTGCATGTGTACACACATATACCCATAGAGATACACATATATATGCATGAAAACTCGTATTCACAAGTGTTAATTTTCAGGAGATGGTGAACCTCTGGCATTTCTCAAAGCCTCTTGGGTTGTGAAGGTCACAGACATAGAATGAACCTACCTGCCCTATCTGTGCGCCCATCAGTATAAACACCGGGGAGGATGGCATTGTCACTGGAACAAGTGGACTTTCTTCATGTCTTCTCTCTTTGAAATATCTAACCATTTTGAGTTGGGTGACAAATGTTGGCAACAACCACCCAGACTTTCAAAGTGAAAAAAAACACTTTCACTGAAGCCACTGATGACAGGATAAAAAATTCATCCAAAATTTCATCCAAAAGGATAAAGAATTCAAAAGGGAGGATGAATGTTGGCTTGCCCATACTTCTTTGCTCAAGGGTCAACATCACATCTCGGGGACGTTCCCAAACGACAGCGGAGGAAGAAGCGTGGCTGCCATCATTCGTCTCGTGGGGAAGGTGGTAAGTGCACTGAAAAAGCCCATCTGCCCATGAATCCTGAGTTCTTCTTTGGGAGATGAGAAATGGGACTCACGGGGAGTGAGAAGATGAAGGCCCCTCTGTGATCTTTCTCCCTCCCCCCAGTTCCACTTTTCACCTTTAAACTAGTGAGATTCTGATCAAAAAGAGCCATTTTATCTGCAATCTCACTGTATGTTCTTGGTAGTGAGTGACGATCCCAGTGCTTCCCAGTGAAAGATGATCCCAGAGCTAAAAGCAAGACACCCCCTCCTCAAAGCACACTTTCCTCTGTCCTGTCTATGGGTAGAGCGTGGAGGCAAGCAAGAGACTCGGAGAGGACCATGCTCAGCAGACGAAAATCCTGAAAACAGAGACAACAGAAAGTGGAACTAATCATAGGAATGAAAGTTTTTTTTTTTCCTTTGTAGGTTTTTTGGGGGGGATGGTAGGGGTAAGGGGCTCAGGGGAGACGAAATCTATCTTGGGCTACATTGTAGAAATTAAGAGTTACATAAGGTAAGTAAAGATAAAAGGGAATAAAACATTCGGGCCAGGGAATCTTTGTTTTCAAAACAACTCAATGCTATCTGTGGTGTGAAGGGATAATCAGTAAAAGGTAGTTCTTTCAACTCAAGTAACAAAGAGAAAACTCAGCTTTGATCACTTCAAAGGAAACCAAATACTGCAAATGGGAAAACCTTAAGGACAGATGGAGGAGAGTATGAGTTTGCGAGACCACAGTAGTCAAGTAAAACAGCCCTCGGAAGACACGATAAAATGAGCCCAAGTCCTGTACGTGAACTTGCGGTGTAGACACTCTGCTGCGGGTCTCGGTCCAGAACTTCAGCAAGCCCGCAATCTGGGGTGAGGAGCCCTTTGGCCTCAGCTGCACCATGTGATCAGAGAGAAGAGAAACCAGATGCCAGCCTGAAAGAGAGCAGGAGCTCATCGATTTAAGTCGGGGAATTAAAGGTTGTGAATCACTAGGTTGCTATTTTTAGAAACCAGGGAGGGAGATGGCGGAACACAGCAGGAGGTGTGAAAAGTGAGGCTTGGAGACATGCTATCCCCTGAGGGCTCATCGCTCTAAACATGGTGGCCAGGTGCTGGGTCAGGGTCCACACCCTGGGAACACAACCTGGATCTTGAGCCACATCCCCAAACCAAGCCTGAGATACAGGTCGGCTCCCTGTGTCTCGCTTAAGGATGGAGGGACGTTGTCATCAGGAACATGAACAAAACTCGTCGAGATAATGAAGCCACTCGAACCCACAGCATTAATACATCGGTGTAGAATTTCAGAATAAACTACGTGGTCATCGTTTTGAACAAAATATGTGTCATTTAAGTCATTAGAAACATACACAGGATTTCAGCCTATTAGAGCACGTGTCATATTGGCCCCCGGGTATTATCTGATAGACTCGTGGTCTGAGATTGAAAGGAGTAAGGGAAGTTGGCAAAGAGCGATTGGTAGTTTAAGAGAACTTGATTTAGCCACCTACACATCTAGGAGCTCAGTGCTTAGAAGGAATTTGCTCCTTGGGTTTGTAAGTCTGTCGGGACAGAAATACAAAGTGCTATGGACAGACTAAATTTTGAGAATAAAGCTTTAAACTGCTTAAGGGAATGTAACCAAGTAAGTTTCTAAGTTTGGTTGGCTATTTGAGTGGACCTCGTTTGTTTAACTTATGAGTTAATCACACACATATTTTAAAAATTGATTTTCAGCTTTAAAAACTGAGCACTGATTCATACAAAAGTTATTCTAACTAGCCTTTCCTGAGACAAAACCTTTACCAAATTTTTTTCATCTAAATTACTCGACCCCTCAAAGAGACTCAGAGAGGGGTCACATTTCACTCTGAAATGAAAGAAGGATTGTCGTATTTTCTCGACTAGCCCTTTGAGGGGAGACAGAACGCTCGCAACATTGCAGCTAATTTGGAAGCCCGACTACACTGACGATTGTCTTTTCTAGGATAGCGTCTCAGTCTAATCATGCAACTTCCACTCAACAATAACGCACCAGTGATATTATCAGCATCTGGGTTGTTCAAAGCACGTCCGCTAGCGCGTCTAATCAGTGTGTTCTGCACCGCAACCAAAAGCAGTTTCTACTCTGGCTCTTCTCTAAGTCCCCTTGACGCCCGAAGGCACGGCGCTTCACTTACACCATCGTCGAGTGTCCTTGGACTTGACAGCTAAGACCACTCCATTTCTAGGAGATTTCTCCCCCCGTGGGGCCAGAGAGAAAAGTAATGGCTTCAAAGCTAGACGCTTTTTAATATGAGAAGGGCTTGGCACCCTGTGTACACGACGTAGGATTCCCACATCCATGGAACCCTACTTCAGACAGCATCTCCAGGGCTTAGAAGATGCGGCCGCTCTAGGGGTTCAGGCATGACCTGCCTCCCCCATTGGAGGACCCACCCCGGGCACCGTGGAAACCCATTCAGTAGGGACTCACTGCCCCCGCCTGCCCGCATGCCTGCCCACGTGGCTGCCCCAGCAGGGACACGGGATGTGTCACCAGGCCCACACTGCCTGAGAAGAGCCTGCAGCTTCCAGGGTAGGGAGGGGACTCCTCAAGCAGACAGGGCCGGCCAGGCTCACAGGCAGGCCTCGATGCAGCACGCTCTCTTCTGAGCGAGGTGACCACCTGTGGGGTTCCACGCTGCAAGTCCTGTGTCCTAGGACACCCCTCAAACCCCGAAAATCGGGATGGTTGTTTGCCCTACAAATAAAAATCCCCACATTCCCCTGTTCCGTGGGAGCATTCAGAGCTCCTCAACCAAAAGAAGGGAGTGGCCCCAAAGTCCTTGAAAAATGTGTCATTCGAAAACACAAAAACCTCTGTGTGCAGTAAACCGTTCTTTGCAGAAAAGGGAAGCTTCCCTCCCCCAAGGTACGGCAGCCAGCCCTGGCTCGGTGGCGGATTCGGTCATCTGGTGGGTGGCTGCTCTGGACGCCAGCAGTATTTGACTTCAGATCAGTGAAAGGAAAAGTTATTTCCCCTTCAGGCTGTGAAGTTTTCATCCCCTTGTTTCCCACAACGACCTCCCCCCAGCTTAAACATGTGTCCCTTCACAAGACTCTCCTTCTGGCAGATTTTGTATTTTAAATAAAGCTCATGTTGCCACAGTCATAGGCGAACATGGCTCCATTTATAGATGGCTTATCTAGGAGTCCTCGGCACCCCCGGATCCTCCTCCCGGACCAGGAGAGGCTGGGCTGGCTCGCACTCCCCAGCCCTGCAAGACGAAGAGCAGTGTTCAAGTGGGCCTCACCCCTGTCCCTGAATCGGTGCTTCCGGCTAGGCCCCTCGCCCAGGGACAATGCTGGGAGACACAGCTGTCACCGAGGTTCACTACTGGCACCTAGTGGGGGGGGTCAGGAATGCTGCTGACAGACCCAGCTACCCAGGACAGGCCCTTGTAACAAATAGTCCCGCGGCAGAAGTAAGGGGGGTAAGGAAGGCATTCACAGACACTGGTCCTCTAGCCCTTAGGGGGTTTGAAGACAGCATAGCCCAAAGCTTGCACATTTATCACATTCTCTAATAAAGATTCTTGCTGTTTCTGAGGCCAAGAAAACCCGCCTTCGTTTTGGAGAGAGACAGAAGAGCATCAGACTTAAAAGCAAAACATTCTCGTCCACAGAGGACAAAAAGGATCTCCTGCCCATCCCAGGTACCAGGAAGAACGAGCGCACAGTAAAGTCTGTTGACAGCAGGGCTGAGGATGTTAGCGAGGTCGCTGATGATTTTGCGACCTGTCCCGCTGCCATAATTGTACGTTACCCGGGGACAAAGAGAGAAACAAGCAAACAGGACGTTGTGCAGGGCAGTGTTTAGCACAATACTGAACTCTGGGTTTTTTGGTTTTGTTTCGTTTTAAAGATCTCACGTGTTTATTTGTGAGAGAGGGAGAGACAGTATGAGCAAGGGGAGGAGCAGAAGGAGAGGGAAAGAGAGAGAGAATCCTTAAGCAGACTCCCCACTGAGCAGGGAGCCCAATGCCGGGCTCTGTCCCAGGACCCCGAGATCATGATCTGAGCCAAAGGCAGACGCTTAACCAACGGAGCCCCCCAAGTGTTCCCCAAAATCTCTTTGGAATACTTTGCAAATTCGCTGTAAAAAAATCTACTGTTACATCCACACACTGACCTGTACATAAATGTTCAAAGCAGTGTTATTCGTAATAGCCAGAAAGTGGAAACCATCCAAATGCCCACTAGCTAAGGAATGGACAAACAAACTGCGGTCTGTCCGCACAAGGGAGCACGACCAAGTGATAAGCGGGGATGGAGTTCCGTCCCAAACTACAACAGCCATGGACCCTGCAAACATCACAGGAAGTGAAAAAAACCGCACAGGAAGGACCACGTATTGTATGATTCGTCTAACATGAAAACTCTTTTCTTTTTTTTAACAAAAGACAAATCTATAAAATAGCAGATTAGTGGTTGCCTGGAGTTAAGGAAGGGAACAGGAACAGAGATTTACCACAAATGGGCATGCAGGGTTTTTCCGGGGTCATGGAAATGGTCTAAAATTGGATTTGGGGACACCTGCCCAGCTCTGTAAATTTACTAAAACCCACCAAGCTGATCACTGAAAGTCGGTGAATTTTATGGTATGTAGACTATACCTCACTAAAGCTCTTACCAAAAAATCTATTAGATTGGAAGAATTTTTTTCCTGGTATTTGGTAGAGAATGTTATAGAAAGAACACTTCCCGGGGTGGGCATGGAGGGGGTTTCGGTCCTAGTCCCAGTCACCTGCATTACTGAAGACAAGACACCAATGTGCTCTTCCACTTCTTCCCAAACTGTAAAGTGACTGAGAGGCCTCGGGTCCTGTCTCTCGCGCTGTGAGATTTGGTTACGTGACTACTCATGCATGTTTCAGTGGAAGAGCCGACAGTCACAGCTTGACTCAGGGGTCTGCGTCGTGACTTTATAATAACCAAATCCCGTTTGAAGTTCACTTTGGCTTATGGAGGAACTGGGACAACAGAAGTCAAGTCCAGGATCACATCCACAACTGACGTATTCTCTCTCCCAAGTTCACCCTGGTAGCCTTCAGGAGGGGCTCTCCTTCCAAGTAGTATCTCACAGAGTCACAGAGGATGTCTGCAACCAACCAGGGAAGGGCCAAGGCGGGGTCTCTCCAAGAACTCCTACCTTTCCAAAGGACCAAGGAATATAGCTGTTTGCTCAAGGAGGAAGCAGGAAATGTCCACACTGTGTATCTGGGGGAATCTCCAGGCAGCACTGCTCCCACACACACCACTATGTCTCATCAGGTGGGCTAGGACACTAGAGCATCCACATGCAGCTGCACAGATTGTTGACTGCACAAGAAACCAGTCAAGGGGATGGAAGTAGGAGCTGAGCTCCATTCCATGCTCTGCTTGCTAAGTTCAGTGTAGGATGATGGCCATGCAGAGAAGGGACACATTTTGAACAAAGGCACTATATAGATCAGGGGTACCCCTGAACATTGCTGTACCACTATACCTATGGGGCATCAGACCTTCCTCCCCAATGTCCTCTGACCCTCAACAAGAGCTGTTCCTGCTCTCTGCCCAAAGTTTCCTCTCCTGCTGCCTCAGGATCAGCAGGTCAGGGCCCTGACCCCTCCTTGCTGATCCAATTCCCATCCCAACCTCCTCCCCTGCCCCAAACTACCGTCTTTCTCTTGCACTCAAATGCAGAAATCCTCATGTGAATGTTTCAAATAAACCAAGCCTCTTAGTCCTGCTGAGATCCCTTCTACTGCCGAGGCACACAAAACCAGGTCCCCTGTGACTGGATGGTAGGGCACCTCGCCAGCCCTCAAAACACATCACCAGTTCATGAGAGCCTCACAGGACCTCACGGGACAGGTCTTACTCTCTCGATTTCACAGATGAGGAAACTGAGGCTCCCTATGAAGTAAAAACACTCACCAAAGCCTCCCAGAACTCAGGGCAGTGGCAGATCTGACTCTCCCTCTCTTTTAGGCTCCCTAACATGCTCTAGAATTTGCTTCCCTCTCCCTTGGCCTTTCATAACCCACTCATGCACATTCCCTGCTCTGACAATGTCTTGCGGGTGTTGACCTTCACCGTCAGACTGGGTACAGAGGGACCTCTCCTGCTTTCGCCTTCCCTCCACCATGCATGTGCTTCTCATGGGGCTCCACTTGCTTTTTTAAAAAGATTTTATTTACTTATAGATTTTAGGGGAGGGGGACAGAGACGGAGGGAGAGGGAGAAGCAGACTCCATCCTGAGCAGGGAGCCCAACTTGGGGCTTGATCCCACAACCCCAAGGTCACGACCTGAGCCACAATCAAGAGTCAGACCTCAAGCGACTGTGTCCCCCACATGCCCCACACTCAAGTTACTTCTGGTGGGCATCCTTACAATGCTTTCAAAGGATCCCAAAGACAAAATCCTTTCATAAGAAATTTTGGAAATCCAATTTTGGAAATCCAGTTATGTAGGAGCCGTCAGGAGAGCCCTGTACATCTGATTTTTTCAAACCTACGGAAAAGTACCTTCTCATTACATGGAGAGAAGAGCATTGGTCTTCCTTCTTATCTCTTTTAGGTCCTTAAAAAAAAGTGGGGGTCACCCACACTCAAAATATTTTCCAAAATACAGTCACTTCCATTCCCAAACTCTCCTTCATATCACACAGAGCTTAAACTCCTTAAGCAAGCATCAGTGAGAGTCACGTACCTCCATTCATCTAACATGATAACCTTCCCAGGAGAGCTCCCCAGCAAGGACAGACACCTGCCTGGGCTGCGCCGAATCGGGAAGACGAGCTAAGAAGGCCCAGACTAAGGGCATCATCAGGCAGAAGGTGCAGACTGCACCAGCAGGTGGCCCACGCTGAGTACCGAGGGGGTTTTGAACAAAAGCAGCAGATTCAGAAGACATACCGGAAACAACTAATTATTTCTTCTGCTGAAACAATCCAGCTGGGTCTTTTTATACCATGTGACTTCACAATCCCTCTGAAATAATTTGTGACTGTCACTGCCTTACTAAATCAGGGGGCATAATTCTCCCAATTGCACATTTTAGTGAAAAAAGAAGAGGAGGAAAGAAAGACACATCTCGCGGCATCTTTTGCTCAACTTCAAAGCAACCGAAGACCTGTTCTTGCCCGACGGTGAGTGCCGTCCCAGCTTCAAACAGGCTAACAGACGTTTGTTCTCAAGCACATTTTCCTCTCCGTGGCATTTTGAGGATATTATAAACTTCCTGACACAGTATTTCAGTGGAAATGGCTTTTTTTTTTTTTTAGATTACACTGTTGTCATAGAAAAATCCAGCAAGTGTTTGAATACAGGTTGGCCTGTGTGAGACAGAGGGGATTAACTCCTCACCCCCCACCCCCAGGGAAAGGCAGAAACTGCCCCAGCGGGGCACGTGCACACTAACCTGCTTTTAGTCCTCTTCTGGCCAGCCCCCTTCTGAATATGCCTGGTGTAGACCAGAGGTTTGAGCTGGGGTGATTCTGTCTGTCTCTAAAAGGATACTTGGCAATGGCTGTAGACACTGTTGGTTGTCCCAACTAGGGATGCTAATGGCATCATTTCTAGGGAATGGCATCTAGGGATGCTATTCAACATCCTCCAATGCACAGGACAGCCCCAACAACAGAAATATCCAGCTCTAGTTGTAGTAGTAAGTCTGAGAGACCCGGTGTAGACAGAAGATAATTTGATCTAGTTTCAGATCATTGTAGATGAGACATGTTTTCTTCCTGTACTGAGCTTATGGTCTACTTAGGGCAGACACGTAAACACACATTTCCAGTGTAATACAGAAGTGTTCTCCAAAACAGAGAGCGATGTACTGAACACTCTTATCTTGTCAAGAACTAGGGAGAATGTACTTGACATGGTCAAGGACGAAAAAAGGGCTTGGCAGAGGGCTTGTACATGCAGGGGAGGAGTAAGAACCGGCCAAACAGAGGAGAAAGGGAAGGGATCAGCCAATGTGTGGGCACCTCCAAGCAGCTCTGCTTTTCCAAATGGGGAACGAGGGCAGGGAGGGCCAGCTCCTGCTATACTTTGGATGGATGCCAAGTGTGGGTTTTGTCAAGCAGGTCACCTTTGTGAGGTTTGCAAGTCCAAGGTCATCACCCTTTTGCCTGGTTGGAGAATGAATGTAAGAGGAAGCTTGGAGCTAAGGAGAGACCAGGCGTGTAGTTACTATAGGGGAAAGAGAAACTGGTCACAGTTGGTGGGTATGGAGGGAATGGCTCAGAAACAAGAAGCAGGAGGATAAAATCTTGATGAATTTGCACATAGGAAATAAAGAAAAGGAAGGTTCTAAAATGACCTCCAAAATTCTGGCTCGGGTGACTACAGCTCCCTGTAGATGACTCCAGAGACTTCCGTGCCTGTTGGCCCCTTGACCTCCCACCTCCAGTGACTTTTCTCCCCTCCAGCTTGGCCACCTACGCAAAAGTCATACCTTGTCATGGCCAGAAATTTCAATCAGAATTCCTGATTTCAATCACCCATTATTTGGCTTCCTCTTCTTCAGCTTCTAGAATATTTGCTCAGCACTCTTGATGCTCCAAAGCATCCAGTCTTTCTCATGTTATCTCATCCACTGACTTCGACACTTACCACTTCTCTGCATGTCTGGCTTAGAGTCCTTAATCCACTAACAAAAACCACCGCCTTGATCTCATCCTCCAGTCTTTTCTTCTCTCTCCCTTTGTTACCAATGCCAAAGAGGACCTTCATCCTTACCCAGGATCTCTCTGTATTCCTTTCTGTAAGTGAACCTATAATCGTCTCAAAATAAAAGATCTGATTAAAAACACACAAACACGTCAATATTGGGTGATGCCAACTATCTGGCAAGCCCACCGTTGAAAAGCTAGAGTTACTGGATATACAATCAGCCTAGTTCATGGTCTCAAAACTTCCAAGGAGCCTCTCTTAATCACTCTTTCTCTCTCCTTCACTCATCCCCAATTTTTATTATTGATTCACATGCGTGCAGAACCCATATGGACCAAAGGTTGATTTTTCCTCGGTCTCTGCAACGGAATCAGCCCACTTCAGCATGTGCGCTGCAGGAAGCTGAACTCCCACCAAACTTCAAAGGACCCTGATCTGTCTTCTGCTTCCACCAGCCAAAGAACCTTCTCTCAACAAGTTGACCAAAAGGCCTTCGTCTGCCAAATCCAGAGGAAGTGCGTAAGACTATTACTTGACCTTCCATCATTATTGGACACATCCCCATCTCTGAAAACGTTCTATTCTCTCAGCTGCAGTGAGTGCACCATGGCAGGTTATGCAAGTTTCTGCCTGTATGAATACAGAAACTGAACCATTCTTTTCTGCTTGTTTTACGCTGCAGGAAAAGGAGGAAATACAAAGGCTTCCCCTCCCTCCCTGGGGAGGTTGGAAGTGTAGGTTTCCCTGTTCTCCATGGAAAGGCAAACCATCCATACCTTCACTTGCTCTGGTTCTGAGTTTAATGGGCCACGAAGAATAAGAAGAAAGTAGGTTTCCAGGTGTTAGGGGGTGTAAGCAGGGTGGGGGAGGAGGAAGCACAGGAACTGGTGGAGGGTTAAGGAGGCAATGCAGAGATTGCTACCAGATGGCACCTATAGTAGGAAGGAGTTGATATCTAAGAACTCCTGAGAAGGGGGAAGAGCCATAATCCAGGCAGCATTGGGAGAGTGAATTCATCAGAGCCCACAGCAAGGAGCTTTGCTTGAGTGCCCTGGCATCAGCAAGGGCTGAACCTTGCCCGACAGTCATCCAGGCCTCTTTGTACAGAGAACTTTCCATTATCAGCACATGGACATCTTCCATTTGTCTATACCCACACCAGAGAGAACTTCTCTCTGTCTACACCAGCACCTTATGGGCTGACTCACCCACTCATGCCCCAAGACTGTGTCTGTTTTCCACCCCATGACTCTATGTTTTAAAAGGCCCAACCTGTAAACCCAAAGCAGGGGGTCTGGTCACAAAGTAGGTGTCCTCCTCCTAAACATTGAAAGGAAGAGGGACAAAATATATAAGCTCAAAGGCCACAAGTTAGGACAGGTGTTTGTGTCCCTTGTAGTTTGGTGTGGACCCAGGCTAAGTTTTAATAAGATGAGAACAAAAGTGATCAATGCTATTGTAGGCCAGATTGTGTCATTCCCCAAATTCTTATGTTGAAGTCCTAATCCCCCACCTCCCCACCCCCATACCTCGGAATGCGAGCTTATTTGGAAACAGGGCCTTTATGGAGGTAATCAAGTTAAAATGAAGTCATTAGGGTAGGCCTTTATCCAATATGTCTGGTGTCTCATAAAAGGAGGAGACTTGGACATAGAAGCATGGAGGGAAAATGATGAAGAGATGTAAGAGAAGATGTGTATCTACAAGCTGAGGAGAGAGCTCTGTAGTTGATCCCTTGTGCACAGCCCTGTACAGGAACCAACCATGCCAATGCTTTGACTTGGGACATCTGGTCTCCAGAAATGAGAAAGAATCAACTTCTATTGCTTAAACCCCCTATTCTGTGGCACTTTGTCATAGCAGCTCTAGCAAACTTAGTACCACTTCCAGGTCATGACCCCAAAAAGGAGTGTGGATGAACCTCCTGGCCCATTTCCTGCCCTGCATATCTGGAGCAGTGATCTTGGATCCAGAGGTGGAAGCTACGTGTTATATGGCAGAGCCATACCACTGTTGACCGAACACCCAAGACTGATACCGTCTGGACAGTTACAGAAGAGAATCTATTGTCTCCAAGCCACTGTGTTTGGGTCTCTTTGTTACAGCAACTTAACCTACATCCTAACTTACACATGTTGCACATAGGCCATGGCTAGCAATAAATAGACTTGCGCACTACTGCCAAGGAATGCTTAAAAGGGAATTACACTTGACTTCTCATCATGATTATACATTATACATCATATTTATAGAGTTTAAAGTGCATCCTGTCCTATCGCTCTCTGCCTCCTAAATCTCCAGGCTCATTGATTTCATCAACTATGACTTGGTTTTCATTGTCAACAGCACGGCCCTTCCCATTGGCAGACCGCTCAAAACATTCCTTCCAAGATATTTCCTTCTAATCCCTCAACCACAATGTTCCCTTTATTTCACTCCAATCTGGTTTTTGAGTTCAAAATGCTTTCTGGAACACAAGCCTGCCACTGCACTATTTTTCTTTTCTTTTCAACCCAGGCACAGCTGGATGTGACTCAGCCAAACTCATTACAGGTAAGTGCTTTCCCGAAACACTTGTCTACCTCTACTCTTGTGTCTTTTGATTTGCAGTAAGATCCCCATGAAACTGGAGGGACTTCTTCCTGAGGTAGGATTCAGAGGCCATGGGATTTAGCTACACATTTTTGGTCCTTTTTTTAATGTTATCATTAAAATTCAGATCTGTTGTTAATTGATATCTATATTCTTGATTTTTCTTAATCAATAGCAGTCATAGAAAAAAAGGCCAAAAAAATACAAGTACAAAGTACTAATTAAATTCTATCTTCCTTTAAGGAAACTCTATGGCAAGGATTTTCTCTTATCTAAGCTGGGATATATCAGTGAAAATTCTGAACTTCAAACATGGGTTTCTTCAGGCTTTTTCTTATGATCCATTCTGCTGTTCCTGAGCTCTTTCTCAAGCAGACATGCCATGAAAGTTCAAATAGAGGATCCGTTCTACATTCCAGATAAAAATTAGTACTCACCAAAAAAAAATTAATACTCACCAAAGCATTTGTCTACAAATGCAAACTAATCAGTCAGTACTACATTCTGTTTTATTCTAGAATCAAGGGTAACGTGGTTACATTTGAATCATTCAATCATGACATAATTTACCTTCCCTATGATCCATTTTTACTTGGAATATTTTAGTTTATCGATGGACTAAGCAGAAGAGAAAATATGGACAAAAATCATACTCCTTTCCCTGGCTTTGATCTGAGAGTGTGTGACCTTGGGAAAAGAAAATATCCTTTCTGTGACTTTGCTTCCTCATTTGCAAAACAGGGAAAGCAAAGTCCCATAACTTACTAATAAATTATCTCATTACTGAGTGTAAACACTGTTATTGTTTAGCATTTATTTCTGCAATCTGTCAGGACATTTTGAAATTTCCGCATGAAATATACAACTTAATGCAGTGTTTCTCCTTCTCCCTTTTACATGGCATGTCGGAGGAAGCGAGGCAGAATGGGGAACACATGGGCGATGTAAATGAAAGGCTCTTTAATTTATTTTGAAATGAAAAAAGGAAAGGTAATTAAGCTGCCTAAAAAGCCTTCCAAATAAACGTTCCTTAAAGAAGGAGTAGAAAAAGAGGTTGGAACTAGTCTATCACATTCCTTGATGCTGGGGAGGAAGGGCACATTAGGATTCTACCAAAGAGTTAATATGATATAATCCAAAGACATTATAGGATGGAGAAGAAGTACCAGAAGTATGGATAAGATGCTTGTCAACAACCAGGAAACAAACTCCATATCCAAAGTCTTGAGATGCAATGACAATTGGTACAAGTGACTTCTCTTTCTCTCCTCCTCCCTCTCTCTCTTCTTCACACACGTAAATTAAATGTAAATAGAGCTTCTTTTCTGTTTAATGGTAAAAGGCCAAGAGGTCAGTTTAAAACCACAAATACAGGGCACCTGTGTGGCTTAGTTCATTAAGCATCAGGCTATTGGTTTCAGCTCAGATCATGATTTCAGGGTTATGAGAGGGAGGAGCCCCAAATCACATGGGTTCTGTGTTCAGTGGGGAGTCTGCTTGAGGTTCTCTCTCTCCCTCTCCCTCGGCTCCTCCCCCTTTTCATGTGCCCTCTCTGTCTCTCTCTAATAAGATAAAATAAAACCTTTAAAAAAAGACACAAAAAGGAGAAAGAAAGCTGTGCATATCTTCACACCCCTAGGGAAAGATTTCCTCTGCTACTTATGGCTACTAGCAAGGATAACGGAGGATCCACAACAATTAATAATGACTCAAGAAGTCTGTATGGTTCATTGCTCCCTGGTAAAAACAAACAAACAAATAAACAAACAAACCTTAGCAGAACAAGGACAACCATAAATGACTACTCAACATCCCACATAGATTGTTAGCCTGTTGTCAAAGTACATTAGCAAACCAGTTACTAAATTCCACAAAATGAACATGTTTTGTGTTTGTTTCAATACTGTTCCCTCTTCACAAAGCTCAAGCTAAAGGAAACCAGTATTTATTTCCCAGCACTCCATAATTCTACTTCCTTTGAAATTACACATGTGAGAAGTGGTCAACCCTCTTCAGATCATTAATGTAATGCTCTTAAAGTCCATCCATCGTAGACACTGGCATTTTTATCATACACACACACCACACACACACACACACACACACACACACATATATATATACGTGTGTGTGTATATATGTATATATGATAAAAATGCCAGTGTCTACGATGGATGGACTTTAAGAACATTATATATATATACATATGTGTGTGTGTGTGTGTGTGTGTGTGTGTGTGTATATGTATGTATAGGCTCCAACTAAGAAAAGTAGAGGAATCTTACTTTAAGTTGATCAAAAAATTAACTCTTATGTGTCAACAGAGATGAACTGATCAGGGTGTAAATTTCCTGTCTTAAGGATTATATGTCTTTACCATAAAACAAAATAACAAGTTTCCATAGAGCAAATATTTTGTAATCTATAATTTATCAGTTGTCACTTCTACCCTGTTTTGATTATTTGCTTTCCCCCTTTTCAACACGATCAATTATGAATGTGCTGTCTTACTCAAGCACATTATTTTTGAAAAGATACTATATACTATACCACGTTAATCTGCCCATGAAATAATAGATTGCTAGGCAGGATGATCAATTACAGTTGGTTTTTTTGCTCATGGTCTTTCAAACAAAGATGGTAAGAATCTGAACCATTCTACAGTTAAAATAAGGTTTTGAAAACCAAAATAAGCATGAAACAACAATGGAGCAGAATTAAAGCACAACATAAAACCCCTGTAATAAAAACAGCCTAGAGTCACAAATAAGCATAAATTGAAAGATCTATTGCTTTTCTCTGTAGACGTTTCTCAAGATAGTGTCAT